>NC_133619.1:315898651-317326151 GCF_048593235.1 Sminthopsis crassicaudata
AGAGTGTTGATCTTTTACTTTTACACATATGGTGCTGGAAGGAAAAGAAGTAAATTGTACAACCTATTTGACTGGGCCCATTACCAATTTGTGTTTTATAATCTTAACTGTGCCTTTATTAGTATGAGGCAATCTTACTATATCCCTTAATCAACTCAATATCTTACTCTCTATAGCAATTCTTTCAAAATTTCTCATCCTTGCTCAAAACTCTCATGACCAACCCTCCCCCTATTCTCTGATTGAAATCCGTATTTATTTTCAGGGGGGAAATGGGAGACCATTTACCATGAGGAGACAATCAGATGTCTTTTGCCACTATCTTCTCCTTCACCCTGACCTGATTTTTCCAATTTTACTAACACCCAAAGTTTCTTTTGCCTTATGTGGACAGCTGTTCTTTTACATTCTTCTTTTCCCCTTAAAATCCAGCTTCTGATTGTAATCATTTTATCAAAATGGCTCTCTGAAATTATTATTAATCTCTTAGTTAAAAAGCATTTTTCATATCTCATTTTTCCTTGAACACTCTGCATTCTTTATCATTGTTTATTGCTCTTTCCTCGTTGATAATCCTTTCTCTCTAGGTTGGTGTTAGCATGTATTAGTTGGAATAGTAAGTGTTCAGGGAAGGGGAAGAAGTGAGCATTTACTCAGACATTGTGTTAAGTGTTTTACAAATATTACATTTGCAGATACCAGCCTCAAAGCAAGGGTACAGTGAAGCCAGCTTATATCAGCATGGCACCTTGAAATTCAGCAAAGGTTGTGAGCCTCAGCTTGAATTATTATTTCGTTGATTTTCTAGGCTTAAGAAAATGATGGGGAAAATTTTACTAATGAAGAATTTAATTTACAATGTGTGTACTTTCAGAAAAGCTAGTAAATTAATATTTACTAGCACATCCTTGCCCCAGAGTCCATATACTAAGGTGATTAGGTCTTAAATTAAGATGGTAATTGTGTGAATGGAAAGACGGAGATGAATATGTGAAATTATATGAAATTAAGATTGCCAAATGATTAAACATACGTGATATATTGAAAACAGATTTAAGGTTAAAAGGTTATGAAAGGGAAAGTCTTTAAAGAAGGGAAAGGGGCCCACACATGCAAATATATTTATAGTAGCTTTTTTTTTGTGGTAGCAAAGAGTAAATGTCCATCAATTGGTAAATGCTAAATAAATTGTAGTATATGAAGGTAATGGAATATAATCGTTCTATAAAAATGATGAACAAGTGATTTCAAAAAGGTCTGGAAATATTTACATGAACTGATGCTTAGAGAAAGAAACAGAACCAGGAATACATTGTGCACAGTAACAGCAAGAATTGTGATGATCAACTATGAAAGACTTGGTTCTTCTCAGTGATTCAGTGATCCAAGCCAGTCCTAATAAACTTTGGATAAAAACCATCATCTGAAACCAGAGAAAGAACTATAGAGATTGAATGTAAATCAATATATACTATATTCACTTCCTTTTTCTGCTTTTTTTTCCTCTCCCATGATTTTTACCAATTTGTTCTTATTTTTCTCTCCCAATATGATTCATCAAGCAGTGTGTATTAAAATAAAATAAATTAAATGTAGGGAAAAATTAGGTTATGAACCTGGGCAAAATTGGAGGAGTTTGGTTAGTTGTCAGAGATAAAGAATTCTGTTTTGAATCTGTTGAATCTTAGATGCTTATATTCAAGTGGAAATTAAATAAAGGAATGTTTAGATCTGATTGACAAATGGCTTTATTTTCTGTATTCATCTTATACAGAGGTAGTAGAAAGTACCAGATTTGAAGTCAAGATGTCTTGCCTTCAAATTCTATTATGTATTATCTATTTGATATTGGACAAGTGATTTCATATTTATAGGTTTTGATTTCTTCAACTGTAAAGCAGGAGATTTGGTGAACTCTAAAGTCCCCTTTCACCTTTAAATGTAAGATTGTATGATATCGCCTAAAATATTTACTGAAATGCAGAAAAATTGGATGCAACAAAAAACCCAGAATGCCTGAATCAAAACAAAAATAATTCCTCTCAATAAAAATCCACATTTAGACCATTTCCTCTAAAACATAATTTTGATATTATATGTCATGATTGATGACATATAGAACCCAGAAAGCACAGGTCAAATTAATTCTAATCATTATTCTTGTGTGTGTGTGTGTGTGTGTGTGTGTGTGTGTGCATGCACAGAATGCACATGTACACGCACATGAGAGAGACAGAGACAGAAACAGAGACAAAGAGATAAGAGAGACAGCTCTCAAACTTTCAAGAAAATTTATATAGATCACAATGAATCTAGTATGCTTTAATTTAAACACATGAATGTTATAGTAAAACCATATAGAATGTACAATTCTGGTTGAATGATTCTATTATTCACCAAGTATATGCAGTTCAATAGACAAAGGACTTTGTAAGTATGTAAAATTAGCTATCAGACCAGTAGGTGCAAATTGCACTTTAATGCAATAACCATCTCAGTAATCGTCTTTGAAACCTTTCAACATTTTGCATAGAAATTCAGCAAAGTGATTGTATTTCCTTGAGTCAAAATGCCTGTAAGCAAATTGAAACTGAAGAAAATTAAATTCCTGTGCAGTGTAGACTTCAAGACCGACCTCCAATAATTAAATTTAAATTTGAGTTCATGCTAAACTTAACATTGGCATCCCTTGGAGAATTGTTGAGAGAATTGTGTGTATGGAGTGAGGGTTGGGGGGGAGATATAGGAAGAGAAGAAAAACATTGCATTTACAAAAGGGCCTTGATAGAAACACGTTTGGAAACCACAGCACATTAAAAACAGTTTTGTTTACACTTGGTAAATGAAAGCCAATTGTTCCAGCAGGTAATGCTGGCAGGAACTATTTACAGGTTTCCTCTTAAACTCTCTAATTGTCTCATTTTGAGAGAAGAGGGAGGAATTATTGTATCTCACAATTTCCAAGAAATGTTGAACTGCCCTTGGGATCTGGAGAGGTTTCATGTGTTCTGTGAGGTGTGCATTTAAAGAAGTGCGGGATTTTTTAAGATAGAACTGAGGAAAGATTGCATTTAAGTCACAGAATCAGGGCAGCAAGTAAAAGAATAGAGGCAGAAGATGGAAAGCTTGGTTTAGGGGAGAAAAAAGAGAGAACCATTTAGGTTGAAGGGAAAAGTGCAAGAGAGTAATGGATAATTAGCCTGGCAAGATAGACTGGGGCCAGGGCACAAAGGGCTTCAAAAGTCAAATAGCAGAGTTTATGTTTGGACCTAAAGTCAACAGGGTGACACAAGTTTATTGAATAGAGAGCACCATGAACAGATTTGTAATTAAGGAAGATTACTCTAGCCACAATGTGAAGGATGAATTAGAGTGTGGAAGGGATTGAAACATTTTTAAAACATGGCTATAATCCAGGAAAAAAAGGTGGTAAGAATCTGAATTAGAGTAGTGACTATCAGCAATGAGAAAGGGTAAGGTAAGAGAGTGTTAGAGAAGCAGGAATGACAAGATTTGGCAACTGATTTTCTAGGCGGGATAAAAGAGAGAAGAAGCAAGGTGAATGTCGATGTCAGAAATCTGGTGTTATAAATTTTAAAGTGCTAAATAAATGCCATTAATTTTTGTTAGCTGGCTCATGAACATACATTACTGCCCCCAAATCCTTTGGACACACAGAAGCTACTCTAGTCAATCTCTAGTGAACTGAGTCTATTACTATAAAGAGAAAATAATAGTACAACAAACAGAGAGATGATCTCAAATCAGGAACACTCAGCTTCAGTTATCATCTCTAATACACACTGAATATGCAACCCTGAGTCTGTAACTGGACTTTTTAGAAACACAGACCTCTGAGAGCAGAAGTTAAAAAAAAAAGTGCTGATATTCATTATTCCTTGGTCCAAAGTGTTTTCTCATTGGAAATTACTATGTCAATGAAATTAGAGTTCTACTTTCTTTTCCCTTTTCCACATAAGAAAACTAGGAAATTAAATTAATTAATTTTAGTGGTGTGATTTTCTAATTGTCCAAAAGATCACTTACTCTTGAATATATATTTTACCAACCTTTTATTTCATTTAAGAATCTCAACACTGGGTTAAGGTATTAGTCCCAAGACCTATTTAAACAAAAATTTAAATATGGTTCATGAAAAGATAATTTACAGCTCGATGTAAATTCATTATCACAATACCCATCTCTCTTGTTCTTTTCCTCCCTCTCTTTTTTGTCCCTCTTTTTTTCTCTCCTTTCCCCCATGTAATTTTCTTCCTTCCTTCCTTTCTTCCTTCTTTTCTTCCTTCCAACCCTCCATCCCTCTTTCCCTCCTTTCTTTTCCTCCCTCATTCTTTTTTCAACTGCTCATTGCAAATACACTAAATTTAAGGCACTGTGCTATCCTCTATTGGTTTATTATATTAACTAGGAATGAGACACAAAACTGGGAAATTAATGATGAAATGAATGATCATAGGAATAGCCTGGAGCATGAAGTCTGAGGCAGAAAACAGGTCTATTTGGAACCAGAAATGGAGGAGAAAGCTGTGAGCAAATTGTGAAAGAGATTAATGAGGTGGGGTGGGTATGCTTAAATTTCTATTACTTACAGACCTTTTTTTTTTTTTTTTTTTCCTCTCCACCTTCACAGTCCTCCTTGCCTTCTTGGTTGCAGAGCAGGTGCCAGGAATTTCCTCACTGTGAAGTCCTTATACCTATGAAATCACAGGTTCAATGTACTCCAAAAAATTACTCATCACTTAAATTATAGAATACTGCTAAAGGAAAAATCAAGGTTGTTATGCTTATTATATGGATCGTTGATTTGAGATCTGGAAGACTAGTCCAACTTTTTCTATCTACAGTAGAGAAAACAGAGATGGAGAGTAGTGACTAATGGAAAGATCAAAAAAGAAAGTCCAGGGTTGAAACTTCTTCTCCCAGAGTTATCTGAGGAGGGGGTGAGCGGGAGGGGATACTGAATAAGTTTTTGTGGAATCTATGAACAAAAACTGCTAAATTCAGCCACAGTCCAGAGAAAATCACTTCCAGAGCAGAATACCAAGTTGCATTTCTATCAAATTCCCCAGGGTATATAGAATGTGCCAGCAATCTAAATCCAGGTGTATTCTGCATTATCAAAATAATGGCTGGAGCCAATAACTTTGCTGTATGCTAGGCATTCCTTTTCTGGAAATGTCCAATGTTCACAGTGGAACATTGACTTTAGTGAACTTGTTGGCTTGCCACACAGGGAGTACAAAGAGTTTTATAAAATTTTGATTTTGTACCAGCAATAACAACTCTGAGCACCACACATCAGATATTTCTTTGCTTTTCTTAACTATATTTTTATATTATTTTCTGATAACCAAAGCTTTTTAGTAGGGGAATTATGTGAATAAGTCAGGGAATAAAGGTCACTGAACATTTTAAAGGGATTACTTACCACAGAACTATGTATCTGTTTTTTGATATGTAAAATTGCTAAAAGGTCCCTCCTCATCTTTGGTCATCTCTATTTAAGCATGTCATATGTAAATGTGCCTATGAGAAATAGAATCTTTGTTATAATAAGAATGGCTTGTCTATATTTCCCCCAATGATCTAAATCAATCAGATCCTCTGACTTTAGGTCCCATATCTGTATTTTATCACATTTCTATTTTGGATGAAAATTATGTAGATAAATATGATACTATCTTTGAATATTTGAAGAATTACTATCTGGAAGTGATTACAATTTCTTAAAATTACTCTAGATGACAAGATCATGGGGTGACTAAGAATTATAAAAAGCCAGGTTTTGGCTTAATATAAGTGATAAGTACTGAAAATTAGTGCTATTCCAAAGTACCCTGAGTAGCTTCATGAGATAATGTATCATCTATTATTTTAGGTCTTCAAATACATGATAATGAATTATCAATGATTCTATAAAGGAAATTCATGTTCAGAATTTAGTTTAAATTGGAAATCTTCCACTTTGTGTTGAAGGATCATTGACTTATTTGGCAATCTGATGAAGCCTATGTAAACCTTAAAAGAAGGGTGTTTTGTTGTTTATATTCATTTTTCAAGGAAATGCTCAGTTTCAGTTAGAGATTATTGAAAATAAAGATGTAATTTTCCTGGCCACATTCACAGATCTCACAGATTTATTAGGGTATTTTGTCATGGACTTAATGTTAAGAATCCTTACTTTAGATAATTTCCAGAAGATCCTTCCAACTCTTGAGATTTTGTGATTCTGAATCTAGAAAAGGGTCAACCTGATAAGGTGTGGTAGTAGAGAAAGAAGCCACTAGAGGGCAGCTAAGAGATAGGGACAAATGGGTAACAGTTGTTCACTGCTGGTTTAATGGAATAAACCTGGGATGGTTTCCCTAAGTGAGGGAATGAACTTAAATCTAAGAAGTAAAAGAAAAGTACAGAGATAAAAACCAAAAGGGTAAAGCAAAGACACCATCCAAAGAAACTGAGAGTTGACTATATCCACTCAATATTTCAAGAACTCTGAGCTAATAGCCAAAAGCAAACCCATCATTAATAGAAACAAAAGTTGCTGTCAGGAGTAACTGAGCTTAATGTCAGTTATCTAAAACCAGATTACCAAAGAGGACTGTAATTTACATGAAGGGAGTGATCCAGTCATTCAAATTATCAAACAAAAGCCACATGGAGTGATGGAAAGAAAGTGGATTTGTTTTTATTGGTTCTAAGTCTGATTATTTTATTTACATTCTTATTATCAGTCTTTATATTATTATATTCATATTCTATAATTATTAGTATGGTCATTCCCCAGTTGACAAAATCCATAAATTTCTAGGAATTTTTTTTTACCATTACAAAATAATTGCTATGACTTTTTAAAAATATCTGTGTGACTTCACCTCCTTTTGAAGCTTACTAAATACTGCTGTAATTTGCAAACAGTATGAAGCAATACTAACTTGAGGGATAGTGATTATAATTGTAGAGCAAAGCAGATAAGCAAAAGACAAGCATGAGCTGAAGCTATCAGATGTAGCATATTAGAAATAAAATAATAAAAGTAGACTGACCATTGAAGAGCAGGTAGGATTTTAATATCAGAAGTTTGGAAAAGACAACGTAAGTAGGGACCAAAAATACAAAGATGATTCTGAATTGAATGGAACAAAGTATCTGAATTGAGAGCTCATGTGCAACTAAGATGAGAAGTCACTGGGTCCTGACAGGTCTCTTGATCTGATGGTCCACTGAGTGCTGGTGCTACTTTCCCATACACATCCAATTCTACTCCTTAGAACTAGCACAGTATATTTCAAAAAGAATTTTTTTCTTTCAAGAGATATATATTTTCCAGGTTCACTTTAGCGAATTCTCTAATATTCCATCCACATCCTTTATTTTAGCATCAAGAGAAAGAGCAAGTTATGTTCTGTTCTCAGCAAGCCAACCTTCTGTGGACCTTAATTTCAAAATCTGAATCATGAGGGATTTGGAGAAGAGGGTCTCCAAGGTCTCTTCCAATTTTAAATTCTATGATTCTATGAGTCTTTGATGTCTTTTTTTCCCTTATAAACCTTTTCTATGAGTATTCTCCATTTATAGACACTCATGCTACATAGAGGTAAAACTTTCAGAAAATGACTTATATGATATGAAAGAAGAGGCAGCAGAGGATAGTAGAATAAAGAATGTTAGATCTAGAGATAAAGGTTCAAGTCCTGACTCTGATTCCGATTATAATGTGTGACATTTGGCAAATCATTTAACCTCACTGGATTTTGTGAAATTTGATTTGAAGCTAAAAAAAATGAAATAAAGAACTTGCACCTTAAAAAAAGTCTCATATTGCTGTCAAGAGCATCTTTGGCTCTTTTATGTTATTTAGTTTCTTCATTTTAATAAATCAGTTACAGGTTTTATTCAATACTATCTATGTACCCAGTACTATGCTAAGTATCATATAGAAATACATTACCCCTGCCTTTAAGAAGCTTATAATCTATTTGGTGACAGTAAAGGGAAAGCAGGGAAGAGAAAATAGATAAGAAGTATGAAGCAGTTAGAGAATTATTATGTAGAGGCTGACTAAATCAGTTCAATTGAAGTTCAGAGAATACGGAGATTAAGGTAGATTTTATTAGCTAAATTGAATTTTCAGGTATAAATAGGATTTAAATAGATACAAAAGAGAGGAGGGTCATTCTGGGACAAGGAAAATAACATGAGCAAAATGACAGAGATGACATGTATGATACACAATGAGGAGACATCTTTTTATTAATTTTGTAATTATAATTTTTGACAGTACATATGCATGAGTAATTTTTATAACATTATCCCTTGTATTCATTTTTCAAAATTTTCCCCTCCCTCCCTCTATTCCCTCCCCTAGATGACAGGACAATCCCATATATTTTACATGAGTTACAGTATAACCTAGATACAATACATATGTGTAAATCCAATTTTCTTATTGCATGTTAAGTATTGGATTCTGAAGGTATAAGTAACCTGGGTAGATAGACAGTGGTACTAATAGTTTATATTCAATTCCCAGTTTTCCTTCTCTGGGTGTAGTTGTTTCTGTCCATTATTAATCAATTGGAATTGAGTTGGATCTTCTTTATGTTGAAGATATCCACTTCCATCAGAATATATCTTCATACAGTATTGTTGTTGAAGTGTATAGTGATCTTCTGGTTCTGCTCATTTCACTCAGCATCAGTTCATGTAAGTCTCTCCACACCTTTCTGAATTCATCCTGCTGGTCATTTCTTACAGAGCAATACTATTCCATAACCTTCATATACCATAATTTACTCAACCATTCTCCAATTGATGGACATCCATTCCTTTTCCAGTTTCTAGCCACTACGAATAGAGCTGCCACAAACATTTTGTCACATACAGGTCCTTTTACCTTCTTTAGTATTTCTTTGGGATATAAGCCCAGTAGTAGTACTGCTGGATCAAAGGGTACAGTTTGATAACTTTTTGGGCATAGTTCCAAATTGATCTCCAGAATGGCCGGATTCTTTCACAACTCCACCAACAATGTATTAGTGTCCCAGTTTTCCCACATCCCCTCCAACATTCAGCATTATTTGTTCCTGTCATCTTAGCCAATCTGACAGGTGTGTAGTGGTATCTCAGACTTGTCTTAATTTACATTTCTCTGATCAGTAGTGACTTGGAACACTCTTTCATATGAGTGGATATACTTTCAATTTCATCATCTGAGAATTGTCTGTTCATATCCTTTGCCCATTTATCAACTGGAGAATGGTTTGGTTCTTATAAATTAGGGTCAGTTCTCTATATATTTTGGAAATGATACCTTTATCAGAATCTTTAACTGTAAAAATATTTTCCCAATTTGTTACTTCCCTTCTAATCTTGTTTGCATTAGTATTATTTGTACAATAACTTTTTATTTTAATTTAATCAAAATCTACTATTTTGTGATCAATAATGATCTCTTGTCATAAATTCCTTCCTCCTCCACAGGTCTGAGAGGTAGACTATCCTCTGTTCCTCTAATCTATTTATGGTCTCATTCTTTATGCCTATATCATGGACCCATTTTGATCTTCTCTTGGTATATGGTGTTAAGTGTGGATCCATATCTAATTTCTGCCCTACTAATTTCCAGTTTTCCCAACAGTTTTTTTTTTCAGATAATGAATTTTTATTCCAAATGTTGGTATCTTTGGGTTTGTCAAAGATTAGATTGCTATAGATGTACACTTTTTTGTCCTTTGTATCTAATCTGTTCCACTGATCTACCGGTCTATTTCTTAGCCAATACCAAATGGTTTTAGTGACTGCTGCTATATAATATAGCTTTAGATCAGGTACACTTAGACCACCTTCCTCTGACTTTTTTTTCATTAGTTCCCTTGCAATTCTCGACCTTTTATTCTTCCATATGAATTTTGTTGTTATTTTTTAAATTATTGTTATTTTTCTAGGTCATTAAAATAGTTTCTTGGGAGTCTAATTGGTATAGCACTAAATAAATAGATTAATTTGGGGAGTATTGTCATCTTTATTATATTTACTCGGCCTATCCAAGAACACTGAATGTCTTTCCAATTATTTAAATCTGACTTTATTTTTGTGCCAAGTGTTTTGTAATTTTTCTCATATAATTCCTGACTATTCTTTGGTAGATGGATTCCCAAATATTTTATACTCTCAACATTTGTTTGAAATGGAATTTCTCTTTGTATCTCTTGCTGTTGCATTTTGTTGGTGATGTATAAAAATGCTGAGGATTTATGTGGATTTATTTTGTAACCAGGAACTTTACTAAAATTGGGAATTACTTCTAATAACTTTTTTATTAGAATCTCTGGGCTTCTCTAAGTATACCATCATATCATCTGCAAAGAGTGACAGTTTGATTTCCTCATTACTTACTCTTATTCCTTTAATCTCTTTCTTGACTCTTATTGCCGAAGCTAGCATTTCTAATACAATATTGAATAGTAATGGTGATAGTGGGCAACCTTGTTTCACTCCTGATCTTACTGGGAAAGATTCCAGTTTATCTCCATTACATATATGCTTACTGACGGTCTTAAATATATGCTCCTGATTATTCTAAGGAATAGTCAATTTATTCCTATACTCTCAAGAGTTTTTAGTAGGAATGGATGTTGGATTTTATCAAATGCTTTTTCTGCATCTATTGAGATGATCATATGTGTTTTATTAATTTGATTATTAATATGGTCAATTATACTAATAGTTTTCCTAATATTAAACCAGCCCTGTATTCCTGGTATAAATCCTACATGATAATAGTGTATTATCCTGAAGTTTTTTTGCTAATATCTTATTTAAGATTTTAGCATCACTATTCATTAAGGAAATTGGTCTATAGTTTTCTTTCTCAGTTTTTGATCTACCTGGTTTAGGTATCAATACCATGTCTGTGTCATAAAAAGAGTTTGGTAGGACTCCTTCATCTCCTATTTTTTCAAATAGTTTATATAGCATTGGGGCTAATTGTTCTTTAAATGTTTGGTAGAATTCATATGTAAATCCATCTGGTCCTGGGATTTTTTTCCTGGGGAGTTGATTAATAGCTTGTTCTATTTTTTTTTCTGAAATGGGACTATTTAAGCAATTTATCTCCTCCTCTGTTAATCTAGGAAGCCTATATTTTTGGAGGTAGTCATCCATTTCACTTAAGTTATCAAATTTATTGGCATAAAGTTGGGCAAAGTAACTCCTTATTTTTTTCTCTAATTTCCTCTACATTGGTGGAAAAATCCCCCTTTTCATTTGTAAGACTAACAATTTGATTTTCCTCTTTCCTTTTTCTGAAAAGATTTATCAAAGGTTTATCTATTTTATTGTTTTTTTCATAAAACCAACTCTTGGTTTTGTTTTTTAATTCAATAGCTTTTTAACTTTCAATATTATTGTTTTCTCCTTTTAATTTTAGTATTTCACGTTTAGTATTTGGTTGGGGTTTTTTAATTTGGTCTTTTTCTAGCTTTTTTATGCTGCAGGCCCAATTCATTAATCTTCTCTTTCTCTATTTTGTTCAGATAAGGCTCTAAAGATATAAAATTTCCCCTTATTACTGATTTAGCTGCATTCCACAAATTTTGGTATGATGTCTCATCGTTGTCATTATCTTGGGTGAAATTATTAATTGTTTCTATAATTTGCTGTTTTACCCAGTCATTCTTTAAGATAATATTATTCAGTTTCCAATTAATTTTTGGTCTATTTACCACTAAATTCTTATTGAATGTAGTTTTTTATTGCATTATGATCTGAGAAGAAGGAATTTACTATTTCTGCCTTCCTACACTTAATTTTGAGATCTTTATGTCCTAATATATGGTCAATTTTTGTATAGGTTCCATGAGCTGCTGAGAAGAAAGTATACTCCTTTCTATCACCATTTAGTTTTCTCCAAAGGTCTATCATACCTAGTTTTTCTAATGTTCTATTTACCTTTTTAATTTCTTTCTTATTTGTTTTGTGGTTTGATTTATCTAATTCTGAGAGTGCAAGGTTGAGATCTCCCACTATTATAGTTTTGCTGTCTATTTCTTCTTGCAACTCTCTTAACTTGTCCTTTAGGAAGTTAGATGGTATATCACTTGGTACATATATGTTTAGTATTGATATGGCTTCATTGTCTATGCTCCCTTTTAGCAGGATATAATTTCCTTCCTTATCTCTTTTAATTAGATAAATTTCTGCTTTTGCTTGATCTGAGATAAGGATGGCAACCCCTGCTTTTTTGGCTTTACCTGAAGCATAATAAATTCTGCTCCAATCTTTTACCTTTACTCTGTATGTATCTCCCTGCTTTAAGTGTGTTTTCTGTAAACAACATATTGTAGGGTTTTGACTTTTGATCCTGCATCCATTTAATGGGAGAGTTCATCCCATTCACATTTACAGTTAAAATTACTAATGCTGTATTTCGTGCCATCATATTATCCCCTAATTAGCCTTTTTTTTTATTCCTTGACTCCCCCTGAACCTCTTCTCCAATATTTAATTTATAGACCCACTTGTGACGTGCAGCCCTCCCTTTTTAGTATCCCTCCGCCCTCCTTTTAAGTCCCTTCCCCTTTCTTGTACCCTTGCCTTATTCCCCTTTTCCTTTTCCCTTTTCCTCTCCCCCCTTTTAATGAGGTGAGAGAGAATTCTCTGAAAAACAAATATGTCAATTATTTCCTCTTTGAGCCTGCTCTGGAGCAGACTTATCTAATTAAAGCTGAAGATATGTGGTGGGGAATAGCTGAAGTCAGGGTTGAAAGTTGGCTAGGTAGCTTTAAATTATATTTTGGAAGGACTTGAAAGTCAAACAGAGGTATTGGATTTGTGGTAGGTATTAAAAAGTCATGACATGTTCACAAAAAGGGATGCAAAATGATGAAATCTGTATTGCATAAAAATTAGGGCCATCTCCCAAGTCTTCTTAAGTTATATCTTTCCAGTGGACTCAGATGACTTTGGGCAGAGAGAGTCAAGTGATCTTGCACAACTTTTTGCACATAAATCCTGCTCACTTGCCAGAAGATCATTAGAAAGTGTTTCCTTCCTCCATTGCTAGAGATCATTTGTATCACTGATAAGCTTCTCTTGGAACCTCCATTTTGACAAAGGATCCAGCAGTCAATCTTCTTTCTTTAGATTATACAGCCATACCCCCTCCTCATAAGCTTCTACTGCCTTTTTATGTGTTGTCTACATGAAATAGAAATTTCTTGTAGGCAGAGATTAACTTTCTCTAACACTTGTATTTGTATTCTTAACACTTAACACAGTGCCTGACACATAGTATGCACTTAATGTTTTTGTTTGTTTGTTTGTTTTTGACTTGTTAGTTTAATAGTAGTTTGTTAAGAATTGGGGTTGCTTCATTTTTGGTTCACACATTTGTTTAATTTACATTTTGTACCCTGATTCCTGGCATAGTGTCTAGCATGTATTAGGTACTTAATAAATGTTTCTTGACTGATTGTTTTATTTCATTATGAATTAGTTCATATAAATCTTTGTATGTTTCTTTTCTTTTTTTTACTTCTAGGTAATTTATTTTATTTTTTTATTAATAATTTTTATTATATATATTTTTATAATATTATCCCTTGTATTCATTTTTCCGAATGATCCCCCCCTCCCTCTATTCCCTCCCCCCGATGACAGGCAATCCCATACAATTTACATGTGTTACAATATAACCTAGATACAATACATGTGTGTAAATATCATTTTCTTGTTGCACAATAAGCATTAGATTCTGAAGGTACATGTAACCTGGGCAGACAGATATTAGTGCTAACAATTTACATTCACTTCCCAGTGTTTCTTCTCTGGGTGTAGCTACCTCTGTCCATCATTGATCAACTGGAAGTGAGTTGGCTTTTCTTTATGTTGAAGATTTCCACTTCCATCAGAATACATCCTCATACAGTATTGTTGTTGAAGTGTATAGTGATCTTCTGGTTCTGCTCATTTCACTCAGCATCAATTGATGTAAGTCTCTCCAGGCCTCTCTGTATTCCTCCTGCTGGTCATTTCTTACAGAGCAATAATATTCCATAACCTTCATATACCACAATTTACCCAACCATTCTCCAACTGATGGACATCCATTCATCTTCCAGTTTCTAGCTACAACAAAAAGAACTGCCACAAACATTTTGGCACATATATGTCTCTTTCCGCTCTTTAGTATTTCTTTGGGATATAGTCCCAGTAGTAGCACTGCTGGGTCAAAGGGTATGCACAGTTTGATAATTTTTGGGGCATAGTTCCAAATTGCTCTCCAGAATGGCTGGATTCTTTTGCAACTCCACCAGCAATGTATTAGTGTCCCAGTTTCCCACATCCCCTCCAACATTCATCATTATTTGTTCCTGTCATCTTAGCCAATCTGACAAGTGTGTAGTGGTATCTCAGAATTGTCTTAATTTGCATTTCTCTGATCAGTAGTGATTTGGAACACTCTTTCATGTGAGTGGAAATAGTTTCAATTTCTTCATCTGAGAATTGTCTGTTCATATTCTTTGACCATTTATCAATTGGAGAATGGTTCGGTTTGTTATAAATTAGGGTCAGTTCTCTATATATTTTGGAAATGAGACCTTTGTCAGAACCTTTGTTTTTAAAAATATTTTCCCAATTTGTTACTTCCCTTCTAATCTTGTTTGTATTAGTATTATTTGTACAGAAACTTTTTAGTTTGATGTAATCAAAATCTTCTATTTTGTGATCAATAATGATCTCTAGTTTTCCTCTGGTCATAAATTCCTTCCTCCTCCACAATTCTGAGAGGTAGACTATCCTCTGTTCCTCTAATCTCTTTATTATCTCCCTCTTTATGCCTAAATCATGGACCCATTTTGATCTTATCTTGGTATATGGTGTTAAGTGTGGATGCATATCTAATTTCTGTCATATTAATTTCCAGTTTTCCCATGAATTTTTATCCCTAATGTTGGTATCTTTGGGTTTGTCAAAGATTAGATTGCTATAGATGTACACTTTTTTGTCCTTTGTATCTAATCTGTTCCACTGATATACCGGTCTATTTCTTAGCCAATACCAAATGGTTTTGGTGACTGCTGCTATATAATATAGGTTGAGATCAGGTACACTTAGACCACCTTCCTCTGACTTTTTTTTCATTAGTTCCCTTGCAATTCTCAATCTTTTATTCTTCCGTATGAATTTTGTTGTTATTTTTTCTAGGTCATTGAAATAGTTTCTTGGGAGTCTGATTGGTATAGCACTAAATAAATAGATTAGTTTGGGGAGTATTGTCATCTTTATTATATTTGCTCGGCCTATCCAAGAGCACTGAATGTCTTTCCAATTATTTAAATCTGATTTTATTTTTGTGGCAAGTGTTTTGTAATTTTTCTCATACAATTCCTGACTTCTCTTTGGTAGATGGATTCCCAAATACTTTATACTCTCAACATTTCTTTGAAATGGAATTTCTCTTTGTATCTCTTGCTATTGCATTTTGTTAGTGATATATAAAAATGCTTAGGATTTATGTGGATTTATTTTGTATCCTGCGACTTTGCTGAAATTTTGAATTATTTCTAGTAGCTTTTTAGCAGAGTCTTTGGGGTTCTCTAAGTATACCATCATGTCATCTGCAAAAAGTGATAGTTTGATTTCCTCATTTCCTACTCTAATTCCTTGAATCTCTTTCTCGGCTCTTATTGCCGAAGCTAGTGTTTCTAGTACTATATTGAATAGTAATGGTGATAGTGGGCAACCTTGTTTCACTCCTGATCTTACTGGGAAAGGTTGTAGTTTATTTCTATTGCATATTATGCTTGCTGACGGTCTTAAATATATGCTCCTGATTATTCTAAGGAATAGTCCATTTATTCCTATACTCTCAAGAGTTTTTAGTAGGAATGGATGTTGGATTTTATCAAATGCTTTTTCTGCATCTATTGAGATGATCATATGGTTCTTATTAATTTGATTATTAATATGGTCAATTCTATTAATAGTTTTCCTAATATTAAACCAGCCCTGCATTCCTGGAATAAATCCTACTTGATCATAGTGTATTATCCTGGAGATGATTTTCTGAAGTCTTTTTGCTAATATCTTAGTTAAGATTTTAGCATCAATATTCATTAAGGAGATTGGTCTATAATTTTCTTTCTCAGTTTTCGATCTACCTGGTTTAGGTATCAGTAACATGTCTGTGTCATAAAAGGAGTTTGGTAGGATTCCTTCATCCCCTATTTTTTCAAATAATTTATATAACATTGGGGCTAATTGTTTTTAAATGTTTGGTAGAATTCACATGTGAATCCATCTGGCCCTGGGGGTTTTTTCCTGGGGAGTTGATTAATAGCTTGTTCTATTTCTTTTTCTGAAATGGGACTATTTAAGCAATTTATCTCCTCCTCTGTTAATCTAGGGAGCCTATATTTTTGGAGGAAGTCATCCATTTCACTTAAGTTATCAAATTTTTTGGCATAATGTTGGGCAAAGTAACTCCTTATTATTTCTCTAATTTCGTCTTCATTGGTGGAAAGATCCCCCTTTTCATTTGTTAGACTAACAATTTGATTTTCCTCTTTCTTTTTTCTGATCAAATTTACCAAAAGTTTATCTATTTTATTGGCTTTTTCATAAAACCAACTCTTGGTTTTATTTATTAATTCAATAGTCTTTTTACTTTCAATATTATTTATTTCTCTTTTTAATTTTTGTATTTCAAGTTTAATTTTTGGTTGGGGGTTTATAATTTGGTCTTTTTCTAGCCTTTTAAGTTGTAAGCCCAATTCGTTAATCTTCTCTTTCTCTATTTTCTTCAAATAAGCCTCTAAAGATATAAAATTTCCCCTTATTACTGCTTTAGCTGCATCCCAAAGATTTTGTTATGATGTCTCATCATTATCATTATCTTGGGTGAAATTATTAATTGTTTCTTTTTTTTTTTGTTTTTTTGTTTTTTTGTTTGTTTGCTACAAAGACAAAGTTTTTTTTTAATTGTTGTTTTTATATATATATATATATATATATATTTATTTTATAATATTATCCCTTGTATTCATTTTTCCAAATTACCCCTCCTCCCTCTATTCCCTCCCCCCGACGACAGGCAATACCATACATTTTACATGTGTTACAATATAGTCTAGGTACAATACATGTGTGTGAATATCATTTTCTTGTTGCACAATAAACATTAGAATCCGCAGGTACATGTAACCTGGGCAGACAGATATTAGTGCTAACAATTTACATTCCCCTCCCAGTGTTTCTTCTCTGGGTGTAGCTACCTCTGTCCATCATTGATCAACTGGAAGTGAGTTGGATCTTCTTTATGTTGAAGATTTCCACTTCCATCAGAATACATCCTCATACAGTATTGTTGTTGAAGTGTACAGTGATCTTCTGGTTCTGCTCATTTCACTCAGCATCAGTTGATTTAAGTCTCTCCAGGCCTCTCTATATTCCTCCTGCTGGTCATTTCTTACCGAGCAATAATATTCCATAACCTTCATATACCACAATTTACCCAACCATTCTCCAACTGATGGACATCCATTCATCTTCCAGTTTCTAGCTACAACAAATAGAGCTGCCACGAACATTTTGGCACATATATGTCTCTTTCCGCTCTTTAGTATTTCTTTGGGATATAATCCCAGTAGTAGCGCTGCTGGGTCAAAGGGTATGCACAGTTTGATAACTTTTTGGGCATAATTCCAGATTGCTCTCCAGAATGGCTGGATTCTTTCACAACTCCACCAGCAATGTATTAGTGTCCCAGTTTCCCCACATCCCCTCCAACATTCATCATTATTTGTTCCTGTCATCTTAGCCAATCTGATAGGTGTGTAGTGGTATCTCAGAGTGGTCTTAATTTGCATTTCTCTGATCAGTAGTGATTTGGCACACTCTTTCATGTGAGTGGATATAGTTTCAATTTCTTCCTCTGAGAATTGTCTGTTCATATTCTTTGACCATTTATCAATTGGAGAATGGTTCGGTTTGTTATAAATTAGGGTCAGTTCTCTATATATTTTGGAAATGAGACCTTTGTCAGAACCTTTGTTTTTAAAAATATTTTCCCAATTTGTTACTTCCCTTCTAATCTTGTTTGTATTAGTATTATTTGTACAGAAACTTTTTAGTTTGATGTAATCAAAATCTTCTATTTTGTGATCAATAATGATCTCTAGTTCTCCTCTGGTCATAAATTCCTTCCTCCTCCACAAGTCTGAGAGGTAGATTATCCTCTGTTCCTCTAATCTATTTATTATCTCCCTCTTTATGCCTAAATCATGGACCCATTTTGATCTTATCTTGGTATATGGTGTTAAGTGTGGATCCATATCTAATTTCTGCCATACTAATTTCCAGTTTTCCCAACAGTTTTTTCCGAATAATGAATTTTTATCCCTAATGTTGGAATCTTTGGGTTTGTCAAAGATTAGATTGCTATAGATGTACCCTTTTTTGTCCTTTGTATCTAATCTGTTCCACTGATCTACTGGTCTATTTCTTAGCCAATACCAAATGGTTTTGGTGACTGCTGCTATATAATATAGCTTTAGATCAGGTACACTTAGACCACCTTCCTCTGAGTTTTTTTTCATTAGTTCCCTTGCAATTCTTGACCTTTTATTCTTCCATATGAATTTTGTTGTTATTTTTTCTAGGTCATTAAAATAATTTCTTGGGAGTCTGATTGGTATAGCACTAAATAAATAGATTAGTTTGGGGAGTATTGTCATCTTTATTATATTCGCTCGGCCTATCCAAGAGTACTGAATGTCTTTCCAATTATTTAAATCTGATTTTATTTTTGTGGCAAGTGTTTTGTAATTTTTCTCATATAATTCCTGACTTTTCTTTGGTAGATGGATTCCCAAATATTTTATACTCTCAACATTTGTTTGGAATGGAATTTCTCTTTGTATCTCTTGCTGTTGCATTTTGTTAGTGATATATAAAAATGCCGAGGATTTATGTGGATTTATTTTGTATCCTGCCACTTTGCTGAAATTTTGAATTATTTCTAGTAGCTTTTTAGCAGAGTCTTTGGGGTTCTCTAAGTATACCATCATGTCATCTGCAAAAAGTGATAGTTTAATTTCCTCATTTCCTACTCTAATTCCTTGAATCTCTTTCTCGGCTCTTATTGCCGAGGCTAGCGTTTCTAGTACTATATTGAATAATAATGGTGATAGTGGGCAACCTTGTTTCACTCCTGATCTTACTGGGAAAGGTTGCAGTTTATTTCTATTGCATATTATGCTTACTGACGGTCTTAAATATATACTCCTGATTATTCTAAGGAATAATCCATTTATTCCTATACTCTCAAGAGTTTTTAGTAGGAATGGATGTTGGATTTTGTCAAATGCTTTTTCTGCATCTATTGAGATGATCATATGGTTCTTATTAATTTGATTATTAATATGGTCAATTATATTAATAGTTTTCCTAATATTAAACCAGCCCTGCATTCCTGGAATAAATCCTACTTGATCATAGTGTATTATCCTGGAGATGATTTTCTGAAGTCTTTTTGCTAATATCTTAGTTAAGATTTTAGCATCAATATTCATTAAGGAGATTGGTCTATAATTTTCTTTCTCAGTTTTCGATCTACCAGGTTTAGGTATCAGTACCATGTCTGTGTCATAAAAGGAATTTGGTAGGACTCCTTCATCCCCTATTTTTTCAAATAATTTATATAACATTGGGGCTAATTGTTTTTAAATGTTTGGTAGAATTCACATGTGAATCCATCTGGCCCTGGGGGTTTTTTCCTGGGGAGTTGATTAATAGCTTGTTCTATTTCTTTTTCTGAAATGGGACTATTTAAGCAATTTATCTCCTCCTCTGTTAATCTAGGGAGCCTATATTTTTGGAGGAAGTCATCCATTTCACTTAAGTTATCAAATTTATTGGCATAAAGTTGGGCAAAGTAACTCCTTATTATTTCTCTAATTTCCTCTTCATTGGTGGAAAGATCCCTCTTTTCATTTGTAAGACTATCAATTTGATTTTCCTCTTTCTTTTTTTTTGATCAAATTTACCAAAGGTTTATCTATTTTATTGGCTTTTTCATAAAACCAACTCTTGGTTTTATTTATTAATTCAATAGTTTTTTTTTTTTTTACTTTCAATATTATTGATTTCTCCTTTTAATTTTTGTATATCAAGTTTAATTTTTGGTTGGGGGTTTATAATTTGGTCTTTTTCTAGCCTTTTAAGTTGTAAGCCCAATTCGTTAATCTTCTCTTTCTCTATTTTCTTCAAATAAGCCTCTAAAGATATAAAATTTCCCCTTATTACTGCTTTAGCTGCATCCCAAAGATTTTGTTATGATGTCTCATCATTATCATTATCTTGGGTGAAATTATTAATTGTTTCTATAATTTGCTCTTTCACGCAGTCATTCTTTAAGATGAGATTATTCAGTTTCCAATTACTTTTTGGTCTATTTACCCCTAACTTTTTACTGAGTGTAGCTTTTATTGCATTGTGATCTGAGAAGAAGGAATTTACTATTTCTGCCTTCCTACATTTAATTTTGAGATCTTTATGTTCTCGAATATATGGTCTATTTTTGTATAGGATCCATGAACTGCTGAGAAGAAAGTATATTCCTTTCTATTGCCATTCAGTTTTCTCCAAAGGTCTATCATACCTAGTTTTTCTAATGTTCTATTTACTTTTTTAATTTCTTTCTTGTTTGTTTTGTGGATTGATTTGTCTAAATCTGAGAGTGCAAGGTTGAGATCTCCCACTATTATAGTTTTACTGTCTATTTCTTCTTGCAATTCTCTTAACTTTTCCTTTAGAAAGTTAGATGCTATACCACTTGGTGCATATATGTTTAGTATTGGTATGGCTTCATTATTTATGCTACCTTTCAGCAGGATATAGTTTCCTTCCTTATCTTTTTTAACTAGATCTACTTCTGCTTTTGCTTGATCTGAGATAAGGATAGCTACCCCTGCTTTTTTGGCTTTACCTGAAGCATAATAGATTCTGCTCCAACCTTTTACCTTTACTCTGTATGTATCTCCCTGCTTTAAGTGTGTTTCCTGCAGACAACATATTGTAGGGTTCTGATTTTTGATCCAATCTGCTATCCATCTCCGTTTGATGGGATCGTTCATCCCATTCACATTTACAGTTAAAATTACTAATTCTGTATTTCCTGGCCTCATATTATCCCCAGATTATGCTTTTTCCCTTGACCCCCCTGATCCCCCTCCCCGATATTTAATTTACAGACCCCCCTTGTGACGCGCAACCCTCCCTTTTTTTTTAGGATCCCTCCCCCCTCCCTCCAAGTCCCTTCACTTATTCTCCTTTTCCTTTTCCCTTTTCCTCTCCCCACTTTTTATGAGGTGAGAGAAAATTCTCTGAAAAACAAATATGCTAATTATTTACTCTTTGAGCTTCTCCTGATGAGAGTAAGATTCACACAATGATTCTCCCCCTCAATAAGTTCCCTCAGATATGGTGTATTTTCTATGCCTCTTCCTGGGATGTAGTTTCCCTCTTTTTATCATTCCTTCCCCTTTTTCTGAAACGACCTCCTTCCCTTTACTACACCCCCCCTTTTTTCTTTTATATCAGTAAAATCAAATTATCCTTGAGTACTTTTTATATACCCACAACAGAGTTACAGTTCTCAAGGGTTCTGTGTACCTTTTTCTGTTTCTCTTCAGTCTTGTGGATGTAGATCAAATTTTTTGTTTAAGTCTGTTTTTTTTCTTAGAAACATATAGAATTCCTCTGTTTCATTGAATGACCATCTTCTTCCATGGAAAAAGATGCTAAACTTAGCTGGGTAGTTCATTCTTGGTTGCAGTCCTTTTGCCTTACAGAATATCAGGTTCCAGGCCCTTCTCTCTTTTAATGTGGAGGCAGCCAGATCTTGAGTGACCCTTATTGTCTCACCTTGGTATTTAAATTGTTTTTTTCTAGCTGCTTGCAGGATTTTCTCCTTTGTGTGGTAATTCTGCAGCTTACCCACAATATTCCGTGGTGTTCTTTTTTTAGTGTCTATTTCAGAAGGAGTTCGATGAATTCTTTCCACATCTACTTTCCCTTCTGTTTCTATTATCTCTGGACAGTTCTCTTTGATAATTTCCTGTAAAATAGAATCTAGGCTCTTTTTTTGGTCATAGTTTTCGGGAAGTCCAATGATCCGCAGATTATCTCTCCTAGATCTATTTTCCAGGTCTATAGATTTCCCCAGTAAGTATTTGACGTTATTCTCCAGCTTTTCATTTTTTTTTTGTTTTGTTTGAGTGATTCTTGGGTTCTCTGTGAATCATTCATTTCTATTTGTTCCATCCTGACTTTTAAGGAGTTATTTTCTTCTTTCACAGTTTTTAGTTCTTTTTTAAATGCCCAATTTCATTTTTAAATGATTTATTTTGCTCTATTGAATTTTTTTCCATTTCCCTAATTTTTTTTGAGAATTATTTTCTTTTTCCAATTCAGAAATTCTATTTTCTTGAGACTTTTTTATCTTTTCCAATTCAGAAATCCTACTTTCCTGTGATTTTTTAACCTTTTCTAATTCACAAATTTTGTTTCCCTGCATCTCCTGTGAATTCTTTATTTTTTCCAACTCCAATTTCAGGACGTTGTTATTCTCTATCATAGCTTCCCTTTCCTTTCCCCATTTTTCTTCAAACTCACTTAACTTTTTAATAGTCTCTTCTAGGAGAGAGGTATGTGATGGGGGGAGGCAGGAATCGTTCCCCTTTAGGTTGTTATCTGCTGACTCTCTGCTGTTAACTTCCTCGGGGTTGGATACCCGCTCTTTCTCTGTGTAGAAGGAATCTATAGTTTTTCTGGCTTTTTTGTTCATACTTAAAAAATCTTTTGGGGTCTGTCCCTGGGGTAGGAAATTATTTATTTGCTTCTTTACCAGCTTCCTCCCAGACTGGATGGATGCAGCCGCTCTAGCGCCTGAGCTAAGATAGAGCTCTGGGAGAGAGTTCCCCACCCCCTCCCTGGAAGTGCCTCAGAGGTGACTAGCACTGCTGTGCCCCGAGGGTGCTGTGTTTTAGTGGCTTCCCTGAGGTTGAGATTGAACAGTAAAGACGGCACAAATCCTAGCCTATGGGTCCCGGTGGGGAGTGGATGTCTGCAGCAGGTGATGTGAGAAGCCCTTGTGCTCAAACTGGAAGTGTCTGCCAGAAACCGTGGTCCCTAGTTCAAAGGTTCTGCTTCTCTGGGACTTCCGGATCTGAGTTCCACTCCCTCCAGCTAAGCTAGGCAGTGTGTGTTGCCTTGGGCCGTATCCACCCACTTGTCAATCTCTTAACTATTCTCAGGTGGGAGCTGAGGCCACACCCCCTGGTGCTGAGATCTGCTGAGTCATCCCCAGGGTCCTGGAAAATCTAATCTATCTGAATTTTTAAAGTATTTTAGCTTTCTCCTCTGAACTGCTATATTATAAGCAGATAAGAGCTAACAGCCTGCACCAGATTCCTTTATCTCAGTGGCTTCTCTGATCCCAGAGCCCTTCCCAGCGTGATCAGTGCAGTATGCTAGCACCCAGCCGTCTGTGCTGGCCTCTCTTCTTCCTCCCCTGGGAACTGACCTTTTCTGTTGAAACTCCAGATTCTCTTCAGCTGGTAAGTCGTGCTTCCAGTCCTTGTGGTATCTATCAGTCCAGGGCTATTTCTGAGGCTGTTTTATCTAATTGGTTGTGAGGGAGTGAGGACGTTCACAGAGTCGTGTTTTTCTTCTCCGCCATCTTGGCTCCGCCTCTCAATCTTTGTATGTTTCTCTGAATTCCTCCTATATCACTTCATATTATACCTCAATATATTAATGTGTCACATTTTTCAGTCATTTCCCAATCAATAAGCATTCAAATTTTTTCCCCAATGTTTTGGTACTACAAAAATTACTGTTATAAGTACATTGCTATTTGGTATCATACAAGGAGATGGTACACTGGAATTGTACTAAGGTATGAACCTTTGTTTCTGTTTGATTTCATTAGAGTATAAGGCTAGAGTGAGATTTCTACATCAAAAGGTACAGAAAATTTTGGGTTTTTTTGTTGCATAATTTTAATATCTAGATTTTTTTTTAATTTTTAAATTTCTTAATAGATATGGTCACAAGATATTATTGATTTATTGATCCATTTTTTTTCTGAAAACTAACTCAAACAGATCATCACAGGACCGTTATTTTCCCCTGTATTTCCTTTTAGATATCCAAAATTATTATTGACACAATTTTTTTTTCTTTTTTAGATTTCCTTTCATCATTCATTTAAGCAGAGATTCTTTCAAGATCAGATGGTTCCAGATCAAATATATATATAGTATAATATCTATTTTTGCTTTTATTTATAAGTCTAATTTTCATCAAAATAAGAATCATAAGCAGTAAGACCCTCATTCTCATATTACTTTACTTACCCAGGAATCTTATCTCTATATCCTGGAAAGAGCCTGTGTTTAAAATCAGAGACCACAGGATGAATTCAAGGAATCTTTTCTTAGATCTGTTTGATTTTTGAACTAGATGCTTAACCATTCTGGGTCTTCTCAGCTTTATCATGTAAAAAAATATATAGGTAATTGAACTACATGGTCCCTGAGGCTTCTTCTAGCCCAACAATCAAAATCATATGATTGGTTCATATTCCCCAAAGCATTTCCCACAGTTAATATGCATTTATTGGTAGTTTAGTATTGTGTTCTATATGTTGACAGATAATAAATACACTACATATACATATTTACATATATACATAACATTTTTTATGTGCCAACATACATAGAATGTAATACTAGATTCTTGAAAAAGTATTTCTTCAAATGATCCAAAAGATATAAAATTAAGTTGCCATGGTCCTCTCTCTCTCTGTTTCCTCCCTTCTTTTCCTATCTTTCATACACACACACAGACACAAACACACTCACACAAACACATACACAAACACACAAAAACACACATACTTTCTAGATCCATTGTGAGCAGGTTCAAAAGATACTAATTACACTCTTTACTTAGTGCACTATAAATTACACTAGAGAGCCTACAGCTTGTCTCATGGATGCTACACAAAGTGGCTTGCTCTGCACTCAAGAATAGATGAAATGGTTTTGAATTCACTTACTCATTCAATTAAAACTGAGTTTCAGCAGGTAGCAGTCATCTCCCCATGCTAACTCTGCACTCAGAGGTGCTAACTTACTTACTTCCTTTGGCACAGAGGCCAGAGCACTGTGGCTGTACTAGGAAGTTCTAAGCTTGACAAACCCTTACCAGCTATGTGATTCTTAGCAAGTCACTTCACCTATGTCAGTCTCAACCTGCTCATCTATAAAATTCTGATGATAGTAACTTTATCACAAAATTGTTGTGAGAGGATCAAATGAGATAATTTGTATGAGATGTTTTATAAACCTTAAAACATTGTGTAAATGCTAGCTATTATTTTTATTTTTTACTAGGTCGTTGAAGGATTGTGATCTAAATGAAAGAAATGTCTACATTTTAATTTCTCTATATGATATAAATTATAGATTTATTCCACATTTGAATATAATTGAGTAGATGACATATAGTTTATGTGTGCATGTGTACAGACACATCTACAGACAGAGTTTCATAAAAGGATGAATACCATAATAAGATGATGTAGAAATCCTTGACACAGAAGCAGCACAAATTTGGTTGGGTTTTCTTGTTCTTTTTGAGCATAGTGCCTTGTGAAGATCCCACAGATGGTCCAACAGGTGCCAGCATAAGTTTAAGAGACTCACAGATGAAAGGATTAGGGTTGTTCCCCCTACACTTTGGGGATCTCAGTTCTCCATAGCATGACCTCAGAGGTCATATGGGCATAAATCACATAATTTGCCTGAAGCAACAGGTGTGACCCCATACCCTATCTGTCCCTCTTGAGATTTCAGTGGAAAAATAAATACTCTCACAGCCAACAGTCAGAAAAGGCTTCAGAGGTTATTCTGAGATTCCATAACCTTTAAAATGGATTATCTACTATATTCCAAACTCAAATCCCAAGCTTATGATTGCACTCATACCCACAGTCAAATAGATAACATATATATATATATATATATATATATATATATATATATATATATATACATATATATATATATCATATACTTATATACACATTCATATTCACATCCTCCCAGATCCATTTCCTTTACTTATTAATACATCATTTGCACCAGAAATGAAGCTCCTGCTTGTTTTATTGATGTACAGTGTTCTAATTTCACATTAAATTACTTATACTCTCTTCAAGAGGAGATGAATGGTATGTTGAGGGCTTAAAATTATACCAATATTAATTGGAGTTGTCTCTTGGTAATAATTCTTTTTTTAAATTTAATAACATACTTCTTGCCTGTGTATATGACATAAAACTTTGAAGAAAAAGCATAATGGAGATGAGCTGCATGATTGCTGGAAGGAATTTGTAAGCAAATTTATTAATTGATAATAGCAATAGGAATAGTATTCAGCTCATTTACATCATATATGTTTTTCAGGTAATCCAATATAGTGAATGAAAAGTGTGGGTCAAGAGGATAGAACATGTTTACCATGAAAACAAAGTAGATTTAGTGTTAACTTCATGGTTATAACTCCAAAGACATGGTTGGATCTCAATTGTTTTTAGAGAGCTATCCACATAATACTTCCTCAGGCTTAACTATGTATATATCTAGCAAATTGATCATATTTTAGGCAACTCCTATGTAAGTGAGGCCAACTGTAATGCAGATGTTGATTATAGGTTACCACTTACTAAATACACCAAAGATAATATACAAGGTTATTGTCCATTGGTAACCATCTCTTTGAAGACACTGCTCAGTTTGGCTCCAATGATAGACAAAATTGACCTACATATGTCTTGCTTTGATGGCTTTTAAGGAAAATAATATAGTAACTTGGAGTGTGCTGGAACCAGCTTGTTTCAGTTCATGAGAATCAGTTGTTTAATTTTTTAATTTGAGCATTTATCCCTCAAAAAAAAAAAATCAGCAAATGCCACAGGTTAATACTGATTTATTATTCTGTTTATTGTCTAGACCTAAGAAAGTTATGGAGAAAATGTTCATAACATAGATTAAAATTATAGATTAAACAATTATTTAATTATTAAATAAGAATTAAATTAGATTTATACATATATAGATAAATTTATTTAAATTAAATTTATTGTCATATGTAAAATTTTCTCCCAGAGAACAAGTCATTACACTTTTGTCAATAAGCCCTTCACTGCCTGTTTTGTTTTTGTTTGTTTGTTTGTTTTGTTTTGTTTGTTTTTCCTTCAGGGTTTGGATGACAATAGGCCCTCATGGAAATTATCATTATCAGGGTAGGAAGCATCAAAACATGTAAGGATATAAAATATAAACACAAAATAAATAAAGCAGTGTTCTTTTTGGTTTTGTTTTTAAGGAAAGAACTAACTGCTAAAGAAATAAACCTATCAAAAATGGATATAATTCCAGCAAGCTAGGCCTATCCTCATTAGTGCTTCCTTGATATTATCAGGGTCTAATATAATCTGGTATATTATAATATTTTATATTACAATAAAATAGTATACAATAATCTGGTATAATCAGGAATAAGTACATAAGACTGTCTGGAAAACAGACTAGCTCCTAGACCAGAGCACATGAAATCAAAATGTTACATCTATTATTTCTCTTTAAGTAAGTAATATAATTTACAAGGTAATAGCAACTGAATGATGTTGTACATGTTTGATTTTTGTTGACTAAGGACAAGGACTGCTCAACATAGCAAATCTTTTTTTGGACAATTTTTCAGCTGATTTCAAGTCAAACAGTTTCCCACTCACTCCATGAAACCCACATTATTATTTCTTAAAATATAATTTCCTCAAGTGAGAAAATAGATTCATAAGAATAGATCAAATGATATAAAGCATAATTCTTAAAATAAATGTTTGCTCTTTTCTTAGAGGAAGCACTTGACAAAGACAAATCAAATCAATAACAACTTGATAATTTATTCCAAAGGGAATAAGAATGTTTGAGACATACAGAAATTGAAATTTCTTCCAAAGATTCTATGACTATAATATGAAATCAATGAAAATATAATAGCTGTGAAGGAAAAGGAAGAGAATAAAATATGTGATATAGGAATGAAAGTGCAGACCAGTGATAATTGGTAGTGTCAGTCATGAATGCCATAGTTTCCAGATGAATGATGATATCTTTTTTGACTCCCAAAAAAGCCTACACTGATTGAGTCAGTGGCAATGTAATTTATTCCTCTTGTACTTACATACTTAGCTAATAAGAGCAAAAAAAAGTAGCAGAAAGAGCTCTTGGAAATCACCTAAGATGATCTGGATTTAAATCTGGGATCAGGCAATTACTAAGTATAAGGTTCATATAGAAAGTCAGTTACCTTACGGGATGGATAGTCATGGTATCGATATGACCTGAATGAAAGTATAGCACAGGAGTTTGAGGAGTGGTCAGATATTCCGAAAGAGAAGTGGAGGCCAAGGAGGGGAGAGTATCCTAAGAATTTAGAGAGAAGAGATTATCAAGAATAGTGCTCAACAATATGGAAGGCTACAAAAGAGGGATTTTAGAATTGAATTTAAAGAGAGGTAATGTAGTTTAATGATATGATTGGAAGAGAACTGGCAGAGGTGTTTTTTTTGTTTGTTTGTTTTGTTTCGTTTTCATTTTGTTTTTGTTTCTGTTTTTGTTTGTTTGTTTGTTTGTTTTAAAGAGAAGGTTGGACATGTGAGATAAGAGAGCCAAGTAGAGAGATCAGTGGATAGCATGACAGGCTAGAATCAAATCTAACCTCATATAATGACTATAGTGAGGTATTTGGCCATGGGCAAGTCAATTAACTTGTCTGCCTCTGTTTCTTCTCTTATAAGATGGAGCTCAAAATAGCATCTACTTCCCAGGCTTGTTGGGAGAATCAAATGAGATACTATTTATAAAGTGCTTTATATAGTGCCTGGTACATAACTGCTTTTTAAGAAGTGCCTTTTATAAAAACAGATCCTGTACATGTCATTTCCTTCTGCAGGCTTCACCTTCCTCATCTAAATATTGAATTATTGTTGGAGTTTTCTTGGGAAAAATACTGGTGGTTTGCCATTTCCTTCTCTAATTCATTTTACAATTGAGAAACTGAAGCAAATCAGGATTAAGAAACTTGCTCAGGATTACACAATTAGTATCTATTTGAGGTTGGATCTGATCATAAGAGGATGAATCTACCTGACTACAGAAATATTTCAGTTCAAAAAATATCAATACCAATAAAAAGGTTATACCTGCCTTGCTAATCCATATGCAGAAGACCATTTTGGATTGAAATTTTCTGCATTGTACACAGAAATATGAGAAAAATCACCTGAAATTTTTCAGATGTGGGATCAAACTTTAGGGGAAAAAAAAACTTAAATTAAAAAAAAAAACATAGAATATACATTCATTATATTCAAAAGGTAATAAGAAAAAGTTAGTCTTTATATAATTCTTTTCTCTTCTATCCTATTATCAAAGATCAGGGGTAACCCTTCCATTTATAGATGAACAACATGCAGGCTACAGGTACAGGAAGGGAAGTAAAACTTCTTGACTCTAACTTAGGGCATAATATGTAAAGAGACTGTCACTGCATCTATTTTTGAATTTGTAAGGACTTGGGTAGATTTGAAGGGAATAAATTTTCACTGAATAGTCACACATGCCATATCTTTGACACCACCTGTTGTCAACTCAGTAAGGTCAAGTAAATGGGAATTCACTAACAGGTCTATAGGGAAGATAAGACAGGGACAGCTGCTAAAGAAGGGCAGTGTGAGATCCTCAGTACAGTTGAAGTATAAGAAGGCTCTGCCTCAGAAGGGCAAGGTAATTCAATGGAAAAAGTTTGAAAGTTTTTTTTGGGGGAAAAGGTGTTTTGTTTGGGGGGAATTTTTTTTCCTAATTATACTGCTGATTCTATAGCCCTGAGGGGATTCATACATACAGCATAAATTAGCTTTACTTTCATACAAATACACAGTGGAAGATCCATACAATATTCCCCATTGACCCTCTATGTTTTGGAAACTTTTATGAATTCCTTCAAGCAGAAAGATTATGAAGGTTTCCAAAGTGATTAATCCACTCCTATATTTGTCTATTGATTGTATCTTTTATTAGCTTTCCCCATTATACAGGCTATAGTCCTTTGTCCTTTCCTCTCTATACTTTCTTCCATTGAGAATATATCTAGTCTCATAGTATTAACTGCTGCCTCTATGCTAATAGCTCCCCAATCAATATTAATACACACATATATCTATATATTATATTATGAACATATAATACGTATATGTGTGCATTAATATATAATATAATATGCTATATATTATACATAATATATATACACAAATAAATATATAAATATATTATAAGCTGACCTATATCTATCTATCTATATATCTATATCTATATATCTATATATAGATATTATATAGCTATGTGTATGAAAAGCATATAACCAATATAGGGAAAATATAAAAATAGAAGGTAAGAATACTTTTTGTCCACAAAAACACAACAGACTGATTCTGAGAGTTATTTCCAACATTCCACAACCACTTGTACTCAAGATTACTAGGAAAGAAGGTCAGAAATTTCAACAATCTGTGGTGTCAAGATGGGTCAAAATAATTATGCAACATTTAAATTCTGTAGTTTGAATTGTTGCATTATTGTAGATACTAACTGAAGATTCTAAGGTAGTGGCCCAAATATTTGGTACAATAACTGATAGGATAAAATAATTTTATAACTATTGGTGATCACTTGAAAGTAATACAATTTTTACTCTTCTAGACATATTGTAGCTAATATATGCTGAATAATCAAACAGATATAAAATATAAAAGACATGGAAGAGAAATTAGATAAAGCATAGAATGGTTTCATTGAGAAATTTTTGAATAAAGTTTTGAGAGAGAAGACCTAAGGAAAACAATATATTTTTTTCAAGTACTATAAGAAAGCTAAACTGAAAGAATAAAATGTTTTATTCACTGAAAATATACTTCAGTACTTAGAACTGAGATAAAAATATTTTTCCCATGTCATTTGGCTTGCCCATGTTCCCTTGGGTCATTAAAATTTGCAAATGATAGAACAATATTTTCCCTCTAAAAGCAAATAAAAAAACCCAAAACCAATTTCTTCATTTCATTCAGATCATTGTACGATTTTCACATCCTAATGTCTTCCCTGTCCTATTCTAAACTTTTGACAGCCCTTTTAGAAGCTGAGGTGGATTTGAACTATTGACCTTGAGATGAAAGGTACTGTATCCTATTACTAATCCTTTGAGACATCTTGTCCCCAGACAATGATGTTTCTGTTGGGCATGCTTTTATCCAAGTTTTCATTCTCAATAGTCCACTCAGAAACTATCAATCTAAAAAGGGTGACATGATGGGGGGGGCAGAGATAGAGACACAGAGAGAAAGAGAGATACAGAGACAGAAAAAGAGATACAAAAAGGAAGAGGAGAGGAAGGGAAAGAGGGGGAGAGCAAGACAGATGGGGGGAGAGTGAGAGCGAGAGTAAAAGATAGAAAAAGAGAGAGATGGAAAAAGAGAGACCAAGACAGAGAGAAGAGACAGAGAGAAAGATAGACCAAGGCAGAGAGGAGAGAGAGAGAGAGAGAGAGAGAGAGAGAGAGAGAGAGAGAGAGAGAGAGAGAGAGAGAGAGAGAGAGAGAGAGAGAGAGAGAGAGAGGTTCTTTAAAAAACATACTGGTTTATAGCTTTCTCATGGAAAATGTTCATGGATGCCCAAACTAGTTGGCCTGGGATATTTCACTGCATTATTGAGAGGGAAGGACATTATCAGATAAGTATAATTTAATAGCTAAAAAGCACAGCAGTCCTGACCAAGCATAGCAAAGCTTTTATAGTACAAAAACTCAGTATCTTTTCTTTTAACTTTTCTTTTTCCTTTTTAATAAATGCTTTATGAGGAACAGCTAGATCACACAGTAGATAGAGCATCAGCTCTGGAGTCAGGAGGATCTGAACTGAAATCTGGCCTCAGACATTTGACATTTACAAGCTGTGTGACTCTGGGCCTGTCGCTTAACCTAGATAGTCTCACAAAATAAAATAAAATAAATGTGTTATGGATGTTTTTAAAAGTATATCAGTATTATTTCCCAATGACCCACTTTTATTTTCAAGCAATCATTCCACAGAAGTAGAAAAGTCATTGGACAAAACAAAACCTCACAGTGACTATGTCTGACAATACCAAGTGCATCATTCCACACCTATAGTGAGTTACCTCTCCTTGAGGGAACTTTTTGCAACATTGTTTTCCTTTATACTGTTGCAGCAATTATATAAAGTTTTCTCATTCCATTTACTTTGTTCTGAATCCTGTTCTTGTATTTTCCAAAATTTCTTTGGATTTTTCACATTTATATTTTTATACTATTTTATGCCTATTTTATACTATTATACTATTATATGCCTATAATTATTGAGGCTCTTCTTAACTGGTAGACACTTTGTGTATAATTTTTTGCTCATACAAAAGATACTTCTAAACCTACTTTTATTGTCGATGTGAAATCGTTCTTTCTCTTTCACTCCCTAGGGAAATATGTTTAGTAGGTATTACTGAGATAGGGAATGCTCTCCACTCATGTTTCCTCCTTGGTTCTGTCATTCTTCTCCTTTTTCCTGAATTGTATATATCAAGAAAAAGGAAAACATTCCATCTTCTAGGTAGTAGCCAAGGAATTATATCATTTTCCCTCTTAGAAAAGAGTAAACAAGAAGCTGATGGGTGATATGTTTAGGCTTTAATTAGTCTTTTTTTTTTTTTTTTTTTTTTTTACAGTTTCTATCTATCACTAATGTAGGAAAGGGTTACCAAACCAAAGTCATGCAAGGAAAGAAAATTCCCTGTGACATAAGTGAGATTGAAATACCAAAGTGAATTCCCATTGGCTTTGGAATGGAATTAAACTATTGATGCATATAAGGTCTTCACAATATAAATGACTATGCAGTGCTAAAATAAAATAAAGTCTTTTGCCTCTGTAGGACGTAATGGGCTGCTTTGCTGTCACTTCAGCACAATTTGTGAAGCACACTGTGTTACAGGAACCTTTGGGTGGCAATTGACTTTCCTGCAATTGAATTTAACAGCTACTTTAGTCGAACTGTCCTTTCTGGGTTCCCCAGGCTGAGATCCAATCCAGAGTATAATCTAGCTATGAACACAATACCAGCAGAGAAATCTGGCTTAGTGTCTAGATTAGCAGGCTGCAATTATATATGGCAAAGCTTCTTAAACTGTTGGTCACAACTCCATATAAAGTTGCATTACAATATAGGGGACCTGAAAAATTTAGCAACAGAAAAGGCATCAAATATTCCACAAAGATTTAATTCTTTATATAAAAAATAAGCAAATACATATATTTTATAAGGATGCAAATTTGCTTATATATTTAATTAAAAGTAAAATTATATGTATACCAAAAATTTTCTTAAACTAAATTTCTTTATGATTTATTATGAGCAAATGTTAGATTTTTGTACCTATTTTCTATACTATATACCCAGGGTCATGTAAAAATTTCTTAGTTGAGAAGGAGTTGTTAATTTAAAAAATTAAAGAAGCCCTGATATATGCCATCAATTATGTGTTGCGCATGCATGTGGATGTGTGTGTGGATGTGGTTGTGTGTGTGTGGACACATCCTTCATTTAAAGATTTTTCTATTGGATTTAATCTAATCTGAACCACAAAAAATAATCTGTTCTTTTGATAAAATCATGCCCAGAACATCCAAATCCCAATAAATTGGTTCATCACAACTCAGGATTTTGAAAGTTGGAAAAAACCTAAGCGATCATCCAGCCCAGCTGGATAAGATGAGAAGATAGAGAGGTGAAGTAACTTACACAGTAATGAGGATTAAATAGAAGTTGAATAGGGTCTATGATTTCTGCCTAGAGATTGTGTGCTCCTTCCTTTATGTCACAGAGCTCCCACCAAAGATCCTGACTCCTCTGAAAGGAAAGTCTAGCTTGCTTATACATGTATGATTTATGGACTTCAAGAAAATTTTTACACCTGACCAAGCAGTATTAGATATGATTCTATCCATTTTTAAAATATACTTCAAATCCTAGGTGATGCTGCAAAATGGTTACAATTAAGTATGTGAATCAAAGTATCACAAGAGATATAAAACAGCTTTCTACAAATATTATTTTATATTCACCACATATGAGATAAGCTGACTTTCTGAAGGATCATTTATTTCATGGCAGTATTAACAATACACAATATTGTTTAGCTACTAAAATGAGTGGTAAAAAACAAACTCAAAGTTTTTTTTTTCTAATTCACTGCATTTTAAGGAACAGAAGACCAGAATAATTAGTGTGTTTTTATAGAGAGAGAGAAAGGAAAAACTTTTATATACTCTTCTTTGGTTACCTAGTGATATCACCTAGTGACAGTCTGACTATACAGGTTGAGTCAAATAAATCAAGTCTGCATTTGCTACGGATTTTAAAACTGCAAATTTACACTGAAGACTAAGTATCTCAAGTCTTGAGGTCATGTATAAATAGTGATGGCATACCCAAGATACTTCTCTCATAGTACAAATGGAAACTTTTTTCTTCAATAAAAATAGCTGACCAGCTGTTGCAACACTTTCCTATCTAATTTCAAGATATTTTTTTCTTTCCTTTGATGAAGGCAACTAGCTATATCATCCCAACCTCTCTCTTTCTAGTTTTCACCTATCATCTGGTATGTGAACAGAGAGAAGACACTGTGCTAGCAGTGCATAGAGCAGATTATTTTTTTCTTAAATTTGGAGTATCATTCTCAGAGATTTTCTCAGTTAGGCAGTGGTTATGTTACTTGTTGGGAAGGGAATATGTGAATAAACACAAGTAAATATTCTTCTTTGCTTCCATGTAGAAATAAACTATATATTTCTATCAGCAACACCCAGTTCAATGTGACTCTTTGGAGATGATTTAAGATTGAAGAACATTTTCCTCAAAAATTGTCATTTGAGTGTGAAGGCAGTAGTCCAAATAATATATCTATTTTTTCAAATGAGGACTTTTAAGCTTTAGAATTGTTAAGTAACTTGCTAAAAGTTATCAAGACCTGTACTTCATCTCATATATTTCTGATTCCAAATCCAGACAAAAGGTTGATAAAAATATTTGTATAAACTAGGCACCTTATGGCATTTGTTTGCAAGGTTAGTGTGATAGAATATAAGAGAACAAAGAGATTAATTCATTCATCCATTTAACACATTTATTAAGTTTCTGTAAGTGCCAGGTGCCATGCTAGGTAAAAAAATAAATAAAACAGAGATGGTTGCTTGGTGTCTGGCAAATGTAAGGAAAGTGAGAAGTGAATATGTTCATATATTCCTCTTTATATCGCTTCTTAAAAATAGTTAAAAAAGGAATTCTCATTTTATTCTCTTAGTAACTCTTATATATGATTCAGGATATCTCCCATTGTACTGCACCAACATATTACAAGCAATAAATCTAATGTTTAGAATCCTGAGCTGACATGGCTAATATTCTACATTCTGGAAATACTTAAAGGTTTACATTACTCTTCTGTTGTTCACTAGGCCTGGAGAGGAGATAAGAGAGAAATTCCAGGTTTTATCTAAAAGATTTTACACAAACCAGTAAGAGGTATTGCTTTGGTTGGCAATTTTAATTTTGAAAACGACATCTTTGAAATCTTTTTCTACACACAATATTGAGATCGGATTTAGGGATAAGGTTAAAAAATTAAATGTTTCTCTCTTTTCTACAGCTTTTGTTGTTGTTTCCAGAAAAAAAATGAGAAAATTTTAGGTGTCTCTTCACAAATCTGGGTTAGTTATGACAGAGTTAAGTATTGTGTGACCTTGATTGTGGTTTCTTGTTATTTGAACTTCTATCTCTGACATATCAAGCATTTATTCAATAAGTTCAATATTGCTTCCTGAATCAATATAAAATCTTTTTTTTTTTTTAAGTCCTTCATAACTTGGTCCTTTCCTACATAGGAGAATCTTAAAACTCACTTATTTCCTATATTCTGTTATTTTGTAACACAAGTTTCTATTGTTATTTGCATTCCATTTCCTCAGTCCATGAATTTTCCATGGCTCACCCTCATCTCTAGGGTTCTTTTCCTTATCATGTCTATCTTCTAGTTTCCTTGACTTTTCTTCAAGGCCAAGCTGAAATTCAATCTTTTATAAGAAATTTTTCTTCCAATTTATCCTATGTATATCTAGTTTTCACATAGGTGTTTGCATGTCACTTACACCATTATGTTGTGATCTCCTTGACAGCAATATTTTTGTCTTTGCATCCAATAGTTAGCAGAGGAACTGGCACATAGTAGGTATTTAGCAAGTGCTGTTGACTTATTTCTAGATATTGGCAATATTTTTCTTTGATATAGACACCTTAGATTTGGTTATCTATAATAGTCCTGAGACATTTCCTTTTGGGGTTCCTTTTAAGAGAAAATAAGTATATTGTTTTCATTCTTCATTTTGCCTATTAGTTCTAAAAGATAAATTATAATGTCCAATTTTTTAAAATTTATTTTTTATAAATTTCAGTGATTCTTCAATTCTCTTTCTTTGCTGTTTTCCAAGTTAGTTATTTTTATATCAAATGTCTTATTTTTCCAATAGTTTTGCTATATTATTGTCACTGATTTCTTCTTGGTCCATCCTAATATTAGGGAGTCTCTTTAAAGTTATTTATTCTCCTCTCATTCTTTCCTCCAAAGATTTTATTGCATTGTTTTATCTTTTGCTTCATTTTTTCTAGCTATTCACATAAACCTTGAGAAAAAAAAATCTAATTTTCCCCTTCTTCTGTAGTCATAGTTATTATTGAATCATTCTTCTATTTAGAATTCTTGAGCAAGTCAGAATCAATTATAAGTCTTTATAATGGTCTGTACCTTTTTGTATTTGCTTATCTCTCTAGCCTTAGTCCCCAGATGGGGGCTTTGTGTCAAGGTCAGTTCTGTCTCATTCTGAGCTTTCAGATGATTGGTCTTAATTACTCATTTCTTAAATTCAAACTGCTGAATTAAATCAGGGCCCTCTATGACATCACAGGATAGAGTGCTAAGGACCTCAGAGTCCATGAGCCTGGAATTTTCTGGTCTCATCAATGCAACTTTCAGACAGGGTGCTGTTACTTTCAGTTGCTGACAAGTTCCCTATCATTAGTTAATAATACCCCTCCTTGGGAGTTTTCTCAGGGAACTCTTACTCTTCATTCAGAGCCTTGTAGGCCGCATATTTCAGAGGTATCATATCTTTCTTGGAGGTTTTTCCTTATTTACTTGTGCTGGCACTGATTTTGGTGTTTTTCTATGGATTTTTGGCTGGCTTTATGTGCATTTATAGATGGAAGAAGTCATTACAATTTATTTCTTATTCTTCATTCTGGTAGAATTTTATGCTTTATTTGTTTATTTACCCATTAATTTATTTTACTAGAGTAAATATATGGGAGCTGGAGTGCCTGCATTCATACAATCTTATAAAATATTAGTGGTAGAAGAAACTTGAGGTATAACTAAAATCAAACCTCAAATATTGTAGATGGAGAAACTGAGTTTTAGTGAAATAAGTTACTACAAAAAAAAAACCTGGCCAGTAAACAGCTGATGCATAAATCATACCCAAATTTTAATCTCCAAGTCCAGTTTTCATATCACTGCAATACATTAGAAAAGGTCTTACAAATAGATTTTATAATTCCTTGGAGCCTAATATAGCTCTCTACTTTTGGTAAAAATCAGTCGCCTTTTACTATTCTCCTGAGCTCTAGTGACACCTACTTCCAGGGTCTCCTCTTTTTTATTCACACCTATTTTTTCCTTTCTTTACCCTCACTATGTTCTTCTTTCCTTATTCATTCTAGCACTTCTCAAAAGCTATAGTAGTTTCTGGACCAAGTCCATAGCAATTAGGAAATTATGTGAAATGAATTGACCTATTCTTATTTCCTCCAAATGATGAAATGTTTCCTTTGTAGGCTATTCTAAAATTAGCAGACAGGCAAAGGACCAAAGATATGAAATTTAAACCATTTGGAAAAGTTGAAATGACTTTCATATCCCTCAATAAATTTTTGGTTTGTCTTTTAGTTGAGGGCAACAAGTCAAGTTAGCTTATCACTTTTTTCATACAATTTTTTTTTCAATCAGTTGAAGAAATAATGGTAAAGTTCTATTAATTATTTTCCTTTTTTTGTTTTTATTTAGAAAATATATGTGTTTCTTTTAATTGAGTTTTCCCCCCTTTATCATAAATATCCTTCCTTTCATCTCTACTCCTAGTTTTTACACTTTCAAATTGAGTAGTAGATACTATTTCTTATTTTATATACTAGTTTCTCCTCTTCCTTGACTCTTTTTTCCTTCATTCATCTTAGAAAGTCAATCAGTTTTTTTGTTTTTTTTAATCTTTCAGTTAAACCCATCCACAGGGATTTCCAAGCACAAAAGTTAGCATATGTCCATTAGGGATTTCAAACTACACTTTGTCACATTGGGAACACATGATCCAAGTAAAGATTCAGCAGAAATATTTCCAGGGATCATGCCAATCAAAATCCCATCCTTTTTTTCCTCAAAGGAAGTAAAAATTAAAACATATTTCTTTCCATTTCTGGTAGCATCCAGAATATCAATTTCTATATATTGGCTGACAAGCTTTATACCATATCACCTGATGCACTGCATTAGAAAAATCATTTTCCACCAGGCATCATCTGCAGAAAGCAGTAAAATGTTCAAGCTATCCTTGAGCTGGTGAGTAATCTATAGTGATGATGTCTAATAAAATCAATCTTTAATAGTTCTGCTTGTCATTAATTCTGAAATGACTATCTTGGACTGAATAAAATTGAATTTTATTCATCTCTTATCGGGACTACATCAGTGCTACTTTTTTTTTATACAACAAGGCTCTTAATTTCATTCTACAAACAAGAAAAATGAGAAGCTATCTTTTTTTCAACCAGATTATCTTTTCCATGTGCAAAAAAAAAAATGAATAATCATCTAGAACACTGAGAAGGCACAAAATTCAATAGAAAGTACTGATCAAAGAAGCAAATGAAAATTATGAAGTCAGTGCCCATGTAAGGGGAAAACAAAGGCAAAGATAGAATCATAAAGAAAAACTATTACTATCAAAAAATCACTTATTAAATAGCATCCAATTGATGTTATTTCTAAGTATCGTTTTTAGTAGAGAGGTGTGTTTTCTTTTCTTTCCAGGAACCTATAGTCTAAAACAAATACATGACTATGTACTAATAAAAAACACATTATTTGTGCCTGCCCTATTCACTAGAAATATTTGATTAATTTTTAGCTTTTTTAAAATTTTATTTAAATGGCATGTAATTTATATAATATATTCAATCACATTGTTCTCATTGCAATGGTATTTTTGATATTTAAGTGAAATCAAAAATATTTTGTACCACTAAAATAATATTTTAAATATTTCATAATACTTTATATTTTATCTTATTCATGTCTATTTCAAATTTTTATAATATGTGTGTATGATTTGTAAACATAGTAAATAAAATAATGAAAATGTATTCACAAAATATTTTTACTGATGGGTTGAGTGGTCACAAAAACTTAAGGAGCATTAAAATAGATAAGTAGTAGGTGTTAGGGACTGTCCTACAGACATTGGACATCCTATTAGTTAAGGTTTGATGTTATAATAAAGATAAATAATCTTGAAATAAAGATAAATCTTGAACTGGAACTTTTCCATAACATAGGAAGAATATCTAGCTTCTATAAACATAGTTCCCTTTCATTTCCATAGGAAGACAAGTCTAGTCCATAGGGCACATATTGTCCCTTTAATGGCCTTATGCAACCATCAATGGACATCAATCACAAGTTGGAAGGTGTCCACATTCATGCAGATGAATTATTTTATGTCCTTAAATAACCAGAATCTAGAAGTATCAAAGCAGACTAGGACCTCTCAAGCCCCTGAGATAGCTTGTCTGCCTTTTTAAGGAAAACAAGAGGGAACCCTAGTCCTCTCTGTAGAAAGTCAAGGAAAAAGTTAAAAAGGAAAGGAAAAAGGAGAGAAAAAAAGTTTTTTTTAATTATAATATTGTTGAATATTTGAAAGAAATAGCAAGTTGTGCATAGTAGATTTGTAGTTTCAGGTGTAATCATCATTTGTATGCTACTGTAACAAATTACTTGTTTTATTCCTTAAATTAAAAATTTAACTTTTTTAAAAGTCACAAGTAAAAAGAGGAGGGAGAGATAAGAAGGAGAAAGAGACAGGGGGACAGAGAGTCAAAATAAAATAGAAAATACATGTTGTATTTGTACAGTACAGGTAACACTGTGATAACTTAGGTAAGTGTGTGTATGTATGTATGCATATATGTGTGCATGTGAGGGACAGATAGAGACAGAGACAAAGAAACAGAGAGACAAAGAGAAAGACAAAAAAACATGGGAAAGCATTGCACAAAATAAGGTTGACTATATCTTTCCAGACAAGAAACAGCTGGTTGGTGGAGCAGACATAATTTCTAAATCAGTTTTATCTGTATTCAGGCAAACTATAAACTAGTTAGAGCAAAGGTCAAAATTCAGCATTAAATTTCTTGAAAAGATAAGCAAAAGAAGATACTGTCTGCAGTTGCAACAGCTCCATCCTTATCTATTCAACAAATTGTTGACAATGAAAAATGGGAAATAGGCAAAAGTAGACACTGATTCAGATAATCACCTTTTCTTATTGGAGTATAAATGTCATGAAGTACTCACTACAATGAGAAGGCAAAAAAGAATCTAGAAACCAATATAGACAGCAAATACTTGATATCCTTGTTTAAAAAGAGAGAGAGAGAGAGAGAGAGAGAGAGAGAGAGAGAGAGAGAGAGAGAGAGAGAGAGAGAGAAATGAAAACTGAGATCAACATTTGTTTTTAGTAAACTTATTTGTAAAACATTCTTGAAATGGATTGAAATGATCTTCATTTTGCAAAGAGATAAAGAAATATCCCTGCATTTCACACATATATAAACATTAGAGAGAGAGAAAAAAAAGCAGAAAATGTAGTAGAAGGAATAATATATTTTATATATTTTAGAAAGCAAAATTAAGCCAGATTATTCCAAGAGAATTTGTAACTAAATAGGAAATGGAATAGCAAATACATGCTGAAGGAACAGATTTTTCAGTATTTCTATAGTGATATATTCTCATTTATGATAGTGGAATGGAATTTAGTCTCTAAACATTTCAATGTGTATTTTAGGGAATGGAAAGTCACTTAAAATATAGACAGGAAGATCAATGGAAGCAGGCCAATTCAATACACTGAAAAAAAAAATTAGACCTAGAAACAAAATAGTTTGAATTGCTAAGGGATTTATCTTTTAAATATTTCAAAAGAAAAGGAAAGAAAACCACAGATGATATTATAACCAAAATTGGAAGGCATCATTAACTATATGCTTTCTTATCAATATAAAAGATTTATAAGAATGATTTATACTAAGTATAGATTGTCCTTGATGAAAATATGAAAAGCAAAGAGGCTGGCTTTAGAAGAACATTTTCTATACAAAGTCATACTTTCATAATTACAGTGACTGAAAGGTTCAGAAAATACAAATCCTGATATGCTTATTTATTGATTTTCCCCGCCTTCCCACACACACACACACACACACACACACACACACACAAATGAATGTATCAAAACAAAACATTTTTAAAAGGTTTTCTTCAGAAATCTTTTTTTCCAAGAATGAATTAAGTTTATACAGGATTCCTTAATTGATGGAATCATAGAGTGAACTGAAAAATCAAGAATATGACCAAAAATAACTTGAATGCAAAGAATAGTATAAATATAATCTTTCCAGATGGGTATATGGGCAATACTAAAATAACAATAAAAATAAGAGATACACTAAGTGATTCATTTACCTATTCATGGATAAATTATCATCATCCACATCAACTTTGTGGAAAGAAACCTCTTATTATGTATTTTAGAAAATAGGGAACATCAGGGAGTCATACCAGTATCAATAACATCTACACTGATGAGGTCAGGTTCAATTGAAGTAGTGTGTGTGTGTGTGTGTGTGTGTGTGTGTGTGTGTGTGTGTGTGTGTATTTACATCTATCTTTTGAACCATATAATTCCTTGGGTGTCAGTGATTTTCTTCTCAATGAAGGCTTTCAGATAAGAAATATACTAGTTAGACATATTGCAGAGAGAATTGTGAAGCAGTTTTGGAACAGAAGTTCTTTCTAACAGAGATTTTGCAATATTTTATACATGATACATATTGGGATTGTTGCTTTTGTTATTGAGTTGTTTCAGTCATGTGTAATTCCCTATGACCTCTTTTGCGGTTTTCTTGGCAAAGATACTGGAGTGATTTATCATTTCCTAATTCAAAAAAAACAAACAAACAAAAAAAAAAAAAAAAAAAAAACAAACCTTTTTATTCTCAAAACATATGCATAGCTAATTTTCAACATTCACCTTTGCAAAATCTTGCTTCCATTTTTCCCTACCTTCTCCACTCCCTTCACTAGATAGCAAGTAGTTCAATATATGTTAAACATGTGCAATTCTACTATATATATTTCCACAATCACCATGCTACATAAGAAAAATCAAACCAAAAAGAGAAAAAAAAATTAAAAAGAAAACAAAATGCAAACAAACAACAAAAGAGTGAAAATACTATGTTGTGATCCACACTCAGTTCCTATAGTCCTTCCTCTCTTCATCATAGATGGCTCTCTTCATCGCAAGACCATTGAAACTGACCCGAATTATCTCATTGTTGAAAACAGCCATGTCCATCAGAATTGATCATCATATAATCTTGCTATTGCCATGTACAATGATCTCTTAGTTCTTCTCATTCACTTAGTGTCAGTTGATATAAGTTTCTCTAGGTATCTCTGAAATAATTCTGCTCATAATTTCTTATAGAATAATAATAACCCATAGCCTTCATATTCCATAACTTATTCAACTGATTATCCAACCTTTGCCATTACAAAAAGAGCTGCCACAAACATTTTTGCACATATACGTTTCTTCCCTTCCTTTACATTTCTTTAAGGTATAAGACCAATAGAGACACTTCTGGCTCAAAGGGCATACACACTTTGGGCATAGGTTCAAATTATTCTCCAGAATTGATGGATCAGTTCACAACTCCACCAACAATGTGTTAATGTCCCAGTTTTCTCACAATCCTTCCAACATTCATCATTATTAAACTTAATATTTCTAATACAATATCGAAAAATATTTGTGATTTGGGACATCTTTGGTTCCTCCCTGATCTTACTGGGAATGGTTTTAGTTTATCCCCATTATATATGATGCTTGCTGATGGTTTTACATAGATGCAACTGATCATTTTAAGTAAAAGTCCATTTATTCCTCTACTTTCTAATGTTACTAGCAATAGATGTTGGATTTTATCAAAATTTTTTCTGTATCTATTGAGATAATTATATGATTTCTGTTAGTTTACATATTGACATAGCCAATTATGCTAATAATTTTCCTAATATTGAACTAGTCCTGCATTCCTAGTATAAATCCTACTTGGTCATGGTGTATTAACTTGGTGATAATTTGTTGTAATCTCTTTGCTAATATTTTTTTAAGATTTCTGCAGCAATATTCATTAGAAAAATTGATCTATAATTATATTTCTCTGTTTTGACACTACCTGGGTTAAGTATAAGTTGCATATCTGTGTCATAAAAGAAATTTGGTAGGACGGCTTCTTTCCCTATTTTCCCAAATAGTTTGCATAATATTGAAATCAATTTTTCTTTAAATGTTTGAGAATTCACATGTAAATCAACCTGGCCCTGGAAATTTTTTCTTAGAAAGTTTATTTTCATTTTCCAAAATGGGTCTATTTAAGTAATTTATTTTCTCTTCTGTTAATCTGGCATTCCTACATTTCACTTAAATGATCAGATTTATTGGTATTCAGGTTAGCAAAATAGCTCCCAATTGTTGCTCTAATTGCCTGTTCATTGGTGGAAAATTTACCTTTTTCATTTTTGAAACTAACAATTTTATTTTCTTCTTTCCTTTTTTCTAATCAAATAAACAAGTTTATTTTGTTGGTTTTTCCATGAAAGCAACTTTTAGCTTTGTTTATTAGTTTTGATTTTATTAATCTCCCTTTTTATTTTCAAAATTTCAAATTTGGTATTTCATTGGTGTTTTTAATTTGTTATTTTTCTAGCTTTTTTAGTCACATGCTCAACTCATTGATCTTCTCTTTCTCTATTTTATGTAAGTAAGCATCTAGAGATGTACAACTTCCCATAAGAACTGCTTTGGCCGCATCCCATAAGTTGTGGTATATTGTCCCATTGTTGTCATTCTCTTGGATGAAATTTTCCATTGTGTCTATGATTTGTTTTGCTGTCTATTTCTTCTTGCAGCTCCCTTAACTTCTCTAAGAACTTAGATGTCATGTCACTTGGTACATATATTTTTAGGATTGATATTACTTTATTAACTATGGTACCTTATAGCAAGATGAAGATTATAATCTGTTAATTAAATCTGATTTTTATTTTGCTTTATCTGAGATCAGGATCTCTAGCCCTGCATTTTTACTTCAATTAAAATATAATAGATTCTGCTACAGCTTTTTACCTTTACTTTGTATGTATCACTCTGCTTTAAAAAATGTTTTTTTGGGGTGGAGCCAAGATGATGGAGAAGGTACACTTGATTTTCTAAGCTCCTCTCATACCCTCATTACCAATTTTTAAAATCAGTCTCAAAAATAGTACTTGACTGGTAAAATTCACAAAGAATGTAAGTACAACTTACCAGGTGAAGAGAATCTGGAAGATCTCCAGAAAAGGTTTGTCATGAGCAGTGGGAGCAGACCATTGCAAGAAGGGAAATAGGAGAGGCTAGCAAACAGAGAGGATGGGGGCGGGGGAAAGGTCTCCATGGTTGGAAAATTTACAGAAGACTCTACCATAGGTTGGCTGCTCTGCTTTGGTTGCAAAGCTGTAGACCAGGAGAGAAATTCAAGCCAAAGATAGAGAGTATTCTAAAAAATGCCAGAACCTAACAGGATCTGGCTATACCCACCCAAACCCAGAAGTGAGTGACTCAACACAGACCATAATACAGTTGTGCAGTGGAAACAGAATTTTTGAACTGGAAAAGATAAAGAAATTCTGAAAAAAAAGAATTTGTGAATTGGAAAAATAAAATAACTGTTACAAAAAAATAGTGAAATGGAAAAAAAATTCCATAGAGCAAAATAACTTATTTAAAAACTCAATTGGACATATACAAAAAGTTTAAAAAAATCCAATGAAGAAAATAACTCATTAAAATTAGAACTGAACAAATAGAAATGAATGATTCATTGAGACATCAAGAATCAGACAAGCAAAACCAAATAATAATAATAATAATAATTAATTAAAAATTAGGAAAAAATGTTACATATCTACTTGGAAAAACAGTAAACTGGAAAATAGATCTAGGAGAGATAATCTAAGGTTATTGGACTTTATGAAAAATATGATGAAACAAAGATCCTAGATACTATTTTATAGGAAATCATCAAAGAGAACTGCCCAGATGTCATAGAATCAGAAGGTAGGTAAAGGCATTGAATGGATTCATCAAACACCTTCTGAAAAAGACCCTAAAATAAAAACTCCAAAGAATATAGTGGCTAAATTTCAGAACTATCAGATAAAGGAAAAAATATTACAAGCAGCTAGGAAAAAAGCAATTCAGATACCGAGGAACCACAATAAGGATCATTCAAGATCTGGCTGCTTCCACATTAAAAGATTGAAGGGCCTGGAATGTGATATTCTGAAATGCAAAAGAACTTGGAATGCAGACAAGAATAAATTACCCAGCTAAACTGAGCATTTTCTTCCAAGGAAGAAGATGGATATTTAATGAAACAGATGAATTACATTTCTTTCTAAGAAAAAAATCAGAACAAAGCAAAAAAATTGATCTCCAACCATAGGACTCAAGAGAAGCAGAAAAAGGTAAAAAGAACTCTTGAGAGCTGTATTTCTATTATGGATATACATATAGAGTACATGTATAAAGGGAAGTAGAAATGGAAAGGGAATGATATCAGAAAAAGGGAAAAGGGTAGATAAAAAGAGGGAAACTACATCCCACGAAGAGGCAAAGGAAACTTATGATATCTGAGGGAATTTAGAGAGGGAGAGGAATATTGTGTGAATCTTACTCTCATCAGAGTTGTCTCAAAGAGAAAATAATTGACATATTTGGTCTACAGAAAAACTTATCTCACCTCATTAAAAAGTGGGAAAGGAAAAGGGAAAAGGAAAAGAGCAATAAGGGAATGGTACAAGAAAGGCAAAGTATTTCAAATAGAGTGGGAGGGATTCTAAAGAAGGAGAGCTGCATGAGGCAAGTAGTGGCCATAAGTTTAGTACTGGGAAAGGGGGTTAAGGGAGGACAAGAAAAAGATAAGCATAATCTGGGGATAATAAGATGGCAGGAAATATAGAATTAGTCATTTTAACCATATTAAGAGATTAAAAGGGAAGCAATAAACTGGGAAAACAGTTTTTATAGTCAAAGGTTCTGATAAAGGCCTCATTTCCAAAATATATAAAGAATTGACTCTAATTTATGAGAAATCAAGCCATTCGTCAGTTGTCTGTGCTAACCTTTAGCAAGATATAGTTGTTTCCTTCCTTATCTCTTTTAATTAGATCAATTTTTGCTTTTGCTTGATCTGAGATAAGAATGGCTACCTCTGTTTTTTTGACTTCACCTGAAGCATAATAGATTTTGCTCTAGCCTTTTACCTTTACTCTGTATGTATCTTCCTGGTTTAAATGTGTTTCCTGTAAACAACATTTTGTAGGGTTCTGACATTTGATCCAATCTGCTATCTGCCTCTGCTTAATGGGAGAGTTCATCCCATTCACATTTATGGCTAAATATGCTCAAAAAGTTATGACTGTGAATACCCTTTGATCAGTGTTACTACTGGGCTTATATCCCAAAGAGATCTTAAAGAAGGGAAAGGGACCTGTATTGCAAGAATGTTTGTGGCACCCCTCTTTTTAGTGGCCAGAATCTGGAAACTGAGTGGATTCCCAACAACTGAAGAATAGCTGAATAAACTATGATATATGAATATTATGGAATATTATTGTTCTGTAAGAAATAACAAAAGGACAATTTCAGAAAGGCCTAGAGAGACTTACATGATCTGATGCTGAGTGAAATGAGCAGGCCAAAGAGATCATTACATACTTCAACAACAGTACTATATAATGATCAATTCTCATGGATGTGGTCTCTTCAACAATGACATGAACCAAATCAGTTCCATTTGTTCAATAATGAAGAGAACCAACTACACCCAGCAAAAGAACTCTGGGAAATTAGTATGAACCACTTCATAGAATTTCCAATGCCTCTATTTTTGTCCACCTGCATTTTTTATTTTCTTCACAGGTTAATTGTACACTATTTCAAAGTCCAATTCTTTTTGTACAGCAAAATAAATGTATGGACATGTATACATATATTGTATTTGGCTTATACTTTAACATATTTAACATGTATTGATCAACCTGCCATCTGGGGAAGGGGTGGGGGGAAGGAGGGGAAAATTGGAACAAAAGGTTTTGTAATTGTCAATGCTGAAAAATTACCCATGCATATATCTTGTAAATAAAAAGCAATAAATAAATAATAAAACAAAATAAACTTCAATAATCCAGCAAAAAAAAAAAAGAAAACTTATAAAGAAAAAAAAAGAAGAAATAATATATTTCTTATAAAAAACATATTGTAGGACTCTGACTTTAATGCAATCTGCTATATGTTTCTATTTTACGGGAGAGTTCATTCCATTCACATTCACAGTTAAAATTATTAACTCTATTTTTCTCTCTATTTTATTTTCCCCAAATTATATTTTCTCTTTTCTTTCCCCCTTTCCCTTTTTACCAGTGTTTTGCTTCTGACCACAACCTCCCTCAGTTTCCCCTCCACCTTTATAGCCCCTCCCCAATTTCTTATCTCTTTCCCTTTCTATTTCTGTTCTCCCTTTTATTACTTCCTCTTTTTCTTTCCCCTTTCTCCTCCTATTTCTCTATAGGATGAGGCAAGTTTCTTTATCAACCTTAATATGTCTGATATTCTCTTTGAGTCAAATCCCATGAAATTATGGTTCACATAATGGCCATTTTCATCTCTTCTTTCCCTCAACTGTAATAGGTCTTTTGCCTCTTCATGTGATGTAATTTACCCCATTTTATCTCTTCTTCTCTCTTCTTCCAGTGCAAGGACTTTTTCATCCATAACTTCATTTTTATATCATTACAGTAAAGTCAAATTATACCTATGCCCTCTATGTATACTCCTTACAAAGATGTTATTCCCAAGAGTTAAACATGTCATCTTCTCATATAAGGATGTAAACATTTTAACCTTTAAAAAACATAGTTTTTCTTCCCTTTTTACTTTTTTATGCTTCTCTTTAGTTCTGTATTTGAAGATCAAATTTTCCATTCATCTCTGGTCTTTTCATTAAAAATAAATGAAAATACAATGAAATGTACATCTTTACCATTTCTTTCTGCAGCTCATTTTAAATATAAGGGAACATTGTTATATGACTTTCCCAGGATCACATAATTACTAAGTGTTTGAGGCTAGATTTTAACTCAGGTCCTCTCAGTTCCAACGCCAGTACTGTATCTAATGTACAACCTATCTGCCCTTACATGGACATATCATATTTAATTGAATTGACATCTATTATATAATAAAGGACATTGTGTAGGACAATGGTGAGTAAGCCATACAGTCATTGTCCACAAAGAGTTATGTTTCTTATAAATATATAAACATATATGTGCATACACAGATAAAATTTTCAAAAACTATTATGGCATGCTTAATATCAACCCTACAAATAGACAGAACTGTCTTGCCATTAGCTCAGTCATGTCATGGCTGCACAGAACAGAATGTTCATTCCAGTCTTAAGAGAGAAAAAAAAAATTATATTTATATAGATAGATAAAAAGATAGCTGTATAAATAGATAGGTAAATATAGATATATTAATCCCTGAAGTTTACTAAACTGTAAGTCTCATGAAAGTAATAGTCTGTTATTTTTATCTTTTAACTCAAATATATAGCATGGAACTTTGTATACAGTAGGATGGAGTTCTGATTTCATTCATTTTTATTTTGTGCATTCTATTACTAGAAAAGGAAATTTTCTCCTGTACTGCAGATCCCACTACCTTCTCCAAAATTTTCAGTCTTAGATAATTTGCCCAAAGCACTGAGCTCGGGGTGAGAGAGCCAGTATATATCAGAGGCAGGACATGAATCCAGATTTTCCTGGTTCAAAATTCAGATCTACAGCTATTATGCCATATAACCTCTCAACCTAGAGCAAGTTTTCAATAAATGTCTATTGAATCAAGTTAGGAGACATTGAGTAGAAATAGCTACTTAAATGAAAAGACGATTTAAAGAATAATGAAATATTAGACAAGACACTGTTGTCAAAAGAAAACCAGAAGTATAAGAGAGAAGGGCAGCAACAGTAATGCTAGCATTTCTGCTATGGCTTTATCTTCATCCTTTTGATAAAGCTCATTTTTTCTTCTGTATTGTTTTTTTTTTTCCCTGAAATAGTTCTTTAAACTAAGTTTATTGATTCAAAAGTGCTAACACCACAACTTCTACTTGCTGAGATTTATATGGATTTCATGAGTAGAATATGTTAAATTACCAAATCTTTTCAATGTTCCTGTCATACAGTTTAATTTTCAGCAGATGAGGACAAACAGTATTCCACTCTGTGCAATTGCTAGGCTGAAATAATACTGAGAGACTTATAGGTGTAAGTGGTTGTTGTAAAATGTTTGTAGTCCATTGGAGACTAGAGCATTGGGAGATTTGGGAAGGGGAAAAATGTAATTGTAAAAATATTTCATTTGCAGAAAACCCACAATTGTACAAAAGCAAAAATTCTCTAAGCATTATTCTGGTGGGTTTTAAAATGCGCGATGAAGCTCTCAGTAAAACACACTGACAGCAAAAGGATGAGAAATCATGCAAGCTAAGAGACAAGTGCTAAAAGATCTTGGAAGCTAATTCATAACTTTGTCACTGATTCATTGAATGACCTTGGGATAATCCCTTAACTATTCAATGCCTGGGATTCTTCAACCTGTAAAATGCAATGATCCCTATTAAGCTGGAGCCTCTGGAAAAATTAGTAACATAGCCACTGTGCAAAGCAGTGGATTCCCTGGAACAAAGCAAAGCACTAAATAATAATAATAACACTATCACATTGTTTTATGTTGTCAGGTCAGGAAAAGCAGTAAGATGTTCTGTGGCACCATAAACTTTAATACTCTTACTAGATGAACTCCTCCAAATTGGCTACTGTTGCAGGGAGCTCACCTGACCTCAAACAGAATATAAGCATGATTCAAACAATCAAGCAGAGACAGATTGGTCTGGAATAAGGCTCCTCTGACAGCAGAAATAAGTCATAGCCTGTATCTCCTGGTTTTAAATCCTAATGATCTTAGGAGCTCACTTTTCTTTCTTTCCAGAGAAACCATTTAAACGACAATGCTATTTACCACTGACAAAACAAAGCTTCACCAAAAAAGGAGGGAGTGACCACCTAAGCTGACCCACAAAAATGAGCAAGGTCCAGATATTGAAGGAACTCCAATAGATTAACTAGGGATTTCATTAACATTCAACCTGAGATGCTAGGTCTAGAATTAGGTTTGGCTAATTGAATAAATGGATAAGTAGAAAGTTTTAAGATATATTTCAAACTCTTAAATTAAAATAGAATAAGGTAATTTTTGTAAATAGAGGAAACTAGATGACACAGTGGATAAAGAACTGAACTTGAAATCAAAAAGAACTGAGCTCAAATGCTGCTTCAAAGAGTCACTAGCTTGTGTTAATATTGATCCTCTATGTTCCTTGGTTTCCTCATCTGTAAAATGAGGGGTTGAAATAAATAATCTCCAAGTTCCTTTTAGTTCAAAATTTATGATCTTAAATAATAACAGTTCATAATTATAGAGAGCTTTATGGTTTCCATATCATATTATCTCACTTAAGCCTCACAGTTTTATGTATAAAGTACTATAATTATATCCAAGTTACAGATAAAAAAATTATGAGCCACACCAATTGGGAAATAGATGAATAAGTTATTATATAACAAGGCAAAAGATATTATTGTTCTATAAGAATGATGAGCAGTCTGATTTCACAAAAGTCTGGAAAGTCACATTTTTTTAATTGAATTTCTTTTTTTTTATTAATAATTTTTATTATATATATATTTTTATAATATTATCCCTTGTATTCATTTTTCCAAATTATCCCCCCTCCCTCTATTCCCTCCCCCTGATGACAGGCAATCCCATACATTTTACATGTGTTACAATATAGTCTAGATACAATACATGTGTGTGAATATCATTTTCTTGTTGCACAATAAACATTAGATTCTGAAGGGACATGCAACCTGGGCAGACAGATATTAGTGCTAACAATTTACATTCACTTCCCAGTGTTTCTTCTCTGGGTGTAGCTACCTCTGTCCATCATTGATCAACTGGAAGTGAGTTGGCTTTTCTTTATGTTGAAGATTGGAAAGTCATATTTGAACTGATGCTGAGTAAAGTAAGCAGAACCAGGAGAACATTGTGCACAGCAACAAGATTATGTGATGATCAGTTATAACAGACTTGGATCTTTTCAACAGACTTAGTACTGAATATGTCAATTACATCCAGAGGGAAAAAAAAACCTATAGAGAATGAATATGGATTGAAACATAGTATCTTCACCTTTCTGTTTGTTTGTTTCTTTCTCATTTTTTTTCCCTTTTGGTCTGATTTTTCTTGCACAACTTGACAAATATGGATATATGTTTAAAGGGATAGCACATATTTAACCTATTATCAGATTGCTCACTATCTTGGGGAAGGGGGGAAATTGAGGAAGAGAAGAGAAAAAAAAATGGAACACAAAATTTTACTGAAATGAATGCTGAAAACTATCTTTACATGTATTTGAAAAAATACAATACTATTGAGGGGGAAAAAGAAATTATAGGTCAGAGAAACTAAAAAATATGCCTAATATAGCAGAATACAACTCATATAAACAAAACACATTAAGGATCATAGTACAGAAGTGCTAAAATCATTTCCATCTCAATCCCCCTTCAGATTTCTACAGATGGGAAATTAAGATCTGAGAAAGATTTTGAATTGTTCAAGGTTACAGAACAGGAATTTGAACCCAAGTCTTTGGATTAGAAATTCAGTGCTGAGAGAAATGATTATTAATAACCAATGATTTGGATAAATCCACTTTCCCTTTTCCTACTTTTTTTTCTAAAGTCCTGATTTTAAAAGTTATGCTAATAAAAGCCAGCTATTATGTTCTACTCAGGTTTGTGTGAGGATAAGATTGCCCAAAGCTGGGGGTAACATAAAAACTAAATGACTATAAGCAAAATTCAGGTCTAGCCCCTCATTGTAATATTTATTTTCTTATTAATTTTAAAGCAATAAATATTGATTGTCACCCTGGAACCTCTCTTCTAAAAATCCATATAAGCCTTGAGCCCAATTCCATGAGCCCATTTTTAGTCTAAGAAAGACAGTCATCTTTTTATTAAAGTGCTGGCCTTATTAATAAAATGATTAAATTATGATTCTTAAACCTTTTTTAAATGTCACAGTGCTCTTTATTAAATACTTTTAAAAGTACTTCTAAAGCAGGGTTTTTTTTTATTTGTGCTTGTTTCCCCTCTTCTCTCTCTTAGATCTCTCTCTTTCTCTTACCTCCTCCCATATACACATATATCACACATGCATATATAATACATATAGCATATTTAATACACATATATGTTATTTTTATGTATGTTAATCATGTCTGACTGTTAGTAATCCCATTTAGGATTTTCTTGGGAAAGTGGTTTGCAATTTCCTTCTCCAGCTCACTTTACAGATGAGGGAATGGAGGAGATCAGGGTCAAGTGACTTTCCTATGGTCATACAGCTAATAAGAGTCTGAGAACAGATTTGAATTCAGGTTTTCCTGACACACTCAGGGCCTGTCCTTTATCCACTGCTATATCTAGCTCTGTGTGTGTGTGTGTGTGTGTGTGTGTGTGTGTGTGTGTGTACTATTTTAGCACTCTGGTAAAATTTATTCTCAGAATGATGTTTTTAAGGAAGAAAATTGCTTAACTTCAGTTAGGAATCAGCCACACTAAATGCAACTCTTTTTCCCCCATCCAGATTCCTATCCCACAGATAACCTGAAATCAATTCCAATTATAGGTCCCAAGTTAAGAGTTGCTGCTTTAAAGTTATAGGTAAATCACTTAAAATTATGTATATAGTTTGACAATCAATGTCTCTCCATATTAAAAGTCAATTACTCCTTTGAGCCCAATCATTTTGGGGAGTATGTAAAAATAACAGAGTAAATCAGAGTCAGAGAGAATTAGTCTAGTTCTGGATCCAATGGGATAGGTATAAAAATACAATCCTTATAAGGTTTATGGTACATATACAAATTATCAATATATAGAGTAGACCAAAAGTCTTAAACACACTTTTAACCATTAAAGATTAAAATTGCACTATAATTTGGGATCATCCTGAATAATACACACAAAAAGAATGCAAAAAATCGGTGTTCCTGTCAGATCTTTTTGTTAATTCTCAACTATTCATTTTGCATCCTATTTGATATATCTGGTATATCTGTCTAATACCAGACATGCTTATAATACAGCTAATTGGGAGTTACACAGCTTTATGCTTAGGAGGCTAACAATATCTGGAATTTCTATGAAGAGGATCCAAAGATTCAGGCCACCTTTTGAATAAAGTCATAAGGAAGTTAGATGGAGCTCTATCTAGATGTAGGTTATGTTGAGATGGGAGGAGGAGGCTATATTTAGGAATATTTCAGCTATTCTATGTATTTCTGTCTACCCTTCCCTAACTGTAAGGAATGGGACACAATCTGGTAGTTCTACATCGTTGACTAAGAAAGACATTCACTCCCAACAAAATCAATTATTCAAGTTATTTATCAAACATTTCTCACATAAAAATGCTAATAGAAAGAGTACTAAATATAGGCTCTGGAAGATCTCTCAGACATTTACTAGATGAATAATCCTGGATGAGTCCACTTAACCTTTCAATCTTAGTTTCTTTATCAATGAAATAAAGGTAATTATAGCACCTATGTCACAGAGATTTGTTAGCATGAAGAGCTCTATAAATACTAGCCACTGTTGCTGCTGCTGTGTTTATGTCATCAACCAAATTTAAGTGGGCTAGAGAATTAATCTTTTGGTCTAAAGCAAGAGAAATGGAAATGTAAACAAGAGGCTTAAAATATTTTGGTTTTGAGTGGACATTGAATGAAATATTCACATGGTAGCCTTAAGAATAAATGTATTAAATCAGCAAAGGAAATCAGAAAGTGTGACATTGTGTGTGACATTGTGTGTCATTGAGTGTGACATTGAGGTAGAAGATTTTAGTTTTAGGTTTGATTTTTTTGGTGGGGTGGGAGGAATTGATATAAATAAATAAATGCAGAAACTGAGTAGAGAAGCAGGGATTCAGAAAAAAAAAAGGAATTATAAGCTAGAATGACAGAAATAAACATTTATTAAAAGCTTAGTATGTTTCAAGCACTATACTAAGCATAAGAGATGTAAATATAAGCAAAAGAAAACAATTAGGTCCTGCCTTAAAAAGCTTATATTTCAAGTTGTGAAGACACAAAAGGAATCTGGAAAAAGAAAGATAGAAATGAAGAGTTTAGGGAAAAGTTGTTTCTAGAGAAATTAGATCAAACTCTAAAGACTAAACTCCAGGACAAGACCTAAAGGTCAATTAAGAATTAACTGGAGCCATCTTTTAAGTTTGAGTAATGAATAAATACCCTCAGAATATCTTCATATATTGCTGTAAGATAAAGTGTGACTGATAGCACATGTTTTGCTGTTGAGGGTATTGAGGGTGCAAGAAGCAGCATAAGATATATAAAAGGGGAAAGGTCAAAATTCTAAGTATGACAGTAAGTCTCTCACTCCACCTCCATATATCACAATTCTATTCCCTCTATTGATGGATAATAATGAAACCTCAGGGGGGAAAAATCATCTCTCAGTGAGGAGCTACTAAATTGATTAATGACTCAACTTTTATTCCAGGCAGTTGTAAGCCCTTTTTATTCCAGGCAGTTATAAACCCAGGAAGATTATTACTGTGGATATTTGCCCTACAGAAAATCACATATAAAACCTGGTTTATAGGGTAGAATAGAGTTTGTGAAGTGTTTGCTGATCATCTCTATTTCTAATTTGTTTTGCATAATTTGTATTCCATTCTTGGTCAGGAACTACAGTCACTGGAGTACTAGGTTCTTCTGAAGTGGATGTCTTACGATAACAGAGTCCAAGGCACAAATTTTGAGTTCAAAATTGCCTGGAATAAATTTCATTTTCTATATTGTTATTTGGTGCTCTGTCTATCCAGTAATTATCAACTCTTCTAAACAAAAGTATTCATGATACATAGATTTGGGACTTCTGCATAGTCCCTAGAGCCTGTTTCCATTTCTTGAAATTGAGCCAATGTTTTTACTCTGATCCCCAATTCTAAAGTTAAACTGAAGTCATGAGTATTTTTTCAAAGAAACATATTTATCCAAATCATAATCAAATGGAAATCAGAGATGGTATACATATTAGAATATATGTCAGCCAATTCAAAATGAAGTTCTTTTAGGAGTGAAGTAACTCAGTTCAATCAAGAGAAAATTGTCATGGATCTTACTCAAGAGGAAATTCCTTGAAGTTTACAGATCAGCAATTTTGGGATAGGGACATAATAAAAACTGGCAAATACACTCATGTCTTCCTAAAATCTTTTCCTCAAATTACTTGAAATGTGGTTGGCTTTTTCTATCTTCTCTGTTGAAACTGGAAGGCAGTTCAATACTTAAAGAAAATGTCATACTAGAAGAGTTCTTCCTAAAGGAAACTAGAAGAGAAATGGTAAAAGTCTGAGCTCTCTTAATTCTTTTTAATTCTGTTCAGCCCCTCATGTAAAGCAGAGATTTTATCTCAACCAATAAGGAACGAGTCCCATAATAATTAATTTTGGGACAGGGATTTTATTTCTTCCCTGGGTTGTAACTCTTAGCAATTCCTTGCAAAATGCATTAAGTGCCACTCTAAAACCTGTAAATGTACAACATAAACATAAACATTGGTGTTTAAAAAAAAACAAGAATGATTATCCTGACATTCCAAGTAATCAACCTTTGGTAATCACTGAAACTGAAAGAAGACAGAAAAAAGCCCATTAATAAAACATACAGTATGATTTCACAAGTATTAATTAAGTATCATATTATTTTGCTTCTCTATGGTTGGGGGAGGGACTAAATAGAGGAAGAAAACTTGGAATTCAATATTTTAAAAAATATCAAAAAAATATGCAGTAGATTTGATATCATATCATCAGATGCAAGGATACTACAGTGACAACATTCCTAACTAGATACAAGATATACAACACGTTTGCGTGTTTGATTTCAGAAGTTCAGGCAGATCCACAATATACAACAATCAATCAAAATCTGTAATAATAATTTTTAAAAAGCTATCTAGTTTCAACAATAACAATAGTTCTATATATAAAATACAATTTAACGTTAGATAGAAAATTTTGCTAAACAATGAACAGATAGTGCTGTAGCAGAAACATAACCAAACATTCATATGAATATATTGATGAGGGAGCCCCTAAACTCTCTAAAACACCTTCAAGGAGAAAGTCTCCTTGAATCTTACCTCTCTAAGGGACCCAGCCTGAGAGAAACATCCTAACAGCTTTAATGTTCCCCCCCATTGATAATACTCACTACTGAATAAGCTTCTCATTGAATTAAAGCTCAAGCCTAGAGACAATCATTAAATTCTGTTCAATTCAGCTCAAGCTATACTTAGCCCCATCAAGAACAGCTTGTAGATAAAAAGACCCAACTTAGGGCTCAGTCCTTACAGAGGATCTAATATGCCATCCTTGTCATAACAGCAAACCTCTGCCCACTGAAATGATACTCTCTTTCAGAGCTACCCTCTCATTATACTCACCTATTTCCCAAACAAGACTTTATATCTTTCTGTCTAGATTTCTCCACTAGAAACTTTACTTCTCTACCGGGACCTTGTCACTAAGAAATTCAGTCTTTCTATTCATGCATAGCAAGGGCTGACTTCTCAATGCCAATAATAAACTTCTTTTTATCTGTCTAGCTTTTTGGGTTGGTAAAGTCCTTTACAAAGGACTTCCTTGCCACCAGAAAGGGGTTCCCACAACTCCCTACCTTGTGCTGAATCTTAGCTAAGGAGGTTTAAGGGAACCAAACCTCTTCATTTGGTTCCCTGACCTCAAACCTGTCACTAACCTCATCATTTAACTCCCTGACCACCAGGAATCCCAATCTCATCATTTTGGTTCCCTGAATCTAATTATTCTTCAGTTCCCTGACAAGGAATCCCAAAATCTAAATCTCATCAATATGAACAAGAAAAATAAGTAAATAAGTAATAATTAAATATACAGCAGTGAATATATCATTATATACAAGGCACTTTTCAAACACAAAAATCTCTAGCACTGACACTTAGATATGCATGTAACTGTGTCTTCAGGTTTATTTATAATATCAGAACTTACCCTATTTGCTATTTGAATAGACCTAGAAGTTCCCTTTGCACTGATTGCTCCAATATCAGACTTAGTACTTGATATAGCTTATCCAACTCAGATTATTTTAAACTTGTGTGTCTATTCCTGAGCTAGCAAAATTTAGATTGTTCATTAATATTTTCAAGTAATGTGGGTTGAATCTGTACACTATGAACCTCTGAATAAGTTTTAAGCATGAAAGGAAGTATTTCTGAGTTGAGCACTCCTTTGTAATAATACACAATTTCCTTCATGGAATACATGATTTTCAGAGCCCAAATTTGCATCAGTAAATCTTTGTTCAGTTATTGAACAGTCTCTTTTTCTCAGCATTTTCCTAGATGAATCTTCATCAGTTCTTTTCATCTACTCTTTAGAAAGTCCAACTAATTCTCCTATGGGCAAGTCATGATAGGGCTTCTGCCATTTCCTGAGATTATTTTGTAAACAGAAGAGTTGTTCAATAACAGTTATTTTATATAACTTACCTTGCCAACAGTTAGCTGTCAAGTACCTTGACAAAAGCAGTTTTTCTCTTGTCTTCTTCAGACATAGCAATCTGGTGATATATACTTCATAAGTCATGAAGGTCACTTATGTGCTACCACACAAGCATGGGTATATTTTTACCTGGGCTATAGAATAGTGGTCTACCTAGTCCTTTTGTTCAAAGTTCAATAATCAACACACATCTTTATTTTTAAAAGCTGTACATACTACCACTAAGGGCGTGAAGCATATGGGTTACTAAATTCTATGATGATGCCATTAACCGGCATTTCTTTGAGATGATTTCTTAGTAACTTCATCAAAAACAGAAAAATCCTTCTTTCTTTCAATGATCAGGAATCAGGAAAAAAATTTTTTGGGTTGTCCCTTAAGCACATCCTGCTTCTGAAGGAGAACAGTGCTTATCTTCTTTCAAAGTTACAACCTCAACTTTTCTTTCCACTTTTATAATACCAGAGAATCACCAAAGTTATATATCCCAAAATCCAGCACAAAAGTTGAACAAATGGAGTTCCTGTGATGGATTTTCAATAGCTTCTAACTTCTCTCCTTTTGTAAGCCTTTGTACTGTATATTGATAGTGGAAGTGTGTGGCTAGTAAATATCAGTTTGTCACTTGCAGTATCCTGAAGACAACTGAAAATTAAAAAAAAAACAACAACAACAACAACAAAAAATAACCAAAACTCTTCCATTTAGAGTATGGCAACTCAGCTCAGACAAGAGAGTTACAGATCTCACCTAAATGGAAAACCTCTGGAATCTCTAGAATATCAAGTTGGGGAGAAAGATGTGAAAGATTGTCAGACCCACTCATATTTTCCCAATCTTTTCTTTATACATGAGGTAGGAGTTGGTCTCTTCCATTTTTTTTCTAAAAGCTGAAAACTGAAAAAATTGGAAAATTAGATGTCTAGAAAGTTCCCCTAAGGGGGACTCAAAGGAGACTGATGAAAATTAGTGCTCTCATTCCTTTCCTTGAAATCACTGAACATTAAACCAAATAAGTGGGGAGAGGGGCTTCATATGATTTATTTCCTTACTATTTCTTTGCAAGAGATTTGACACATAAGCTTTCATTAGGTTCATCACTACATCAAGATGACTAAATGATCCATGAATTGATGCTTCTTATTGCTGTTGGATGCACAATAAAACCAAATCCTTTATTTGCTATTCCAAAGAGGATATGAGAACCATTCCTCATCAATCCACAACTGCAATTGAATGTTTGTTGTTGAATTGAACTTCATTATATCTTCAAGTTTAATTTATAAAGAGAATGTCAATATTATTTCACTGTGAGTCTACTCATAGCATATTGACATATTAGTCATTGGAAAAGAATCTCATTTCTATTCCCATCAGTTAATATTTACAGGTAGACTAAAAACTATGTGTTTTTTAGCATCTTTTGCTTCTATTTTCTTAAGCTTACCACCTTCATAATGGGTTTTCTTTGTGTACTCTTCAGCCTTGGGGACCTCACATGAGGCTATGAGTTCACATTGATCTTAGGGCCATTCTTAAGTACTTGACTTTCAAACAGGGTCAGGGTCAAACTCTGGCCCTGCTCCTTTCTGGATTTGAGGAAAAGAACTAAAATAAAGTTTAAGTATCTCTTGTCTAAGAGCTACTTAAATGAGAGTAATAAAGCCTCTTCCCATAAAGATTTTCAATGTATAGTACCATTGTGGGGTATTTCATTTTATGGAAAATATGTATGTTAAAAAATGACTCAAAGACATTTGTGGACAGATATAGAAAACACAAACCATTCAAAAAGAAGATTATACTCCTTATATCATTCCCCTAGGAACCAAATATTTTTACATGCATTATAGAAGCCTTACATACATTATGTTGAACAGATATTTGTATTGATTTAGGATATGCATTATCTAAGTAAACATCCATCATTATCCTGGAAGTCTGGCAAAGTCCAGATTTCCTCTGTAACCACAGTATTATATTAATCTACCAGATATAAGATCATCCTTCTATTGGTCTCTTCTAAAAACCCTCCTGTTAAAAAAAAAAAATCATCTACTGGGTAGCAAGTGGCCAACTTTTGTATTCAGTAATTACAGTAAAGTAATTACATGAGGCATCTCTATTTTTCAATACCTCAAGTCTCTAACATATTTTCTGAATGAAATAATCAGGAGAAGGCAATCAGTAAGCCAAGGTCCAGTCCAATATTAACTATGTAAGAATATGGCTCCAGCTGCCATGTGCTTTCTGCTGAAAATTGCCATTGTTATTCCTAGGAAGAGAGAAAAAAATTGGAGAGAACCTTCTTCTCAATGTATTTTATACTTAAAGAGTCCAAAGGAGACTGCTCTTTCATGTGGCCCAAATATAGGGCAGATCCTATTAACATGAATCCATTCTCTTGATTTTCTTTCATCAATCATCTTTCTTGTCAGGAAGGATCAGCAGTTTCTCTGGTCATCCAAGAGAGGATACCCTTAACAACACTATATATTTGCTTCATCAATTGCTGTGACCAAATATTTTATCACCTATTAGTTAAACTGATGAGGGTTGGGGTCCCTTTAAGATTCCTTTCTAATTGCCCAAGCCATGGCTGACCTTGATTCACAAATCCTGGTCAAAGCCACCCTTTGAATATCTGGGCCCAGCTCCCACCATCATCATCAGATCAGCTTCCCCCAGCTCTCACCTGATCTGAGCTAACTGAAAAGCCCTCCGAGAACTTAGGGGTACCACCCATCATCTTTTGGGTATAAAAGAGGTGAGCTGGAACACCCTCATTGCAGGAGCCCTCCCAGCCAACACATGGTATCCTTCCAGCCATGTAAGGGTCCCTGCCCCCCAGAGACCACCTTTGGCCCTGGCGTCTTTCTAACTGAGCTTTACTTCCAAATTCCTACAATAAACCTTTTATTTATCAGTCTAGGTTTTTTGGGCCTATAAATTCATTTTACAGGGGACACTGTGCCTCATGGGATTATCTATGTGCGGAGAAATGGGGTTCCTCTTTTCCTTTCCCTCATTAAAACTACTAATGAAGACCCAAAAAAGAGGCCCTAACCAAACTTTATACAGGAGGATAGAGCATATCAAAGTTTGCACTCTCCAGGATAGATTTCAAAAATCCAAATCACTTCTACAACAAAATAAAATATTTACTGCAGTATTTTTGTAGGTGTTAGGAATGATTTACAATTTTAAACGTTAATCCTCTTAGCAATGTAAAGACCATTAGCAAATTAAAGAAAACCAAAAAGAGGTGACTCCAGTTTAACCCAGGAAAGTGAATCTTATGGTAGAATCTCTAGAACCTGCATCTAGCCAGGGACATATTTTTGGTAATTTTTTTTGTCCATAAACAGTTGTTAAGTACTAATGAATATATAACAAATATCCTTCTGGATCATCTAGAAAATAAAAATTACTTTATCCGGAAAAAAATTCTCTAAGACAGGGAGGCAGAAAAGATCTGGTGATAAGATAGCCAGAGTATTAAAGAAGAATATGAGTTTCCTTTATGAACCAATTCAAATATTCCCTCTCTCATGAAACCTTCCCTAACTGGCTTTCAGCTAGAATTCAGCTTTCCTTTCTGAGACCTTCCTCACCACCTTCACTCATCTTGTAGAGTTATAATGTTATTTTATTCTAACATTGGATACATTAAGTTTTGCATCTGTTATTTCCCCACACTTGATTTATTCATCCATACCACAATATTTTCCTCTACATGATTATAGTATTATGAAAAAAGCAAGGGAAGAACAAATGCTCAGTTCTTCCACCTTAAGTAATAGAGGCTTTCTTGATATCTCTTAAAAATGAACCAACAAAGTCATGTTTTACTCTACCTACAATATGTGATGATGATGCTGATTTCTTTCCTCAAAGTTTTGATAACATGATCCCTATAGAAATGGCTAGTATTTATATTGCATTTTAAGACTGCCAAAGTATTTCACAAATATTGTCACATTTCATAATAAGAAAGAAGCAAGCAGTAAATACCTAATCTGAGACAAACATTTTGTCACAGGATTCATACAGGTATCCTTGGAGAGTAGGTTTATTATTATCTCTTTTACATTTCAGAAAACTGAGGCAGACAGAGGTAATGACTTAACTAGGATGATGCAGCTATTAAGTACCTGACATGGGATTTGAATTTAAAATTTCAGATCACAGTCCTAGCACTCTAATACACCATCTACTTGCCTTAGACTTTTATAATATCTTACGTTATACTATAATACAATGCAATAATGTTCTATAGACAGTTTGATGGAACAGTGAATAAAGTGCCTAGGCTGAAGTCAGGAAGACTCATCTTCCTGAGTTGAAATTCTGGCCTCAAACACTTATTAGCTATGTGACTCTAAGCAAATCATTTAACTCTTTTTCCTCATCTATAAAATGAGATGGAGAAGGAAATGGCAAACCACCCCAGTATCTTTGCCAAGAAAATGCTAAATCAGGCCACAGAGTCAGATAGGACTGAAAGACTGAACAACAAAATGTAATACGTTGTAGAATAGTGTTGAACTAGACTAAATTGAATATAATCTAAAATGTTAAACTAATAATTGTAATCCCATGGAACTTAGAGATTTGTAAAATGCCTTACATATATTATAGCATTTGAATTTCTCTACATTCTTATGATGTAGGAACTACAGAATTATTCCCATTTTTTAGAAGAGGAAACTGAAGTTCTGGAGAGGTTAAGTATTTTGCCCATTGGTAGTAAAATGGTATAAACAGATAACACAGTTTATATAAACTTGAGAAACAAGATTTCAAACCAAGTTTTCCTCATTCAAATCCCAGCAAACTATATAATATATATATATATATATATATATATATATATATATATATATATTTTATCCTGGACAGTGGCAGGAAAAAAAAAAAAACAACTCTAAGCTCATGACATTTTTTTTTCTGGAAGGACTAGGATAATGTATGTTATGAATTCCCAATGAATACAATCATCTTTTATCATTTCACATCCCAGTGTAGAGTAGATGAAAGTGTATCTTTATATATAGATCATGGTAACCTCTAACTAGCTAGCTTAAGCTTGGTGCCTTTTTGAGAGTACGCCTGTGTTTATTAGATTTCTTAATGCTTCACAATGAAGCACTTGAGATCAACTAGCCTCCCCTTTGTATATTTATAGCCATCAATGGAATCAAGGCCACCTGTCTCTCCATTAGGTACACATGGCTCACCATGAACACCTTCTCAGCATTCCTCTGTGGTGACTCACCTGGTGTCAGCTAACATAGATTCCTCACTTACTATACTCCTCCTTTTCACTTGTTAATAAGTGAGTCTAAGGGGGAAGAGCTGGAAATGTGAGTATTGTGTTGTTGTTGTTTTTGGTTGTTAGTTTTTTGTTTTTTTGCCAATGAATACCACTGAGCTTATTCCCTATGGAGAGGTAGCCCCTAGGGGAGACAATTAAAGTGTTTAGAGTTACAACTAATTTAGCAAGCTAAATAAAGTAACTGCTTCGAGTTTCATCATGGTAAACTTTATGCAAGAATATGGTCATTTTCTTTTTTCTTTAGTGATTAAACTTGAATGAAGTACCTTCTTTCTGTTACTTCATTAAAGCATAGTGCTGAATAAAATATATTTTACTAAGAAGTGACATAGGTATAACATAAATTTAAGTGAAATAAAGCAGTTATTAATGAGTCCAACAGATCATTCTTTCTAGACTTACAACCCATCCTTTAAAAAAAATGGACTAGGAAGGTGTCTTGATGTAATGAAAATAGCACTGAATAGGGATTCAAATCATGATTCCAACTCTGACTAATTATATCAAATTACTGTTCACCTTTTACAACCTCAGTTTATCAAATGGGAACAGTAAAATTTTCCCTATCTACCTCACACGGATGGTTTTTAGAAAAGGACTTTATAAACTGTAACATGTCTCTATATATCCACACATATATGTATATTAGTGTATTGTATATGTATGTGTAGTGAATATATGTTTATATGTATTGTGTATAGGTGTATATATACATATGTGTATTGTGAATATGTATATGACTTACAAATGATTTGGATTTTGAGCTTATTCTCTTCCTATCTGGCTATGATGCCATATAACCAAGTCCCAGTCTATCCTGTTTGTATAGAGTTATTGTAAGACTGGGATGCTTTATCAGCCTCCAACTTCTGGGCATCTTTAAATAATCTTTGAGATATTGATTAGCATATGTTTGGGCAAGTCTGGGATCTGATCTACCAGGTGCACTCCATCTGGCTCTTCCTTGATCCCTCCTTCTGAGCTACCAGATTCTTTCCCAATACTTCCCCTACTCCCCTGAGATTATATTTCCCTTATAAATCTGCCCACGATCTAAACCATGAAGCTCTTTTGGGTCCCATCATCATTTCCATCATTATGTCTTTCTCCTTGTTACAACTAACTAACTCTTCTAGGGTGCTAAACTCCTCTTGGATTTAGCCTGCCAGTTAAAGCACATTCACATCTCATGGAGTATTCCTTTACTGGATCTTTTCAAACTCCTTTCCTTGATAACCCTATTGCTCTCCCAAATCTATTTCACGTTTATCGCTCCTGGTGCCTATTTTGTCTCTTAATTTTGTCTGTAACTTTTTCTAAATAAATGTCCCCTTTGACAAAAAGAGAATGGTCATTGTGAATTTCCCATGTTTATTTTGAATTAGGAATTGTTACCCTGACCTCATCATATATACAAACATACACATGTATGTGTATATTATACATATATAATTATATGTATAATATACACATAAATATATATGTTCACACATGCATGCATGCATGTTACTATGGTTTCCATACCAAAAACTGGAATAAAAAGTCACAATGATTCCCTTTTTCAGAATCCTTCATTTTCAGTTAAATGCACACTTTCTTTTTCTGCAAATATCAATCATATCCTATAAATTCCACTGCTCTAATTCTTGAAATACAATCATTTGCTCCACTTCTTAGAATCCCTTAGAATCCCTCAGCCTTAAAGGCTTAGCTCAAATTTGACACAAGGCATATTCTTATCTACTCTCCCATTTACTAGTACTTTCACCCCAAATTACTTTGCTTTTATTTTGTGTTTATTTATGTGTGCAAGTATTACATCATTCCCCTAATAGAATGTAAGGTACTTGAGGTCAAGGACTCTCTCCCTTTTGTTTTTATCTCTCCTTCACAGTACCTGAATATGATAAATTATTGCATAATTATTTGCAGAATGCATGAATCAGTCAGTGAAAGTATTATGTAGGAAATAGATTATCTTTTCCTTCCTTGCTCTTCTGGACAAAAGACGGGCCGTGCACTTGCCTTGTTGTAATATTCTTATTCTTCCTGACTTTAAAAGTATTGATCTAATTCCTCCTTGAGATACACTTCTTCCTTAAGACACTGTGATGGAAAACTTAGGTGGTCATATTTTTTTATCAGCCAATAACTGGGTGCACCAACAATGCCTTCCATACAAGGATTAGTTGAAGGAATTGTGGATTAACCAAGAGAAGGTGAGACTTCAGGGAATATGATAGCAGTCTTCAAATATTTCAAGGAATGTCATTTGAATGGGGAAAAAGATGATTCTTTTTTAGCTTTTCTCTGGGCATTAGTGCAAATTTGTTCCAAGGAATAAAAATAACAAGAAGGTAGATTTCAGCCTAGTATAAAGATCTTCCTAAAATTAGAATTATACAAAACTGTAATGTGTGATAATAGATGTAATGAGTGCTTGGATAGGAAGATAATATAAATTCTTTCAAAACATTTTTTTCTAAAACTTAAGTTCAAATCAGACCTCATACACTTACTAGATGTGTGACCCTGAGCAAGTCACTTAACTCCTATTTGTCTCAGTTTTTCATATCTAAAATGGGGACATACTAGAGACAGAAATGACAAATCATTCCAATATCTTTGCCAAGAAAATCCCATAATAAAAGTCTATGGGGTCACATAGAGTCAGAAACAACTGCTCAACAAGCATATTTAAAGATTTCTGACAACCACTTATTGATTTAGAAAACCACAGATTAATATTACTTACATGCTATTTATTTATTTATTTTTAAAAATTCCTAATTACATTTTAAACTGATTCTGGTTCACTGTAAAGTGTGTTGTACTTCTCAAGAGGCTTACAGTGCTTGATACTTCAGATTTAAAGTTCTTTCCACCTCTAAGATTTTGTGGTTCAATGATTTTAAGTACTGATATTTACTTTGTAGACATCCTACCATCCTACTGTTAGCTCCAAGAAAGGGGCTGGTGGTGGGGAAATTTAGGTAAAGTAATGCAGAGAGTAATTAATAACACTTCAAAATGTTCTTTTCTCTCTCCCTCTCCCTCTTCCTCTCCCTCTCCCTCTCCCTCTCCCTCTCCCTCTCCCTCTCCCTCTCCCTCTCTCTCTTCCTCTCCCTCTCCCTCTCCCTCTCCCTCTCCCTCTCCCTCTCCCTCTCCCTCTCCCTCTCCCTCTCCCTCTCCCTCTCCCTCTCTCCCTCTCCCTCTCCCTCTCCCTCTCCCTCTCCCTCTCCCTCTCCCTCTCCCTCTCCCTCTCTCCCTCTCCCTCTCCCTCTCTTCCTCTCCCTCTCTTCCTCTCCCTCTCCCTCTCCCTCTCCCTCTCCCTCTCCCTCTCCCTCTCCCTCTTCCTCTCCCTCTCTCCCTCTCCCTCTCCCTCTCCCTCTCCCTCTCTCCCTCTCCCTCTCTTCCTCTCCCTCTCCCTCTCCCTCTCCCTCTCCCTCTCCCTCTCCATCTCCCTCTCCCTCTCCCTCTCCCTCTCCCTCTCCCTCTCCCCCTCCCTGACTCTGTCTCTATAATTCTGTCTCACTCACTCTCGTTCTCATTCTCCTCAAAAATTACCCCTCCAAAAAAACTCTCTATGTGCTATACAAGCATAGATTATCATAAACCAAGACCATCTCAGCCAAACTGGGGCATGTGGTCACCTTATGGTATATGACTCTGAGCCAGTGTTCTAAGGCCTCCTTCCCTTCTGTCTCTACATTTAATGATTTGGTTCCATTCCCAAACCTCAGTGACCATCTGCATATGGATGTCTGACACTCATTTTTCTCTGTTCTTTCCAGGAATCCAAATTGACTCTGAGTTTCGATGGCCAAATCATACAACTTCTCCATTTTGCTCCAAAGGTTCTTAGAAGCAAAACAATTTAATCTACTCCCTCATTCTCTTCCACCTCCCTAGGCTAAACACTCAATTTTGACTCTTTTGGTGGCCCGAGTATCACATACCATGTCAATGTTTCTCTTCTTTCACAATACTTTTGATACTTCTTGACCCACAAAACCAAATCTGTGTTTCTGGTCTTTGTCATCTTTGGCTTGTTATGACACTTGTCTTCCAGTACAACAATATTTCCCAGCAATCAATCCTACATAATTTGCCAAAGTGATTTTTCAGCCTTACTACCTGAAAAACTTTGGATGTCTTTTTTATAACCCACAGTCGTTCCTTTTCGGCTTTTACAACAAGATAACATTATTTATCTTTTGCTTCTAGGCCTTCAATCTGAGGTACATTTTAAAGGTAATATAATTTGTCTTTGTCAATATAAATACAAACCAAGAGGTAAATTATAGCTCAGTTTTTTTTATTCATGTCTCACTCTTTGTAACACCATGTAGGGTTTTCTTGGGAAATATATTTAAGTTATTCACTATCTCCTTTTATGTCTCATTTTTCAGATGAGGAAACTGAGGCAAACAGTGTTAAGTGATTTGCCCAGGGTCATCTTCCCCAATACCCACCACAGCATACTACATAAAGAAGGTATCTAATAAATTGCTTTTGCATGCTTTTAAGGAAGTGGTCAGTTGTGTTTTTTTTTTTCAATTTATTAATTTAGTGTATTAATTCCAGCCATTCTGGAGAGCAATTTGGAACTATGCCCAAAAAGTTGTCAAACTGTGCATACCCTTTGATCCAGCATTGCTGTTATTGGGCTTATATCCCAAAGAAATACTAAAGAGCGGAAAGGGACCTGTATGTGCCAAAATGTTTGTGGCAGCCCTTTTTGTTGTAGCTAGAAACTGGAAGTTGAATGGATGTCCATCAATTGGAGAATGGTTGGGTAAATTGTGGTATATGAAGGTTATGGAATATTATTGCTCTGTAAGAAATGACCAGCAGGAGGAATACAGAGAGGCTTGGAGAGACTTAAATCAACTGTTGCTGAGTGAAATGAGCAGAACCAGGAGATCACTATACACTTCAACAACAATACTGTATGAGGATGTATTCTGATGGAAGTGGAAATCTTCAACATAAAGAAAAGCCAACTCACTTCCAGTTGATCAATGATGGACAGAAATAACTATACCCAGAGAAGGAACACTGGGAAGCGAATGTAAATTGTTAGCACTACTGTCTATCTACCCAGGCTACTTATACCTTCGGAAGCTAATAATTAATGTGCAACAAGAAAATGGTATTTATACACATATATTGTATCTAGGTTATATTGTAACACATGTAAATGTATGGGATTACCTGCCAATCGGGGGGGAAGGAGTGGAGGAGAGAGGGAGGGGGATAATTTGGAAAAATGAATAAAAAAATTTTAGTGTATTAATTATTAATTTTCAAGAGATATCGTTCACTCGACTATAATTCCTTCTACAATTTACACAAAAAATACTGAGGTTGGTAGATTATTTGAGCTCAGAAGTTCCTGAACTACAGTTAAGCTAAAGTTGATTGAGTCTCTGTAGTAAGTCTAGTATCAATATGGTTTGGTCCTTGAAACTAGAAAGATATTAAATTACTTAGAATAGCTTAAGTTATTCCATACCATTTGACAGTGACCTTGGTAGTGAATAGGCCACTGAACTTCCAAAATCAGACGAGAGAGAGAGAGAGAGAGAGAGAGAGAGAGAGAGAGAGAGAGAGAGAGAGAGAGAGAGAGAGAGAGAGAGAGAGAAAGAAAAAGAAATGGATGGATATAGATAGATGAAATAAATTAATAGAAGAACAAGTAAATAAGTAAATTGACAAGTGATAATATATGAACAAAATGAAGGAAGCAAGAAAGAGAGAATTTTAGTATACTAGGAGCAATATCTTATAGAAAGGCTAGTTTAATTTTTTCCTTAAAAGGTATTAAAAAACCATCCTTGATATTTTATAAGCTCAAGAAATAATACCTTATTACTAATATAACTTCCTAGTGGCCTAAGTATAAAAGAACTAGTGCACAAGGATTCATCAACTCCTTTCTCAGATTTCAGACTTTTAGATGAACATAATAGTTGTGACTCACTGACCTAATGTTATATCCTTGCTATTGCTAAGTAAATCTCCTTTAGTTCAGTATCAGAAAATCTGTGAATGTCTCATTCCAATTCCAATTCCAAATCAATAGCATCAGACCAACCTGGATCAGGGCTCAACCTATACTAGACATTAAATTTTGAGAACTGCTAAGATCCCCACAGCATGAGTCTTATAGTTGCAAATAACTGTCAGTATCATAACTAGGAATCCATGCATCTTGGGCAAATTCATCACGTCTATGGGCCTTAGTTTCCTCAGCTAAAAACTATAAACAGGGATTTATTTCTACCATTTTTACTGCCTGTTTTGAGTTCTACCATTATCATGCCCCCTCCAAACTAATCCCTAACTCAAGGAAAAGCTCACAAAGAGGAAACTTATCATGACATAGGTTTCATCAGCTTTGATACTCACACCTCATCAGGGCCTACAGTTTCTTCTATATCTTGGACTGGAGAACTAAGAAATAGAAAAAAAAACCTCTCAAAACCCTCAATAAAACAAAACTGAGAAGCCTGAATTTAATTTGATTATCCTTATGTCCCTTCTTGGTTAACCCTCACTCTCTCCCCAGTTTTCTTTTATGTGTTGTCTTCCCCCATTAGGTTACATGTCCCTTTGAGAACAGGAATTCTCTCTTTTTTTCTTGTTTATATCCCCAGTGACTCAATAGATGCTTAATAAGTGTTTGCTATAGTTTATTATTATATTATTAAGCTAAATGGTCTCAGATTTCTCTCCAGCTCTAGATTTAATGTCCTGATCTTAGAACAATGATCTTGAAAACAGATTTGGGTTAGTGGCCCCCAGGAAGCAATACCATATTGCAGTAAATAATTGACACATAGGTGCATAATTTTTTTTAAAAAAGTACTTATCTTAAAAACATCATGAAATAAAAGAGCCTCCATCACTTATGTGTAGTTTGTGGGTTTGTTTTTTTTTATTATAGTTGTCATTTCAGGATGATACACTAACTGTATTTTCCCTGATGCTCACAGGAGAATACAAATGGCACACAAGAAAAATTATGAACACCCACAATTAGCTCTCTCCAAGTTTTCAATTAACTTGCTCAGCTACAAGCCTAGTGATAAGATTATAATATAATTGTGATTAATGTTGTAATAATGATGATCATTTTTATCATAACAAATCAAAAGAAAGGCAGACAAGATATCCCAGAGCACCCTATTCTGTCCCCTAAATAATAATACAGTGAAGATTTTTACTACCATTTTCTGATTCTGATAAGAATATACAGAAAGAAATATTTAAGCCCTTTGGAGGGAAGGTACCTGGTTTAAAATGTCTTTATGGACTAACTTGCTTCATATCTATTTCTCCAGTTATTCAGTTTCAGCTGTGTCCAAATATATGTAATTCCATTAGGGATTTTCTTGGCAAAGATATTGTGAGTGATTTACCATTTCTTTCTTATTTTATCAATTTTAAAATTATAACATTTTTGACATTACATATGCATAGGTAATTTTTTACAACATTATCCCTTGTACTCCCTTCTGTTCTGAATTTTTCCCCTCCTTCCCTCCACACCCTCCCCTAGATGGCAGGCATTCCCATGCATATTAAATATGTTATAGTATATCCTAGATCCAATATTTATGTGCAGAATTTTGTTGTTGTTGTTGTTGTAAAGGAAGAATTGGATTTGGAAGGTAAAAATAATCTGGGGAGAAAAACAAAACAATGCTCACAGTTTACACTAATTTCCCAGTATTCCTTTTCTGGGTATAGCTGATTCTGTCCATCATTGAACAATTGGAATTGAATTAGCTCTTCTCTATGTTGAAGATATCCACTTCCATCAGAATACATCCTCATATAGTATCATTGATGAAGTGTATAATGATCTCCTAGTTCTGCTCATTTCACTCAGCATCAGTTGATATGTCTCACATAGTGAGATATGATGGGTAAACAGTTGTCTAGTACAGTGAAAAGAGCCTGGGATTTAGAATTGGAAGACTCAGGGTTTTATGAAGCTCTGAATATGTGATCTTGGATAAATCACTTAAATCACTTAAACTCTCTCATCCTCAATTCCTCACATGAGTTACAATAGGTGGCTTCTAGCTCTAAATCCATGAAATGAGCTCCTTAGTTTTATAGGACTGTTTTTCTTAGTAAATTTGTGTTCTTTTATCATTAAAGTCTTTGATTGTATTTTCACCCAAAGCTATAATACTCCACAGGAGGGCTTTCTATCTGAATTAAGTAATTAATGCTACTTGAATAAACAATTAAGAAGCATTCTCCTTAGGCAGAAAGCTGCCCTAGACTTGTTTTCATTCATACTTCTCCTGGTTAACTTTCAAACTACTACTACCCAAGCAAAGAGAAGAATTATTTCTTCAAAAATAAAATCCATGGTATGTTGTGACATTTTTCTGTTTCTCTTCTATTGCTATATCCTTCTCACAAGATATCTAGCTGAAAAGAAGGGAATGCAATAATGTATGGCCAAGCAACAGGATGCAAATTTTGAAGAACAAATTTAGGTAGTACAATGGATTGAATAATCCAGCAAAAATTCTATGTGCTCAAGGAAGGCCCCAAATTATGTGCAATCTGCCAGGTCCAGGACCCAATAATGTGCTTGGCACATTCTAGTAGCAATAGATCAGTGGCAGATAGGCCTTCTTGACCCAGTCTAGAAACAGCTAACCAGTAACCTCATTCTCCATACAGTGACAGACTTTCACAACTTAGTCTAGTAACAAACTAGTAGTTGAGAAAGTTGCCTAGACTAGAGAGAAGGCCAATATCTGAGTAATATTCTTAGCCTGAACCGAAAAATATGAATTTTTTTTGACTCATGTCTGGTAATAGCAGATTGATAACAGAGCAATCTAAAGGAGCAATCCATTCTGGCAACATCACAATCTGTGGCTCAGCAACTTGCTTGTCTTAGCCCAGCACTAGCTGACCTGACTGTGTGACCCAGCCTAGACACCTAGCAGCAGATTTACCTAGATAGGTAGATCTATTAGATATAGTTATATTCTATGCACTGGGAGGAGCCAGTCCAACAGAGAATCACAATTTATCCAATATCAAGACATTCTACAAAATTAAATTTATTAAGATTCATAGGAGAAACCAATAACACCAAAACTCTGGAGTTCTGAAGTATCTTTTAAGTGTGACTTTGAGTACCTTTGTGGGAAAGTGCACCCCAGATTTTTGAAGAAAATAAATTGTAATTTCTGTCTTTGATATATCATTTAAGTAAATGCCTTTCAAAAAAAATTAAAGTAAAGTAAAAAAAGGTTTGGCAAAAATAAAACCAATATAGACAAGATTAGAAGAGAACCAAAAATCTTGCGGGGGTTAATTTTACAGTCAAAATTTCTGATAAAGGTCTCATTTCTAAAACATATAATGAATTGTGTCCAATTTATAAGATTATAAGTCATTCACCAATTGATAGATGGCAAAGTATATGAACAATTTTCAAATGAAAAGATTAAATCCTTTTACAATCATATCAAAGAAATGTTCTAAATTGCTATTGATTACAGAAATGTAAATTAAAGCAACTCTGAGGAGCTATCTTATACCTAGCAAATTGACTAAGGGAAGGATAATGATAAATGTTGGGGGGTTGTGAGAGATCTGGGTCACTAATGCATTGTTGTGAAGACTGAGTTAGCCCCCTGGAGGCCCCAGAATCTTCCAGGGTCAAGATAAGCAAAAGTGAAGAGTATCAACAAACTGCCACAGGCTTTCCACCAATTGATCTCCCTTCTCCTTGTCCTCCTCCAAAGTGACTCTGATTTGTCTTACTTCACTCTTAATTCCTCCTATGATTATCTGTATACACCAAAAGATCAAGCTAGCACAGAATAGAAAAAAGAGCCATTTTTCCAAGCATGTGCTCATAGAGTATTGTCCAATAGGTAATTAGCCTTAAGTGTTGGGTTGTCTGATTCCAGTGCACCTATTCAGAGTTTTAGTCCTTTACACATTGTTGTTAGAGTTGTGAATTGATTCAACAATTATGGAGAACACTTTGGAACTATGTCCAAAGAGCTATAAAACTGTGCATATCCTTTGATCCTGAAGTGCTACTGCTAGGCCTGTATCCTAAAGAGATCATAAAAGAGGGAAAAGGACCCACAAGTAAAAAAGTGTTTGTAGCAGTTCTTTTTTGTGGTGGTAAAGAATTGGAAAATAAATGGATGCCCACTAATTGGGAAATGGCTGAATAAGTTATTTTATGAAATAAACTGAGTGAAGACTCTCACATGGAATAAGTACTTAAACTATATATACCCTAACCCTAATTATGACTTGAGACTTGCAATAACAATTTGAACTAAACTAAAAAGCTGCAAATCTTCCCTTGTCTATGATCTACATTTCCCCTCCTATTTCCACTTCTTGATTAGCATTTAAGTACTTCTTTTAAAGACAATTATTTTTTGTTTGTTTGTTTGTTTCAAGATAGATTTCAGTGTTTAGAGTATAAGCCTGGACTCCCCCAGACACTGGGAAAAAAAGGTGGTTCAAAGGAAGTGGGGAGGGCTTCTGTTCTACTTAAATTTTGTATTTTGTGCTTTGTGCTTTGCACTTCTTTACTGACAAACACCTTGTCATGTGTGAGTTGTCCTTCCTCACAAGATCATAAAAAATGTCTTTTTGCTTTTTCTTACTCCAAGCGTCTCTATTGTTTTTGTGATCACTACTGTTCCGCACATTATGGTGTATTAAAGTAATGAAATATTATTGTTCTATATAAAATTATGAACAAGCTGATTTCAAAAAAGAATGGAAAGACTTACATGAACTGATGCAAAGTGAAGTGAACAGAACCAGGAGAATATTGTACAAAGTAAAAACTAGATTATGTGATGATCAGCCATGACAGACTTAGCTATTCTTAGCAATGTATGGAACTAAGACAGTTCTAATAGATATGAGAAGAAAAATGTCATCCATATCCAGAAAGAGAACTATGGAGATTGATGATTGAAGAACACTATTTCTCTCTTTTTTTAAACCTTTGTCATGGTTTTTCCATTTTGTTTGGATTTTCCTCTCATAACATAAATCACATAGAAATATATAATAATGAATATACAAATATAACATAGAAATAATTGTTTAGAGTACCCACTAATTTATTATTATAGTGAAGCATGCTGGCTGGAATTTATGAGCTATAATGTTAGGAGAGTAGACACTTCAAGCTTCATCTGAGAACCCTAAAAGTAGGATCCAATCTTTTATTTATTTTTATTTTATTTTATTAGTATTGTTATTTTATTTATATTACTATTAATAATATTTATTTTATTTATTTATTGGAAACCAATAATCAGGTTAAGTGGAGGACTAGAAGAAGATACACATTTATCTAGGACAATAGAGCAAACTATTAACAGGATCATGAACTTTCATGTGGTAAATGGCACCTAAATAAAGCATCAAAGTAAATTGTGGATTCTAACATATGGAAGTAAAGAGGAAGAATGTTCTAAGCATGAGAGATAGTCTAGGAAAAGAGATGTATTTTGGAAAAGGAATGTCATTTTTGGAGAACAGTAAGTAAGCTTGACTGGAACAGAGCGTGATACATGCAGTTAGATGCTGTAGTTAACAAAGCAACAGCATTGGAACATCTGAGTTTAAATCCAACCTTAGACACTTAGTGCCACTTGAGTGGCAAATTATTTATCTCCAGTTGCCTCCCCTCCCCCCAAAAAAGTGATTAATAGTACTTAAACCTGGAAAGATAGATTGGAGCTAATTAAGAAAGGCTTTAAATACTAAACAAGGAAAGTGTATTTTATCCTAAAGAATATTTACTGTAACATTTTGAATAAGGAAGTAATATGGTCAAAGCTCAAAGACTAGAAACAGAATCAGAGTATATTATTCTGATCCTGACTTGATTAGCATGTACTCCCAGGTAAATCACTTAATCTGTGTGGCCCTTAGATTCCTCATCTCTGAAATGAAGATACCGAACTCCAGTTTTGTACCTATTGTCCTACCTGATCTTAACTCCACAGAAGAAAATGCTTCTGTTGTCTCAAAAATGCTTGACACCCCTTTAATATCTTTTTTCAAGCCTTTCTCCATGCCTTCTCCAATTAGAAGTGTAAACTTCTTCTTCGTCTTCGTCTTCTTCTTCTTCTTCTTCTTCTTCTTCTTCTTCTTCTTCTTCTTCTTCTTCTTCTTCTTCTTCTTCTTCTTCTTCTTCTTATTATTATTATTATTATTATTATTATCTTTATTATTATAGCTTTTTATTGACAGAACATATGCATGGGTAATTTTTAGAACATAGTCCCTTGCACTCAAGAAGTGTAAACTTTTTGAGAGCAGGAGTTCTCTCTAACAGTGGCTGGCCTATTGTGATAGTAGCTAGATAGCCATTTTTCAGTCATATTCAACTCTTTATAACTTTCAAGATGGCAGAGTAAGGAAGGAACCTTTTAAAGTCCTCTCCAAACAAGTAGAAAACTGACTAAGAATTGAATTAGGAGCAGAGAGAGCCTGCAGCAGGATAATCCACCAGCAATGCCAAGCAGCAAATGAGCCGATCCCTAAGCAAGTGAGCAGAATGTGGGGCACAAAATAGCTACACCTGGCCTTCAAAGTTAATGAACAGCTAAGACATGAAACACAATAAAAGTTATCAGAAAGACCCCAAGTTCTAGCACAAAAAGCTTGAGAATGTAGAAGCAGGAGTGAAATGAACAGAACCAGAAGATCGCTGTACACTTCAATGCTGTATGAAGAGGTATTCTGATGGAAGTGGATATCTTCAACATAAAGAAGATCCAACTCACTTCCAGTTGATCAAAGATGGACAGAAATAACTACACCCAGAGAAGGAACACTGGGAAGTGAATGTAAATTGTTAGCACTACTGTCTATCTACCCGGGTTACTTATACCTTCGGAATCTAATACTTAATATGCAACAAGAAAATGGTATTTACACAATATATTGTATCTAGGTTATATTGTAACACATGTAAAATGTATGGGATTGCCTGTCATGGGGGGGGAGGGAATAGAGGGGGGGGATTGTTAGGATTACTAAGTGAGAACTGAGGTTGTCTGGACAGTGACAAGGTGAGAATTCAGGTTATAGACATTAAGGATTGTTTCTATTCTATCCCTCTAGATAAGGAGGATATGAAAAGATTTGCTTTTTCAGTGCCTAGTGTTAATTTGGCCGAGCCTTATAAAAGATATGAATGGACAGTTTTGCCACAGGGAATGAAAAACAGCCCTACTATGTGCCAAATGTATGTTGCAGCTGCTCTTGCTCCAGTAAGAAAAGCCTTTCCAAAAGTAATATTGTTACATTATATGGATGATATTTTGGGATGTGCACCTGAGGAACAAATGTTAGAGGCATGTCTATAAAGGACCATGGAAACATTAAAGCACTACAAACTGCATATAGCTACAGAAAAAATTCAAAGACATGCTCCTTTTCAATATTTAGGATATGAAGTATATCCTAAGACACTCACAGTACAAAAGCTTTCTTTAAGAACAGAGAAGTTGAACACCTTAAATGACTTTCAAAAATTAATAGGAGATATCCAATGGATGCGTCCAGTGTTAGACTTAACTACCAATCAACTACAACCTCTATATGACATTTTAAGGGGAGACAGTGCTTTAAATTCACCACGCCAGCTTACAAAAGAAGCACAAAAGGCTTTGAGAGAAGTTGAACTGGCTTTATCTAATGTGGTTGAAAGAGTCACTCAAAAACCCTTGGAAATATCAGTTTTTGCTACAAAAGAGGCACCCACAGCAGTCCTTCATCAAGGAGACAGAGTGATTGAGTGGGTGAACCTCCCAACACAACCAGAACAAAGCCTTACACCTTACCCAGTGCTTGTGGCTAGGATTTTATTAAAGGCTATTAAGAGAGTAACACAATTATCTGGGATAAGTCCTGAAAAAATATACACATTCTATACTAACGCACAGATTAATGTATGCTGTGAGAACATCCCAGAATGGCAAATTTTATTGGCCACCGCTCCAAATTTTGCACATGGATCTCCATTAAAGATTACCCGGCTACTACATAATTGGCGATGGATTTTTGAAGAAAAGGTTTCTAAGGTTCCTCTTAAAGGACCAACAATCTTTACAGATGCCTCCAAAGAAAATATTTGTGCCATATACTCTCATGATTTAACCATAAAGAGAGTAATCAGGACTCCTTTTCAATCCACTCAACAGAATGAATTATTTGCTATCATGCTAGCTCTCACTTATTACCCAGGAGACGTAAATATAATTACTGATTCAGCCTATTCAGTAGGTGTAGTACAAAGAATTGCCACAGCCCAAATAAAATTTGCAGCCTCCAATATTTATCAGCTCTTTAAGGAACTTCAAGAGCAAGTGAGAAAACATCCAGGCAAGATTTATATCTTGCATGTCCACTCACATAGTGGACTCCCAGGTCCTATTTTTGATGGAAATTCAATGGCAGATAGCCTTCTAACCATGTTAGCCAGTAGTCCTTTATTTCAGGAAGCGCAAGAATCTCATTCTAAATATCATCAGGCTGCTCGAGCTTTACGTTTACAATTTGGAATCACAAGAGAGGAAGCTAGGAGCATAGTAAAAAGCTGTACAGCTTGTCTTCCTTTCCATGCTCCTACACTCCCTCCAGGGAAGAATCCTCGTGGTTTGAGACCCAATGAAATCTGGCAAATGGATGTGACCCATTATAAATCTTTTGGTCGTCTATCTTTTATTCATATCGTGGTAGACACCTTTTCAGGATTCACATTTGCAATGCCAGCAGCAAAAGAGACAGCCCGAGTGGTCACTGAATTCCTTATACAAGCTTTTGCAATTATGGGTGTGCCACAAGCAATAAAAACAGACAATGGACCTGCATATACGTCCAAACATTTTACACACCTTTGTGCACAGTATAAGATTTTACATACCACGGGCATACCCTTTAATCCTCAAGGGCAGGCAATAGTAGAGAGAAGAAACAGAGATATTAAGACACTCCTCCAAAAACAAAAGAAAGGGGGAGCCACAGGTAGCCCTAGGGAACTTCTAAATTTAGTTCTCTATACCATTAATTTTCTAATTTTTGACAAAGATGCACTGGCTCCAGCAGACAGGTTTTATAACCCACCAGAAGGGCAGTGTCCAGTGAGAGCATCTCCACTGTCCTTAGATAATCGCCAGGTGATGTGGAGAGATCCAGAAAGTGGTGAATGGAAGGGACCAGATAGGTTAACTGCCTGGGGGAGAGGGTTTGCTTGTATTTCTTCAGCAGGAGAAGGAATCAGATGGGTGCCAACGAGTCATATTCGCCTTGTCCACCAGAGAGAGACAGAAAAAGAGAAAGACCTCAAAATAAAGGAGAAGATCTAAGAAACATCTGACACTGAAAGAGCATGGATAATAAGAAGACTGTTAAAGAACTTTAAAAACCAGCAGGAATCATTGGACTTCCTCACACAAGATGAGAATAATGGACAATGGACTTATGGACATTTATAAATTTTCAATTTATGATTATTTGATTATGTTATATACTTCTAGCATGCGTTATGTTACTATGTTACTATATGCTTATGTAATTTATGTAATTATCTGTAATACTTCCCATATTGATGGATTTATGTTTCAAGGTCATGACTGTCCTATGTTCTAAATCAAAAGAAAGGGGGAGATGTTAGGATTACTAAGTGAGAACTGAGGTTGTCTGGACAGTGACAAGGTGAGAATTCAGGTTTTCTGGACAATTACATGGTGAGAACTCAGGTTGACTTGATAGAAGGAGCAAGCCCATTGGCTGAAGTGGTTCTTCCCAGAAGCCCTTGCATTATCCCACGCCCATTCTCTGGGAGGATAAAGAGGACAGCACTCCAGGAAGAGATGAAGACTCTGAATTGCATCAGGCTTGACGGGGCTCTCTGCAGGAAGGGAAGTCACTTCTTTGGACAAGAGTTAACAGCAACTGCCTGGAGACAACGGTTCGCTACAGGAAGAAGAATCTGTCTTAAAGATTTGAGTAGACACAGCAGATCTCTTCCCAGAGAGCGATCCGGCAGCTTCTAGAGACGACAGCTCGCTACAGGGGATAATTTGGAAAAATGAATACAAGGGATAATATTATTAAAAAAAATTACTCATGCATATATACTGTGAAAAAAATTCTAAATAAATAAATTAATTAATTAAAAAAAAGAGAATGTAGAAGCAGAATCTGTCATATAAACTATCACAAACTTGTCACCTAAAATCACCAGATTATCAAAAAAGCAGATAAAAAGTGAGCAAAAAACAAAACAAACAGAAACTTAACTATAGAAAGTTACTATAGTCATGGGGAAAATCGAGGCATAAATTTAGAAGAAGCTTAAATATATATATATAATTTGATCTCAGGCCCAAAATGAATTGCTGGAGGACTTAAAAACTATTTTGAAAAGCAAATTAGAGAAGGAGAAGAAAAATTGGGAAAAGAAATGAGTAATACAAGAGAATTGTGAATAAGAGTCAATAGTATTTCTAAGGAAAATAACTTTCTAATAAACAGAATTAACCAGATTGGAAAGGAAGTATGAAAGTTGACTGAAGAGGAGCAGTTAGGTGGCACAGTGGGTATAGTACCAGCTCTGAAGTCAGGGGGACCTGAGTTTAAATCTGACTTTAGACACTTAACACTTCCTAGCTGTGTGACCCTGGGCAAGTCACTTAATCCCAATTGCCTCAGGAAAGAAAGAAAGAAGACTGAAGAAAATAATAACTGAACAATTAGAATTGAACAAATGGAAACTAATTATTTCATAAGATATCAAGATATGATAAAATGAAATCAACAAAGTAAGTATTTTAAAAATAGAAGAAAATGTGAAATTTCACACTGGAAAAAATAAGTGATCTAGATATTAAATCCTAAATACATAATATAAGAATTATTGTACTACCTGAAAGTCATGATAAAAATAAATAAGTAAACAAATGAATGAGTGAATAAATAAATAAATTAACGAACAAATGTATAAATAAATGAATGAATGACATCTGAACAACATCTTTTAAAAGATTGTCAATGAACTCTATCCTGATATATTAGAACCAGAGGAAATCCTCAATATCAAAAGAGAGGGATAAGGAAACCATAATACAGAAAACTAGAAGCTGATATTATGAGGGAGAAAAATGAAATAGATAAGCAATTGGTTAATTTGATTTTAAAAAAGGAAAGAAAATCAAATTACTACTATCAAAAATGAAAAGGGTGAATTAATCACCAATGAAATTTAGACAATTTTGCCCAACTATAAGCCAATGTATTTGACAATCTAAATGAAATGGAGGAATAGCTATAAAAAATATAATTTACCCAGAACAAAAGAAGAAATAAAACCCTTAAATAACCCAATCTTAGAAAAAGAAATTAAACAGACTATCAACCAACTTCTTAAGAAAACATCAGTATAATCTATCAAACATTTAAAGAACAGTTTATCTCAATACTATATAAATGATTTGAAAAAATATAGGCAAATAAAGTAATCATACCAAACTCCTTTTAATGACACAATCATGCTTATATACAAAACAGTAAAAAACAAAAGAACAAAAGAAAGTTACAGATCAATATCTCTAACGAATATTGATGCAAATATTTTACATAAAATACTAGCAAAATAATTACATCAATTTATCACAGGGATCATATATTATGACCAGGTGGGACTTAGCTGAGAAATGCAGGACTGCCAATATTAGGAAAACTATCAACATAACTGACCATATGAATAACAAAATAACATATATCAAATGATTATCTCAATAGATAAAGAAAAAGCCTTTGACAAAATATAGCATCAATTCCTATTAAAAACACTAGAAAACATGATAATAAAATGAAGTTTCCCTTAAAATGATTAACAGTATTTATCTAAAATCATCAGCAAGTATTATCTATAATGGGATTAAAGCAAAAACCTTCACAGCATAATCAAAAGTTAAGCAAGGATGCCCATTATTACTTCTATTATTAAGTACTGTAATAGAAACTTTTTGCTACTGCAATAAGAGAAAAAAAATTTTTTTGAAGAGGCAATGAGGAAAGAAAACCATGACTCTTTGCAGATGATATGATGTTTTTACTTAGAAAATCCTAGAAAATCAACTAAAAATTGCTTGAAACAATAAAACAAGTTTAGAAAAGTTTTAAGATACAAAATAAGCTTACAGAAATTATCAGCATTTCTATATGTTTTCAGCAAAATCCAGCAGGGAAAAACAGAGAAATTCTATTTTAAATAACTGTAGATATCATAAAATCTTTGAGAGTCAACCTGCAAAGACAAATTCAAGAATGGTATGAATACAAGTAGAAAACACTTTTCACAGAAATAAAGTCAACTCTAAACAATTGGAAATATATTATTGCTCAGGGATAGACCAAGTCAATAGTCAAAATGACCATTCTACCTAAATTGATCTAATTATTCAGTACCATACCAATCAAATTATCAAAAATATTTTATAGAGCTAGAAAAAAATAATAAAATTCATCTGAAAGAACAACAGCTCAAGAAAAAAGGAATAAATGAATATCAATGGAATAAATGAATATCAATGGAATAAATGAAAAATATATATTAAAATAGTGGTCAAGGCATACCAAATATCAAACTGTGTCTTAATGCAGCAATTATTGAAACAACCTGATACTGGCTAAAGAAATAGAGTAATAGATCTGTGGAATAGATTAAGTACAAATTTCATTATAATAAATGACCATAGTAATCTAATATATGATAAACCCAAAGATTAAAATTTTTTTGAAACAAAAACTCATTATTTAACAAAAACTGTTGAGAAAACTAAAAGAAAAAAAAAAGTATGGCATAAAGTATGGCAACATCTCAGACTTATACCAAGATAAAGTTAAAATAAGTACATGATTTATAAAGGGTGTCACAATAAGCCAATTTAGAGAACACAGATCAGATTTATAGATAATGGAAGAAATTAGCACCAAAGAAGCTATAGAGAGCATTCTAAATTGTAAAATAGGTCATATATAAAATTAGAAAGTTTTTGTACAAACAAAATTGTACAAACAATGCAACCAAAATTATAAGGAAAACAGAAAACTGCAGGAAAAAAAAATCTTGCAACAAGTCTCTCTGATAAAATCCTCATTTCTCAAATACATAGTGAGCTGAGTTAAATTAAAAAAAAAGTGCAAGTCAACTCCAAATTGATAAATGATCCAATTATATGAACAGGCAGTTTTCAGATGAAGAAATCAAAGCTACCTATAGTCATATGAAAAAAAAAAAATGCTCTAAATCACTATTGAGCAGAAAAAAAGCAAATTAAAACAACTCTGAAGTACCACCTCACACCCAAATGAGTGGTTAATATGACAAAAATGGAGAGCAAGGGGAATGTAGGAAAACTGGCATGCTAAAGTACTATTGGTGGAGTTATAACCTGACTATTTTCACTTTTTTTATTAAAATTTTTTTATTCGTGTCTTGTACTACAAAATGACTAATTCAAAAATGTTTTACATAATTACACATATATAATGTATATCTGATTGCTTATCATCTCAGGGAGAAAGCAGGAAAGGAGGAAGGAAGGAAAGGAGGGATAGAATTTAGTACACAAAGCTTTAAATAAAAATTTTAATGAATTGGAAAAAATTAAATTTAAATAAAGATCTAAATCCTGGTTCTTTACTCAGTCACCTCCTACCCCCTACCAAACAACAATCACAAACACAAAGATGCTGGATTGGTTTGTTATTTCCTTCTCCTACTCACTTTACTGATGAGTAAACTAAGGCAAACAGACTAAGGTTACACACAGTTATTAAATATCTGAGTCCATGTTTAAATTCAGGTATTCATGATTCTACACCCAGAACTCCATCCATTGCATCACCTATCTTTTTTACCTGGAACATAGAGATATTTAATAAATGTGTTATTGAATTGGGTTGGATTAACTAGATGATCTATAAAAAGGATTCCAATTTTGTTCATTAGGATTATACATTTAGAGCTAAAAGTAACATTAGAAATATACTAATACAATCCCTCATTTTATAGATGACAAAACTAAGGTGTAGAAAAGAAAAATAACATCCATAATCACCTAGCTAGTAAGTGGCAGAGATGGGATTCAAGCCTAAGACTTTTGACACTAAATGAAATGCTCTTTCTACTGTCTCCCACTTCCTTGCAATTCTGTGACCTCTAAATTATTTTCTAGTTCTGGTCGCAACAATTTCTTTCTTTGATAACATTAACATACTAAAATTGGCTTTCATCTTTTATCCAGCCAGAATCTAAGTTTTTACTTCCTACCTTAGAGCAAATCATACAGTCAGGAGAAGAGATAAGGAAATCAACCTGTATCATCATTTTAAGATTATGTTTTATTAGTAAACTTTATGCCAGTGCTTTGAGAACTGCTAATCATAAACATAAATTATGACTGTAGAAAAACTTTTAAATATATGAGATAGAAAAGTACATTTAAAATATTTTAAATTAAATCAAGCAATTTTAGTGCCTATATGCCAGATGGTTTACAAGTATTATTTTATCCTTAATGACAATCTTATGAGTCATATAATAGTATCCTTATTTTACAGATTAAGAAACTGAAGCAGATAAATTAAATGTCTGAAAATAGAACTGAACTCATGCCATCTTTTTTTTAATTTTTATTTTAATAGTTTTTATTTACCAAATATATGCATGGGTAATTTTACAACATTGGCAATTACCAAACCCCTTGTTCCAATTTTCCCCCTTCTTCCCTTCTCCAAGATGGCAGGTTGACCAATACATTTTAAATATGTTAAAGTATAAATCAAACACAATATATGTATACATGTCCAAATAGTTGTTTTGCTGTATAAAAAGAATCAGACTTTGAAATAGTGTACCATTAGCCTGTGAAGGAAATAAAAAATGCAGGTGGACAAAAACAGAGGGACTAGGAATTCCATGTAGTGGTTCATAGTCATCTCCCAGAGTTGTTTCAATGGGTGTAGCTGGTTCAGTTCCTTACTGCTCAATTGGAATTGATTTGGTTCATCTCATTGTTGAAGAGGGCCATGTCCATGAGAATTGATCATCATATAGTATTGTTGTTGAAGTATGTAATGATCTTCTTGTCCTGCTCATTTCACTTAGCATCAGATCACGTAAGTCTCTCCAGGCCTTTCTGAAATCATCCTATTGTCCATTTCTTACACAACAATAATATTCCATAATATTCATTTACCACAATTTATTCAGCCATTCTCCAGTTGATGGGCATCCACTTAGTTTCCAGTTTCTGGACACTACAAAGAGGGCTGCCATAAACATTCTTCCACATAAAGGTCCCTTTCCCTTCTTTAACATCTCTTTGGGATATAAGCCCAGCAGTAACACTGCTGGGTCAAAGGGTATGCACAATTGTATAACATTTTGAGCATAGTTCCAAAATGCTCTCCAGAATGGTTGGATGTATTCACAATTCCACCAACAATGTATCAGTGTCCCTGTTTTCCCACATCCCCTCCCCAACATTGCACATTATCTTTCCTTGTCATATTAGCCAATCTGACAGGTGTGTAATGGTATCTCAGAGTTGTCTTAATTTGCATTTCTCTGATTAATAATGACTTGGAGCGCCTTTTCATATGGCTAGAAATAGTTTCAATTTCTTCGTCTGAGAATTGTCTGTTCATATCCTTTGACATTTATCAATTGGAGAATGGCTTGACTTCTTATAAATTAGAGTCAATTCTCTATATATTTTAGAAATGAGGCCTTTAACAGAACCTTTAACTGTAAAAATGTTTTCCCAGTTTATTGTTTCCCTTCTAATCTTATCTGCATTAGTTTTGTTTGTACAAAAACTTTTTGATTTGATATAATCAAAGTTTTCTACTTTGTGATCAATAATGATCTGTGATGAGTAGTAAATGATGAGTAGTAAATTGTGGTCTAAACAAAGATGGATCAGTTCTTTTTCTCTCTTTCCTTCCTTCCCCAAAGTAACCAATGGCGGGTTCAGCAGCAAAGGAATTTGCTACTTAATGTTGTATGGAAACATAGTCTTTATTGATTAGAATGGAAACACTGGAGAGCCGGTGGGCAAAATGGCTGCATGGTACAAGGCCATTTGCAAAGAGAAGATTCCCGTTCTCTCTTTTATGCAGTGATGTAGGGAGGTTCCTGAGAGTGATGTAAATTAAGATAAGGATTCTCTTGTTATCTTTTGAGTAGAGACAGGAGTCTCTTCCCCTGCTGTGACATTTGGTCTGTTTGAGCAGATTAGAATGGGGGCTGTAAAACCCTGGCCACCTCAGATAGCCCAAACTAGTTTGACCACATCAAAGTCCAAGTCCCAAATGCAGTTGGAGATCAAACAAAGAATATCAAGGGGCTACCGCCCTCAACAATCTGTAGTTCTTCTTTGGACATAAATTCATTCCTCTTCCACAGGTCTGAGAGGTAAACTATCTTATGTTCCTCTAATTTATTTATAATCTCATTCTTTATGCCTAGGTCATGAACCCATTTTGACCTGATTTTGGTGTACGGTGTTAAGTGTAGATCAATGCCTAGTTTTTGCCATATTGATTTCCAATTTTCCCAGAAATTTTTGTCAAACATTGTGAACTAATGTCATCGTGACTTCAAATCCACTGCATTATCCACTGCTCCATACTAGCCATTATGTTTTTAATTAACTAGATAGGTAGCTGTACAAATATAGATATAAATAGATATTCTTTTCATTTAAAATGAAAGAAGCAAAAATTAAACAGAATTGTCTAATAGGAAATAAATTTCAAAAAGAATCATATAAAAGATACATTCATCTCCATAGGATTTTATTCATCCTGCAGTTTCAAAGAAGACCAATAATATCATGATGAATGGTGTCTTAACTTATTGTGTGAATTGGATTTTAGTGAGGCAGAACAGCACAAAGTTGTCAGTTTCACTCTCTCTTCTAGTGTCTAGAGATAGGACAAGATTAAAGAACAATAATAGGGGATTAATGAATCACCTTGAGGTCTTCAATGTCTTACCAAGCTCTTAAACACTCCATATAGCTTGCTTCATCTTCCTTCATGGCCATTGGAACAAATTGTTCTTATTCATCCTTTCCATCTGGAAAAGCTTTCACATGTTTAAGGAAGGCATCGCCCTAGATCACTAAGAGGTTTAAAGCCTATTGGCTAATTTGATGTTAGGTTAGCCCATCTGCTGAACTGTTTTTTCTGGGCTGTGGCTACTTCACATACTATAGCTTCTTGGAGTCAAAGTAATATTACTTATTTCATAGCCTATAATGAAGAAAGAAGATCTCCAAAGTTGGGAGTAAAGAACAGAACCAAAAATCTGGAGTTGGGTAAGTAATGCAAAATAATGTAGAAGAAAGAAACCTGAATTTGAGCCAGTTAAATGGCATGGAATCTGGAGTGTGCTGGAGCCAGCTTAAACCAGCTAAGCAAAGCAAATTGTTCAATTTTCATTATGAGCATTAGCACAATAGAAATCATAAGTGCTACAAATTAGCATTTGATTTATTCCTTTATGGATATCTAAGCAGAAAAACTATCAATAATACAGATATAGAAAGTGTATCATGCATACACTGTTTGGAAAGCCTGTTTTTAAGCCCATTCTAGCCTCAACACTAGTCATTTTTTGGAAGTCCTGAAATCATTTTACCTCTTGGGGTCTCACTTTGGTCATCTATAAAATAGATACAAATATAATAATATCAAAGTCTTCTTCAACTACAGTAAATACTTTGAGACATACTAACAGAGATTAAGATACTTTAATCAATAAAGAGTTATTAAACTATTTACTTGGAATTGCATTAAGTGCTGGATATACAAAGAAAAGTGGAAGAATCTCTAATTTTGAGGAACTCAGGCTAACATGCAAACAGTTATACACAAACAAATTAAACAGGATAAGTTGGGGACAATCAATATTGATTAGTAATCAATACTGAAAGGCTGATTTCCTGATTTTTTTTTTAAAATAAGACTTTAAACTGGGACTTGAAGAAAACCAGGAAATTCCAGAGAACGAGATTAAGAATGAAATAATTCTGGGAATGAGTGATAATGAAAATCTTCTCTTTAGGAAATGGAGTGCAAAAAACACCAATAAAGTTAGTGTCATTGGATTGTAGAGTATTTGGGAGACTGGCAGAATAGAACGTGTAAGAAAAATGGAAAGATAGGGAACAAAGGAACAGGTTTTGAAGAGCTACAGACCTTCAGACTACCACTCCTCTATTGTTCTTATACCTTGTTTGATTTGATGTTTTATTACTCTTTGAAAAAATTTAATCAGAACTCAGGATCTAGCTTGTAAGTTTCATGTGAGTTGAGAATTTTCTTATTTTCCTTCTAATTGAATGGAATCTTCTTGAAGGCAAGAACTATTTCATTTTCTGTCTTTCTTTCTTTCTATCCCAAGCACCAAGCAAGGTATTTTCCACATTTCTAATACATAATGAATTTGATTGTACATAAAAACAGCAACTATAATAACATTTTATATGGTTCTTTAAAATTTGCAAAATAATTTTTTATAATCTCTTGAAGTAGATGTCATTAATATTTCCATTTTATGGATAAAAAAATTGAGATCTAGGTCCTAAGCTGTGCAGCTTTCTTGGAAGTTAAATCATTTATCTAAAATGAGACCTCACAGTTTTAGAACTGGAAGAGAGCTTATAAGATGAGAAGACTGTGATTTTCAAATGAAGAAACTGAGATCAAGTGATGAGTTAATTTGAGCAAAAAACATTTAATAATACATGTCAGAGTCCTCCAGAGCCTGAAGACCTGAAGTTGGTCACTAAGGCATTTTCCCAAGTCTAAATCTATTAATTACATTCAATGAACAGAATGGGGTACCTAATTCCTTTTGTAGAACCTAGTTAGCATGGGCCTGGTAGAAAATATTTTCTATCTTACTCACTTTGTTTACTTTTACAGCAGTTATTCTGCTGGTTTAAATGAAGCCATCAATTAGCTATCTCTGGTCTGAGCTTCATTATCTCTTAATGAATATATTGCTTTTAACAGACAAAGAATACTCTTCAACATCTTCAGAACTTCTATTTTCTGAGAGCACACTTGACGATGCTCAAAGATTCTGTGTCTAATCAAATAGATACCTCATCTCCTGGAGCTAGGAAAATACTGTTTCTGTTGTTTCTGGGAGATGTTTCAATTAGCATTAAATTTAATGATTATTAATAAGACTAACTTAAATGAATCTCAATAATGATGCAAAATGTGTAACATTATCATTCAGGTAAATAATATTGGAGAAAACCAATGAAAGTTATCGATCATTTGTTTGGAATGTATTTGGATATTTAGGCATCCATTTATGTTCCTAGAACTAATAGACTACAAATATACATAACACTATGTATTACTTCTATTTAGATCAGATCCTTATCTTGGAATTAGTGGGAAATATTTTTTTAAAAAGTGAAATTGAGGAGATCTAAAGAGCCTCAATCTTATCTTGCCATCAAGGATGCCCATTTCCAACTGAGAAAGGAAAAGGAATACCTTCTCAATTACCCAGGATACTCAGCCATGTGGCAAAGACTAGAAAGAAGAAGCTTTGAACCTTTCTGAAAGTGAATAAGTAAGACATTTAGACATGCCTATAAAATATAATCTCTTAAGGAAAGGAACATTTGTTTTAATTTGTATTCCTAGCACCCAAAACAGTATCTAACACATAGTAAGTATTTGATGACTCTATTTTGTTTTTAAATATGATTTTTTTTTAGGAAAATGACTCTGATTTCCTACTTTACTAATACAGGAAGTCAATCTTTATTTGCTGAACATCTGTAAATTGAAAAATCCATATTATTTAGCTTTTGACTTTCATAATTAATCTAAAGGAAGAATGACCTTTAAGTCCATTCTTTATGAATATATAGATAACTCATGTTTCAAAACTGCTCAAAGGCAATTCCATTATACAACATTATTAATATATTGAGAACAGACCTTCTAATCTTTTCCACAAATAGAATTGCATTGGTGACACTATGTTCATGCTCATAAGGACTGTGCTCATTGGCTAGTTCCCATTACATAAGTTTTCAGAGTCCAAGACTGCTGCTATATCCACATTACCACAATACTTCCCTTGAAATATGCTGGAGTATTGTGGCTGCATAACGATTTCAATTGTGCAAACTCTGGAAAACAAAAAGAGAAATGCAAGATACTGCCCCACTGAAAGGAGCTAATTTTGTTTACTTTACAAATAAAAAATCCTCAGATGTCATTACAGGATCATAATAGAAATCAGTGGACCACAGTAAAAAGAGGACTGGTATTGTTGTCAATGGGTACACATTTCTTTTTTTTTTTTTTTTAATTTTTTTTATTATATATATATATATGTTTTATAATATTATCCCTTGTATTCATTTTTCCAAATTACCCCCCCTCCCTTATTCCCTCCCCCCGACGACAGGCAATACCATACATTTTACATGTGTTACAATATAGTCTAAGTACTATACATGTGTGTGAATATCATTTTCTTGTTGCACAATAAACATTAGAATCCGAAGGTACATGCAACCTGGGCAGACAGATATTAGTGCTAACAATTTACATTCCCCTCCCAGTGTTTCTTCTCTGGGTGTATCTACCTCTGTCCATCATTGATCAACTGGAAGTGAGTTGGATCTTCTTTATGTTGAAGATTTCCACTTCCATCAGAATACATCCCCATACAGTATTGTTGTTGAAGTGTACAGTGATCTTCTGGTTCTGCTCATTTCACTCAGCATCAGTTGATTTAAGTCTCTCCAGGCCTCTCTATATTCCTCCTGCTGGTCATTTCTTACCGAGCAATAATATTCCATAACTTTCATATAATGGGTACACATTTCAATATCTGTTTCTGACTTCTACTCCCTATGTGATTTTGAGCAAAGCACTTTGCTTTTCTGGGCCTTAGTTTCCTCACTCTAACATGAAAAGACTAAACTAAATGGACACTGAAATCTTTTCTAACTTTGAATCTATAGTCTAGAAGAGATGATGGATTGGGAGAAGTGAAGAGAAAAGAGTACTTGAAAAGAATTTAACCCTATCAGATCGACTTGAGGTTTTCTTGTGGGAATGAGTCATTCTACTCCAAAGCTTGGAAAATCATAAATGCTAGATTTATAATTCTCCATTAACTGTAATGAAATATTTATATTAAATATTTACATGCAGGAAGCATGATCAATTTCTGTCTTCAAAGGATTAAGTCAGTACAGCAGTATTGAATACATAGATAGATAGATAGATAGATAGATAGATAGATAGATGGATGGATAGATGTGTATGTATTTGTATTTCTAAGAAATTTCAAGTTTCTTCTGATCTATATGCTTATACTTTACTCATTAATATACTTTATTGCATTACAAATAAAATAAAAAGGGATCAATGTTCATCTTAAATTCATTATGACCAGATATTATAAATTCAAGTTGCCTGCTACCTACAGACTGATTAAATGTCATCCTGTAGTATGCTGTTACTTATGAACAATTTAGAAACAACAACCACAATTTTAAATGCTTTGTTAGGTCAGCTCAAGTTTACAGGTACAGCCAATGATGATGAGGAAGACAATCTTTCAGTTTGTTTGGGTCCTGTTGGTTATAATGATTCACTATTGTGAATACTGTTGTTTATGATGTTTCACTGTTGTTTACATATTCACTTGTTAAGCATGGTTGGTAGGAGATTCTGACAAGATTTGAAATCAATGATGTATTTTAATTCCTTTAATAAGCTATCAGCATGATCAGTTTACTGTTCTGCAGGCATCCTTCCATTGTAGGGCTTCTCTATTTTCCTAGTCAGCTTTTTGTGACAAGCAGGCAAACACTGAAAAGAATCTCATGGAGTCCAATGAAGGGTTTAAGTGAGGCCTCTAGAACAAGAATGGCCCTAATCAAAGAATGAATACTAAATTTGACTTCAGAGTCATAGAATCCCAGGGCAAAATATTTGACTTGGAAACACTGACTAGAAAACAACCACAATAACTGACAAGGCAAATATGTCAGATATTACTATGGCAATAATGATTTTAACAGTTATAAGATTTTAAAGTTGTTACTCCTTAAGGCTCCATACTGAGTTTTATAAAGTTTTTCTTTGAATGAATTTAAAAACAATGCATTTCACATTGTAAATATTTAATAAATACTTATTTTTATTTGAATTTCATGTGTTTAATCTCTCGTGACCAGGCAAAGACATGAGTCAGCACTTTGCTGAAGAGTCTTTAAAGGGCCAATGGTGTAAATTATCTTCATTGTGGTAGATAGACCAAGAGAGGGAGGACAATTATTCATAGTTCAATTTACTTCTTAATAATAAAAATTTATTTTAGTCTAGTAGAGGTATGCACAGCAAGAGCAACAAAACCAATGTCTCAGAATTTGCAATCCTGGTTCTGTTTTCCAGCCTTCTCTATATACACTTAAAAAAAAAGACCTTAGGATTTACACAATGATCATTGCAAACATATACTATTAGTATGTAATATAGTAAATGAGTTATGGTTGCATTTATTTAGAGAGGCAATGGGAGTTAAGTGACTTGTCCAGGGACAGGCAGCTAGTAAATGATAAGTGTCTGAGGCCAAATTTGAACTCAGCTCCTCCTGATTTCAGGTGGGTTCTCTATCAACTGCACTATTTAGCTGCCATGTGGTAGATATATCTAAAGGGGTTTGTCCAATTCAAACGGAAAAAGGGGGATGCTAATTAATATCTAATTATTTCAGTGGGCCTCATATTGACTTAATTTTTAAATGTAACATTATGTTGAATTACATTTTGATTAATTTTCTTAAACTTTTCCCATTACATTTAATCTGATTCTGGTCTACTTTGGACACTGCCAGCATGTCATTCACATGTTTGTAAACTCTGTTGCATTATTTATTTCCTTTACCACTAGAGGAACAAAGAAAAAAACTGACTTCAAGAGGGAAATTGACAAATTTATGTATAGCTGGTATAGATTATAGTGGAGGATAGAAAGGAAAAAGATAAGGAGAAAGGATGATGAAAGAATAGTTCATAGAACTAATGATTTAACAATAAATCAGGAATTCTACTGAAAATAATAAGCTGAAAATAAAATACTTTGTATTAGATACCATATTATGTGAGAAACTGCAAAAGGAATTGGAGGTATTTAGCCTGAAGAAATAAAGAGTTAGAAAATTATTGAAAAGCTATCAAAGACAGAGGAAAGGAGCCAGATGTACAAAAGTATTTATTTCAGCAATTTTGAAGCATCAAAGAACACGAAACAAAATACATGCCCATTGATTTTGGACCAAATGAGAGTATATGCAATAGCATATTATTGTACTATAAAATTACAAATATGACTGAGGAGAAGAACTGGAAAAGCTTGAATAAACTAATGCAGAGTGAAATAAGAAGAACCAAGAGTATGATTTATGCAAGAACAAAAAGAAAACCAATTTTGAAAGTACTTGGACCTCCGATCAGACTAACAAAGAAGAGTGACTTCAAAAGTCTATTGATAAAACATGTAATGTTCTGGTTAGTTTTCTGGAGGTCTTTGGACCAGCCTTCATTTCAGCAGAGTAATCACCAAGAGAATAACCAGGGGTAAAGTCCAAAAGTCTTTATTGTCTCCTTCACAGTCTGTCTCCTTTCCTGGGGCCCAGGTTAGCTTTATTGAGGCCCTTCAGACAGGCCTTGTTCTCAGGAACAGGAGAGCCACTATGAGGCGCCTACAGTTCTCTGTCTTTTCTGAGAGAGTCTGTCTCTGGCTGAGTTTGTCCCAGTTTATATGCTCTGTTACAATTATATCATTTAGAGTATACTGAGTATAAACCAATCATTATATCAGTAGGAAACCATTATTTCTTGTAAGATTAAATCAATCATTCTGAACTAGAGAGTTTACATGCTAAACTAGATAATCATTGTTTTATCAATGCCACTGAGTTAACACCTTGTTGTAAGAATCCTTGTTTCAAGTATATTTCTCCAGAATTCTGGCTCATTACAAAAACATACTTCCCACTTTTTGAAAATGTGTTAGTGAGCTCAAAATGCAGAATAAGAAATATATTCATTTGATGATTTGTTTTACTAGATTATACATACTTATCACAAGAGAATGTTTCTACTTTAGGAACAGGGGAGGAGAGATTAATGGGTAGTGATAGATTTTTAAAAATTGACAAGATTATCCCTAAGGCATTTTTGTAAAATAATAATGGCTAGCATAATATATATATATATATATATATACATATAAATATACATATACACATGCGGTTAGGGATTTGCAAAACACCTTGTATTTGTTAACCTTTTAAAGTTATTGAGTAAATGAGTTGATATATAAAAAATAAAAAAGAGGATACATGAATAGAAACATTTTATTACTCTCCTTTAAAAATTTATATGCATATATGTATGCACAGATATATAAATGCATTTGTATATAGATACGTTTCATTTTTTAAAAATACTGTACATAATACTTCAGTTTTATGTAACCTTTTTATATGATTGTATCTGTTCATACTTGTTAAGTTCATTATAAACATGAAAATTTTAAAAGGAAAAAAATACATTTTTTAAAGTTTTAGTGATTCTTTTAACATTACTTTTATTTCCAAATATATTCCTCCTTTTCATTTCTCCTCTAATCCCTTATAACAAAATATTGAGAGTAGAAAAGAGGTAGGGATGGAGAGTTGGGAAGAGAGAGACAGAAGGAGATAGAGACAGATACTGAAACACCACTGGATAGACAAAGAGAAAGAGAAACAAAAAGGGAGAGAGAGAGAGAAGCAGCTCAACAACATCAACCAATATTTAATCCAAATGTATTAGATGCAAAATTCCAAGCCCAGAGTCCACCCCTATAAAGAAAGGAGGAAGATATGTTTTGGAATGAAATTCTATTAACTGTCTTAAAGAATTTGAAGGCTTGTCAAATGCAGAAGCAATTACCCTTATCCATCTGGCCTGCAGAGAGATGGGTACAAGCTGCCAGATGACAGATTTGGATGGCGAGAAATAAAAGCTTCTTAATAGCATTACCTAAAGGTGGAATACATTACATAGAAAAAGAATGCCTGGGCTAATATCCCAAAGAGATTTTAAAGAAGTGAAAGGGACCTGTATGTGCAAGAATATTTGCAGTGGCCAGAAACTGGAAACTGAGTGGATGCCTATCAATTGGAGAATGGATGAATAAATTGTGATATGTGAATATTATGGAATATTATTTTTCTGTAAGAAATGACCAGCAGGATGATTTCAGAAAGGCCTGGAGAGACTCACATGAACTGATGCTGAGTGAAATGAGCAGGACCAGAAGATCATTACATACTTCAACAACAATACTATATGATGATCAATTCTGATGGACCTGGCCCTCTTCAACAATGAGATGAACCAAATCAGTTCCAATAGAGCAGTAATGAATTGAATCAGCTACACCTAGTGAAAGAACTCTGGGAAATGAATGTGAATCACTACATAGAATTCCCAATTCCTCTATTTTTGTTTGCCTGCATTTTTTATTTCATTCACAAGTTAATTATACACTACTTCAAAGTCTGATTCTTCTTGTGCCGCAAAATAACTGTATGGACATATATACATATATTGTGTTTAATTTACACTTTAACATATTTAACATGTATTGGTCTACCTACCATCTGGGGAGGAGGTCGGGGAAAGGAGGGGAAAAATTGGAACAAAAGGATTTGTACTTGTCAATGCTGAAAAATTACCTATGCATATATCTTGTAAGTAAAAAGCTATAATAAAAAAGGAGATCCAGTTTTGACTGTTAAAAAAAAAAAAAAAAAGAATGCCTTTTTATCCCTGGAGGACTTCAAGTGGAAGAAGAAAAAGCCCTGTGCAGATACAAGTTAAATTAGATGGTCTTCAAATTCCTGTGAGTCTAATCCTGCTACTCAGAATCAGTTTTTGTTTCTGTTGTTGTTGTGGTTTGTTTGTTTGTTTTTCCCCTAGCAATGATGAAAATTATCCCCACTAGATAATCAACTGGTAGAGTAGAAGAGCAATTTGGGGTTCTTTATGGCCAAAGGTTCATGGTTAATTATCAGGGGAAAGAAAAAAGAAAAGGAAAAAATGGTGAGGCAAGATGAAAGAAGAGGAGACTGATAAGAGGCTCTTGTAAATCAATAGAGTGGAGTGTGGGCATAGAAAATTCTAGCTCAATTAGTGTGGATATCAAGCCTGACGTCAGGAAAACCCAATTTCAAGTGAGGAGTCACCCACTTATAAGCTGGTGACCTTGGGTGAGTCATTTAACCCTGTTTGCCTCAGTTTCTGATCTGTAAAATGAACTGGAAAAAGAAATAACAAACCACTCCATATCTTTGCCAAGAAAACTTCAAATGGGAACACAGAGACTCAGACATAACTAAAAACCAACTGAACAACCATAAAAAAAAAAAAAAGTCTCTCCACTGAAACAATCATTGAAAATTATGATCTAGGTATAAACAGGTTCTTTGTCACTTTGGAAGAATAGAAGTCCTTTGAGCATTGGATAAGATTACATGATACCACATGAGTTGAGCTGGTTGTTTTATATTTTCTAACACTCACGTATTTATATATTTTTCCATAAGTTTAGTGAATTGAAAACAGCAAACAACATATATATATATATATATATATATATATATATATATATATATATATATATATATATATGTATAGTGCATAATACCTCATTAAGGAAAAGCTTTCCCATAAGCATCCAAGTTAAATTTTGACACTAAAATAATAATGAAAACTAAGAGGTACCAGAAATAGGAAAAGTATTTGCTAAAAAACAGTACAGTAGACTTTCAAGGAAGAACACAAAGCTAAAATGCAACATTTATAAAACTAGGAATCAGGAATCTAGAATTATCTAATGAGCAAAATCCAGTGAAGGAGTTCCACTCAGAATAGGAAAGGAGACAAGTAGCTAGAGACAGCTACTATCTAGATTAGTAATTATCTATGATTCCAGCACCTGATCCCACAGGAATTGCATAAAGTCTTAAGTTTAGCCTTATCTTATCAATGATAGATTGGTGAATTTAATGGTTACTGGCATTTATTTACCACTGTCAAGAGAATACAGATCCCTAATACAGATCCCTCTTCCTATTTCAGTATAAAAGTATACATACAATTCTGTGGGACATCAAAAGGTTAGGCTAGACAAAGCTGACTTTCTAAAAGCAGTTTCATTTACAGTTTCATTTCTATTAGGCAGAAAAAATTTTTGAAGCAATGAAGATGTGCATATATATTTTTGTATTTTATGACATGCATATTCACATGTTTGTATATTATTTCATAAGTTCTATGAATTGAGTATGAAGCTGCATCTTTGTTTTTTGAATTCACAAATCTGTTTATCACACATAACAGGTTTGTTGGAGGTTCAAGACTGATTCTGAAGAAGGCAGCAGATTTTTCAGAAGTTCACCAAGACACATTTCAAGAAATCTTCAAATTACAAACATTAAACAAGCTGAAAAATCAAACAATAAAAAAACTATTTAAGACAATTCACATTTCATAATCAAGATTAAACAGTTGCTAGAATAACCCATTTACACTCTGACAATTCTTATTCCAAATCCCATTCCCACTGATGAGGCAGGTCAAACCGATATGATCACATCTTTTTTCTTAGGATTCTATAAAGAGAGGTAAGTAGTCAGGGTAGGAAATCATTAGAGTAGATTGAGAAGACAGGGGTGACATATATAATCTGCATTTTAGGAAAATCAGTTTGACAATTTAGTGAAGGATGCATTGTAGTGAAGAGAGATGGGACAGGTAGTACTACTACTATCCCAGAGGTAAGGTGATAAGGCCTATATGTGGACTATAGAATTGTCACATGAACGAAGAGGATATATACAAGAGATGTTAAAGGTAAAATCCACATGATGTTCTAGAGAGTGAAACTTTGGAGTATACTTGAAACAATATGTTAACTCAGGAATTGATGAGATGATTGTTCTCTAGTTCACATATATACTTAGTAGGGTGATGTAATGGTTCTCTAAGTTCACACATAATCATTATGCTGTAATGATTTAATTACAATAAGGAATATGAGGGCTAATAAGAACTGGAAGATAGACATTCCATCTTTGATCAGTCTCATTGTGGCTCTCCTGCCTCCTGCACTCCTGGTTCAGACTGGGAGACTGAAGGCTTTGGACTTTATTCCTGACTATTCTCATGGTGATTATTCTGCTGAGACCAAGGCTGGTCCCAAGGCCCTCCAAAAAGCTAACCAGACATTACATGATGTGGCAGCAGATTACTTAGAGGAGGTAAGAGAAGGTAAGGAGTTGAATCTTGTATCTTGGTTGCAAGGTGCCTGGGAGAATAATGGTGCTTTTAATGGTAATAGGCAGAGGTCAGAAAAAGGGTCAATTTGGAAAGAGATAGATAATAAATTTAGTTTTGGATATATTAAGTTTAAAATGCCTGAGAAATATTCAGTTAGAGATGGCCAATAGGTTATTATAGACGCAAGTCTGAAAGTTGATTTATTGGGTCTGGATAAATAAATTTGAGGACAATCATTATAATTCAATGTATAAGGTTGATGAAATCACCAAAGGAAATAATTTAGAAGGAAATGATAAGAAGAGTCAAGAAGGAGAGTTAAAGGATTTCTACCATTAGCAGGTATGATTATTGTTTGTCCTTCATTAGCAAAGAGGACTGTGATCTCAGGGAAGTGATGCCATGACATGCAAGTGAATTGGATTGAAGTGAGGGAGGGCTGTTCAAGGTTACATTTCTCATTTTCCCCTCCAGAACCATCTGGGTCTAACAGACAGATAGAGATCAAAACAATCAAAACAATTAAAGATGACTCTGGAATAAAAGGGTGACCTTGGCCTTTTTAAGCTAAGGTCTTCAATAGGTCACAGTTTGACTGAGATCACACTCATTGAGAAATGAAGGCTAGGTAGCAGTAGAGGCAAAGAATTCCTGTTTTACCTGAAAAGTAAAACCAGGTATGATTGAATGAATCTCTAGTAGAAGAACCTGAGAAGCAGCAAGCAGAAGGAAGAAAAAAGAACCAAGACAGAGTAAAGCTGGGAAAACTTAGAGAGCAGAAATTATCAAGAGATGATCTACAGTGTGACAGTATCAAAGTTATAAGAGGGGTCAAGCATGACGAGGCTTGAGAAAAAGCCATTCGATTTGGGAACTAACTGGCAATTTGGGAAAGAGTAGTTATAATCAATGCAAGCCAGTCTATACCAAGTGAAAAAAGAGTGAGAGCAAAGGAAGCAGAAGCATCAATTGCAGGTGGCCTCCTCAAGAAGTTTGATCACGAAGGAGAGATATGGGACAATGGCAACTGGGTATGGGCAGATCAGTGATGATATTTTGAGGATGGAGCAAAGATGGCCATGCTTGTTGGCAATAGGAAAGCAGATATAGACAAAGAGAAATTGAAGTTAAATGTAAGAATGGTGATTTTAGAAGGTTCAATTTGCTGAAGATGAGGAGGAATGGGATCCATAATTATGCAAATAGAGGGTTTTGCCTTGACAAGAAGAAAGGTGCCACCTTATGGGAGAAAAGATTAAAGAGGGATATAGTGACAGAAGGCATCTGAGTGATAGGACATTAGGAAAGGGACAAGAAGGAGTTCTTGGTAAACGGTTTTAAGTTTTTCAGTAAAATATGAGGCACAGTTCTTAGCTAAGAGGATGTGAAGAGGGAGTTTCATAGAAGTTTTCGGGAGAAATTTAAAGGTTGTTGCCTGTGGAGAATGGTATAATGAGACAATTAGGAAAGTGTAAGACTTGCTTTGCCACCGTAAGAGCCAAATTTAGATTATCTAATGTAAATTTGTAGTAGAAATAATCAGCAGAGCTTTGTTATTTTCTCCAACTTCATTCAGTAGAAGAAAGAAAAATAACCCCAATAAAAGTAACACTAAATGAAAATGTGATAAATTCCCTAATATTAAAAAAAATCACAGAATGGATTGAAAAGAAAAATACAACACTATTCTGCTTCTAAAATATATTTTTTTCCAAGCAATAGCTAAATAGATTTGAAATGAAAGACTAGTCAGGAAGTTAAAAGATATGACAGATTACCAAAACCTAAAATGGTATTTAAGCAGTTAAGTGATACAATGAATAGAGTTGCAGGCCTGAAATCAGGACCATTTATCTTAATGAAGTCATATCTAACATTAGACATTAGGTGTGTGATCCTAGGCAATTCACTTAACTCTCTTTGCCTCAGTTTACTCACCTGTAAAATGAACTGGATAAGGAAATGGCAAATCTACTCTAGTACTTATGCCAAGAAATGACTAGCAATGATAAAGTGTTACCCACAGTAGAATTTAATGTTGAAAATGTTGTAAGAGAAAAATAAGGACATTGATTCATGTTTAAAATGTATTATATAAAAGGAAAGCATATTACTACTTAATATGTGATTCTAATGCTAAATAAGAAAATCATTTTTTTTTTCTGGAAGCTCATAGTTTTGAAAAAAAAAAAAAAAAAAAAAAAAAAGGACAGTGTATTCCAAGCTTCTCAATATCCCCAGACTGCATCAGACCTTACTAGCCTTTTGGAGATTCCCTAAATTTTCTTTTGCAATAAGATATCTGAGGACAATCAGCATCATTAGGATAAAGTACAGAAAAACCTGGGTTTTTCCATATTTTCTGATTTTATTTCAATTCTTACTCCTTATACAATATGATTTCTTACAATTCTCTTGAGTTATTGCTAATTTGGATAGCAATTGGAGCAGCTGCATGGGTAGATGCCAATAAAACAGCTGAAGGTGTTTATTTATATTGTTGCACACTGAGATCTGCTTCTTCTGAATCCCAATTGTCTTTAAAATTGTGTTACTTATGGTAGGGATTTTCATAATGTCCAAAGGGCTGAATTGTGTGTAAAACTAGATTGAGAGAACAGTCCTAGATTAGAACCTGCTCAAATATTAGAATAGCTACAGGGAAAAAACTGAAACTCCCCAAAACTCATGGTATTATTATGATTTTGAAAGAGTTTAGCTTGCTCCAGAAAAGGAGATCAACTCAATTTATTGCAAAAGTGTAAGAGAGCTAGGAAGACAAACATACAAAAGTAGTTGCTATGTTCCAGATCTTTTAGTAAGCACTTGAGATATAAATAGAAGCACAAAAAAGATTCTCTACCTCCAAAGAGCTCCTATTCTAATAGAGAAAGTCAATACATACAAAAGAGATAGAAAGGATGAACAGAGAAAAGAAAAGGAAAAAAAAAAAAAATATATATATATATATATATATATATATATATATATATATATATATATATATATATGCCAAGAGGAAAGCTACTGGAAAGGAAGTGAAAAATCTGGAGAATGAGGAATGGAGACAAGGATAAATTCAGAAAAGAAGTAAAAGGTAAAAGAGGAGGAGGAGGAGGAGGAGGAGGAGGAGGAGGAGGAGGAGGAGGAGGAGGAGGAGGAGGAGGAGGAGGAGGAGGAGGAAGAGGAGGAGGAGGAGGAGGAGGAGCCTGAGAACCATATGAAATGTTGATCTGCACCAGCAACATACCAGTCATAAGATAGGACTTTATAAGAGAGTTATTTTCAGGGCAGTAAAGGCTGCTATCTAGAAGACAAAATAAAAATACAACTCTAGAGTATAAGGGTTGGATCTGGAAAAAGAAAAAAAAAAAAAAAAAAAAAAAACATGTGGTCAAGGAACCTCATGAAATAGATGCTCTGGGCCAGAAACTCAACAAGCATATAGATTGCTGGTCCTGAAATCAAGGAAACCAATGTTTAAATATTTACTCATATATGTGGATATTGTGTAATTATAAGCAAAACATAATTTCTAAAAGGAGTTTCTTCATATTTAATTTAAGATTCTTACTGGACATTCAGGTCAAGATGTCCAAAATATTGGTAATGAAACATAACTAACTTATTAAATAGATTAGAGATGATAGACAGATAGACAGACATGTTATAGACAGTGATGTCACCTCAATATATATATATATATATATATATATATATATATACATACATACATACATACACATTTTGCCTCTTTATATACAGACATATATATATATATGTAAACTGTATGTATGTATTTTACATCAATGTTATCTATAGAAAGACTATGATCGTTAATATGTTGTACATAGAGAATAATTGAAATTATCTACACCAGTTGGTAAAATCACTAAGATAATATAGGAGGATATGTGCATGGTTAGTGGATATGATATGAATAAAGAACCAAAAAAGGATATAAATGTAAACACAGAGATAGATGAATTAAGAACCAGCAAAAAGGATACACAGCTAAATGAAGAACATTATCACAATAATCTAGAGAGGAAAGAAAATTTAGGAGGAGAAGATAACTAACAATGTTGAATGTTTCAAAGAAGTAAAAAATAATGAAATTTGAGAAAAAGCCATTAGATATAGCAAATAAGAGATTGCTGATAATTGTGAAGAGGACATTTTCAGTGGAATGATGAAACTGGAAGCCAGATTACAGAGAGTCTAGAAGCAATTGAAAAGAGAAGCAGCAGGGGCCCTACTCTAAATAAATGCCTTTCTTAAGGAGTTTGGCCAGCAACAAGCTTCAGAAAGCAGCACAACCATGAATGTGGTCATTTCAGCAGTTGTGAATGAAGAGAAATATAATCCTTTCAAGTCTGTTTAACAGAGAATTGAAAGTCCAATTTTTAGTATTATAGAATAATAAAGCCTGAAGGATACTTAGAGATAAGTTAGACGAACCTTTATTTTACAAATGAGGAAAGTAAGGCCTACAAAACTTAAAGCACCTTGTTCAAAGTTGCATGTCTTTAATGAAAAAGCTAGAACTGAAACCAGGTTTCTCTATTTCTGTCCTTTATTATGTTTTGTGAAAAAAATAAACAAAACTTAATTTTAGTACTGAATCTACTGCTAGATACAAGATGGGATGAAGTCAATCACTTTAACCTTTTAGAGTTTCAGCTTCCTCATCTGTAAAATGAGGAGGTCCAATCAGATGATCAATAAAGTGCCATTTCTCTCTAACGTTGATCCCCTTTTAGAAATATAAAAATTAATAGAAGATTGGGTTTTAGTGACACTGTTAGGAGGGCAATAAAAATGCTTGATACATGGTGTACAGCATACAATTAGACAGTAAAAAACAGTTCTAAATTCAAAATTTAAACTATCAAATTTTGAAAGAGTCATAGCTACAAATTCTAATAACAAAAATAAATCAACATCTTAATTATATCTTTTATTTAAAACTTGAAAAAGCATTTTAATAATTCCTTTAGACAAAAACTTTAGGGAACATATTATGTGGAAAATAAAATAAATTGTAATATGATTAGAATCTGTGACTTTATTGCTGTAACAGAAGGAATTCTATGGACTTATCCTGACAGATATTGAACCCCGCCCCCCCAAAAAAATTAAATGTTAACAGTAATAATCAGAATTATAAAAAGTACCTAAGTGTGGCTTCTTTTCCACATTTAAATGCTTTCAACTGGAAAAAAAAACCCATTATGGGCTGTGAAATTACAATAGTTTCCTAGCAGAAAGTAATCGTTAAAACTATCGGTGACTAACTCTTAATTTAGACAGAATTTTAAAGATCTGCATCTGGTTCATGGTACATAGAAAAATATGTACCTGCACAAACCAACAGGGAGCTGTATTATGAAGATTAAGTCAGTCCACAGTCACCACCTATTCTGAGATAATTTGTTTAACTCGTCAACATTGTCTAATGGGTATCAATCATTTCACTGAGGTCCAAAATGACATTAACTCCATTTGTCCTCTCCATTCCAGTGATTTTATTAGAAAGAATAATAAGGGTAGGGAGATATTATGGAGGATCACAAAATGCAGAGGTGAAGATAGGGTCACACTAATGACTTTCTGAGATGATAACAAGAGGATGAGGGAAGACTAGGAAAACAATTTCTGAAAGAATCTTTTAAGGGACACAAAACAAGTTGTTTACAGCAGCTTCTCTTTCTCCCATGCTGCTTAGTTGCATAGGTCAAAACCCTCAATCCAATAAGATGAACCTGATACAGCCACAAATCCAGAGCACTGTTAGACAAAAATCACAGCCTGGTCAAATGCCCTTCAGAGGGGATGTGTAGGATAAGGGCCTGCCCTCTAAGAGGCTTCTTTTCATTGATCCCATGGCTAAAAGAACTTAGAAGGAAGATCAGAATATTGCAGTGCTATTTCTATCTCACCAATACTGAATAAAAAGGGAGAAGGCTGAGCACTAACATATATGCATGAATACATACACACACATAGATCTAGCTATATTTCTTTATCTATCTGTGTCTGTCTGTGTCTGCCTTTCTGTCTATCCTATCATTTCTCTTCCTATTTAGCCATATATGTATATATATATATATTATATATATATATATATATATATATAAACATACACACATATATATATGTATATATACATATATGTATATATATACACATCACATATATTAATATGAATATATTTATGCATAATATTGGGGGGGTTCAATAAGAACTCTGCCTAAAATTTTTGGAAGATATTGTGTAGATATGTAGCACTCTGTCCCTTCTAGACTTAGGTAGTGTCTTGATGAACATTTTTGTTACGCTATATAATATATATGTAGAGTGATGTGACTCCAGATTGAGAGAAAATTTGATGATGACAGAGCTAATCATGATGATAACAACATTTACTTACCATTTACCATGCGTCAGATACTGTATTTAATATTTTACAATTATTATCTCATTTGAGCCTCATAACAACTTGGGATATAAGTGCTATTATTATGTCCATTTAATAGATGAGAAAACTAAGACAAAATGGAGGTTACTTAGACAAGTCATATAGATAGTAAATTTCTGAGGCTGGATTTGAATTAATGTTTCTTGGGTAGGTCTGGTGCTCTTATGCACTCCAACTTCTAGTTCTGGAGGCAAAGAGTGATACACAGGAGAAAAGGAAGGCATGGACTTTGGATGAAGATTAAGAGCAACAGGCACATAAGGAAAGTGAGAACTTCAAATGTCCATTGATTTCCAGGACTATCTCTCTCATGCTCACTTTTGCTCGCTTCCACTATTCGTTATCAAAAGATAAAGAAATTTTCAGCCAATCCGGAGTCATCTCTCTATATATATAACCAGTATTCAGTGTCATAGAGCTGTCCTGCAGGGGATAACCTAAATCCATCTGGAGTGCTACATTCATACATAGGGCTAAAGATATTTGAATTAAAAAAGGCTCAATATTTTATTACTTTTGGAATATTTAAATTACAAATATATTCTGACATATACTATAAATAAAACTTTATGATAAAAATTGATATCTTTATAATGATAAATTGGAGCAATAATTTCACTGCTATAGAGAACTTCCTAATGAAGCAATGCTTTTTAACAATATAGGACAGTACCTTCCCTGTAACTTCCCTACAAAGCTTGGTGTATTGTCTAGCACATTGTGAAGTTAAATCACTTGTCCAGATCAAATAGCTAGAATGTCTTGTGGTGGAACCATGAACAGAGGTCTTCTTGGCTTCCAAATTGTTTTTCTGTTAACTACACCAGTTTCTATCACATGATCTGCTTCCACAAGCCACAACATTATCAAGTGTTGCCAGGACTAGAATAATGTAATTAAGAAATATTTTTAAAATAAATAAAATACAGTACAACATAGATAATGTTATATATGGTTTTCTACGTTAATATCTGTCTATGGGGGACCTAATTAAGAAACATCTGTCAGTGAAATGAGATTACCAAGTATTTTATACTAGCCAAACTTCACAAAGAGAGAGGTTTTTGTTTGTTTGTTTGTTTTGTTTTGTTTTGTTTTTGTTTTTATTACTTCTGGAAATAATATGGCTCAGTTCCTGTCCAGGATTTTATTGTTATAATCATTGGATGTTCCATTCTTTTGGCTCTGTTTTCTCAGCTGTTCAATAGTTCATGCAAATTTCCTTATATTTTTCTGATGTCTTCATGTTTATTGTTTCCTATGACATGTCAACATTCCATCATAATCATATATCATAATTGTCAGCTCTTTTTTCAATATACGGACACCCACTGAGTTTCTATTTTTTGCTTCTATGAAAATTGCTTCTGAAAACTTAAGTGTGCAAACATATGAATTTTAGTTATTTTCTTACATAATTCAAAAAGTTTTTGCAGTGATTGCACCAATTCACAATTCTATCAACAGCATATCCACTCCTCTCACAACCTTCCTGCATTGACCATTTCTAGTTTAATTTTTTTTTTCAAATTATTGAATTACATTTCTCTTTACAAATGTTCTGGAACATTTTTCAAATGACTATTGATATTGTTTTGATGGGTTTTGTTCTTGTTTTTAGAACTTTTCTTATATTTTCATTACTTAGGTATTATAAAATGACAGTCATATATTTCTATAGATACAAATATTGGATACTATGCACATATATCATCCAAACACACATTGGATATAAGAATTTTATTAGATGGATTTTACATTTTTAAGCATTGAAAAAATATCCTCCAGGGTTTCATAGAAAATAATCAAAATTCTGACGAACTATGTGATGAGAGAAAGGAAACTTTTATATCATGATTTGGGAACAACTTTCAAAAACAGGAAGCAAAGGATGAGAACTCATAAGACATCTTTGGGAAAAATATGTAAGCAGTGAAATTCCCTATAGATTAGTATGATGTCATTCAGCATCTTTGTAAATTATGTAGAGAATTGAATGCATGCGTCTTCCAGAAAGTAAAGAATCAATCCAATATTTGCTGAGTACAAGAATGCAAATCTTCATAAACCACCAGGAAAATTACTGACAAGTTTATTGTGAGAAAGTGGTAAAGTAATGGTAAAAATGGATTTTAAAAATCCAACTTTTTTATACAGAAAAGGAATGATTCTGAGATAATATTCACAACTTAGGAAAGAGACCTGAGAACTATGGAAGGTTGTGTCCCAAAAAATTCAGTTCAATCTAAAGATGTGACAAAACATGATTTAAAAATAAAAAAGATTGAACACTGTCAAAAACATTGAAACAAAGAGAAAAATGAGAATTTACAATTGTATAACACTTTGAGTTATGAAGCCTTGTCGCATAAATTGTGTCCATTGGTCCTTACAACATTTCTGTGACATTCTTACATTCCATTTTGCAGCTTTTAGTGAAGAAGTTGAAAGATTTGCTGCTGTACTGATTATAAGCAGTAGAGAAAGGAGTTGAACCTATGTCCTTAACCTTCAAAGCCACTGTTTTTTCCACTACAATATAAATGTGAAATTCTTGTTTTCTACCTCCAACCTTCAAATAATAACTCACAAGGTGCTTTGCATATTGTCGTTTAGATTAAATTTAATTAATTATTATATATAAATAAAATTAATTAATAAAGATTAATTAGATTAAATTTAGATTAAATAGGATCACTAAACAGTATGATTTGAGTAATATCATACACATCTCTAACAGATAAGTGTCTATCAAGTTTTATAAATCTCCAGGAAGGGAAAATTAATATGTTTCATTGATACTTTATGATAGTGGTCAGTAGTCTTTAAGTTCCCAAAATGCTTTATTTATAAATGTAGCCCCACTAAATCATATTTCATTCTAATTCAAAGGGGATTTCAGAGTTGTCATCATAGCAGTTACCATATTGTTCATGATTAAAATTCATAAACCAAGGGCCAGACATATTAAATGTTGTGGATTTTAGTAACTCTCAACATCATTTGACTTAAGTAAAAATGAGTCAGCCTCTTAAGTCCAAACTTAATAAAGAAATCCAAACAACTATTTTTATTTTCAGCTTTAAACTCTACTAGAGATAGTATGTGAGGGCAAGGGGGGAAGATTTTCTCATGTTTGTATCTTCATATACCATTGTTATTACTTCCTCCTGATTACAAAGGACCAGAGTTATTGCTATGATTTAAGAAAGCTAAAATGGCAGTAAGTGGCTTAATTGATAGTGTTTGACTGCAACTAAAGAATATCTGAATTCAAATTCTGCCTCAGACACTTATCATCCATGCAATCCTGGGCAAGTCACTTATCTACTTAGTCTCCATTTTATCATCTGTAAATGAGTATAATAATAACATCTACTTCACAAGATTATTATGAGGATGAAATGAGAGAAAGAGAACAAAGGATGGGTGGACAGAGAAAGAAGAAAAAGGAGGTAAATGAGAAAGAGAAGGAACAGAAAATCAAGAAGACTGACATTTGTAGAATTCTCTAAGATGTTATTTTATCTGGACCTTGTGTTTGTCTTTCATTTCTTCAGAAAGCTTGTGTTAAAATGGCATGGCAGAAATCAGGTATTTCTATGTGCTAAGGAAATTTATGTAACTAAATATTAGCATTAATGAAATAAGCATTATGGAACAGATGTAGACAGAGACAAAGACAAAGTCAGAGACAGAGACGAAGAGATATAGACAGAAAAAGAAAAGAAAAAGAAAGAAGGAAGGAAATGAAGGAAATGAAGGAAGGAAGGAAGGAAGGAAGGAAGGAAGGAAGGAAGGAAGGAAGGAAGGAAGGAAGGAAGGAAGGAAGGAAGGAAGGAAGGAAGGAAGGAAGGAAGGAAGGAAGGAAGGAAGGAAGGAAGGAAGGAAGAGAGGGAGGGAGGGAGGGAGGGAAAGAGAAAGAAAGAGAGAAAGAGAAAGAGAGAAAAAACGCCTACTCAAATAAATTGTTCAGGTTGCAAATTTAATACATTAAAATAATGTGAACATTGAGGTTGTTCTATCAGTTTTAAGCCACAGAGATGTAGTCTAACTGATGAAAGGGTTTTACATACATATATGAGGCATGAATAAATAATAGCATGCATACAGGATTTGTGAATAAGCATCAGGTTTTTTTTTTTTCTTACAATTCTTTATATGTGTTATTCTTAACTTTTTTTGCTATGTTAGCTTCAGTTGGGATTTTTAGAAAAATTAAGTTATTTTGTCTCCTTTTCACAGCCTTTACAGAAACCAGGACAGTGCCAGGCAAATAATTGGATCCTCTGATGGCATAATCCCAAAAAAGCCAGGTACCTCCATCGTACCATGAAGCATTTGAGGAGGATTTTGTTGGAGTATGATTCCCCAAGTCTCCTAGACCATAAGTGAACAGGATAAGTTTTAACAAGAAATCACTTTATGGCTATTTTTAGAACAAAGATGTAATCTCCTACCATCAAGGATTCCCCAGTAAGCAAGGAGATCAGAAGAGAGGGCGACATTGAATGAATCCAGAGCAGCAAGAAGCTGTTACTAAAGATCCAGGAAGAACCAGGCAGAGTGTCTATCTTCTGAGAAAAACGGGACAAAAGGGCAAGTTATTTTTTCTGGCCAATAGGGAGCAGCAAACTGCTACAGTTACAGAAGCCAAATAATCCCCTTGGGAGGAACTATACAGGGGACTCAATAGGAGAAGCTCCAAGGTTCCTGTTACTAGAGGAATCTGTCTGAAATAATCTATGACAATGCACCCTGATGAGCATTGGAATCTGTTTGAATTTGGATTGTAGTTCAATTGCTCCAGAAGAATACATTCTTTCTTCCTCACCCCTTTTGAACAAAAAGAGATTCTTTGACATCAAAAGAAGCATGTTTATAACTATACTGCTTAGTAGAGACCCATTTCCATGTTTCTTAGTTGAAGCTCACACCTAAAATACAATGTTGTCATAGTCATAATTTACACTAAAATCACATTATTTAAAAACCTACTCTTTGATTGGACTTTTGTCTTTAATTTAAGAAGGGCATTTTTTTCCCTCAAAGAATTTTTAGAAGAATAAGGAAGAGTCACCATCAAACATTTTCTTTCATTTTTTAAAAGTAATTGTCTAAGGATTTAAAACTGAAAAAATACCCTTGATTTTATGAAGAGAATCAATCATTTAATTTTGGGAAATGGTCAATGAAGATTATTGTTGTACAGAAGAAAATATTAAGGCTATAACCAGACAAGCATTGAAGATTTTGAAAAGCCTGGAAAAGAGAGTTATTGCAGCATCAGAGAAATCATTTGAAACTAATTTTCAAATCTCAAAGCAGGGTCAGTCACTATCCAAAGCCAGCATAAGAAAAACAACCAGGGTCAACAACTGCCTGATATACAAAGCGTTGGGGATTACTTTACAGAGAATCTTTCAAAACCTTATACACAAACTGCATTCAAAAACTCAGATAAATGGTGTCATATAATACTACAGGGAGAGAGAGAGATTCTCCAAGGACTGACATTGTAGCTGACATTCCAGTCTCCTGTGAATTCTGAATGTGTCGCTCAAAGAATTGAGGCCTACTATATAATGGTGTGTTTGGGGACTAAGCTAGCTTTGGCAGAAAAAAAAGTGTATAGCATTTCAAAGTTCCCCATATACCCCCCTCTCCATTCTTTCACTTAATTCTTTATCATGATAGCCTGTCACCAAACACAAAAATTTGTGTGAAGGGCATAACTGTTAAGCCTGAAATGTCAGTTACAAAGCATGGGAATACAGTAGAGACTTTCTTATAAACCTTGATAACCTCTGATTTCACACATTTTGGTAGGGGAATTCAGGATGAATTTGCTATTTTCCTAGTTCAGTAGTTTTTTAGGACAATAAAAGAAGCAAGTGGGTGTGACCTGCAGGATCCCATACCAGTACTTGTAAAAGTGTGTAAATTCAGTAGAATGTTGATAGGTCAAAAGATTTTGCAAAGCTGTAGTAATAAAGCTTTAGTAATAAAGTATGAGTAGGGAGATGTGGATAATAGGGAAGTGTTCTATTATTGTTCAGCTGAAGCATGAAAAGTAACTTTTTAATGAAGCAAACAATGGTTCCTGTGTTAGTATTTATGTGTGTACTGATGAACTTATTTTATTTACTTAGAAAAGGATATTTAATTCTTACTTTAGGATAGGCAAGGAGGAAACCTCAACTGTTATGCCTAAAATTGTCTTAAGGTCAAAATTATTTTCCATTTTGAAATTTATTTTGTATTTTATAACAGCATAATAAGTGTTGCTTCATCCAATTAACTCAAAACCAGGTACACTGACTTTGTACCAATCCTCAAATTACCACACACTATGTGTGTAATAAGTAATAACACTATTGTGTGGTAATAAGATATTAGAAAAAAGGTTGGAAAGAAAGACAAGAGGAAGAAAAGAAAGAAAATTACTCCTTTGGCTAATAATTAAACAAGGTGAGTTTAAGTACAAAATCAATCTTTTAATTCTTGATCAACCCAGGTTTCATTCCTTCTTGACAAAGTCCAAGTTAATAAGTAATGAACAAGTATAATACTATAGAAGAACTTTCTATTTTACTTTAACTGGAATTATATCAGTGCTTTGAAATGACTACCTTTGTTTCATAACTATGCAAACTAAAACCCTAAGATCTTTTATTTGTTCATTACTAATTATATTCTGGGATAAAGAAAATCTAGTATTCCAATATTTATTGATTGGCTTGATACAGTAACTGCAATGCCCTTTGTAATCCAACAAATATTTATTAAGCACCTACTACATTCAAGTCATTATGGTAGGAGCTGGGGCTACAAACAAACAAACAAAAACTATCTCCAGCCCTAATTTCTTCAATGCCAATTAGATGATCCTGGGTCTCTCTTAACTTTTTTTTCTTTTTTGTAAGTGGTTTAAAATCATTTCTTTCCCTATAAGAATGACGATTCAGAGAACATTAAAAGGAAGCTACATAAAATTCACATTCCAAGGCCTATTTTTTTTTAATTTTTCCTGAAAAGCACATTTACAAGTCAATTACATTTCATTTTTTCTGGTTTTAGACGAAGTATAGATAGTCCATTATGAGTTCAGAGAAGTGTTTTTTGATAAATTCGTCAGAGTATTAAGAAGCAAGCATGTTATGATGAAATTAAGCTTTACATGACATCAGGATGATGGCTCAGTTGCCAGTTAAAGAGATCAACATATATAATAAAAAGGCTTAGTAACTGATGTTTTCACAATTATAACAGTAAACTAAAATAATTGCAGCATAATATACTTATAATATATTGCTGTGACTGTTTAAATGCAATAAACATAGCCTCATTATGCAAAAAGAGAATAACTACAAGAAACCCATTAAGATCTGATTTATAGAAAGTAATAATGTTTGCTCTAATAGTGTATATATTCTAGTTGTCTGTGTTATTGTCTTATCTTCACTCAACTAGAGGCTCCCTAAGGGCAGGAATCATGTCATATTAAAATCTGATTATATAGAAACTCCATCAGCATAGTAATCTGTCACAGGACAAGGAGATGAACAAAAACAAAGAAAATGAAGATAAAAGTCCCACATCCACCAAGATACAGAGACTGATAGATCCACTAAATAAAATGTTAACCTAAAGAAATGCTCTAAGACAGGAAGACTCTCTTCAGGGAAGTAGTAATCATCATCATCATCACCTAGTATTTACATAGTACTTTTTGTAAAGTTTGGAAAGCATTTTGTAATTATCTATTTTTTCCTTATATTCCAATCTTTGGAAGTGGGCACTAATAATATCTCCATTTTATAAATGAGAAAGTTAAGGCAAGTAGATTAAATTATTTGCCAGGGTCATACCGCTAGTAAGTATCTAATGCCAGTTTAAACTAACTTCCTGACTCCAGGTCACTGTGCTGCTTAACTGCCTTTACTAGAAACTTGGGCAGGGGGCAACATGTATAACTGATGGATTGATTGAGCCTTAAATAATAAGTCCTATGTAAAAGAACTTGTTTGTTTGTATAAAAAATTAAGATAGTGTTCTTGGTGGGAGATTGTGGAAGTTTCTGCCAGCCCACACACAGATTATTGAACTCCTCCTAAACTCTTTGCAAATTCTTGCATGTTGCCATGACTTAGGATCTCCTATACAAATTCATTGTAGGTGTCCAAATATGGGAGCATCTGGGAATATGTCTAATCATGTCTGTGTTTGCAAGTATATGCTAGTAGTAGGATGAAACCTTTTTTTCTCAATACATTCTATTTCCATTCCTAACAAATATTTGATCATTGAAATTTGTACTAATCCTCCCACTTTTCAAACACTACTAAATATGATTTGGGGCACTGTTGCTTTGACAAAGAAAACATATTAATGATCTGGACTTGTTTGCTGAAAGCTCATCCTTTTTCACTCATCCCGTATTCTCTTAGGTCATAATGAAAGAAATTATTTGTGTCAAATAATGGTTGAAAGATAACTTCAATTAAAATAGGCTTGAAACAGAATCGGGACCTTTTTTATTGGTCTGGTCTCAAGAAAATTTTTAGTCTGACTTTTTACCCAGGATAGGAATCTTCTGTATAACATCCCTAAAAGGGGTCAACTGCTTCTGAGCACCACATTTTACTAAGGGTATTAATAAGCTAGAATTCATTTGGAGAGGAACAACCATGATGGAAAAGAACTCAAGTTCATAACATATGAGGATCAATTCAAACAATTGATTGTAGACTGAGAAGAAGACTCCAGGGAACATAGCAGCTTGTTTTCAGGTATTTGAAAGTCCTGGAAGAGGGTTTTAATTTATTTTCTTTTGTTACACAGGACAGAACTAGATGCATTGAATTCAAGATGCAAATAAACATTTTTTAGCTTGCCATAAAAGACATTCTAATGTTTATAACTATTCAAGAGTAGAATGAGTTGGCTTTCCTTCATTAGAAGGAAAATTTGTTAAAGGAATTATTTTTCAAGTGTAAATTAGACTAAATGGTCAATGATGCCCTCTCCCATTCTGAAAATGAGTAATTGTTTTTAATTTTTCCTGCAATCAGAAATACCATTTCACATGTTACCTGTTCCTGAATCACCTTAGGCAAGTAACTAATTTTTGATGATCTTCAGTTTCCTCAACTGTGAAAATATTACTAGATTGTGTGTGTGTGTATGTGTGTGTGTGTAAATGCCCTTTCTTTTTAAATAGGATTTTATTTTTCCAAATACAAGCAAAGATAGTTTTCAGCATTTACTTTTGCAAAACCTTGTAGTCCAAATGTTTCTCCCTTTTTCCTTTCCTCCTCCCTCCCCAAGACAGCAAGCAATTCAATATAGGTTAAACGTGTAATTCTTCTAAGCATATTCCATATTCATCATGCTATACAAGAAAAATCAAATCAAAAGGGGAAAGAGGAGAAAGAAAAACAACAACAAAACAACAAAAATGGTGAAAATAATATGTCTTGTTTCACATGATCACTGGATTTGATGAGAGGAATTAAATTCAAATCCTAAGCCTGCTACATACTTCCTGTATATACTTAGATACTTTTTTTTTTCTTTTTTATATTTCTTTGATCATTTTTTATACACTGTGAACTTTATTTTCCTCACCAGTTAAATTAAGGGATAAGACTAAATAATCTTTAAGGTTCCTCACATCTCTAAATCCTCTATTTTCAAATGATAATTGGCATAAATATGGGATGAGGTGGCAGGGAAATCAGATCCCAAATAATTCATTCTGTCTATATTCTAGAATAAGAGGAATCTACTGGACTTTGTCTTATATGTACATGAGTAAAGTGAGCAAGCATAACTGGATAGTTCAGTTGACAGGAAGAACTGGCTTATTAGGAAATATTAGGGTTCAACTTATGTCTGAAAAGTGTCCATCTGAGACTATCCTTAGCATACTCCAAGTTCAAGATTTCTGGAATTCTCAGAATGGTTACTTTTGTTCCTATTCAATAACATCTTAGATTCAGTTCATTTACTCTAGTTTAGGACTTCATAAATTTTTTCTGCTTGAGTCCCCTTTTAGCCCAAGAAATTCTTTACATGACTCCCAGGTATATGGGTATATAAAATAAGTATGTAAATCAAACATTTACTGATAACAAATCATATTTTTGCAGTTCTCAGATTTAGTTACAAGACTCCATATGAATTTGTAAATCACAATTTATGAAGCTGGGATCTTTTAGGATCTTATTAGTCATATTATTCAGTCATTCATATTTAGCTTTAAGTACTAACTTTGAGTTACCTGCATATTTTCTGTGTGTCATTCATACCTTTAACCAAGTCACTCATAATGTTAAAAAGCACAGAACATGAGGTCTTCCACTGAATACACTGACAGATAACTATTAACATTTTTTAAAATCTTGTTATCCAACCCATTCAGAATATATCATTATTTTGTTCTAATCTGTTCCCCATTCACCAAAAATAATATGAAATAGTTGATCAAATATTTGTTAAGACCTAGATAAACTTGTCTTTGAACATTATTCTTATCTACTAAATTAATAATCCTGCCAAAAAAAATTTTACTTGGACTTGATCTGAGAGGCAGCATAGCATAATAAAGAATGAGCCATGAAACCAGGAAGTCCTAGGTTCAAGAATACTTGACACATAATGAATGACAATTTTGAATAAATCACTTAACTCCTCAATGCTCTAGGCTGCTCTCTAAGACTATAAATTGTAGAAAAAATACCAAAATGAATTAGTAAGAGAAGTTTCCTGATTAGGAAATCCCTATATCATATACAAATTAAACAACAAGTCTAATCCCTGTTCCTGGCATGACCTATTCTTGATGAAGTCATTCTAACTCTTTGTAATCACTGCTTCTTGATTAAATTTTATGTATATTTCTGATTTTCCATGATCTTTCAAATATTACTTATAGACATAGCAATCATCTCTTCCACTTGTCTTGTGGATTTCCAAAAAGTAGCACAAGACTTGGACCCCACCCACCAAATCTCCTCTGGATTTATTGACTTTTACTGAGATCATACTTATTAATCATCCACTAATCCCTAGCACTCTAGAGCCCTGTGTTCCCCACCCTACCTGTAAAGTCCATAGGATTCATTATAATAAAGGATCATATCAAGTAAGGAAGAAAACAATCCTTGAACGTGACTGCTTTTGTAGAATTTTCAGAAACTTACAGCAATTACCTATCTTAAGCATTTCCCCTCTCCATGCTCCCCACTTGTCTTTTCCAAGACCATAGGTTTTTGGTTTTTTTTCCCCAAGTTTAGAAATCCTTCCTCCCACACCCACCACACCCCACCTGTATACTTGCAGTTCTTTGATTCCCCTCTCCTTGTCTTATATGTACATGAGAGCATATTTATAAGGTCTGATTGAGCTTAACTACTATATCATGTCATCAGTAGGGATTATCAATATGCACTTCATTCATTCAGCAATTTATCTATTATGTTAATTTTTCTGTGGGAGCAATAAAGTAGAATAAGGTACAATCCCTGTCCCCAAAATATGTGATAAGTATGTATTAATTATGGAATAAGAAATATAAATGACAACTTCTACAGAATTCAGAGGAGGGATTGATTACATCTAAGTAATCAGCAGAGGCTTTGTAGAGTAGATAAACATTAAAAGGGTCCTAAAGGATGTGTAGTATTTTAATAGATAAATTTGAAGGGTGGGATGAAAGAGGATTCCAAGTGGAAGGAAAGATGTAAGACTCCAGATTAAAAAAAAAAAAAAAATTGAAATAGTATTCTAGCTGAATTTATTCAAAAGTTAGGATACTTTAACCAACAGCAAAACATTGGAAAGGACACTGAGTAAGATAGAAGAACAAGTAGATTTAGCTAGGACGAGAACAGGGTAGTTATAGACATTGTGCTCCGCTCCAGAATTATAAAATCCTACTTGATTCCAGGCCATCATTCTTGCAACTCTGGTTTGACATGAGAGTTTGGGTCCCTTACAAAGTTGGAAGGGGTGATGGCTAGGAGACAAGCAGGATCTTTTGTTTTGAGTTGATTTGGCTTTGAGGGGTAATACTAGGGTCATGTTGAAGCTAACACTTACTGACCAATGAGAATCTGTTGTTGAATTTTCGTTGTGAGAATTTATATCTCTGAAATAGACAAACAACTTAAAATGATGAAGAAAGTGTGAAAAAAATCAGAATAAACTTAAAATAATGTCCTATGTTTTGGGGAGCTGCTCAACATTTACAAGCACAACTAGGTAGCACTGGTGTTAACCTAAATTTATTTTTTTTAATTATTATTATTATAGCTTTTTATTTACAAAACATATGCATAGGTAATTTTTCAACATTGACTCTTGCAAAACCTTCTGTTCCAACTTTTCCCCTTCTTCCCCCTATCTTCTCCCCTAGATGGCAGGAAGTCCAATACATTTAGCCTAAATTTCTTAAGTTAGAGTTGACATAGATTAGATTCTTCTCTTCCTCATCCCCTATTATGCTTTGAAATAGATTCACATATCTGAAATGGGCTGGGGGAAGGCCCATCTTTTGGGTTGTGAGTGGCCATCTTTCTTGTTTCATTTAATTCTATGATTCCCTTATAACATTCAGATATAATATACTGCTTTGTCACTGGCCAACTTTTTTCCCTGCTTTCTCGATTTTTCCATTGTTCAGCATTCTGGAATAAAATTTATTTTGGTGCTCAAATGAATCACATCTCAGCTGGTTCCCTAGTGCTGCCTCTGTCTGTCATGAGTTTGATTCATTAAAACTAAACCCTTCATTGCTATGAGGATTAAGATGACTTAAAATAAAATTAACTTTCGTATGCAGCAAGAGCCTTCCATTACGGAATGTAAGGGAGTTGTGAAAACCTGGCATTTTGTTTGGCAACATTTAAATAAAAAATAAGCAAATCTCTGTAGCCTAAAGCTAAGTCCAGAGCCCTACAGCTGTCAGAAAATTTGACAGAGCTACTTCAAGTCATCTATGAAAGTCTTTGATCAATGACCTAAGCCTACTCCCTCCCCAAATTACACTTGAATACTTAACACAGGAAGGCTCCCTCTGGATCCAGTAGCAAGGAACCTGCACTCTTTGTCATTGCTTCCCCACAAAAGCACAAGAGTCGAAACTGAGAGCTAGTATGTGCCCATTCTATATATATATATATTCTATATTGGATTGACCAGGACTAGAGCCATAAAATCAAAAAGGGATCTTAAAAGTCCTGTAGTGTAGCTCTTTCATTTTACAGATAAAGAAGCTGAGACCCTAGGGTTTAAGTTCCTTGTTTAAAGTCACAAATATCATAAATAATCTAGCTGTTAAATCTAGTGCTCTTTCCACCACTATACAGGTTTCAATATGTTTGTCATTCATTAGCTGTAGTAGGACATACTGCTTTCCACTGAATCTCATCTATAAAATAGGAGCAACAAAACTAGAACTATCTTGCACAGAACTGCTGCAAGAAAAAGTATTTTGTAGATTGTCCATAATTACATAAATATCAAAGATCATTTCACAGAATTCTGGGTATTTATTAAGTCAATCTCCCAAGTTTCTAAGATAATTTTTAAAGAAGAGATGGATACTCCAACAATGGGAAGCATGTAATTTCATCTAGGATAGGGAAATGGCAGAAAGGAGAGAAAAATTACATGAGACCAATATGGGTACACAAACTAGAAGTCCCTCAAATGCTTATCTATTAGTTGATTGGTTGCTTCAAGAGCATATTAGGTAGAGAATAGAAAAAACTCAACCCAAAGTTTTTCAACAATGTGCACACAGAACCATGTGGAAACCCCCCCTCTATTAATATGTTCAGAAGTCACATGCACACACAATATATATATATATATATATATATATATATATATATATATATATATTTGTCCATACACAGAGCTATAAAGATGTATGTGGACATATGTAAGTGGAAATTTTATTGACTCTATCCTGAACTTAAAAGCAAAGCAAGCAAAGAAAGAAATGCAACCCAACTCTTGAAAGCACACCCTTCCCGTGAAAACTGGTTCAACCTGCTTTTTTCTCATAACTGATTGACTGTTGCCATTTTCTAGAGTGTTTTCTAATGTTATTCCCTCCAAACCTGTTTTTCTTTCTCATTTCCCTATTAGGAGCACAATCTATTGCTTAGAATTGCATGTTCAAAAGGTGTTTGTAATCTTGAATTCCTTCCTCTCATATATGCATCAGCTTTGGTCAATTATGTAGACTTTTTCATCCATTTCAGTTTCATTGCACCATACCTTTTCTTCCATTCCTTTTCTAATCACATGAGTTGTATACATTTCCTGGACTAATAGTAGCCTATTTCTATGGTACCACAGCTGCAATTTATTTTTCCCCTAATTCATCCTTTAACCCACTACCATATTAATCTTACAAATGAATAGATTCAGTAATTACCTCCCTCTACTTAAATTTTTTGATTATTTACTAAATAAAGCATGAACTCCTTGATCTGACACTCAGAACCTTCCAGGCTGAGGGCACTCCTTCCCTCATTCCAGGCATTTCTGTGTTCCCCAGATATTTCCTTCTCTGTTCACCACTTCCAGATATATTCTTTCCTCTTATGAGAATGCAGTTTCTCTAGGGCAGGACTCTCTCAATTTGGTATTTGTATATTCAATACTTAACCCAGGGTCTAATACATAGTAAGATTTTAATAATTTATTCAGCTGAATATATAATAAATTTAACATAATAAAGTAATATTCTATACATCATATATGGAATTTCAGTCTCTAAGGATTGACAATGTTCTGAAATTATTCTTATCACAGTAAATGTAAAACAAACTTTATATTCTAAATGACTGGCAGAGTGTTGATATTTGATGCCTTGTTTTTAAAAAAGATGTAGAAAAAAAAGAATGAGATGAATGATAGCAAAATATCTGGTAGAGATTTCAGTGAAAAAGATTCAATTCAATAACTTTCCATTTTTTCTAATAGCAATACCATGAGATATTTATATAATTTTATATACATACATATAAAAAAGGTTTTCACTTACCTCTGATCACACAACTAGAAAGAAGAGGAAGATTTGGGATTCAAACAAGATCTCCTGTTTCAATTTTTGACTATAGAATGGCCAGTCAAAACAAAAGAGCCAGTGAACCATGCCAGAAATCTCCTTTTAAAAGGCAAGGGAGAGGCAGACTAGGAATCCAAGAGATTTTCCTAAGGAAAAAGATGGGTCAAAGAAGCACTTGAATATGCTAAGAGAGCAGAAATAATGGAGATCTAATTATTTCTACCTGCACCACAAAGGGGCTCATGAAGCTAGATTAGGTAAGGTAGCATAGTAATTGACATTTTTTTAAAAAGTATATCTATTTTCATAGATATAGGGAATTGCTAGGGAAGAATTTTTTTTTTCTTTCAAAGTATACAGGCACCTTTCCTGAAAATTAAAATAATAAAAGACATTGAGACATTAAGTGACTTGCCTAGAGTCAAACAGACAATATGTAAAAGGATTATACAAGTAATGCTTTGGAAGTAATTCTATCATCTACACTGGCTTGTCTTTCACTTGGCACTTAACATATTTATTTTGCTTTGTTTTGTTATAATTAATTCAAAATCTAAATACAATACAGAAAAAGGAAAAAAATATCATATTCACAGCAGAACATAAGACAATAAACTTCCATTTCAAGAAAGCCTGTATAATAAATACTACATATTGTTTGGAGTTGTCGGACCCAATACATGACTATTAATTGACTGGTCATGGAAAGCCAAAGAAGCAAAGTAGATAAGGCACACAAGCTTAGGCAATAGGCTTATTGGCAGCAAGTGTCAAGTAAAGCCTGATTCAGAAGTATAGGTAGCTTACTGCCCAGAGATCCACTGCCTCCCAACTTCCAGTGCAGGTGAGGGATTAAGTAATAAGAGAGAAGCAAGGAAACTATGTGCCATCAGAAGACCTTGGCCTGCTTCTAGACAGCAATAAGTAATTTGAGAGAAATTGATATAAAATTTGGGCAATTGATTTGTTGTCCGGGGTTATGTGAAAGACAACCTATTATATAAAGACTAAGAATAGCAGGAAAATGCTGAGCTGTCTTGTAAGTGAAAAGAATCATTTATGTTGGGAACAGAAACCTTTTCATATGTAAAAGACGTCTATATACATCAGAGAAACTGTGGGGAAGAAGAGAAATCCAGGGGGAAAAAAAATCTAAGCAGCTCAGATAAGGTTTTTCTCAAATTATTATTATTTTTAACAAATAAGTCATTAGACATTTATTAAGCCACTACTATGTGCCAAACATTGTGGTAGGCTCTGAGAATGCAAATGTCTGAGCCTATTCTTCCCATGCTGCCTTTACTGTGGGACCTGTTCATGCTGTTTTCAGTGAAGCATTCTAGTCAATTGAGCTTCTTTTTCCGGTCAAAATCCATTGTACGTGCTTGACTTTTCTCTTAGTTCCCATTTCCAATAAAGACAACTTCCAGATTATTGATGAGCCAGGAATAGAAAATAGATTCTGTTCCTGGACATTGACTTACATTTCTTTTCAGGTTGATGTCACAATAAAATATTCTTTTTTAGGATGTTCCTCCAGTATGGGATTATAATGGAGCAATAACTTTTGGATATCTTGATTAAAATCAGAAAACCTCTCTCCTATCCAATCCTCAGCCAGAACTCTTAACTACTCAGAATTTTCCTAGGGCAAGGAAATATACATCTCTGTATTTAGAGGTGAGCAAATTCTGCTTGTCCTTCATTCTTCAAGAGGAACATGACATGGCGAGGTGATGGATGACATGACATGCAAACTGAGTTGTGTTTAGGTCTCCAACTGTGTCCGGGGCCATCTTCAGGCCTTCTGAACTCTATCTGACCAGTAGGCCCAGATGGCTCTGGAGGGGAAAGTGAGGCAAGCTACTTTGCCCAGCTCTCTCTCACCTAAATTCAACTCACTTGCATGGCATGGCATCACCTCCCTGATATGTGGTCTTCTTGAAGAACTAAGGACAAATAACCACCTCCATGAGTAAAGCAAGCCTGGAATTGGTTAATTGGAAGACTCTTTGCTTCTCTCCTTCCTCTATCTTTCCCTCCCTCTCTTCCTTCACTCCCTCCTTCCTTTTCTTTCTTCCTTTTTTCCTTCTTTCCTTCCTTCACCCTTTCTTCCTTCCTTCCTTTCTTCTCCCCTCCATCCCTCTCTCTTTTCCTCCCCTCCTTCCTTCCTTCCCTCCTCCCTTCCTCCCTCTCTTCCTCTCTTACTCTTTCCTCCTTCCTCCCTCCCTTCCTCTATTCCTTCCTTCCTTCCTTCTTTCCTTCTTTCTTTCCTTCTTCCCTACCTTTCTTCCTTTCCTCTATTCCTCCTTCTGTCCACTTACGGTTTCAAACTATTAAAATCTCTTAAAAACATTATTTTCTTTTTTGCATCTCTGAATTCTCCCAAGATATCTTGGGATTTAGTGCCTAGATTTCTTTGTTAAGGACCAGGCTTAAACCAAAATCAATCTGATTCAAATGGAGCACCAATAGGTCCTAGGTCAACTCTATTTGGTCATTGTTTGGGTCCTGATTGACTCAGATTGAATATAAACAGAAGCTGAGCTTCTTCCCCTCTCAAATTCATTTATTTATTTGTGAGCAAGTAAAATATAGGAAAAGTGAATATGTATAGGAAAAGCACTAATAGTCGAGTTGGATTATGTTAGGGTAATAATGACAAAAATGAAACTTGATGATCCAGCAATGTCTCTACTGAGTCTGTGCCCCAAAGAGATCACACAAACAGGGGGAAATGACCCACATGTGTAAAAACATTTTAGCAGCTTTTTTTTTTGAAATGGCAAGGAATTGGAAACCAAGTGGATGCCCATCAATTTAAGAATGACAGAATAAGTTATGGTACATGAATGTTGTAGAATATTATTTTTCTATAAGAAATGATCAGCAGGGTGATTTACATGAACTGATGCCAAGTGAAATTAGCAGAAACAAGAAAACATTGTACACAGCAACAACAAGATTATGTAATAATCAATTCTGATGGATATGGAGTCAGACCAGTTCAATAGTCTTGTGATAGAGAGAGCCATCTGTACCCAGAGAGAGGACTGTGGGGACTGAGTGTAGATCACAACATAGTATTTTCATTTTTTGTTTGCTTTTTGTTTTCTTTCTCAGTTTTTTTTTCCTTTTTGATCTGATTTTTATTATGCAGAACGATAATTGTAGAAATATGTATAGAAGAATTTTACATGTTTAACATATATTGGATTACTTTCCATCTAGGAGATGGGATAGGGAAAAAGGAGAGAGCAAAAAAAAATGGAGCACAAAGTTTTACAAAGGTGAATGTTGAAAACTATCATTGCATATGCTTTGAAAATAAAAATGCTTTATTTTTTTAAATTAAGCTTGGGAATTTGACCCTATTACAGTCATATTACACATCACTACTTAATTGCACACCATAGTGAAACTTTATTCACTCAATGATAGTTATAGATTTGCTACTAACACAAAAGGTAGCATCATAGTTTGTAACAAAAATACCCTTCAGAATTTCACAAATCTTCAATTTCATCAATGTGAAACATCTTCTATTAATGCAAATCCAGAATTTTGTTCTTAACTAAACTATCTTCAAGAGATCATTTAGATAAAAATAGATAAATAAGTCCTCCACTGATAGTTAATCTTGTGATGAGTTTCTTGGGATTTAGTTAGGTTGATCCTAAAATAACAATCTGACATTGAGCCTGTATTCAACCAATCAATATGAATTTATTAACAACTAATATATGTTAGGCCCTAAACTACCAAAATAACATGCAAAATTACTTATGCTATTAAAATGATTAAAATTTAACCAATGATGGTAATATGTTCATAGAGAGATATATACCAAGTAGATAGAAAATAATATTGAAGGGAAGGCACTTTTAGCTGCAGAGATCAGGAAATATTTCAATTGTAGAAGGCGTAATTTGAACTGAACCTTGAAAGAAATGAAGGTTTTCATTAGATGGAGGTTAGAAGAGGATCTATTCTACCAATGTGAAACAACTCTTAAAGGCACAAAGATGGAAGAGGGTCATATATGGAGTAACTTGTAATAAAGTTGGAAGTAAAGAGTGTGGCCAGGTTTGCAAGAGTTTTAAAATCAAAATATTTATTTTAATTTATATTTATGTCTTGAAATAATTGGGAACCACTGAAGTTCTCAATTGATGATCATTTCTACACTTTAATGAGGTATCACAAAATGACTTTAATGGATTACATAATAAAAATAAAATAATAAAATTAATAATTAATAAAAAACCAATTATTGAATATGATTACATGTGGCAGGAGATCTTCTATTCATGAAACTAATCAACTATGTGTTTGGTACTATCCTATGCCCCTTCTTTATGATTATTATGGAGATTTACACAGCCTTAGGAGCCTGGATTAAGCTGTATTTGTTCAAGTCATCCCCTCCTGGGTTTTCTATCCTCTCTCAGAGACAGTGCTTGCCAAAAACTTTAGATAACTAGTATTGCCATAGACTAGGTAAGTATGTTTTCTAAAACTTCCATGCATATTGGATAATTTTAACACTATCATCCATCTTCCAGCAAGGAACATGACTCAGAACATGTACTCCCACCTGGTGACTACCGTTACTCTCACCCGAGATATATTGAAATCCCTCCTATTGATATCCCCACAGTCTCTATTGTCATTACCAAATTGAAGGGACTCACACTTGACAGTAAGGGGCTGTGTTTAGATCCAATTGCTAAGCTTGGGAAGCTTTTAGAAGCTGAGATACTGCATGGATTTATGCCCAAAATAAATATGATTTATTTGCTGAATACCAGGTAGTCGTCATTTAATCAAAGTTTGAAGCTTAATATTGAGACATGAAGGTTCTCAGACAATATTAAAATTCACTGCTGATTGTAGAATTTATTAAAAAAGTCCTCTCTTCATCCATCATCACTTTCAACTCAGCACCAAATCAATATTTGCCAACATACTTATCAATTCCATATACTTTGACTCTTAGTAGGCCCTTAATGTGTTTGTTGAATGAAAGAATTAACGAATAACAGTAAATAGTAAATGATGGAAGCAAAGGAAAAAAAAAAACTTTGAACAGAGAAGATTTGGGTAGCCTATTCTTAGAGAACTCATATCATCATTCTGGGTCTCTGTCCCCTTAATTACAAAATGTGAGGTGATGAATTAAATGATCTGTAATGACCCATTAAGATGTGAAATTTTGTGAAATGAATAAATGACACACTTCTCTAAAAAGCTAGTAGAACATAATTTAATCAGCCAACAACATTTATTAAGTTCTGACTATGTGCCAGACACTGTGCTAAATGATGAAGTTCTTAAGCTTGTATTTCTAGCACCAAGCAAGGTACTTCGCACATAGTAAATGTTTTAACAAATATTGAATAAATGCAACACATTGTATTAACAGACTTCATTCTGGGAAGAGTCTGAAAATTGGAATGTTGATGTATTAAAAAAATTATAAGCAGTCTGAGTCAAAGAACAATTGATTGATTTTTTTAGAGGGCAGTCATTTATTAATTTAAAAAGCAAGCAAATGCATAATTTTTATGTCTTTTCAATAACGTTGCTTTTTTCCCATAATCTACTTCAAACTACTGTTTAATTCTGAATAAGAGAACAACAATATACAACACCACAATATCACACAGAAGAATTCTTCTATTGGGACATTTTACTTTGATAAACAGTTAAAAAAAAAAAACAGAAAAGAAAAAAAAATGTAGTTAGGCGCTTAAATATATTATGTATATTCACATGGCGAGAGTACTTTATGGAATTACATGGCACTGCTGTACAAATTAGAGCCCAAAATAGGACAACATATTATCAAAAGCCTATACTTATTACTCTATATAATTCATAACATAGCAGCTTTCAGGAAAATTACATGTTTCTATAAAAGGCAACCCACAGTCTTTGGTTGAGATTATTCTTTTGCAATGATGTGTTCCTGAACCTGGGAATTTGGAGGGTTTCAGAATTTCATACCTGTGAAACTTAGAGCTACTGTATTTATCATTATTGTCCAGCCATCATTTAGAACACTCCTCTCTTCAGACATCTGCTCTCAAAGCCCTATATTGCGTTTTTCTCCCCTTCGGAAATTAATACAATAATTGACACATATCTAAGCCTTTAAGGTTTGCAAAGTTCTTTACATAAAATCTAATTTGAGGCTTATAATGAGTAAGTGAGAAAAAAAAAACATCAGAAGAATCAATATCCTTATTTTAGAAATGAGGACAATTATGAGCAGAATGGTAAAGTGACTAATACATGATCATATAGCCAGGAAGTTATTGGTGGCAGAATTTAAATCTAGGTTTTTTTTTTAACTTCAGGTACAGTCCAAGACCCATTATTCCAGAAAAAAAATGGCTCTCTTAGAGCATTCCTGAGTCCTTTATCAGGGCATCTGCAAATTCAAACCCATTCTCATTATTTGCCTATTAAATTATTCCTCTCTTTTCCAACTATATAGCTCTGTGAGCCCAGATTTTCTTCATATACTTCAACCAAAACAACATACCATAACATATTGAATGCAGGAGATATGCAAATACTGTTCTCTCAACTTAAGCCAGATGTTAAATAAATTTGCAAAACTAGGTAAAGTGATATATTGATTTTCTCAGTATTTCTTTGGAGGGAAATAATTATTTTTCATAAAACATTATTTAAATTAACATGTAATTCATTATTATTTTAATTTATTTGCTGATATATGTGTATATTTAAATTTTGTTATTATAACTTCTAAATAATAAATATTGGTTAGTTAATAGTGATTAATTAATTTATAATTTAATATTGATAAATATAAGAAGGGGTTTGCTGGAGCAGCTCTCTTACCACAAGTAAGAGCTGATTATTAAATATTGTATATGAGCATTTAAACCTGAGAAATTGTTAAATATGATGAATTAGAACTTGATTCTGTTTTATTGATTGCCTAGACCTAAGATCTATATCTAGTTATGGGAAGCTAAGTGTTTGAATGGATAGAAAAGTGAGCTTGTAGTTAGGAAGACTTGAATTCAAATTCAGCTTCATATATGTACTAAGCTATGTAACCCTTAACCCTGTTTGCCTCAGTTTCCTCACCTAAAATGAACTAGAGAAGGAAATGATAAATCACTTTAGTATCTTCACCAAGGAAGTCTCAACTGGGATTACAAAGGGTCATATACATCTGAAATGAATGAACAATAACACTTCTTAAAAAGCAATGGGAAAGGGGCAGCTAGGTTGTATGGTGGATAGAGCATTAGCCCTGAAGTCAGGAGGCCCTGAATTCAAATATGATCTCAGACACTTAATGCTTCCTAGTTGTATGACTCTGGGCAAGTCACTTAACCCCAAATGCCTCAGCAAAAAAAAAATGATGGGAAGATTATTAATAATGCTCTTTAAACTTAGTAGTTTATTGTGACTAAGCTTCTTTTTGCAGAGAGCTAATCATTAATCACTTATCTGCAAAACCTCTTTGGGATCTCCAATTTTTTTTTTTAGTTTTTTAAAAATATTTTGTTATGTTTAAAGGGATCTTCAAAAACATTTAAGAGTGTACAAGGGTCTTGAGGCCAAAAAGTTTGATAACTTCTGTATTATATCATGCTACCTAATTCCTTGGATGTCTAGATTTCTTTTGGTGTCATTCCAATGAAATAGAGTAAATGGATCTATTTTTTTCAAAGGGAAGCACTGAAGGAGAATGAATATGGATGACTCTCTTAAAGAACCACAGCCTATTCAAGACTAGAACACAAAACTTTATCTGGTTTTTTGCTTTAGTTTCATTTTTGGTCAGTTGAGCACATGACCATTTTTCTCATTAACTGAGAGTTTCCATTTCATTTTTCTAATTTTAGAGATTTTGCTTCCATTTACCTATGAAATGTGTTCCTTTCTCTGGTTCATTATCCTTAATGTTATTCTGGAATTTCTCCAAACAAAATTTTTACCTTTATTTGTATCCATAGTGCCTTACATAGAATAAACATTTAATAAATGTTTATTTAATGAGTGCTCTGATACTTCATCTCTGAATGCTTTCCAAGTTTGACAGCACTTGTGATTTCATTGACACATATGTAGAACATCAGTGCAGATTATTATATCCTGTGACACTTAGCATCTTGTAGGGTTGTCTACTACACTGAATTTGGTCTTTGTCATTGAAGAGAGCACAATCTATTAGAGGCAATCATCATCTATTTTCATTACAAAAATGGAAGTGTGAATTAAAGAAAAACATCCCAGAAATTGATCAAAGTAACTGCTGCTATCCTAACAGCAACAGTCATATTTGAATTATAATGAAAATAAGGTGGTTCCAATTAGGCAGCAAAGTGGCAAAATACAAGTCAAGTTGTATGATATAATTTACTAGGATAAAAAGGTCATGGTGACCTTTACCTCTGTCTCCTATTCTTTGATAACCTCTGTAAAAGGAATGTTAAGAGCAGACTTCAGAAGTGTTTTAACATGGAAGAGATTTAACTTTTTTCTAACGACCTTTCATTTCCAAGGAGAAGGTCAAAAGTCAGAATGACTCACTTGCTGTCTCACAAAAAAGAGAATTGCTTTAGTTTAAATGATGTGGGTTGGTTATCACTCCTTAATTAACTTTCCTGACATCAACACTTGTTAAAAACCCAGGCAACGAGGTTTAAAGTTACAGCTCCCTCTTTCAAACCCAGCTTTTCACATTTAAGGTATCTGCCTTGGAAGAAGAGCATTTATTATTCTAATATAGGTCATTGTTTATACGGATGCACAGATGTATCACATCATTAAACAAATCTTAAAATGTTGCTCCCAGCATGGTACAACACATTATACAAGAAACTGTTTTCAGCAGCTTATAGTATCATCTTTAAAAATATGAAGGGTGAGATATGTGTGCCTTATCTAAAGATTGAAAACCAACTAAGGTTCATCAAGGATCAAAGTCTGGTAGATTATGCTTTTGATGACACAAATATAAGCTGTATCCTTATCAGAAACCCTCAGTACATCAGAGAGTATGAGTTTCCCAGAGTTTATACATGAATCATGAAGGGACAACTGCCTAACAACTGCTTTGCAAAATGGTTTCTCACAGTATCCTTGTGTGGTAAGTAATATTATGTTTTCCATTTTAGTGACAGAAAATCTGAGACTAAGAAAAGCACAAAACCTCAGATAATTCATAAAGAATTAAGAATGCCCTCTAAATAATAAGTAATAAGGGGTGAGCCAGCGTTTGCTCAGAGATATTCAGCCATGGTAAATCTACCGGCTTTGACTCAGGATAGCTATAATTGTCAGAAAATGTCTAGTTCTTTCCTTCCTCCCCAAACACACACACACACACACACACACACACACACACACACACACACACACACACACACACACAATTCCCCTGCAATCTACCACATATACACACCCTTTCATTCATACCCTACTCCTCTATTTACAACTTCCACAAATTGCTCCCTATTCTGCCAACTGGGTTCAAGCAAAACAAATTCAACCCTTCTTTCATATCATCACTCTGGATATTTGAAGATAGCTATTATGTATGTAGGTAGGTGACACAATAGACAGAGCATTGGGTGTACATCTTTCTGAATTCAAATGTGGCTTGAGATACTTAATAACTGTGTGACCACGGACAACCATTTAATCCTTTTTGCCTCACCTCCTTCATCTGTAAAAAGAGCTAGAGAAGGAAATGACAAACCATTCCTGCTACCCTTCACCCCTGTTTACCCAACACTTTCCTTATGCTTTCTGCAATGTTTGTTCCAAATTTCCTTTCATAGTAAATATTTTCTTCCTCCTTCCATCTTCTTTCCATCACTTGACCTAGCTCATTTTTGATGTTCCTATGTTCCAAAAACCCTTAGCTGATATGTTTTTTCCTACTGTCTGTCATGTGACAATGTGGAGAAAGGATTATGATGACTGGCAAGATATCTGCTCATTTTTCTCTCTTCTCAACTTTTCTTGGTACATTGGCTCAGATATCTATACAATTGGCCTTTCCTTAATTCACAGTTAGTAGATGGTCAATAAGCATCTATTAAGCACTTAATTAATGGCAGGCACTAACTATGCTAAGGGCTGATACAATTTCTTGATGATACAAAGAAATTCAAAAAACAATGCCTACTTTCTAGAAGCCATTAATGGGGGAGGCAATATATGAACAATTACACACGAGCAAGATATATACAGGATAAATTGGAGATAATCAACAGAGACAAGGCACTAGCATTAAGAGGGGCCAAGAAAGGTTTCTTGTAGAAGTTTTGATTTTTGTGAGAGTTTGAAGGAAGACAGGATAGCCAGAAGACTAAGATAAAAAAGAAAGTAATCAAATTGTTATCTTTACTTATAATTAGGTAAATTTCATCTGTCTCCAAATCATAGACCAATGATGACATCCATATTTACCTGATTATTGATTTAAAGTTTCTCCAAGTCTTAAGTTCTTCATATACATATCACTAAAACAGATAGTGCTATCCAATATACAACAGTGAATCATATAAAAAATGAGCAACTTTTCTCAGAACTCTGAGTCAGGATTAACTAAATAACTGCTTCTTTGAGGCAGATTAATTCCTCATTCAGATGAATTGTCATGGTAGACAGTTCAAAAACTACTTTTCTAAGCAGCAGACTTGTGCCCCTTGAAAAGCTGATACTTTTCAAGAGGGAAAAATGGAACTCAAACTGACAAACACTGGTTCATCCTTAAAGAAAACAAGTCACATTAAAAGTTTATAAAGTCAGCTGTACCTGTCTCAAAAACTTACATCTAAATGATACATTCAGAATTTTTTACCTTATTCTAGAACTTCATTTTTTAAAGCTCCACTTCTGACTACTCAATCATTTCAACATGGATCTTGCATTTATGACTATTTTTTAAATGGGTTCAGTTATTTGATGTCTGTGCTATTTCAACTCTCACGGGGTTTTCCTGGACAATCCATGTTCTCTCTGGAAATAGAAGGCCTTTTGGGCCATAGAATTTCCCACAAGATAGAGATGAAATAGGTTCGTAGAATTTCCAAACTTGCTCATAATGTTCCTGTGCTGTTCAATGGTACTCCAATGTGCCATTTCCACTTATGATAAGAATACTTTCCTGTTTCTTAGGTGTAATGAGATGTAAGAAGAAAAACTGTAAGAAATATAGTAAAATCCTAAGCTTCTAGAAAATCTAGTTCACACCATTGGTATTTGTAGCTGTGAAGGGGAAAAAAAAAAGCCCAAACACATTGTCACTCCTAAATCTGTGGCCTCTTGATTATGGAAAGCAATGCAAATGCATACTCAGTAATGGCAACATTCAAAGGTCATTTCAAAGAGCTTGGGTGTGAAACACAAAAAAATCTCATTGGATGAGTAAGCCTTTCTCTTCATTCTCTCCTTTTTGGTCGCTATGACATCAATTATCCTCAATTTCTCCCTTATTTATTTAGTCATTTATTTAGTATTCATTTTTTAATAATGTGTAACCACAACCTGTCATTACAATCAAAAGACACAATCAGACATTTTAAAAAATGTATTAGTAAAGGTTTAGTAAAAAGAAATCACTTATCCCATTATGAAAGCACCACTAGCAGCTTAAATTCACTTACAAGTCTATTACCTCCTCCACTCTTCCCCCTTCCAACTTGTTTCCAGTCTGAGATATTTATCCTTCCTCCTAGAATGATTTGATACTGATTTCTCCTTCCTCCTTGTGACATTTAGGCCAAAAGACTGGCATTCAATGGGCAGAACTGACCTTTGAAAGAACCAGCACAGTAAACTCCTCTAAGGAAAGCCTGTTGAATTATCCATGGCACAAAATGTCATCACTTATTATAGCCATGTAAATTACTTCAGGCCCATAGTCCCAGGCCTTGAAGTAAATCAGGTCACTTGTAAATTATATCAAGGTATCAGAAAAATGCATAGAAAAAATGGAAAACTCAGCAGACTATATTCTACAAAGTGTTAAAATTCATGGTTTTCCAATAAGTTTCAACTATAATAAAAGACACGATACCAAGGACTCATCATAAGTGATGCTGAGTGGTCATCAAAACCATATGGTACTGGCTAAAAAACAGAGTAATCATCAGTGGAATAGGTTAGGCCCACAGGACAAAATAGTCAATGACTATAATCTTCCAGTGTTTGACAAACCCAAAGAATCCAGTTTTGGGGATAAGAACTCACTATTTGATAAAAAAATGCTGGGAAAATTAGAAACTATAATGGCAGAAGATAGGTATTGTCCCACACCTAACACCATATACCAAAATAAAGTCGAAATAGGTTCATGATCTACACATACACTACACAAGCAAATTAGAAGAACATAGGATTATGTTTCCTCTTAGTTCTGTGGAGGATAAAGGACTTTATGACAAAAAAAGAACTAGAGATCACAAAATAGATAATTTTGATTATATTAAGCTAAAAAGTTTTTGCACAAGCAAAACTAATGCAGACAAGATTAAAAGGGAAGCAATAAAATAAATAAATAAATAATTTTATATTCAAGGGTTCTGATAAAAGCTTCATTTCTAAAATACATAGAGAATTGACTCAAATTTATAAGAATTCAAGTCATTCTCCAAATGATAAATGGTCAAAGGATATGAACAGACAATTTTTAGATGAAGAAATTAAAAATATCTCAAGTCATATGATGAGGTGCTCTAAATCACTATTGATAAGAAAAATGCAAATTAAGACAACTCTGAGATACCACCTTTCACCACTACATACCTGTCAGATTGGCTAAGATGACAGGAAAAGATAACGATGAATGTTGGAGGGGATGCTGGAAAACTGGGACACTAATACATTGTTGGTGGAATCGTGAACTAATCCAACCATTCTGGAGAGCAATTTGGAATTATGTTTAAAAAGTTATCAAACTGTCTATATCCTTGGATCCAGCAGTGTTTTTATTGGACTTATATCCCAGAGATATATTTTTTTAGCTTTGACATTGCTATCTCAATCAATCTTTTTTTTTTAAAGCTTTTTCTTTTCAAAACATATACATGGATAATTTGTTAACATTGACCTTTGCATAGCTTTATATTTCAGATTTTCTCTTCCTCTCTACCCCCTCCCCTAGATGGCAAGCAATCCAATACATGTTAAACATGTTAAAATAAATGTTAAATCCAACATGTGTAAATATATTTATACAATTCTCTTACTGCATAAGAAAAAACAGATCAAAAAGTAAATGAGTAAGAAAGCAAAATGCAAGCGAACAACAAAAAGAGTGAGAATTTTATGCTGTGGTCTACAATCAGTTCCCACATTCTTCTCTCTTGGTGTAGATGGCTCTCTTCATCACAAGATCACTGGAACTGGCATCAATCATCTTGTTGTTGGTAAGAGTCACATTCATCAGAATTGATCATCATATAATATTGATGTTGTCATGTACAATGATCTCTTAGTTCTGCTCATTTCACTTAGCATCCATTAATTGTAAGTCTCCAGAGAGATCTTAAAGGAAGGAAAGGGATCCACATGTGCAAAAATGTTTGTATCAGCCCTTTTCATAGTGGCAAGAACTGGAAACTAAGGGATACCCATCAGTTGGAAAAAGGTTGAATAAGTTATGGTATATGAATGTTCTGAAAGAAATGATCAGCAGGATGATTTCAGAGAAGCCTGGAGAGACTTTCATGAATTGATAGTAAGTGAAGTAAGTAGAACCAGGAGATCATGATACACGGCAACTACAAGATTATAGGGTGATCATTTCTGATGGACGTGGTTCTTTCTAAGAATGAGATGATTCAGACCAGTTCCAATGATCTTGTGATGATGAGAGCCATCTACACCCAGAGAAAGGACTGTGAAAATACAGTGGAGATCACACCATAGCATTTTCAATTTTTGTTGTTGTTTTCTTGAATTTTATTTTCTTTGTTATTTTTTCCTGTTTGATTTGATTTTTTTTTCTTGGCAGCAAGATAATTGTATAAATATATATGCATATATTGTATTTGGCATATATATTTTACCAAGTTTAACATTTATTGGACTACTTGCCATCTAGGGGAGAGAGTGAGGAAGGGGGGAAATTAGAACACAAGGTTTTCAAGGATTCATATTGAAAAATTATCCATGCATATGTTTTGAAAATAAAAAGCTAAAATAAAAAATAAGGAATGGTGAGAACTCTTGACTTTTAACAAAGTTTTTCTTCTCTCTCTGTTTGTATGCAAGGAAAGCTGAAAAGCCACACTGTGGTCTATGTGAAAATATTTAAGTGACATGAATTTGCCACCTATGGAGGCCAAAGAGTGTGAAGAAAACTGATCCAAAAGGCAGGTCCAAACTCAAAGTCCAGCATTTTAAATAAATGGACACTATGAGGGAAGATCAGGTAGAATTTACCAGAAAGGTGAAAACATGGGCAGAATTCTGCTGTTCAATCAAGGATACCAGTTCCTAAGAATACTAACTTTACGTGGGGTGAGGAACAATGGATTTAGACTTTGAAGAAACCTCATAGATAATGAACCTAGCTCTCAAAGTTTCAAGCTCAGCTGCCTTTCTACTGTTCTCTAAGGTATATTTACCAGCAGTGAAGATGTATATATATATATATATATATATATATATATAATGAAAGATATTTTTGCCTTCCCAATATATGGTAGAGGTGAAGAGTGAGGGAAAGAATTTAGAACTGAAATTAAAATAAAATTGAATTTAAATGGAAAAAATAAACAATTAAAAGACTTGAGAATGTTTATCAGTTTCAAGTAGAGCTGACCCTAAGATGACAAATTTAGAGAACATACAAGGCCTGTGTTCTTTCACTAGTGTATGAATAATGAAGCTTATTAAGTAATCTTCCCTCATCATGAGTCTCATGTCCTGGCAATCCAGTGCCCACTGGTCTCTAGAAACATAGAGAGAGCCACAAGGGACAAGGAAGTGGCATCAGCCTCTATGGTGGTGTCCCCAAGTTATGGGTGTGAGTGAGCATGAAAGCATCACCAGGACATCTATCTTCAGTCTTGTAGGACTAAGACATTAGACATGGGGGTCAGAACTGAAGAGAATTCACCTGTCAGGGTTTTCAATGCTGATATGAGTTCTGGTTACTGCCTTCCTCTAAAAGGTGATTGTAGTTTATGTCAACTTATGTTTTCTTATGATCAAATATTGCTAATTATACTTCTGATGAGGGATATTCTGTTTGTCCCCATAGAGCAGAACTGGATCCTTAAGAAATGAATAAAAAGCAGAACTCAAATTATTAATAGTAAAAATTAAATGTGCTGTTTTGTGAGGTGGTCTGTTCCTGATGATTAACTGTCAAAGATGCTTAAGACCTCCCTGGCTAGGTAAAAGTTCAACAGTAAGACTTGTGAAATCCCTTCCTACTCCAGTATTCTGTGATTATCATGACTATTCTATAATTATATTAGTTTATCTTTTGTCAAATACACAAAGGAAACTAAATACAAGACATTCAATATTCATCAAACATGAAGAACATTAGAGTCAGGAAAAACTTCCTTAAACAAATCATCACATCAGCTGTACAGGATCTATGATCCCTTTGGGAGAGCTTCAGTGTTCAGAAGTTTATTACCTCTGGAGCTAGGCCATTCCACTTGTTAACAACTTGCATTGTTAAGCTTTTGTTTTATTTTGTTTTAGCCTTACATCAAATCAAATTTTGTGTCTCCTTATTTTTTACTTATTGGTTTTGGTTCTATCCTCTATGCCCTGGCAAAACAAATATAATACCTCTCAATAATAATAATAACTCACACTCATATAGTGCTTTAAGGTTGGCAAAACACCATTTTACAAATCTTATTTGATCCTCACAATAAATCTGGGATGTTGGTATTATTGTTATCTCCATCCTCTTTGGTCCACTGGAACAAATAAAATAAAATAAATCAAGATATTTGCAAAATATATATATATGGATACATTAAAATTTGGTCCAGCAGAACATATTATTATTATGAATAATGATCCATAATTATAAAATGCTTTATGGTCAGCAAAAACCACTTTTTATATATTAACTTATTTGATCCTCACAATGAAACTGGAATGTTGGTGTTATTATTATTTCCATTTTCCAGATGAAGAAACTGAGGTAGACAGAGGTTAATGATTTTCCCGGGGTGTCTGAGCCAAGATTTGAACTCAGTTCCTAATTCCAGATCCAGTGCCCCATTCATTGTATTACCTACCTTCTATATAATATATTTTCAAATATTTAACCCACCTCAGTTCTTGCTTTCTCCAGGTATGTAGTCTTTACACACCTGGTTTTCCTGATTATTTTCCTCTGAAAATGCTTGAGCTTTACCATGACTCCTAAATATGTTGATCAGAACCACAAATCAAGTTGAATTTTAAAAAGATAGTATCACCTCCTTTACTTTGAACACCCCGTCTATCAAAATCCAGGAAACAACTAGATGGTGCAGTGGTTAGAGCCCTAATCCTACAGTCAGGAAGAACTGAGTTCACTTTAAACATTTACACACCTCAAACTTATTTAGCTATGTGACTTTGGGCAAGTATGTGTCTCTGTGTCTTAGTCTCCTCCATGATAAAATGAAGATAATAATAGCAGCAGGAGTTGTTGTGAGGACTACCTTATAGGGTTGTTGTGAGGATAAAATCATGTGATATCATTTGCAAAAAAAAATGTTAGATACTTGGAGTAGATAGTAGGTAACTTGTAAACAGTAATTTTAGTATTGGGATCAAATCACATTTTTGGTTTATTGTCACTATTTTGGCTTATACTGATTCTGCAAACTTTAATTAACTTCAGATTTCACACACATACCCCCTAAATAAATAAAATTATTATTTCTCCCTCATCATGTATGTATCCATATCCATACCCATATCCATATCCATATTCATATCCACACATATTACTCTGTACTCAATTTCATCTTAATAGATTTGGCCGCTGATATCTCTTTGAATGCTTGACTCAGTAAAAATCAGTTACTCTTACCAAGAAGCCCCCCATCACCACTTATAAATCAAATAAAGGTGAATCAGTCCTCTGCACTCTCTTTCCCTCAACTTCTGACCACACTTCCTAACAGGTATTTTAGGAATTCAGAATAAAACTTGAACTCCTATTTTGCTTTCCTTTCTACTTTCTTCTGGGCCAGGTACCCATTCATTCAAATTCGATTGGGGCCCATCAATCTTGAGAGGGTACTGAAGACAAAATGAAGGAGGGGTAGAGTTGACTGTTCTCTGGGTAGGGGGGCTTTGAAATGTGGATTGGAAGCTAAAGATCTAATTCTGCCTTAGTGGCAAAAAGCCTTACCTCTACTATACAAAAACAGTTTGATTTATAGAAAACTGCAAAGTAGATATCTAGATATCACCCCCATTTTACAAACAAAGAAACCAAAGGACAATACATTTCAACTACTATATATTGAATAATATGCTAGACTGTGGAGATGTTTTTAAAAAGTGATAACAGTTCCACTCCTCAAAGAGTTTATATTCTTTTTTATGGGAAACCCCCTATATATGTAGGTAAGTAAAACAAACTACATACAAAATTATTCGTAAGTAAATTTTTAAGATGGAAAAGACAAAAAAAAATGTTAAAAAGTACTTCTAAAAAAGAGCTTCTAACAATGTTAAAAAAGTGCTTCTAACATAAGAATACACATCTGATATAGAAGCAAATTACAGTTTGATTCATTAAATTAAATTGATTTATAATTACCGTTTAATCAAAAAAGGCCCTGAACAGAAGAAAAACAACTCTTTTTTATTTAAGTTTAGAAAAGACAACTACCTTGTCATGATTTTCCCCCCCAAACTTTTTATTCCAAAATAATAATTCCCATTAAAATCCTATTCCCACTGTTATACCACCCTTCCCATTTAAATCAAAAATATTTACTAGCTTTTTTAGTTGCTCCACTGACTAAGAAGCTTTTTCCTTCCTCATATATTTCCCAAATAGATGAAATCTAATCATTGTTGAAAAATGTACAATGGGTTATGTAAAACAAGTAATTTTTGGTGTGATTTTATATATATATATATATATATATATATATATATATATATATATATATATGTATATATGTATATGTATATATATATATGTATATGTATATATATGTGTATGTATATATATATATATATGTATATGTATATATATATGTGTATATATATATATATATATAATAGAATAATTTAAAGGTCCAATATGTCTACAACACTGACTTTTCACAAACATCTAGCTTGTCAAAGCCTCCATACATTAAAAAAAATCTTACCCATACAAGTGTAGATTACAACAGAAAATATGCTAAAATAAAGTTTCTTGCCTGGTACAAACATTAGTGATAAAAGAGGGAGAGCAACATATGTTTTGAAAACCTTGCCATTTTCCTTTTGATCCAGTTGCAGTTTTCTTAGTTCAAAAAGATTTGAGTTTAGCTGTCTGTTAAGGTTGCATTGTTTGTACTGTTTTTACAATGGCGAAAGAACTGTTTTCTCTTTTTCCCCTTCTAATAGTATCCTGACATAATCTGAATGCAAGTGTTGGCAAAGCAAGGAATCAATAAATATTTCATTTCAAAGGTAAAGGTAACTGAATTTCGAATTGAGCTCAAGAATCCAAAGTGGTAAGATGACAGGAAAAGATAATGATGAATATTGGAGGGAATGTGGGAAAATTGGGACACTGATACATGGAATGTATTGGTGGAATTGTAAATGGATCCAACCATTCTGGAGAGCAGTTAGGAACTATGTCCAAAAAGTTGTCAAACTGTGCACATCCTTTGATCCAGCAGTGTTACTACTGGGCTAATATCCCAAAGAGATCTTAAAGAAGGGAAAGGGACCCAATGAAAAAAATGTTTTGGCAGGCCTTTTTTTAGTGGCAACGAATTGCAAACTGAATGGATGCCCATCATTGAGGAATGGTTGAACAAATTATGGTATATGATTGTTATGAAATGTTATTGTTCTGTAAGAAACGACCATCAGGATGATTTCATAGAGGCCTGGAAACACTTACATGAATGATGCTAAGTAATTAAATGACCAGAACCAGGAGACCATTATACACAGCAACAACAAGACTATAAGATGATCAATTCTGATAGACATGGCTCTCTTCAATATTGAGATGATTCAAACCAGTTCTACTTGTTCAGTGATGAAGAGAGCCATATATACTTAGAGAGAGAACCAGAGGAACAGAGTGTGGACCACAGCATAGCATTTTCACTCTTTCTATTTGCTTGCATTTTGCTTTCTTTCCCAGATTTTCTTTTTCTTCCTTCTTGATCTGATTTTTCTTGTGCAACAAGATAACTGTATAAATATGTATACATATACTGGATCTAACATGTATTTAACTATATTTAACATGTATTAGGTTACCTGCCAGCTAGGGAAGGGGGTGGGGGGAAGGAGGGGAAAATCTGAAACAAAAGGTTTTGGTCAATTTTGGAAAAATTACCCAAGCATATGCTTTGTAAATAAAAAGCTTTGATAAAAATATATTTTTAAAAAAGGAATCCAGAGCTGGGAAGGAACTGCATTCTGTTCCTGAAAGCAGGAGATGGAAAATCTGGTACAGTCTCCAGCAAATCATTCAGAATGCCTGGAATGCACACAACAAAAGGCTTACTAAAAAGGAGACTGAGTAAAGCCCTAATGTCTCTTATCAATTATCTTTCTCTACTTCAGTTACCATTCTCATTAAAGTCCTATCTCCTCTCACTTGGACAAGTGCAATCAGTTTTCAATGGATCTCCATAGTCCCTGTGTTTCCCCTCTCCATCTGTGAGATATACAGCTGCCAAAATGATCCTTATAATGTGTATTATTGTCAGTATCATGACAGTTGCTGTTCTATCACACCTCCAAATAATTAACATTTTTGATACATTATGGATTTGTAGCTCTAAACCTTGGAGGAATTTTTTTTTGTTGTTGTTAAAGTGTCATTTCACTTCTGAGGAAATGGAATCTCACACACTGTAGTCAAATAGCAGAGATGGGATTTGATCTAAGGTCCTCTGGTTCCAAATTGTGCATTCTTTCCACTCTTCCAGTCTTAGGTATAGGAAGTAAGGGTAAGGATAAGTGTTCCCAAAGAGAATCTGAGCAAATACAATGTTGATAAAATAAAGTCTTATTATAAGAAGTAATGGATCCTAGAATATTGATCTTGGAAGTTCATCTTCAACCATGGTATGTGATCATAGATGCATCTTCTACCCTTGAAATATTCTTAACCAACTCTATGGACAGTCACTAGATGGTGCAAAATAGATCACCAAGAATTAGGAAAACCTGAGTTTAACTCCAACCTCAGATATTTAGTAGCTGCATGACCCTAGGCAAGTCACTTAACTGTGTTTATCTCAGTTTCCTCAGTATAAAATCATCTGAAAAAGGAAATGGCAAACTACTCAATTATCTCTGCCAAGAAAACTACAAAAGGATCATAATGTGTTGGACAAGACTGAAAAATGAACAATAGCAAAAGGAAATATTCTTTTTTTTTTTTTTTTGAAAGAGAGAGAAAGTTTTATTCATTTTTAGAAAATAGCAAAAATATCCCAAATTGAGCAACTTTCTTTTTTTTTTTTTTTTTTTTTTAATTTATTTATTTATTTTTTTTTATTTTATATATATATATATATATATATATATTTTATAATATTATCCCTTGTATTCATTTTTCCAAATTACCCCCCCTCCCTCTATTCCCTCCCCCCGACGACAGGCAATACCATACATTTTACATGTGTTACAATATAGTCTAAGTACAATACATGTGTGTGAATATCATTTTCTTGTTGCACAATAAACATTAGAATCCGAAGGTACATGCAACCTGGGCAGACAGATATTAGTGCTAACAATTTACATTCCCCTCCCAGTGTTTCTTCTCTGGGTGTATCTACCTCTGTCCATCATTGATCAACTGGAAGTGAGTTGGATCTTCTTTATGTTGAAGATTTCCACTTCCATCAGAATACATCCTCATACAGTATTGTTGTTGAAGTATACAGTGATCTTCTGGTTCTGCTCATTTCACTCAGCATCAGTTGATTTAAGTCTCTCCAACCCTCTCTGTATTCCTCCTGCTGGTCATTTCTTACCGAGCAATAATATTCCATAACTTTCATATACCACAATTTACCCAACCATTCTCCAACTGATGGACATCCATTCATCTTCCAGTTTCTAGCTACAACAAAAAGAGCTGCCACAAACATTTTGGCACATATATGTCTCTTTCCGCTCTTTAGTATTTCTTTGGGATATAATCCCAGTAGTAGCGCTGCTGGGTCAAAGGGTATGCACAGTTTGATAACTTTTTGGGCATAATTCCAGATTGCTCTCCAGAATGGCTGGATTCTTTCACAACTCCACCAGCAATGTATTAGTGTCCCAATTTCCTCACATCCCCTCCAACATTTGTCATTATTTGTTCCTGTCATCTTAGCCAATCTGACAGGTGTGTAGTGGTATCTCAGAGTGGTCTTAATTTGCATTTCTCTGATCAGTAGTGATTTGGAACACTCTTTCATGTGAGTGGATATAGTTTCAATTTCTTCCTCTGAGAATTGTCTGTTCATATCCTTTGACCATTTATCAATTGGAGAATGGTTCGGTTTCTTATAAATTATGGTCAGTTCTCTATATATTTTGGAAATGAGACCTTTGTCAGAACCTTTGTTTTTAAAAATATTTTCCCAATTTGTTACTTCCCTTCTAATCTTGTTTGCATTAGTATTATTTGTACAGAAACTTTTTAGTTTGATGTAATCAAAATCTTCTATTTTGTGATCAATAATGATCTCTAGTTCTCCTCTGGTCATAAATTCCTTCCTCCTCCACAAGTCTGAGAGGTAGATTATCCTCTGTTCCTCTAATCTATTTATTATCTCCCTCTTTATGCCTAAATCATGGACCCATTTTGATCTTATCTTGGTATATGGTGTTAAGTGTGGATCCATATCTAATTTCTGCCATACTAATTTCCAGTTTTCCCAACAGTTTTTTCCGAATAATGAATTTTTATCCCTAATGTTGGAATCTTTGGGTTTGTCAAAGATTAGATTGCTATCGATGTATCCTTTTTTGTCCTTTGTATCTAATCTGTTCCACTGATCTACCGGTCTATTTCGTAGCCAATACCAAATGGTTTTGGTGACTGCTGCTATATAATATAGCTTTAGATCAGGTACACTTAGACCACCTTCCTCTGAGTTTTTTTTCATTAGTTCCCTTGCAATTCTTGACCTTTTATTCTTCCATATGAATTTTGTTGTTATTTTTTCTAGGTCATTAAAATAGTTTCTTGGGAGTCTGATTGGTATAGCACTAAATAAATAGATTAGTTTGGGGAGTATTGTCATCTATATTATATTCGCTCGGCCTATCCAAGAGCACTGAATGTCTTTCCAATTATTTAAATCTGATTTTATTTTTGTGGCAAGTGTTTTGTAATTTTTCTCATATAATTCCTGACTTTTCTTTGGTAGATGGATTCCCAAATATTTTATACTCTCAACATTTGTTTGGAATGGAATTTCTCTTTGTATCTCTTGCTGTTGCATTTTGTTAGTGATATATAAAAATGCCGAGGATTTATGTGGATTTATTTTGTATCCTGCCACTTTGCTGAAATTTTGAATTATTTCTAGTAGCTTTTTAGCAGAGTCTTTGGGGTTCTCTAAGTATACCATCATGTCATCTGCAAAAAGTGATAGTTTAATTTCCTCATTTCCTACTCTAATTCCTTGAATCTCTTTCTCGGCTCTTATTGCCGAGGCTAGCGTTTCTAGTACTATATTGAATAGTAATGGTGATAGTGGGCAACCTTGTTTCACTCCTGATCTTACTGGGAAAGGTTGCAGTTTATTTCTATTGCATATTATGCTTACTGACGGTCTTAAATATATATTCCTGATTATTCTAAGGAATAATCCATTTATTCCTATACTCTCAAGAGTTTTTAGTAGGAATGGATGTTGGATTTTGTCAAATGCTTTTTCTGCATCTATTGAGATGATCATATGGTTCTTATTAATTTGATTATTAATATGGTCAATTATATTAATAGTTTTCCTAATATTAAACCAGCCCTGCATTCCTGGAATAAATCCTACTTGATCATAGTGTATTATCTTGGAGATGATTTTCTGAAGTCTTTTTGCTAATATCTTATTTAAGATTTTAGCATCAATATTCATTAAGGAGATTGGTCTATAATTTTCTTTCTCAGTTTTCGATCTACCAGGTTTAGGTATCAGTACCATGTCTGTGTCATAAAAGGAATTTGGTAGGACTCCTTCATCCCCTATTTTTTCAAATAATTTATATAACATTGGGGCTAATTGTTCTTTAAATGTTTGGTAGAATTCACATGTGAATCCATCTGGCCCTGGGGATTTTTTCCTGGGGAGTTGATTAATAGCTTGTTCTATTTCTTTTTCTGAAATGGGACTATTTAAGCAATTTATCTCCTCCTCTGTTAATCTAGGGAGCCTATATTTTTGGAGGAAGTCATCCATTTCACTTAAGTTATCAAATTTATTGGCATAAAGTTGGGCAAAGTAACTCATTATTTCTCTAATTTCCTCTTCATTGGTGGAAAGATCCCCCTTTTCATTTGTAAGACTATCAATTTGATTTTCCTCTTTCTTTTTTTTTGATCAAATTTACCAAAGGTTTATCTATTTTATTGGCTTTTTCATAAAACCAACTCTTGGTTTTATTTATTAATTCAATAGTTTTTTTACTTTCAATTTTATTGATTTCTCCTTTTAATTTTTGTATTTCGAGTTTAATTTTTGGTTGGGGGTTTATAATTTGGTCTTTTTCTAGCCTTTTAAGTTGTAAGCCCAATTCGTTAATCTTCTCTTTCTCAATTTTCTTCAAATAAGCCTCTAAAGATATAAAATTTCCCCTTATTACCGCTTTAGCTGCATCCCAAAGATTTTGATATGATGTCTCATCATTATCATTATCTTGGGTGAAATTGTTAATTGTTTCTATAATTTGCTCTTTCACCCAGTCATTCTTTAAGATGAGATTATTCAGTTTCCAATTACTTTTTGGTCTATTTACCCCTAACTTTTTACTGAATGTAGCTTTTATTGCATTGTGATCTGAGAAGAAGGCATTTATTATTTCTGCCTTCCTACATTTAATTTTGAGATCTTTATGTCCTAGTATATGGTCAATTTTTGTATAGGATCCATGAACTGCTGAGAAGAAAGTATATTCCTTCCTATTGCCATTCAGTTTTCTCCAAAGGTCTATCATACCTAGTTTTTCTAATGTTCTATTTACTTTTTTAATTTCTTTCTTGTTTGTTTTGTGGTTTGATTTGTCTAAATCTGAGAGTGCAAGGTTGAGATCTCCCACTATTATAGTTTTACTGTCTATTTCTTCTTGCAGTTCTCTTAACTTTTCCTTTAGAAAGTTAGATGCTATACCACTTGGTGCATATATGTTTAGTATTGATATGGCTTCATTATTTATGCTACCTTTCAGCAGGATATAGTTTCCTTCCTTATCTTTTTAAACGAGATCTACTTCTGCTTTTGCTTGATCTGAGATAAGGATAGCTACCCCTGCTTTTTTGGCTTTACCTGAAGCATAATAGGCTCTGTTCCAACCTTTTACCTTTACTCTGTATGTATCTCCCTGCTTTAAGTGTGTTTCCTGTAGGCAACATATTGTAGGGTTCTGCTTTTTGATCCAATCTACTATCCGTCTCCGTTTGATGGGATCGTTCATCCCATTTACATTTACATTTAAAATTACTAATTCTGTATTTCCTGCCATCGTATTATCCCCAGATTATGCTTTTTTTCCCTTGACCCCCCTGATCCCCCTCCCCGATATTTAATTTACAGACCCCCCTTGTGACGCGCAACCCTCCCTCTTTTTTTTTTTTTTTTTTTAGGATCCCTCCCCCCTCCCTCCAAGTCCCTTCACTTATTCTCCTTTTCCTTTTCCCTTTTCCTCTCCCCCCTTTTAATGAGGTGAGAGAAAATTCTCTGAAAAACAAATATGTTAATTATTTACTCTTTGAGCCTCTTCTGATGAGAGTAAGATTCACACAATGATTCTCCCCCTCACTAAGTTCCCTCAGATATGGTGTATTTTCTATGTCTCTTCCTGGGATGTAGTTTCCCTCTTTTTATCACTCCTTCCCCTTTTTCTGAACCGACCTCCTTCCCTTTACTACACCCCCCTTTTTTTCTTTTATATCAGTAAAATCAAATTATCCTTGAGTATTTTTTATATACCCACAACAGAGTTACAGTTCTCAAGGGTTCTGTGTACCTTTTTCTGTTTCTCTTCAGTCTTGTGGATGTAGATCAAATTTTTTGTTTAAGTCTGGTTTTTTTCTTAGAAACATATAGAATTCCTCTGTTTCATTGAATGACCATCTTCTTCCGTGGAAAAAGATGCTAAACTTAGCTGGGTAGTTCATTCTTGGTTGCAGTCCTTGATCTTTTGCCTTTCGGAATATCAGGTTCCAGGCCCTTCTATCTTTTAATGTGGAGGCAGCCAGATCTTGGGTGACCCTTATTGTGGCACCTTGGTATTTAAATTGTTTTTTTCTAGCTGCTTGCAGGATTTTCTCCTTTGTGTGGTAATTCTGCAGCTTAGCCACAATATTCCGTGGTGTTCTTTTTTTAGGGTCTATTTCAGAAGGAGTTCGATGAATTCTTTCCACATCTACTTTCCCTTCTGTTTCTATTATCTCTGGACAGTTCTCTTTGATAATTTCCTGTAAAATAGAATCTAGGCTCTTTTTTTGGTCATAGTTTTCTGGAAGTCCAATAATCCGCAGATTATCTCTCCTAGATCTATTTTCCAGGTCTATAGATTTTCCCAGTAAGTATTTGACGTTGTTCTCCAGCTTCTCATTTTTTTTGTTTTGTTTGACTGATTCTTGGGTTCTCTGTGAATCATTCATTTCTATTTGTTCCATCCTGACTTTTAAGGAGTTATTTTCTTCTTTCACAGTTTTTAGTTCTTTTTGTAAATGCCCAATTTCGTTTTTAAATGAATTATTTTGCTCTATTGAATTTTTTTCCATTTCCCTAATTTTTTTTTTTGAGAATCATTTTCTTTTTCCAATTCAGAAATTCTATTTTCTTGAGAATTTTTTATCTTTTCCAATTCAGAAATCCTACTTTCCTGTGTTTTTTTAACCTTTTCTAATTCACTAATTTTGTTTCCCTGCATCTCCTGTGAGTTCTTTATTTTTTCCAACTCCAATTTCAGGACGTTGTTATTCTCTATCATAACTTCCCTTTCTTTTCCCCATTTTTCTTCGATCTCCCTCAATTTTTTAAGAGCTTCTTCTAGGAGAGAGTTATGTGATGGGGGGCAGGAATCGTTCCCCTTTAGGTTGTTATCTTCTGAATCTTTGCTGTTAACTTCCTCGGGGTTGGATACCCGCTCTTTCTCTGTATAGAAGGAATCTATAGTTTTTCTAGCTTTTTTGCTCATACTTAAAAAATGTTTTGGGGTCTGTCCCTGGGGTAGGAAATTATTTACTTCTTTACCAGCTTCCTCCCAGACCGGATGGATGCAGCGGGCCCCTGTGCCGGAGCTAAGATAGAGCTCTGGGAGAGAGTTCCCCACCCCCTCCCTGGAAGTGCCTCAGAGGTGATTAGCACTACTGTGCTTCCAGGGCGTAGAATAGTGAAGACAGCAGGAAGCCCAGCCTATGTGTCTGGGTGGGGAGTGGATGTCTGCAGCAGGTGACGTGAGAAGCCCCTGTGCTCAAACTGGAAGTGTCTGCCAGAAACCGCGGTCCCTAGTTCAAAGGTTCCGCTTCTCTGGGACTTCCTGGAGCTGAGTTCCACTCCCTCCAGCTAAGCTAGGCTGTGTGTGTTGCCTTGGGCCGTATCCACCCACTTGTCAGTCTCTTAACTATTCTCAGGAGGTAGCTGAGGCCACACCCCCTGGTGCCAAGAGATCCGCTGAGTCACCCCCGGGATCGGGGAAAATCTAATCTGAGTTTTAAAATATTTTGGCTTTCTCTTCTGAACTGCTAAATAATTAGCAGAGAAGAGCTAACAGCCTGTGCCAGATTCCTTTACCTCAGTGGCTTCTCTGATCCCAGAGCCCTTCCCAGCGCAATGGGCGCAGTGTGCCCCTACCCCACCGTCTGTGCTGGTCTTTCTTATTCCTCCCCTGAGAACTGACCTTTCCTGTTGAAACTCCAGATTCTCTTCAGCTGGTAAGTCGTGCTTCCAGTCCTTGTGGTATCTATCAGTCCTGAGCTAATTTTGAGACTTAATTTATCTAATTGGTTGTGAGGGAGTGAGGACGTTCACTGAGTCCTGTGTTTCTTCTCCGCCATCTTGGCTCCGCCCCCCAAAAGGAAATATTCTTACCAACTCAGTTTCCTCAGCTGTAATATGGAAATAATAATAATGATAGCATCTTCCTCCTAGGTTTGGTGGAAGATCAAAAAAGATAATGATTATAAGGCATTTAGTATAGTATCCTAGCACATAGTAAGCACTATTTAAATACTAATATTGTTATTATTATTTTTACAAAAAGATAAGATATACAGATAAATTCATAATCTACTAGGTGGAAGTTTTCACACTAGTAGTACCCTATTGAGTTGAAGCCACAGGCCATAGGATCTTAGGATCAAAAGATTATAGATTGAAAACTGAAAGGGGACTTAATTACCATCTAATTTAACCATTTTGTTTTACAGATTTGGGGAATGGTTGAACAAATTATGGTATGTGATTGTTATGGAAATAACCTCTCCAAAGTTACACAGTTAGTAAGTAGTAAAGGTCTGAAGTATGGGGGGAACAAATTTAAGACTAAGGTTTTATTAGTCAAAAATTATTAACTACCTACTGTGTAAAATATATTTAGGAATACAAAGAACTATAAACAATCTTTTTTTTCTCCCTTAGGGAGTTCTCTGAACTAATTGGGTAGACTGGCATGCCCATAAATAATTAAATAATAGTTTAAAGTTATGCTATGTCTAATGAATATTATGGATAAAAAAAAAACATAAAAAATAGAAGTTTCAGAGGACAGAAGTGAAAGGAATCATCTTAAAGAGGAGATAAGATATGAACTAAACTTTGAAAGGATATAGGACAGGAAAAGGTGGCATATGTCTATAATCATTACTTGCCAGAGAGATGAAGGATAATCACCTGAGATCTATAGTTCTGAGTTGTGGTATGTTAAAGTCACTTGTCTTGTAGACTAAGACAGGAACCAACACATTGAGTTCCAGGAAGTCGGAGGACACAAGGTTACCCAAAGCGTACCAAACAAACCCAGGGCAAAATCAAAGTAGGTCAAAGTCCCTTTGCCATTCAGAAGTGGGCTGTAAGAGAGAATGGCCACTATATTCTAGCCTAGAAGAGAAAAAAAAAAACTTAGTTTCTTTTTTTTAATAATAGCTTTTTATTTTCAAAATACATGCAAAGATTGCTTTCAATATTAACCCTTGTAAAACCTTGTATTCCAATTTTTCCCTCCATTCTCCCAAACTCTCCCCTAGACAACAAGTAATAGTTTAAACGTGCAATTTTTCTATTTATCATGCTGCACAAGAAAAATCAGAACCAAAAAGAAAAAAGCAAGCACAGAACAACAAAAAAGTGAAAATACTATGTTGTGATCTATACTCAGCTCCCATAGTCCTATTCAGATTGCTCTCTCCATCACAAGACCATTGAAATTGGCCTATGTCATCTCATTGTTGATAAGACCCATGAAAACACCCATTTTCAAAGAAGAAAAATAAACAAGTTCCTATTTTTTTTACTATTAATTTGAGATAATTCAAAAATAGAAATGTAATTCTTATCAAGTTCAAAGGTCAAAATAATTACTTAACAAATTGTTTATGCTAAACACGAATGGGGAAAGAGCCTCAAAATGATACTATTTCAAGTTAACATTTTCAGAAATTAAAGTTTTTTTCAATTAAACTTACATTTCTGCATCTAAAGACTAATGACTTATTACTCAATAGTTTTTTGTAGGTTGTCTGTGGAAAGCCTATGATGTTAGAGGAATTTACTACAAATTGAAAATCTTTGAATAGTAATAAGAAATAGGAGGTAGAGTAGCATGAAAGACATAGAACTGTCATTGGAGTCAGAAAAAAATTAGGTTTTAGTCTTACTTCTGACACATATGAACTGTGTTATCCTAGGTAATTTAGTGACATAAGCAAATCTCTAAAACTAAATTACAAAACCCATATCTACAAATTGAAGGAGATTATCAGTAGTTTTCTAAAGTACTAAAATTATGCATTTGGGCAACAAAATACATACATTTGAATTGTAAAGCTAAAGTATTTTTTTAGTACAGACACTTCATAGATTAATCCCTCAATAGCTTTAATAGGACTCTCCTTCCTTTCTTTTAACCCCCCAAACATCCCATGTGTTATGCATTTGTGATTTTTATTGTACTTATTTTCAAAAGTTACTGTTTTTTCACCTGAGCTTTGTTTTCATTATAATAATGAATTCCCAAAGAGAAAATTGCCTCCATTAATGCAGATTGACATCTGTGGTACAACAAGGGAGGGGAGAAGGATAATTCAGGAGAGAAATTTTCTCTCACTCTTTGTTGAACTTTAATCAAATTCTGTCTCTTCTTCCCTAGTGCTTTACACTTGTACTAGTGATATCATCAGGATGTCAAAAGGACACAAAGGAGGCTCCATCATTCTAGATGAACCCTCTTATGGGAGGACATAGCTGAGAGTCTCACAAGTTAGGCAAGCATGGAGGGCTAGAAACCAAAATCTTTGGGGAGAATGCCCAAATCAATGGTATGACAGATGCCCTGGAATATAGTAGCACAATTATTACTTCCATACCTTGGGGATTGGGACCATGGTATACCTGTGAACTGGAAAATGTGTAAAATTATTTGGTCCTCCCATCCAAAAAAAGAAGTCTAAATTATGATGGCATTTAAAAATAAAACATTTTTGATGTAATACAATGTTATGTATATATTTTATGCATTTCTGAGTTTCTGAACTTTTTCTGTGTCATCTGTGGCTTTTGTAACACCCTCCAAAAGTCCCGTTTAATATCTTATGCCAACTCATGATATATTAAAAGCACAATGGGGAAAGTTTTGAGGGTTTTTTAATAGTAAAGCCTTTATTTTTGTTAAGAACAGCATTTTAAAAATAAAACATATCTATCCATGCTTTACAACCTTATTAATTTATATTTTTATATATAGTCAATTATGGTACACAATGATTGCCTTGAAAATTCTTCAAAGGTGTTCTTTGTAAGTATGGAACTATCAGCAGCATGATAGGGACAGAGAAGAAAGCACATTACAAAACACACATTTATCAAAAGTGAGTTTCTACTCTTAATCAATTAATAAAAAGCACCTGCTGGATAAACCTGTAAGCTGGCATAATAATAGTCAAAACATTCAATTATAAAGGCTAAAATATTCCCTTTTTAAACAGTTTTGGGTTAGGTCTAAGACACCAAACTCAACTGTCACTGATCAAGAAGAAATGAACTAGTTAATTCTGAGTGAAAAAGCCACTCTTTCAAGGACAATTAAGCAGTACCTTTTACCTGAATCAAAGGGGTGCCCCAGAGGCACTTAGGATGCCTATAGAACCTGCAGTTTCATCTGATTTCTCTTAAACCATGGAATAGCCACGTTTTAAATACTACAACATTTCATCACAAAGTTTGAAAGCACTGTAGGGTTTCAGAATTGTTGTTCCCTGCTCCTCCTCCATACCTGTCCCCAATACAATGGGGACAATTAAAGTTGCAGTGTGGAAGGAATAACTATCTTCTCTCAATAGTCCTCTGTAGGTACAGAGGTACAGGTGTTAATTTACAAAAGGGACTTCCATTTTATTTACAATGTGGTTACTAAACTAGCTGTGAAGATTTGGACTCATGCAAACAAACCTGTTAGTTATGAGTAAAAATCAGGAAGGCAAAGATAATAACCAAATCAAGATGTCTCTACAAAGCACATGAAAATTAGGATATTTAATGAGCTTGGAAGATGGCCTCTGCTTCTGGACTATTGATATTTCCTTCCACCAAACATACAGTGTATCCCAAAATTCTAAATTGAATTTTAACCTAAATGCACATGGCCTGTGGGACACCATGTATTCACATATATCAGTCTTATAACTAGCTCTACTGAACAACTACTGATGATCATTGGTAGATATCAGGTGTATTTTGCTTTTCCATCTTCCTTATTACCATGGACTGAGTTGTGAAGGACTTTGAGATACCCTCGGCCTTGAAGCTGAGCTGGAAACTCAAACCTAGCCTTCTATTTTCTACCTCCTGCACATTGGCTCATCATGGATCATCTCCCATTTCTAACTGAATCATTTTAAAGTCATATTCTCCACTTCACTTTGGTTCATTTCCATGCATTAGAAATTCCTTGCTGGCAATGAAGGCTCTCTCATTTGCTTCCCCTCCTCCCACTGCTGCTGTTCCTTCTCATGTGCTAGAATATACCTGTTAGGCTTGCAATGAAAAATGAACTTGGGAAAAGCAATGACATTTGCATCTCTGAATCATCATCTAGATTAAAGTTGTTTGTGGTTTAGCTGCATGTAGCTGCTGAATGAAGAGTCCATTAAGGTTATACAGGTCACCACCACACAGTCTTACTGTGAATAAGATTCTCTAGGGAAATAGAAGGTAAAAAATTCTCATCATTCAATTCAAATATGCCTGGGAGTTGACAATGCTCCAAAAATCTATTTCATTCAACTTAGGGGGTTTTTTGAAGGTAAAGCTTGTTGCCCAAAAAACAACTGTTCCAGTTACCTGAGATCTTAGCAAAGATTACATAAAAATGTGACCCATAGCCTCATAGATCTAGGGTTAAGGACCGTTGTGGTTCAATCCCCTTATTTTTCAATATGTGTATAAGTTCAATATATTGTTCATTTTGTTTTTATTTTAACAGACAAGGAGACTGAGGCCAAAGGACATTTATTAGATGTATGCTCTTTGACAAGAAACAATCCCAACCAATTTCCTCATTGATAAAACAAAAGGATTAGAGGATATAATTTCTAAAATCCCTCCACTTCTCAAGCTATGTTCCATGATTCCATGACATTTTTACTACACCATGATGACTCCCTAAATATCACAAGCTATGATATTATTACCAACTTTAGGAGCAGTGGAAGAGAGCCTTAGAGATAATATTTTGCAGTCCTCTCATGGTCTAAATCGAGGAAACTGAGACCTAGAATGGTTATTTGTCCAAAGTCACACAGTAATTATCAGATCCAGGACTCTAGCTCAGTCCAACTAACTTGAAATTCAAGCCTCTTTTTTCTTAGCAAGCTGCCTTGAAAATTAAGGCATCCCAGAACCGGAGCTTTAGGGAATTTGGAGGAAACAGAGAATTGCATATCCTAGTGGGAAAAGCTGGGGAGCCTCAATTTTGTTGCTATTACAACAACTTTGATAGGGGTAGGAAAGAGAAGGAGACATCCCACGTTGTCAGGAACAAGAGGATGTCAGAATACTCCCACAATTTTTTTTGGGGGGAAGAACAATTTTGATGGCCCCATGCTGCTTGTAGTAGTGGGAATAAACAATGGATTTGTCCATAAAATATATACCACAGGCATATAGCACCAATGAACATATTCATAATACAGCATATTGTTATTGTTGTTCAGTCATTTCAGTTCTGTCTGAATTTTTATGATCCTACTTAAGAGTGCTTTGCCATTTCTTTCTCCAGCTCATTTTGCAGATGAGGAAACTGAGGCAAATACAATTAAGTGAACTGCTTAGAATCCTACAATTAGTGTCTGAGTGCAGGTTTGAACTCAAGAAGATGTCTTTCTGCCTCTTTGTTGACTATATGTCCATAACATACCATACTATAATCAAACATTGATAAATTTTTTGAGTTCATAAATCCAGATGTTTCCTTCAGTGGTACAGTTTGTGATCCATCTACTCTTATTCATTCCAATCATGTTAAAGAATTTAACATAAAAAAGACAGGACTCTCATCACACCCAGGGCCATCTCCAGCCATCCTGATCTATATCTGGATACTGGACACAGATGGCTCTGAGGGGAAAGTGAGGCAGGTGACCTTATATAGCTCTTCATCACTTCAATTCAATTCATTTGCATGTCACAGCATCAGCTCCCCAAAGTCATGGTCCTCTTCAAGCACAAAGGACAAACAACAAGAACCACAACTGAAGCAATACTTCTTCTGGTGATAGTTTAGAGAAGTAGGTGACACAGTAGAGATGAGCTTAGTTAGGAAGATCTGACATCAAATCCTGCCTTACATAATTACTAGATGTATGGCACTAAGTAATGCATTTAACTACCATTTAGCTCAGTGTCTTGAACTATGAAAGGGAAATAACATCAATTATTTCACAGATTTGTTGTAAGGATCAAATGATATAACATATAAAGTGCCAGTCTTAACATGCTATTACAGGTGTCCCAAAAATCTACTAAAGCTTATAGCTAAATTAAACATTTTGTATAATGGTAAGAATTATTACTACCATTCTCCCTGAATTACCGCTGACTCTCTGGAAAATGATTACTTCTACTTCTTCAAGGTTCTAGAAAGTAATCATGAAAGTCATTGGGGTTTCCAATATTGCTGTCTGTGAACCCCTATTAGTATATTTCTTGTAAATAATCTCACTAACAGGCTCAATTAACTTTTAGCAAAGGAATTTACTACTAGCATGATACTACTAATAGTATAAGTGAGTATAAAGCATTTCCTTTTTGTCACTTGGGACAAACTCTATCACAATAATAATAATAATAATGAAAGAATTCAGGTTTCAACTTAAAATATGATAGTAGAGAGTAACATACGTTAACATATGTACAGTCAATGGCAGAAATTAGATATGGATCCACACTTAACACCATATACCAAGATAAGATCAAAATGGGTCCATGATTTAGGCATAAAGAATGAGATCATAAATAGATTAGAGGAACAGAGAATAGTCTACCTCTCACACCTGTGGAGGAGAAAGGAATTTATAACCAGAGGAGAACTAGAGATCATTATTGATCACAAAATAGAAGATTTTGATTACATCAAATTAAAAAGTTTCTGTTCAAAAAACACTAATGTAAACAAGATTAGAAGGGAAGTAACAAATTGGGAAAATATTTTTACAGTTAAAGATTCTGATAAAGGTCTCATTTCCAAAATATACAGAGAACTGACCCTAATTTATAAGAAATCAAACCATTCTCCAATTAATAAATGGTCAAAGGATATGAACAGACAATTCTCAGATGATGAAATTGAAATGATATCCACTCATATGAAAGAGTGTTCCAAATCACTACTGATCAGAGAAAGACAAAATAAGACAACTCTGAGATACCACTACACACCTGTCAGATTGGCTAAGATGACAGGAACAAATAATGATGAATGTTGGAGGGGATGTGGGAAAACTGGGACACTAATACATTGTTGGTGGAGTTGTGAAGAATCTGGCATTCTGGAGAGCAATCTGGAACTATGCCCAAAAAGTTATCAAACTGTGCATACCCTTTGACCCAGCATTGCTGCTATTGGGCTTATATCCCAAAGAAATACTAAAGAGGGAAAGGGACCTGTATGTGCCAAAATGCTTGTGGCAGCTCTTTTCGTAGTGCCTAGAAACTGGAAGATGAATGGATGCCCATCAATTGGAGAATGTTGGGTAAATTATGGTATATGAAGGTTATGGAATATTATTGCTCTGTAAGAAATGACCAGCAGGACGAATACAGAGAGGTTTGGAGAGACTTACATGAACTGATGCTGAGTGAAATGAACAGAACCAGAAGATCGCTGTACACTTCAATGTTGTATGAAGATGTATTCTGATGGAAGTGGATATCTTCAACATAAAGAAGATCCAACTCACTTCCAGCTGATCAATGATGGACAGAAACAACTACACCTAGAGAAGGAACACTGGGAAGTGAATGTAAATTGTTAGCACTACTGTCTATCTACCCAGGTTACTTATACCTTCGGAATCTAATACTTAATGTGCAACAAGAAAATGGTATTTACACACATATATTGCATCTAGGTTATACTGTAACACATGTAAAATGTATGGGATTGCCTGTCATCTAGGGGAGGGAGTAGAGGGAGGGAGGGGAAAAATTGGAAAAATGAATACAAGGGATAATGTTATAAAAAATTACTCATACATATATACTGTCAAAAATTTTTATAATTATAAAATTAAAAAAAGAAAAAAAGAAAGAAGAAACAGATCAAAGGGGGAAAAAGTCATAAGAAAGAATAAATAAATGAAAAATTAGGCTTTGATCTGCAAAAAAAATATATATATATATGAATATATATATATATATATATATATATATATATACATATATATATATACAGTCAAAGGGTAAACTAATAACTCCTCTTTATTGGAAGTGCTTTCTTAAGTCTATGGCTAAGATTTCCTTTTGGGTAAAGAGTTTACATATTTTGAATTTGCTTCCAAGCTCAGGTGGCTATTTTTCTGCATTTGTGTCTATATTTGTCTTCCATTTCTACCCCTATAGGCATCTACTCAGTCTCTCCAATGCCATATTTTATAGAGAGGGGAAAGATCAAAGGTATAAAACTCCCTCTAGGCTCACTTTCTCCATCCTAACAAGTCTGATCACTGGCATAAGGATTTGCCTCTTCAAAATACATTTTACTCTAGGAGCTCCAAAAGTTTAACTTTTTTGCTATAGGATTAAAAACTGCTGAAATTCTTCTGTTGTTTAAAGCCCCCAGAGGTATATTCAGCTTGTTAGATTTGCCAATCACACTAGTCCCTTTTTTACCCAAAAAGATTCAGCCTTCATAAGGAACCAAAAGGTATAAACTATCCTATTCAGGGAATTAAAAATTCATTTTGCACTAATTATAATAAGTGAAGTTTGTGTATCAGGGTAGAATTCTATCCTTTATATTTATAATTAGTCCTAAACATAGTCCAAAATATGGTTGGTACTATGCTTCAAGTGGAGCAAAAGACTGAACAGAAAACTGAGAAGGCTAACTTTAGCAATCCCCCTCTACCCACTGACCTTTTTACCTACTTGATCTCATCACTTAAAGCACTGGTATCTTAGTTCTAACCTTTCTTATCACAAGATAGCAAAGGATCTGATGTCATCCTTTAGAATGACTGAAACTCATTCATGCTAATGTGTTACTTTGACCGGGCATGGTTATATTTTAAGGCTTTTATCTTTCATCATGAAAAGTTTGCCAGTCCAGGAAAAGAATTTCAGGCATCACTGAGCAAGTGAATGAGATAATTGTTGCAGCCAGGCCTCCTTAAGGCCCCTCAAATCACATCATATTTAACCTATTTTTATTATTTTAGGGCTTCTGGCAGGTCACAATAAGTAAGGACAGCTAAGGTTTTTCTATTCCACCTTCTTATTTTTTTTTACTTCAGGCAAGGGTTTTTAGTCTTTTTGTGTCAGGGACCACTCCGGCAGTCTGATGAAGCCCATGGACCCTTTTTCTAAATGTTTTAATGAATAAAATGTACAATATTGTAAAAGAAAACATTTATATCATGTCTACATGCATGTTATACAATATAGCATTTATAAACACATAAACATATATTTGGGTTGTGAATATGCATATTACACACATATATGTATATGTAATGTACATATGCATTCATATATAATATAACAATTTAATATAATATATATACATACATTCACGCATAAAATGAATTTCCAGACTTGATTAATAATCTTTCATAAGTTGTGTTTACTAGAGGCATTTCCATAAGTTGCTTATAATGGGAAAAACAAAATCACACAACTCCTAAAAGAAATATCTGACTTTGAGGGTATCCTGTTAATCACATTTTACTTACCTTAATTTGTTCCTCTCCTCTAGAGTTCCTTCCATGCTCCTCTCCTCCTGTAATTAATCCCCTTCCATTCCCCTTTAATACAAACTGAATTTGCCCCATCCTTCTATATCTAACCCCTCTGCTCCCTTCTTCTGCCATCAAACTCCTACATGTGACAAAATTTTGGCTTTCTCATTGAGCCATTCTCCTTCCCTCTACCAACAACCTTGGCCAAAGTTTCATTCTCCCACCCTCGGAATCTGTGATGTCCCAGTATAGTAGTTCTTGCATATGCTCAGGGATGTTTTCAGTGCCTCAACATTTCTTGACCTAGGACACAGGAGACCAGGGTCAGGAATGGGAAGTAGCTGGGTCTTCTACTTCTCAATAACACTTCAAGAGAGCTGAAAGGAGGTTGGGGAGGTATAATGGCATCAGGTAAGTGGGGCATGGGGAAATTCAGGCCTCAGTCAATAATAAGAGTATAACAGTACTCTACAAATTAAGGACTCAAATTTAGGATTTTTTTCTTTTAATAAATATCAGTTTCAGTGTTTGTGGGTGGAGGTTGTAATCATACTCAGCTTTTTACTGGAAAAAAAAACCAAAGGGAATGGAGAGCAAAACAGAAATCTAGTTAGGGCTGGGTTCTAGTTCCCCCCTTTGAAATATTCTGGCTGCATGGCCTGGGACAAGTCATTTAACTCCTGCATTCTTTAGGCAACTCTCAAAGGCTACTTAGTGGATTTTTTTTCTTATTATTATATAGAACAATGTTAACTTATGCTCATCCTTTCTCACATATTATTTATAAATAATAGTTATTTTCTCATAAGAACAACAACAAAAAATGGGAACATTGCTCAGCTGCTCCATACCTAACAATAAAATTCTAAAATTAGATTCAATATTTGCTTACACTTAGTCAACAAATATTAATTTTAAGCCTACTGTATCCAAGGCCTCAAACTTAGTGCAGGGAGTGGTATGAAAATGTAAAATGTTCTTCCTCAATTTTGTAATCTTGTTAAATAGATAAGGAATAAATATATGAGAAATAAAACTATCCGTACAAGAAAAAATAATAACTATTATTATTGTGTATGGTTTTTTAAGGTTTATAACATGCTGGACATACATTGTCTCATAAGATCCATTATGATTAAGGGATATATGTAGAATAGAATAGATTTGACTTCAAGGGGGAGAAGATAAGCCTTTAAGTATATAATGAAAGATAGGATGAACACAGGTGAAAAGAAGAATAAATGATATGTTCTAGGTTTAGGGGAAAACAGTTTGGACCAAAGCATGGGAGCTAGAAATACAAAGATTTCTTTGTTGTAATGGAAGGAACGGTATAGTAGCCTCTATTCTACACTTAGAATAATTATACTACAATTCCCATAATTTGCTCATAGTGGGGAAAACACAAAATCATTGCAACTCTTAAAAGAAATATCCTCTATTCTATACCTAGTTTTGCTATTAACAATCTCTGTGATTTTAGATGTAGGGGTTGAATGGAGGGCAAAAGTGAACTTTCTTAAGTTTCAGTTGCCTTATCTATAAAATGTAAAATTTTGTTGAAGTTATTTGAGTCATGTCTGATTATATATGATGCTATTTGGAATTTTCTTGACAAAGCCCTGGACTGGTTTTCCATTTCCCACTCCAATTCATTTTAAAAATGAGGAAACTGAGGCAAATGAAGTTAAGTGACTTGCCCATGGCCACATAGCTAAATGTCTGAGGTCAGATTTGAATTCAGTTTTCCTGACTCAAGGCCCAGAGCTCTAAACATTGTGCCACCTAGCTACCCCACATCTGAAAAAGTTGGTCTCTACAATTCTATTTATTCTATGAAGAGATAAATATGGTGGCTCCTGAAAAAAAAATTTTTAAACTGAGCATCTTAATAATAAGATTTTGTTATCTCATAGGCTACCTACTCAAATTCCCAATTTTATAAACAAGTAACAAAGGCTCAAATACATTAAGGGCTTGTCCAAGATCATAAAGGCAATAGGCATCAGAGTCAGGATTTGCATCCAATCCCACTAACTTCAGAATCAATGTTCTTTCCATTGTACAAAACTGTTTCCTATTGATTAAAATAGATATGGTGTGATGGACAGAATCAGCTACATCCAGAAAAGGAACACTGGGAAATGAGTGTAAACTGTGAGGATTGGTTGTTGTTGTTGTTGTTGTTGTTGTTGTTGTTGTTGTTGTTGTTGTTTGTTTGTTTGTTTTTGTTTTGTTTTGTTTCTCTTCCAAGATTATTTTTACCTTGTGAATACAATCCTTCCTTTGCAACAACAACAACAACAAAATTCGGTTCTGCACATATATATTGTACCTAGGATATACTATAAGATATTTAATATGTATGGGAATGCCTGCCATCTAGGGGAGGGGGTGGAGGGAAGGAGGGGAAAAACTCGGAACAGAATGTTGTAAAAAAAATTACCTATGCATATGTACTGTCAAAGAAAATGTTATAATTATAAAAATTAATAAAAAAACAAAATAAAATATTAAAAAATAGATATGGTGGCACAATATCTGAGTTCAAATTTAAACTCATATACTTACTATTTATGTAACCCTAGACAACTCACTTAATTCTGCCTCAGTTTCCTCATCTCTAAAATCAATTAGAGAAGAAAATGACAAAATCACTTAAGTATCTTTTCCAAAAAAAAAATCCCAATGGGGTCAGAAAAAGTCGGAATTAACTGAAAAAGAACAGAACAAAAAAAAAAAAAAAAAAAAAAAAAAAAAAGCCAATAAGTTCCTTGTATGCAATTGTATCTTTTATACTTTTAAAATTTTTATTAAAGCTTTTTATTTACAAAACATGCATGGGTAATTTTTCAACATTGATCTTTGCAAAATCTTCTTTTCAAATTTTCCCCTACATCCCCCCTCCTTCCCCTATGGATGGCAGGAAATACAATACATGTTAAATATGTTAAAATATATATTAAGTCCAATATATGTATACATATTTATAAAGTTATCTGGCAGCATAAGAAAAATTGGATCAAGAAGGAAAAAAAAACTGAAAAAGAAAATAAAATGCAAGCAAAAAAAACCAAAAACTGAGTGAAAATGTTATGTTGTGATCCACGCTCATTTCCCACAGTCCTCTCTCTGGGTATAGATGGCTCTCTTCATCGCTGAACATTTGGAATTGGTTTGAATTATCTCATTGTTGAAGAGAGCCACATCCATCAGAATTGATCATTGTATAATCTTCTAGTTGCAATATATAACGATCTCCTGGCGGCTCTGATCATTTCACTCAGCATCACTTCATGAAAGTCTCTTCAGACCTCTCTGAAATCATCCTGCTGATTATTTCTCACAGAAAAATAATATTCTATAACATTCATATACCGCAATTTATTCAGCCATTCTCCAATTAATGGGCATCCATTCAATTTCCAGTTTTTTTGCCACTACAAAAAGGGCTGCCACAAACATTTTTGCACATGTGGGTCCCATTCCCTCTTTTAAGATCTCTTTGGGATATAAGGCCAGTAGAAACACTGCTGGATCAAATGGCATGCATAGTTTGATAACTCTTTGGACATAGTTCTAAATTATTCTCCAGAATGGTTGAATCTGTCCAAAATTCCAACAATATATCAGTGTTCCAGTTTTCCCGCATCCCCCCAACATTTGTCATTATCATTTCCTGCATCTTAGCTAATCTGAGGGGCATGTAGTGGTTCCTCAGAGTTGCTTTAATTTGCATTTCTCTGATCAATAGTGATTTGGAGCATCTTTTCATATGGCTATAAATAGTTTCAATTTCTTCGTCTGAGAATTGCCTGTCCATATCCTTTGACCATTTATCAATTGGAGAATGGTTTGACTTCTTATAAATTAGAGTCAATTCTCTATCTATTTTGGAAGTGAGACCTTTATCAGAATCTTTGAATGTAAAAATGTTTCCCCAGTTTATTGCTTCCCTCATAATCTTGTCTGCAATAGTTTCATTTGTGGGTCATTGTGAGTCAATGCCTAGTCTCTGCCATACTAGTTTCCAATTTTCTCAGTAGTTTTTGTCAAATAATAAATTTGTATCCCCAAAGCTGGGGTCTTTGGGTTTATCAAACACTAGTTTACTGTAGTCATTGACTACATTGTTCTGTGAACTTGTTCCAGTGATCAACTAATCTATTTCTTAGACAGTACCAAATGGTTTTGATGACCACTGCTTTATAATATAGTTTTAGATCAGATACAGCTAGGACACCTTCATTTGATTTTTTTTTCATTAATTCCCTTGAACTTCTTGACCTTTTCTTCATCCAGACGAATTTTGTTATTTTTTCTAGGTCATTAAAATAGTTTCTTGGAAATCTGATTGTTATAGCACAAAATAAGTAGATTAGTTTAGGTAGTACTGTCATCTTTATTATATTTGCTCAACCTATCCAAAAGCATTTGATAATTTTCCAATTGTTTAGATCTGACTTTATTTGTGTGGAAAATGTTTTATAGTTTTACACATATAATTCCTGATTTTCCCTTGGCAAATAGATTCCCAAATATTTTATTCTATCAACAGTTACGTTAAATGGGATTTCTCTTTGTACTTCTAGCTGTTAGATTTTGTTAGTGATATATAAGAATACTGATGATTTATGTGTATTTATTTTGTATCCTCCAACTTTGCTAAAGTTTTGGATTATTTCTAATAATTCTTTAATTGATTCTCTAGGGTTCTCTAAGTATACCATCATATCATCAGGAAAGAGTGATAATTTGGTTTCCTCATTACCTACTCTAATTCCTTTAATCTCTTTTCTTCTCTTTTTATCATATCTAACATTTCTAACATAATATTAAATAGTAATGGTGATAGTGGGCAACTTTGTTTCACTCCTGATTTTATTGGGAATGGTTCCAGTTTATCCCCATTGCATATGATGATTGCTGATTGTTTTGAATAGATGTTACTGACTATTATAAGGAAAAGTCCACTTATTCCTATACTCTCTAGTGTTTTTAATAGCAATGGACAATGGATTTTATCATTTTTTTCTGAATCTAGTGAGATAATGATATGTTTTTTTGTTAATTTGGTTATTGATATAGTCAATTATGCTAATAGTTTTCCTAATATTGAACCAGCCCTGTATTCCTGGTATAAATCCTCCTTAGCCATGTTGTATTATGCTGGGTATGACTTTCTGTAATATCTTTGCTAATATTTTATTTAAGATTTTTGCATCAATATTCATTAGGAAGATTGGTCTATAATTTTCTTTCTCTGTTTTCATCCTACCTGGTTTAGGTATCAGTACCATGTCTGTGTTATAAAATGAATTTGGTAGGAGTCATTCTTTCCCTATTTTTTCAAAGAGTGCATATAGTATTGTAGTCAATTGTTCTTTAAATGTTTGGTAGAATTTAAATCCATCTGGCCCTGGAGATTTTTTTCTTAGGGAGTTGATTTATAACTTTTTCTATTTCATTTTCTAAAATGGAACTATTTAAATAATTTATTTCCTTTTCTGTTAATCTGGACAATCTATATTTTTGTAGATATTCCTCCATTTCATTTAGATTATCAAATTTGTTGGCATAAAGTTGGGCAAGTTATTGCTTTAATTTCCTCTTCATTGGTGGAAAGTTCTTCCTTTTCATTTTTGAGACTAACAATTTGATTTTCCTTTTTCTAATCAAATCAACTAAAGGTTTATCTATTTTGTTGTTTTTTTTTTTCATAAAATCAACTCTTAGTTTCTTTAATTAATTCAAAAGTTTTTGTACTTTCAATTTTATTAATCTCTCCTTTTATTTTTAGAATTTCAAATTTGGTATTTGATTTTAAAATTTGTTATTTTTCTAGCATTTTTAGTTTCAAGCCCCATTCATTGATTTTGTCTTTCTCTATTTTATGCAAGTAAGAATCTAGAGATATAAAATTTCCCCTTATTACCACTTTGGCTGCATCCCACAAATTTCAGTATGTTGTCTTATTACTGTCATTCTCTTGGATGAAATTATTGTGTCTATGATTTGCTGTTTCAATCATTAATTCTTTAGGATGAGATTATTTAGTTTCCAATTAAGTTTTGGTCTATTTTCCCCTGGCCTTTTATTGAATGTAATTTTATTGTATCATGATCTGAAAAAATGCATTTACAACTTCTTTTCTGCATTTGATTTTGAGGCCTTTATGTCTTAATATATGGTCAATTTTTGTATAGGTTCCATGAACTATGGAGAAGAAAGTGTACTCCTTTCTATCTTCATTCAATTTTTTCCAAAGATCTACCATACTTAACTGTTCTAATATTCTATTAACCTCTTTAACTTCTTTCTTATTTATTTTGTGATTCGATTTATTTAGTTCTAAGAGAGCAATGTTGAGATATTCCACTATTATTGTTCAGCTTTCTATTTCTTCTTGCAGCTCGTTAAGTTCTCCTTTAGGAATTCCTATGCTATACCATTTGGTGAATATAAGTTTAGCACTGATATTGCTTCATTATCTGTGGTACCCTTTAGCAAGATATAGTTTCCTTCCTTATCTTTTTTAATTAGGTCAATTTTTGTTTTTGCTTGATGTGGATCTTGATAGCTACCCCTGTTTTTTTTTTTTTTTTTTTTTGTTTGTTTGTTTGTTTTGTTTTGTTTTTGTTTTTTTATTATTGTTGTTTTTTCTGGGTTTTTGTTTTTTGTTTTTTGTTTTGTTTTTTTGTTTTGTTTTGTTTTGTTTTGTTTTTTACTTCACCTGAAGCATAATAAATTCTACTCCAACCTTTTACCTTTATTCTGTATGTATCCCTCTGATTTAAATGTGTTTCTTTTAAAAAACATATTGTAAGATTCTGGCTTTTAATCCAGTCTGCCATCTGCTTTTTATTTTATTGAAGAGCTCATCCCATTCACATTTACAGTTAAAACTACTAATTCTGTATTTCCTGTTAGCTTGTTAACCTCAAATTATACTTTTCTCTTTCCTTTCCCCCTTTCCCTTCCCCCAGTATTTTAAGCACAATTATGAGCACCATTTGCCTGAAGCAGCCTTCCTCCTTTAGAGTTCCTCTCCCTTTCTTATATCTTTCCTTTATACCTTTCTCCTACTATTTCTGTTTTCCCTTCTATTTGGCATATCCCTTCCCTTTTCTCCTTTTTTTCTCCCACTTTCCTATAAAGTGAGAGAAGTTTCTCTGTGAAATCAATTATGTTTAATATTTTCTCTTTGAGCCAAATCTGACAAAAGTAAGATTCGTGTACACAATGTTCATCTACCACCATTCTTTCTCTCAATATGCACTTGTATCTTTAGACTTTTGATATCTTAGAAATTGTACTCTCAGAAGACATGGTGGAACATGTCTGGAATCCATGTATCCAGGATGCTGAGGCTGGGAGATCTTGGGCTCATATCCTCTGAGCAATAATAAGACTAAAGTTGATCAAATCCACTTGGTAACATGCTGAAACCCAGAGAGAACCATTTACAAATTAAGAAACTGAGAGAACCATTTACAAATTAGGCAGTTAAAGGATTTGTCACAGGGGCTCTAAAGTTGGGATTTGAATGTGACTCCTCTGATTCCAGAGTTCACCATCTTTTCACTGAACTAGCTATCTCATATCACATGGTGAGGAAAGAGCTTGGGAACCCTAAAAATAGTACAAATTGGGATTATTAGTCCAAGGTCTTTTATAAGCATTTGTACCTCTGATAGAAATCATGTTTTTCTGTCTCTTTCAACATGCTTTGTAAAATAAGTGAGCCCATTCCAGTGCCTCCCCTTTGGCACTTTTAATTTTGTTTTGTAATTAACAATGACTAGTTCTAGAATTCCACTGCGGTATCTGTCGGTTTTGAATTTTCATCAAGTATTTTATGAAAAATTACACTCTTCTAAGGGACTGACATGGTTTGTTGCCATGGATAATTATTTCTAAATAAACTCAAGGTAGTTAAGTGGCTATGAACAGATGGAAAAAGAATCAATGGTAATTGACTATTGAACCTCTTAGCTCCCATTTGTAACCAGAAGTATCTTTCTCCTCTCCTCTCCTCTCCTCTCCTCTCTTCTCCTCTCCTGCTCTCTTCTCCTCTTCCTCTTCCTCTTCATCTTTTTCTTCACTTCTCTCCTCTCCTCTCCTCTCCTCTCCTCTCCTCTCCTCTCCTCTCCTCTCCTCTCCTCTCCTCTCCTCTCCTCTCCTCTCCTCTCCTCTCCTCTCCTCTCCTCTCCTCTCCTCTCCTCTCCTCTCCTCTCCTCTCCTCTCCTCTCCTCTCCTCTCCTCTCCTCTCCTCTCCTCTCCTCTCCTCTCCTCTCCTCTCCTCTCCTCTCCTCTCCTCTCCTCTCCTCTCCTCTCCTCTCCTCTCCTCTCCTCTCCTCTCCTCTCCTCTCTCTCTCTCTCTCTCTCTCTCTCTCTCTCTCTCTCTCTCTCTCTCTCTCTCTCTCTCTCTCTCTCTCTCTCTCTCTCAATTTGTCTGTGTCTCTGTGTTTCTTTATATTTCTTTCTCTTTATTTTTCACTCTTTAATCTGTTTATCATTGTTTTGTCTTCATCTCTATCTTTCTATCTCCACCTCTGCATATTTCGGTCTATCTTCTGTTTCTATTTCTTTTTATTTGTTCATCTATCTCTCTGGGCCTCTGTTTCTATTTCTTTCATTCTCTCTTTCAGTTTGTCTCTCAACCTACCTCTGTCTGCTCTCTGTATTCCTTTCCCTATTTGTCTCTGTTCATTTGTTTGTCTATTTGTCTCTTTGTTTCTTTCTTCATCTCTGTATCTATCCTTCCCCTGCTCGCATTTCTGTTTATTCATCTCTACCTCTATTTCTCTTTCTGTTTTTGTTTGTCTGTCTCTTACTTTATTTCCTGTGTCTCTGTCTCCATATATCTCTTTCATTCTCTCTGCCTCTCTCCCTATCTGTCTTTATCTCTCTGTCTCTGTTTCTATCTCTCTCTCTTTTCCTTGGTACCTAAAACTGTGGCAATATCAGCAATATTCCTCTGAGGGGCTACACATAATTGAGCTCCAGGGGAAATCCCCCTTGTTCACATTCATTACCAGGACCAGGAGACTATTTTTAATTCTCTGTACCCCTTACAAAATAATATAACAAAGGGATGTAGCTTTGCATGAATATAACATAATATCCCTAATGAGACTTGTGGTTTGATATACTAAGATCAGAGAATTTAGTCAGAAAATCTTTTAAATACTAGATTTGTTTCTACTGTTTTTGACCCTGAGCAAAGAAATTTAACTTTTAGGACCCTCAGTTTTTTCATCTATAACAAAAGTATTGGGCTAGCTGACTATTAAGATATCTTATAATTCTAGAATTCCATGAAAAGTTTCATGCAGAAGGTGGTGTTTGAGCTCTTTCTTGAAAAAAGGAAAAGACTCTATGAAGCAGAGATGAGGAAGAAACCAATCCTAGAACAACACAATGTGTTAAGATACATAGAAATAGGAAATAGAAAGCAGATCGGAGTGGCTAGAATGTAGAATTCATGAGAGAGAGAAAAATGTGCAATAAATCTGGTAAAGCACACTGGTGTCAGACTATGAAAGGTTTTATTATCCAGACAGAAAAGTCTATATATATTTTATCTGCAAAGCAAGAAAAAAGGCAAATTCTGGAGTGCCTTCAGCATAGAAGTGACATTGTCAGACCTATGCATTAGAAATAGCAATTTGGAAACTGCATGGAGGATGAATGGGAGAGAAGATAAACTGAAAGCAAGGAAATCAATTAGTAGGCTATTATAGGCAAGAGATGATAAGGGTCTGAATCAAAGTGTGTCAGTGGAGAAAAGGCAATGAATGTGAAGTGGAAACTGACAAGACTTGGCAACTGATTGGATAGACTGGGGTGGGGTTAGGAATATGAAGGAAGATTTGAGAATGATTCCAAAGTTGTGAACAAGAGTGAAGTGCAAGCATATTGGTGATCTATTTGGAATGAGGGGAGATTTGAGGTAAAATAAAATAAGATTATTTTTTGGACAGATTGAGTTTGATTTGCTTTAGGGGAATTTTTTTTCACTTTTTGGAATTTTTCCTTAAAATAAATTGTGTCTGTGTGTGTGTGTGTGTGTGTGTGTGTGTGTGTGTGTGTGTGTGTGTGTAGTGTGTGTATAGTGTGTGTAAATGTGTGGGTAAGGGTGTGTATGTGTATACATATATAAATACATCTATTTATACACACACACACACACACACACACACACACACACACACACACACAGGTGTGTGTTTGTGGATAGTAGGTTTTATAGGCAAGCCTCAGTCCTATAAGTTTATTTCCCTATATCTCCTCCACATATGCTTTGAAATACATACATTCATATCAACAATCTTATTTCAAATTGGTTAAGGATGTCTTGGGTCATTGTTATTGTTGTTGTTCCTTCTTTCAAAAAGGACCAATAACATCATCCTTGAAGACAAAACAGGTAATTAAGTACTTAAGGGTAAGAGGCTGGAAATTAGATTATCACTGAATCCCTTATACAATTGAAGAAACCAAGCCTGAGTGAAATGAGTTAGTGTACATAAATTAATACTAGGGTCATATTTCTTGACTCCTAATACAGGGCTTTCCATTAGGTAGCCTCAGTGCCAAAGCCTACTGATGTGGGACTCTTTCAGTGTTGGACAGTAATGCCCTACACCTATGCAAAAGGCCAGTACAGAGTTTTGAGAATGAGAGAGAGAACTCCTCAGTTTTCTTTGAATTGCTACATCTTCAGGTGTTTGTGCTTTCAGATTCTAAAGAGAAGATGAACAATGACAATCCTACTTCAGATCTCTGAAGAAAAAGATCTGTGAGAGTTGGCAGTCTCTATCATGTCCCTATCCCTAGATTACTACAGTAAAGACTCCAGGGACTTTTCTCTTGTGTGATATCTAGAATTTCTTATTGAGCTGAGTTACATCATTGTCAATGGGAAACCTTCACTCAGTGTTGTCTGGTATACATTCTTCTACATATTCTATCGCTGATATGTTTTGTTACTGGTTTGGGTAGGGTCTTCCTTCTTTTTCCCCTAACAAAACAACAATTGGAAGCCTCCTTGAACCATCAAATCTCATCCCCTAGAATAATAATATTTATGGAAGCAGATAAGTATCATTTTTAGCCCATTATCCCTTCTCTCTGAGGAGAATAGAGTGGCTAAACTTTCAACCTCCATCTCCAGCTTTCCCTCTTGACAGGAATTAAAATTTTCCTTGGAGAAGTGTAAAGAGAGAAGAGACTAGAAATGCCTATTCTACTGCCCTTGAATCCACACAACATCTCCAACTACATGTGGGAGATACCTCTTTCCACCTGATGAAAACATGCTTCTTCTCCTTGGCAGACTAGCGAAACATTCACTCATCTTTTATCCTTGCCAACTTGGAAACACCTTAGTAAAGTCACCAAAATCAATCAGTTGATGAATATTTATTATGTGGTAGAAATAATAAGAATAAAGCAGTTAAGTGTTGCAGAGGATAGAGAACTAAGCTTAGAATCAGGAAGACTAATTTTCGTGAGTTCAAATTTGGCCTCAATGATAAGTTTTGTGATTCTGGACAAGTCACTGAAAGAAATGTTGATTTTTGTTGTTATATTAATAACCAATTAACATCTTGGCAGGGGTGAAGGGAATCTAGGTTGTTTCCCCTCCTTTCTATTTCCTCATTCAAAGCCTAGTTTTTATGAAGGACATTATTGATGGATGAGACTTCCCAAATCCTCTGGGTATATTGTTCATTCTCGTAATGTTTGGGCTAGCTTTCTGGAGAAACTAGGGATCAGCCCAAGTCCTTGGTCTTAGTGGAGAAGTGATGAAGGCAGGAGAGCCACCAAGAGGCTAGTCAAAAATGGAATGTCTTCATTTCCAGTCCTTCTCAGCACTTATATATACCTTATTGTAATTACATCATTACAGCATACTGAATATGTGTGAACTAGAGAACCACCATATTAAGTACTAAGTATATATGTGAACTAGAGAACCATTATCTCATCAATTGCACTGAATTAACATCTTGTTTCAAGTATATTTCTTCAGAGTTCTGGCCTTCTACAATGTCCCACCCACATAGAAGACTTTATAAAGAAAATCTTATTCAGGAGAATGCCAGCTCATTATGTCCTATTCAGGCAGGACTGGATGGATCCTTCTTGTCTATTCTGTCCAGGAGGGGTAGTTTGGGAGTAAAGATTGTCTGCCTCTGATGGTCTATCTATCAGAGTCATGTATTCATCCCCTAATTAGAATAAACACACCTAATTAGAATAAACATTGGTAATCAAAGTTGATTTCTGTCTGTAGGCAACAACCACTCTCCCAAGTGTACATAAGCACTGAGTAGCCTCCATGATTCATCTTTGGTCTGTAAGCATGACACTAATTTTTAAAACTAATTATCCATTAGCCAAAATTAATAAAATAACTATTAATTACCAGAAATTATGTCTCTCAGACTTTTCATTTGTTCCATCACTTACTCCTGTTTACCTCAGTTCTTTATCTGTAAAATAAGCTGGAAAACCATTATATTACCTTTGCCAAAAAAAAAAAAAAAAAAAAAAAAAAAAAAAAGCCAAGAAATCATATTTGGATATGACTGAAATGGCTTAATAACACCATTAAAATACAAAGAATGACAAAAAAAGAAAACCAACCAATCTCCATTCTCAAACAACTCAAATAAATTTCCCAGAGCTTAGGTACTTTTCTACCAGGAATCTTCATCTAAATCTCTTACATGTTCTCCTTGTTTAGTATTGCAGCATTAAAACCAATCAAACACCAGCAGGTTTCCTCATTTATATGTTGTCTATGGAGAAAGGCAGATCACCTTACCAGTTACTGACAGCAGGTACTACTTTTTGGCCCTGCAGATCAACTACCCTGCCTTCCCAGTGGTAGAAACTGGTGGAATTGTTGGGGAAAAGGAAAAGCTTCATGGATAATGAGACTTAAGCAGGGCCTTGGAAAATGGCCTATTCTGGCCCTGCTGCTCTCGCAATTTTCTGTTATTTTTGTCTGACATTATCTCTAAGTTCCTCTAAACCTTCTGCGACCACTGAGTAGTCTTGGTCCTGCCACAGATTTTAACCAGAGCTGGCAGGAAATTTATTGGGGCAGGGTTTGAAGGCAAGGTTCTTCACCCCTGAGCATAGGATATATGTGTGTGTATGTGTATGTGTGTGAGTGTATGTATGTGTGTGTGTGTGTGTGTGTGTGTGTGTGTGTGTGTGTCCCAGACCTTCATCCCTGAGCACAGGATATGTGTGTGTGATGTGTGTGTGGGGGTGGGGGGGTCCTAGACCTTCAACAGCAGAAGACAATCCTCTTATTACCATAGCAAGTAACGGAACATTAGTAGCAACAGCTGCTGCTGCTGAGCTCTGTGGAAGATTGACCTCAAGCTAGATTTCTTGGTGGTCCTGCATATCCACCTTCTTCTGGTGAGAATTAAACTGTCCCCTGCTGGAATGGATCATAGGAAAACGGAACTATCAGATGTGATGTGGAATTTGGAGAGAATCTAATTTAATCCCTTTATTTTTAAATAAATTGAAATTGATGTCTAGAATGGAAAGGTGACTTCTCTAAGAGCATGCAGCTGGTATTGAGTTGGCTACAACTCACCCCCAAGTTTTCTGATCTGTAAGTTTGGTGACTTCCCTCCTCATTTCTTTCAGCATTTATGGACCAAAACAAGAATCTCTAAGTGACCTAGCATCAGAGATGTCTACCTGAGAGGACACTTAAAGGTCATACAGTTCAGTCTCCTTCTCTGATATAGGAGCAAACTGAGGAACATGAAGGTGAGTGACTCCTTGCCTCAGGTCAGACAACTGGGATTCAAACCTGACTAAACCCAACACTCTTTCCACTATACCTCAATATAGTTCCACTCATCCTGATCTCTAATGTACAATTTTAATTAATTAATTTATTAATTTATTTATTTATTTGTTTCTTTCTTTTTTTCTTTCTTTATTTGCTGAAGCAGTTGGGGGTTAAGTAACTTGCCCAGGGTCTCACCTCTAGGAAGTGTTAAGTGTCTGAGACTGGATTTGAACTCAGGTCCTCCTGACTTCAGGGCTGGTGCTCTACCTACTGCACCAACTGCTTGCCCCCCTGATGTCTGAATAGAAGGTGTAACTGGGTCTTCCTTTGAATGACTTGAGTAAACAATGCTATCATTGCTAAATCTAAGGCTGACCACATTGGTAGTGTGTAAGGATTCGGTTCCCGCAAAACAAGAGAAGGGAATTATAAGGGCCCTTTAAATGGGCAGACACAGTGCTTTGTGAGATTAAGGCACGGAAGAAATCTCTGTGGATATTAGGACTGCCTTGTAGGTGGGATCTTGGCCACGTTGAGATAGCTTTGTAATGGGTGACTCTCTCACTGATTGGCTGTGTGTGTGAGACCTCACAGGCCCTTTATAAGCCCACTGCAGGCAACAGTCGTTCTCTTTAACCTGGCGCTCTTCACCCTGGCTCCCTAGCCTGGGTGGCCAAGCCAAGATGGGTAGCCGAAAGAGGTAAGGATTTTGGTAGTGAACACGTGGGTCTTCTGACCAGGTGTTCACTCGGGAACCAACAAGTCAGGGCATCAGTCAGGGCATTATGTGAATAGGTATAATAAAGGCTTTTAAGATTACACATGGCTGTTCTTGAGTGCGCTACCGGTTATTAAACTATAGATTCAAGAGATTGTGGCCAGAGACCTTTGAAGACCTCAGAGGAGGCGAGCCGGGTAGAGTTGACACTGCAAAGGTCAGTGGTCAAAGGTATTCTGTTGGGCCTAGGGCAGACTAGTAATTGTAACTGCCAGGAGGGCACGTTACAGTAGTGCATCAAGATTCCTCCCTCCAATGTCAATGTGGAAAGGTGGCAGCATATTATTGGGCCCCTTGAAGAGAAGGCTCTCATAGCTCTCCCATTCTCACCCCCATCAGCAATCCATTGGAAAGTCTTTAGTATAAAGTAAATATAACAGGAAAATCACAAACAGGAATCTAGAAGTCACACACAAACTGTTCCAGAGATCAAAAGAGCAGAATTTACAAATTCCATCATATATTAATCAAACATCATATCCTGGTAACATGTGCTGAATCAGAGGAAGCCATCTAGGCTTTTCTGTTGGTACTTTTTGGTCTTGTGATATATAAATCTTAGATCAGCTAAAGACATCTGCAATAAGACCAGCAGATCATCTAATGGTGCTGAAAATTTTAAGATGATCTGGATATGTTAATGAATTAAACCTCACTTAGCAAAGATAAGTTAGTCTGTTCCCCTAAAAAAAAAAAACTATCAAAAGGATACTTCTAACTACTACTCCCAAACCCCCATTAATCACTGTCTGCTCCTTGGTGTAGAGAGCTCCTAAATTTAATCTATAGTCACATGAGTATTCTCTATGCATTTCCCCTCCCTATCCTCCTTCCCATTGATGCCTGCCTTCCTTCACTTCCCTATTTCCTGTTTACAACCTATTTTTCTCTTTCTGATACCTGTGCTTAATAAAATGGGATTGCAACCTCACTTCCCACTGTTATTTCCCCCAAAGAATATCCAGAGAACTGGGCATGTCTGCCTCTGTGTCACCATTTCAGAAATTAAGTAGCAATCTTGTGTATGTGTGTGTGTGTGTGTGTGTGTGTGTGTGTGTGCGTGTGTATGAGAGAGAGAGAGAGAGTGTGTGAGTGAAAGGGAGGAGCAAGGAGAAAGAGAGGAGGAGGAGGGAGAAAAAAGAGAGGGAGACAGAGGGAGGGAGGGATGGAGGGGGTGGGAAAGAGGGAGAGATAAATGAAAAGGGAGAGGGGAAGGAAGAGGAACAGGGAAAGGGAGAGGGAGATGGAAGGAGAGAAGGAGGAAGAAAGCAGCTATCTATAGAGTCATCTTATTCCAAATTAGAACAGATGAAATTTATATGAAGTTTGAGGGAGAGACAATGTTGGAATTGAATGAGATGATCTAATCCCAAACCCCCATTTTATAGATGAGAAAATTAAGATCAACAGAAATACCATCAGCCATATACCAGTTAAGATAAACTTGTCTAGGAGGATTATATTTTATTAGAGTATTTTAATTATTATGGAATGTGTATACTTAATTCTCAGTAATATCACCATGGCTGTGTAATGAAAAATATAGATGCCTTACTTTTGCATTCTAATTTTCAATATAAGACACTTTTCTGTTGTATTCATATACCATGTCCTTTTTTATGCATCACCTTTTTTTTTTCTTTGTGGAAGAGATATATTCCTAATTATCTATCCAAAGAGAAAGAAATCCAAACTTTGTAAGACTTCATTTTACAAAGGTGTATATTACTAAATAATCATTTGTGCTTATATATCTATTTAAAATTTAAAGAAATATTTCCATATATTATTGCATTTGATACTTAACTTTGTGAGCTACAATTTTAAGGGATTCATTTTCTAGATAAGGAAAAAGAGATTCAGAGAATTTGGCCATGGCCCATAGTTAGCATCAGTGGTAGCAATAGAAACCAGATCTTCCCCTCCTTAAATTACTCTGATTTATTCCATAGATTCTCACTTGACTTAATATAACGTAATAGACCATAATGTGTAATTCCTAGATTTCTTATTTCAAGAAAGTTTTAGTTACATATTTGTCAGATCATGACTTACTTTCTTAGTGACAATGACATCTATAAAATAGGTTATGATAAACAAAATGATTTTTGCTTTCTTATTTCCTGAGTTTCTTCTTACCTAAGAAAAAAAAATCCTTATGGGGGAAAAAAAAGAAATCACTATGATAAAACCCCTCCATGAGGGAAACTATTACTTCTAGTAAATGTAAACAATCTAGAAATTATATTCAATAAATTTATTTTAAAAATTGATATATAATAAAGCAGTGGCCATCAAGACTATTTGGTACTGCTTAAGAAATTGTATCAGTGGAATAGGTTAGGTTCACAAGACACAGTAGTTAATGACTATAGTAAATTAGTTTTATAACTAGTTTTGATAAATCCAAGGACTCAAGCTTCTGGGGTAAGAACTTACTGTTTAACAAAAATTGCTAGGAAAAGTGGAAAATGGTGTGGCAGAAACTATGCAATGACCAGAATCTAACACACTATACCAATATAAGGTGAAATGGATTCATGATTTAGACATAGTGATACCTTAAGCACATTAGGAGAACAAGGGATAATCTACCTCTCAAATCTGTGAAGGAGGAAGGGATTTATGGCCAAAGAAGAACTGGAGAACATTATGAAATGCAAAATGTATGATTTTGATTATATTTAATTGAAAAGTTTTTTTGTTTTTTTTTTGTTTTTGTTTTTTTGTATAAACAGAGCAAATGCTTATAAGACTGGAAGGGAAGCAGAAAACTGGGAGAAAATTTATACTCAAGAGTTTTTATAAAGGCCTCATTTCTAAAATATATAGAGAACTCTGTCAAATTTATAAGAATACAAGCCATTCTCTAACTGATAAATAGTCAAAGGATATGAACAGACAATTTTCACATGAAGAAATTAAAACCATTTCTAGCCATATGAGAAAATGCTCTGAATCCCTATTGATTAGAGAAATGCAAATTAAGATAACTCTGAGGTTCTATTACACATCTCTCACATTGGCTAAAATGGCAAGAAAAGATAATGATGCTGGAGGAGATATGGGGAAACTGGGACATTAATATATTATTAGTGGATTTGTGAACTGATTCAAACATTCTGGAGAGCAATTTGGAAGTATTCCTAAAGGGCTACCAAACTGCATACCCTTTGATCCAGCAGTGTTACTACTGGACTTATATCCCAAAGAGATCATAAAGGAGGGAAAGGGACCCATATGTACAAAAATGTTTGTGGCAGTCCTTTTTGCAGTAGCTAGAAACTGGAAACTGAGTGGATGTCCATCAGTTGGAGAATGGCTGAATAAGTTATGGTATATGAATGTTATGGAATATTATTTTTCTATAAAAATTGATCAAGAGGATGATTTCAGAAAGGCCCGGAGAGAGTTACATGAACTGATACTAAGTGAAGTGAGTAAAACCAAGAGAACATTATACACAGCAACACAAGATTATGTGATGCTCAATTCTTATGGACATGGTTCTTTTCAACAATAAGGTGATTCAGGCCAGTTTCAATAGATAGAGCCATCTGCATCCTGAAAGAAAACTGAGGGGACTTAAATGTGAATAACAACATAGTGCTTTCGCCTTTTTGTTGTTGGTTGTTAGATATTTTTTCTTCCTTCTTTTAATTTAATTTAATTTTTTCACTTTTATTTTGCATGATAGATGTGGAAATATGTTTCAAAGAATTGCATATGTTTAATCTATATTGGATTGTCTAGGGGAGGGGAGTGGAGAGAAGGGAAGGAAAGGAGGAAAAATTTGGAACATGAGGTTTTGTAAGATGTTGAAAACTATCTTTGCATGCATTTTGAAAATAAATTGCTATTGTTAAAAAAAGAAAGTATCAAGGAAAAATGTTGATCAAAATAATATTCATCAAAATTAATATTCATTAAAAATCTACTCTAAGCAATTGATTCAAATAGAAACAGCAATGGAAATACTATTTAATCTGATCTTTGATATTTTAAATTAACTTAAATTATCTTTTCACAGGTCTCATTTTTTAGGTTTATTCTAAAATAAAAATCATTAATTATTTGATTTCATTATTAATTTTTTAACTAGCCCACTTTATTATATAATTAGCATTTGCCATTTTTTGTAATATAAAAACTATATCATGTTTAGTAGATTCCTGGTTACTTGGTAATTTTTTTTAAATTCAGCTTTGTATTATCTTTGCTCCATTGATTAAAATAGCACCTTGTTACCTTGAGAACAGAAGACATAACAGATTGAAGCATACATACTCCATTGACAAATTATGCCTTTCATAAGAAAGGACATTATTATAAGACTTACTCTAGCAATTATAAAGTTAGAGTTTCCTTATTGGTTCCAAAGTTAGTATGCTAAAGCACAAAAGGATCATTAGTTTTGCCTGGTTTATGCTGCCCAATATCAAAGAATCATAGCATATGAGTGCTTGAAAGAACCTCAGAGATCTCTTTTTTGGGGGGTGAAAAAATGATGGTCACTAAATATGTTCTTAATAAAGTACTTGATAATTTAGAGTTACATGAAGAAATATAAATATTACATGCAAACTAATTGAGAAAAGGAATCTTTCATTATTTCATTATCTAAAATGTAAACTATTTTTATAGAGACTTTAACTCAGATCTCCAAGCTTCAAATCCAACTAATCAATAAATATTTAAAGTAAAGCCAGAAAGTTGTTCAATCTGTCCACTAAACTGCTCCTTTAAATAATGACTCTAAACAAATTTTAGAGCATCAGAATACCCTAAAAGACAGAATAGAACATTTTCCTGCTGAAGACAGCTTAGAAGCTCAGCAGAAAAGGTGGGAGTCCAGCATGTATCCTGGCCACAGGCCCAACCCCAGGCCCAACCCAGTCTAACTTCTGAATCAGCGTTAATATGGCAATACAGTGCCTTCCAGACCTCTCAGCTCAGAGACACTAAACAGAAGTGGGTAGGTCAGCAAAAAAAGGTCTGTGGAAACATACTGGGAATGCAGCTCACAATCCCAGCTATGCCCTGGTCCCAGCTCCAGCCCAACCCTAGCTTCAGGGAGAATTCTGAATCAGCAGTAGTGCTGGAGCTTCTGGACCTCTCAGTCTGGGAATACCAGAGAGGATTCAGAAAATCAGTAGAGAGGGTCTATGGGGGGAGGGGGGAGTCTAGTATGTAATCTCAGGGCAGCCTCCAGCCAGCAGAGCATGAGTCACAGCCAGCACATTAGTGGGGCAGGGACATACCTAACAGCTCCAGGGCAGAAAAGAGTGCTTATGGTCAGATTCCCAGAAGGATTTCTGAAAACAGCTGCACAAAACTCCTAGAGCTTGGAACAGTGCACCTTCCACCTTAGAAATGGAGCCCTCCTTTAATAGAGTTAAAAACTGGGCTAGGAAAATGAGCAGAAAACAAAATAAAATAAAACAACAACAACAAAAAAAAAAAAAAACATTTTTGACCATTAAAAGTTATTATGATGACAAGGAGGATCAAAACACACACTCAGAAGATGATTAAAAAGTCAAAGCTCATACATCCAAAGCCTCCAAGAAAAATAAGAATTGGGCTCAAGCCATGGAAGAGCTCAAAAGGGATTTTGAAAATCAAGTAAGAGAGAGAGGAAAATTAGAAAAAAAAAAAAAAAAAAACCAACAGAGCATTTCAAAAGGAAATAATAAAAGCTAATGAGGAGAAGAATGTATTAAAAAGCAAAATTGTCAAACTGGGAATGGAGATACAAAAGTTCACTGAGGAAAATAATTCCTTAAAAAATAAAATTGAGCAAATGGAAGCTAATGATTTTATGAGAAATCAAGATACAATAAAAACAAATCAAAATTTTGAAAAAAATAGAAAAAATGTGAAATGTCCTATTGGGGGGAAAAAATATCTGATCTGGAAAATAGATCCAGGGGAAATAATTTAAAAATTATTGGTCTGCATGAAAGTCTTGATCAAAAAAATAGCCTGGGCATCATCTTTCTTTTTTTATTATTATATTTACAAGTTATTATTTTTATTTACAAGATATATGCATGGGTAATTTTACAGCACTGACAATTGCTAAGCCTTTTGTTCCAATTTTCCCCTCCTTCTCCCACTCTCCTTCCCATACCCTCCTTCCCCCACCCCCCTTCCCCAGATGGCAGGTTGACCAATACATGTTATATATGTTAAAGTATAAATTAAATAAAATATATGTATACACTGGACATCATCTTTCAAAAAATTATCAAGAAAACAGTCTTGATATTCTAGGACCAGCAGATAAAATAGAAATGGAAAGAATTCACCAATTACCTCCTGAAAGAGATTGCAAAATAAAAACTCCTAGGAATATTAGAGCCAAATCCAAAAGTCCCAGGTCAAGGAGAAAATATTGCATGCATCAAGAAATAAACAATTCTGGTATAGTTAGGATAACACAGTATCTAGCATCTTCTACAGTAAATGACCAGAGGATTTGGAATATATCCTGGAGAGCAATGGAGCTAAAATTGCAACTAAGAATCACCTATCCAGCAAAACTGAGTATAGTCCTTTAGAGGAAAAGATGGTCATTCAATGAAAGAGGATTTTCAATAATTCATGATGAAAAGATCAGCACTGAATGAAAAATCTGATTTTCAAATACAGGACTCTAGAGAAGCATCATAGGAAAGTGATATCATAAGGGACTTAATAAGGTTTATCTGTTTAAATTCCTACATGAGAGGACAATACTTGTAACTCATTAGAACTTTCTAATTATGGCAATTAGAAGGAGCATATATAGTCAAAGGACATGATATAAACTAAATATGAATGGATAATGTCTTTCTTTTTTAAAAAATGATGAAATTAAAGGATGAGAGAGAAATGTACTGGGAGAAAAGGAAAGAGAGAAGTGGAATGGTACAAATCATTTGCCATAAAAGAGGCAAGAAAAAGCTGTTATAGTGGAGAGGAAGAGGGGGAAGAGAGGGTGAATCAGTAAACTTTACTCTCATCAGAATTGGCTCAAATATGAAATAACACACTAATAGGGTATAGAAATCTATTTTAACCTGCAGGAAAATAGAAGAGGAATGGAATAAGGGAAGGGGTGGATGGGTGATAAAAGAGAGGCCATATTGTGGAAGGGAGTGGTCAGTAGCAAAACACATGTGGAAGGACAGGGTGAAAGGAGAGAGAGAGAGAGAGAGAGAGAGAGAGAGAGAGAGAGAGAGAGAGAGAGAGAGAGAGAGAGAGAGAGAGAGAGAGAGAAAGAAAATAAATGGGGGAAATACAATTAGCAATAGTAATTTTTTAAAATTGAAGCCAGTTTCTCTGATGGAATTTTTTTTTTCTCTGGGAAATTATGAACAGAAGGCTCTTAGGGGAAAAAAACCTTAAAAAGCCTACATAAAATTAAATATATTGTACAAAAAGTAATAGCAATGTTGTGGGATATAATCTTCCACAACTGCTCTGAAGAATTTAAGATGAAAAATCTTATTCATATCCAGATAAAGAACTGATTGAGTCTGAATACAGAACAAAGCATTCTCTCTTTCTTTCTCCATATCTCTCTTTATTTTTAACCTACTTTTTCTTTAGGGTTTTATTTTCATTAGGGTAGGAGATCTATGTTTTCTTTCACAACTTGACTTTTTTTGGAAATGTTTTACATAACATCACATGTGGTTTCTTAATTTGGGTGGAGATAAGGAAGAAAAACTAGAACTCAAAAGTCTTAAAAACAAAAAAAAATGTTTTGAATATTAATAAAATTAGAATTGGAAAAAAAAGAAATTACTATATGCTGGATCCCACTAATAAACATATAATGAACACAGTAATCCCTACTGAAAGTTTTAATAAGTGATATTTTCCTTCTACTGCATTGCTTCCACAGGTAAAAGTAACTCTATCTGTGATTTTTTTCTGGCACAGAGAAGTCCCAAGTAAGGAATCTCACTCTACCAAAGCGGATAGTCACATTTTTTGTAATTGATGGTCTCGAATAGCTGCTTTGAGAACTAAAAAATTAATTGACTTGTCTAAGGTCACAAAGCAATCCTGTTAGAGAAAGGACTTGAATTCAACTTTATCTGTTTAGACCTCAACTCTAGCTGCTATACTAAATTGTCTCTCATTGCCTAATTTGAATAATGAATATTTAAGTTTTAAAAGTTCTGTCAAAGTTTTAAAACTTTCCTTTTACTTTCTTCCACTGAACACTGAAACATCTATTTGTAGTGGAGAAAAATAAAAGAAACACAACCAAAAGTTTGGCATAAGAAAAAAAAAAAAAAGATGGAATAAAGTGAATGCAACAGAAAAATAGGAGAAAGAAAGAAACATGGATAAAGTGATAAAAGATAAAGAGAATATTTCGAATAAGTAAATGAGAGGCAAGAAAAGGAGATTAGTTGAGATAAGAGAGTTGTATCCAGGGACAAATATGAAAAAAGAACAGAAGAATATCTTTTCAAAAAGCTCAATTTTCTGCCTCCCTACACCTTTACTATTGACTGAGCTAGTTTTCTCTGATGTCTGTGAGAATTTTGCATGCAAAAGGGAGATGTATTTGGCAGACAGGAGGCCAATGTTGCCAAAGGGGAGATAAGAAATGGAAAATGTTGGGAAACTAAAAAATAAAATAACACAACTATCTTTGTTCTCCTGTCACTTTCTAAATTTGGAATCAGGTGGCCTGAATGAGATATTTCACCAAATCATATACATATATACATTAATATGTGTGTGTGTACACTTATGTATATATGTATGTGCATGTATATATTATATAAATCCTGCAGTCTATACATATATTCACAGATGTATGTATGTATGAACATATATGGTATACATATACGTTCATATGCATATGGACACATGTGCATATGTACATGCTAGTCAACAAAAAATTAGCCAATATTTAAAGTTCAGTACATAGTATTTCATAAAATATCTTGAGGCAGGTCCTAAAAAGAAATCATTATAATTAAAGTTAATAATAATCAGTGCTTAAAAGGCAAAAAGAATGATACAAAGAAGTTAAGTAATTTTTCCAAGAACAAAGAACAAAACATATCATTGATAAGACAGATAAAAATATGCTTAAATCAACCAAAGGGAGAAGTTTAAACCAATAAGAAAATCCTAATTAGAGCTTTGAATGATCTTTGTATTTTTATCATCAATAGAGGATTCTTTACTTTTTAAAAGTCATAGGCCCCTTTAAGATACTGAAATATTTTTTCTAAGAATCATATTTATAAATGCATAAGATAAAATAGTTGTCCTATATTTGTAAATAAATGCTGTAGGAGTGGATAGAGTTTGGGCCATAAAGCTTAGGAAGATAAGTCTTCCCTTAAGCCTTTTTTGGTTTAGTAAAATAAGCTGGAGAAGGAAATGGCAAACCCCTCCAATGCCTTTGCCAAGAAAACACCAAGACTGGGAGTGAAGAGTCAGTGGCTATTAGGTGGTTTAGTGAACAGAGTGCTGAGCATGGAGTTAGTAATAACTATGTTCAAATCTGGCCTCAGACACTTAATAGCTATGTGACCCAGAGCAGATCACTTAATACTGTTTGTCTCAAATCCCTCAGCTGGAAAATGAAAATTAAAAAAAAAAATTTTTTCCAGTATCTATAGGATAAAAAATAAAGTAGTAAGGAAAGAACCTGGGAATATGGAAGAGAAGGTCAGAAAAAGTTCTCCAGATATACCCCTTCAACATGACTAAATAGTATCTTAGGGCAAATGTAGAGTGATTAAAAACAAACAGGAGTTGGTGCAGAATTGTGGTCTTCCTGGGGCAATTGAAGAAGATTCAAGGAAAAGGTTTGAACCTGTGAAATATAAACAGTTCCAGGCTAGCTCCACTGAAACAGCAAGCTCGGGATTGGGGGAGTTGGGAGATAGTCATCTCTACAAGATTCTCACCTCCCAGACAGGATGGGAAGTTAGGCATCTAAGTCCAGGAATAATGAGGGAAACTCTGCTGCTAAAGAATACCAGAGCCAACTGTGACATGCAGCCGAGGGTTAGAAGATCTGTACTTACCTGGTACATGCAGAAGCAACAGAGCAGGTTGTGTACTTATAGAACAAAATTTTGGTTTCAGATTCCAGGCCAGAAGGAAGAAATGGAGGATCAGAGGTATTTTCCTCCATATCCAGGACTAAAAGTAATTACTACATAAAATTGTATGTATGGTATATTGTATGCATGGAATATATGTGTATGTGTGTGTAAAACACCTTTAGTTCTGGGGACTACTCAAGCATAGAAAGTTCTCATGGGAATACAGAGTACTAGGGTTCATCTTCAGAGAAGAAAACTGAAGCAAAAAAAATAAAAGCCTTTCAATTACATGAATTTATGCTAAGCAAAGCAAATAGAACCAGGATAACATTGTACACAGCAACAAGAAGATTATACGATGATCAGTTCTGATGAACGTGGCTCTTAAACTGAGATGTGATTCAGATGAGTTCCAATGGTTTTATTATGATGGAGAGATTTATCTGCATCCAGAGAAAGGACTATGGGGACTGAGTGGAGATCTCAAAATAGTATTTTCATTTTTTGTTGTTTTTTGCTTGCATTTTGTTTTCTTTCTCATTGTTTTTCCTTTTTGATTTGATTTTACTTGTGTAGCATGACAATTGTGGATAAAATAAAATAAAATAAAATATATTTGGTTTACTAGGGGAAGATTAGGGGGAAGGGCGGGAGAAAAAATTGGACAAAAGGCTTTGCAAGGGTGAATGTTGAAAATTATCTATGCATGCGTTTTGAAAATAAACAAACTTTATTTTTTGAAAAGTCTCTACTATTCCAAAGAGCAATGCCAAGTAAGCAACTCCTCAAAAGAATTCATAGATAACTCCAAAAAAGATGTTAAAAATTAAATGAGAGCAACAAAGGAATTAAAAAAAAATAAGAACAATCCAAGAAAAACAAAAAGATTATGAAAAGAAATCAACTAGCAATGGAAATCCAGAATTTTATGGAAAAAAAAATGACTCCTTGAAAAATAGAATCAGCAAAGGAAAGGTAGCAAAGTTATGATATCAAGAAATAATTAAAGAGAATATAAAGAATGGGGAAAAAATAAAGAGAATGAGAAATATCTGGTAAGAAAAACAACAGATCTGGAGAACAAATGAAGAAGAAAAAAAATATAAGATTACCTGGAAGCTACAAACAAACAGACAAAAAAAGAATCTTGATGCCAGAAATAATTTTTTAAAAATTGTCCTTAAGTGTTGTAACGAGTGAAAAGTAGGAAAAAAAAAACAAAAACTATTGATCACCACCTAAAAAATCTCCCAGGAGGAAAACCTATGGAGACTAATTCCAAAACTCTAAAGCAAGGGGAAATTTTTATAAAAGAACAAGAAAAAAATTAATTCAAATACAATAGAGCTTTAGTTAGAATCACAGAACTAGCAGCAACTACTTGAAAAGACCTGGAAAACAATATATTGAAGTGCAAAATATTTTGGGCTTGCAACTGAAAAATATCATCCCCAGTAGAATTTAAGCATAATCCGAATGATAAAAAAGACATTCAGTGAATTGACAGACTTTCAAAATTTTGTTGCAAAAAAAGACCCGAATTTATTTTTTTTTAATTGACATACAAAATTCAAGAAAAAAAAGGTAAACATCAAAGACTAATTATAAGGGACTAAGGAAAAACTTTGTTTTTACACGTGGAAATGTAAACTATGGGTCTAAGATTGATATTAGTAATTGGGTAGCATGAAAAAAAAGATTGGATTTGAGCTGAGTACAATGTGATTCTAAAATCAAAATCATGTAGGAAAAGATTAAAATAGTAATTATTTTATACAAATGAGATACTAGAAGAAGAACTTACATAGAGGAATTAAATGAGGGAAGAAGATTAGTAAGCCTTCATCAGAAATGGGCTAAAGAGGGAACTATGTGTGTGTGTGTGTGTGTGTGTGTGTGTGTAGGGGGGAGGGTAATATGTGTGCATTTGTCTATAAAAAAAAAATATATATATATATATATATATATGTAGATATATAGATATATATATATGGATATATATGTGTGTATAAATATATATATGGATATATATATATATAATGTTTTCTAGATTCAGAAAGAAATAAGAAGGTGAAGGGAAAAGGAGGAGGGGAAGGTAGGATAAGGGAGAAATTTTTATAGGGAACCCTGTTCACATCAGATCTGGGTTAAAGAGACAACATAGAATAGAATAAAACTATTCAAAATTTACAAAAAAAAAAAATAAGAGAGTGAGGAAATAGGATTGGATGGTATAAAAATTTGCATAGATTAATAGGAATTGAATAAAAAGGGAAAAACATATTTGAAGGCTACAAAAATCTATTAAATTTAGATAGAAACAAGAGGTAGTAATCATATTCAAAGACAAAGCTAAAAGAGATTTAATCAAAAGAGAAAAATAAGGAAATTTTACTATATGTCAGACATATTAATCAATGTTATTTTATGTTACTTAAAATAACTAGACAGTATAAGGTTGAAATATTGCTGTCCAGTATAAAATGATAGAGTAAGAAAAATATGAAAAGACTTGGACTCATGAAAGAAGATGTTATGCACCTTCAAAGAGACAGAGGACAAACAAAGCATACTACAATCTTACATATAAGTATATGAATGTATATCTGTATATCTGAATATGATTATATATATTTATTTATATGTGTATATGTATATATATATATATGTATGCACATATACATATATATGTTTAGATGCATAATTCTTAGATAAAGAAACTTAAAGGTAGCCTAGTTGGGGGGAAGAATAAAATAAAAAGTGAACAGCAGAGAATACAAGAAAAGCTACAAGACAGCAAAGAGAAGATGGACAGTGAACAAAGTGTTGTGTTTATTTTACATGTTCCTTGAAATTAAAATTTATTCCTCTATATTTTTGAATCTTCTCTTACATTCTACTGTCCACATGGTAATGTTTTGTTTTGCTTTTGCTTTTTCCTATTTTTTATATGAGTTTAGAATAAATAAAAAAGAAAATAGTGTAGACACAACTGAAATGATGGAATAACAACAAAATGTAAGTTAATATTAGAGATTGTCTGGAGGAAGTTAGGTGACACAGTGGATAGAGCTGGCCTGGAGTCACGAAGACTTCTGAATACAAATCTAGCCTCAGATCCTTACTACAAGGACACTTAACTGTGCTTATCTCTGTTTCCCCATCTGTTGATGTGCTGGAGAAAGAAACCCCAATCTATTTGCCAAGAAAACCCCAAATGGGGTCACAGATAATCAGAGATAACTGAATACAAATGAACATTATTATTCTGCATCTTCCCTTCTGTGAAACACAATATCTTATATAATATATAAGAACTTAACAAAAATAAACAAATCCATAAATGAATATATAAGAATGTAAAACCTGGTCTGAATTATATTAAGAAAGCTTTAAAAAAGTTACCTGGGAGATCATATACTATAAAAGAAAATTACAATATATACCTAGAAACCATTAACTTCTAGCAACACAATAAGCAACCTTTAAGAATTACTGATTTTTGTTGTTTACATCTGAAACTCCAAGAGTTAATTTTTATTCCTGCATATTTTCTTTTATAGGGTTTCATTTAATAGAAAATGACATTTTCCAACAAATGAATGAAATCTCTAATCATAAGCAGATCTTCATACTCTCTTGTCTAATCCGTAATACATCTTTATCTCCTTAAAACTTCCTAAGAATTATGCTGTTCTAGATTACTTGGCTATGTACAAGGAACAGTCTGCAACCCATCATGTCTACCACACCTCATATTCAGCTTGAAATTAACTTTATTGTTTAGACAAGTGTGATTTCTTTGAGCATTTAATTTGGCAATACAACTCAAATTTTGACCTGGAAAAATTAATTTTAAAGCTTGAAAATCTCAATAACTTATACATTAGTAAATGATACTTTTCCCATACCATCTGCAGAGACTTTGTTTGAGAAAACAGATATTGTCTCTTTGTTCAATTTCGGAAGTGAAAAAATGAAGCCCAGAGAAATTGGTAAATCATAAGTAAATGTTCTAAGCCCAGTAAGTGTCTGAGGCCAGGAAAATACATCTTGTTGATTCTAGGTCTGGTACTTTATGTTTTGTGCCATTCACAAATTGACAGCAACTAGCTAGACTCTCCTGAAACTTGAATACAGTGGTATTTTAAAGAACAAATATAGTTCTGCTCTTTTGAACCAAATTAAAATCCTTGGGAAAGAACCAGTGTTCTAATCAAAGGACATCACTCCCCACTGAAATGACAATCAATTTCAATTGCAGAACATCAATATGCTAGTTTTTCTATGGCATATAGAAAATAAATATCTTTTCTAGATTTAAGAATAGAATATAACTTTATGAAAACTAACTTCAAAAACTCTGATTTTTTTGTCCTCCCCAGGGTGGCATTAAATCTCTTTCATTATAGTTTAAGTTGGTCAAATGTGACAGAGTATAGTCCAAATGAAAAGATGGGCTCTAAAAGATGTTTCCAGAGAGAATGTGGGAAAATAAGTACAGTAAATTACTGGTGGAGTTGTAAACTGATCTAACCATTCTGGGGGAATGGATAAATAAGTTATAGTATATAATGAAGTGATGCAAAATGAAGTAAGCAGAAACAGATCATTGTACATAGTAATGCAACATTGTAAGGTAACCTTGAAAGTCTTAGCTTCTCTGATCAAGACAGTAATCCAAAACAATTCCTAAAGACCCATGATGAAAAATACTATATCCCTCAAAAAAAAAAAAAAAAACTGATGAACTCTGAGTACAAATTAAAGCATAATTTTCACACTTTCTTTTTCTTTTTGTAACATGACAAATACAAAAATCTATTTTGCGTGATTTTACATGTATATTTGATATTACATTACTTGCCTTCTAAGTGGATAGGGAAAGGACTAGAGGTAGGAAGAGAAATGGTGCATAAAAATCCAACAGTAAAAGAATATTGACAAATAAATAAATAATATATTTTTAAAATGATTATGACTAAAACATTTAAGTTGCCTAAGTCTTAGTTTCCTAATCTGTAAAATAGAGATAATTGCCCCAACTTTCAGCCCAAATATAACTCCTTAAAGAAGTCATTGTTGATTTCTCCTTTTCTTTGTTTGTGTGTTTGATAGCTTATTTTACTTATTGTTGAACATATTAGGAGTCCCAAAATTCCATGTGTGTATGTTCATGAATGTGTGCATTTGAATATGTATCTGTATCCTGCATGTACTTTTCAAAGAACATGTAATATTGCCTCTATAGAAATATAACCTACTTGGGGTCAGGAATTGTCTCACTTTTTAATTTTTATCTCATCTGCTAGCACAGTTCTTGGCACTTATAATATTAATAAACACATATTGATTGATTGATTGATTAATAATACTGTATCATGCTCCCAGTTGTGAGCAAAGTGCTTTACAAACATTAAAGTGCCATATATTTCATCTTGATGAAAGAGCCCAATAAAAATATTTTAAATCCACTGAATTCTATGAATTGTGTTCTTTTGTGTGACATGATTGATTACTAGCTAAGTTGCTGTATGAATGAAAAAAAAAATTAACTATAGGGTATGGTTCATTAGAAAGAGTACTTGCTTTTGAGGCAGGAGACCTTTTTACCAACAATGTAAACTTAATTGATTTTTTGATCTCTCTGGATGTATTTTTTTCATTTGCTAAATGAGGAGATTGGGTCAGATGGCCTCTAAAGCTTCTTCCAAATATACATTTATGATGCCAAAATTTATAGGTCCTGATCCTCAAAGGCACATTACTCTTGATTGGATTTACAAAAATGAGTTTTGAAGAACTGAATAAAAAATAGCTTTCTGAATGTATCTGGGCATGTGAGGATAAATAGCTAGAAAGTGAAGGACTGCAGTTTTTGTGTGAAAGAGAAAGGATGAGTAAATACAGAAGGGAATGAAAAAGTGATGAAGAAATGGAAGAGACTTTCTGAAGACATACAGATATGATTTCTAAATACTTATAATCAGAGAAATAAAATGAAACTTTTTCAAAAAGAGAAATAGAACATCATTGTTACTCCAATCCTTCCAATTCAAACCATGGAGCAGGGGCTTATTAACTAATACGGTTTAAAATGTAACTAGAGTGTTGCTTTTAGTAACACACAAGGATTAATATTAGTATAAGTGTCCATGATAGTGTCTTCTAGGGGAGCAAAGACTTTTCAGTTATTTCACTTATCTGTTATCTTGAGGATCCACCAGACATAATTGTTATGACCTAAATACTCCATGTACTATTTTGAATGAGATTTTTGTTTCTTCCCTTCTAACTATTCCTATTATGACTATAGTATCCAGCATAGCACATCTCACTAGTAAATTTCATCATATTTGCCATGACTGTTAATGCCATTAGTCTAATTAGAAAAAAAAGTTGTCTTGACACTGAACAATTTGGTTCATCATCAAGGGCCCACTAGGCAGCTAAAAAACGTTTTCTGTCATTTTGTCTGTGAAAAAAAGTTCCTAAATACATTTATTAGACATTTGAAAACATCTCCTCCACTCAATGATTTTGAGATATTGTTCAATTGTTTCAGAATCTTTGTGAACCCATTTAGGGGGTTAGCTTTGCAAAGATACTGGAATTACTTGTCATCTCCTTCTCTATTTTACAAATGAACAAACTAAGGCAAAAAGTTAAGTGAATTGGACAAAATCATACAGCTAGTAAGTATATGAGGCTGGATTTGAATTCAGGTATTCCTGACTCAACATCTGACACTTTATTCACTGTATCTTCTAGCTGTCCAATTTATTAATTTTCTGTGAGTTTCATACAGCAGTTTTGGTTAAGTGGAACTAATTCAGAGTCTTATAAATAAGCCACCTACAATCTCAATGGGTTCTGGGTAACTAGGAACAGAGATAGTATTTAAAATACTTTTTTGTTTTGAAAACTGAAGTGAAGAGTTTGAAATAGAAAAAGATGTCAATCAATTAAAAAGTATTTTTTTTAACAAATTACTACATGCCAAGCACTTTGCTAAGTTAATGATATATAATGCCAAAAAATGAAACAATCTTTGCTGTAATGGACCTGGCATGACATCAAAATTGACTTATCAGATAACACCTTGGTTTCGGCTGCTCAAAACTATTCCCCAATTTCTCCACTGAACTCATTCACAATAGTTATTGATTTAATGATGATTCCTATCATGACCTCCTTTCAACTCTTTACTTCATGACAAACTTCCAATCTTATGTTGGTCTCTAGATGAGGAAAAGTTCCTATTGTATGAGACTTTAAATATTTTGTTTTAAGACTTCATTGGATGGAGCCAAGATAGCAGAATAAGAAACCACTGAGCTGAGCTCTTCCAACATTTCGCTCTAAAGAACTTTAAAATAAAACCTCAGATTGAATTCTGGACTGGCAGAACCAACAAAAGGTCAGAGTGGTAATTTTTTTTCCAGATCAAGGCAATATAGAAAGGTGAAAAGAGATTTGTGATCCAGAAGAGAAAAATAATCCAGATCCCACATGGATGAAATAATGTTGTGGTGGCAACAAAAGCAGCACCAGCTTTGGGAGATCTCAAGCAAGTGAGGAACCTGACAACTTATCAGAAAGACATTGCAGGACACTCCTATGCTAGCTCTAGAGGTAGAATAAGATGCTATTTGACAACTACATTGTCTATACCCATATCTGGGTCATAATTCAGAAGTGGAAAAAAGTATTTTAAAGCAAGAATGAATAAAAGTCTTGAAGGATAGTATTAAAGCCTCAAGGGATCAAGGACCCTAAGGAATAGTATCATTTCAAGTTTGAAAGGAAAAGGGACTCTGAGAAGTAGTACCACTTACATTCTCAAGAGATTGGGAGCATTTCCTGGGTAATGTCCAGAAGGTGAGTCGCAAAAATAATGAACACACCTCTTTTCAAATTTCTCCACCTTGGAAGCACTGAAAACTTCCAAATCTCCAGAACTAATCCAAAAACAGCAGTATAAAATGTCTTTAAGCTTGAAGCAGAGGGACATCCCCAAATCCTGGAAGAGGATTCCAAAATTAGCATAAAGTTCCAAATCAATAAATAGTTTGGAGAAATGAACAAATATAGATAAAAAAGAAATTTCCCACAAATAGTTGCTAGGATGATAGAGATTACCAAGACAATTCAAGAAGACAATGATATCAAAACAGTTATATACAAAATCTCAAAGCAGGGGGAGATATGAATTGGACAGAAGACCAACAAGATTTCCCAAAAGTGCTTTAAATAAAAAAAGATTTTCAAAATCAGATTAGCAAAGGGAAAAATTGGTAAAGAAATGAAAAATACATTATAATTATTAAGGCCGGTAGAAGGATTCTACATAAAAGAGGTACATAAATCAATGAATTTTATTGGAATAACATACAAAAAAAGGAGATAAATGAGAAAAAGAGATGCGTTGACAGGAGGGAGAGGAAGATTTTGGAAATTTTCTCCTTTAAAAAAGTTAACCATGGGAGAACTTTAACAATGGAGAGCAAAATGAAAAAAAAAAAAAAAGTGGACAATACTTAAACTTCACATCTAAATCAGTTCAATGAGAGAAAACACACACACACACACACACACACACATATATATATATATATATACATATATATATATATATATATATATATATATATATATATATATATATATACACATTTGGTACATATGTAATTGGTAATAGAAATTTATCTTAGCCAACAGATAAGTAGGAAGGAAAGGGAAAAATAGAAGAGGAGATGATAAAAGTGAGGGAAGATAAAAGAAGGCAGGAGTAAGAAGCAAAATCAACCTTAGAAAAGGGCAGGATAAAAAAAAAAGAAAGAAGAATAAACAGAAGAAAATAAGATGTAGAGAAATGCACAATTAGTAATCATAATTGGGAATGGGAGGAACTTACTCATAAAAGGAAAAGAGAATAATGAATTAGAAGGCAGATTTAACAATATGTTATCAGAAACACTCTTGAAATAATACATATAGAGTTAAAATTAGGGAATGGACCAGAATCTATTATTCTTCAGCTGAAAAAAAATCCTAGAATTCATGATTTCAGACTAAGAAAAATAAGGAAAATTACTTAATTAAAAAGATAAGCAGGAAAATTACATCTTATTTAAAGCAATCATAAACAAAGAAGTGATGTCAAAACAAAACTTAGATATATCAAATTACATCTAGATTCTTAAAGGAAAAGTTAAATGGATTGAAGAAGGAAATAGACAGTAAAACCATAGTAATAAGAAACTTAACATGTTCCTCCTAGAGCTAGACAAATCTAACCTTAAATAAATAACAAAATGTTAAGAAAATGAAGAACAGTGTAGAAAATCTAGATATGATATATCTCTGGAGAAAACTGAATGGAAATAGAAAAGTATCAGTACATGACAATATTGTAAAAATTAGCCACATTTTGGGTCATAAAATCTCACAACCAAATGAAGAAAAATAAAAATATTATGTGTATACATGTCATATCATAAAACAATAAAAATTATATTTAATAAGTGCCATGAAAGCATAGATCAAAAGCTGCTTGGAAAATGTATAATCTAATTTCAAAGAATGGGTAAGTCAAAGAAGAAATAATAGAAAAAATAATTCTATTAAACAGAATGTTAAACCAATGAGGTAATATTTCAAACCATGTGAGTTGGACTCAAAGTAGTACTTAAGAGAAAATTAATATCTCCAAATTCATAACATCAGTAAAAAAAAAAAAAAGAGAGAAAATAGGTCAAATAATTGTGCATGTAACTAAAAAAATCTTGAAAAAAGATTAAAATATCTAAAGTGAAAAAAGATATTAATAAAATCAAAAGGAAAAATTTAATTCTCAAATAAAACTAGAAACTAATTTTATGGAAAATAACATTAAAATATCAGATAAACTATTGATTAATATTATTTTTAAAATAAAACCAAATTACTAGTATTAAAAATAAATACTCCTACAGTGAAGATTAAATTAAAGCAATTATTACAAGTTATTTTGCTGTGTTATATGCCAGTAAAACTAACAGCATAAGCAAAACCTATTTACAAATTTTTACAAAAACCTAAATTGTTCAGATTGATAGAAGAGGAAAGAGAATATTTGAATTGTCCTATTTTAGAAAAAGAAATTGGACAAGCAAGCAATAAGCTTGCAAAGGAAAAATCCCCAGGATCAGATAAATTCACAAGTGATTTCTACCAAATATTTAAAGAGCAATTAATCCCAAAACTATTTTAACTATTTTTAAAAGAAATGATACTATCAAAGTCATTTTATGATAGAATTCTCATTTTGATACCAAAAGAAGGGAGAGCAAAACCAGAGGGAAAAACACAACTATAAATCAATTTCCTTAATGAATATTTGGAGGGAGGGGATGTTTATTGAAAATAGTAGCAAAGAAATTACAGCAATATACCACAAAGTTATTTACTATATGGGATTTATATCAGGAATACAAGGCTGATCTATTCAACATTACAAAAACTATCAGCATAATTGACCATATCTATAACAATATCAAAAAAATTGTATAATATCAATAGAAAAAGCCTATTACAAAATGCAACACTCATTCTTATTAAAAACATTAGAAAGCACAGAAGTCAATGGGTTTTTTTTAAATGATAACTAATATATATATATATCCAAACCAAGAACAAGCATTATCTGTAACATTTATAATAAGGATAAATTTGAAGTCTTCCCAATAAAATCAGAAGTGAAACATGAAGTCCATTAACAGCCCTATCATTGAATATTGTACTAGAAATTCTAGCTATAGCAATAAAAAAAAGAAATTGAAGGAATAAAAAAAGTATTGACTAAACAAAATTCTCATTCTTTGGAGATGATTGATGATATACTTAGAACACCCTAGAGAATCAACCGGAAAAAAAAAAAAAAAAACTAAATGAGACAAATAACAAATAAGCTAGATATAAGATAAATCCACATTAATCATAGACATTTCTATATCCTACTAACAAAGCCAGCAGGAAGTGATAGGAAGAAAAATTCTATTTAAAATACCTGCAGACACTATTAAATTCTTGGAGTCTGCATGCCAAGAAATACCACTGTATAAATACAATTATGGAATCACTTCATGCAAATTAATACAGATCAAAACTGAGCCAATATAATAAAAATAACAATTCTACCAATGTTAACATACTTATTTAGTGCCATACCAATAAAACTACCAAAGAATTATTTTTTAAAATTAGAAAAAATAATAAGCCCATCTGGAAGAAATAAAGGTTAATATCAAGTTAACCAATATTTTTTTTTAATATGAAGAAAGATAGGTTAGCAATCTTAACAATGTGGTACTGGCTAAGAAATAGACAGTGCAATAGATTAGGTACATAATTCTTTAAATGATCATAATAATCTAGTGTTTGATAATCCCAAAGATCTAAACTTTAGGGAAAAGACTTCAACATCTGACAAAAAAAAATTTGGGGGGGGGGGAGGGAAACTGAAAAACTATTTGACAAAACCAGGAATAGTCCAACATTTCATAAACAAGAGCAGTTCAAAAAGGGTACATGATTTAGACAAAAAGGGTGATATTAGTAACTTAGAGAAGGGCAAATGTACATTATTAGATTTATAAGGATAAAGAAACAGTTTATGATCAAACAAGACATGATGGGGAGTACAGGAAATAAAACAAATAATCTTTAATATGTGACATTTTTAAAAAGTGTTTTACAAATAAAGCTAATGTAGACAAAATCAAAAGGAAAACAGGAAGGGGGTATTTTGCAAGCAATGTCTCTGATAAAGGCCACATTTTTCAAATGTATAGGAACTTAAGCCAGATTTATAAAAGAATTGTTTTCCAGTTGATAAATGGTCAAGGATGTGAGCAAATATCTTTCAGAAGAAGAAATCATAGGTATTAAAATTTACATTTTTTGGTTAAAGGATATGGAAAGACAATTTTCAGACACAGGAATTAAAGCCATTTCCATTTATCTGAAAAAAAATGCTCTAGATCCCTATTGATTAGAAAAATGCAAATTAAACAATCTGATGTACCACTATATATTTCTCAGAGTAGCTAAGATGACTGGAAAAGATAATGATAAATTTTGGAGGGGATGTGGTAAAACTGGGACACTAGTACATTGTTGGTGGAATTATGAATTGATAAAATCTTTCTGGAGAGCAACTTGGAACAATGTCAAAAGGGCTATGAAACTGTGTATATTCTTCAATCCAACAGTGTCTCTACTGAATATGTAAATAAATATAAATATATATATATATATATATATATATATATATATATATATATATATATATATGTACCAAAGAGATCATATAAAAGGAAAAAGGACCTACATGTGTAAAAATGTTTGTAGCAGATCTTATGATAGTAGCAAAGAGTTATGAACTATTTCAACCATTCTATGGAATAATTTCAAACTATATCCAAAGAGCTATAAAGCTTTATATAATCTTTAATTCATTGATGATATTACTAGATCTGTATTCCTAAGAGATCAAATGGAAAAGGAAAGGACAATTATATATAAAAATGTCCTACACATATTTGTAGCAGATCTTTTATTATTGTTTTCAAAGAACTGGAAGCCATGAATATACTTATTCCTTATTCTCATGGCTTCCAATTGGGAAGCAAATCTTCCAATTGAGGACTGGCTAAATAAGTTGTAGTATATTATTATGATTGAATAAATAATTTTGTGCTACAAGAAATGATGAGAGGAATGGTTTCAGAAAAACCTGTTAAGAGTTATATGAACTCATGCAAAGTAATGTGAGCTAAAAAGACTATGCACATTTACAGAAATATTGTAAGGATGATTAACTGTGAAAAACTTAGCTACTCTGATCAAGACTATGACCCAAGATAATTTTGCCTTCTCCAGCATAATGGAGCAATGGGAGGGAATGAGATAATTTGGATCACAAAATTGAATAATACATGTAAAAAAACAAAAATAATGTTAAAATATTTAATTTTATTGTTTTAAAAGACCTTGAATTCTCTACAGTGATGTAGATGTAAATTTCTCCATTATATAATAAATGTTTCATGACTTGCCTCATGAAGGCCAGAAAATATTATGAATTAGTAGCCAATTTTTGGGCAGTGAACCTTCCCAAATATAATTATATTGGTCTTCAGAAGACAAACACTACCAATTATTTGGCTCTTCCTAGAAGCCTTTCCAATTTAGACTTACTAGAGCTTGCATTCCAGTGGCATTCTATTTGGGAAACCAAGGTGATCTCCTCCCACAGTAAGTTTAGAATTATAGTAGAAACATAGAAATAATTAGTATCAGTTTCCGCTGTAAAGTGATGATAAATCATCAGAGCTGCAACTAGGAATGGGCAATCAGAGTTTTGCCACAGAGCACCAAGATTTGTTTATTCTCCGTAGTGGTCTTCCAACTAATCCTTCATGTTTTTTGTGGTATCCTGAGGATCTTGTTACTATGACATTCTTTCCCTAGAGCCACTCTTCCTCTCTGTACTCTCCCTCTTATCTTCTCCCAGGGGTTGAAGGATCAGGAATAATTGAGCTGCTGCAGGTGATCTCATCTGCCAAGGTAATAGTATCCAACTGGAGGAGATGCGAGAGAAGAAACAGGAATCATCTTCCTCTGCAATAGACCAGGATAGAGATGGATAGAGATTTCTTTTGAATAACTGTATCAAGGGCAAATAGTGTTCTTTATCACTTCTCCTGACCCAACTACTCTGCAACTGAATCTGTCCAAATTCAGCAATGCAGAGTTACCAGATAAAGAGAGTCTTGTTCTAGCCATCAGATCACAGAGAAGAATTTCCTTAGTGCAAAGTTTAGTGAGCATTGATTCTGGTTACCTGAGGCACCTCATTTAATTATTATTTTTAGGGGGAAATTGAGGAATTCAGCAGTTAGCCCTTAAAGCTAGCTGCTTCTACCCCCAATTCCGAAAAATGCTAGGGATCTCACAGGGTACCACCAGGTCAATGTATTCTATGTTAGTCTGGTTTTATTGATACCAACATTATTGTTTAAAGAATTAGTATTCAGGCATTACTATCCATGGTTAATTTATATAAGCAATTCAGATTCTACTAGTACCACGAGTCTCTTGTGGGGAAAAAATCTTACTAGATTTCAGCTCTCATATCTCATAAGAAAAGTATGTAATGCACTAATAAATTTTTTAAATGCACCTACTTGCTTCTTAGAACTTTAATGAGGTCTCTTGAGTAATGAAGTGTTCAAGTACAGAAAATAGAATTACATTTTACCAGGTCCCCATCATCTCTACTTCTCTTCTACATATCTGATTTATAGATGTACCTTCAGGGACAAAATATGATCATCCAGTTCATATTCAGTGGGATAGCTGCTTCCAAGCTTTTCCCCAAGTACAAGGTAGCCCAAATAATCCTAGAAGTCTCACCACCTAGGAAAATGTCTCATAGATCCCACAAGCATGCTCTTTTTTCATATAGTTTGATTGGGTTTCCTGATAATGATGTAGCAACTATGATTTGCCACAAGCTGATATCATGAGAATCAGAAGATCTCAATTGGGAATGGAAGGCAGGTGGTTTATTCTTTTACTTCTGAGGCAGTGTGATTCCACTTTAGTTTCTATCCAGTGGCTTCTGGGAAGGTAAAAATGATGGTTATCATTGATACCACTTACAGAGATAATGTTTTCACAGAAAAAAATGCTTCCCCAAACTGTAATAGAAGGAATATTAACAGTCCCAGAAACTCAAGCATAAGGGTCTGATAATCTTTAAGACCTCCAATGACAAAGTGATAGTTTACACCAATTTTTCCTGTTTGTTGTGATTTCTCTGTGCAGCAAATGACCCCTAAGGTGCAATGAATTATTAAGAAGCTATGGTAGCTATAAAGCTAAAATAATATAATTCTGTAAATTATATTGATGGTAATAACAAACCAACAAATGTTAAGGAGGTAAAGTTCAGAGCAAGTAGCAGTAGATGTGAATGAGGAGAGGGAAGAATCTTTATTAAATTAGCATCTCAGAAAGCAGACTGTTAGAGTCTGTCATGATAACATTTAGGAAATAAAAAGGGTTCATACGCACACAACCCCAGATTTGCTTTCATCCTTGGATAGATATGACACTAAAAATTATTTTTTAAAAAGTTAAATATCAAAAGAAAAATTGGCATTTAACTTGTAATATGTTTATAACTCTTAGAACATCAGATGCCATCTAATCCAACTTACCTCTGAGCAAGGATATTGTCTATAAAATTCCCAATAACACTGGGATCTCCGAGTGATTCTCAATCACACTCCAGATACTATGTCTTAAACAACTTTTATTTTGTAGCAACTACAGGTCCTGGTTCCTCTTTTTTCCCCTCCCAAATCACATTTTATTTTAATAGCTTTTTTTATTTTTCCAAATACATGCAAATGTAGTTTTCAGCATTCACCTTTGAAAACCCATGTATTCCAAATTTTTTTCCTCCTTCTCCCTCATCCTCCCCAATATAGCAAGTAATCCAATACAGGTTAAACATGTGCAACTCTTCTAGACATATTTTTATATTTATTATCTTATACAAGAAAAATCAGATCAAAAGGGGAAGAAAAAAAATGAGAAAGGAAAAAAACAAGGAAAAATAGAACTACAGAAAAGGTGAAAAAAACTGCTTTGATCCACATTCAAGCTCCATAGTTCTAGTTCTCTCTCCAGACATAAAGGACTCATTCTATCACAAGTCTATTGGAATTGCCTTGAATTCTTGAAGAGTCAAGCCTAGGATGTTTTATGTGTAGTAGGACTATAATAGACTGAGAAATTCTTATTTATTTTGATGTAGCACTTTTGAAAAAGATTGCATCACAACATAGAATGAAAATAGAATGATTGAGAAGCCTGGGACTGATGACACCAGAAGAAGAAATCCTGTACAAAAATACAATGGGCTCCTCATGGATAATAAGTATTCCACCTCTGAGGAATCTTCAAATGGGGTCTGGGTAGATATATGACAGGATTATAATGCGGAGAATTCCTTCACAGGGACAATATATTGGATTACATGTTTTCTGATATCTTCTATCTCTGAGATTCTGGGGAGAAGAATACTTGTTAAAAATTGGAGAAAAATCAACAAGTAATAAGTGAGAAGGAAAAGCTGAACTCATAGATCCTAGAGGGTACATATGTATGCTTATCTATTTATATGGATATGTTCATACATATATGCCTTATATGTGTATGTACTGATAAGTGTCTACACACTATCTATCTATCTATCTATTATTTATATATATATATATATATATATATATGTATATATATATATTCTTTAGAGAAATAACTTTGGCATCTACACATATAAACACACATATAGATATGTAGATATATATATATACATACACATACAAACATTTATGTGCATCTAGACATATAGAACAGTGAAGATTGAGAGAAGAGACAGTAGAAACAATGAGTATAGAAAACAAACATAAAAAAATGTATAGGAGATACCTATATATTAGATAGATAGATAGTAAAGTCTAGTGAGAAGTTTTGTTGTTTATTATTATTATTATTATTATTATTATTATTATTATTATTATTATTATTATTATTATTATTATAAGGTATGAGACTTGAAAGCATCTGATTGTAACAGAAAATTATCCAAATGACGCATCATTGAGCTCTTAGTATGCCAGCTGACTTTTTAATACCACAAAGTGACAAAGGAATTAGAGGGACCTTCTAGATCAGGAATCCCCTATGCTGATGAAATTTCAAACCCACATGCTCTGAGAGATTGTCAGAGTGAAGAATATTCCATATTCCTGGTTTTGCTATTTTGTTTTTGAAGAATTTTAATTTTGTCATTTTTAGTTTTTATGTTTTGTTTTTTTTTTTTTATTTTGGAAATGGTGAAGGCTGTGTAATATATGGAAAGCTGGCCTTCTGTCTAGACTTGGACAAGCAATTTAATCTCTCAGAATCTCAGGCAGCTTTCTAAACCTATCAATTGTATAACATGTGCTTAAATGTATTGGTGGATAGAGTATTCTCACCTGGAAGTGGCTTAACTTAAGGAAATAATAAACAATCCTAGCCCTTGTTTTTAATGAAACTCGGTATAATGTGATCAATAGATATAAGCTAATTTTTGGCAACATTAAGCCAAATACTTTGGAAAGGATTCAATCTGTGTTTACATATCTTTGTTCTTTCTCACAAATGTCAGTCATTATCTTAGTTGTCCATATAGGGATTTTTTCACTACTTAGACAGCAACAATTCACTAAGTGGCTTTAAGGGTTTTGTTAAGGGTAGTTTGATGTACTATATACCAACCTATTTGCTTGAATTTAATTCATTTATATTTTAATCATTTCCTCTGCTTGTTACTCCAGCCTAAGAAAAAATAATAGGAATAATGCATGTTACAGTAAGGTAAAGATACTTTCATCCTTTGTACTTCCTACAAAATTAAAGGATTTTATTTGAAAATAATTTTGGACTTAAATGCAGTCTTTTTTTTTTTTTTTTTTTTTTTGAGGTTTGAAAGTTTCTATCAAATTCTGAAATGATCCCCTGTTAAGATAGAAGTATCTTAAATTAGTGGTGGAATCTGCTGCAGAACCCCTACTAATTTACTCTCTGGAATGATTCCTGGAGCTTCCTCAGCTTCTGTTTTATCTGCCTTTCACGCCTACGGTAAGGGAGTCAACTTCTTTCCTACACTATTGTTATTTCAGTTGTGCCTCCTGGGAGCAAGTGGACCACTCTACTGTAGAAATGTATTCAGGAAACAGAAGGCACACAGGATTTCATATAACACTATTTATAGTTGTTAAAAAGAGTGCATGCTTGGAAGACTATGCAGTGAAAGGCTCTGCCACATCTTTATAAGGTACATTCCAAATTCTCAGGGTGCAAACTGTGAATTTGCTTATTAGTAAAGGGATGTTTATGAGACTGGTTGTTATGAGGTATGTTCTACTTCAAAAAAGATATCTTTCAGTGAGCTGTGTTTTATAAAAGCATTCAATCCTTTCAAGGGACTTTCCATAAGATGATCTTATTTATGCTCATTTCTATCCAATATTTAATTGATCATTGCTACATATACTAGGTGCATCTAAATGGGGCAATAGAGAGAGTACCAGGAAAATCTGACCTCAGACACTTACTAGCTATGGAAGTCACTTATCCCTCTTTGCCTCAGTTTCCTCATATATAAAAAGAGCTGAACAAGGCAATAGCAAACCATTCCAGTATCACTGCCAAAAAATCCCAAATGGGATCACAAAGAGTTGGATGGAACTGAAAACAACTGAACAATGAGCACATAAACCACTGTGTCAATGACATAGTCCCCTCATAAATCTTCTGAAGTTTTGTAAGCACTGACAAGGTGAAACATTTTTTAAATCATTTCACTTAGACGCTCAAAGTCATCCCCACCCACATGTGAAATTTATATAGTAAAATCAGAAGGCTAATGGAAAAACATGAGCTCTGGCTTTCTCATAGTGTTTATGTCCTCATATGATAATATCACATGTTTTTATTTCCAAAAAGGAGTTTTGTTTTTCCCATTATTACATTTGGTTGAAGGTATAGAATACAAGAAACCAGAGAAGAAATTCTGAAAGCAAAAGAATGTTTCCAAAATACTTAGTTGTTATTGTTTTTTTTCCTAAAATTCTGATTTTGTTAATTTTTTTCAGTTTTTTAATTTGCAAAACAGAAAAGAAAAAAGACAAGTAATAAAAAATATAGAAACTAACTTGTCATTTAAGGCAATCTTTTTTCTAACACATGCTGGACTATGACACTGAGCAAGTCATTTGATTTTCTCACTCTCAGGCAAACTTCCTAAACCAATAAGTTGCAAGGGGAGGTTCTGGGCCTATATTGGTTGGGAGTGGACTTATTCTAAGAAAAATAATATGCCCAATCCTTATTCCTTCTTTTGATTTATTTATTTTTCTTTGAAAATTCATTTATTTATTTATTTATTTTTATTTTGTTTTTTATTAATTTTTGTAATTATAACTTTTTTTTGACAGTACATATGCATAGGTAATTTTTTTTTTACAACATTATTCCTTGTACTCCCTTCTGTTCCGAGTTTTTCCCCTCCTTCCCTCCACCCCCTCCCCTAGATGGCAGGCATTCCCATACATATTAAATATCTTATAGTATATCCTAGGTACAATACATATGTGCAGAACCGAATTTTGTTGTTGTTGTTGTTGCAAAGGAAGGATCGTATTTGCAAGGTAAAAATAATCTGGGAAGAGAAACAAAACGAAACAAAACAAAACAAAACAAAACAAAATAATAATAATGCTCACAGTTTACACTCATTTCCCAGTGTTCTTTTCAGGATGTAGCTGATTCTGTCCATCATTGATCAATTGGAATTAGATTAGCTCTTCTCTATGTTGAAGATATCCTCTTCCATCAGAATACATCCTCATACAGTATCATTGTTGAAGTGTATAATGATCCCCTAGTTCTACTTGTTTCACTCAGCATCAGTTGATATAAGTCTCTCCAAGCCTCTCTGTATTCCTCCAATTGGTCATTTCTTACAGAACAATAATATTCCATAACATTCATATACCATAATTTACCCAACCATTCTCCAATTGATGGACATCCATTCATTTTCCAGTTTCTAGCCACTATGAAAAGGGCTGCCACAAACATTTTGGCACATACAGGTCCCTTTCTCTTCTTTAATATTTCCTTGGGATATAAGCACTGCTGGGTCAAAGGGTATGCACATTTTGATAACTTTTTGGGCATAATTCCAGATTACTCTCCAGAATGGTTGGATTCTTTCACAACTCCACCAACAATGCATCAGTGTCCCAGTTTTCCCACAGCCCCTCCAACATTCATCGTTATTTGTTCCTGTCATCTTAGCCAATCTGACAGGTGTGTAATGATATCTCAGAATTGTCTTAATTTGAATTTCTCTGATCAATAGTGATTTGGAACACTCTTTCACATAAGTGGAAATAGTTTTAATTTCATCATCTGAAAATTGTCTATTCATATCCTTTGACCATTTATCAATTGGAGAATGGCTTGATTTCTTATAAATTAAAGTCAATTCTCTGTATATTTTGGAGATGAGGCCTTTATCAGAACCTTTAACCGTAAAAATGTTTTCCCAATTTGTTACTTCCCTTCTATTCTTGTTTGCATTAGATTTGTTTGTACAGAAACTTTTTAATTTGGTGTAATCAAATTTTTTTTATTTTGTGATCAATAATGGTCTCTAGTTCTCCCTTGGACACAAACTCCTTCCTCTTCCACAAGTCCGAGAGGTAAACCATCCCATGTTCCTCCAATTTATTTACGATTTCGTTCTTTATGCCTAAATCTTGGACCCATTTTGATCTTATCTTAGTATGTGGTGTTAAATGTGGGTCCATGCCTAGTTTCTGCCATACTAATTATCCAGTTTTCCCAGCAGTTTTTGTCAAATAATGAATTCTTATCCCAAAATTTAGGATTTTTGGGTTTGTCAAACACTAGATTGCATTTTTATTCACTATCTTACCCTGTGAACCTAACCTATGCCACTGATCAACTAGTCTATTTCTTAGCCAATACCAAATGGTTTTGGTGACTGTTGCTTTATAATACAGTTCTAGATCAGGTACAGCTAGACCACCTTGATTTATTTATTTTTTTTCATTACTTCCCTTGAAATTCTCGACCTTTTGTTGTTCCATATGAATTCCATTGTTATTTTTTCTAGGTCATTAAAATAGTTTCTTGGGAGTCTGATTGGTATAGCACTAAATAAATAGATTAGTTTAGGGAGTATTGTCATCTTAATTATATTCTCTCAGCCTATCTAACAGTACTTAATGTCTTTCCAATTATTTAAATATGACTTTATTTTTGTGGCAAGTGTTTCATAATTTTGCTCATATAATTCCTGACTCTCCTTTGGTAGATATATTCCCAAATATTTTATACTATCAACAGTTATTTTGAATGGAATTTCTCTTTCTATCTCTTGCTGTTGGATTGTGTTGGTAATGTATAAAAATGCTGAGGATTTATGTGGATTTATTTTGTATCCTGCCACTTTCCTAAAATTCTGAATTATTTCTAATAACTTTTTAGCAGAGTCTTTGGGGTTCTCTAAGTATACCATCATGTCATCTGCAAAGAGTGATAATTTGATTTACTCATTTACTACTCTAATTCCTTGAATCTCTTTCTCGGCTCTTATTGCCGAGGCTAGAGTTTCTAGTACTATATTGAATAGTAATGGTGATAGTGGGCAACCTTGTTTCACTCCTGATCTTACAGGGAAAGGTTCTAGTTTATCGCCATTATATATGATGTTTACTGAAGGTTTTAAATATATGCTCATTATTATTGTAAGGAATAGTCCATTCATTCCTATACTCTCAAGAGTTTTTAGTAGGAATGGATGTTGGATTTTATCAAATGCTTTTTCTGCATCTATTGAGATGATCATATGGTTTTTATTAATTTGATTATTAATATGGTCAATTATACTAATAGTTTTCCTAATATTAAACCAGCCCTGCATTCCTGGTATAAATACCATTTGTTCATAGTGTATTATCCTGGGGATTATTTTCTGAAGTCTTTTTGCTAATATCTTATTTAAGATTTTAGCATCAATGTTCATTAAGGAAATTGGTCTATAGTTTTCTTTCTCAGTTTTCGATCTACCTGGTTTAGGTAACAGTACCATGTCTGTGTCATAAAAGGAATTTGGTAGGACTCCTTCAATCCCTATTTTTTTCAAATAGTTTATATAGCATTGGAGTTAGTTGTTCTTTAAATGTTTGGTAGAATTCACATGTAAATCCATCTGGTCCTGGGGATTTTTTCTTAGGAAGTTGGTTAATAGCTTGTTCTATTTCTTTTTCTGAGATGGGACTATTTAGACTATTTACTTCTTCCTCTGTTAATCTGGGCAAGCTATATTTTTGAAGGTATTCTTCCATTTCATTTAAATTATCGAATTTATTGGCATAAAGTTGAGCAAAGTAGCTCCTAACTATTGTTCTAATTCCTCTTCATTAGTGGTGAGTTCTCCCTTTTCATTTTCAAGACTAATAATTTGCTTTTTCTCTTTCCTTTTTTAAATCAGGTTTACTAAGGGTTTGTCTATTTTGTTGTTTTTTTCATAGAACCAACTCTTAGTTTTATTAATTAATTCAATAGTTTTTTTACTTTCAATTTTATTAATCTCACCTTTTATTTTTTGAATTTCAAGTTTTGTGTTTGTCTGGGGGTTTTTAATTTGTTCCTTTTCTAGTAATTTTAGTTGTAAGACCAATTTGTTGGCCCTCTCTTTCTCTATTTTATGCAAGTAGGCCTCTAGAGATATAAAATTTCCCCTTATTACTGCTTTGGCTGTATCCCACACATTTTGGTATGATGTCTCATTATTGTCATTTTCTTGGGTGAAGTTATTAATCATGTCTATGGTTTGCTGTTTTACCCAATCATTCTTTAGTATAAGATTATTTAGTTTCCAATTATTTTTTTGGCTTTTAATTAAATGTTATTTTGATTGCATTGTGGTCTCCATTTAGCTTTCTCCAAAGATCTATCATATCAAACTTTTCTAGTATTCTATTTACCTCTCTGACTTCTTATTTATTTTGTGGTTTGATTTATCTAATTCTGAGAGTACAAGGTTGAGATCTCCCACTATTATAGTTTTACTGTCTATTTCTTTTTTTCAGCTCTCTTTAAGTTCTCTTTTAAGAATTTAGATGCTGCACCACTTGGTGCATATATGTTTAATATTGGTACTGCTTCATTATGTATGCTACCCTTTAGCAAGATATAATGCCCTTCCTTATCTCTTTTAATTAGATCAATTTTTGTTTCTGCTTGATCTGAGATGAGGATGGCTATCCCTGCTTTTTTGGCTTCATCTGAAGCATTGTAGATTCTGCTCCACCCTTTTACTTTTATTTTGAATGTATCATCCTGTTTCAGGTGTGTTTCCTGTAAACAACATATAGTAGGATTCTGACTTTTAATCCAGTCTGCTAACTGCTTCCTCTTTATGAGGCAGTTTGCCCCATTCACATTTATGGTTAGAATGACTAATTCTATATTGCTTGCCATACTGTTAACCCCAGCTTATGTTTTTTTTCTCCTTTCCTTTCTTCTTACCCCCCTACCCAGTATTAAACTTGTGAACACCACTTGCTTTTCACAGCCCTCCTTTTTTAGTATCCCTCCCCCACTTTAAAGTTCCTCTTCCTATTTTACCCCTTTTTCTCACAATCTCTGTATTCCTTTCCCCTTAGCTTCCTCCTTCCCTCTCACTTTTCAATGAATTGGAAGAAGTTTCGCCATAAATCGAATATGTCTATTGATACACACTATGTTCATCTCCCTCCTTTCTTTCTCTCAGATATAATAGGTTACCTTTGCCTCTTTGTGAGATGTAGTACCACCACTTTATCCTTTTTATGATATAATTTACTTTCCACCTCTAGTTTCTAGGACAAATTATACATGTGTTCTTTACATATTTTTATGGCAGAAATATAGTTCTCAAGATTTCTTTTTACCTTTTTAGAAGTCTCTTGAGTTCTGTATTTGAAGATCAAACATTTTGTGTAGGTCTGTTTTTTTCATCAAGAATAGATGGAATTCATTTATTTTTTTAAATATCCATCTTCTTCCCTGGAAAACGATGCTAATTTTTGCTGGGTAAGTTATTCTTGGCTGCATACCAAGTTCCTTAACCTTTCAGAATCTCATGTTCCAGGCCCTTCATTCTTTTAAAGTGGAAGCTGCTAGATCCTGGGTTATCCTTATTGTGGCTCCTCCATATCTGAATTGCTTGGAGTTGTTTACCTTGTCCAGCTCACTAATCCTGTTTTCCTTGGAGTTGTTTTATATTTTCCAATTCACTAATCCTGTTTTCCTTGGAGTTATTTATCTTTTCTAATTCACTAATTTTATTTCTCAATGATTTGATCTCTTTATCCACTCTGGATAACTTCTCCAGGCTCTCTTTCCAAGCTTCCCTTTCCTTTACCCATTTCTCTACTAGCTTTCTTGTGAGAGCCTTTTTGATTTCCTCTATGAGATTCTTTTGTATTGAGGAGCAGATTATATCCCCCTTAGGGGATTCCTCTGGGGACAGTCTATTTTTAGTCTCCTCAGTATTTGAAGTCTGCTCTCTCTCCTTACAGAAGCTGTCAATGGTTAGAGCCCTTTTAAATTTTTTGTTCATTTTGTCAAGAGCAGAATTGAAGAAAACAAATTGACAAGAGGAACAATTGGTCTGTTTTTGGGGAATGGGGCTGGATGGTGTTAATGGTGGATGTTGCTTTTCAGACTGGGGGTAGGGCAGCAGAGAGCCACTAACAGAACAGAGATGGCTACACTGTGTCTGCTCTCTGAGGCTCTGAGAACGTGCTGAATCAGTCCAGGTGGGGGTTGGGGGTGGCCGGTTCCAAGAGAAGCTAGCTTTCCAGGGTTTTAATCTTCACCTCCAGTGTTTACACCCTCTCCCTGCTCCTGGCTTGCTGCCAAGACAGAGTATCCACAGTGGGGTAAAAGTCTTTTTGCAGAAACAACAGAGATCGTACCTCTCTCCCTGAGCTGTGTGAGCTGTCTGTCTTGCTCTGGCTGCCTGCCCTCAGTCTGTGCCCAGTCTGTTCGACCCTCCCCCAAACAAACACAGACCTTCTCTGGCGAATTTCAAGGATGTCGTCTCTTGGTGATTATTTGTGGGTTTCTTTTCTGGTCAAGCATTAACTCCGAGGCTTGTCATGAAGTAAGTCCTGAGAGAAAACATGGAGCTCAAGCAGCTCTCTGCCTCCACGCAGCCTTCTTGGCCGGAAGTCCTATTCCTTCTTTTTAAATGGCTTTAAAATGTAATCAATAAGTTATAGCTATTGTTTTCCCCCCAGAGTCAATGGAGGTTAAGTGACTGGCCCAGGGTCACATGGCTAAGAAGTGTTAAGTGTACAGCTATTTTTTTTTGGTAAATATTAAGTCAGACTCTTCAGCAAGGAGTAAATATAGGTTTATATTGCCACCTCACCAATGTTAGCAAACACCTCAGTTGTCCTTATAGGGATGCTTTCACCATATAGCAGAGTTCAATAGTTGATTTTAGAAGCTTTGAAGAGAATTATTACATGTATTTTATGCTAACCTGCTTGCTTGAATTCAATTCATTTTCCCTAATTACTTTCTACTAATATTAATTAAATTTTTAGAAAATTAATTCTGCCTGAGATCTTTAATTGTTCAATTGTTCTGGTTGTTTATGGTTTTTCTAAACATAATTCTCTATGAAATTATTGAAGATTTGAAAACACCAGTGCAAATATGATTATGTAAATATAATGATTATGTACAATATATAAATAACCAATATGTATATATGTACACATGTGCACACATACTCACAAACATATGTGTGTGCTTATTCAGTATGCAGTAAATGCAAATCACAATTTTTTTCTGGCCAGAAATCCTGAGGATTTTCTTCTCTTAGATGGATTACTTTTTATTTAGTTGTTTGTTTTTTTTGTTTATATTATGTAACAGAAGCTATTCTTTCTCTCTGTACCTGTTAAACACCTTAGCTTATGAAGGGCAGAGTCTCCCACTGAATCCAGGCCTATCTCTAGTCATTTTTGATCTATATTTTGTCACTGTATTCAGATGGTTCTGGAAAAGAAAGTGAAGTTGGTGACTTTGCACAGACTTCTATCACTCAAATTCAGTTCATTTGCATGTTATGGTATCACTTCCCTGATGTCCTGCTCATCTTCCAGAACAAATGATAGACAACTATAACAACAACTAATATACATATATATATATATATATATATATATATGCCTGTATAGATGTATGTATGTATACACATATATAAATATATTCACATATATAAAGTATAAATGTTCATGTGCTTAAATACATATTTATATTTTACACATTCACATGGTGTGTGTATAAAATGATTTTGACTTGGTTCTCTACCAGTGCATGAGTAATAACTAAAATAGGATTTATTTTTCAGTCAACAAAAAAAATACATCTCATTATCATAAAATAAAATAAAAAAATCAATGAAAGGATAAAAGAAGTAATCTAGTTCTCTAAGATCATAGTAAATACAAAATGGTGGAAATCAATACATATTTATTTAGCACTTACTATGTACTCAGCATCATACTTGGTGGTAAGAGATGCAAATGAATAAAAAGATATGACTTTTGCTCTTGGGGAACTATAATCTGGTTAGAAAATTAAAACATAACCAAAATATATAGTAAATATATAACGGGATGATCAAGTATATAGTAAAGACTATTATTTTCACAAAAAGACATCTATCTCTCCCCTCCCTAAAAGAAAGAGTAGTCATTATGAGAATAGTAAAAAAAAAAAAAAATATTGAAATCAGATTAGAGATCTGAGTTGCTAAAATGATGTTTTCCTCTATAAGGCATAGCTTTACATCAAAAACTATCTCAAGGCTTTGCAAAGATTCATTCTCTATTGAAAATTGCAGTCAGAAAGACATCACAGACTTCTCCTAGATGGAGTTACCTGAACCTAGACTCTGGGATGGTTGGTGAACCTGGCTATTAAAAGACAACTTTCTCTCAATTGTTCTTCCTTCCTTTCTGTGCTAGTAGTTGAACCATAAACAAATAGATGTGACTTATATTTACAGATAAAGAAAAGACAATATAATGTGATACATAAAGAAAACAATGTGAATGTACTTTCAAAACTCTCACCTCATTAATATGTCCAAATTTTAAATTAATGAAAACTGATGTCTCTATACAAATCATTTTATGATCTTTCTTTCTAAAATCAGATTTGAATTATTCAAAAGGGATCAAAAGGAGTTAGCACAATAGATTCATTCACAATGACTTTTGTCAGTCTCTGGCATATTATTAGGCTATACATATAACCAGGAGCTGACAAAAGTCTTCATGGTTGAGTTTATCAAGCTAACCACTGTTGATATCTTAGAAGTTGTGCTTTCTTATGTGTTTCTTATATTAGGAAGTAATTAAATCATGAGGAAAAGTAGACATTAGCTCAGATATGCAACACTAAATCTGTATTTTGCTCTCAGGATATCTGTATTTATTTGAAGGTGAAGAATCATGAGTATATGAAAAAATGATAAAAGAAATATTTAATATGTTCCCTACACTTTGGATACTTGTATACACTAGGACTTTGATACCAAGTAGCCTTAGTCCCATCCCTGCAAAATTACTTTCTCAGGAATCCGAGTGTAAATATCACTTATATGAATTTGAATATTTATTTCTGACTTGAAATATTGGAGGAAAGGATCCATGTTCATATCATGTTAGAATACTTCGTGTTCAATACTTCAAAGGATGTATGATAAAGGTACTCCCTTCAACAGTTCAAATCATAACTTATCTATATTCTTATTCATGCTCTATCATCACTCTACATTAATGTAGTAGCCTTGCTATATGTGTCAATATTTTATGGATACCAGGACACCAATAGGAACTCTTCTGCTATTCTTTGCTCTCACTGAATGTCTGGCCTATTTTCCTGTCCAGGTATTTTTACTTAGATGGTATATTTTACACTAAATGATACTTAATAAAATGACACAGTCTATTTGCAGTCACCATATCACTTTCAGTTTCTCTTCCAGTGACATATTTTTTAGAGATGTTTATATTACATAAATAATCACCATATAGTACCACTGGAAGAGTATTTATATTACAAAAATGAGACTTTGTTTCAGGAAGAAACTCAGAGACATTGAACTTACTGAAAATTTCCAAAATGTGATCAATCTGACTCTTATTCTACAAGCAGATCTCCTATCAATCAAATAACGATACAATGTCAAGGTACTAACTGTATCCCATATTCTTGACCATAGTCATTCTCTATTCAATTGTTTGTTTGTTTTTTTTTTTTTTTTAGGGATTGAATCAAAGTCCTTTGAGTGGTTTTGTATCTGACTTAGAAAGGTCCATTATGTTTTTGAATCAGGGCATTGTCATTTATAAAAAAAACCTGAAGAATCTCATCATTCATAAAGAAACATTCTTTCATCTTCATTCTATGCAGTGTACCTTCCATGATGGTTTGCCTGCTTCATGTTTCTCTTGATCTAAATAATCAAAGAATAGTTGAATGAGATTTTCATTATATTTATTACTAAATATGGAGTTATATGATTTTTACATATTGTGGAAAACATTTTGTTGCAGAAGTTATGTCATTCAAGGTGGCCTTTGGTGCCCTAAATAATTTTTTTTTTAATAGGCAACAAACAACAAACATGGGAGGATGTCATATTCTTTGTACCTGTGAGTGAAATGTGTGACTGTAAAGACATGGTCTTCTGTAGAAATTGTTTACAAATGCCTGACTCTTCTCTTCTTATGTTTTCATCAAACATATTCTTTTTTTACATGTGGATCTGTTTCATAAAGATTTTGCAGAGTGAGGAAATAAGCACATGGGTCTATGTTATTTATACATTGTTGATGAACAATGATTATTTTATCCAGTAGTAAAAATATATATGATTCCCAACCCCCTATTTTTTGGAATCTATGTCTCTAAAACATTGGAGACAGGGTATGAGGGGGAGAACTCTCAATGTCATCAAAATTATATTGCTGCAAGAACAAACTTCTGTGTATATTTTATCTAATCCAGTTGTGCTTCCCTTCTTAAGCTTCATGAATGAATGAATGAAAAAGGATTCTATTACTGTTGTGCCACAGTCTCCTTTAAATTGTCCTGCCTCAGTTTCCCCAATTGTTCTTCCTCAGTTTTCCTAATTGTCTTGCCTCAATTTCCCTGGTTAAAACCCCCCTTTCTGCTCATTATGATGGGGTTGAGGTCCCTTTAAGATTACTTTCTGATTTCCAAACCCCCCCATGGCTGAAGAAGCTAGGATCTTTTGATTCACAAATCCTGGTCAAAAAGCACTCTTTTGAATTCCAATGATATCCAGGCTTTCCCCAGCCCCCATCGGATCTGAGATCAGGAGCCTGGGACTCCACCCACCTTCAAGATCACCAAGAGCCCCCATTATAAAAGGGGCTACTTTGGAGTCCACACTTTGCAGAAGTCCCAAACATGGCATCCTTATGTCGGCCATGTCAAGGGTTTCTGCCCACTGGACCTATTCCGGTGCCCTTTTATCTCTACCCTCAACTTTACTAACTAAACTTTACTTCCAAACCCCTACAATAAACCTTTTTTTTTTTAATCAATCTAGGTTTTCAGGCCTGTAAATTCCTTTACAGGGGATTCTGCGCCATCATGGGACTATCCTTGCACCAACCCAAAAGGGGGTTCCCCCTTTCCTAACTCTCATTAATTAGAACTGAGATAATTAGGGCTGAGGAGATCTGGCATTCCAAAAGATAAAAATCCAGATGTCCTATGTCAGATACCTAATTGGTATCCTCTAAGTCCAGACTTCCTGGCTCTAGTTGAACACCTTCTTAACTCCCAGTTAGTAAGAATTTATGGTCCTACCCCCCCTGCCAACCTGTCAGAACCGAATTGTTGAGCCCTGCTCAGAGATTCCAGCTCACCAGAGTTTGTACTCCACCCCTATTTGTTTACCTGAGGAGTTTAGAGCTTGTATATATTTCATTGAGAATTCACATTCACTTCTGGGTGTTTTGGACATCAGCCCTGGGGTCAACATGCCCCCAGCACAATGTCTCCCTTTTAGAAATCCAAATAAAATATTAAAAACACTTTAATCCCTATCTTGGCTCAATTTCTCTGGCATTACATTGCGTGCCAAGTATAATGCTAAATACAGAAGATACAAATATAACAAGCAGACAAGACTGCCCCTGCCCTCAAAGAGCTTATAGGGGAAAAGAAGATAAATAGAGAAATTAGTGGCCAAGAAAGAATTTTTGGGACAATGAATATAGTTATAATTAAGTACAGCTTCATTTCAGTGATTCAGCACGAAGAGACCAGAGATCTCAGTAAATCAGAAGATGCTTGTGACTAGTATATCATTTTAATTACTGTGTTTCCCTAGAACTTTATGTGCCATTATTCAATAAGCCCTCTCCTTAGTTTGGTAAATCCTTGACTGGGACAATTATTTAAAAGGTGCACAGTATATCCATAGTTACATTATTTTTAGCTCCAATCTAGATTCTTCAGGTTTTTCTACCTTAGGAAATATTTTTCTACCTTAGAAGTCTTACCTACCCTCCTACCCAACTCCTACCCAACTCCCTTTTGTGTATCTTCATCTATTGGAATATAATTTCCTTAGGGGTAAGGTCATATTTTTTAATTTTTTTATTAATTTTTATAATTATAACATTTTTGACAGTACATATGCATAGGTAATTTTTTTTTTTACAACATTATCCCTTTAACTCCCTTCTGTTCTGAATTTTTTCCCTCCTTCCCTCCACTCCCTCCCCTAGATGGCAGGCATTCCCATACATATTAAATATCTTATAGTATATCTTAGGTACAATATATATGTGCAGAACCGAATTTTGTTGTTGTTATTGTTGCAAAGGAAGAATTGTATTCGGAAGGTAAAAATAATCTGGGAAGAAAAACAAAAACAAAAACAAAATAATAATAATGCTCACAGTTTACACTCATTTTCCAGTGTTCCTTTTCTGGATGTAGCTGATTCTGTCCATCATTGATCAATTGGAATTGGATTAACTCTTCCCTATGTTGAAGATATCCACTTCCATCAGAATACATCCTCATACAGTATCATTGTTGAAGTGTACAATGATCTCCTAGTTCTGCTCGTTTCACTCAGCATCAGTTGATGTAAGTCTCTCCAAACCTCTCTGTATTCCTCCAGTTGGTCATTTCTTACAGAACAATAATATTCCATAACATTCATATACCATAATGGGTAAGGTCATATTTTAAAATTGTATTTGTATTTGCAGCATTTAATACAAGGGCTAGCATATAGTAAGTGCTTAATAAAGATTCTCTGTCTCTCAATCTCTCAAAAATTTGTAGTCAGATTAAAGTGGAGATAGCAGTATCTTAATTCCTTGACTTGCCCCAACCTTACTACCCTACCATGATGGTGTTTCTAATCTCCATGGTACTCATGATAATAAATCAAATCTGATGAATTCTTTGTTTGAATCCCCAGGTGGGACCTGTGAATCACCACAACCACCCTCAATTGGTTGCAATTTCTTATTCTCTCATGGCTTTGTTTTCAGTGAGATCAATATTGATATGACTTATTTTTTCTAATAATATGTCAAAAATAAGTTCTTATTTTGGATCTGAATCAATTAATACTTCTAGATAATCTTTTGATATTATTGAGTCTTTTCCAGAACCTCTGACTCATTGTGACTACATTTGGGGTTTTCCTGGCAAAGACAAGGAAGTTGTTTGCTATTTCTTTCTCTAGCTCATCTTGCAGATGAAACTTAGACAAAGAGTGTAAAGTGAATTGTCCATTGTCACACAATAAGGATATGAAGCTGAATTTGAAGTCAGATTCTCCTGACTCCAGAGTCAGTACTCCTATAACACTGATGCATTATTCTGATACCTCATCTCAGCATGTCATTGAAAAGGGAGCTATCTAAGCTACATCCTGGAAAATAAACTCTTGACAGTTTCTACCAACATGGAAGATTTTTTGAACACTCAGTCTTTTGAGTCCAAGTCTGATGTCTGAATAACAGCTTAGCTAAACACAGAGTCTCATCTGCAAGAATGCAGGCCATTAAGCAAAAGATTTGTTGACCAAGTCAACCTATGAAACATAGTAATATACAAAATGGTTCTTAGGTTTCTGAAGCCTGCTTTTATTTCTTCAATGTTATGTTGTAAAAAAGTAGCAGAAAAGAAAACAGAGGGTCTTGAGAATCAAGTTTTTAAAATGTATCCAAACATTAATCCTTTTGGAAAAAAGAAAGACTTGAGACATGGGATGAATGACTGATCTCTCTGTTTCAAGACTCATTAAGCATCACACACATTCTCTGTAATCATATGAACTGCATACTGATGAAGTACGATGTCATTTCCAATTCCTGCTCTTGTAATGTGCCTGAAAAGCATTTGTAATGTGAATAGAATGAAATATGTACCATAACTTAGAAGGGAAATGGTATTCTCTTGTGTCCCCCAAAGTATGCCAGCATTATTTCTGATAAGCAGAGATTACAAATGACAGAGGAAAAGCATTTTTGCCAGGAATTCTTGAGTTCATTAATACAATACATTTATAGTATGTTCTCCCAAAGATGCTTATGTTTAATAATTTCCATTAAAATGAGCTAAATCTGCCTTATAATCTCAGACCCATTTTGGAGTAGCCCAAAATGATTGTTTTATTTATATTCACTAACATGAATGATCAAGATAAATTTTATGTATACAATGGGGAGAGAGGAGATAGGTATCATTCTTTATTTTTTTTTAATTTTAATAGCCAGAAGTTTCTCAATGGAAAATAAAGCACAGAAAAGTAAATATCATTGGAAGATAGTAACTGATGACGTATATGTCTTTATTGACATCCTCAAAATCTTCAACAAAGAACTATCCAAAAGTCTTGATGCTGTTCGCTGTTTGTAGCTGAATAAGCACTTACTATACAAATGCATATGCTTTCAATGACAGAATAAAGAGTTTTATGAGATGTCTAATCCAGTCCCCTTAACTGCTTGAACCAGAGATTAAGTTCAGAAATAGACAGAAACATAGAGGGAATAAATCTAGTGCAAATTCTTCTTTTTTTTTTTAAACAGTATAATCTAGATTCAGACCCAAAATGATTATTTATTCTTGTCTTCCCTAACTCCCCAAGATACCTCCCACTCATTCTATATACATCTTCTCCCCACAAATTGCATGGCAACTGGCACAATGAAGGGAGGAAGGAAAGGAATGAGGCAAGAAAGGAAAGACGGAAGGAGGGAGGGAAAGAAAAAGACTTAGGGGAAAAGGAAGGAAAGAAATGGAAGGAAAAAGAAAAAGAAGAAAAAGAAAACTGGAAGGGGAAATTATTAAAATATAGTAGTGGAAAAGAAATGAGGTGTTTACTACTGCAATGTCTGAAAAACAGTTGGCTCTCCAAAAAGAGCAAAACTCCTCAGACTAGCAGGGATAATAGCTATTCACACCTTATTCCTCATGCAGGAGCCAAAAAGTGGAATTATTTCATGATTGGAATGGGTGGCCAAGATATTAGTTCAAAGTTCAAACACTGCAATGCCTTATATTGGACTTTACAATGCTTTTCTCTAGGATATCTTGGAAATATATGGGGACATCAAGAAGCCAATTTTCTAAGTTCTCATGGCATAATTGGAACAATCATATGATTCATTTTCTGATATGATTAGAAGTCAAAAATTCGTTATTAATTCTAATGGCAAATCTAAGTAAGTGATTTTTTTTAGTATTAATTGAAATATGTGTCAATACATAGACATACCTAAAAGATAGTCCTTAGCAGCTTATACATTTTTTTTCTCAAGCTTCCTTTTGATTTTCTGTAGGGGTTATCCCCCCAGGTACAATATTTGAACTCATGCATTAGTCTGTCCAGAAATGGCCCATCTTTTCCTTATACACTTCTGAAGGAGAAACCTCAATCCAGAAATTTTTATTTAATTGTTATTGACTCTTCTTCCTTCTTGTTGAAGTCAGTATAAAACAAAAATGACAGAAATCAAACTATTATATTTCTTAAACAAAATGAAAGACAGTATTGAGACATACATCTTTGTTCAGTTAAGGCAGTCTTTCTTTTTCATCACTGCAGTGTTTGCCTTGTCAGAGAAACCAAAGCTCAGAGTGCTCTTTTCAAGTAAGAATCAAGCCTTCAAAACTCAGAAGCCTAGGCTGATAATGCCATGTTATCCTCTCAAATGAGAGCTGTGAACCCCTTAGAACAAGTTGCTAGAAGTAGAGGCCTTTGCAGGCCACTGAGGTTCAAGTAAATGCTTCATTTAGACAGCTTTCTGTGGGAAAATGTCTCTAAGCTATTTTAGTTTGCATTCTGGGTCCTAATTATGACAAACTTGAAGACCCCAGAAAACACCATGTATTCTGGCAAGCCTGCTTTTCTCCAGTCTAGGTCCAGAATTTCTTTACCAAGACAATAATTCCTTCTGGTTATTAAATGTGAATGCGGTTTTCAGTCTGTGACAAACCAATGGGATGAGAGGATGTCAGAGGCATTTGAAGATGGAGCATTCTTTTAATGATGAATGCAAGTGAATGAACATCTTAAAGTCCTAAGGTTTTTTTTTTCCCCTACAGGTCAGTTCCTGGCCTCTTTTCTTATTTTAGTGAAATAATCACAGTTACTTATTCATCTGGCTCTCCTTGGAATATTTTTGCAGCTGCAGCTGGAGAGGATCTCAATAACAGTATAATCTGACCCCTTGTTATAGGAGCAATATCTTACTACCTTTCTCCCATGCAAATTAGGCTGCTTTTTTACATCAAAAAGGCATAGTAAGCAGTTTTAAGATTCATAAGACTCATTGGAACAAAAGTTTAGGTGGGTGACATCAACCCCCTGATTGCTTGCATATAAAAACCTTTGAGAAGGTTTAGGTAGCACTGAGGAACTTATCTGGCAGAGCATGATGGCCAGTAGTGAAGAGTACTTCATTCAGTTGAATTAGCTCTGATAATCTTCAATGTATATTCTTATTGAATATTCTTCTTCTACAGCAGTGTAAATGGCTTTTTAATGGCAGTTAGTGTATCATTTAATTGTTATTAAATATTAATTATCAGGAAATAAACTTGAATAAGGCCCATCCAAGAATAGCCTTCATTTTTCAGATGAGGAAACTAAGATGCATACTACTACTGAAACCAAAATTTGAGGCTAAGGCCTCTGTATTTAAAGTTATGTTTTTCATTCTACAAAATTGCCTCCTTCTAGATAGAGTGGTATTCTACATCAATTGAGGAAACATTAAACAATGAAATAAGAGATACATGCTATAATCTTAAAGAGAAAATACATAGATTGTTTATGTAATTAGTCCCTAATTCTACTGCCTTCCTTCCAGTCACATTTCTTTTTTTATATAGCTTGCTTCACTATGTTTTTTTCAAGTTGTCTTGCACATAGACTGTAATGTGAGCTCCCTGGGAGTTAATATTTATATATTCCTTCATATCTTAGCACAGAGCCTAATGTAAAGTACTAGATATTTAATGTTTATTGACCAATTGACTGAAGACTTGATCAAAGCATCACAAAATACCCTATTTCTTGAAAGTAAAAAGAAAACTATCAACAATAGTTTGTGATTCTGACCAAGCCTCCACATTAGAGGATGAATTATATTGCTGGATATAATTGCTTGTTATAACAACTAGAAGAAATTTATTCATAGTTATCAAAAATCCTATGTTATCATCTATAGTGATAAGAGGAAGAAATTGAGGCTGAGTGAAATTAAATGATTTTTCCAGTCATATAGGAAGTTTCTAAATCAGTATTTGAAGTCAAATCTTCCTCATTTCAAATCTTGCACACTCTTCAACATGCCATATTTTAAATATAAACTGTACCATGAATGGAATCAATAAAAGTTGTATAGACAGAGTGGTGTTTTACACTTCAGAATCATAAAAGTGCTGTTGTTCTGCAAAATGACAAAGCATAACAGGGGACTACCAGAATTATGTGGCTTAAGTTGAATGGAGAAGGAGATACATAAGATAGTATAAAGCTGAGTACCAGATGAGAATCAAGGCTGAACTTGGGAGGAAATGAATGAATTAGATCCTAAATGATGGGAGGGATTTGTATAGGGTGACCAAGGCAATCCAACAAGTATTGATTTAGGGTTTCCTTTTTGTCACACATGGATATACTATAGAAATAAAGAATCACTGTAGTCCCTGCCCTGAAGAGGATGATATGACAATGGGACTGGGAGGATAGAGAAATGCCATTCTTCAATTCTGAGCAAAACAGGAAGGTCTTCTATTTTCCAGTCAAATGTTTATTCTTTTTTTCTTAATCTTTTAATTTTTCTAATGTTTATTCTTTAAATCTTTACTGAGAGATCTTGAAGGGAAAGGGACCCACATGTGCAAAAATGTTTGTGGCAGCCCTTTTTGTAATGGCAAGAAACTGGAAACTGAGTAGATGCTCATCAATTGGAGAATGGCTGAATAAATTATTGTATGTGAATGTAATGGAATACTATTGTTCGGTAAAAAATGACCAGCAAAATTATTTCAGAAGGCTTGGAGAGGCCTATATGAACTGATGCTGAGTGAAATGAGCAGGACCAGAAGATCATTATGTACTTCAACAACAATATTATATGATGATCAATTATGATGGATGTGGCTGTCTTCAACAATGAGATGATTCAAACCAGTTCCAATTGTTCAGTAATGAAGAGAATAAGCTACACCCAGAGAGAGAACTATTGGAAATGAGTGTGAATCACAACATAACATTGTCACTTTTTCTGTTTTTATTTGCTTGCATTGTTTTCTTTCTCAGTTTCTCTTTTTCTTCCTTTTTGATCAGATTTTTCTTATACAACAAGATAACTATATAAATATGTATACATATAGTGGATCTAACATGTATTTCAACATATTTAACATGTATTGGACAACCTGCCATCAAGGGGAAGGGGTGAGAGGAAGGAGAGGGAAAATTGGAACAGAAGGTTTTGCAAGGTAATTGTTGAAAAGTTATCCATGCATATGTTTTGTAAATAAAAAGCTATAATAAGAAAAAATAGAAAAATAAATAAATCTTTACTGAGGAAAATAATGGCCCAGTGCATGGGGTCTGGAGTCAGGAAGGCCTAACTTCAGATTCAGCCTCAGATAATTACTAGCTGTATGACCCTGAATAAGTCATTTAAACTCTATTTATCTTGGTTTCCTCAACTGTAAAATGAAAATAATAATAGTACCTCTCAGAGTTTTTGGGAGAATATAATGAGATGATATTTATAAAAGTGATTAGCACAGTGCCTGACACACAGTAGTGATATAATAAACACTCCCCTATACTGCATCTTAGCTTCATTTATAAAACTAAATTTTACACTGAGTTCTATGATTATGTATAAGCAAGACTGACCTCTAAACTTTTACTATAATCACAACTTCATACATTACATAAATATATTCATAGTCTGTAAATGAAGAGTTGCTATTCCATGGGAAAAATTTTATAAATAATAAATTGATTTTTTTTTCAATTTCAAAGAGTAAAACATTAAAACAAAAAAAATAGGCGTTAAAAACCCAGATCAAAATATTTATTCAGTGATCAAATATAATCACATTTTATAATGACAGTCATCATTCAAATGCATTTTATCAAATTATAAATATTAATAATCTGTGACTTTCAAACTTTAATAAAATTGAATAATCCAGATGTTCTTCAATTTATTTAATCTATTTTGAGTTCTACACTGGTATTCACTTTGTTATAAAAACATCTTCAGTTTTCATGAAAAGGTCACTAAGAACAAAAAGTGATGGATAAATGAATTTTATTTCATAGATACTCATAAATATTTCTCTCATTGCTACAAATATTTTGAGGATGTGTCTAAAAACAATTACTTTTATAGGAACTTTGGGCCAAATTTGGATACAATGTTTAGTAGATATGAATCATCCTCACTTCTGTTCTCATATTTTTATCATCTCCCTACTGTATAGACTAGAATCTCTGGGTCCATTGATTGACTTTATTTTATCCAGACTTAGGACCACAAACTAATATTCCTCTAACTAACATAAATCTAAAAGTTTTAGCACAAGTTCCTACAAGCTTAAAAGAAGGGATATTTATTCTCTCTATGTTCAATTAGCTTTAGTGACTCACTTTCGTAGTCTATATTAAATATAAATAATAATGATAACAAAAATGTCTATACAGTCTTTAATCTTTTCTAGATACTATGTAAGTATTTGCAAGTATTAATTCCTTTGATCCTCCCAACCATACTTGAAATTAGGTGCTAATCCTAGGTTGAAGACCTATTAAGAGTTTGAGAACAAATTTGAACATAGATCCTTGTGAGTCCATGTCCCTATCCACAAAACCACCCAATTGTTCTACTGTATTGAGCACTGAAGTCAGTTCACAACCTAGTTCCTTCCTATTGTTTCTATTTTCTTACACATTTCTCCTCCCATTACCCTGGACTTCTTGCAGTTCCTCTACCACAACACATAATCATCTGTCTCTATGTCTTTGAACTGGCTCTAAAAATCAAGTCAGGAATTAAGTGGGAGGGTAGGAGTGGAGTGTATAAAACCAGAAAATAGAATGTGAGATCCTTATAACTTTGTAATACCTTTTCATTCTATGACTTGAAACAAATGATCACAAGTCCAAAGAAACAGTAAAGGACAAGGAATTTCACAGGAACTAAACAGATGTCTAAAGAAAAACAGGAGACCATCCACTGAGAAGAAGGATTGATAGCTAACAAAGGCTATTTTCTGTGTCAAGTTGGGATACTGGAAAAGAAAAGAAGATTGTGGGGGAAAACTTGATGGGAAAATATTAAAAATAAAAGGAAAAAAACAAGTATAAATTTCATTTCTTCCTTTGGAAATCAGCTCCTGTGGTCAAATCCTTCTTATCATCACTTCTATTGATTACTTACAGTTAGACTCAGTACACAATTCAATTCAACTAATGATAAATTGTTCAGGGTACTTTCCTATACCTTGAGAAGGTAGAAAGCTTAGATAAGACTCAGTTTCTACTTTGTGGTGGTTCAGTTCTAGAAGTGAGAGAAGCTATTTCTGCAGATAAGTATACTCACACACTCAAATTATTTGTTCTCATCCATTTGGGAGTTCCTTCTGACAATGGGCATTATAATTCATCTTTTTGTACCCTTCCTGTGTGACTCTTTTCCACATTCTTCCATTTATTCATAATTGTAACAATAATGTGAGAAATGCTGAAAAGTTGGGTTTCCACAGAGTGTTGCAAGCTTCAAGGTAGTGTGTGATAGTGAGTACCATTGACCAAGAGGTTTTCAAAATGTGAGAGAATAAGGAAGGTTAAGATTCCACAGAACAATTAAGTGATTAGAAGTCTTGAGCAAACAAGGAATTGGGGAGTTAGAAAGGCACAGATAGATTCAAATAATCAAAAAGAGTTTCATGGTTTGAGAAAAACCACAAACTTAAGATAATGGTCAATCCAGTCCTAACAAGTTGGAGTCAATGATCTGACTTGGCCAAATCACTATTGCACCTTCTTAAAAAGCTAATTGAATATTAAACATACCGTGTAGGAGTTTCCCTCCATTTTTGAACATGGGATGTAGGATAAATGAAGGGGAAAATGATTTTACATAATTAGGGGAAAACATGTCATGGGTGTATCAGAAAGATTGTAACCCAGAAGGAACTGATCAATCTCTGAAAAAAAAAAAAAAAAAAGACTGAACCAAACTAACAAGGATAAAGCTTCTCTCACTTCTGTGCTTGGGGTTCCCTCTTCCCAAAGAGGAATGGGGCCTGCTTCTGGCCAAAAACATTAAGATGAATCCTTAAGATTAATTTTAATAAAGTTTCCTTGATATGTGATTTTTAGTGTCATGAATGTATTTCTAACAATAATAATAACAGCTATATACAAAATAACCAACTTGGAAAACAAGACAATTATATGAAATAAATATAAATGTAGTTTAAGATCATTTTGTTGTTTTTGTTGAATTGTTTCAGTAGTGTCTAACTTTGTGACCCCATTTAAGATTTATTTTGAAGAAGGTAGTGGAATGACTTCACATTTCCTTCTGCAGTTCCTTTTATAAATGATAAAACTGAGGCAAGCAGGATTAAATGACTTAACTAGGTTCACACTGCTATTAATGTCTAAGGACAGATTTGAACTCATGAAGACAAAACTTCTTTATTCCAAGCCCAGTGCTCTATCCACTGCACCACCTACCTGCTCTTTTATAATCATTAGACTCACTTGGAAACTATGAGAGTTCACTCAAATTATAATTATTATTCATTCCAATTGCTTTCTTCATAACCTTATCCCCTGAAAACAGATAATTATGAGGAGGAACAAAAAAAGAGAAAAAAATCGATAATGAAATACAATGAAAAAGATGAGAATCATCAATAATTAATAATCACAAAAAATAAACCTAAATGGAATGAACTTACTTATAAAATAGAAAAGACTAGAAGGATGAATTAGTAAAAGAATCTTCAATTATAATAACTACACCTTCAACATAAAGATTCATAGTTAAGATGAAGAAGTAAATCAGTATATACTCTAATGGCTTCAAAAATAAGAGGTGACACCAAAAGCAAAACTATTTTAAAATGCCTGTTAGATAAATATTGTCGATATGGTATTGAATATGGAGGTAGCTGGGTGACTCAATGGGTAGAATGTTTAGCCTGGAGTCAGGAATATCTGAGTTCAAATCCTGCCTCAGATTCTTACTAGCTATGTGACCCTGAGCAAATTATTTAACTTCTGCTTGCTTTAATCTACCAGAGAAAGAAATGGCAAATCATTCCAGTAACTTTGCCAAGAATTTTGTATAGATAGTATTGACATACTATGATCTAATAGGTCATAAAGACTAAGACATGACTGAACAACAACAATATTGTAAGCAGGAAATGAACTACCTAATTACTTAAAGGAAAAACTAATTGATCTTCAAAGCAAATTAAGAACAGTAATTGCTAGAGATTTTAGCATGTCTGATTCAGACAAATTCATATCTATTCAAAGAAAAACAATTTGGATAAAATTTTATAAAAGTTAAATGTGGAAAATTCCAGGTGATTATTTATGACAACAAGAAATATAGTATTCTTGAAATGTATTTTATACTTTTTATAAAAATGTCAACATAATATAGCATTAGAATATTTATAAGAAAAATGAGAAAATCAAAATTATTAAATGAATTCCTATTGACCATAATGTAGTAAAAACTATAACTATAAAGATAATTTGAAGAAAAGAATAATGCTTAAATGGAGTTTAGAAAATATTCTAAAAATGCATCAAAGAACCATAGAATTTGCATTTGATACAATAAAAATTTCCATCAATAAATGTTAACAGAGTTAAAGCATACCAAAACTTTTAAAATATAAATGTCACTCAAAATATTATTTGGGATAAAATTGATATCACTAAACATGTTCAACAAATAAAAGTAGAAGCAATGTATTAATGCATTGGATATGCAATGAATGTAAATAAAGGCTAAAATAGAAACATATCAAAAAGTTCCTATGTTGTAGCGAGCTGTCGTCTCCAGAAGCTGCCGGATCGCTCTCTGGGAAGAGATCTGCTGTGTCTACTCAAATCTCTCCAACAGATTCTTCTTCCTGTAAGGAACCGTTGTCTCCAGGCAGTTGCTGTTAACTCTTGTCCAAAGAAGTGACTTCCCTTCCTGCAGAGAGCCCCGTCAAGCCTGATGTAATGCAGAGAATCTTCATTTTGTCTCTGGGAGTCATCTCTTTTATTCTCCCAGAGAATGGGCGTGGGATAATGCAAGGGCTTCTGGGAAGAACCACCTCAGCCAATGAGCCTGCTCCTTCCATCAAGTCAACCTGAGTTCTCACCTTGTAATTGTCCAACCTGAATTCTCACCTTGTCACTATCCAGACAACCCTAGTTCTCACTTAGTAATCCTAACACTATGTATTTGAAAAATAGAAGAGATAAAATTAAATGCAAAGAGAAGCAAATAAATTAACAAATAAAGTAGGAGTTGGTTCTTAGAAAATATTAGTAATAGATGAGAACAAAGACCTGATTTCTGATTTCACTGGTTTAGGATAAACCAAGTATTTATTTTGATGTAGAAGAGGGAACAACATTATCAGAAATTTATAGGCTTAGAGAGATGCCTAGAGAGTTGTAACTGATGATATAATTGAGAGGGTTATGTGGCTAGCAGAGATAACTATGAATCCAAATTGGTTCTGGTTCTGAAAGTGACTCTCTACCCGGTATGATATGCATGCTAATTATCAATAAGGAAAGATACCTTTAATAGGTTTCATTTAAAAAATAGAAAACCTAAATTGTACCAAGAAAAGAAAAATAACAATAAATGAAGATAAAATATAAATTTTGCTGGAAAAAATTAGTAATATTAAAAAATTTAGTGATATTTATAAAAATAATAGTAACAGAACAAGAAATAGAGAAATTAAGGAACACCATTTCAGAACAAGAAATTAAATAAACCATAAAAAAGTTCAACTCCTAAAACAAAAAACAAAACAAACAAACAGCAACAGCAAAAGAAACTTCTGGCCTAGTTGAGTTGACATAAAAATTCTACAGAGGGAAAGAAGGAGAGAAATTTAGTCAGAGACAGAAAAAGAGAGAGGGGCATGGAATAAAAGGGCATGGAGGGAGGGAGAGAGAGAGAGAGACAGAGAGAGAGAGAGAGAGAGAGAGAGAGAGAGAGAGAGAGAGAGAGAGAGGCAGAAACAGAGAAAGAGAGAAAACATCCTACCAAATTATTTTAATGAAACAAATACGTTCCTGATATCTACAAACAGAAGAAGAGAAAGACATAGCTTTATCTCTAATATGTCTAATAGCTATTGATGTGAAAATATTAAAGAAAATATTACCAAAAAATACAGAAGCCTTTTCAAAGGATTGTACATTGTGTAAGGTTAAATTTATAGCAGTAATTAAAGAATGTCTCAACATTTAAAAGCTATTAATAAAAACATAATAACCTAAAAATAATATAATATGCAACATACATGATTATATTAGAAAATGCTGAAAAAGCTTTTCATAAACCATAGAACTTATCGGTTTAAAAAAAAACACCATATATCAGAGAAACAAATAGGTCATTCTTCAAAATGGTAAACAATTTACCCAAAACTGAGAATTAATTTTGTATTTAATGTTGAAACACTATGACCTTAAAAAGTTTTAAAGCAAGAGTACACATAGTCACAAGTATTAATTTATTCAGTGCTATCATTGCAATATAATAAAAAAAAGCTTTTGAACAAGGAAAAATAGTGTATCAAAAATCCAAAGGGAAATAATTATTTCAGAATAAGAAATCCCCCATCATATTTTTCTAAAAGGCACTTATATGCAAAGAACTAATACAAATGCATATTAGCAAAAGTCATTCTCCCAATAGATAAATTATATTTAATTGATAAGTGAATGGTATAGTTTTACAGATTTAAAGTGAAAAACTGCAAGTTATTGACAAAAATGAAAAATGCTTTAAATTACTAGGAATAAAGGAAATAGTGAACAAAATAACTGTTTAACACAGCTATCACCTTATAAGAGTCGCAAACTTCTTTATATATTAACTCATTTAATTCACACAATAACTCAAATGTTATTATTCTTTTTTTTACAGATGAGATAAATATTATGTGATTTGTCCAAACTTATACAGCCATTGTCTAAGATCACATTGAACTCAGCTATTTCTGAACCCAGATCTACTGTTCATCTACCTAAATTCCTCACAAAGAATAACAAAAGGATAAAATAGAAGTTGTTAGAGGTGTTATAAATGGACAGGCACACAAATGCTTTATTACTGAAGTAGTGAATTAATTCAACCATTTAGATAATTTTAAATTATACTTAAAAGTTCTATAAGTTGCACATTACCTTTGATCCAGAAATACTATTTTTTGACATATACCCCAAAAGAGTCAGGAACAGAAGAAAAGGACTTATCTACAAAAGAATATTTATAGCATCACTTTATTGTTATTACAAAGAATTAAAAATAAAATGTGTCCATTGAATTGAACAAATATGAAATACAACAGAATTTTTTTCATACAATAAGCATATTGAGGAAAGTGACAAATCTATTTTTTTAAATGCAGGAAAAATTTGAAGTAATAAAAATTCAATCAAATTGGATCAGGATGACAATTTGCATTGTAAGAGAGTAACATAAGAAGAAACAACTTGGAAAGACATCAGAACTTTGAATATTTCTTCTTAACAAGTGTATGAAATCAATTAACTGTTAATCATCATAAAGCATGTTTAATTACTTGCATTGATATAGAATGTTGTTTACAATAACTATTATTTTAATATTTTTCATTGTATCATTGGATACAAAACAAAAAATAAATAACTGAATAGCACCTAAGATTACTTCCTTAATGACATTGATTTACTAATTACTACTCCTTAAGTTTGGTTATTCAGTCAGTTTTTGTACTCTTCTATCACCTAGCCTAAATCTCTTCATCTTCACAGCTCATTCTTTTTATGAGAGATCTTATAATTTTGCCACAATTTTGTCATCCTCTTCCTTTTTCTGAATGCTAAGATATTTGCTATTCACTCTAGTCCTGCACTCCTATAGAACTTTTCCCAATCTCCATGAATTTCCAAGATCATCACTGATCACTCTTTTCCAGTTCTCCTAGTACTATGGACAATGGTTTACCTAGGCTTATTGACTTGGGCTCCTTTAGGGTAGCAATGTATTCTCTTGTTATCTTTTTGCTCATTTTCAATTTTAATTCCCTGTTAAATTTGCTTTGTCTGTTTGATTATTCTCATTCCAAAAATCACACTTCTTTCTCAGAAAACAAAAGTAACATAAGAGATAAGCACTTTAAACTGTTATGACCAGCAATAGTCTATCTATGATCAAGTTGTTATTTTATAATTAATTTCACATTACCTTGTAGGGTGATGTTTTGTTTCCTTAAATTAATTTTATATTCACTTTTAGTAAGAATTATTACTCTAACTTCTATATTTAAGAGAGTACCTAGTAATATATATAATGCTAGTTCCCAATAATCTCTTACTGATTTAATATAACTATAATCTACAGCCTAATCATGACAATTTCATTATGATACAAGAGTAAGGATTGGATTTGTGATTTCATTGTTGAAGGGAATCATATTGAATCTGGTTCTTCAACCTAGACTCATAGGGAGCTTTAAGAAACACTGATAAAGTAAATGACGTTTTCAAGATCACAGAGCTAATTTTCACATCAGAAGCTGGGGTTGAACTTAGTTCTTTCTGGCTCAGTTTTCAATTCTCTGTTGAGAGAATATTTCTCTCCACATTAATAACTAATTATTGAATCAGGACAATATTTTTCTTCTTTCCTACTTTTTTATTCAGAAATCAACTAATTTAGTAAATCTTTCTCAAAGACTTACCCAGACTAATGATCTATTAAAAACCAAAATTATAAGTTTAGGGTAATGAGTAGATTCTTGCTCATTTTGTTTTCTCAAATGGGTCTGAGAAAATATGGATTTTCCCTTTTGTCAGACAGGTGACATGGAAATTGATAAGTCCCTTTGGCCAAGACTAGGGTGATTCAAGTCATAGAACCCTCAAGATTCATATTGCAATATAACTCATCTTTCATTCACTCATTGATTGTTAACCAATCAGAATTCATTACCACCCTCAGGAACAGTCACTCTTCCAAGGGCATATATACTGTAAGCACATCACCATGATTTACCTTTGACACATAAGACTGTCACTGACCTATTTCATTTTATTTACTTTTCTATTTTTACCTATTTTACCTATTAATGCTAGCCTCATTAATAAAATGATTAAATTATCCAGAAATTGTGTTTCTTGATTTTTTTTTAATGCCACACTATTCAGGGGATTTTATTTGCAAATGAAGTGATGAAAGCAAGAGATGTGATTCTACTCTCTGTACAATGTTATCATGGTGGTTTAAAAATAACATGGCCTTATGATCAATGGACTTGGACATGAATTCTACCTCTGCCAGTCACTGGATGGGTGACATTGAGCAATTCCCATATTTTTCTGGGGTTTTTTTTGTAGTAATACAAATATTTGTATCACCAGTCTCCTATGATTATTATACATATCATATGAGGTAATGTATATAGAGTTCTCTGTAACAGTAATGTGCAATATAAATGTCAAATATTTTTATTATATGCAGCACACCACCTTAAAATTCAAATGAGCACTTAGGAAATGTGAGCAGTTGTTTACAGTGATCACGGAGAGATGAGAGATGTAGTCAAGATTTGTGAATTTGACATTTACAAACTGCAGAATTATTCAAAGACTTATAACCCACAAAAAATCTGGATGAATATTCTTATAACTGAAAAACAGTTTCAGCATAGTAAACATGATAATGCATATTTTTATTGGAAATAGGGGAGGTTGTAATGTAGCTGTGGTGTGTGATTTGGGCTGTTTTTGTAAACAAGTCATGGACAAAACACTTTGCAGTGTATCAAGGTAACAGAAAATGATTAGACTGATGGAGACCTATGATCTTAATCTACTTTCAGGCATAACAATTATTTAAGGTGAGACTTTTTTTTAATGTAGTAGTGAAATCAATAGAGACAAAAGAAAATAGTCATATTGTTAAGATCAGGCTACCTAAACATTCTTTTCACTGATACATGATGTCTCTTCAGATTATCAATGGGCACCCTTTGGAATAGGGTAGTATGTCAACTTTTTTTCCCTTCATTTTCATTCTTTCAACACCCATTTTTTAAACACCAGCTATGTGCCAGGTTCAGTACCAAGGGAGTGACAGTGCAAAGACAGAAACAAAACAATCCCTCTCCTCAAGAAGTTTACATTCTCTGGAATTTAATTTTACTTTTTTACATGGGATCATAGACTGAGAGACGGGACCTTAGAGATTATCAATAACTGTCACTTAAACTACTGTAACAAATGTCTTTTGTTTTGTTTTGTTCTGTAAGGCCATTGGGGTTAGGTGACTTACTTAGGGTCAAACAATGAGTGTCAGAGGCCAAATTTGAACTCAGGTGCTCCTGACTCCAGGCTCTATTCTCTGTGCCACCTAGCTGTTCTTATGCAACTTCCTAATTAGTAGTCTTCCTGTCTCATTTTTCTCTCTACTTCAGTCCAAAATGATTTTCTAAAGTGCAGATCTGACTAAGTCATACACACACACACACACACACACACACACACACACACACACACACACACACACACCATTTTATAAGCTCCAGTGGCATTTCATTTTTATTTTATTTAAAGGATCAAATGTATAGTTTTGTTGTTGTTGGGTTTTTTTTTTTTTTTTTGGTGTTTGGATATCTTACCAACCTGTCTACCTGTTCCCATCCCGTTCTTCTTATTTTTGTTACCTTACATGGAATCAACAATATAGCCTTTATGCCCTACTTGCTGTTTCAGGAATCTGATGCTCCATTTACCATTTATGTGGCTCCCCATGCCTGGAATATTCTTCCTCCCAATCTCAGACTATCAAAATGCCTGGATTCTTTTAAAGATTAGCTTAAATTCCATCTCTTTTTTATATCTCACTCCTGCTAGGGTCATATCCCTTAAAGTTATCTTCAATCTATTTTGTACTTGTTTCCTTTGTAGTGACTTCCACATTACACTAATACTTCCTTATGGAGAGATATTTTTCAAAATTTATTTTTCTGTGCATCCATATTGCTTACACAATATTTACAATATGGTAAACATAAAAATAATTTTTTATTGATAGAATCCAATCCTTTTATTTTACAAACAAATCAATCAGACAAACCCAGAAATGTATTCACCTTAAAACTCATACCTAGTGAGGGCTTGGATTTCTAAAGCTTGGCTGGCTACAACTCACTCTCAGGGTTGTAAGGTGCCCCTCAGAAATTGGGAATTATTATCTAATTCTATCATTATCAAGCATAGTAAACATGCTTCACCACTGCAAGATTACTAGTTGAGAATCATTTAGTGGGCCAATCTTAAGTGGCTGTTAGAAAGGGTTATTTACTAAGATGGTAAATTAAAAACACTATACAATTTCTCCCCACAGATCTATGAAAACAGTCATATTGTTAAGATCAGGCTACCTAAACATTCTTTTCACTGATACATGATGTCTCTTCAGATTATCAATGGGCACCCTTTGGAATAGGGTAGTATGTCAACTTTTTTTCCCTTCATTTTCATTCTTTCAACACCCATTTTTTTAAACACCAGCTATGTGCCAGGTTCAGTACCAAGGGAGTGACAGTGCAAAGACAGAAACAAAACAATCCCTCTCCTCAAGAAGTTTACATTCTCTGGAATTTAATTTTACTTTTTTACATGGGATCCCACATGTTCATACAGAGTCAAAAGGAAAGCAGGCTTAAGCTTAGAAAGTATACCTATTAATTTCTCTTTTCTGTAAGTCCTTTTCTCTAATTCATAATATAATCAAATTTTTCTTTATATGCTGACTCCCAATGCAAATACTACCACCAACTGCTCTAGAATTTGGAGACATGAAGACACTGATAGAAAGATGGAAGCCATTGTTGCCCTGAGTATACAGTACTAAGACAACAATAGAAGGGTGAGGTTCACTGTGTTCCAGACTCTTTGAAATAGTCAAGGTCCTCTTCTAGTCAAAAGATTGGGTGGAAATGGGGCCAGAAGGAAATATAGCCAAGAATGAAGCTAAGGACTTTCCTTTCCCAGGAAGTTCTTCCTCAACAGAGTACTGAAAAGCCACATGCCCCATTTACTGAAAATCCAATTATTCTAGTTAACTGGATATTTTTATATACAGGACTCAGAGACAAATGAAATAGAACTCTTATTGTGTGTCATTTTTCTTCTTCAAGTGGTTTCCAAAGACTTTTCACACTTAGTCTAAGGTTTTATTGGCTGAGGTATAATTTCATCTAGTTAATATGGGGGATTTCTTTGTACTTCAATCTTATATAGAGATAAAGGAAACTGAAGCACAGAAAATAAGTAGGTTGTTCATAAAGTATGCTTCTGTAACATGTGAATATAAAATAATAGTTTTATTATTGTATAACTTTTTTAATTTGGAAAATGATTCATATATTATTGTGAAGATCAAAGGAAATAATATTTGTCAAGCACCTGACACATAACAGGTGCTAAATAAATGCTTGTTATTTTATTATAAATGATAAAAATATTACAATTAATATTATTATTATTATTATTATTCATTTGATACTTACAACAATTCTATAGCAACAGATATAAGAGATCCAACCACAAAAGATAAATGCTCTTTATTATCAGTTGAAGCGATACTATGGCCAGGATCACACAGCTCTGAAGTATTTAAGGTAATATTAAACATCTTGAAAACAAGTCCAGTTCTTCCTCTGCTATAATACCTTAACTGTCTAAGTATCTTTCACTTTACCTATTCAGTCCTGGGTTGAACAATGTTGGAGAGGGAAATGATGGTAATATAAATTCTGATAACAGGGAGTTCATCTAATAGGGGGCTGGGAAAAGGGAATGAGATAAACACAGAAAATTATTAGAAAATAATACAGGATAATCAAGTACTAACCATTCATTAAATAGGCTATAATAGATTAGAAACAACCTTAAGACCATAAGATGTTTGGTCTAGAAGAATATTTCAGAGATAATTTAATTTGGCCTTCTCATTTTACTCCAAACAAGAATGACCAGTTTGCCTAAGGTAAGTTAGTGAATTAGTATACCAACTAGGGCAAGAATACAATGCTTCCCACTTCCAAAGCAGAAATTTCCATTAGGAAAGAATAATTCATCACTAATTATGAACTGATAAAAAAAAAAAAAAACTAAGAATAATATTTAGCTTTGCGATTTTCTCTTATGATTTCTACTTTGACATAATTCATATTAGTAACTATCAACTTAATTCATTTAAAGAGTTATAAACACCTGCTGGTTTTAGCAATGTATCAAAATTGTTCACAGACTTTTTTTTGTTAAGCAATTAATATAAATCCAGGGGCATAGCCAAGATGGAGGAGAAGCTAGAAAGAACTTTCTAAGCTCTCTAATTCCCTTTCTACCAAGTATTTAATTCAGCTTCAAAAACAGTGCTTGATGAGTAAGATTGGAAATACAAAAATTTACCAGTGGAAGAGAATCTGGAATATTGCCAGAAAATGTTTGACCTGAGGTGGAGGGAACAGACCAGCACTGAGCAGGGAGAGAAAGGGAGTGGGGCGGCATCTGCAGTTGGAAGGTTTACAAAGAGCTCTCTGCTGTAGCCTGACTGCTTTGATTGGGTGGAGGAGTAGGGGATCAGCAGAAGTTGGAGCCTGGGGTAGTAGGTGCTCTGAGGGACGCCAGAGCCTGAGAGGATCTGACTTTGCTCACCCAGGACCTGAAGTGACCTAGCACAGACCATAACACAGCTCTTTGCAGCATTCGGCAGTGAGGGGCTCATGGTAGGGGACAGTCACACACAGCAGGGGCACAACCCAGGGCAGCCTTTCATCTGTATAGTGAGGGGCTCACCGGTGGTAGTGGAATTTCCCCAGCCCAACTGCGCTCCCCCAGACAGGGACACTTCCTGTGCGGTGAGGGACAAGGCAATCACAAATACTCAAAATGGGCTTTTGTGAGGGGGTGGTGGTTATGATACCTTTGCTCCTTAACCACTAGCCCCAAGGCAGTCACTAATCCTCACAGTGGGGCTCCTCTAAGAGCATTTACATAGCCCAGCCATGATACCCAGGCATAATCACTTCCTGTGGAATTCTTCCCAGAGCCTTCCCTCAGCTTGGCCCGCTGTTCCTTGCAGCCCATTGAGAGGGCAAATACTGTCCTTAAACTCATCCTTGCTTTGCTGAGGAATCTGGTAATCTCCTTGCCTGAGGGCAGACCCTGAAGGCTTAAAAAAAATAGAGTAAAAAAATGAAGAAAAGGATTGAAAGTTTCTATGCAGAAAAAGAGCTGGCTTCCAAACCTGAAGAGGCTAATAGCAGACAACCTCCAGAAAATTCCCCAAATAATGCTCTCCTAGAAGAAACTATTAAAAATCTGAAGAGAGAATTAGAAGAAAAATGGGGAAAGGAAAGAGAAGCTATGCTAGAGAATAACAATGTCCTGAAATGTGAATTAGAAAAGGTAAACAAATTCCTGAAATGTGAATTGGAAAAGGTAAAGAATTCACAGGATGTACAGGAAAACACAATTAAGGAGTTGGAAAAGATAAAGAACTCCTAAGAAAGTAGGATTTGTGAATTGGAAAAAGAAAATAACTCACTAAAAAACAAAATTAGTGAAATGGAAAAAAATTCCATGGAGCAAAACAACTCATTTAAAAACTCAATTGGACACATACAAAAAGAATTTAAAAAGGCTAATGAAGAAAATAACTCATTAAAAATCAGAACTAAACAAATAGAAATGACTGATTCACTGAGACACCAAGAATCAGTCAAGCAAAGCCAAAAAAAAAAAAAAAGAAAAAGAAAAAAAAAAAAAAAAGAAAGAAAATCTGCAGAAAAATTTCAGCTATCTACTTGCCAAAACAACATACCTGGAAAATAGATCTAGGAGAGACAATCTGAGGGTTATTGGACTTCCTGAAAATTATAATGAAAAAAAGAGCCTAGATACTATTTTACAGGAAATCATCAAAGAGAACTGCACAGATTTAATAGATCTAGATGGTAAAATAGGCATTGAAAAAATTTATCAAACACCTTCTGAAAGAAACCCTAAAAAAAAGTAAATGAATAAAAAACTCCACGGAACATCATGGCCAAATTTCAGAACTATCTGACTAAGGAAAAAATATTACAAACAGCCAGGAAAAAACAATTCAAATACAAATACCAATGTGCCACAATAAGGGTCACTCAAGATCTGGCTGCCTCTACATTAAAGGATTGAAGAGCCTGGAATCTGATATTCTGAAAGGCAAAAGAAGGTGGAATGCAGCCAAGAATAAACTACCCAGCTAAGTTGAGCATTTTCTTCCATGGAAGAAGATGGACATTTAATGAAACAGATGAATTCCATATGTTTCTAAGTAAAAAACCATATCTAAAGAAAAAATTTGATCTCCAATTGTAGGATTCAAGAGAAGCAGAAAAAGGTAAAAGGGACTCTTGAGAACTGTATTTCTGTTGTGGAGATACATTAAGACTATATGTATAATTTGGTTTTAAGGATATAACAAAAAAAAAAGGGGGAAGTAGAAATGGAAAGGGGATAGTGTAAGAAAAAGGGGAAAGGGGAGATAAAAAGAGGGAAACTACATCCCAAAAGAGGCAAATAAAATATATCATATCTGAGGGAAGTTAGAGAGGGGGAGAAACATTGTGTGAACCTTACTCCCATCAGAATTGGCTCAAAGAGAAAATAATTGACATATTAGTTTTACAGAAAATTCTTTCTCACCTCATTAAAAAGAGGAAAAGGAAAAGGGATAAGGAAAAGAGCAATAAGGAAAGGGAATAAGAAAGGGAAAGGGATTTAAAGGGAGGGGGGAGGGATATTAAAGAGGGAGGGCTGCATGACACAAGTAGGGCTCATAAGTTTAATACTGGGGAAGGGGTTGGGGTGGGAAAGGGAAAAAAGCATAATCAGGGGATATTATGATGGCAGGAAATACAGAATTAGTAATTTTAACTGTAAATGTGAACGGGATGAACTCTCCCATTAAGCGGAGACGGATAGCAGACTGGATCAAAGACAGAACCCTACAATATGTTGTTTACAGGAAACACATTTAAAGCAGGGAGATACATACAAAGTAAAGGTAAAAGGCTGGAGCAGAATCTATTATGCTTGAAGTGAAGTCAAAAAAGCAGGGGTAGTTATCCTTATCTCAGATCAAGCAAAAGCAAAAATTGATCTAATCAAAAGAGATAAGAAAGGAAATTATATCTTGTTAAAGGGTAGTATAGACAATGAAGACATATCAATACTAAACATATACGCACCAAGTGGTATAGCATCTAACTTCCTGAAGGAGAAGTTAAGAGAGTTGCAAGAAGAAATAGACAACAAAACTATAATAATGGGAGATCTCAACCTTGCACTCTCAGAATTAGATAAATCAAACCACAAAACAAATAAGAAAGGAATTAAAGAGGTAAATCGAATATTAGGAAAATTAGGTATGATAGATCTTTGGAGAAAACTGAATGGTGACAGAAAGGAGTATATTTTCTCCTCAGCAGTTCATGGAACCTATACAAAAATTCACCATATATTAAGACATAAAGATCTCAAAATTAAATGCAGGAAGGCAGAAATAGTAAAGGCTTTCTTTTCAGATCACGATGTAATAAAAACTACATTCACCAAAAAGTTAGGGGTAAATAGATCAAAAAGTAATTGGAAGCTAAATAATCTCGTCTAAAAGAATGATTGGTTGAAACAGCAAATTATAAACACAATTAATAATTTCACTCAAGATAATGACAATGATGAGACATCATACAAAAATGTGTGGGATGCAGCCAAAGCAGTAATAAGGAAAAATTTTATATCTTTAGAAGCTTACTTGAAGAAAATAGAGAAAGAGAAGATCAGTGAATTGGGCTTGCAACTTAAAAAGCTAGACAAAGACCAAATTAAAAACCTCCAATCAAATACTAAACTTGACATTCTAAAATTAAAAGGAGAAATTAATAATATTGAAAGTAAAAATACTATTGAACTAATAAATAAAACTAAGAGTTGGTTTTATGAAAAAACCAATAAAATAGATAAACCTTTAGTAAATCTGATTAGAAAAAGGAGAGAGGAAAATCAAATTGTTAGTCTTAAAAATAAAAATGGGGAACTGTCCATCAATGAGGAGGAAATTAGAGAAATAATAAGGACTTACTTTGCCCAACTTTTTGCCAATAAGTTTGATAACCTAAACGAAATGGAGGACTACCTCCAAAAATATAGGCTTTCCAGATTAACAGAGGAGGAAGTAAATTGCTTAAATAGTCCCATTTCAGAAAAAGAAATAAAGCAAGCTATTAATCAACTCCCTAAGAAAAAATCCCCAGATGGATTTACATGTGAATTCTACCAAACATTCAAAGAACAATTAGCTCCAATGTTATATAAACTATTTGAAAAAATAAGGAATGAAGGAGTCCTAACAAATTCCTTTTATGACACAGATATGGTACTGATACCCAAACCAGGTAGGTTGAAAATGAAGAAAGAAAACTATAGACCAATCTCCCTAATGAATATTGATGCTAAAATCTTAAATAAGATATTAGCAAAAAGACTACAGAAAATCATCCCCAGGATAATACACCATGATCAAGTAGGATTTATACCAGGTATGCAGGGCTGATTCAATATTAGGAAAACTATCAGTATAATTGGCCATATTAATAATCAAATTAACAAAAATCATATGATCATCTCAATAGATGCATAAAAAGCATTTGATGAAATCCAACATTCATTCCTATTAAAAACACTTGAGAGTATAGGAATAAATGGACTATTCCTTAAAATAATCAGTAGTATTTATTTAAAACCATCAATAAGCATCATATGTAATGGAGAAAGATTGCAACCATTCCCATTAAGATCAGGGGTGAAACAAGGTTGTCCACTATCACCATTACTATTCAATATTGTATTAGAAACGCTAGCTTTGGCAATAAGAGTGGAGAAAGAGATTAAAGGAATTAGAGTAGGTAATAAGGAAACCAAATTATCACTCTTTGCTGATGATATGATGGTATATAGAGAGAATCCCAAAGATTCAACTAAAAAGCTATTAGAAATAATCCACACCTTTAGCAAAGTTGCAGGATACAAAATAAATCCACATAAATCATTAGCATTCCTACATGTCACTAACAAAGTCCAACAGTTAGAGTTACAGAGAGAAATCCCATTTAAAGTAACTACTGATACTATAAAATATTTAGGAATCTATCTGCCAAGGGAAAATCAGAAACTATATGAGCAAAACTACAAAACACTTTCTACAGAAATTAAGTCCGATATAACCAATTGGGAAAATATTAAATGCTCTTGGATAGGGCAAGCAAATATAATAAAGATGACAATGTTACCTAAACTAATCTATTTATTTAGTGCTATACCAATCAGACTCCCAAAAAACTATTTAGTGACCTAGAAAAAATAACAAAAAAATAACAACAAAGTTCATATGGAAAAACAAAAGGTCAAGAATTTCAAGTGAATTAATGAAAAAAAAAAAAAATCAGATAAAGGTGGACTAGCTGTACCAGATCTAAAATTATATTTTAAAGCAGCGGTTATCAAAACCATTTGGTATTGGCTGATAAATAAACCAATTGATCAGTGGAATAGGTTAGGTACAAAGGACAAAATAATCAACAACTCTAACAACCTAGTGTTTGACAAACCCAAGGACCCCAGCCTTTGGGATAAGAACTCAATGTTTGACAAAAATTGCTGGGAAAATTGGAAATTAATATGGCAGAAAATAGGCATTGATCCACACTTAACACCATTCACTAAGGTCAGGTCAAAATAGATTCATGACCTAGTAATAAAGAATGAGAATATAGATAAATTAGAGGAACATAGGATAGTTTACCTCTCAGACCTGTGGAAGAGGAATGAATTCATGTCCAAGGAGGAACCAGAGATCATTATTGATCACACAGTAGAAAGCTTTGATTATATCAAATTGAAAAGTTTTTGTACAAACAAAATCAATGCAGATATGATTAGAAGGGAAACAATAAACTGGGAAAACATTTTTACAGTCAAAGGTTCAGATAAAGGCCTCATTTCCAAAATATATAGAGAAATGACTCTAATATATAAGAAATCAAGCCAATCTCCAATTGATAAATGGTCAAAGGATATGAACAAACAATTCTTGGATAAAGAAATTGAAACTATTTCTAGTCATATGAAAAGATGCTCCAAATCATTATTAATCAGTGAAATGCAAATTAAAGCAACTCTGAGATACCACTACACACCTGGCAGATTGTCTAGAATGACAGGGAAAGATAATGCGCAATATTGGAGGGGTGGGAAAACAGGGACACTGCTACATTGTTGGTGGAATTGTGAATACATCCAGCCATTTTGGAGAGCAATTTGGAACTATGCTCAAAAAGTTATCAAACTGTGCATACCCTTTGACCCAGCAGTGTTGCTATTGGGTTTGTATCCCAAAGAGATCTTAAAGAACGGAAAGGGACCTGTATGTGCAAGAATGTTTGTGGCAGCCCTCTTTGTGGTGGCCAGAAACTGGAAACTACATGGATGCCCATAAATTGGAGATTGGCTGAATATGAATAGTATGGAATATTATTGTTCTGTAAGAAATGACCAACAGGATGATTTCAGAAAGGCCTGGAGGGACTTACATGAACTGATGCTGAGTGAAATGATCAGGACCAGGAGATCATTATATACTTCAACAACAATACTGTAGGATGATCAATTCTGATGGACGTGGCTCTCTCCAGAAATGAAATGAACCAAATCAGTTCCAATAGAGTAGTAATGAACTGAACCAGCTATACCCAGCGAAAGAACTCTGGGAGATGACTATGAACCACTACATAGAAATTCAAATCCCTCTAATTTTGTCTGCCTGCCTTTTGGATTTCCTTCACAGGCTAAATGTACATTATTTCAAAGTTCGATTCTCTTTGTTCAGCAAAACAACTGTTTGGTCATGTATACATATATGGTATTTAATTTATACTCTAACATATTTAACATGTATTGGTAGACCTATCATGGGGGGGGAGGGAGGGAAGAGATTGGAACAAAAGGTTTGGCAACTGTCAGTGTTGTAAAATTACCTATGCAAATATCTGGTAAATAAAAACTATTAATAAAAAATAAATAATAATAATAATAATTATTATTATTATTATAAATTTTAAATCCAGATTGTTCTGACCTCCAAGCCCTTTGGAGGAATCTTGCTTCTCTTTCATAATTTAATTTTGTAAATGAATTTATGTTGGACTTGGAGCCCCGAGGAAAAGGAATCTTCTTTCTACCAGGATAATAAGTACAGTGTGACCTATGTTCTCTGTATCCAGGATAGAAAATATGGAATACAGCCAAACCAAAAATTTTGCCTTTATCTTCCATCCCAATTTTTGTACTCCTTTCATTTTTTCCTTCTCTCCTTTTTCTCATTTTTTTCTTTCTCCTTTGCTTATGACATTAGGGCAAAATGGCATATCCTTATTGGGTTTTAAAGTATCTATCAGGATCCTGATCAATATGGATTTAAATATAAACATATAATAAGGGGTTTGCAAATTTTCAATTGCTACTTAAATGTCACTTACCTGTAATAAATGTTTGAGGTTTGATCAACAAGTATCAGATCTAGAAAGAGTGATACTCAACAGGTCTCCCAACCTTTTTTGTTTTTTATCCATTTCCATAATAATCTGTATTTTACATAAAAATGCATATTCCCCACTAATTTAATATGATCTTTTTTGAAATTTGATTTTTTCCATTTTAATTTTTTATTCCAAAATGTCTGGCATTTTGGAGTAAATGCTTGTTGATTGATTAATACCCAGCACTCTGAAGTAAATCCTATGAATTAGAATAGTATCCACATTAGAATAGGACTAACAGCATTTAAAATGAGCATTTCAATCTTTGCTTTAAAAAAAAAAAAGAAGGAAGGAAGAATCCAAATTATTTCAAGTAAAAAAATACCCATCAAATTGTCTTATTAGAGAAAATAACAAAGATAAAAAAAGAATTAAAGACTTTACTTATAACTCAAACATTGATGATCTGTAATTATTACAATATACAATTACTAAATACAATGAAACAAAATCATAATAAGTCAATTAAAGAAAGATACAGTTTCTAATTTAACTAAAGCCTTTCAGGGAAATAAATATAATGCTTTTGTGTTTATATCCCCAATTCCTTGCATAGTACCTGGAATATAACAGGCACTTAATAAATGATTGATGAATTTAGTTGTTGTTATCCAAAAGTCCAATAAATCAAGATAAATTAATTGAAAGAACTAAGCCATGTTATTTTTTTTAATTCTTGGGAAAGAAAAATCAATGAAACCAGAATACAAAAGAAAATTCCAACAAAATCGAAAATAATTTGTAAGTTTTCCCTCTGTAAGTAAGCAAAGAAATGAATAGAGTTGATAGCAGTTGCTTTCTTGGTATCCCAATGCAGTAAGGAACAATAGCTGAAAGGTGATATTTTCAGTAATTTATAATGAGATTGCAAAGACAAGTTGGGCTCAAGTCCATTGCACTGAAGAGATACATAATTAGATCATGTTATAGGACTCATGAAAAACCTAAACAGTTACAAGAAGATAATTATAAACTCTGTACCAATATTTGTTTTCAAAGATGCCAGGGAAATCCTTGAGAAGATCCTCCAAATGAAGACAATGTTTGCATGGTATCAGCATGCATTAATACTCAGTCATTTCAAGGCAATGTTAGGAAAGGAGAGAAAAGAAAGATTTTGTAAATACAGTTAAAGTATGAAAAAAAAAGAAGTCAAAGTTTTTTTTTTATATAATTGCCTATCATGAATATTTTCTTCAAAACCACTTTGAATATGGGAGATGATTTATGTTGAATGATATCACACAATAAAGAAGCAACTTCTCAACCAACTTTTGAAAAGTTACTGAAATTAGAGCATTATCATTTCCTATGTTCATAATACCAATGACTATATTATAGTAAAAATCAAAATCAAATCATTAAAAAAGAATAATAACCATAAAGCTAGAATTCTAGGTATACTTAGAGACCATCTACTTCAAATCCCTTGTTTTACATATAAGTAAACTGAGACCCAGAGGAGTGATTTGCCCAAAGTCACGCAGGATTTGGTTGATAAAGTCACCTGCAGATTAAAGTCTAACTCTAAGTTCTGTACATCTTTCCACTTCATCATGTTATCCATATTCCAAATAATATACCACCTTAATATACCTTACTTCCTGTGATAGAAAGTTGCTTTATTATTCTTAGCAATATACAACATCAAGTCATGCAACTGAGAGATGAAGTGCCATGTATGAGAAATGAAAGAAAACCATTTGGATTTAAAAAGCAAGAAGGGAATAAAGTATATTGAAATTAGAAAGACAGGTTAGGCTTAAGTTCATTACATTTAAAAGGTACATAATTAGATTCATACATAAGAAAACACCACTTTGGCAGCTGTGTGAAGGGTAATTATTTGAGCAGAGAGATAATTTAGAAATTATTGCAATAATCAATGTAAGGTATGATGAGGTCCTGAATTGAGATGATGACAATATGACTATGCAGAACTCAAATACATAACACATAGAAACTACAACTGTTTCAATATGTAGAATGAATGAGGGTAAGTAGTTAAAGGTGATATCCAGGTTGTGAACTCAAATGATTGAAAGAAGAGTGACATCATCATCAAAAGGAGTTTGGAAGGAGGGTGAATTATGAGAATGAGAGAAATTGTGATGGGGGCATGTTGAGATACATCCAGGACATTCAATTTGAAATTTGTATTTCTAGAATTCAGAAGAGAGCCTAGAATTAGATATATAGACACTAGAATTATTATCTTAGAGACAATAATTAAACTCTGTAAACTGATGGGAAAATCAGTCAACCAATTAATTTTTATTAAGCACTTATGTGTTAGACACCGTGATAAATGGTAGAGATATAAAAAGTATCAAAAAGCAAGGAACTTACAATCTAATGGGGAAGGCAACATGCAAAGAAATATATGCAAAGCAAGATAAATAGAATAAATAGGAAATAATTAAAATTATTTTATTAATAACTTAAAATGTAATTAATTAATTAAAATTATTAGAATTAAAATTAAAAGAAGAAAAACACTGGAATTAAGAGAGGTTAAGGAAGGTTTCCTATAAAAGGTAGCATTTTAGATGAGATTTAAAGAAAGCCAAGGATGTCAATAGTCATAAAGGCAAAGAGAGAGAATCCCAGGCACAAAGAACAACCAGAGCTAAGAGATAGTGTCTTGTTCATGGAACAACCAAGATGGCATGATCACTAGACTGAAGAATATGTGTCCAGTAAATTGTACAAAAAGAGATTTCCCCCCCCCCCCGCTGGGGTTAAGTGACTTGCCCAGGGTCACACAGCTAGGAAGTGTTAAGTGTCTGTCTGAGACCAGATTTGAACTTGGGTGCTCCTGAATTCAGGGATGGTGCTCTATCCACTGCGCCACCTAGCTGCCCCGAGATTGTGTTTTTATAAAGGTAAGAGAAGAAGACCAAAGGCAAAAATTTTCAGTACACACCTACAGTTAAAGTTCCTAGTGTAGATAGTAATCTAAGAGAAAAGACTGAGGAAGAATGGTCATATTTATGGGAAGAAAACCAAAAGAGAATATTATAGAAACCCAGAAAAGGGAGAGCATTCAGGAAAGAAAAAAGGTATACTAGTTATATAAAATGGGGTGAAAAAGTGGACAACTATGAGGCCTGAGAAAATACAATCAGATTTGGCAATTAGGAAAACTGGTAACTTTGGGAAGAGAAATGTCATTTAAATAATGAGGTCAGAATTGAGACCACAGAAGCTTTAAAAAGATGATGTAAAGAAAGGAAGTAGGGGAAAATGAGTATAAAAATATTTTTCTGGTAGTTTGACAGAGATAAGGAAGAGAGATTTCAGATGATAGATTGAGAGCCTTGCAGATTCTAGGGAAGATTTTATTAGAATAAGTAAGCCTTGATCATGTTTATAGACAGCAAGAAAGCAGTCAGTAGATACAGATTGACAATAAAAGACAGAGGTTGGTTGAAGGGGCAATTTGTTAGAAAAGAGGAAGAGGATGGGATAAAGACTGATTTTGACAAGGCATTAAGTCAACTATCATTTAAATACCTACTGTTTACAGGCAATTGTATTAAATTCTAGAGATGCAAAAAAAAAAAAAAAAGCACAAAAAATAGCAGGATCTATTTTCAAAGAGCTTACAGTTGAATGGGGGAATTAACATGCAAGCTGTGTGTACAAATGAAACAGCTACAAGGTTTCAGAGGAAAAGTACTTAAATTAAGGAAGACTGGGAAAAGATTTCTGCAGATAGTGAGACTTTAACTGAGATTTGAAGGAAACTAGTGAAACTAAGAGACAGAGATCAAGATTGAGAATATTTATGGTAAGGGGTCAGCAAGTGAAAATGTTAAGTTTTGAGATGAAATATGTAGTGCCAGGAACAGCAAGAAGACCAATATTACTGGATCACGGAATGTGTGGAGGGGAGAAAGTTATGAAAAAAACTAAAAAAAGGTAGAAGATAGATTATGAAGAACTATTAAAGCCAATTGGGATTTTAAAAAATTAATTCTGGAAACAATAGGGGGGACACTGAAATTTATCAAACTGAGAATTGAGGGCTGACAAATCAGATTTTAAGAAGATTAATTTGAAAGAAGAGTAGAAGATGAACTGGAATGGGAAGGAAGATAGAGTAAGGCTATTACTGCAGTCCAGGTATAGGGTAAAAAGTATCAAAACAGAGAATGGATCATAGAAAAATATATTATAATCATAGAAATGACAGGATCCAGCAATTTATTGAATTTGGATAGTGAAACTACAAATGTTGATAATGGGAAAGATGGTGGTGTCCCCAACAATAAAAGGGAAGATAGGAAAGGGGAAAGATTTGGAAAAAGATAACGAATTAAGCTTTGGTCACATTGAGATATCTATAGAGCATCCTATTAGAGATGTCCAAAAGGAAGTTGGAGAAATTAGACTAAAGAATTATCAGCAATGATATTTGAACTCATGGGAGTTGATGATATCATCAAGTGAAGCAGTATAGAGAAAGAAGTAAGATAGCCCAGGACAGAGAACTCTTTGGGTTCCCAAAAGTTAGCAAGTATGACTTAAATAAATATCCAGCAAAGGAGATTAAGATATGTAAAAGAATCAGGAGACAGTAGTATCAAGAAAACTTAAAAGAAATTATCAAAGGAAAGAGAGTAAACAGTAGTGTCAAAGACTGAAGAAGACCCAGTTGAGATTATATTATGCAAATTTCTAGTGAACATTCAGCACAGTTTTGTTATTTTTGTCTTTGTTCCATGACACATGAGTAAAAGGGCAGCAAATCGTGGAAGTAACCCAAGACTGATGAATGGAAGGGAAAGAATTGAATAGAATAAGGAAAAAAGGGGATTTGAGAGAAGACTATAGTGAGAGTTAAACTGGTTCACTAAGAGGTGAAGACTGAGAAGGGAAGAGTACAGTTAGCAAATAAGGTGATGCTTTGAGAAAGAACTGAGGGTTAGATACATTGGATGTCACAGTGAAGATGAACAAGATTTGGAATTTTAAGCAGGAGAGCTGGTTTAACAATAGATTGTAATTAGAAAAAAGGAAGTTAAGAACTTAGCAACACTTGGCTAATGAAAAGATGAACATGACTCTATCTCTGTACAACTATGGTGGGTTGAAGAAGTAGGTCATGGGAAATGAATAAATCAAAATATTAATTGAGATATTAAGCTATTTAAAGGAGCATGCATATTTATACTGAAGTCCAAAAAAGTGGTAGTTACTGATGATGGAAGAAAATTCTAAAAGTGAAAAGGAGTTGGAATGAAGGGGAAGTAACATAATACTCCCACTTATACTAGTAAGTTATGGAGTAGGCATTTAAGTTCATCTAGTACTGGAAAGAGTAGATAAAGATAACATGTCTTCAAGATAATGTCAGCTCTCAATGATTGCGAGAAAGTGAAGGAAGGGGAGAAAGGGAAGGAATATGTTAAAAGAAAATCTAATTTGTTATCTATGGAACCTCTAGAGAATAACATACTTGAAAGACAGGGTATTTTTAGATTAGGTTATTGAGGAGGTTGATTTGAGGGAGACAGTAGTAAGATAGTGGTCATTTAGGATAAAGGACAAGATTTGTACAAAGACAAGTGATTGAATGACTGAGATGATTTGGGTAAGTGGATATATCTTAATTATTGAAGAATGAGTTCAGATAATCATTGTCCACAGAGCTCTGACCTTTGGTGAAGTTGTCCAATATATCAATCACCTATGTGGTTGGAAAACAGGAGAGGATGGAGAAAGGGTTCCCTGGTGGGGACCTGGCAAATCTTGTGAAGATGAAAGTGACTGAAAAGTATGCTTGAAAAAAAAAAAAAGAATAGCATAGGCAATGTAAACCATGTGGTAAAGAAAAGGATCACCTCTCTATCAGAAACTGGAGTAAAGGAAGAGAGAATGATAAATGAGGTCAAAAGCACTGAGGAGTAGAGGGATTAGAGGTCATGGTAAGGACAAAACATGCGTTTGGGAGGAATAAGGCAGAAAGACTGATGGAAAGAAAGAGTTATGTTCAGTTTTTGCTCTTGAAAGAGGAATATTTATTAGTTATGCCAAGACCAAGAATATGGCCATCATTGTGTGTAGCTGAAGGATTATAGCCTATTTTTTGGGAATTAGAAGCTGATATAGTGGGAGTTTAAGGTACAGTGAAATCCTATAAAAGCAAGATTTTTTGAGTGAAAGACAGGAAGCCTGGCACAGAAATCCTTGAGAAAAATGGAAAATTATCTGAAAGCCAGTATATAAAAGCTATCAGGATCTGAGTTGGATAATAACTTGAAGAGAGTGGAAAAGAAGTTGCTGAGTAGAAAAAACAAAGAGTCTAGAAATGGCAAAGTAAAACAACTAAGCATTCCAATGATACCTCAAATGTTGAAAGAAAATATGATCCTCTTAGTATTTGAAGGGAACTCTAGGAATAGACAAGCAGAAAGTGAGGGCTCTATTAGTGACAAGATGAAAGGAATATAGGGAAATCTTCTTTTCTCCCTATATACTATGTCAATTGCTGATCTCATCAGCTCACTTATTATTTATCACTTAATGATTCCCAAATCTATCTAGGTCCAAATTTTCTCCTAATCTGCAATTTTATTTCTCCAACTGCTTATTTTCCATTTCAAACTGGATCTCTCATGGACATCCTAAACACAACATGTCCAAAACTTAATTCAACTTTCTATTAGACTTTTCCCTTTTACTAACTTTCTTATTACTTTCTAACTTTCTCCCCAAAATTCAGGTTCACAATTTACGTAGGTACTCTTGATTGCTCACTCTCACCATTTCCAATCTATCACCAAGTCTTATCTATTCTATCACTGTGTTATCTTTCATTCTGACACTGCCATCACTCTGGTGCAAGCCCTTCTCACTTTACACCTTAAGCTACTAAAATACCATTCTGGTTTATCTCACTACCTCATGTTCACACCTTGAGCTACTAAGATAAAATTCTAGTTTGTCTCACTACCTCATCTTTCCCTGTTCTAATTCATTCTCCACTCCAGCAATCAAATTAATCTTTCAAAAGCAGAGTTTTCACCATATCATCTTCCCCTTCCATACCCCACCTCTACCCCCATCTCCCATTCTCACTTCAATATACTCTAATGATTCCCTATAACCTCCAGGACCAATATATAAAGTACTTTATGAAGGTCCCACAGCCCTTCCCAGCTTGACTCCAACTATTTTTTCCAACTTCTTCCATTTTTCTCTAATCCAACAACATTGGCTTCCTTGTTGTTACTACCTAAAGATACTTCATATATTTCAATTATTGCCCATTATGTTTGGCACTCTCCCCTTCCTAGTCTTTGCTTCTTGACTTCCATCAAGTCTGAGCCAAAATTTCTATAAGAAACCTTTCCAAGTTCTTCTTTACCTCAGTGCCTTTCCTCTGAGACTATTAGCTGCCCCTTCAATTTATTTTGTTTACATCTTGCTTGCCCAGCACTGCTTGTGTGTTGTTTGACCCATTATACTATGAGTTCTTTGGAAGCAGGAAGTTTTTTTTTTGTTGTTTTTGTTTTTCTGGGTGTTTTTCTCATTTTTGGTTGAGGAGAGGAGACATCTATTTTTGTATTCATAGAATTTACCACATATTAATAAATGCTATAGTTGATTGACTGAGGGAAAAGTCTATGGTTTAGTTCTTTTCCTGGTAAAAGCTAAACTTTGAAAAAATAAAACTTATTTTATTTTGTTCATTTTATCCCCAAATCCTAGCCCACTCCATGAGTTTATACTTTGAGAAGATTTAAATAGCAATTGGTGTTATTGTGGCATTTTTCTATCAACTCAGTGGAAAGAAGATAGTTTTGTTTTGTTTTCTTGAGGAAGCAATGTTCACTGTTAGAAAATATTAGGTTAGAGTAGATGGCTTCTCATGCAGTCCTGAGATAGTTAATATCACTCCTGTTCTTCTACCTAGAAGTCAGGAAACAGCCCCATGTATCTGGTTATTTAACATGTACATTGTATCAAGGATTTAATTTCTTGGAGTTGGTGAATGTTTTTGGCCCCAAGAGTGGCAAACACATGAAACTATAGTTTCCACTATGATCACCTGATCTTTCCCTTCCTTATTGACCTTATCCCTATGCTCAATCTAATGATACTTCTCACTACAAATTCGGATATGAGATTTTGCATATAAACCTACATGTGTCAAATTATAAATTGATTCCCATTATGCCACTCTAAATATGCAGGGTAAATCAGAAAACAGTTGTAAAAAGCAAATAGGGAATTAAAATTATATAAATTAACCATTCCAAAGCTGTCTATAATTTACAGATCAAAGCACTTATTATTTTATAAGGAAAATATTCTCGATCTCCCTCCTTCCTCCTTCCCTCCCTCTTTTTCTTCTCTCTCTCTCTCTCTCTCTCTCTCTCTCTCTCTCTCTCTCTCTCTCTCTCTCTCTCTCTCTCTCTCTCTCTCTCTCTCTTTCACACAGACACACACTCACCTCTTTCATCTCTTTCCCATCATTCTCATCATGAAGGGTGATAAAATTATATTTTAAGGAATAGGCTCAGAGTGAAACCTGTGTATCTGGGTGCAAGTTATCCCCCAAACCCTAGTTGTATCTTATCTGACCCAGTCTCACGAATCTGCTCAAAAAGTGTAGCATCTCTTCAAAAATAAATGAGAACTGAACTCTTTTTAATTATATTTTTTCCTCCAAAAGAAGAAATGGCACAACTGGCAACATTGCCTAACAGGTTTTGTGGCCTTCAGAGTTCTTGCTTCCTTATGAGTTATTAAAGAAGTTAATTATTACTAAATCCCTTGCTCCCCCAAAGAGGCCAAAAGTCACCTTGCTCTAAAACCTTCTCTAGGTAAAAAAAAATTATAAAGAGAATTGCATTTCTATTTTGAGCCAAATTCCTGTTGCCCAAGAATAGCACAGATATCATTAGAAAATGAGATAAATCTTATAAAAAATCTAATTCTCCAATGAATATCCAGGAGGAAAAAAAATAAAGAAGAAGTAAAAAAGAAACAGAATAAATTACTTTAAAATTAATGGAAAGACAGTTTGAATCAGAATAGCAACATTTTATAAGACCAAATGCAGACACTACTTAATGAAAATATGTGACTCTATTCATAAAGCACAGAGCACTTTATTTAATGTAGAGTAAATCTACTCTCATTATATTACAGCTAAATTTCTTGGGCAATGATCTTAATAATAAAATAACAATTGGTATTTATAATCATTTGAAATTTTCAATACAACATATATATTTATACATGTATATGCACATATAAATATAAACATGCATATATGCATTTGAACCTCATCTATGAGGTAGTTATTATAGTATAATTATTCCCATCTTAGAGATTGAGAAACTGAGACTCAGAAATGTTAAATAATATTTCCAAGGTCCCACCACTATTAGAAACAGGATTTGATTCCTGACTTTCATGACTCTATATTCTACATATTGTGTACTACAACATGATGCCTCTCAAAAGAAATAACATATGTTAAAAGCTATAACTTGAAAGTTATTAGTTAACTCATACCAGTAAAGTTATCAGTTAACTCATATCAGTGCTTGCCCAGGAAATATCTATAAGATACTTATGGACTTTATACTTTTGGTATATACAAACAGGGCATGTTTTCTGTGACCTAGCTATTAACTATCATCTTTATCTGGAATTGAAAGTAGGATTTAACCTATATCAAGATTGTCAGAAATCTCAGGGGAGAGAGAGAGAGAGAGAGAGAGAGAGAGAGAGAGAGAGAGAGAGAGAGAGAGAGAGAGAGAGAGAGAGAGAGAGATGGAAGGTGAAAGGAGAAGGGACAAAGAAAAAGATTTAGAAGAAGAGAGTAAGAATAAGATTTGAAGTAATGTGTTTCTATAAAATATTTATATACTGTTGTTCAGGGTGATTTTTAATTGACAAAATTTTTCTATTTTCTATTCAATCTCTTGTATATAATAGCTAATATTTATATAGTGCTTACTATGGTACAGGCTATATACTAAGCTCTTTAAAGTTATTATCTCATTTGATCCTCTAACAACCCAGGAAAGGAGGTGCTATGAGGATACTGGTTTTGTAAATGAAGAAACTAAGGTTAATAGAGGTTAAGTGATTTGCCCAGAGTCATATGGCTAACAAGTGTCTGAGATCAGATTTGAATTCAGCTATTTTTAAGTTCATTTCCAGCACTATATCTGCTATGGGGAGAAACAAAAAGAGACAGACAGACAAATAGAAAGAGATGGAGAGAGACAGAGACAAAAAGAGAGATAGGCAGATGGACAGACACAATGATTTTGAAGTTAAGTAATTTCCATTCTTTTTGGGCTTAAATATTTATGGTCAAACATCCATAAAATGAAGAATGATCAAATAATGCATAATTAAACAGTATATTGTTTACTAGGACTTTCAATATGAATATTAATAATTAACATGAAGTATTGGAAAAGAATCTACTATTCAGGCATGGCTGAAAAATCAGGATTTCACACAAAGCAGTTTAAAAAATATGGTAATAAACAAGTAGGGAAATGATTACTTAAAGCTAAGTTAGAAGTGATAAATGTCTGAGAACTATTAAATGGAAATAATAAAAGGTATATATATATTTCTCAGCTTCACATGACATCTTTAAAAATATTACTACTTAATAGGCCATAAAAACTCATAAAAATACAGAAGCAGATATTAAACATTCTCTTTATCAATTTAAATAAAATGTAATTATAACACAAAAAGCAATTTGAAGAAAAGATTCAAATTTAAATAAATGTTTAAAATATATTTTGCAAAGAACAAATTATAGGAATGACAGACAAATTTTTTAAATGGTGATAATCAGACACTATCCCCAAACTTGTAGAGTTCAACCAAAGAATTTCTAGGGATAAAATGTCTAGGTTTAACTATATTAATTAACAAAAGAGAGAAGGAAGAGATCAACAAATTGGCCACCCAACTTAAAAACTAGAAAAGCAACACCTAAAAATTCAATATAAAAATAGAAAATATATAAATAAATAAGAAATACAATTAATGCAAAAGTCATTACATTAATAAATAAAATTAAGTCAAGTTATTAAAGATAATAAACTAGAAAAATATCTAATTAATTCAAAAGAGAGAAAAATCAAATCACCAATATCAAAAATTAAAAAGGACAAACCAGAACAGATAAAAACTTAATAATGGAAATTATTATGAGTAATCTTACCCGGTTTCTCGTAAATAAGACCAATAACTTAAAAAAAAATAGGCGAATTCCATATATACATACCTGCAATGTATAAATACTCTCGATCAACCAAGTAACAAATAGAAAATTTAAATAACTTGATCATAGAACAAAAACTTGAAAATCCATAAGTGAAATTACAAAGAAATCAACCACAAGATAAGTTTCAAATGAACTCTATAAAATAATTTTTTTGTAAAATTAAGTATAAAGATATTTTATCACATTTACTTTGCATATATATATATATATATATATATATATATATATATACATATATATATATATATGTAAGTATGTATAATTTTTTGGACTTTGACTTGAGAAAGGCAAAACACAGAAACAATAATCAACTTTTTTGTATGTGACTATTGATGCAAAAATTTTGAGTAAACTATTTAAAAGGCTACATTATATTAGCCAAAAAGTTATCAAGTGATAATTTGTTATAATTAGGGAAAATTTATGTAGGAACTTAAGAATAGTTCAACATTAAGAAAACTACAAATATAATAAACATATTAAGATTTACAGTAATGTCAATCTATGATTTTAGCAAAAGATGCCAAAAAAAACTTTTGAAAATGCAATATACATACATGCAGACATTCTCACATATGAAAGCATAAAAATAAGTAGACTTTTCCTCAAAATGATTAAAAGCTATGTATGAAATACCAAGTGTTTCCATATTACAGAAATACTAGAGGCCTTTATAATGAGAAGAGGCATAAAGCAAAGATGTCCATTGTGACCATATTATTATTCTAGAAATGCTAGCTATAGTAGTAAGACAAGAATAAGATGAAAAGCATATACAAAGAGGGAATGAAATTATCAGTATTTGTCAATGACATGGCAGTTTACCTAAAAGAACAAGAGATTCCACTACAGGAGGACATGAAATAAAAGTTCATTTGATCCTATATCTTCCTTTTGAAGATGGGAAAATTGAAGCCCATATTTGGCAAAAGTCTCATAAATTAATGTGTTAGCAAATCTAGGCTTTGAGAGAGAAATCCAAAGATACATATATATCTCTATATAGATTTTCTGAATCTAAATTCTACTAACCCTTATCCTACTACTTCAGAATCACATCTCTCATATTCATCACAAGAACATATAAGATGAAGGAATTTCTCCTGATAATTCATTTCTGCTGAAGCATAAAGAATTGCTGAAGTCCTCCTTCTGGACAGAACACTAGAGAATAAGATAATGTTTGCAATAAATTCCAAGTGAGTGTAATATTTATTCTGTAGTGTCTATGCCACTGGTCAGATCTCCTCTTTCAAAGAAAGTTGTGGAGAAAGAAAACTTGACAATGTGTAAAGCAGTGATTTCCTATTGTTTGCAAGTCGTTATCACAGATAAAAAAAAAAAAAAAAAACACTGTAATTTACAAATAGGGGAATAGGTCAAGGCAATTAGAAAATGATGGATGATTAAACAAAGGGCAGCTTATCTGAATGTCTTGTTTATTTTATGTAACATAGTCGCAAGTAGATATAATTGTTCCAGAGTGAAGCTGTGATTCCTTAACTCCTGGATTCAAGCCTAGCTTCAACATATACTATCTTTATGAGCTTGCTATATTCATTTAATGGATGTTTGCCTAGACACTCCCTAAAACTAAGTTAAAAGCAAGTATTAAGCTGCACTGGTATGGGGAGTAGCCTTATGATGATTTCCTTCTACAAAGAAACAACAGACCCTGCTTCTCCCCCCGCCCTCCCCTGCCAAAAAAAAAAAAAAAGAAAGAAAGAAAGAAAGAAAGAAACAAAAAAAGTTAAAATGTAAGAAGCAATGGAGAGGTGACAGAATCTTGTAGGGGAAAAAAGAGGAGAAATGATTGAATTTAAACTTGTTTTATTTTAAGCTGTTACTTTCTCCTGTGCCTTTAGTATTTTTCTCCTTGGTTCTAAACATTATAAACAGAAAATCTATTTCCTCTAAATTCTTATTTCTCTGAAGATTACAGGTTGCATATTCATTTTCTGCCTATTAAAAACCCTTTTTACCATAGTTTGTAGCTGGGAGATATTTGATGTACAAGAATTTTCCTCTCTTCTTTCTGCAAAGAATTTCACAGTGAAATTACTGATAAGGAAATTAATACTAGACCCCTCCCTCCATGGAGCAGCTTGTGATATGTGCATAATTAAATTTATTATTATTATTATTATTCAGCACATTAAGTGCATAACTATAAAGAATTATAAAGAGTAACTTTTCATATGAAAAGTAGAGTAGTGAGCTCTGGGAAGGCATTTTAACACTAAGTTTAAAATGGTTAACAAGGACCCAACATCTAAAGAAAACACATTTAGAAAGTAGTTACCTAGAGGAGAAGTCTCAAACATCTGGCCCACTATATTCTCAAGTGTAGCCCAAATCTATTTTAAATTAAATTGGCAAATATTATTTAAAATAAAGAAATTTCAGTGAGGAAGAATAGTTTTTCAAGTAAATATATAGCCTACAAGAAATCTTCGATACAATTTAATGGCCCATTTCTATTTGTTTGATACTATTCATCTAGAAGGAAGATTATTATTTTAAATGAAAAAAGGTTTAATGGAAAGTCTATGAAGAAAACAGGGCAGCTAGGTGGTATGGTGGGTAGATTGTTGGGCCTAAATTCAGAAAGATTAACCCTCATGAGTTTAGGCCCTAGCTACCTATCAGCTGTGTAACCCTGAGCAAATCAAATTAACTGAGTTTGCCTCAGCTTCCTCACTCGTAAAATGAACTGTAGAAAGAAATGGCAAACCACTGCAGTATCTTTTCCAAGAAAGTCCCCAATGAAACAATGAGGACATGACTGAACAACAATAACATGAAGAAAACAAAATTAACGAAATTATCTAAACACATAAATTCTCATTATTGAGATTTCCTTTAAATTTTGGATAACATTCTGAACTTCAGGGACTGAGATTTAGGATAGCATCAAAAATAATCTCATTTTCCAAATCATTAGCTTAACACAGAATATTAAGCCCCCAAAAGATCGTAGATATTGATGGAATCTTAGCAGCTGTTTCTACCTCAAAATTACATATATATCTTATTGAAATAAATTCAATCACAGGGACTTTTCCCAAACATGCCTTACCAAAGATTGTCCAAATTTATGCAAAATCTCATCAGACATTATCCAATTTTCCTGCTTTGCCCAATTCTCCTGTTTTTCCCTCCTTACTCTTCTTTCTCTATATAGAGCATTACCTTATTCTGCTGAGGATTATTGCCTCCCTTAAGAAGAGCCCACAGGGTTTGTCATGCCCTTATCTATCCCAAGTAAAAGCCCAAATAAATGCTCTGCCTTGGGGTGGAGATTGTCTGAGTCTAAATTCCTTCAGAAGTGACCCTGCAACACATCCCCAATACCCCAACATTATCTAATCAAGTATCTTTATTTTGTGGGTGAAGGCTAGGTCCAATTATTTATCCATGTGTGTGTGTGTGTGTGTGTGTGTGTGTGTGTGTGTGTGTGTGCATATATGTTATTTCCTGCAATAAGTCCTAAATTCCTTCAGCAAAGAGATTGTTTCTTCTTTGTCTCTTATTCACTCATGCTTAGTACAGTTATAATCACATAGTTGACCTTTACAAAATATCTAATTTTTTAAAATTGATAATATATCTTTGATTTTAAAATTCACATCCTTTGATTCCATTTTCAGGACTCTATTTCCCTAATGTTGCTTCCTCTGAGGCATCTTCTAACTCAGTATTCTATGATCTCAACTATTTCATACCACTCAATTCATAAAGCAAGCAAACATTTACTAGGATCCCTCTGTGGCCATACATTGTTTGTTCCAGGTGCTACAAAGACAAAAATGCAACAATCCTTAACTTCAAGGACTTTATATTCTATCAAAAAATAGTATCTCCTGTAGCAACATGTTTTGTTTTGGTTTGGTTTTTTAATGACTTTAATACAAATTTAAAATTTTAACTATATAATAAAGCAATTTATTTTACCGTCTTTACTCTTTGTTTTGATCATTTGTTTCATTACTTTTTATTGGATGGTAGCATAATAACAATAATAGTAATGTAGAAAGTCACATAGCCCTTTCAGGTTTGCAAATTTCTTTAGAAAGATTATCTTTTTTTATCCCTATAACAACCCTGGGAAGTAATGTTATATTATTCCCATTTTATGAAGGAGGAAACTGAGATACACAGCAGTGACTTGAAATCACACAGTGAGTATTAGAAGCTGGATTGAACTCACATCTTTCTTACTCAAAGTCCAGAATTATATCTATGATACCACTAACCTTTTAAATTTTTTATTCATCTCTATATTCTTTTCATTAGGAATCTTTATAAATTTTCTAATTCATTAAAAATTCATTTTTCCTCTGTTGTATTATGCAAAGTTTTACTAGATTCTATTTTTGTTATAAGGCAAAAATATTTTATCTTTTGGAATATTTTAGTCCATGACCTTCTTTCTATTAAAATGGGAGATGTTAAATCTTTTATAATCCTGACTGTGGTTCATTGATACTTGAATGCTTTCTTGCTAACTAATTGTAATAGCTTTTACTTTGACCTGAAAGCTATGCATTTATGGAGTTTTTATTTTGTAGTTTCATTCAGAAATCAATCAGTGGATTCAAACTTTTTTTTTAATCTCTCCCTTTTGTTCTAAATATCTAGTCAGACTTTTTATATGATTTCCTGATATATGATATCCAAATTCTTTTGAGGCCAAGCTTTCATGCAATCAGTCATATTGAATTCTTTCTCCATGATCAGTTTTCCTGGTATCTATCTATCTGTCTGTCTGTATATCTGTCTGTCTGTCTATTTATCTATCTACTTACCTACTTAAGATTTTCTACTATGCTTCCATTTTTCCTATTTTTTTCACATTTCTTTTTGTCTCATTAAGTCACTAGTTTCTATGTGACCCATTATAACGTCCAGGGAGTTTATTACTTGGGTAAAATTTTCTACTCCTTGTACTAAACTATGGATTCTTTTTATAAGTTTTTTTTTTTTTTTTCCTCAATATCTTGTTAGGTTCTTACTAAGTGCTAAGTTGGTACTTGACAATTTTCTAGTTCAGGCCTTTCCTGGTAGTTTGACTTGTGAATTCCTGGGGAAGAGCTTGCATGCTTGGGAGGAGCAAGCTCATTGGTTGAAGTGGTTCTTCCCAGAAGCCCTTGCAATATCCCAAGCCCATTCTCTGGGAGGATAAAGAGGGCTCAGGAGGAAAAAAGTCAGTCTCTGCTTTAGACCAGGCTTGACACAACTCTTTGCAGGAAGGGAAGTCACTTCTCTGGACTACAGTTAACGGCAACTGTCTGGAGACAATGGTTCTCTACAGGAAGAAGAATCTGTCTGAGAGATTTGAGTTGACATAGCAGATCTCCTCCAAGAGAGCAATCGACAGCTTCTGGAGACAACAGCATGTTACAATATCTCTCATTTCTTTTCTAATTATTTTTTTCTAATGCTCTCATTTCTTTAGTAAACTAATTTTAACTAATTTTTTTTCAGTTTCTTGCTTCATTTAATCTAGGAATTCTAATTGAATTTCTGAGCAACATGCGATTTTCTTTCAGTCTTTTCTTACAAATATTTAATTTGTTATCATTTTCAGAGTTTGTCTTGGGCATCTCTGTTATCACAATTGCTCTTTATTTTTTATTTGTTTATTATTATAGTCTTACTTCTTGAATTGGGACTTGTGTTAGTGTTCTACTTTGGGCACTTTTGATGCTACTGTCATATCCTTATACATTGCTGGCTTCTCTTTTCTTTGCTTTTGCCCTTATATTATCTTCAAGGGTCATAGGAATGCCTGGACCAAGGAACTGCACACTTTCAATTGGTCCTATATGGTGTGATTAAGGGTGTTTTTTAATCACTCCTAGACTTCCCAACTCCAGAGTCTCTTTTGAATCTAGGCAACACAGCTGCAGACTTGCTCCAGGATAAAGTTATTATAAGAGTTGGTCCCCCTTATCAGCCAGTCAGGTCAGTCTGAGCTTCAGAATGACAGCATTGCCTGTTTAATCCATCACTTGTTTCTTTTATGGGGAGAAGGGGTTAGTTTTTTTTTTGCTTCCTTGCTTATGTGATATATCTATTATCCCATTTCTGGGTCAGAGGTACCTCTTTTGAGTTTGACTTTTTCTTATTACCAGTCCTCTCTCAGGTTCAGAGTATAATGTTACCAGCCAATGCATTTGTGATCCCCTTTCAGAGTCAGAGAAATAGGGCTAAGGCACTGTTCTGAGACCATATTATGGAGCCATGAATCCGAACTAATCTTATTCTTGCTTTGATTATTTACATATGAGTCAGCTGTATGATCTTGTACTACTTCACTTAGATCTCAACTGCATCAATTAAGGAGGAAAGTGAATTGTATCTCTCCTAATTCTTCCATCTAGCCTCCTAAGTTCTTGATTCTAAATTCAACACTCTAGTTTACTATGCCACCTACTTTTGACAACTCTACAACTCTCACACTGACTTTGATTGCAACCATTTAAGATATAAGTCCTTCTTTCTTTCTCATTTCCTAATCTTGTTCCTCCTTTTCCCATCAAATTTTGCATTTGCTTCACAAATATACACAAAATTTCATATAAATCATTTTATATAACCACCGCAACAAAGATGAATAGCATTGGATTTGTTACCTTAAGTTAGAGAAGTGATCATCATTCTGGTAAAGAAAGAGTATACTCTAATTCTATTTTCTCTGTTTTTCATGATCAAGAAACCTAGCTCCTGGAACTCAGAGAACAGGTAATATAAGGTTTAACTCAAGTACATAGTCCCTCTGCCTGAAAATTACCATTAATATAGTGCATATCATCAAAATTAAGATATTCCCATAGGAGAATCTAGGAATCACAAACCAATAAACCTAATTTCAAGTCCTGGGAAGTCAATTGAGAATTTAATTAAGGGAGAAACAGTAAGCCAATTGGCCAAGTTTTCCCGATAGAGTCAAAGCAACAATTCTACAAGAAAAAAGTCTCTAATCTCTTTTTTGTGCCTCTTTAAGTAAGATAATAGCATATGAGATAAGTGGCCCAGTGGATATAATTTGCCTGGATTTTTCAAAAGCTTTTTGATATAATTCCTCCTAACAGACTATTAAAGAAAAAACCAATGACCAAAGGACAAAGGGCAGCCTACTGACATGTATTTTTTGGGGGGGAAATTAAGTTTTTAAAAATGCAAGTGAACATAGAGAAACCAGTTAGTGTGGAACAACTGTAGCTCAGAACAAAGTTAATTAAATACCTTAGGGCCTGGTATTGGAACAAGCAGTGTTTAATATAGTTTGTGTAATGAACAGGAAGGGAAACTAGATGATGTGTTAGTGAAGTTATGATATCTGCCAAATCTTCCAATAGCTGTGACTAGATTTGGTTGTAAAACAAAACAAAACAAAACAAAAACAAAAACAAAACAAAAACCAAACAAACAAACAGTAGAGAACTATTAGACTAATTTCATTAAGGATTTGGGGACTTGTGATAAATGGAACAAATTTAAATTTATCTTGAAACATTCTTCTGTACTACACCAGCATAAATACTGTCAAACTTTCTAGAAAGTCCTTTTGGAGAATAACTTGAATAGGAGGAAGATTCAACAAGAATCATTCCAAGAACTATCACCCTTAAAATTGTAGTTATTTGTCATTGTTTTGTTTTTTGTTTTATTTAGCAAATTGTACAAATTTGTACATAAATTAATAATATGTGTAAAGTAAAATTATTGTATAAAATGTTTCATGAAGTAAAAAACTGATCTACCTGCATGTTCGATTTCACATTAAGAAACTGAATTTGTCCAGGAGAAAAAGACAGTGAATAATTATAGAGAGACAATATAAGAAAGTAGGAAGTGCCTAGTTTTCATATATATATATATATATATATATATATATATATATATATATATATATATATATATATAGTATGTATATATATATATATATATATATAGTATGTATGTATGTATATGGATATATGGATATGCGTGTATATAGGCATTTGAGTATATACATGCATACTTACAAAAAGGCATGTGTGTATGCAGATATAAATTTGTATACATATATAAATAAATATATATGATATTGATTTATAAGTGCTTCACTGACATGGAAAACTCAGAGTAGGAAAAAGAATGCTCTTTCACATCTGTTCTTTTAAGAACATACAATCATTTAAATGCAGGATTTGCAAATTTAATTTCATTTTTATATTTAAATACTTCACACATTACATAAAAAGATTACATATGAAATTTCATAAATTTATTGTCAATCAGATATTGCTTATCTATGTACTTTCAAAAGGTAAATTAGGAACTAATACATGTAGGAAGTAAATTCCTCAAGAGTCGAGATTGTTTCTTCCTTTCTTCCTCCCTCTGCCCCTTCCTTCCTTCTTTGCTTCCTCTCTCTTTTCTTTCTTTCTTTCTTTCCTTTCATGTTCCTTTCTTTTGTTCCTTCATTTTTCCCTTTGTTCCTTCCTTTCTTCCTCCCCCTTCTTTTCTTCCTTCCTTTCTTTCTTCCTCTTTTTTGTCTTTGTAACTCCATTATTTGGCACAATGTCTACCACATCATGTATAAGGAAAATGATTGATTAATGATTTCACTGGTTTAGAATCCAATACAAGTCAGCATCATGTCTGCAATAAATAGATAGGTAATCTGTGAATACTTCACAAAAAGATGCTCAACTGATAAGCAACTTGATCCTCAAGTACCTATTTTACAGAGAAACATTATTGAAAAGAAACATTAGGGATTTCTAGACCCTCAAAGATAAATACCACTCTTTATTAAGTATGGCTTTCAAAAGCATTTTGATCATTTGGAAAATAAATAGTCCTTCAAAATCAAATTTATGTTTCTGTTTATAATCCAAACCTCATTAGTATTCATCATGAGATATACAATAAGCTATTACTGTTATCGGTAATTAATATACCACTAGCACCTACGTCTGTACTCCTTCTTGATTGCCTTTCTTAATAAAATTATGATCTTGCTTATCATCATGCTTTGATGAAAATTATTTTTCCTTCCAAATGAAAAATGCCATATTTTTTTCTCTAGACCTCTAATGTATGAAAACAAAAACCCTTCTTCTGCAGAAATCCTTCCCATTAGTCTCTTGGCATTTGCAAATTTGAAACAAAGTAAAAGACAATGAAAAAAGTTTGGGCTTATGCTCTAAATATGTAGATCTGGATTTGGAATTAAAAGAACTGGATTTCTTAACCAACAAAATCTGAGATCTTGGACAAGATATTTGACCTCTCTGTACCTTAATAATGTCATTTTAATGTAAAACCATATTTTCCTTTTGAGTCAGCTATGAGAACTCAATGAGAATATTTATAAAGTTTTTTTTTCTAACTTAAAGAAATATTTAAATATCAATTGTTATAATTATGTTAAAAGCTACATAGGTTTTGATATTCTCTATATGACTTCTACTACTAGAAGTAGCACCAATCTATTTCTTATTTTGCATGATCCTCATCTATGCGAGATTAATTCTCCATAAAAGATCTATCCATGAATCAAGGTTTATTCTGTTTTTAAAAGCTATGTCAAGGTTACTAATGCAGGACTCAAGCTATCTTTCTAACTTGCTACATGACTCATTTATCTTCCTTTTTCCACTATGTGTGACCTTTATAGTCTTTTCCCTTCCAGTCTCTTACACCTTAAACTCTAAGCTTCTTGAGGGCAGGGTCTGATTTTTACCTTTCCTTGTATTCCTAGAAGTTAATACTTAGCACAGTGCCAGGCACACAGCTCAATAATTATGTGTTCACTAACTGAATTCTTGTATGCAAATTATAGTTCATCTATCATGGTGGCCATTTTGAATGCTTTGGATATACTGTGTTTCACATAAAACTGATTTTTCAGAAATTGTTTTGTATCATAATTTATTGCCATATAACATCTCTGGAAGAATACTGTTGAAAAGAATAATTTTGTGACACTGATCATTCTGGGGAAAAAAATAAACATATTACTACTTAATTAATTCTGAGCCCAGATTGCTTTCCTACAGTAACAACAATTTTAAATAATTCTATTTTAGATCAATAATAGATTTCTTTAGAAAATGATATTATCTTCATATCAGGTGTCTGCTTTGACACAGAGAGTTTTGTCATGAGTAGCTCTTTATAACAATAGAATTAATAATAATAATAATCTGTAAGTTTACTCCATCCCAAAACAGCAACAACAATTTCTAGAATTTGATACATAGCACAAGGCTCCTAATAACAGTCTTAATACAATTTGTTGAATGAATGAAAAATCAATTAATTTTTATTTGAATACTCCATACTTTTCTTTTAGCTTATGTCCATTTCTATTCTTATTCTGTCCTCATACATAGACAACACTTGGTCATCATCAATACCTATATAATTGATAAGATAATCATTTTTATTTTTTTATTCATAATATGATCAGAAATAGAGAGAAGAGAATCTTATAGGCCACTAAATCAAACCACTTCATTTTTCTACATGAGGAAACTGAGACTAAAGGAGGTTAAGTAACTTGGTTGAGATTAAAAAGTTAATAAATATCAGATGTAGGATTTGAATCTAAGCCCTCATTACTTTTTTTCACTGTACAATAAGTTTAGAGATCATTTGGACTTGTCCCTGGTTTATAAAATGTATCTTAAATGTTTAGTCAAATCCATAGTATTTTTCACTGAGCAATAATAATCAATCAACATCCATATTTATTTGTTCATATAAATATTTATTAACCTCTGGATGAAGTATCTTCCCACTGAACCCAGATGTATCTGGAGGAGAAAGTGAGCGAGGTAACCTTGCATGGCCCTCTCTCACTTAAATCTAACTCACTTATATCTGGAGGATACAGCCTCAGTGAAACAAAAAGCTTAAAAATACCAAGGTTTCCCACTGTATCCAGGACCATCTCCAGTCATCTTGATCTATTTCTTGCCACTGGACCCAGATGGTTCTGAGGAAGAAAGTCAGGTGGGTGATCTTGCCCAGCCTCCCTCACTTAAATCCAATTCCTTTGCATAGCATGGCATCACTTCCCCAATGTCATGGTCCTCTTTGAGAATAAAGGACAAAAAACAAAAGCAAAAACAATTTATTAAGTGCTTATAATATGTCAGGCATATAGTAAACGCTATACTAAGCATTGGAGATTTTAAAAAAATAAGGCAAACTATATCCCAGGCTTTCGATGTACTTACAATCAAATATGGGAAACAACATGCAAACAAATATGTATATAGCTCTCTTTATATACAAGAAAAATGAAAGGAGTGTTTATAGGAGGTTTCCTTTGGAGGTGGATTTTAGTTAGGACTTAAGGCAAGTCAAGGAGGTCATTAGATAGAACAGAAGAAGAGTATTCCAGGAATGGAAATAGTTAGAGAAAATGCCTGGAACTGAGAGATGAATCTAGTGTCTTACTTATGGAACAGTTGAGAGAACAGTGTCACTAGATTGAATAGTACACGTCAGGGAGCAAGGTGTAAGGAAGACAATAAAAGTAGGAAGGAATATCTTATAAAAAGCTTTGAGGACCCTTCAGAACATTATTTATTTTATCAATAGAGTCAATGGGGAACCATTAGAATTTATTGAATAAAGTCATCAGACCTACACTTTTGCAAAATAATCCTAGTGGCTGAATGAAAAATTGATTGGAGTGAAAAGAGAGTTGAAGTAAATCGGCTAGTAGACTATTGTCATAATCCAGGTGTGAGGTGATGAGCACCTTTAAAGAGTGGTGACCATCAGAGGAAAGAAGAGATGTTATAAACATTAAATTGACAGACCTTGACATCAAAGTAGAACTGGGGGTGGAGGGGAAATAAATAGTGAGGAATGACTCCTAGATTGTAAGACTAAGAGACTGAGTGGATGATTTTGCTCTATACAGTACTGGAAAGGTAAGAGAGCAAAGGATTTAAGGAAGGAAATAATGAGTGCCTTTTTAGATGTATTGAGCCTAAGATGTCTATTGGATATCCAATTTGTAGTTTCTGAAGAGTAATTGGACATCTGAGATTGTAGAGCAGCAGAAGTTTGGGACAGAATAGATAAATTTTTTTTTTTAATTTTTTTTATTATATATATATATATATTTTATAATATTATCCCTTGTATTCATTTTTCCAAATTACCCCCCCTCCCTTATTCCCTCCCCCCGACGACAGGCAATACCATACATTTTACATGTGTTACAATATAGTCTAAGTACAATACATGTGTGTGAATATCATTTTCTTGTTGCACAATAAACATTAGAATCCGAAGGTACATGCAACCTGGGCAGACAGATATTAGTGCTAACAATTTACATTCCCCTCCCAGTGTTTCTTCTCTGGGTGTATCTACCTCTGTCCATCATTGATCAACTGGAAGTGAGTTGGATCTTCTTTATGTTAAAGATTTCCACTTCCATCAGAATACATCCTCATACAGTATCGTTGTTGAAGTATACAGTGATCTTCTGGTTCTGCTCATTTCACTCAGCATCAGTTGATTTAAGTCTCTCCAACCCTTTCTGTATTCCTCCTGCTGGTCATTTCTTACTGAGCAATAATATTCCATAACTTTCATATACCACAATTTACCCAACCATTCTCCAACTGATGGACATCCATTCATCTTCCAGTTTCTAGCTACAACAAAAAGAGCTGCCACAAACATTTTGGCACATATATGTCTCTTTCCGCTCTTTAGTATTTCTTTGGGATATAATCCCAGTAGTAGCGCTGCTGGGTCAAAGGGTATGCACAGTTTGATAACTTTTTGGGCATACAGAATAGATAAATTTGAGAACATGTTTGTATGCGGTAAGAAAAAAAAAAAAAACAGATTAAAAATAACTAGCAGACTTATTCTCCTATCCTAAACAGAGTAAGGATGGGAGATAGAAATCTATTTTTGACAGATTGCAACTTGAACAAGTAGAGGAATCAGCTGTGGTAAGGGTTAAGGCCATTTCATTGTCAGATGTGGTAAAGGAGGAAAATTTAGCAGAAGGCATTTGAGTGATAGGAAAAAAAAAAAAGAATGATTTCAAGAGTGAGTGAATAGCCTCAACTTTATATTTTTCTGTAAAATACAAAGAAATATTTTTGAATGAGAGAGTGGGAAGGGAAGTCATAAGAGGTTTGAGAGGAAATGCAAAGGTTAGGAAAAACCACTGTGGAGCATATGATCAGTTAACAAGGGAGGTATAGTATGATTATCTTGCAACAACCAATTGAGATTATGCAACATAAATTTGGAGTAGAGTCAGAATAGGTGCATTATTTTCTCCATCTTCATTCAGCAGCATATGTGTAGGAGCAAAATTGATGATTAGTAGGAGTGATTCAAAGCTGAGACTTGACTAGGCATAGGTAGCAATATGATAAAAGCAGCTAGGGAATTTAAGAGAAGAGGACAATATAGAGTTTAATTGATTCACTAAAAGGTCAAGATGGGGAGAAGAAGAGAGAGTGATTAATGAAAGGGAGATAGTCTAGGAGGAGATTGAGTGATCATAGATTTAAAGGTCATATTGCAAGTAAAAGAGTAAAGTTTTCTAATGAAAGATAAAAGGAGAAGAGAAAAGCCCATGAAGTATGAAGAGATGAAGAGTTTTCAAAATTCTTGAACATAGAAGAAGTAGTAAATTTATGATTGATGACAAAATCAAGAATATGATCATCTTTTTTGTGTAACTAGGGTGAAGTGGGGGATAGTTCATAGGGAGTTAAGTTGAGGAACAGAGTGGTTAGGGTTTGGGATGGAGAATCAATCTGAAAAGTACTATTTTGAAGGCAGAAATTGAGAAGAAGAGAAAAACTATGATCTGAGTACCCAAATTATTAAAGAAGGAAACATGTAAGGTATTCTCCCTACACTACATTCTCAATTCATTCATTCATTCATTCACTGGAAAGATTTTTTTTTTGTTTTGTTTTGCTGTATCTTGATTTCTCATAAAGTCATTAGGTTCTGTTTGCTCAATTCTGTTTTTCAAGGAATTATTTTCCTCAGTGAGTTTTTGTACCTTCTTTCCCAATTGAACAATTTCTTTTTTTAAGGCATTTTTCTCCTCATTAGCTTTTTTTTTTCCTTTTACAATACTCTCAATTCTTTTTTTCTATTTTTTCTTCCTATGTCATAGGCTGAGCTGACACCCTGAAGTGAGATTGCCTAATTGACTCCCATCTGGTAGGATCTTTTCTGCTGATCTTCTAAATTGCTTTTGGCTAGAAAATGTTTTACTTCATTTTTTACAGTTATAAAAAGACATCAACATGATACTGTGAACAGAGCTCTGAATTTACAATAAGGCATACCTGGGATCAAATTCTGCCTAAAATTAATTGATCAATTTTTGGTTCAATTATCCTGTGTGTAAAATTGGAGGAATCATGTAAACTATTTCATAGAGTTTACTAATAGTGTCAAATTAGATGATGTATACAAATCTTAAAGCACTATTTCTATGTCATCCATTATTATAATTATCATGATTACTATTATTTTAATGATAGTGTTCATATTAAAGAGAAATAAAACACATTTGCAGTCCTTAAGGAGCATATAAAACATATGAGGGGACATAATATATTATTGTATAAGCAGTTCAGTGATGTTAAGTGAAGTGAATAGAACGGAGAGAACATTGTACACGAAATAAGCAATGGCAGGAATACATTGCACACAATAACAGCATGAATGTATGATGATCAACATAGACTTGGTTCTTCTCAGTAGTTCAGTGATCCAAAGAAATCCTAGTAGACTTTGTACAGAAAATGCCATCTGCACCCAGAAAAAGAACTAAGAAGACTGAATGTAAATTAACATATGCTACACATGCTATGTTCACTTCTTTTTTCTGTTTTTTTTTTTTTAATCTCTCTCATGGTTTTTCCTTTTTGCTCTGATTTTTTCTTCCAACATGATTCATAAAACAATGTGTGTTAAAAATAAATTTTTAAAATGTAAACAAAGAACTTCAAGGTTTTAATAAATCTATAGTCATAAAAATAAGAGAACATTGTATATAACAAGATTATATGATGATTAGTTCTGATGGACATTGCTATTTTTCAATAGAGAGATGATTCATGTCAGTTTCAGTGGACTTGTGATGTGTTTAACATATATTGGATTACTTGCTAAGGAAGAGTGGGGGGAAGGGAGGGAGAAAAAATTTGGAACACAAGATTTTGCAAGAGTGAATATTGAAAACTATGTATATATTTTGAAAACAAAAAGCTTTTTTTTTTAAGAGTTCAGTTGAAGATCCCTATGAACTAAAAGGAATCAATAAAGGTTTCATGAGGGATATAACATTTGATCTGAACCTTGAAAAATAAGTAAGATTGAAACAAGAATGTAAGGAGGGGAAATATTCCAAGTTTTAAAATGGCATTAGCAAAAAGAAGAGAGGGGAAGGGTGAACTACATGCCCTTGAAACTCTCAGTAATGTTCACCACCTGATTCAAAAATAAATACCCCAAGTCACCCCAAGCTTCAGGGCACTGGCACTAAATCAAAAAGAATGCTTTTTAGGTTCCATCACTGCAGTTCTTATGCCCTGGAATCCTTCTGAAGCACTCATTAACACAGGCATGCTAATAACCCATTTGGATGTCATTGCTAAGTATGTGAAGAATGCTTGCTCTGTATTTGCTGTACTCTCTAAGATATTTTCCACTAACTAACTACATATTCCAGATTCTAGGTTTACACTTGACTCTGAGCTTTCAACAATGTGAGGTAAGAAACAAGTTTAAATAATTTCCTCTATTTCCCCAAATTTATTTTGGTTCAAAGATTTGACTTGGATTTTAAGAAAATTGTAATGTCTTTGTGTTCTTGAATCACAAAAATCCAGGGCAATAAAGACATATAAAAAACATTTTGTGTTCAATGAGGCTGGTGATATATAAATCCCCAAATGAAGATGCTATTTAGTCTAAATAATTTATTTACAGTTTAAATAGATTGTTACTGTCCATGTTTTTGGAGCAGTAATATATATTTATTTAAAATGTTTAAGATTGGCAAATGGTTTAACATGAACTCATTCTTACAGCATTTCTGTGAGAGTTTTACTTTAAATAATATTAGCTGCATCATTTCATATCATATCAAAAAGCCTGAGAGATGTTTAATGAATTGTGTGTGAAAAAAATGACAGAATTCAAATTCTAGATCCTCCTTATTCTGGATTTAGCACTGTATCTGCTATTTGTCTGAATAGCAAGGTTAGATCACCTCTTATTAAGAAGTATTCCCTTCTCTTATTACATTTGTTTGTGTGCGTAATATATTGTCTATCTGATTATTAGCTCCTTGAAGACAGAAGTTCTGCCTTTTTTAACTTTGCTTGTCTCTCAGGATTTTGAACAGCATTTAATATAAATTATTTTTCTCAATATGTTCATTTGTGGGAGTGAAGAATGAAGTTCAACATCCCTAAACCAAAGATCCTTAACAGGTGGACTTTGGTAAATAAAACTATCAAAAAAATCAAGAATAGTTAACAAAGCGAGATCAAAAATTGCATACATTGGACAAAATTCTATCTTGGAAATATTCAATGAGTTTGGGATTTTTCTTTTTGTTTTTCTTCTTTGTCTCCTTTTCAGACATCTGCTTAACAGAATGGAGGACACAGTGTCCAGAAAAAAATATGGTGATTGTCTTTGTTTTAGCATAATGTTGACTGTTTCTTCTGTTCTTGAAATTAGCCTCCTTTTAATAAATTGGCAAAAACTAAGAGATGCCATATTCCTTGAAGGTCAGCAGCTTGCAGCTCCATTTGTAACAAAAAGGAAAAAAAATTAAAAGTAAATTAAATTAATTTTGTAGTTGTCTGACTAGACTATCCTTAAACTTAATAAGTCAAGTTGATAATTTTATGAGTGAATGAAGTTAGAAAAAAATCTATTTTTATAGATTCCTAAACTTTGTTTCTGGAAAGGACCTAAGGAAGAAACAATGATTGCTGACATTTATATTCTGCTTTGAATTTTATAAAGCACTTTAATATACTTTATCTCAATTGAGCCTTATACAATACTCTGATATGTTATAGTTATGATTATTCCCATTTTATAGCTAAAAAACTGAGATTCTTTTCATGTGCTGGGAATAGGAAAAGAGAAAAGCAGTGTCCAGTCGAAAGGAACTTAACATACTAATTGGGGAAGATATAAAAAAGAGTAATGAAAAGAAAGTGGAAGGATTGGAGGTTGGGATGATAAGGTAAAGGCATAAATAAGAGTGAAGGCAGAGAACTTGAGAGGATGAAAAGTGATTGTTATAATCCTTCTTCAAAATGGAGATTTAAAGAGGAACTCAGGTTTGAAAAAAAAAAAAAAAGGAACCACAAAGGTGGAGGGAGAAGGCAACTGAAGCATGGTTACAACCAGTCCAGAGCCCTGATTTCCTTGTTTGTTCATTTTCCAGAAATAAAAATATGTTTGGTTGCTCCTCATGGTTTCAAAATAAATAGATAATTACCTAAATCATTTCACTTCTATAGATCTCAGTTTCTTTATCTTTAGGTGGGAAGAATAGACAGTGATCTGTAAGCTGCCTTCTAGTAATAATATTTTATGAATCTGTGATTCCTTCAGATTGCAAGGAGTTTTAGAACAATGGGCACAATTTGCTTCATTTTGAGTAAACCATAATATTCCTTTTCCTTCGAGATTTATTTCTTTAATATTTAAAAATGAACCCTGGGAGATAATTTTTTTCAGTAATACAATCACTCTGTATGGACCTGTTGGATTTTTTTTTTTTGAATATTTTACTTAAGCCAAAGCTTTTCTTTCCACAGAAGCAATGTATTCTTTAGTGAAGATCCCAGTGAAACATAGAGAGGCTAGAAAGAAATAGAAAGTTCTTTCTTTGATGTATCCTTTTTCCTAAACTGGGTTTTGTCCTATGTGTTCCAGCCTTCTTCTGCCACTCAGGATCATTCTCAGAGACAAGCAATTTAATTTGATGCATTAATTTATTTATCAAGAATTCATTAATATCAGGATTATTCTGATTTAGAATTGAAGATTGGGAAGAAACTGAAGGTCTCCAATCTGCAATTTCATCAGTATAAGAATTCCCAGTGTTGAAATAATTCTGACCACTCATGACAACCAACAATTTATCTGTAATTTTTACTATTAGAAATTTGACTGGTGTCTTGAGAATTGAATTGAATTGAAGTGACTTAGGTCTATCTGATTCCTACTTCAGCTTTTTTTCCTCTTCTTTATTTTTCCCTCTCATATAATGTATTTAATCTTCCCCTTACCTGATTCCTTAAATGTTTTGATTTCTGGACCTTCCAAAATGATAACAATTACATGAGATTAAGATGAGGAAGAAGAGGAATTAAAGAATTAGAGCTTTAGGGAAAGGTGGATCTACCAACCAGTTAATTCATTTATCACCCATTCAACAAATATTTATTACAGGTAAAGAAGTACTGTGTCTCCCTCCTTCCCTCCTTCCCTCCCTCCCGATCTCCTTCTCTCTCTCTCTCTCTCTCTCTCTCTTTCTCTCTCTCTCTCTCTCTCTCTCTCTCTCTCTCTCTCTCTCTCTCTCTCTCTCTCTCTCTCTCTCTCTTTCCAAATATTTATTTATTTAGTATTTTATATTTCCCCAATTACATGTAAAAATAATTTTGACATTCTTTTATTTTTAATGTTGAGTTCTAAATTGTCTTCCTCTACACCCTTGCATCTCATCGAGAAAGTAAGCAATTTGATATCAATTATGATGTGCAGTCATGTAAAACATATTTCTATATAAAACAGATTGTAAAAAAAAAAAAAGATTAGACACCCCCCTTCAAAAAATGGTTTAAAAGAATGTTAAACCAATCATTCTCCAATTTCCCATAGCCAATTCTTTGACACCACAAAAAGAGATTCTCTATATATTTTTATATAGAGATCATTTTTCTTTTTCTTTTTAAAAATATTTAGGATAGTAGTAGTAATATTGTTAGATCAAAGGGTATGCATGGTTTTAAGATCTTTGGGCTATAAAAAGCTCTTCACTCTCCAGAACCATTTAATCAATTCACAGCTCCACCAATAATACATTAAGGTCTTAATATTCCAATATCTTCTCCAACATTTCATTTTCTGTTTCTATCATTTTAGTTAATCTGATAGGTATGAAGTAATACCTCAATATTGTTTTAATGGCATCTAATCAATAGTGATTTGATTTATTCATATAGTTATAGATAGCTTTGATTATTTCATCTGAAAATTGCCATTCAAATCTTTTGATCATTTATCAATTGGGGAATAGTTCTTATTTTTATAACTATGACTTATTTCTATATATGAAAAAATGAAGTCTTTATCTGAGAAAATTGCTATAAAGTATTTACACAGTTATGATAATTAATTTTATGTCCCTCTATCCTGTTTCCCCCTGTTTTTTCTTCCCTGTCCCTCCTCAAAAAAAAAAAAAAAAAAAAAGTTTGTTTTTGTTTTTTTGTTTTTTTTGTTTTTTACTAACATCCCCCAATCACCTTTCCCTTCCATCAGGTTCCCCCTTCTTTTATCTTCTTTTATTGCCTTCTCCTCCTACTTTCCTGAAGGCATAGAAATCTATGCCCAATTGAGGTCATTCCCAATTCTGATAACAGAAAGTGTCAAGCATTCACACACACCTTCCCTATCATCTTCTCTATTGTAAAGTTCTTCCATACCTCTTTTATGTGAGATAAATTACCTCATTCCAGCTCTTCTTTTTCCACCTTCTTCCATTGCATTCCTCACTGAACCTCCCCTTATTTGTGATAATCATTTTATCATATTCAACACATGCTCAGAATCTCTGTTGAGATACTTTTTCTAACTTCCCTAATAATGAGAAAATTTGTAGGAGTTAAATGTATCTCTTCCCTCCTGGAATAGGAAGACCCTCTGTTTCTGACCAAAGCAGAAAAGACTGTATTTTACATTCAATCTGAGTCAATCAAGACCAAATGGGGTTTGGAATAGAACCTATTAGTGGCCAATTATAATCAGATTTGTTTTGGTGTAAGGCTTGGCCCTTAAGAAACAAATTTAGCCATGTGCAAAAGAGAAAAAAATGCTTTTAAGAGCATCTGTAGGGATACAAAATAAGTCTATATAAATCCTTAGCATTTTTATACATCACAAACAAAATTCATCAGCAAGCAATACAAAAAGAAATTCCATTCAAAATAACTGTCAATAGCATAAAATATTTGGGAATCTATCTACTAAAGGAAAGTGAGGAATTATATGAGCAAAATTACAAAACACTTGCCACACAAATAACATCAGAATTAAATAATTGGAAAAATATTAAGCGCTCTTGAATAGGCCAAGCGAATAATAAAGATGACAATACTCCCTAAACTAATCTATTTATTTAGTGCCATACCAATCAGACTCCCAAGAAACAATTTTAATGACTTAGAAGAAATAACAACAAAATTCATATAGAAGAATAAAAGGTCAAGAATGTCAAGGAAATTAATGAAAAAAAACTCAAATAAAGGTAGCCTAGGTGTACCTGATCTAAAACTATATTATAAAGCAGCAGGCACCAAAACCATTTAGTATTGGCTAAGCAATAGATTAGTTGATCAGTGGAATAAGTTAGGTTCACAAGACAAAATAGTCAATAACTATAGCAATCTAGTGTTTGGCAAACCCAAAGATCCCAACTTTTGGAATAAAAATTCATTATTTGACAAAAACTGCTGGGAAAACCAGAAATTAGTATGGCAGAAATTAGGTATGGACCCACACTTAACACCACATACCAAGATGAGATCAAAATGGGTCCATGATTTAGGCATAAAGAACGAGATCACAAATAAATTAGAGGAATATAGGATAGTTTGCCTCTCAGACATATGGAGGAGGAAGGAATTTGTGACTAAAGAAAAACTAGAGATCATTATTGACCACAAAATAGAAAATTTTGATAACATCAAATTAAAAAGCCTTTGTACAAACAAAATTAATGCAAACAAGATTAAAAGGGAAGCAACAGACTGGGAAAACATTTTTACAGTTAAAGGTTCTGTTAAAGGCCTCATTTCTAAAATATATAGAGAACTGACTCTAATTTATCAGAAATCAAGCCATTCTCCAATTGATAAATGGTCAAAGGATATGAACAGACAATCTTCAGATGATAAAATTGAAACTATTTCCACTCATATGAAAGAGTGTTCCAAATCACTATTGACCAGAAAAATGCAAATTAAGACAACTCTGAGATACCACTATACACCTGTCAGATTGGCTAAGGTGACAGAAAAAAATAAGGATGAATGTTGGAGGGGATGTGGGAAAATTGGGTCACTAAGGCATTGTTGATGGAGTTGTGAATGAATCCAACTGTTCTGGAGAGCAATCTGGAATTATGCCCAAAAAGTTATCAAACTGTGCATACCCTTTAATCCAATAGTGCTAATACTGGGTTTATAATCCAACAAAATACTAAAGAAAGGAAAGGGACCTGTATATGTCAAAATGTTTGTGGCAGCCCTTTTGTAATGGCTAGAAACTGGAAAATGAATGGATGCCCATCAATTGGAGAATGGTTGGGTAAATTGTGGTATATGAATGTTGTGGAATATTATTGTTCTGGAAAAAAAAAAAAAAAAAAAAAAGACCAGCAGGATGAATAGAGAGAGGCTTGGAGAGACTTACATGAACTCATGCTGAGTGAAATGGGCAGAATCAGGAGATCATTGTACACTTCAACAACAATACTGTATGAGGATGTATTCTGATGGAAGTGAATATCTTCAACCAAGAGAAGATCTAATTCAGTTCCAATTGAATCAGTTACACTCAGAGAATGAACACTGGGAAATGAGTGTAAACTGTTTGCATTTTTGTTTTTCTTCCCAGGTTATTCTTACCTTCTGAATCCAATTCTTCCTGTGCAACAAGAAATTTGATTCTGCACACATATATTGTATCTAGGATATACTATCACATAGTTAATATTTATGAGACTGCCTGTCATCTAGGGGAAGAGGTGGAGGGAATGAAGGGAAATATCGGAACAGAAGGGAGTGCAAGGGATAATGTTGTAAAAAAAAATTACCCATACATATGTACTGTCAAAAAAAAGTTATAATTATAAAATAAAAAAATTTAATAAAAAAAAAAAAGACCATCAGTAGGTAAGGGTATGGTACCCTATGTGCACAGAAGGAGGAACAAAAGAAAGGAAGGAGGGAAGGAAGGAGAGAGGAAAGAAATGAAGGGAGGTAAGGAAGGAAGGAAAGGAAGGAAGGAAGGAGGGAAGAAAGAAGGAAGGAAGGAAGGAAGGAAGGAAGGAAGGAAGGAAGGAAGGAAGGAAGGAAGGAAGGAAGGAAGGAAGGAAGGAAGGAATACTTTTTCCTCCCATAGTCATTCATTCAGATTTTTTTTGAACCAGGTGAAAGAGGAGATTATTTCCTCAGTTGCTGCCTAGCCTTACTCATTGAATGGCTATAGACTCAGTCAAACTGAGACCTGCTGAAAACTTTAACTTAAAAAGGTCAAGGTTTCGTACTACATCCAGGGCCATCTCCAAGCATCCTGATCTCTATCTGACCACTGGACCTAGATGGCTCTGGAGGGGAAAGTGAGAGAGGTGACTTTGCACAACTCTCTCTCCAACACAACTCACTTGTATGTCATGGCATCACCCCTCCCCCATATCAGAATCCTCTACAAGCACGAAAGACAAAACAACAATAATCTTCTCTTGAAGGAATATAAACAGTTCAAACTTACTGAATCTCTTGTGCTTTCTCTTTCCTCTTTAACTTTTTATACCATTGAGTCTTTTTTTTAATGTTAAACATGGTAGAAATATGTGTTAAATTCAATACATATTTGTATAATTATCTTGCTGCACAAGAAAATATAAATCAAACAAGGAAAAAATGATAAAGAAAATAAAATGCAAGCAAACAACAAAAACAGTAAAAATGCTATGCTGTGAACCACATTTAGTTCCTACAGTTCTCACTCTAGTTATAGATGACTCTCTTCATCTCAAGATCAGTGGAACTGGTCTGAATCATCTCATTGCTGGAGAGAGTGACGTCTATCAGAAGTGATCATTGTATAATCTTGTTGTTGCCATGTACAATAATCTCCTGGTTCTGCTCATTTCACTCAGCATCATTTCATGCAAGTCTCTCCAGGACTCTCTGAAATCATCCTGCCCATCATTTCTTATAGAACAATAATATTTCATAACATTCATATATCATAATTTATTCAGCCATTCTCCAATTGAGGGGCATCCATTCATTTTCTAGTTTCTTGCCACTATGAAGAGGGCTATAACAAACATTTTTGTACATGTGGGTCCCTTTTCCTCCTTTAAGATTTCTTTGGGATATAAGCCCAGTAGTAACACTGCTGGGTCAAAGGGCATGCACAGTTTGATAACTCTTTGGGCATAGTTTCATATTGCTCTCCAGAATGGTTGGATTCATTCACTATTCCACCAACAATGTATCAGTGTCTCAGTTTTCCCACATTCCCTCCAACATTTGTCCTTATCTTTTCTTTTCATCTTAGTTACCCTGATAGATGTGTAATGGTATCTCAGAGTTGTCTTAATTTGTATTTCTCTGATCAATAGTAATTTAGAGCACCTTTTCATATGAATAGAAGTGGTTTCCTGTGGTTTCCTTTGTCTGTTCATATCCTTTGACCATTTATCAATTGAAGAATGGCTTGAATTTTTATAAATTTGAATCAATTCTCTATATATTTTAGAAATGAGGCTTTTATCAGAATTCTTGAATGTAAACATGTTTTCCCAGTTTATTGCTTCCCTTCTAATTTTTTCTGATTTAGTTTTTAACTTAATATAATCAAAATTATCTATTTTTCATTCAACAGTGATCTCTGTTTCTTCTTTGGTCACAAATCCCTTCCTCCTCCATATATCTGAGAAGTAACTAACCTATTTTCTTCTAATTTCCTTATAACACTCTATGTCTCAAGCATGAACCAATTTTGATCTTATCTTGGTATAAGGTGTTAGGTGTGGATCCATGCCTAGTTTATGCCATACTAGCTTTCCATTTTCCCAGAAAAATTTTTTTTTCAAATAGTGACTTCTTATCCCCAAAGCTGGGGTCTTTGCATATGTAAAACACTAGATGATTGTAGTCATTGACTAGTTTGTCCTGTGAACCTAACCTATTTCCCCTGATTGAATACTCTATTTCTTAGCTAATACCACATGGTTTTGATGACCACTGCATTATAATATTGTTTTAGATCTGGCACAGCTAGGTCACCTTCATATGTATTTTTTCATTAATTTCCTTGAAATTCTTGACCTTTTGTTCTTCCAGATGAACTTTATTATTATTTTTTTCTAGATCTATAAAATACTTTCTTGGGATTGTGATTGGTATGGCACTAAATAAGTAGAATAATCTAGTTAGTATTGTCATTTTTATTATATTTACTTGGCCTATCCAAAAGCAATTGATATTTTTCTAATTGTTTAGATCTGACTTTATTAATGTAGAAAGTGTTTTATAATTGTATAGTTTCTGACTTTGTCTTGGCAGATAGACTCCCAAATATTTTACATTAATTATAGTTAGTTTAAATCTAATTTCTCTTTGTATCACTTGCCACCAGGCTTTGTTGGTAACATATAGAAATGCTGATGATTTATATAGATTTATTTTATGTCCTACAACTTTGCTAAAGTTGTGAATTGTTTCTAGTAGTTTTTTAGTTGATTCTCTAGGGTTTTCTAAGCATATCATCATATCATCTGCAAAGAATGATTATGTGTCTTCCTCATTACCTACTCTAATTCCCTTAATCTCTTTCTTCTCTTATTGACAAAGCTAACATTTTTTTACATTAAACATGATAGGGATATGTGTTAAATCCAATATATGCATACATATTTATACAATTTTCTGTTGTACAAGAAAAATCAAATCAAAACAGAAAAGAAAATGATGAAGAAAAGAAAATGCAAGCAAACAATGAAAAGAGTGATAATGCTATGTTGTGAACCACACTCAGTATTCACAGTCCTCTCTCTGGGTATAGATGGCAAAGATAACATTTCTAATATGATATTGAATAGTAATGGTGATAGCAACATTGTTTTACCCCTGATCTTATTGGGAATAATTCTAGTTTGTCCCCATTATATATGATGCTTGGTGATAGTTTTAAAAAGATGTTACTGATCACTTTAAGGAAAGTCCATTTATTCCTATATTCTCTAGTGTTTTGAATAGGAATAGAAACCAAGAGAACTTTGTACCCAACACCAACAAGAATATGTGATGATCAGTTCTGGTGGATGTGATTTTTCAAAAGTGAGGTAATTTAGGCCAATCCCAATAGGCTTGTGAAGGAGAGAGCCATTTACACCCAGAGAAGATAGTGTGGATCACTTCATAGTATTTTCACTTTTTTTGTTGTTGTTTGTTTGCATTTCGTTTTCTTTTTCATTTTTCCTTATTGATCTGATTTTTTTTATTGTGCAGCATGATATATAAATATATATATATATATATATATGTAGGATAATTGCCCTTGTTTAACATACATTAGATTGTTTTCCATCTAGTGTTGGGAGTGGAGGTAAGGGAGAGAGAAAAAAAAACTGGAACACAAGATTTTTATAAGGGTGAATGTTAAAAATTATTTTTGCATGTATTTTGAAAAAAAAAACTTTAATAAAAATAATCTGATTTAGTGCCAATTGATCAGAAGTCTGAAAATTCCTTGTTCCCATAAAGCAATGGTCCTCAGACTTTTAAAATAGGGGACCAGTTCACTGTCCCTTAGACTATAGTAAAAACAAAAACTCACACTCTGTCTCCATCCCTCAGTCCATTTGCCATAACCCAGTGGGCTGCATAAACATCCTCAGCGGGCAGCATCTGGCCCTCAAGCCATAGTTTGAGAACCCCTGTCATAGAGGAAGATATACCAGTAAAATTAAATAGGAACAGCTACTTGGGGCCATTAGGATCCCTTTATCAAGACCACCTCTTTCTTTTTACTATTAGGAGTCACCTGTTTTCTAGGATTAAGATCTAGCAAGCAAGCTTGGTATAGCTTGATATAGCAAAAATCCTGTCTTCACCCTCTGAATTAACTCAGCTGCAGCAAAATCCTAGAATTGCTTCATACCAACATCAAATGGTCTCAGAGCTTGGATAAGTATCTGCTGTACCTATCTTCTATTTATGAGGTCCTGCTCTGAATTGAACTTTTCTCCTTGATGCTATTACCCCTCACTGTCAGGTACAGCTCCCAGGCTTGTCACAGATAGATAGATAGATAGATAGATAGATAGATAGATAGATAGATAGATAGATAGATAGATAGATAGATGATAGATAGATAGATATCCCTACTTGTCCCTGCAAAAACAAAAGGACATTCATTATTTGCTATTATTGTTCTTCATTGAAAAATAACAATCTCCAATGAAAAGAGTATCCCTCTTTCTGGGGCCCCAGTGCTATGGTGGATCTACTGACAATATCAACAATATCCTCTCTCCATTCTTTTGGAGATGAGCAAAAGTGTATATATGTGTATGTGTAACTGTGAATATATATATATATATTTTTTTTTAAAACGAACATTTTTTCCTACATTAAAAAAAATTGACAAAATTTGACTTCTGTATATCACTGGAGAAAAGATAAATCTTGACAATATATGGAAGTTTCCAAACATGGATCATCATGGTTTTAGACATGATCTGCTTACTCTTACATGATAATTTTAAACTTTAAAACAGATGTCAAAGCAAATATTAGCCTCTATATTAAGTATCTCATTGGCATTTATTCACATTCCACATGTTCCCAGTTATATGGAATTTGTGAAATGAGTACTTCATCAGATCATAATATAACAAAAGAACAACAGCAACATAACACTTTTAAAAATGCTCATAAAACAATAAGCTGAAAAAAATAGCATTCTAGGGTCCCACTTGAATATCTATTCCTCAGCCTATTCTCGTGCCCAACAATTGTTCCTAGAACCAAACTTTCTCAGTGCATAAGCTTTGTACATTAGTTTTTGTTTTTTTTTTTTTTCTTTCCTTACCCTTAGCACACCTCCTGGACACAGAATTTGATCTTCTTAAAAACTACATTGTTCGCCATGCTATGAATCTGCTTTAAAATCTTTAAAGCACCTTTGTTTCCAGCAGTATAAAGATAAAGTTCAAATTATTTTGCTTGGCATACAACATTTGCAATAATTTATTCTTGCTCACCTTTTGTTCTCATTACAGCCTGATTGGCTTTATTTACTCTGTCTTGAACCCTTTTAAGATTTCTCTCATCTATGTCTTTACCTGATTTTTTTCCCTCTTGGTTTGGAATGCTTCCTGATTTCTCTCTTATTTTACCTACCCTTTAAGGCTTAGTTCAAGCCACATTTCTTCCATGAAACCTCAATTTATTTCTTTACTTCCTAAGATCTCTCATGACACATTTTATCTAGAACATTTACTTGCACTTATTATATTATATTGTAATATGGTTAGACCCATAACTGCACTGAGTTAATTTAGTTCATTGTTTCATTTGAAGTCCCATCCACTTCCAATCTGAGTGTCCTCTGTATGGCTGTTTATAAGATTTCAAGAAAAAATCCGAAAAAGCAGTCTAAAAAGTTGGCTATACTGGGGGCAGCTGGGTGATGCAGTGCATAGAGCACCAGCCCTGAAGTCAGCAGGACCTGAGTTCAAATCTGATCTTCATAAACTTAACACTTCCTAGCTGTGTGACATTGGACAAGTCACTTAACCCCAATTGACTCAGGGAAAAAAAAAAAAAAAAAACTGGCTATACCAACTGCTCTAGTATTTTCAGAGAGAAGTAGCAGGCATTTGTACATTCCAGGACCAGAATTCTTCTTGTTCACTAAGAGGAGAGGAGGGAGCTATGCAAGGTTTTGTTTAATTTGTTTTGTTTTGTTTTTGGTTCTATTCCATTTCACTGAGAGGCTGAGCAGTAAATCGGCATTACATTGTCAACTGAGAGTCTAATAGCCATGATAAATCTTTGTGGATTGACCTGAAGTATATTGACAGCTCAGACAGCTATTGACACTAGTAGGAAAAGGTGGAAAGTCATTTCCTCTGTTTAAATTTTGTGTGCTCGTAATTATTGCTAATAACCCAATTCTACAAAATTTACCTATATTTGGTGACATGATTTCCCATGTGTTCTGGAAGGATATGAATTGGATTTGATCTTGAGGACCTAATCCCAAAAAGTGTGGTTTTGCTGTTTGGACCATACCCCCATGCAGGAAACTAAAAAAAAAAATCTTCATATAAAGCATAAGTATGTCTCATGTATCAACTTCACCAAATTTAAGAATTAAGTAGTACAAGACAGCCTTTAATTCACCCACCACCAAACAATGCTCAGGATACAAAGGATATTCTTATGCTTATTAACAAATATAGTAACATAAAGCAATAAAATTAGACTCATTAAGCAACTCCTACAAAATAAAGACACAGTCTAGGAGTGCTTTACTTTTTCCATCACTTTGGGTCTGTATCATTTGAGGAACTGTATTATTATCATGGATAACATTATCACATTAATATCACAGAGGGCAAGCAAGGTTCAGATCATCTTGATCCTAATGGCAAGCTTTACTACTTGAGGATGAGGATTACCCTTATCTTCCTTCAAATTATGATCCTGATGAAATTATCTTCTTCTAAGAGGCTGGTACCCAACTCAAAAGTACTCAATTTCCTAGAAATACTTAAAATTACATGGAAGTCTATTTTCAGGATAACCAGTTTATTTCTTATGCCCAGAACAAAACAACAGAAGGGACAGGTGTTGAAATGGAAGTTCCTGGGATTGAGGAGAGAATAGGTGATTGGCCATATGTTTTACTATTGTTGTGTATTAAGGGTTAGGAGAAGAAGAAAGTCATTTCTCTTCCTTGCTTCAATCCAAGTCTAAGGGAAGAAACAACATGGAAAAAAAAAAGAGAGAATTTGACTCATTTTCCAGATCCCTTTTATAGTCCACATAGGGATTATTTCCTCTGACAAGAGTATACTTTTCTGACTTTGGTTAACCATTTACAAGAAGGAAGCAATATTCTTTGAAACCCAATAAGCAAGATGTTAGTAGGCAAATCTAGTTTTATAAGTAGTCTGAGGTGTTCTTCCCATGCTTATAGCAAGGTCCATATCTTAGATTTCATCATTATGCTGATTGAGAAAACTTCATCAAATTAACTAGGAATTCCATTGATTACCCTCATGTTATGTCTCTGTATCACTCTTTCTCCAGTGATTTTTTTTTCTGAGTTCATATTTTATCTCTCTAAACTGATTGCAATCTCTTTGAAATCAATAACTATATCTGACATCTCATTTGTTCCATGGTTTCTTATACATAGTAAGAGGTCAATAAATGTCTATTAACTAATTAACCCTGATTCTGTCCTTTCACTATTTTTTCCTTCTCTCACTCTTAACACCAATCATTTTGTATGATTTTTAAACTTTAATGAAACACAAGGAAAGGAAAATTGTCAGGATTTAGCCACATTCTTAAAGACTATAGAAACAATATCTTTTTTTTTAATGTTCAGCTAATTACTAGGGAGTTGGGTGGGGGGAGGATGGGGGAAAAATCATTGAGATTTTTGCAGATGATATGGCTCTTTTTTTTTTAATAAGACAAATAGATATGTATGGTCAAATGAAGACATTCATATTCAATAGCATTAATCACCAATCTGTTCTCTGCACCAAAAAGAAATGGATTTATCCACCAAGTCAGTATTATTTCCATTGTGGGATAGATTGTCTATTGTAGCAAGATTCATTAGATTCTACACAGCATTTACTGTTAGTTAGCAATGTGTGACAGCTCAAATAGTCTTCCATGAAGTTTGGAAGCCTTTTTATTTTTTTTTCCCTGACCCAATCTAGCTTTTCATTCTATCTAGAAAAAAGAGGAATAGATGAATTTTCTGAGTATGACTATAGCCATATTAATTTTAATATAGTTTTTCATTTCAAAGATGACCTATCAAGTAAGACACATTTTAAGTAGGTATTTTAGACTGCACTCTAATTACCTAATAATAGTGATGAATTTGTGCTTATTCATTACTATGCTTATCTATAATCAGCAGCATGTGAGAATGTGAATGGGGTGACCAACTAACCAAGGTCTAGGTAGAGTTAGTCTTATAGATTTATAAATCTATACAAACCAGAAATGATCTCTAAATCCCTGTCAATTCATTAGTACATAATCCTTAATCACAATATGACATTCACAAGTGTTCCTGAAAAGAGAATGATAAATAAAATAAAATGTGAAACAAAATACATAAAAAAACATAATAGAACATTGATGAAGTTAACATGAGTTTTCTAGGTCAATACGTAACTCACAGGGATTCCTTTATACAGTCTAGTGACCTCAATTTCTATTTATTTATTTAGCCAGGGTATATAAGAGGCAGAATTCAAATTCCGCCTCTTATATACCCTGGTTAAGTGAAATCAGGCTAGTCACTTAATTTTTTAATGTTCTAAAATAATGTCAAATTCAAATAGAAATTGAGGTCACTAGACTGTATAAAGGGATCCCTATGAGCTACGTATTGACTTAGAAAACTCATGTTAACATCATCAATGTTCTATTTTTTTATGTATTTTGTTTTACATTCTCCAATTGTATTTTAATCTTCTTCAGATTGCACTTGGAATGCTGTGGGGCAAAGCTAATATGAGTTAGTCACTTCTAAAACTAAGTTATAGAGAAGGTGCAGAACAACATTGATAAAAAGAGTTGTTTTTCGTCTATGAGTTGCCTTCTAAAAGAAAATCAAAGATCTAATCCCTAATCTCATATTTTTCCTCTCATGATATTTTATACCACTTTTACTATACAATCCCTACTTCAATGAAACCTCTTCATATCCACAATACATTTTTTATTGCTCTCAATGTAATCTTTAATTTGAGTCCTTTGGATATAGTATTACTTTGTGACTCACTGACATAAAACATCATTGAAATAAAATGAGTCTTTGTTTTGGGGGAAACTCTGAGATATTATTAATTATACAATTTGCTAAGAACAATTCTTTGAGATTTTTTTCTTCACTGCCATTTTCATTTCTGAAAGTCACCAAAAAAAAGCAAATAATGGAATATCAACTGAAATAGACTAAACATAAAGTTCTGTGTTTGAGATAATGCAATTTTAATAACTTTGAAGACCTAATTCTCATATTAAAGGAGGGGAAGATACTAAAAGTATAAGGGGGTAAGCTCCAAAATCTGTCACATCCTTCCCCCAAAAAAAGAGCTATCAAAAGAATATCAGTAAGTACTAACACACACATACACACTTTTCTATTTCTATAAAAATATTAAATAACATGCCTTCATAAAAATGCTGATAATAAAAAATAAACTCTCATTTCAGTGAGAAGTCCATTGCCACTAAAAGCATTGTAAAGTTTGCTAGAATTTCTTCTCTTATTAAATTCTCTACCAATTAATTATCCATCCAAACTCACCTAGAACAGATAGCCCTGAATTAAGAAAGATGCTATATTCTGAATAGTAGGACTTATTCATTGACTTGGCTTTTCATGGCTAATACTAATACATGACCTGATAGACAGTCCTGTAGTGGTAAACTTTTCTGGAATCAGCTACTCTGGTTTTCACCTGAGATGTCACCAGACAATATTCAAAGCAGGTTTTATTACAGGTTTTGAGCATTATGTACCTTGCTTAAAATATCATTCAAGAAAGCAGATGTTCCATGCCATTATGTGACATTGACATAAAAATTTAGCAGAGAAGAGTATTTTATAATGATGTAATTATTTTATGGATTAATAACAATTATAATTATTAATTAATAAAATGATCTTTGAAGTTGTATATTATTACTATACTGCCTTCTGTATTTTTTCCACATAAGACCCAATAAGATATAGCTAGCAGAAAACTGAATTAAGTCAGAGAACATGAATTCTCATTTGGCCAATGGTTGACTATGGCAATAGAAAATCTCTCAAATGGGCATACTTTCACTTTTTAAATTAAGAACCTAAATGAAAGAATATATGAAACATTTTCCTTTAAAGGAGGCTGTCTTTAAGCATTAAAATATACTTATTTGTAATTGTAGCCACAGAACTCTAAAATCACTCAAAGCCAGGTTTCTGCTTTCTTTTCTATCAAGAAGGATACAAACTAGTAATGGACTTAAGAAAGACTTCTAATGGCATGTATGATTGACACCTTAGCATTTCTATTTCAAATAAGAGGAGGGAAAAGGAAAAGTCAACACATTTCCAACACATGGAACCATGAAAATATAGGATCATAAAGTTGTTAAATCTGCATTGTCAAACATATATGGACTTTTTTTTCCCTGCCTGCAAAGAGCTATCTAGACAGAGAGACAGAAAAACAGAGAAATTGAGAGAAACAGAAAGAGACAAAGAGAAAGCACTTGCTCTTAAGTCAGAAGATATTGAGCCAAATCCCATCATTTGATGTCAATGTGATGTAACATATCATTTAACCTTCTTATATAGTAATATCATCTGTAAAATGAAGAGGTAAACTAGATATCCTCCAAGATTACTTTAGCCTCTAGATCTATTTTCCCTAGGAAAACTAGAAGCAACAAAATCTCTATATATTGATCTTACTTATTCATCCAACATTTATCATTGTTTTATCTTATTGAAAAAGAAAGATTCTGTGATAGTATAACACTCTTTTCCTATAAGATCACCAGAGAGAGAAAAAATCTGCACCTTCCTAATCTTTATATATTCACTATAAATAAACTCTCATATGGAAGAAATAAAGGAGTAATAAATAGAAAGTTGGTAATAATGGGACATTTTCATGAGCAAGAAGCTTTTTTCCTTAACTTTTTTTTAAAAATTTAAATTGGAAATTCTACTTGTCAATCCATAAAGTTCTATTTGACATGTTCCAACCTAGAAAACATATATTTGACTTTCTTCTCTTGAAGAGAATCAAACCACCATTCAAGTAAGTAAGAATTTGCCATACTTTTTAAGGATCTCAGAGAAAGGTCCCTATCCAGTATCTATTCCAATGCAGAATTGTAGAAGAGAAATCATACCCATTTTTAAAACTCAGGTTCTTAAAGCAGCTTTTCAAATCTAGTATCAACTGAGTTACATTTTAGGATAGCCTAAAACCCCAAATGTCCCATAATCCCATAGGATCCATTGACACAAATTCCCTCTGACAATCAATATTGAGTATTATTAAAATGGCCTGTGGCATATGAGTGACAATTAAGAATCTGTAAGCCCTGATCATGGTACAATTCATCATTCTTTAATAACATTACTCTCAAAGATGCTTCAATTAGGAAAAATGGATATACACACAGAAACTGAAATCTCTTAAAAGAATAAGGGTAAAACATGAATAATACCAAAAAAGAACATAGAATGGCCAACTAATTGAAGACAAATTCCTAAAAGTGTCACAATGATTCCTCCACAGTTCCTGTGATGGTAGGGATAAGAGAGGGCAGAAGCTTGTTGCCTCAGCAACCAAATACAAGAGGAAATTCAGCATATGGGGCAAACTCCTTATATCCTGTTGTTAGCCCTTTACCCCACCACCAGATTTTTCTAGCATCCAGTTGCCAGGGTAACAGGACATCATTTTCTTTACTCTGCCTGTTAGAGTGGGTACTTTAAAAGATAGTAACCTTGCTCTCAGTGTGAGAATAGAGAGTCAGAATCTAGTGGTGCTATTATATTTACATATAATAGTAATAATAAGACAATAATAATTAAAAACTAAAATCCATGCTTAACTTTCTATGAGTGACTTTAACTAATATATTTTGCTCTTTTGATTTTAATGAATGGTTAGAAAAGTTACATAGAAAGATGAGATAGTATCAGAATTCTTAGGAAGGTCCTAGGAGCCTCCTAAAAACTAGAAAAAAAATCTTTTTTTTTTATTTCAAATGATTCACATAAGCATAGGTCTTCAAAATCTAATATTCTTATGAATCTGTGATCTCATCAATGTGGGTAATTCCTTCAACAACAAAGACTACATCCCCTTTATTCCTTCTCATTCTGAATAAGTTAGCATTAGCTCATCACAGAGTCTACCCAATATAATGAGGCCTTCCTTACATTCTGTTGATTCAGAGGATATCAACAGAGTATAGTAGTTACTCATCAGCTAAAACTTGGTTTCACTTGGTGATTGACTTTTTGGTCATATATTTCTTTGATAGTGTCCTTTATTACATCAACCTCCCACCATAATCACATGGTTTCATTCTCAGTCAGAATGTCAAGACTGAAATGATTCATTATTGTACATGATTCAAAAACTGTGTGATTCTTTGTTTCTTCTATCTTTTTTTTTCTACCACTTTTCCATGGTCACTGGCAAAGCATGTAAGTTAAACATAAAACTGAGGGACAGTTTTTAGTTTACTTTGCTGCATGGGTAGCTATAGCCAAAGAATTTATCACCAAATAGCCGCCTTATTAGGCTGTTCTTAGAAAAACAGGAATAATTTCTCACTAAGTCAATACTAGAAATCTTTATAGGAAAATAAATCCTGCCAGAATTTTTGTTCTAGTACCATAATATTTTAGAATGAAAGGCTGCCTTCCCACTATGATAAGACATGTAAACATGACTTTGTGGATGTCAGAGCAGCATTTAAATATATGTTTGATATGAATTTTAACTGAATTAAGTAGAGAGAAAAAATAAAAGGTAGCAGGATATAGCAAATGAAAGACTAGTCTTGGACTCTTGAAAGGCTGCCACTTTTCATCAGTCAGCCTTAATGGTGGATGCCCTAAATAAGGCTACCACAGGTTCAAGGTATGCTATCGACTCTGCTCAAAATTCTAGTTCACAAATCTTAATAGTCTGTGTGCTTTTCTGACGAACTAGAGAATACAATTCAAAACAATTTAAGTAAAAGCACAGTAAAAATAATAGAAAGAAAACTTCTTGGGAACATAGAACGCATTCTCTCACAAATGAAAACATTATCAATAAAAGAAAAAAATAACTACTTTTAGAGAACACATAATCCTAAGGAACATCTATGGCAGACTCCATATGAAAGAGTACATTTAACCAGAATATATGTATGGAATGGCAACTTGTGCCTCTGACACAACAGGACTGCCAATGCTTCTTAGTAATATTATCATGGTGTTTCTAATAGTCATAGTTTCTTCCTGGTCTCATATGAACTCTGTTCAACATTACTCTTTTGGTCCAATGGTTCTTGATATATATGGCTATCCTCTAGACCTTGCCATTATCCCACCATACATCTTTTAAGACATCTTCCTTGCTAAACTTCTTGTTTTCTCTCCTAATTAGAATATGATCTTCATATGACTTAGCAAAGACCTTCAGTCTCTACTGCTCTGGGACAGAGATTTTCTAATTTTGGGAGATGCAGATTTTCCATATTTTTCAGGTGTTCTTTGGTAGAGAATATAAGAGGTGAAGAACAATTTCCTGGAAACATTCGATGAAGCCCTGAGTTTTCATGGAAAAATCATTCAAAAGATGACAATTCTGGGTACCTTTAAACCTTTCTTGTGAAGCATATCTAAAGCCTCACTTCTTTAACTCTATAAGAAGAATGTAACTCTTAGCCAAGCCCCCCAACAATTATGGAAGCAACATCTACTTTTTAGTTATTTCTGTAAATTAATAATATTTTTCTTTTTATTTATTTGTTTTAAAGTAGTTTTATTAATATCTCCATTTATTGTATCATCATAGTTATTCCATGTATCCTTCTTCACTCCCCATCCCATAAACTCATTCCATGTAACAAATAGTATTTTTTTATTATTTTATTTTCAGTTCCAAAGTATTTCCATCTCCACTCTTCTCCAACTCTTCCCAAGGGAATTTTTTTTTTTTAAATGTATACATGTGAAGTCAAATAAAACATATATTTATCCATGTTATGGATAGGTTATGGGTGGGAAGGGGAAAAAGATGAAAGAAAGAAGAAAACTATGTTTTAATCTGTACTCTGAGTTCACTATCTGGAGAGAAATAGTCTGTTTCATCATGAATCCTTTCAAATTGCATGGGTTATTGTGTTGAGCAGAGTTACTAAATTTCATTGTTTATTATTTTACAATATTGTTGTTATTATGTAAGTCATTCCTCTCATTCTGTTCACTTCACTTTGTATCAGTTCATATGTCTTCCCCAATTTTTTTAAAACCATCTTTTTTGTCTTTTCTTATAACACAATAGTAATATCCCATCATATTTGTAAGTTAGAAATTGTTCAGCCTTTCCCTAAATGATGAATATCCCTTCAGTTTCCTATTCTTTACTATCACAAAGAGAACTGCTATAATTTTATGGGATCAATTTTTTTCTTTATTTGATCTCTTTTGAGTATTAACCTAATAGGGGTATCACTGGCTCACACTTGAATAGATTTTTGAAATGCTTACCAAATGATTAGACAAATTCTGAGTTCCTCCAACACAACATTAGTTTCCTTATTTTCTCTGGAATCTGTAATTTTTTTCTTTTCTGTCAGCTAAGGCCATTTGATGTGTACCAGGTGATATCTCAGTGTTGCTTTAATTTGCATTTTTTTAAATTATTAATGATTTAGAGCATTTTTTCATGTGACTGTTGATAACTTTGGTTTCTTCTTTAGAAAAATGTTCATATCTTTTGACCATTTGTTAATTGAGGAATGGTTCTTATTCTTGCAAATTTGTCTCACCTTTCTATATATGCTATGATTATTTAAGAATCTTTGGAATACAGCATGAATTGCTAAAACAAAAACAATAACAACAAAAGCTTCTTCCACACAATAAAGGCATTCTATATGAGAAATTGAAATACAAGAAAATTTGAAGTTAAAATTAGAAATTCATTTTTGGCTTTCTAGTCTTCAGTTTTGTGCTTTAGTGTATCTGATTTACCCTGTTTATATAGAATTTAATAGTTATTTCAATCACAAAACTGAAACTAAAATTTGATCCTGAATAATGAAAAGCAGAAAACAATTAGTTTTGTATTGAAGTAAATTGTCTGGTTGATATTTCCATAATTCTCACTTGAAAACACCAACCCCCCCCCCCACACACACACACATGCACGCACACACACATATACACATCATTATCAATCAGAGACAAATGTACAACAAACGAAATGTAGTGAAATAGCTGATACTTTTTGTAAAATAATCACATTCTAAATTGTCATTCCCACTATGACTACAGAGAGAGGAAAGGAAGAAAGAACATCTTAGGAGACTTTGCAATTAATTTAATGATGATATTAAAATAAGACTAAGAAAATTTCCTTCTGAATAAAAAAAGACAAATTTATTTTATTTTATTTTATTCATTTTAGTGCAAATGCCAATTTAGCTCTGGAATATGACAAAGATGTTTGACAAAAAGGCAAAGAGGGCCCCAAATTTTACAATTAAAAAAAAAAAAAGAAGAAGAAGAGTTTTGGTTTTTTGTTTGTTTGGTTTGGGTTGGGTTTTGTTAGATGATTTTTTTCCCTTGAAAATATATTCTAGGGTTTTGATTGTGCTGGTAAACCAGAAGTCAGGATGTCTGCAGCAGATTGCTTGCTTGCAGCAAAAAAGAACTGACATTCCCGCATGTGCTTTGTGGATAGCTAGTATAGCAAAGATCTTTTCCAGACCCATGCAAAAGATCATCAAATAGTAAGAATGTAAACAGCATCACCGTTGCCTGCTTAAGAAATCCAGGAAAGAGTAGCTTTCAAATAAGCCATAAACTAAAATAATATATTTTCTTCTCTATTTTAGCTTCTAACAACTTTATCTTGTCATCTAATCAGAAACATGTTTATGATGTCTGAATACACGGTAGATTTTTAATAAAAATGCCTTAGGTTGGCTTAGGCAGTAAATCAAGTGGAAACGCCATTTATTCCTTCCTACTATATTCTTCAATACTGTGAATATAGCCCTTTAAATAGCAGGACACTGTGTGAAATTATCCCTCAGCTCAAAGAAAATTGGGCTGCCATTCTGTTTTCCGATTATTCATTCAAATATATACTGAAGAATTACTTAAGAAAAGGTGTATATCCCCACTTTCTTAAGTACTAAACTTTGAATGTTCCTTATCTAAACTGATCAAGTCGCTAGACTTATTTCTGAAAGCTTGTTTAAGTTACATGGAGAGGTATTTTGGCCCTAATGTGAAAGATAATAATCCTGTTGTATTGTGATTCTGCCTAGTCAGGTCTTATCTACAATGCTGTGTTTAGTTTTAGGTGCTATGTTTCAGAAAAAAAAAGAAAAAAAAAATGTGGATAAACTAGGATATGGAAATCTTGGCATATGAGAATAGCTTGAAGGTATTACAAATATTTAGCCCAGAAGAGAAGATTGAGGTGGGAGTGAGAGGGAAAAAAAGTTTCTTTGAGTAGTTGAAGAATATACACCTGGCAAAGTAATTAGATTTAGTCTACTCTAAAGTTTTGAACCCAAAGCTTAACTCAGTGAATGGAAGATACAAAGCAGAAAATTTAGAATTAATGTGAAGAAAAATCCTTACCATATGTGATGTGCTGATGCTCTGAGAGGTAATAAGTTCTCCTTCATTATAGATATTCAAGGAAGATAAGAATAAATATTTGTCAAACATATTGGAAAGGGCTACTTGATTAGGAAGTATTATTCAGCCTCTTGAGACACAGATTCTGTAAAAAGTGGTCATGTTGCAAAATTTATCTCTAATAGCCTCTATAGTACACTGATCTCTGCTACTTCCCTCTGGGTAGAGGGAGATTCACAGTGACCTGATATGATGTTACAAGTACCCAGTCTTTTTCACTCTGGTGTCATAATTAAAGTTATTTTTGATGACTATCAGATCCCACACTCCATATCTTTCATGATATACCCACTTACCCACTTTCCAAAAAAAAAAAAAGAAAAGAAAAAAGTAACAGTCCTGTATAAATAGATCCATTTTTGGCTGTTCTAATAGAACATTTTTTTTTTCAAAATGGCTGTGTTGGCTTCCCATTCATTCAATAGAACAGCCCTTAACTCATCCTGCTTCCTTAGGACTGATCCACTTGTACACTATGCGAGTTGAGGAGTCCCCAAAAATCTCCACACTGGCCTCTACACTCAGGGCATCTGGAATGCTTACAATTACAGTTATAGAACCATAGATTTAGAATTAAATGGGAATTTAGGAATCATATAGTCCAATACCTTCATTTTAAAGATAAAGAAATTTAGACCCAGAGAAATAAAGTGGTTTATCTAATTGCATAACTAATAAATTTGTAGCAGTAGTTGACTTAAGCAGTACCACAGAGGTAGAATTTGAATATATATATATATATATATCTTTTGACTGTGAATTCAGCAGTTTTCAACTGTTACAATCATTATTTTGGTTTAAATGGTTATGATTTTAGAAGGCCCCAATTGAAACAACAATACACTATTTCAGTGCAAATAATATTTTCTACCTAACTTTTCCTTTATTCCTTAAGCTTCTTTCCCAAACTATTTTATTTGTTGTAGAGGACCACAGATGTTGGGGAACTCTGAGAAAAATATACTTGAAGCAAGGTACTTAAAGCAGGGTGTTAACTCAATGTAATTGATGAGATGCTGGTTATATAGTTCATATATACTTAGAACTTAGTAATAGTTCTACAGTTGGCACATACTCAGTATGCTGCACTGATGTAATTATAATAGAGTATTTAAGGGTTGAGAGAAGTGGGGACAGAGTCAAACTGGGATAGAACCTGTGGAGGAGTCAGATTGTATCAGACTGCATCAGACTGTGACATACACAGACTGTGAAGGACACAGACTGTGAAGGAGACAATAAAGACTTTAAACTCTATTCCTGTCAATCCTCATGGTGTCAATTCTGCTGAGACCAAGGCCCGTCAGGAGACCTTCAGAAAGCTAGCCTGGACATAACAGTTTGTTATATACAGTTTGTCTATCTTATCTTCAAACTCATTAGATTGTAAACTCCTTGAGGTCAGAAATATTCTTCACATCTTTTTGTTTATTTTTTTTAATTATTAAAGTTTTTTTTCAAAACATGTGTGAAATTAAGACTACTCTGAGATATCACTACACACCTTTCAGATTGACTAAGATTAGAGGAAAAGATAAGGACAAATGTTGGAGGGAAACTGGGACACTGATACATTGTTGGTCAAACTGTGAATGGATCCAACCATTCTAGAACTATGCTCAAAAAGTTATCAAACTGTGCATACCCATTGCTCCAGCAGTGTTTCTAATGGGCTTATATCCCAAAGAGATCTTAAAGGAGGGAAAAGGACCCATGTGTGCAAAAATTTTGGTGGCAGCCCTTTATGTAGTGGCAAGAAACTGGAAACTGAGTGGATGCCCATCAATTGGAGAATGGCTGAATATATTATGGTATATGAATGTTATGGAATGTTATTGTTCTGTAAAAAATAACTAACAGGATGATTTCAGAGAGGCTTGGAGAGACTTGCATGAACTGATGCTAAATGAAATGAGCAGAACCAAGAGATCATTATACACAGCAACAACAATACTCTATGACATTCTGATGGATGTGGCTCTCTTTTAACAGTGAGATGATTCAATCCAGTTTCAATTGTTCAGTGATAAAGAGAGCCATCTACACCAAGAAAGAAGACTGCAAACTGAGTGTGGACCACTACAGAGCATTTTCACTTTTTCTGTTGTTGTTTGCTTTCATTTTATTTTGTTATCAGATCTTTTTTTTTTCTTCTTGATCCAACTTTTCTTGTAAAGCAAGATAACTGTATAAATATGTATACATATATTACACTTAATGTTTATTTTAACATATAGCATGTATTGTACTACCTGCCATCTAGGGGAAGGAGTGGGGGGAACAAGGGGAAAATTTGAAGCAGTAGGTTTTGCAAGGGTCAATGTTGAAAAATTACCATGCATATGTTTTGTAAATAAAAAGTTTTAATTAAAAATAAATAAATAAAATAAAGGGGGAAAAAAAGCATATGCATGGACAATTCTTCAACATTAGCTCTTTTTCCTTTTCCCTTCTCCCACATTCTCCCCTAGATAATAAGTAGTCCAACATATGTTAAATGTGGTAGAAATACATGTTAAATTCAATATATGCATATATTTATACAATTATCATGTTGCACAAGAGAAAAAATGAATCAAAATAAAATGTAAGCAAACAACAACGAAAAGAGTGAAAATGCTATGTTGTGAACCACACTTGGTTCCCACAGTCCTCTCTCTGAGTGTAGATGGCTCTCATAATCACTGAAAATTGGAATTGGTTTGAATCATCCCATTGTTGAAGAGAGCCACATCCATCAGAATTGATCATCATAATCTTGCTATTGCTATGTACAATGATCTCCTGATTCTATTTATTTCACTTTGCATCACTTCATATAAGTCTTTCCAGGCCTCTCTGAAATCATCCTATTGCTCATTTCTTACACAATATAATAATATTCCATAACATTCATATACTACAATTTATTCAGCCATTCTCTAATTGATGGGTATCCATTTAGTTTCTAGTTTCCTGCCACTACAAAAAAATGGGTTACCACAAATAAATATGGGTCCCTTCCCCTCCTTTAAGATCTCTTTGAGATATAAGACCAGTAGCAACACTGATGGATCAAAGGGTACGCACAGTTTGGTAACTTTTTGAGCATAGTTCCAAATTGATCTCCAGAATGCTTGGATACATTCACAGTTTCACCAACAGTGTATCAGTGTCTCAGTTTTCCCACATCCCCTCCAACATTTGTGCTTATCTTTTTCATTTCATCTTAGTCACTCTGATAAGTATGTAATGGTATCTCAGAGTTAACTTAATTTTCATTTCTCTGATCAATAATGATTTAGAACATCTTTTCATATGACTGTAGTTAATTTCAATTTCTTCATCTGAAAATTGTCTGTTCATACCCTTTGACCATTTATCAATTGGAGAATGGTTTGAATTCTTATAAATTTGAGTCAATTCTCTATATATTTTAGAAATGAGGCCTTTATCAGAATCTTTGAATGTAAAAATGTTTTCCCAATTTATTGCTTCCTTTCTAATCTTGTCTGCATTAATTTTTGTACAAATATATCTAATGTTTAACTTAATATAACCAAAATTACCTATTTTGTGATCAATAAATGATCTCCAGTTATTCTTTGGTTGCAAATTCCTTCCTCCTCCACAGATCTGAGAGGTAAACTATCATATGTTCTTTTAATTTGTTATAATATCACTCTTTATATTTAGATCATGAACCCATTTCAACATTATTTTGGTATACGATGTTGGGTGTGGATCAATGCCTAGTTTCTGCCATATTAGTTTCTAATTTTTCCAGCTGTTTATGTCAAATAGTAAGTTCTTATCCCAAAAGCTTGAGTCTTTGGGTTTTTCAAACATTAGATTGACCTGTAAAGTCCAGGCTAGCTCCCTGAAAAGCTCAGAATCAGCCAGAGTCAGGATAAACAAAAGTCCTTGCTCCATGTTGGGCACCAAAACATAATGTTCTGTCATCTCTAGATTATAATCGTTTTCTGGGGGCAGATCTCTTGGGGAGCTTCTGGAGCCAGCCTTAGTTTTAGTTTCAGTTCAATAATCCCAAAATTCACCCAGGAGTTAAAGTCCAGATCCTATATTGTGTCCTTCAAAGTCTTGAATCTTTTCGTGTCAGAATGTCTCCAACCAGCTTCAGTCTCTAGCTCCCTCGCCTCTGAGAGTGTGGGATTGTGGGTTTCCCAGAAGGCAATCCTAGTTGTGAATCTCTTGGAAGTCCATGAGCAGGCTTTTCCTTTAGACTTGGAAATGGACTTGCGAATCCATTGAATCCTGGCTCTCTGAATCTCCTCCAGCTTCCCTGAAGTTCTCCCCTTGATTCACATCAGACTGACTGACCCCACTCAATGTTGGCTCCTTATATCCTCCCAGAGAATAGGCTTGTGGGTACTCCATGGGCTTGTGGGAACTCCTTAAGGAACCAATGAGTGAACTCCTTTAAAGATGTGAACTTTGAGCTAGAGAATTGTTAAATATCAGACAATTGATTTAGCACCTAGTAATAATCCTACATTGACCATTTTGTCCAGTAAACCTAATCTATTCCACTGATTGACTATACTATTTCTTAACCAGTACCAAGTGGTTTTTATGACTGCTGCTTTATAATATAATTTTAGATCTGGTACTGCTAGGCTACCTTCATTTACTTTTTTTTTACTTAATTTCCTTGAAATTCTTGGCCTTTTTTTCTTCCAGATGTGTAATGTTCTTTTTCTCTACACTATAATTGTTCTCTTGGGGGCAGGTTTCTTGGGGAGCTTCTGGAGGCAACCTTAGTTTCTGTTTAGTTCAATAATCCCAAAATGCAGCCAGGAATTAAAGTCCAGATCTTTTATTGTGTCTTTCAAAGTCTTGAATCTTTTCCTGGGCCCGGTTAACTTTCTTAGAGGCCTATCTCTCTCCTTGGTTCCAAGAGCTCCCTCCAAATGTCTCCAAATCCAAAGGTTTTTCCTTCCTTTCTCCTTGGTTCCCTAGAGGTCTTGTCCAAATCCCTCCAGCCAGCACAACAGTGGAAAATGGAATGAATCTGACTCTGCCTCCAAGAGTGTTGGATTGTGGTTTTCTGCCTTGTGAATCTCCCAGAAGTCAATCCTAGTTGTGAATCTTCCAAAGTCCTCTTTGGCCCTTAATCTCCTGGAAGTCCATGAGCAGGCTTTTCCTTTAGACTTGTGAATCTCTTGGATTTGTGAATCCCCACTGAATCTTGGTTCTGAATCTCCTTCCAGTGGGCTTGTTCTTTTATATGCTCTCTAAAGGTGTGAAGTCTAATGTGTGAACCAATGAACGAACTCCTTTAAAGGTGTAAACTTCTTTTAATGTATGAACTCCTTTAAAAGTGTGAACCAAGTACTTTACCTTGTCTCAAGTTCTGGCCCATAACATCTCCTTGTAGGGTCAGATCAATCATACTAAATTAGATAATTATTATCTCTATTAATTCCAGTGATTTAACACCTTGTAAGAATCCTAACACAGATGAATTTTGTTGTTGTTTTTCCTAAGTCAATAAAACAATTTTGTGGGAGTTTAATTGGTATAGCACTAAATAAATAGATTAGTTTAGGTAGTATTGTCATCTTTATTATATTTGCTCAACTTTATCCAAGAGCATTTGACATTATTACAATTATTTAGATCTGACTTGATTTGTATGGAAAGTGTTTTGTGTTTTCTCATATAATTCCCGACTCTTCCCTTGGCAGATAGATTCCCAATTATTTTGTATTATCAAGTTTTTTTGATTTTTTGTTTTTTTAATGGAATTTCTTTATATCTCTTGCTGTTTGATTTTCTTAGTGATTTTGGATGCTGCAACTTTGCTAAAGTTATGGACTATTTCTAATTTTTTTTAGTTGATTCTTTAGGGTTCTCTAAGTATATCATCAAATCATCTACAAAGAGTGATAATTTGGTTTCCTCTTTACCTACTATAATTCCTTTAATCTCTTTTTTCTTCTATTGCCAAAACTAGCATTTCTAATACAATATTGAATAGTAATAGTGATAGTGAACAACATTGTTTCACCTTTGATCATACTGGGAATGGTTCCACTTTATCCCCATTACATATGATGGTTACTGATGTTTTAAATAAATCATGGGAATGACTTTCTGTAATCTCTTTGCTAATATTTTATGTAAGATTTTTGTATCAATATTCATCAAGGAAACTTGTCTGTAATTTCCTTTCTCTTTTTTTCATCCTACTTGATTTAAATATAAGTAACATGTATGTGTCATAAAAAGGAATTTGGTAGGAGTCCTTCTTTCTCTATTTTTTCAAATAGTTTTAAATAGAGACCTATAGTCTCTAGGGTCTTTAATAGGAATTGGTGTTGGATTTTATCAAATGCTTTTTCTGCATCTATTGAGATAATCATATTTTTTGTTAGTTTAGTTATTGACATAGTCACTTATGCTAATAGTTTTCCTATTATTGAACCAGCCCTGCATTCCTGCTATAAATCCTACTTGATCATGATGTATTATCATGGGAATGACTTTCTGTAATCTCTTTGCTAATATTTTATGTAAGATTTTTGTATCAATATTCATCAAGGAAACTTGTCTGTAATTTCCTTTCTCTTTTTTTCATCCTACTTGATTTAAATATAAGTACCATGTATGTGTCATAAAAAGGAATTTGGTAGGAGTCCTTCTTTCTCTATTTTTTCAAATAGTTTATATAGTATTGCAGTTACTCATTCTTTAAATGTTTGATGTAATTCACATGTAAATCCATCTGGCCCTGGAGATTTTTTCTTAGGGGGTCAATTAATAATACCTTGTTCTATTTCTTTTTCTAAATTGGGACTATGTACATAATTAATTTCCTCTTCTGTTAATCTGAGCAATCAATATTTTTGTAGGTATTCCTCCATTTCACTTAAGTTATCAAATTTATTGGCATAAGATTGGGCAAAATAACTCTTAGCTTTATTTATGAATTCAATAGTTTTTTTTCTTTCAGTTTTATTAATCTCTCTTTTTATTTTTAGAATTTCAAATTTGATATTTGATCGGGAGTTTTTAATTTGCTCTTTTCTCAGCTTTTTTAGGTGCAAGCCCAATTCGTTGATCTTTTCTTTCTCTCTTTTATGCAAGTAAGCATCTAAAGATAAAATTTCCCCCTATTATCACTTTGCTGCATCCCATAAATTGTGTTATATTGTCTCATTACTGTCATTCTCTTGGATGAAATTAGTAATTGTGTCTATGATTTGCTGTTTCATTCATTTGTTCGTTAGGATGAGATTATTTAGTTTCTGATTACTTTTTGGTCTATTTTCCCCTGGCCTTCTTTTGAATGTAATTTTTATTGCATTGTGATCTGAAAAAAAAAATGTATTTACTATTTTTGCTTTTTTACATTTGATTTTAAGGTCTTTATGTTATAATATATAGTCAGTTTTTGTATAGGTTACATAAACTTTCAAGAAGAAAGTGTACTCCTTTCTGTCTCCATTCAGTTTTCTCCAAAGATCTATCATACCTAACTTTTCTAGTATTCTCGTTACCTCCTTAACTTCTTTCTTATTTATCTTGTAGTTGGATCTATCTAGTTCTGAGAGAGCAAGGTGAGATCTCCCACTCTTACATTTTGCTGTCTTTTTCTTCTTGCAGCTCTCTTAACTTATTATTTATGAATTTAGATATTATACCATTTGGTGCATATATGTTTAGTACTGATATTGCTTCATTATCTAGGTACCCTTTAGCAGGATATAGTTTCCTTCCTTATCTCTATTAATTAGATCAATTTTTGCTTTTGCTTCATCTGAGATCAGAATGAGTACTCCTGCTTTTTTTACTTCACCTGAAGCATAATAAATTCTGTTCCAGCCTTTTACCTTTAGTCTCTATGCATCACTCTGCTTTAAATGTGTTTCTTGTAAACAACTTATTTTAGTGTTCTGGCTTTTAATCCAGTCTGCTATACATTTCTGATTTCTGGGAGATTTCACCTCATTCATATTTATGGTTAAAACTACTAAATCTGTATTTCCCACCATCTTATTTACCTCAAATTATGCTTTTCTCTTTCCTTTTCTCCTTTCTCTCTTCCTCAGTATTTTAGTTATGAGAACCACTTGCCTCAAGCAGGCCTTTCCCTTTAGAGTCCCTCTCCCTTTCTTTTTACTTTTCCCCTACTATTTCTGTTTTCCCTTCTAATAGCTTACCCTTTCCTTTTTCCTCTTTCCTCTCCTATTTTCCTATAAGATGAGAGAAGTATCTCTGGGAAACCAAATATGTCTAATATTCTCTTTTTGAGCCAAATCTGATGAGAGTAAGATTCACATAATGCTCATCTCTTTCCCTTCTTTCCCTCAATTACAATAGTTTTTCTTTGCCTCTTCCTGATATGTAATATCCCACATTTTACTTCCACTTTCCCCCTTTTCTGGTATACCTTTCATTTCTTTATTTCTTTTCTTCTTTCTTTCTTTTTTTTTTTTTTTTGTATTATAACAGTAAAATCAAATTATACATGCATTGTCTATGTATACCCATAACAGTTCTCAAGATCTCTTTTTACCTTTTTAAGCTTTGGAGGTCAAATGTTTTGTTTAGCTCTGGTCTTTTAATCAGAAATAAATGAAATTTATCAGTTTCATTGAATGTCCATCTTCCCTGCAAGAAAATGGTCAGTTTAGTAGGATAGTTTATTCTTGGCTACATTCCAAGTTCCTTTGCCTTTTGAAATATCAGATTCCAGGCCCTTCAGTCCCTTAAGGTGGAAGCTGCTAGGTCCTGGGTAATCCTTATTTTGGATTTGTTTGTGTGTTTAAATTGTTTTCTTCTGGCTCCATGCAATATTTTTTCCTTGGTCCAATAGTTTTGAAATTTAATCTGATATTCCTTGGAGTTTTAATTTTGGGGTTTTTTCAGGTAGTTTTTGGTGCAATAGCTGTTTTATCTTCTGATTCTATAGCATAGAACAGTTGTCTCTTTGATAATTTTCTGAAAAATAATGTCTAGGCTCCTTTGTTAATTATGGTTTTCAGGGAGTCTGATAATCCTTAGATTGTCTCTCCTAGATCTATTTTCCAGGTCAGTTGCTTTCGCAAGTAGTTTTTTACATTTTCTTCTATTTTTTTCACTTTTTTGGTTTTCCTTGACTGATTTTGTATATCTCATTGAACCATTCATTTCCTTTTGCTCAGTTCTGATTTTTAGTGAATTATTTTCTACATTTACTTTAAAAAAAAATTCTATTTGTCCAATTAAATTTTTTAAAGAGTTGTTTTATTCTATGGACTTTTTTTTTTTTTTTCTATTTCACAAATCCTGGTTTATAAGGAGTTATTTTCTTTTTACATCTCAAAAATTTTGAGTTTTTTAAGGAACTATTTTCTTTTTCCATTTCACAAATTCTGTTTTTCAGGGAGTTGTTTTCTTTTTCCATTTTATCAACTCATTTTTTTCAAGGAATTATATGCTTTTTCCATTTCACTGTATCTATTTTGTAATGAATTTTCTTCAGATAATTTCAGTTTCCTTTTTCAAACCCACTTGTAAAGTTCTCATTTCCTTTCCCCATTTTTCTTCCAGCTCTCTTTTAAGATATTTTATAATTTCTTCTAGGTGAGCCTTCTGTCATGGGGGCTTATTTATATCATCCTTTGGGACTTCATCTGGAGATGATCTGCTTTTAAGTCTCCTCAGGATTTGAAATTTGTTGTTTTCTTTCATCATAAAAATTATCTGTAGTCAGAGTTCTTTTTGCTTTCTTACTTTTTTTTTTTTTTTTTTTTTTTAAGTTGAGATCTGCTTTTAAGGTAAGGGAGATTGTCTAAGCTTCCATTACAAGTGGGAGCAGCTATGCTGACTGACTTCAGGTGCAGAGTTGTGGCTAGATCTCATGGAATTCTGGCATTTTATGTTCACTGTTTACATATTGTGTTTGTGTTGAATGTTTTATAATTCTCTGCTGATCTACTGGATTGCATCCAGGGCAGAGTAGCCAACATTGATGTTGATTCCTCCCAGCTCCAGCCTGTGGAGCTCATACTACCCCATGTCTGTGCACTGCCTGCCCTAGCTAGAATCTGTCTTCAGCTTGCTTGCTCTTGGCTACCTTCCTCTATGCCTGATTGAAACAGACCTTTACTGGAAATCTTCAAAATTATCCTCTGCTTGTAATTTATTACACTCCAAATATTTGTGGATTCCATCAGTCCAGAACTAAATCAGAGGCAGGATTTGCTAGTTAGTCTGAGGGTTGTAGGAGAAGATCAGAAGAAAACGTGTCCTCTCCATCATGTTGACTCTGCCCCCTCTTTTGTGTCTTTTTGTATCCCTAGTGCTTATAGCATGTAGCCTGACACATAGTAGGCATTTAATAAAACTTTGTTAATTGCTTGATAAAATGTAACCTTTTTTCAAGTTCTATGATTTACTGCTTTTAAAATCTGGCATAATCTGAAGCAAATCATACAATGTATTGATCACTGATAATCTCTTTGTTGCTGTGTACAATATTGCCTTAGTTCTACTCATTTTACTTAGCTTCAATTCATGTAACTCTCTTCAGGTTTTTCTGAAATCAACCTGCTGATAACTTCTTATAGAACAATAGTATTCCATTACATTTATATACAATAACTTATTCAGGAATTCTTCAATTGTTGGGCATCCACTCAGTTTTCAGTTCCCTACCAATACAAAAAGGACCACTACAAACATTTTTACACATGTGAGTCCTTTTCTATTATTTATGATCTCTTTGGGATGCAGACTGAGTAGAGATACTGCTAAATCAAAGAGTACACAGTGTTTGATAACCTTTGGTAATAATTCCAAATTGCTCTCCAGAATGATTGGATCAGTTTACAACTCCACCAACCATGTATTAATGCCCCAATTTTCCCACATTCAAAGGCAACAATTATAAATAAGAAAAATTCTTGTAATATAATATCCTAAAAGATAAAAGCTTGCAGTGAAGTATAATCTATTCTGCATGATTGAGGATAATATTATGAGGGTAAAAGGGAATACATACTTAATAGAGGAGAAGACTTTCAAATATTCCTGATAAAAGGAACAGAGATGGGCAGAAACTTTAAAATGCAAATACAATAGTCAAGTAAAATCTATAAATGTAAATATTTGCATTCTAATAGGGAAAGAATAGAAAATTGTTTTTCCAATATTCTAATATATTCCAGGTGACAGAGGAAGTTTAAAAGGACAAAGAACTTGTAGCAAACCAAGTCAAAGATGAAGTCCTGAAACTCTGTTTTGAACAAGGATCATGAACAAAAGCAGACAATAACAATGTGTGGGTGTGACCCTTAAGCAATGTCTCAAATTCAGCCCTCAGCCCTATTTCGAAGCCCAGATATGAACAATCAGTACATGGAACTCAGACAGAAATGTGCAATTCTATCACTCTCAAACTAAAAAGCCTTCTAGATATATAGCAATTATTATATCCTGTAGCAGTCTACTGGAGTTCCAACCAGAGGCGAACCATAGTTCTTTTTTTTTTTTTTTTTTTTTTTTTTTTTTTTTTTTTTTTTATTCATTTTTCCAAATTATCCCCTCCCTCCCTCCACTCCCTCCCCCCAATGGCAAGGTAATCCCATACATTTTACATGTGTTACACTATAACCTAGATACAATATATGTGTGTAAATACCATTTTCTTGTTGCACATTAATTATTAGCTTCCGAAGGTATAAGTAACCTGGGTAGATAGACAGTAGTGCTAACAATTTACATTCGCTTCCCAGTGTTCCTTCTCTGGGTATAGTTATTTCTGTCCATCATTGATCAACTGGAAGTGAGTTGGATCTTCTTTATGTTGAAGATTTCCACTTCCATCAGAATATATCCTCATACAGTATTGTTGTTGAAGTGTATAGTGATCTTCTGGTTCTGCTCATTTCACTCAGCAACAGTTGATTTAAGTCTCTCCAAGCCTCTCTGTATTCCTCCTGCTGGTCATTTCTTACAGAGCAATAATATTCCATAACCTTCATATACCACAATTTACCCAACCATTCTCCAATTGATGGACATCCATTCAACTTCCAGTCCCTAGCTACAACAAAAAGAGCTGCCACAAACATTTTGGCACATACAAGTCCCTTTCCACTCTTTAGTATTTCTTTGGGATATAATCCCAATAACAGCAATGCTGGGTCAAAGGGTATGCACAGTTTGACAACTTTTTGGGCATAGTTCCAAATTGCTCTCCAGAATGGCTGGATTCTTTCACAACTCCACCAACAATGTATCAGTGTCCCAGTTTTTCCACATCCCCTCCAACATTCATCATTATTTGTTCCTGTCATTTTAGCCAATCTGACAGGTGTGTAGTGGTATCTCAGAGTTGTCTTAATTTGCATTTCTCTGATCAGTAGTGATTTGGAACACTCTTTCATATGAGTGGAAATAGTTTCAATTTCATCATCTGAGAATTGTCTGTTCATATCCCTTGACCATTTATCAATTGTAGAATGGTTTGGTTTCCTATAAATCAGGGTTAGTTCTCTATATATTTTGGAAATGAGACCTTTGTCAGAACCTTTCCTTTTAAAAATATTTTCCCAATTTGTTACTTCCCTTCTAATCTTGTTTGCATTAGTATTGTTTGTACAGAAACTTTTTAGTTTGATGTAAGCAAAATCTTCTATTTTGTGATCAATAATGATCTCTAATTCTCCTCTGGTCATAAATTCCTTCCTCCTCCACAGGTCTGAGAGGTAGACTATTCTCTGTTCCTCTAATCTATTTATGATCTCATTCTTTATGCCTAAATCATGGACCCATTTTGATCTTATCTTGGTATATGGTGTTAAGTGTGGATCTATATCTAATTTCTGCCATATTAATTTCCAGTTTTCCCAACAGTTTCTTCTGAATAATGAATTTTTGTCCCTAATGTTGGTATCTTTGGGTTTGTCAAAGATCTGATTGCTATAGATGTACCCTTTTTTGTCCTTTGTATCTATCTAATCTGTTCCACTGATCTACCTGTCTATTTCTTAGCCAGTACCAAATGGTTTTGGTGACTGGTGCTATATAATATAGCTTTAGATCAGGTACACTTAGACCACCTTCCTCTGACTTTTTTTTCATTAGTTCCCTTGCAATTCTCGACCTTTTATTCTTCCATATGAATTTTGTTGTTATTTTTTCTAGGTCGTTCGAACCATAGTTCTATTACCCAGACCTAAACCTGTATCAAAACTTTGCAAAACTCAGACCAGGAGGATAGCAATCAAACTTCATCTTTGTGAGAAAGCTCTGAGAACACAGAAAACTAGCAAATACACACTATAAGCTAACTCTAAGATCTTTAAAGAGCAAAGCACTCAATATTTAGAGAAAGTAAGAGGATCCAAAAGAATCCTAAACCATTTTAGGCAAGACCTAGATTTTTTTTTTTTTTTTTTTTTTTTAATATCACAGTGCTTAAAGCCTTTCCTTAACAAGTCCTGATTTAGGAAGGTAAAAGTAAATAAACAAAAAGAACCCTACCATAAAGAGGTATTATGGTGAGACAGATATCCAAGAAAAACAAAAAGCTCAGATAAAAATGATGACCCTAAAGTTTCTACCAGCAAAGAGATATACAAATTCAACAAGAATTCACAAGAAAAAAAAAAAAAAGACAGGAGTTTAAAATTATTTCACAAATGAAGTGAGAGTTAGAGAAAGCAAACTGGAAAAAATGAAAACTGTTGAGAAAAGATTTGGAAAGAAAAATTATTAGTTTAAGATAAGAAATCTTATCAAAGCAACAGGATTCTTGAAAATTAAAATGGAACAAACAGAACTCAATAACTCCATAATACAAATGAACTCAAAAACCTGCGTGTGGGAGAAGAAAGGTGTTTCACTTATCAAAAACAAATGGGGAAAAAAAATTAAGGAGAAATAACTTAAGAATCATTGTACTTCACACCTTTCAGATTGGCTAAGATGACAGAAAAAGATAATGGTGAATGTTGGAGGGATTGTGGGAAAACTGATACACTAATACATTGTTGGTGGAATTATGAATGGATCCAACCATTCTGGAAAGCAATTTAGAACTATGTTCAAAGAGTTATCAAACTGTGCATACTCATTGATCCAACAGTATTTCTACTAGGCTTATATCCCAAAGAGATCTTAAAGAAGGAAAGGGACCCACATATGCAAAAATGTTTGTGGCAGCCATTTTTTTATAGTGGCAATAAATTTAAAACTGAATAGATACCCATCAGTTGGAGAATGGCTGAATAAATTATGGTATGTGGATGGTATGGAATATTAGTGTTTTGTAAGAAACAATCAGCACAATGATTTCAGAGAGGCCTAGAAAGACTTACATAATTAATGTGAAGTGAAATGAGCAGAACTAGGAGATTATTGTACACAGCAACAGCAAGATTATACAAATGATCAATTCTGATGGATGTGGCTCTCTTCAACAATGAGATGATTCAAAACAGTTACAATGGTCTTGTGATGAAGAGGGCCATTTAAACCCAGAGAAAGGAGTGTGGTAACTGAGTGTGTTTCACACCATAGCATTTTCACTTTTTTTGTTATTGTTTGTTTGCATTTTATTTTCTTTCTTTTTTTTTTCCTGGTTTGATTTAATTTTTCTTATGTGGCAAGATAATATGAATATGTGTGTATATACATGTGTATATATATATATATATATATATATATATATATATATAATTTAACATATATTTCTACTATGTTTAACCTATATTGGATGACTTGCCTTTTAGGGGAAGTGGGGGGGAAGTAAGGGGCGAGATTGGAATAGAATGTTTTGCAAGGATTAATGTTGAAGAATTATCCATGAATATGTTTTTTTAAAAATAAAAATTTTAATAAAGAAAAAAAAGAGAACAAAAAAATTCATTGTATAATCTGACATAATTGCAAAAAAAAAAAAGCCTTAGCATCATATTTTAAGAAACCATGAAAGAAAACAGATTAGAAGAAGAAAGGAAAAAGTGAATAAAAAGAGAAAGAATCCACCAATTATATCTGGAAAAAAATCGGAAAATGAAAACTCCCAAGATATCACAGCTAAAATATTTTTCTTTCAGATCCTAAATAAATACTACAAGCAGCCAAGAGGTAAAAATTCAACACTGAGGAACAACAGTTCGGATAACACAAGATTTAGCAAATAATATTTCAAGGAAGAAAACTTAGATATGATATTCCAAAAGGTGAGAGATATAGGGTTACATATAAAAATAATTTACCCAGCGGACTTAACTATAATTCCACAGGGGTTGCAAAGGAGTTAGGTAAAGGGGAAATGGATCTTCAACTAAATAGAGAACTTCAAAAAATTCTTGATGAAAGGCAAGAACTGAGTAGAAATTTGAAATACAAATATAAGAGTTAAGGGAAATCTAAAAAGATAATTATGCAGAAGGGACTAAACAAAGATAAGTTGCTTTCATTCTAATGCCAGCATTCCCTCCTAATATTATCAAGAGCCATAGAGGGAGGTAAAATGGAAGGCCTGGAGGATGAGGGAAAAAAATACACTATGAAAAGCGAGAAAAAGTAAATTGGGGAATATCATTTCATATCATCAAGTGTAGGGGACCACAGATAGTGGAGGAACTCTGGGTGAGGTATAAGACCCTTCAACCCAGATGGAACCTGCTGACAATGTCTGGTTCAGTTCCCCATCTCCCCTAAGGGCTCTCAGCCTTCCTGAGAAGTCAAGGAGTGATGACCACCTGTGTTGTGATTGAAGCAGAATGATACCAAGTGGAGAAGAGTCATCTACATACAATAGCAAGTTGTTTATATGGTTCTGCATTTGCAGTATATAGTTAGCATATGTGCAGTGTGCTATAGTTATGTAAGGATATTAGGGTATATAAGGCTAAGAGAATTTGCAATAAATGGACTCCATCTTTGACCCTTCTGCCTCTTCATTCTTCCTCTAAGACCTAGGACTTGGGCTGGTCTGGCGGTCCTCCAGAGAGCTAGTCTGGGCACAACATTTGGTATTCAATGGGAGGCCTTGCAAAGCAGGGCACAAAGTAGCCCAACTGACACAATCATCAGTTGGGTTGAGGAGTCTCCATGATCCACATAGGGTAAGTATAAAGACAGGAATCAGGAAGATTTGGTAAGTGCTAATCTAATCACTTTAGTTGTTCAGCCAAAATGGGGCAACTGCTAACAAAAGAGCCTCCCTCCCAGGGAAGTATGAAGCATGCTTAGTTGGTTAGTAAAGAAGCAAGTTCTGTTGGTAACTCAGAAACAGATTACTGAGTTCTCAGATGCTCTGGAGTACTTGTCTCCATGGCTTTCTAAGGAAGAGAGTTTGGAGCCAGAAATGTGGATGGTAATAGGAGAACAACTAACTGAATACAATGGAGTAAAATTGGCTTAGAGAAATCTCACATATAAGAAAAAGAAAAAGAAAGCTTTTAGCTTGGGGTGTCAAACCAGGAAGTATGAGGAGAAAAACAAGCAGAGGGTTGGCACCAATAGCCCCGGAAGGTACAGCACCTAGGAAGGAGCTAAGGAAGTCTTTTTTTAGTATTTTTTTGATTTATATTGTTTGTTACTGCTCTAGAAGATTTGAGAGGCATGGGGAGTTGGGCAAGAAGGGAGATAAGGACTACTCTGGAAGGTTTGAGGGATGTGGAGCTTTTCAATTTCTCAGTCCACCTTCACTTCCAACTAAATCCCTGCATGTGCCCTTGGGGCATCTTCTGCTTCCAGATCCTCCTCCCTCAATTCTGCCTCCAGGGGCAGAAGAAGGAAGAACAGGAGGGGTGGTGGGTGACACCATCAGCCTTCTAGCACAGTTTTTCCTTCCTTTGTCTGAGGCAAGGCAAAAGAAAAGAGACTTTTTACTGCATTTGGCATTACATTGAGAATTTTTGACTTTGTAATTTCTAAGATTCCTCTTAAAGGACCAACCATCTTTACATATTCATCCAAACATAACATACCATTATGTTCTCCTGACTTAACTATAAAGAGTAGTCAGAACTTCCTTTCAGTCCACTCAGCAGAATGAATTGTATGCAATTATGCTAGCTTTTACTTATTATCCAAGAGATATAAATATAATATCTGATGCAGCTTATACAGTAGATGCAGTACAAAGAATTACCACAACCCAAATAAACTTTGTTGCTTATAATATATATCAGCTTTTAAAGGAACTTCAGGAGCAAGTGAGAAAATGCCCAGGTAAGTATTATATCTTGCACAGATACTCTCATACAGGACTTCCATGGAAATTCAAAGGCAGATTAGCTTCTCACCATGTTAGCCAATACTGCTTTATTTCAGGCAGCCCAAGAATCTTATTCTAAATATCATCAAGCTGCTTGAGCTTTACGTTTACAATTTGGAATAACAAGAGAAGCTAGGAGTATAGTAAAAGCCTGTATAGCTTGCCTTCCTTTCCACACTCTTATGTTCCCTCCAGAGAAGATTCCTCATGGTTTGAGACCCAATGAAATTTGGCAAATGGATGTGACCCATTATAAATTACAAATCTGTCTTTTATCCATGTTGTAGCAGACACCTTTTCAGGATTTTTTTTTTTTCTTGCTGAGGCAATTGGGGTTAAGTGATTTGCCTAGGGTCACACAGCCAAGAAGTGTTAAGTGTCTGAGACCAAATTTGAACTCGGACCCTTGTGACTTCAGGACTGGTGCTCTATCCACTGCACCACCTAGCTACCCTCACGATTTACCTTTGCAATACCAGCAGCAAAAGAGACAGTGTGAATAGTCACTGAATTCCTTACACAGGCCTTTGCAGTTATGGGTGTGTCAGGATCTTTCAGTGGTAGGCACTCATTTAGTAAGAAGGGGAATGAACTGGAATAAGGTGACAATAATGCTATATAGACAAGAATTGGGTAGTACATATGAAGAACATATAGAGGTTTAAAGGAAGAGAGTTGACATTAATGGAGAAAGGGAGAGAAACTGGCAAGGAAAATGGAAGGAAGGAATATTCTAACTCCACCACTTCAATCAGCAAGCCAATACTAGAAAGGGTAATAAGGAAGCTATGTCATCAGGGTTGGGGAGGAAGTTGTGATTCAGTAAGAATTAGTAGGTGGAAAGAGTGGAAAAAGACACAATCTAAGAAGAAAGGAAGTTTTTTATTTATGGAACAGGAATTCCAAATACAGTGGAGGGTTGGGTAGATTTAGGTTGAAACTTTGTAATGAATGGGGACTAGTAGAAGTGGGAAGGAGAAATCAAGTGTTGGGGATGAGCAGTAAGTTTTTTGAAGATAATCTACAAGAGTTCTGAGTCACTGGGATATGAAGAGTATGTACAGATGTGAGAATTTTCCACATTGAGTGAGATGCAACATTTCTTACCCAAAGGAGGTCAGAGATTAGGCTGAAGGTAAGGGCAATATGAAATGAGAAGTAAATAGTCAAAAGGTCAGAATGGAGGCTTCATTTCTTGACCTAATCCGCTAAAGGCTGAAATTGGGCAGGAAAAGAGTAATGCTGAAGATGAAAATTCAATCTGCAAAGCAAGGAGGGAAAAGTCCCATTTCCTACCAACTTTCCTCTTCCTCTTCCTTCTAAAGGAGAGATTCAGTAGGAGATGGGAGACCTAAAGTCAAAGATAAAGGTGCTCTTTTTTTAATTGGAGGCTTTCCACATCCCTGTTGGGAGATGGAATTGGCAGCAAGATGTAAAACTTTCCTTGTTGGCTATCAAACTGTATGTACCCTTTGACCCATCAGTGTCTCTACTGAGCCCACATGTGCAAAAATGTTTGTAGCAGTCCTTTTGTAGTGGCAAGAAAATGGAAAATGCCCATCAGAGAATTGCTGACTAAATTATGGTATGCGAATGTAATGGAATATTATTGTTCCATAGGAAATGATCCACAGGATGATTTCAGAAAGGCCTGGAAAGACTTACATGAACTGATGCTAAGTGAAATGAGTAAAACCAGGAGATCATTATATACAGTAACAGCAAGATTAGTAATAATCAATTCTAACAGTCATGACTTTTTTGCAATGCCAGTTACCAATGGTCTTGTGATGAAGAGAGCCATCTGTGGGACAGGAGGACTGTGGGAACTGAGTGTGGAGCATAACATAGTATTTTCACTGTTGTTGCTTGCTTGCATTTTGTTTTCTTTTTCATTTTTTCCCTATTTGATCTGATTTTTCTTATGCAGCATAATAATTGTGGAAATGTGGATGGAAAAATTGCACATGTTAAACATATATTAAATTACTTGCCATCAAGGGTGAATGATGAAAATGATCTATGCATGTGTTTTGAAAGTAAAAAGCTTTATAAAATAAAAGCTTCCTTGTGGTAGTTCTGATGAAAGTTATTGCTCTGGGGCAGATGGAAGTTGCTTAGCCCAGATTCTTGCAGCCTTTTTTCAGAACCCATGCTCTGTTCAGTAGGAGATGAGAAACTCAGTATGCTAACATTTGTTCTAGGGTGTCATCTAAGGATGCTCTACAGATATGCTTATATATATATGCATGTATACATGTATGCATATGTGATTTTACAAGAAGATAGCATCAAGTAAAGGAATATAGTAAGAAAATTGAGAAAAGGTAAATTGGAGAATATTATAGGTGTGTGTGTGTGTGTGTGTGTGTGTGTGTGTGTGTGTGTATACATATACCTATTACAGAAGAAATAAAGAAGAGGGCATAAATTTGAGACTAGGTATGAAAATGTATTAAAATCTCTGCTTAAACCAAAGTATTTTTGTTTTATAAGAAATTAATTGTTAACCTTCAAAGCCTGGTATTTTCAAGCTCCTCACATTATTGAATACAAGCTTAATGTTGTACTAGGCATATAGTAGGAGCTTAATAAATGTTTGGTATATTGAAGTTTCCAGGACATCTGAAAATCATTTAGAAGTATACAACAGAAACAAATACACAAAGACTCTTAGTTTCCACTTTATTTGAAATGTCAGTGGAAACAGAACAGACCTCTGAATTACCATAAATTCAGCTTTAGCAAACGGTTGCCCTGGTCTTGAACAATAATTAACAAAGAGAGCTAACTGCACACTGGGTAATTATTCCAAGTTTCATTTTTATGAAGTAGGTAATAAAGTGGGAAGATTCTTTGACTGCTATATCAAATGTTACTTTAATCCAACCTTGAAAGTGTTCCAGTGTGATTTAAAGCAACTGATGTATGCTGCAAAACAAATAAGCTCTATGTCTTACCTTAAATTTCCTAATGTTATTAACTTGGATTTTTTTTTATGAAGGGATGTGCTAGAGGGGTGGGAGGAGGGAGGGACTTTATGATACTTAACAAGATGTCCCATCTGAACTGACATGGAGTTCTCTGAATCAATGAGTTCATAGAATTATAGTTTTAGTTCTAGAAAGGACCTTAGGGATCATCTAATCCAAAACTCTCTTTTTACTACTGAGAAAACTGAGGCTCCAAATGATTGAGTTGTCCAAGATCACACAGTTAGGTCAGAAACAGAAGTTGAATTGAACCATGATCTTTGATTTTAACATCCTGTCTCTTAGTTAAATCATATCTTTTTGTGAGGTATCAGTGATCTTTCAGAAGGTAGGCTCTCCTAAAGAGGAGAAAGATGGGAAGCAGCAGCAGGAGGAGGACAATGAGGAAGAGAAAAAAGAAGATAGAGAAAAAGTAGGGAGTGAAGAAGGAAAGAGAGAAAGGGAGGAAGAAAAGGAAAAAAAAAGAAAGAAAGAAAGGGAAAGAGGAAGGAAAGAAGAAAGGAAGGAAGGAAAAGAAAGCAAGGAAGGAAGAGAGGGAGGGAGGGAGGGAGGGAGGGAGGAAGGGAGGGAGGGAGGAAAGCTGCTTTGTTTACATAGTAGTCCCCAATTGTTCATAATGCTTCCACATACCATGCCCTCTGCAATTTAGAAGGAAGTAAATCTCCAGACCTGGAGAGAATTCAGTGTTGGTCTTTAATTAACAGTTTATGAACCTTTTAAAATGATTAAATTGCTGGTTGGAAATGTTCATTAGTCCAGTTGTTTGGAACAGTTTCCTGGCCCCATTCAACCAATCCCTGCAATGACCAGTTTGAACAGAAGTACCACATTAGGAGGAACCCAAGCCTCAGGATATCAGCTGTGATGTTTGGCTATGATCTCAAAATTTCGGTCAAAATTTTCCTTAAAATCCTAGTCCAATCAATCAACAAGCATTTTTTCAGCTGAGACCTGGAGCTACAAATATAATGAGTAAAACAATCCCTGTTCTCAAGTAGCTTACATTCTAATGAAAATACAAGTTTACAAATTAGTTTAAAGAGAATAAATATAGAAAGACTAAATACAAGGCATTTTGGGAATGTTTAAAGGGATTTTATGAGGTGAAGGAGAGAGTAGAGAGTGTATTTCAGGCAAGGGGATCAGTTGGGACAAATGCTCAGAGATGAGATGAAATGTTCTGCATCCCCTCCTGGATAGAGAGAAGAGTGGGATCTGTGACCTGTTAAGGACTGGAAGGCCTACTAATTCATGATCATTTTAGGGCATATATACAATGAATGGAATTGCCCAAAAGAATTATAAGCACCATTTAATTCCAAGATCCTTAACCTGTTTTGTGTTATGAATTCCTTCAGAAGTTTGATGAAATTGATAAGGTCTAGAATTGGGGGCACAGGGAGTCAAATAGAGCTCCCCTGCAACCCCTTTGGATTGGGCGCAAGGTTATAGAGTTAAATGAGGTCTACTGGCACGCAAGAGTCCCCTGTAAAGGAATTTACAGACCTAAAAACCTAGATTGATAAAAGAGGTTTATTATGGGGTTTGGAAGTAAGGTTAAAGTCTAGTTAGTAAAAAGTGAAGGTAGAGATAAGAGGGCACTGGAACCAGGGTTCCAGTGAGCAGAGATCCTGGGCATCCCAGGCATAAGTCTGCTATGTTTGGAACCTCTGCAAAGTGAGGACTCCAGCTTGGCTCTTTTATAATGAGAGATTTAGCTAAAGGGGCCCATGGGTGGAGTCCCTAGTTGGCTCAGATCTGGGTGGGGGTTATGAGAGCCTGGATATCTCCTATTGGAATTCAAAGGGATGCTTTTGACAGGATTTGTGATTCAAAGGTCCTAGCTTCTTGAATTGATAATGCATCTGCTAGGAGGGGTTGGGAATCAGAAAGGAATAAATGAATATGAAAGAACTAGTTTCTTAAAGGGATCACAACCCACCTCAAAATCTAGATTCTTTTAAGTAAGATAAAATGCATAGGATTACAAAGGAAAACAATTATATCTAAATCTATTTTTTCAAAATGTAAAAAAGTAAATCTGAGGTTATGAACTTTTGATTTAAATTGTTTTTTATTTCTCTGTCTCTTTCTTCCTCCCAAATGCGTATAGTAGAACTAATGTTAAAATAAATGGGTATATATTGTGACTCAATTCTATCTATGGATCTAGGTCCATCTTATGAGTAGCCAGTGTAATGCCTTTACATAAGCACATGACTTAAAGGCTTTGAAAAGTCTTACTCCTAATAGCATTACTACCAATAGGTAAAGTTTGGCATTGTACTTTCAGATTTTCAAAGTGTTTTTCATGTTATCTTATTTGCTCCTTAAAGCAACCTGTAAGATAAATGTTATTATTATCCCTATTTTCCAGATGAGAAAGTTGGAGCTAAGAGGTATTTTTAAGTGATTTGTCCCGAGCACATAACCAGAAAGTGTCTAAGGCTAGACTTGAACCTTGGTATTCCTGATTCCAAGTCACATACTTTATCTATCTATTGCACCTAACTATCCCATATGCCTCTCCCTGATCATGTCAGAAATATTAACATTATAACTTTGTTTGTCCAAAAGAAATGAAAAAACAAAACAAAACAAAACAGGAGAGATGACATATTAGACTTCATAAAGCATTTTCTTTGAAATGTGCATTTCTTTATCAGAAATTTTTTGAAAGGAATGAGGAGAAAATGAAGGCTTAAAGGTCAGGCATCATTAAGGATGGGAGGGGAAAACCATGTAAAGAGGACTTCTATTGGGCAAAAGACAAATTTTTCTGCTTTACATTTTTTCCTGAAGGTGACCATGTATGAGACAGGAACTGATGATATTTTTCTTCTTTCAAGCCCTCCAGAATGTTACTTCAGGGACACAGAAAGGTAGAATATAAAAGCCTGAAGTGCCTGAGGATAATTCTTAGAAAGCTTCAAAGCCAAGTGTTCCTGAATTTCCTAGTTCAACTACTGCACTATGTGGTGGTCTCAATGGGGTAGGACAAAAAGGCAAAGAGAAAGAGATCAGTCCAGTTATTTCAATGAAGCAAAAAGTACTTTAGTCAATGAAGTAACAGGAGACTCATTCCTTGAATTCTGTATCATTGAGGTCTTCTTTTTATAAAAGAAAATAACTATATAAGAAGAACTAGCTAATAGAAAAAAACAAGAACTTGACAGATGTCCCTTTGAACAAGATGAGGTATGAGGATAATTAAAGAAGAAGGAAGTTTCATTATTCATTTTAGCTAGCAAAAAAAAAAAAAATTAACATTTTATTTCCTTCCATTAACATATAAAAATAATTTTTTAACTTTCCTTTTTAAATTTTGAATTAGAAATTCTCCCCCCCACATTTACAAGGCAAGCTATTTTGCATAGCTTATGCATGTGTAATCATGTAAAACACATTTCCATATAAATCATGTTGTAAAAGAAAACAGACAAAAAAAAAAGAAAGAAAAAGAAAAAGAAAGAAAAAAAGTAAAATAAAAAAAAAATTAAAAAAAAAAAAAAAAAAGAAACATCTTTACTATGTATCCAGATTCTCCTGGTTTTTCTCCAAAGATGGATAGTACCTTTCATCAAAAGTCCTTATAATTGTTTTGGATCCTATATTGCTGAAAATACCTGTGATTCACAATAGGTCATTATAAGATATTGTTCTCACTATATAATGTTCTCTTGGTCTATTGATTTCACTTTGCGTTAGTTCATATAAATCTCAGGTTTTCTGAGAGCATACTACTCATCATTTCTTATAAAATTCCATTATAATAATAAACAACAAAATATTCAGTCCTTTCCCATTTGCTGGACAGCCCCTCAATTTCTAATTCTTTGCCACCCCTAAAGAACCGCTATAAATATTTTTGTGTCTATTGGCATTTTCCTTTCTTGTTTTTTATATCTTTCTCTTTTTTTTTTTTTCTTTTTTTTTAAGGGCTGGTGCTCAATTCACTGTGCCACCTAGCTGCCTCCATGTTTTTTTTTGTTTTTTTGTTTTTTGTTTTTTGTTTTTTTGAGGCTGGGGTTAAGTGACTTGCCCAGGGTCACACAGCTAGGAAGTGTTAAGTGTCTGAGACCAGATTTGAAACTCAGGTCCTCCTGAATTCAAGGCTGGTGCTCTATCCACTGCGCCACCTAGCTGCCCCCCTGCCTCCATGGTTTTTTGTTGTTGTTGTTGTTGTTGTTGTTTTGTTTTGTTTTGTTTTTTGTTTTTGTTTTTTTATCTCTTTGGGATATAGACTTAGATGTTGGTGAGTATACTCCTGGGTATGCATGGTATGGTCCCTTGGCATAATTCCAAATCTACTCTACAGAATGGTTGATTCAGTATACAATTTTACCAAGAGTGAATCAATGTTTTAGTTTCCCCATGTCCCCCTCCAACATTGTCATGTTCCTTTTCTGTCACTGTTAGCCAAGTAATAGATATGTGATGGTAGCTCTGAGTGCTTTAATTTGCATTTCTCTATAATAGTGATTTAGAGCATTTTCATATGATTATATTGTTTTGATTATTTTGTCTGAAAACTACCTGTTCACATCTTTTGATCATTTATCAATTGAGAATGGATCTTATTTCTATAAATTTGACTCTGTTTTCTATATATTTGAAAATTGAAATCTCTATCAGAGAAAATCGCTATAAATTTTTCCCCATAGTAATGATTACTATGTATTCCACTCCATCCTATTTTTTCCCTTTTACCCTTCTTTCTCTCTCTCTCCTGTCACCTCGCACATTCTCAAAAGTGTTTTACTTCTGACTTTTACCTCTCCTAATCAATTCTACTTTCTATCCTCACATTTCCTTCTCTTATTCCCTTCTCCCCTACTCTGCTATGTAGTAAGATAGGTTTCTACACCAAACTGAGTGTGCAAGTCATTTCCTCTTTGAGGCAATTCTGAGGAAAGTATAATTTATGTGCTCTGCCTCTTCACTCTTCCTTCATCTTCCACTACATTATAAAATTTTAGGCCTCTTTTATAGCAGAAAATTTACCCCATTCTACATATCCCTTTCTCTTTCTCTTACCTTAATTTTATTTTTTATATAAGCATCTCTTCATAATCAACTCACACCTATTCCCTCTATCTATATTTTTTTCTAACTGCCTTAACAATGAGAACTTTTTAAGAGTCATAAATATTTTCCAGTGTAAGAATACAACTTTATCAAATGCCCTATGATTTCTCTTTCCCATGTAGGAATATAAACTTTATTAAGCTTCTTGTAATTTCTCTTTCCTTATTAACTTTTTATCCTTCTCTTGAGTTCTATATTTGAAAGTCAAAATTTTTTTATTCAGCCCTAGTCTTTTCATGAAGAATGCTTGAAAATCCCCTTCTTCATTGAATATCTTTTTTTTTTTACCCTAGAAGGAAAATACTCAGTTTTGCTGGGTAGGTGATTATTGGTTGTAATTCTGGATCTTTTGCCCTCTGGAATATTACATTGTAGATTCTCTAATCCTGAAATGTAGAAATTGATGAATCTTTGCTATCCTGACTGTAACTCCACAACATTTAAAATGTTTTTCCGGCTATTTGAAATAATTTCTCCTTGATCTGGAATATGGCTGTAATATTCCTGAGAATTTTCATTTGGATATATATTTAAGGAGGTTATTGGTAGATTCTTTCATTTCTATTTTTCCCTCTAGTTCTAGAATATCAGGGGAATTTTCTCTTATAGTTTTTTTGTTTTTGTTTTTGTTTTTGTTTTTGTTTTTTCAGGATGATGTGTAACAGGTTCTTTTTTTTCAGCCAATAATTCTTAAATTATCCTAGGTCAGTTGTTTTATTTCCAATGAGAAATTTCACTTTTTCTTCTTTGTTTTCATTCTTTTGATTTTGTTTTGTTCTTTTTAGTGTCTCATAAAGTCATTAGTTTCCACTTGTCTAATTCTAATTTTTAAGGCATTATTTTTCAGTGATTTTTAATATATCCTTTTCCATTTGGCTAATTTTAAAGAGTTCTTAACTACAGTGGATCTTTTGTACCTCTTTTTCCATTTTTGTGCTTTTTTAAAGGCAATCATGATTAAATGATTTGCTCAGGGTCACAAAACTCATAAGTATCTGAGATCACATTTGAACTCAGGTCCTCTTGACTTTAGGGCTAGTGATCTATACACTGCAACACCTTCCTGCTCCAGGTACAGATTTTAAAAGGAAGAGATCTCTTGCTTCTTGTAACAGAACAACCTTTGACCAAGTTGTGGGAAGAAATGTCATAAATAATTGAGAAAAGGAGGGAAAGAGCCTAAATAGGTAGAAAGGAGAAAAATCCAATTGTGGAACATTGTGGGAGGAGGTACAATTGTCATGGGCATATAAAGTCTTAAGATGATAATCCATTCTGACATGGCAACAACTGACCTTACTATGTACAAAGCGAAAATGATCCTTGTTCATTTATTGAGATTTGTACAGACACAATGAAACATAAGGTGAAAAGTGACTAGTTATTTAGAATATAATAGAACCCTCAGCAAAATATGCTTCTTTCAGATTTCCATTGACCCTGTTAGTCTTCAAGCAGGTAATCTGCAGTGTCATCTGTACTTTCAAGACGTGGGATAGTGTCAGAAGATCTCTTATATATCATGAGATTCTAGGAATCACATTTTAGAAAAGACATTGTTAAGCAGGAGAACATTCAGAAGAAAATAGAAGTGAAGTGTTCTAGCATTATGTTATATAATGATCAATTGAAAGAACTGAATATATTTGCTATAGAAATTGGTCAATTTATTGGTTAGTTTTTGGGCTATCAGGAAAAAGAAGGATCAGATTGGTTATACTTGGTTCCAGAATACAGGACTAGGGGGAGTGGGTAAAAGTTGCAAAAAAAGCAAATTTTGGCCTGGTTTAAGTAAACTTCCAGAAAAAGGAGAGCAAATCCCAAGTTGAACAAGTTGCCTCAAGACTTATCAGGTATGATACAAAGATAATTCTGGTTCAATTATAAGCAAAAGCAGATAGCTTCTGGTTTGAATCTTAATCTTGCATGAATCTCTGATTCTGAGGAAAGCAGCTCTGTGGAGAAATTTTCTCTTATAAAAGAAAACTAAGGCAAACTCATAAAATTATCTAAATGTGAAGACATTTAATATATAGTAATAAGAACCATTCCAGGTAACCTGATAGATTTTTTTTTTTTTTTTTTTTAGAAAATCTTGTGAATTATAGGATTCTAGATAGGTAGGTAGAATGAAATTTAGGGGTTATTTAGTTCAAGCCCTAAGATTTTCATGAGAAAAACTGAGAACAAAGAAACCAGGCAGTAAGTTTCTGGACAGGGATTTATACGCAGATCATCCTGACTATAAGTCCAGTGTAACTCTTAATATCATAACCTTTTGGCAATAATGATGATCTTTTTTGTTGTTGTTGTTGGTTTTTTCATAGAACCAACTCTTAGCTTTATTAATTAATTCAATAGTTTTTTTTTTTTTTTTTTTTTAGTTTCAATTTTATTAATCTTTTATTTTTAGAATTTCAAGTTTCATGTTTGTCTGGGGTTTTTAATTTGTTCCTTAATTAGCAATTTTAGTTGTAAGCCCAATTCGTTGACCCTCTCTATTTTATGCAAGTAGGCCTCTAGAGATATAAAACTTCCCCTTATTATTGCTTTGGCTGTATCCCACACATTTTGGTATGATGTCTCATTATTGTCATTTTCTTGGGTGAAGTTATTAATTATGTCTATGATTTGCTGTTTTACCCAATCATTCTTTAGTATAAGATTATTTAGTTTCCAATTATTTTTTGGTCTATTTTCCCCTGGTTTTTATTAAATGTAATTTTAATTGCATTGTGGTCTGAAAAGGATGCATTTACTATTTCTGCCTTACTGCATTTGATTTTGAGGTCTTTATGTCCTAGTATATATATGATCAATTTTTGTATAGGTTCCATGAACTGCTGAGAAGAAAGTATACTCCTTTCTGTCTCCATTTAGCTTTCACCAAAGATCTATCATATCAAACTTTTCTAGTATTCTATTTACCTCTTTGACTTCTTTCTTATTTATTTTGTGGTTTGATTTATGTAATTCTGAGAGTGCAAGGTTGAGATCTCCCACTATTATAGTTTTACTGTCTATTTCTTTTTTGCAGCTCTCTTAAGTTCTCTTTTAAGAATTTAGATGCTGCAACACTTGGTGCATATATGTTTAATATTGGTACTGCTTCATTATGTATGTTACCCTTTAGCAGAATATAATGCCCTTCCTTATCTCTTTTAATTAGATCAATTTTTGTTTTTGCTTGATCTGAGATGAGGATGGCTACCCCTGCTTTTTTGGCTTTATCTGAAGCATAGTAGATTCTGCTCCACCCTTTTACTTTTATTTTGAATGTATCACCCTGTTTCAGGTATATTTCCTGTAAACAACATATAGTAGGATTCTGACTTTTAATCCAGTCTGTTAACTGCTTCCTCTTTATGAGGCAGTTTGCCCCATTCACATTTATGGTTAGAATGACTAATTCTATATTGCTTTCCATCCTGTTAACCCCTGCTTATGTTTTTCTCCTTTCCTTCCCTCTTACCCCCCTACCCAGTATTAAACTTGTGAGCACCACTTGTTTTTCACAGCCTTTTTAGTATCCCTCCCCCACCTTAAAGTTCCTCCCCTTATTTTACCTTTTCCTCACAATTTCCGTATTCCCTTCCCCTTAGCTTCCTCCTTCCCTCTCACTTTTCAATGAAGTGGAAGAAGTTTCACCATAAATTGAGTATGTCTCTTGATACACACTATGTTCATCCCCCTCTTTTCTTTCTCTCAGATATAATAGGTTACCTTTGCCTCTTTGTGAGATGTAGTACCACCACTTTATCTTTTTTTATGATATAATTTCCTTTCCACCTCTAGTTTCTAGGACAAATTCTACATATGTTCTTTACATATTTTTATGGCATAAGTATAGTTCTCAAGATTTCTTTTTACCTTTTTAGAAGTCTCTTGAGTTCTGTATTTGAAGATCAAACATTTTGTGTAGGTCTGTTTTTTTTGTCAAGAATAGATGGAATTCATTTATTTTGTTAAATATCCATCTTCTTCCCTGGAAAACGATGCTCATTCTTGCTGGGTAAGTTATTCTTGGCTGCATACCAAGTTCCTTAGCCTTTTGGAATATCATGTTCCAGGCCCTTCGTTCTTTTAATGTGGATGCTGCTAGATCCTTGTGGCTCCTCCACATCTGAATTGCTTTTTTTCTAGCAGCTTCCAGGTTTTTTTCCTTTGTCTGATGGTTTTTTACCTTGGCCAGTATATTTCTTGGTGTTCTGTTTTTAGGGTCCCTTTCAGTAGGTGAATGATGAATTTTTTCAATGTCTATTTTACCCTCTGTTTCCAAAACGTCTGGGCAGTTCTCTTTGATAATTTCCTGGAAAATAGTGTCCAGGTTCTTTTTTTCCTCACATTTTTCAGGGAATCCAATTATTCTCATATTGTCTCTCCTGGATATGTTTTCCAGGTCTGTTGTCTTTCCAATAAGGTATTTGACATTCTTTTCAATTGTTTTGTTTTTCTGGTTTTGCTTGACTACTTCTTGGTTTCTCCTTGAGTCATTCATTTCTACTTGTTCAAGTCTAATTTTCAATGATGTATTTTCTTCACTCACTTTTTTTATATTTTTTTGTAATTGTCCAATTGAGTTTTTAAGTGAATTTTTTTCTTCTATGGAATTTTTTTCCATTTCATCCATTTTATTTTTTAGAGAGCTGTTTTCTTTTTCCAGCTCACTAATCCTGTTTTCCTTGGAGTTGTTTACCTTTTCTAATTCACTAATTTTATTTCTCAATGATTTGATCTCTTTATCCACTCTAGATGTCTTCTCCAGACTCTCTTGCCAAGCTTCCCTTTACTTTTCCCATTTCTCTTCTAGCTGTCTTGTGAGAGCCTTTTTGATTTCCTCTATCAGAGTCTTTTGTATTGAGGAGCAGCTCATATCCCCCTTAGGCGATTCCTCTGGAGACAGTCTGCTTTTAGTCTCCTCAAGGTTTGAAGACTGATCTCTCTCCATACAGAAGCTGTCAATGGTTAGAGCCCTTTTAAATTTTTTGTTCATTTTGTCAGAGCGGGAATGGAAGAAAACAAATTGACAAGAGAAACAATTGGTCTGTTTCTGGGTGGTTTGGGGTTGGATGGTGTTACCGAGCTTACTCTACAGACTTTGGGAGACAGCAGCGAGGCCTTACCAGGACAGCGATGGCTGTGCTGTGTCTGTGCTCTGAGGCTCTAAGAATGTGCTGAGTCACTCTGGGTGAGGGTGGCCCGGTCCTGAGAGATGCTAGCTTTCCAGGGTTTTATTCTTTACCTCTTGGTGTTTACACCTTCTCTGCTGCTCCTGGCTTGCTGCCAAGATGGAGTATCGCAACCGGGATAAAATTCTTTTTGCAGAAACGGAAGAGATCGCACTCCTCCCCTCTCCTGTCTGAGCAGTGTGAGCTGCCTGCCCCGTTCTCGCTGCCTGTCCCGCTCTCGCTGCCTGGCCTCAGTCTGTGCCCAGTCTTCTCGTCACCTCCCCCAAGCAAACACAGACCTTCTCTGGCGAATTTCAATGATATCTTCTATTGGTGATTATTTGTGGGTTTCTTTTCTGGTCAAGTATTAACTCCAAGGCTTGTCATGAAATAAATTCTGAGAGAAAATGCAGAGCTCAAGCAGCTGTCTGCCTTCACGCTGCCATGTTGGCCAGAAGTCCTCAATAACGATGATCTTATTATAATATTAATAAGAAAATAAGATTGACTCATTTTAAATGCTTCATTTGATTTAAATTCTATTCAAAAATAGCTCTTGAATATCAGTTAAATCAATTGCTTACTGGCAAAATTATGTATATCTAAGTCTGATTATGCTGCTTCCTTACTTGAAATCTGTCAGTTGTTACTTTTTATAAAATAAACAAATAAATAAATAAATAAATAAACATTATGTATCTTGATATTCAAAGCACTCATCAGTCTTACTCCAATATATTCTCAATTGTAAATTCATATATACTCTCTCTTGGTACACTATTTCTTCCAAGCAAACAGTGATTTACTTCCCTCTCTTGACCTCAATGCACTTGTTCATAAAACTACCTTGCTAATTCCTCTTCAATCATTTTTGCCAATCTCATATGTATAAAATGATACCATAAGGTTGGTTTTAATTTTCATTTGTTTCTTTACGCAACAATAAGTTAGAACATTTTTTTTTCATATGACTATAAACTGTTTTTATTTCTTCATCAGAAAACTCACAATTCCTATCCTTTGATCACTTATCAATTGGGGAATAACTCATATTTTTATAGATTTGACAAAGTTCTTTATAAATTTCAGAAAAGAGATCTTTATCTGACAATTACTTTTTTAAAAAATCCCCCTTCTCTTCTTCCTGTGAAATAGAAATTTGAAGGAACTCTGCAACCCACAATTCAGATATGCCCTACTAGACAGAATCCAATATTTCACTGCCTCTTGCTTTACATAGGACGGATAAGTAGAGAGAAAATTTAGAGAAGAAGCAGGTCACAAGCTTTTAAGGTCCATTCAATAACTGGGGCATACCATCCCTTGTATACCTGCAGTCCTATCCTATCACTATCCCTTATCCGGACATACCTTTAAACTTACTGACTATCTCAAATCATTCCCAAATGTAAACTCACTGGACTCACCCTAACTCTTCTTAAATAATTTCTTATCTCACACCAGGCTCAGATTCTCTCACTGAACATACATCCAGAACCCAGTCCCAAAACAAACCTGATCTTTTCAACTATTATTCTCCCAATTCCCAGGCCATTTACTCAGTCCAATCAACAACATTCAGCTATCTTCTTAATGCTTCCAAATAACCTGGACAATTTCTTTTTTTTTTTTTTTTTCCAGATAAGATTACTTTTTTACTTTTATTTTTTCTATTCTTTTTAACAAAGATTTTTATTTTCAAAACACATGCATAGATAGTTTTCAACATTCACCCTTACAAAATCATATGTCCAAAATTTTTCACTCCCTTCCTACCACTCCCTCCCCTAGACAGCAAGTAATCCAATATATGCTTAAACATGTGCAATTCTTCATTGCATATTTCCACAATTATCATGTTGCACAAGAAAAATTAGATCAAAAAGAATAAAATGAGAAAGAAAATAAAATGCAAGAAAACAACAAAAAAAGGTGAAAATACTATGCTGTGATTCACACTCTGTACCCACAGTCCTCTCTCTGGGTACAGATGGCTCTCTCCATCACAAGACCATTGGAGCTGGCCTGAATTATCTTGCTGTTGAAAAGCTCCATGTCCATCAGAATTGATCATTGTATAATCTTGTTGCCGTGCACAATGATGTGGTCCTACTTATTTCACTCAGCATCAGTTCATGTAAGTCTCCCCAGGGCTCTCTGAAATCAAAATATTCATATATCATAACTTATTCATCCATTCTCCAACTGATGGGCACTCACTCAGATCAGACTAGAGAATCTCAAACATTACCTTCCTGTGGCAGTTGGCCCCAGAGTAGAAGAAATTGAGGTGGAAAACTCCTAAAAGTCATGTCCTTTTCTCTTTCTTACAGCTTTCAGCCTCACAGCACCCCCAAACTCCTCGTGAAACAAGTTAAGCAATTCAAAAGAAATCAACCATGATGAGGCACATCTTTGTTTAAAAAAAAAAAAAAAAAAAAACTCAATCCTCTAACATCCCAAATTAACAGGATCCTTGAATTGAACTTTTTGGATAAAACTGTTGCCTGCCTGGGACTAAGGCAAAGCAACTAAAAAATTATAGTGGTCATAGAAGCCAGGGTCTAGAAAGTCAGAGGCAGAATATAGCAATGTCATTGAAGTGCAACTGACATTTTTCTACTCTTCCAGGAAAGAGAACTAATGATACTACTCTGTGAAGAAGTACTGAATTCTGTCATTTGCCCTTCTAGATTGCAAAGGACACTTAGACAAATGAAAGAGAATTGTCATATATAATATAAAGAAACCCTTAAAGGTTGAATTCTGAGAAAAAGATTGTTTTCCCTTCCTGGAGGTCAGGAAAGAAAGAAGTATAACAGCATACTTGTAGCAGAAGTATAACAACATTCCCATCCCCCATTGAAAGATGGATTCTTGTCCTTATCATGCTGGCTGCTACACAGGGAGAAAAGCAAAGATTTTGTCCTCACAGAGATCAAAAACAAATACTGCCCTCTCTGTGATCTGCCTTTTGGGTCTCTGATTCCTCAGGTACCCAGACTCTCATATTCAGATAAGAAGACAACTGATAAGAGTCTCATTATTTCCCCTCCACTTGGAGCACATTAAGACAGATGCTTTGGTACACTTTCCTCAGTGTGTGTGTGTATGTATTGTCTATTCATTAACACTAGAACTATGTAAAAAATTTTGCTCTGGTTAGCAGAAGCCTGTCAGCCAGCACACATGTGTTGATGATATATTTAATCAGTGGTGGTTTTTTTCTTCTTCACTTCTGAATTAACTTGTCTAATCCCTCAATTACTGCAATTTGGAATTTAGTCAATTTCCTGAACTTGGGATATTTGAGTAGAGATGGGTGTGGAAAATAAGGAAATCAGAATGGATTAATTTGGATTGGGCTCCAGTGTTTGTGAGTGAAAAATTCATTTTTTTTTTTTTTTTAAGAATGTGGAGGATGTGCAAAAATGTTTGTAGCAGCTCTTTTTGTGGTGACAAGAAATTGAAAATTGAGTAAATACCTATCAAGTGGGAAATGGCAGAATAATTTATGGTATATGAATGTAATGGAATATTATTGTTCTATAAGAAATGATGAGAAGAATGATTTCAGACAAAACAGAAAAGACTTAGATGAACTGATGCTAAATGAGATGAGTAGAACCAGGAGAACATTATACACAGTAACAGCAAGATTATGTGATGATCAGCTACAATAAACTAAGCTCTTCTCAGCAATACATTGATCCAAGACAATTCTATTAGACCTAGAATGAAAAATGCCAGCTAAAACTATAGAGAGAACTACAGAGCCTGTAAATTGAAGCATATTATTTTCACCTTTTAAAAATTTGTTTGTTCTTTCTTTCTTGTGTTTTTTTTTTCTTTTTGTTTAATATGGAAATATATTTTAAATGATTATACATGTATACATATATTGTATTTAATTTATACTCTAACATATTTAACATGTATTGGTCAACCTGCCATCTGGAGGGGGGGAAGGAGGGAAAAAATTAGAACAAAAGGTTTGGCAATTGTTAATGTTGTAAAATTACCCATGCATATATCTGGTAAATTAAAACTATTAAAATAAATAAATAAATGATTATACATGTAAAGCCTATATCAGATTGCTTGCTGTCTTGGGGAGTGAGAAAATAGGGAAAGGAACCAAAAAAAAAAAGAAAATTTGAAAATCAATTCTTCTTATATATATATATATATTTTTTTTTTTTCCATATGTATCATTTTAGGAGAGAAGAATCAGAAAGGGAAAAACTAGAAGGAAAAAAATTGGTGAAAATAGTATGTGTTGATCCACATTCAGTATCCATGGTTCTCTCTCTGGATGCAGATGGCATTTTACATCCAAAGTTTAATGGGATTGCTTTGGTTCACTGAATCCCTGAGAAGAGCCAAAATCTATCATAGTTGATAGTCACATATTCTTGCTGTTGCTGTTTCCAACATTTTTCCTGTTTCCTGTTTCTGCTTGCTTCACGCTGATGTAAATCTTTCCAAAGCTTTCTAAAACCAGCCTGTTCATCATTTTTTACAGAAAAATATTGTCTTATTCAGCCATTCTCCAATTAATGGGCATCTATTCATTTTCCAATTCTTTGCCATCACAAACAAACAAACAAACAAACAAAAAACACAATAACAAAAACAAAAACAAAAACAAACCTGGTACAAACATTTTTGCATATCTAGGTTTTATTCTCTTTTACTATTTTTCTGGGATACAGGCTCAGTAATGGCACCCCTGGATGAAAGAGTATATATGCAGTTTTATAAGCCCTTTGAGCATAGTTCTAATTTGCTCTCCAAAATGGTTGAACCAGTTCACAAATCCACCAACAACACATTAGTGTCTCAGTTTTCTTACATACCCTCCAAAATTTATCATTATCTTTTCACTCTATCTTAAGCAATCTGAGAAGTATGCAGTATTACCTCAGACTTGTTTTAATTTGCATTTCTTTAATAAATAGTGATTTAGAACATTTTCCCATATGTGTATGGATGCTTCTAATTTCTTTATCTGAAAATTATCTGTTCATATCCTTTGTTCATATCAACTGGGGAATGGCTTTTAAGAAGGGAAGAAATTTCAAGGATGCTGGGAAACCAGGGAAATAGTGACATAAACTTTTGTTTGAGGAACATTAAGGAGCCAGTATCTCTGAATCAGAGAGTATGTGGAAAGGGGATTGAAATATAAAAAGATTTTAGAGGTATAGACCTAGTATAATTCTGGAACTTCTTGTGAAGGAAACAGTTGTCACAGCATCTATGAACATATGGGAGACAAATCTCACTCTGTTCAGGCAATTCTGATCTTTGGTTGGGAGAAAAAAAGGAAAGAGACTAATGGTAACTACTATATTCCATAAACTATGCTAAATACATTATAATTATTATCTCAATTGATTCTCAAAACAACCTTGGGAAGTAGATGTTATTATTATCCAGATTTTATAAATGAGGAAAACCAAGATGAAGAGATTTGCTTAGGGTCATATAGCTCATAAGTATCTGAGGTCACATTTTAATTCAGGTCTTCCTGACTCTGGGTCCAGTGCTCTATCCACTCTACCAGGAGTTCTCTTATTGAGACAAAAGAGTATATGTTCCTTAGGTGAGAGAGTATTAATCCTAAAATGACATGTCCAGGCTTTGAGAATATTGTATGGGTTTAAACATCTGGAGGTCCTCAATTATGTAGTTGGAATTGACTATCAACCAAAAGAATTTCTAAAAAATCATACAATTTCTTATAACATGAAGGTGGACAGACCAAAAGAAAAGTTACAATTGAAAATTCACTTGCTTCTTCCTTTCTCAGTTTCATGTTTCTGGGATGCCTGAACTCCCATGGAGTGATCAGGACTCCCATGGCTGTTTATTCCACTTTGATGGACTGGGAGTCTTCAACTATAATCCTTCTGTTGAGATTGAGGACCAACAGTTTTAAATATCTGCCTTGACTCAATGCTCTCCAAATTCCTAGGAATTATCATTTGATCTTCCACTTCACACAAAAATCTGCAAGGTCTTGCCACCAACCTTGCTACTGAACCTTTAGCATGTGTAGATCCATATCACCTGTGACTGAACTCCCTCAAATGTACTGTCTTCCCATTAAAGCCGTCTATAATCATATGAAAAAATGCTCTAAATCACTATTGATTAGAGAACAGCAATGTGAATAAACTCTGAATTCTCACCTCACATCTCCCAGATTGGCTAAGATGACAGGAAAAGACAAAAGCAAATGTTGCAGGGGATGTGGAAAAATTGGAATACTAATGCATTGTGGGTAGACTTGTGATAGATTTGTGAAACAATCCAATCATTCTGGAGAGCAATTTGGAACTATGCCCAAAGGGCTATGGAACTGTGCATATCCTTTGATCCAACAGTGCCATTACTGGGTCTGTATCCCAAAGAAATCATAAAGGAAGGAAAAGGACCCACATGTGCAAAAATGTTGTAGCCACTCTTTTTGTGATAAAAAAGAATTGGAAAATGAATAGATGCCCATCATTTGGGGAATGGCTGAAAAAGTGATAGTATATGAAGGTAATAGAATGTTATTGCTCTATAAAAAAATTATGGAACAAGCTGCCTTTAGAAAGGCCTGGAAAGATTTACATGGATTGATACTGAGTGAAACAAACAGACCCAGGAATATATTGCATACAATAACAACAAGATTGTGCAATGATCAGCTATAAAAGATTTGGTTCTTCTCCAGTGATACAAGGCAATCCCAACAGACTTTGGATAGAAAATGACATCATGACATCAGCATCCAGGAAAAGTACTTTGGAGACTGAATATAAATCAACTACATTCACTTCTTTTTTCTGATTTTTTTCTTTCTTTCATGGTTTTCCCATTTTGTTCTGATTTTTCTCCCCCAACATGATTCATAAAGAAATGTATATTTAAAAAGTTAATATCCATGTATAACCAGGAAAAAATAAACAAACATACAAATAAATGAGTAACAGAAAAAAATGTATTGTTTTCCCTATTAAAAATGTAAGTTCCTTGAGATCAAAGACTGCTTTGCTTTTTTGTATTCGTAATTTAACACAGCATTTGGTATATAGGAAGCACAATAAATTATTTCTCATTCATCCATTCAGCTATTAGTCATATTATTATCAATTAGAAGATTGAGCCCAATCTCTAGTCTAGTTTGCCAGAAGTTACCTACCAAGAAGAGGACAGTTCTGGGTCTTTTGTACTATAAAATCCTCTGAAATATAAAGTATCCAAATAAAAGTCCCATAAAATGTCTTCTATTTAGATAAGGTTAAATATTAGCACCTCAGGAGAATGTAATTCTCATACATTGTCATTCAGTTAATGAGTACTTAATGATTTTGAGGGGCTTTGTGCTCCTTTATCATGTAAGAAGTAAATAAATGCCTGTTCCATTCCTTGTTTCATTTTGTACATTGAATATCTTTCTAAAACTTCCTGCTAAGGACACCTTAGGCCTGAGTAAAGATGTGACCTTAAAATCAATAATGCTTAGGCTGTCAGAGTAGTGATTTAATATATTGAATTATATGAGAATGGAGAGAAGATACTAGTTATTTAGGGCATAAATTAGGACCAGGTTAAATTCTAGGAGAGCCCAAACTTTAAAGAAAAGAATTAGGTACCTTTTTCTCATTTACTTTGATTTATAAACAACCTACCATGGAAAGACAAGAATGACTTACTTGTTGGTTACTTAAAGCTTAGAAGGTATTAGCTAATGTTGTGGGTCTCTCAAAGGTGGGAAGTAAAAAGGTATTCAATATAAAATGTGAATTAGGCATAAGACAAGTATTTATTTCCCTCATTCAAAAGAAATTCTAACCAATAAATGCTCACAAGCACATTCTGTCAGAAAGATTTCAAACAGGATTCAACAACATAATGTATTACTATGGGCACTCAAGTGATTATGGAGTTCTTTAGAAAGATTCATGGAATCATATGAGCACCAACCATTGTTATCTTGTTTTTATTTGGAAAAAGAATTTTCTGCAGACTGAATACTGCATCTCAAACATATAGGCATTTTTTTCAAATGTCTATTATATTTGCTAAAGTACAAATTCATTTAAAAGCTTTACCAAATTTATAGCAGCTTTTTTGTCAATATGCATTTTCTTAATTTGGAACTATTACTAATATAGCTACTTCTATATACAGGTTTGAAGAAATTATTTAACATCAAAAAAGTGATCCTAATTCTTGAAGACCACTGTTCACCACTCCCACTCATCCCAATTTATTTTCTTTTGTAGTCATTATACCCAGAAGCCAATTTTATCAAAAAGAATTTTGTTTTGATGAATCAGATGTGATTTATTACAAAACCATGGGGTCTAGGTTAAATTAGGCAAGACATTATTTGCTATGACTAAACAGCTAACAATTATACAGTTCTTTGAGGTTTGCAAAGTGCTTTATTTACATCATTTTATTTTATCCTCACCCTACTCTCAGTCTGGTTTCCCATCAATTGCTTTGCTGCCTGGACCAGAAACTGTTTTCTAGAATACTTAATTCCTTATATCCAGAGCCCTATAAACCTGATTTATGGTGCTTTCATACTGCACACAAAATCTAGATCTAGTCCTAGCTTCACCTGACTCTCTAGTAATCTTCTTGCCAGTGTCCTTGTCACCAAGACCAGAAACCACTCTCTAGGAGACTCAACTTTTTTGCCTCCTGAAGTTCCACTTTGGTCATGCATTTTCTTGATCACTTCTTGCTTCATATCATCTACTCTCACCAGACCTTTTCCAGTCAGGCTTTACTTCAATCCATATCATTTTACTACTTGGTCATCTTCTCTACTCCTTGCCACCTTACACATACCCTGTAACCTTCCCAATTTACAATTCTAAATCTATATTCAAATGAACTCTGTCATTATTCCTGGAAAGAATGCAACTATGTATCCCTACATGGCTTCATTCAACATCACTTCAGTCAACATCTATGTATGTAACTTTTCAACCAAAATAGCACTCTCTCCTCTTCCCCAGAACTCATTTCCTTTCTAAGTTGGGTCCCCTTGTTGAGGGCAAGAACTAGCTATATTTTTTTGTATTTGTATCCCCAGTTCTGAGAACATAGTATTGTTATTCAATTGTTTCAGTCATGGCTGACTCTTCATAACCCCATGGGTTTTCCTGGCAAAAATACTGGAGTGGTTTGCTATTTCCTTCTTCAGCTCATTTTAAAGGTGAAGAAACTGAGGCAAACAGAATTAAGGAACTTGATAAAGGTCACACAGCTATCATGTGTTTGAAATCAGATTTGAACTCAGGAAGATGAATCTTCCTGAATCCAGGTATGGCAATCCATCCACTGTGTCATTTAGCTGCCAGAAGGTAGGTAGAACTTAAGAATACTTTTTTTTCATTTATTTATTCTTTCAACAACCTTCCAAGGTAGAACCTACAGGTTATCCCCATTTAACATTTTTTTTAAATTATCCCCATTTAACAATTTTTAAAATGAGGCTTTGAGAACTTAAATAACTTATTAACTACCAGTCCCATTGCTTCAATGACGCTACCTAGATATTGATGATCTCTGTGTTAGCATAGAAGAAAAAGGTAAGGCACTGGGTTAATGTTGTCATTCAACAATACTGAAATTATTTGGAAATTGTTGACCATTGACTCTACTGGATACAATAGGAATGAGGAAAAAAGATCTCATGGTCATACAACTAGTAAAAGGCAGAGGTGAGAGTGGAACCCAGGTTCTGTCTCACTTTAATTTCCAAGATTCCATCCATTTTATCACAAACAGGGGCAAAACACAACCATTAAAAAAGAAAAGTTCCTGTTTTATGGTTTAAGGTATTAAGAGTTGATTACTATTGTTTTCTTTGAGGCAGGAGTAGGGAGGAAAGAGGGGAGAGTAGAAAAAAAATTTATAATGCTGAAAGCAGTAGGTCCTAGGAGAGGGCAAAGTGATTAAGTGTCCTGTGTATAATTTGAAATAATGAAGCTTCTGTTTAATGTTGCCCCATAATATGTCTTTGTGCTACTGAAGCTGAACCACTTGCAAACATTAATATTTTGCAATTTAACACAAACCGTTTTCCTTTGTGTGTACTTGGCTGTACTAAAGTTAAAGTGGTAATAATAATATGTCTTTTGTTTTCAGGGCAAATGATAAGCAATAAAGATGAATAATATATTTTATACAAATTAAAATAAATTACAAGTGGTTATGCCCTTAGATACAAAAAAAAAAAAATCCTTTGGTGCTACATCTCAGAAACTTGAGTTATCTGGTACTTACTTTCTAATGAGTAATAGCATGTAACATTGTTAAGCTTGATTAAATAAATTTAATTAGTGATAGTTAATGTATTTTTAAGTGTACAAAATATATTCAGTTTTGACATAGTTGTAAATCTTTAAATCATTTATGAATAAAGTGAAAATATAATCATAAAATATTAAAACTTGTAATAAGCTATATTTGAAATGACTTCATTGTTTTTAGATGTGCTTTCATTCTCCATACATTATCTGTAAAAGGCAGTTTATTTCATTTCTTCATTTATAAACTTTTCCATCCCTTTTGGATTTATTATTTCAATGCAGAATAGTGACAATTCAGATACAATGATAATAACTATAGCTGGAAGAGAATTTAGTGATCATCTACTCCAATATTATCATGTTACAGGTAAAGAAACAAAGGCTTTAATTTAGTTGCTCATGATCACCCAAATAATAAATATTGGAAGGTTCTTCAACTGCAAAAGTTGTCCGCAAGTTCCTAGAGAATTTAGGCTAACAACCCTTTACTGCTGCTACTACTACACACACACACATACACACACACACACACACACACACACACACACACACACCCCATATCCATAGCACAATTTCTGTGACCTGCAACGATATATCACATAGAGAACTTAATAGAAAAATAATCAATCTTAAAAGTAATAATTTGTAACATTACTTGACAGCTAAGTGACTGACAGTTCGCAGTGCACAGAAAGCCCCTTGGCAAGACCATAACTAGGATGGGGTAATTGAAGTTTTGCCCCAAGGCACCAAAATTTAGTGTTTGTAAATGTTAATTACCTGCAGTTATTCAGCATTTGTCATTATAGCAACTAATTTCTTCTGTTGTTCAAGCAAGTTGGTCTGAATTGCTTTTCACATTTTGAATGATAGTTTATTTCAGGGTACATTTCCGCCTGTTCACCTTAATCATGCTGTAGGTTGCTCTCTCTAGCAGCCAAATTGGCATGTTATGACTCTGAAAATTGGTTTGAGAATCAAAGAACCTAGCTTGAGTGTTGCTATTTATTAGCTAAGTGATCCTGGAAAGTCCCTCACCCTTTTCTGAGTTTCAGTTTCCTCATCTGTAAATTGGGAATAATTTTACCTTAGTCTACCTTACCTAAAAATGCTGTAGTAAGCATCAAAGGAGACAATGTCAGATATTGAAGTAATGGATAAAAAAAAGCCATAAAAATGCAATGTTTTATTATGACTAAGCTAGAGAAGGAGTGAAAACTTAAAAGCAAGATGTCTCAGTAGGAAACACTTTCTGCTTTTCTTAAAAGAATAGGCTAAGGAGCTGTTGTAGGGGAATCATAGAAATTATTTTAGACTTTGGAGAAAACTATACCCTCACCTAAATTTGTCTTGTCTTAAAATACAAATTAACACCTTTATAAAATACTCACAAATGAGGATAGACAGCTTGGGATTGTTTAGTCTACTTAGTGCAATTAGGGATCCTGAAAAAGTTAGCTGCTGTAGCCTGTTCTGAATGAAACCTGCACAGGATTTTCCTTGACAAGTAGGATACATTGAGTTATATTAGAATAAGTGTATGCAAAAATCACTTTATATTCTGTTTTTAAAGTATTTCCTCTTCTATCATTCTCTCCTTAATTGCCCTCACCTCATTTCTTGAATCTTCCCTCCTCTCCCATTCCCTCACCCTCTCTTCAGTCTTCTGCTCCCTTTACCTATCCTTCCCTACTCTTCTCTCCTCTCTTCACCTCTCCTTTCTTTTCCTCTCCCTCCTCCTCTCCTCTCTTCTCCTCCTTATCCCCCTCTTCCTCCTTCCCCAACCACAAGACTTGGGGGAAAAAACATTTCCTAGGATTAACTTATAAAATTTTTGTAGCAACTGTGGAATGAATATCAGCTCCACTAATTGATCAAACAAGCAATTAGCAGGCATTTTTAAAGTACCACTATATGCTCTAGATACCAGGGTTAAAAAGACAAAAATAATACTACTAATAATTACTATTCTTGAAAAGCAAAGCTTTTCTTTAATTCTAAAGTAGGAAGTCTTTCTTTTTTTTTAATTAAAGCTTTTTATTCACAAAGTATATGCATGAGTAATTTTTCCAACAGTGACCCTTGCATAATCTTTTGTTGCAAAATTTTCCCTTTTTCTCCCCATCCCCTTCCCCATCTTGCAGGTAGTCTAATACATGTTAAATATGTTGAAATATATATTAGATCCAATATCTGTATACATGTTTATAAGTTATCTGGTTGCACAAGAAAAATTAGATCAAGAAGGAAGAAAAAGAAAAACAGGAAAAAAAAATGCAAGCAAATGACAAGGAGAGTGAGAATGTTGTGTTGTGTTTCACCCTCTGTTCCCACTGTTCTCTCTCTGGATGTATATGGCTCTCTTCATCACTGCACAAGTGGAACTGGTTTGAATTATCTCATTGTTGAAGAGAGTCACGTCCATCAGTTGATCATCACATAATCTTATTGTTTTTGTGTACAATGATCTCCTGGTTCTCCTCATTTCACATCAGTTCACGTAGGTTTGTCTAGGTCTCTCTGAAATCATCCTGCTGGTCGTTTCTTACAGAACAATAATATTCCATAGCATTCATATGCCATAATTTATTCAGCTATTCTCCAATTGATGGGAATTCATTCAGTTTCCAGTTTCCTGCCACTATAAAAAAGGGCTTTCACAACAAACTAGGAAGTCTTCAAAGGGGCAAATGGCAAATTCTGATTGCTCTCCAAAGAGATCTTACCTACCACATGTAATTCTCTGTTTCTCTAAGTCATAGTCCTTCTCCAGGTGCAGATCTTTTGGGGAACTTCTGGAGGCAGCCTTCCTTTCAGTTCAGTTCAATAATCCCAAAATACAGCCAGGAATTAAAGTCCTTTACTGTCTCTTTCCAAATCTTATCTCCAGATCCTTTCTTTTCTCTTTCAAGTCTTGTCTCCTTCACTTGGGGCTCAGCTAGCTTTCTTAGAGACCTCTTGCTCTCTTTGGTTCCCGAGAGCTCTTGTCCGAGTGTCTCCAATCAACACGAAAGTAGACATGAGAATGAATCAGACTCTGCCTCCAAGAGTGTGGGATTGTGGGCTTCCTGGAAATCAATCCTAGTTGTGAATCTCCCAGAAGTCCATGAGCAGGCTTTTTCTTTAGATTTGTGAATTTCCTGGACTTGCGAATCTCCCCACTGAAATCCTGGCTCTCTGAATCTCCTCGAGCTTCCCTGAAGTTCTCCTGGGAAGTTCTCTCCTTGACTCAATCCTCCTTCTCCTCCCAGAGAATGGGCTTGTGGCTATTCCCAGGGCTTGTGGGAGCTCCTTAAAAGTATGTTCTCTTAAAGGTGTGAATCTAATGGAATTATAATAAATATATTACTGAACTAGAGAATTGTTAAGTACCAGGCTGAATTAGATAATTATATCCATTCCAGAGATTAAGCACTTGTAAGAATCCTAACAACCACACCCACCTATATCACCACCCTGCCTCTGAAATATAAAGTGGATAAAAGAGCTGGACCCAAAGAGACAGAATAGTTAGCATTTACATAGTGCTTTAAAATTTGCAAAATTCTTTACAAGTATCCATTTACTTAATCTTCACAATAGGCTTAAGTGGTAATCATTATTATTATTATCCTGATTTTATAGATGAGGAAATTGAGAGTATTACACTAACTATATCATACAAGGTTAAAAAGCTAGTAAGTATCTGAGAAGGATTTGAACTCAGGTCTGCCTGACTTTAAGTCCAAAGCTCTGTTTCCTGGGCCATAGTCTCCTGAGATAGGAGACTAATGATAAAGGTAGAATGAGACAAAAGAAAAGGAAGAAAACCAACAGGAGCTCTTTAAGTCAGTAGGTATTAACAAGGCAGCAGCACAGGCAGCAGCTGAGCAAGAGATAGTGTGGAAGCTAAGGATGATGAGGAAGAGAGTTAGACTTCAATAGTATTGTCAGGGCATTCACCATCATCATGGTCACAGAAATCTCTTATATATTATCCCACAAGATTTCATCACCTTCAGTACTCACATATCTGGTACCTCAGTACCTTCTGCCCTTCTTACAGGAGAGCAGAACAAAGTATTCCCTGCAAAACCTACATTTAAAAAGGGGCTCACAGACAGAACAGCTTTTCATCTTCCACCAGCTGCACCATTGAGACTATCTTCATGATGTGAACTCTAAACCAGCTTTTTTTCAAAAATTGCTAAAATGAGCCCATCTTCTTTGTATTATCAACCATAATCAGGTCAGTTTCCCCAGACTGTCTTGTTAGCATGGAATGATATGAAACCACAGTACATTTTTTTTTTCCTGAGGCAATTATGGCAGGGAACAGTCTATTCTTAATCCATTCATCCTGTCTTCAAATCTCTGAGACTGATTTGATTAGCATACCTTCAGACAATCAAACTCTCCCTCCTTTTCTCTCCTTACTCTGTAGATCCTGCATATCCCCTGAGACTTTCAAAGTTGTTTCTTCCAAAAGCATGTCACTTAATTACCTGTAATTCTGCACTGCCTAGTCATTACCTATGGTAAATATCTGACTTGATTGTTTCATGTTGCTAACCATTATGTTCTCACAAATCTACTTCATATTTCTATTCCATATTACCATTTATTCTTCCTCCCTATTTTTCATCATTCTTTTATGTGATATCTTCCTCCCTTATATTATAAATTCTAAGAGTATGGGGATTTGTCTTTTGTTCATAAACTCATTACTTAGTATGCTGTGCCACAGTTCCCTTTTATTGTCCTGACACAGTTTCACTAATTGTCCTGACACAGTTTCACTAATTGTCCTGACTCAGTTTCCCTGAATTGTTCTGCCTCAGTTCCTAATTGTTCTGCTCAAATCCTACAGTCCTGCAACACCACCCCTCCCTCCTAATCATGATGATCCAGATAAGAAGACCTTCTGTCTTAGACATCATCAGAATGTCTGGTGCCTCCCCCCACCCTGTCAGAACCAGATTGATAGTCCATTCCCCCCTCAGTGCTCTGACTCTGTCTCTGCCTCAGTCTAACCAGTAGCTGAGCCACTTGCATATACTTCATAGGAAGCAACCATTAGCTGCTGGATGCTTTGGATATCAGCCTTGAGGGCATCATGCCCCCAGCACAATCTCTCCATTTTAAATAAAATATTAAAAACTCTCATCTCTATCTGGCCTCAGTTTCTCTGGCATTACAGTAGAGTGGTTGGCACACAACAGACATTTAATAATTACTTATTGACTGACCAATAAAGGGATAGGGAGATATTATGACCCTGTGATTTTGCTAGTAGAGGAAATTCTTAAGTAATGCATTTTCTGAAACACATAGCCTTTGAGAATTGCCTAGGGAACAATGCTATGAGAGATTCAGAGACCTCTCTAGGACCATACAGGCAGGATGTGTCAAAGGAATATCAGATCATGTCCTTGCTTTGAGGACAGGTTTTTATCTACTACATAGTTTGCCTTTCTTTTCAATTAACTCAAAGGAGGAAAAAAATTTAATTTAAAGAGGCTCACTATCTTTTTAGTCTGGCCATTAAGATTGGTGAAACATTTGTTAATCAATTGTTCTGGCAATTTGAGCTGGATTTTGAAGTAAGGTATAGTTTATAAGGAACAGAAATAAAAAGGGAGAGTATTGCAGTAATGGGAAAGAGATAGCCAATGCAAAGACATTGAGATGAAAAATAGAATGTATATTCAAGAAAAAAAAAATCTGTACAATTTGGCTGTGCCATAGAGTGCATGATATGTATATAATAAGTCTCATACAATCTCTTGGAGCCAAATCCTGAGGAATTTTAAGTGTTGAACCGGAGAGTTTTTCTTTGATAATAAAGGTAAGACTTGGCAATTGATTGTGCATGAAGGATAAGAAGAGTAAATAGTTAAGGATGATTCAAAGTTTCAAACTTGAATAACTAGGTGCTCTAGGCAGAAATAAGAAAATTCAGAAGAGGAATGGATTTGGGGAGAACAGCAATGATTTATGATTTAAATACATTGACTTTGAAATGTCTTGAAATATCTAGTTTGAAATGTTAGGCAGTAGATGATGGTGTATTAGCATTCAGGAGACAAATTAAATGTCTGAAAGTCAAAGGCCTAGAAAAGATACTTGAACTCAGTGGTTTTCCTCAAAATCCATGGAGGAACTTCTTTCATATGTAGACTCTTCTCTTTTCTGACACTGACCATCTCAATACAGACCCTTGATTGCCTCACACCTAAACTATTTGCAATAAAATTTTGGTTGGTCTTACTATTTCAATTCTTTCCCCACTAAAGTCCATCCTATCCTCAACAATAAAAATGATATTCCTAAAGCACATATTTCACTATATTATTGTCCCACCCCAACTAATACCTCCCTATCACTTCCATACAAAATATAAAATGCTCTTTTTTGGAGTTCAAAGCTCTTTAAGCCTTTTCTCCACTTACCTATGTCTTCTTACACTTTTACACATCACAATACCAATGACACTGATTTCCTTTTCATTCTTTTCATCAGAAACTCAATCTTAAAACTCTGGGCATCTTCACTTGTATTCTGGGCATTTTTGAAATGTCTACTTTCTAGACTCCTTGGTTTTAAGTCTTCCCCAGATACCTAGAATGCAAGAGTCTTTCCTCTGAGATTATCTTCAATTTATCCTATATATATAATTTGAATGAATAAATGAATATAGGAATGAAAGAAGGAAAGAAGGATTTATTAAATGCTTCCTACATGCAAAGCATTATGCTAAGTACTAAGTGTACAAATAGTGTACAGTTAAAGCTGAGCTCATAGTAGAGTAGAAAAGATAATACAAATGGAAGATTTCAGCTACATCAGATAGAAAAGGTATTGATCCTTGCAGTACAGCCACAAAGTAGTTGGTAATGTCTTTTTTAAATGTCATTTCCACTGATAAAATGATTTTTTTACTGATGATTATGAGGGTGAGTAATACAGAACAGATCTGGTGGCGTGGAGACACTACTGTTCCAAAGGTTCTGGAAGACCAGGATACTGAGCTGTCCCCATTAATGTTTGAGGAGAAATGGTGATACAGGTCATGGTTTGATTCATATGGCCCATATTGCCTCTGGCTCTCCAACCAATTATCTTGATGTTTGTTTTATATAGTTATTTGAAGGTTTTGTCCTCCATTGGTTTGTGAGTTCCTTCATTGCAGTGATTATTTCTGCCTTTCTTTGCATCCCTAAAATTTAGCACAGTTTCTGGTACATAGTAGATATTTAATAAACATTTGCTGACTTGACTTGTTAACTTGTTGATTTTAAAAAAGCATTTTACTTGTTGTACTGTTTTCTAATTAAGTGTTGATCATTAACAATAGAAATAAACTTACTAATCCTTTATTGGTATCAAAGCATAAAATAAGCTGCATACTCAACCAAGACATTTGCCGCTCTATTAGAAAAAATTGTCCAAAAATAATTACCAATAGAAGATCAATTCTCTCGTAGATGACAATGTTCCTATTTGTGGCTGATTGCATCAAACCTTGGAACACTAAAGAGCCTCCTAATTTATCTTCATAATCATTTAAAAGATTTCAGACTATCCAAAAGGAAACAACAGCAACCACAACAAATGGATGACCAATGCTTATTGTGCAGATGAACCCAGAGAGCTGCCCCATAAGCATTTATATCTTAGAGGGACAAAGTAGGTGGACAATAGGCTGCAAAAAGAATTAAAGAGAAAGTGAGAGAGCTACATCTGCATTTGGTAAATTTTACACCAATTTCCTGTCCCTAATCTTCTCCTGAAACATTAAAAGCTATCATTTTTTTTTTATATCTGTGATAGCACATAACTTTGAACGATTTTTAAAGAATAAAAGTTAAAGGTCACCCAAAGGCAGTGTGGTTAAATAGGTAGAAGCATATGATTGATAAAGAATTATTCACAAGAAATAGTGTAAATGAATGAATTAATGAGTGATAAAACATGTATTAAGTACTTACCAGGTGTTAATCACTGTCCTATGCAGTGGGTGCAAAAATAGAAAACATGAGATATTCCTGGATCTGAAGCAGCTTGCACTATAATTGGAAAAGACACATAAAAAAAAAAATGCAGATGCAGGATGGATGATGGAAAGACCCCTGAGGGGCAAAAGGTTCATTAACAGGTCAGAAGGCAGTGCCTAGGAATCTGGAGGTCTTAGCAACAGGACAACTGATAAGAACCACATCAGTTTAAGGCAATGGCAGGGCTTATGATCAGAGTGGGGTATTTGATTTCACTAGAAGAATTTTGGTTGGTAAAATCGAGATTATACAAATAGTTTCCGTAGGAACATATGTTGCTCTTTCTGCTCAGCTATACAAGACCGAGGGGAAATCAGGAGAAAAGAGAGGCAATGGAAGGGGAAAGTTGGTTCCATGGACTTTGATTGACCTGAATGTCAGAGAAATGGGAAAGGGGGAAGTGTAAATAGCACTCCTACTTTCTGTTCTTTCTGCCTTGCCATCCCATGGGAAATAAAAGATGGAATCAAAGAGAACTAGAAAATCAAAGGAAAAGGAAGTTGATTGATTATAGCATATTTTTTCATCAGAGACTCAATGTTAAAACTTTGGGCATCTTCCCTTGTATTCTGGGCATTTTTGGAATGGTTTCTTTCTTTATTTCTGCTTCTTAGACTCCTTGGTTTGAAGTCTTTCCCAAATAGGGAGAAATATGAATAGGAGAAGTGTATTTTTTTTTTAACTTAATCTTCTGTTAAGACCATTTTGGCCTATTTTTTATCTTTAGAATGTATTCTTTGAACATAGCTATAGGTTGTTTTCTTTTATAAATTGTATCTTTTTATATTTAGCTCATTATAGCAAGAGCAAGAAATACCAAATTGACAGCCCATGTGTTCCATTATTAACAATATACTATCAACAGGAGTAGATGGGTCCATTATTGAGGATTTATAGGAGAATTCTGATAAGATCTACACAAGATAATGTGACTCAGAACCTTTTTAAAATGTCTTTTCCAATTGCAATGTAAAAATATTTTTAACACTTGTTTTTCAAAACTTTGAGTTCCAAATTTTCTCTCTCCTTCCCTCCTTTACTTACCCTCTCCCTGAGACAAACAATTTGGTATTCATATACAATCATGGAAAACCTATTTCTGTTGTACTAATGTAGTCTCACTGTGATTTAGATTAGGAGTCAGGAAACCTGAGTTCAAGTCTCAATTCTTTCATTAATATTTAATATTATATAAGTCACCCCACCTTTACAATGGAGATGGAAGTGAATGAGATGAATTCTAAGATCTCTTTCAAATCTAACAACTTATGAATCTTATGACTAAAAAGTTTTTTTTCTCCCAGTTTCTTTTCTTTTTTTATTTATAATTTTTTGACAGTATATATGCATGAGTAATTTTTTTTTAACATTATCCCTTGTATTCATTTTTCCATTATCCCCTCCCTCCCTTTACTCCCTCCCCTTGATGACAGGCAATCCCATACATTTTACATGTGTTACAATATAACCTAGATACAATATATGTGTGTAAATACCATTTTCTTGTTGCACATTAAGTATTAGATTCCGAAGGTATAAGCAGCCTGGGTAGATAGACAGTAGTGCTAACAATTTACATTCACTTCCCAGTGTTCCTTTTCTGGGTGTAGTTATTTCTGTCCATCATTGATCAGCTGGAAGTGAGTTGGATCTTCTTTATGTTGAAGATATCCACTTCCATCAGAATACCTCTTCATACAGCATTGAAGTGTACAGAGATCGTCTGGTTCTGCTCATTTCACTCAGCATCAGTTGATGTAAGTCTCTCCAAGCCTCTCTGTATTCCTCCTGCTGGTCATTTCTTACAGAGCAATAATATTCCATAACCTTCATATACCATAATTTACCCAACCATTCTCCATTGATGGACATCCATTCATCTTCCAGTTTCTAGCCACTATGAAAAGATCTGCCACAAACATTTTGGCACATACAGGTCCCTTTCCCCTTCTCAGTATTTCTTTGGGATATAAGCCCAGTAGCAGCAATGCTGGATCAAAGGGTATGCACAGTTTGATAACTTTTGGGGCATAGTTCCAAATTGCTCTCCAGAATGGCTGGATTCTTTCACAACTCCACCAACAATGTATTAGTGTCCCAGTTTTCCCACATCCCCTCCAACATTCATCATTATTTGTTCCTGTCATCTTAGCCAATCTGACAGGTGTATAGTGGTATCTCAGAGTTGTCTTAATTTGCATTTCTCTGATCAGTAGTGATTTGGAACACTCTTTCATATGAGTGGATATAATTTCAATTTCATCATCTGAGAATTGTCTGTTCATATCCCTTGACCATTTATCAATTGGAGAATGGTTTGATTTCTTATAAATTAGGATCAGTTCGCTATATATTTTGGAAATGAGACCTTTATCAGAACCTTTAACTTTAAAAATATTTTCCCAATTTGTTACTTCCCTTCTAATCTTGTTTGCATTAATATTGTTTGTACTGAAACTTTTTAGTTTGATGTAATCAAAATCTTCTATTTTGTGATCAATAATGATCTCTAGTTCTGCTCTCGTCATAAATTCCTTCCTCCTCCACAGGTCTGAGAGGTAGACTATTCTCTGTTCCTCTAATCTATTTACGATCTCATTCTTTATGCCTAAGTCATGGACCCATTTTGATCTTATCTTGGTATATGGTGTTAAGTGTGGATCCATATCTAATTTCTGCCATACTCATTTCCAGTTTTCCCAACAGTTTTTTCCAAATAATGAATTTGTATCCCTAATGTTGGTATCTTTGGGTTTGTCAAAGATTAAATTGCTACAGATGTACCCTTTTTTGTTCTTTGTATCTAATCTGTTCCACTGATCTACTGGTCTATTTCTTAGCCAATACCAAATGGTTTTGGTGACTGGTGCTATATAATATAGCTTTAGATCAGGTACACCTAGACCACCTTCATCTGACTTTTTTTTCATTAGTTCCCTTGCAATTCTCTACCTTTTATTCTTCCATATGAATTTTGTTGTTATTTTTTCTAGTTTCTTGGGAGTCTGATTGGTATAGCACTACATAAATAGATTAGTTTGGGGAGTATTGTCATCTTTATTATATTCGCCCGGCCTATGCAAAAGCACTGAATGTCTTTCCAATTATTTAAATCTGACTTTATTTTTGTGGCAAGCGTTTTGTAATTTTTCTCATATAATTCCTGACTATTCTTTGGTAGATGGATTCCCAAATATTTTATACTCTCTATATTTGTTTGGAATGGAATTTCTCTTTGTATCTCTTGCTGTTGCATTTTGTTGGTGATATATAAATGCTCAGTTCAAAAATGCCCAGAAGAACAAGTGAATATGCCCAGAGTTTTAAGATTGAGTCTTGGATGAAAAGAATGGCAAGGAAGTCAGTGTCATTGGTATTGTAGTGTATAAAAGTATAAGAAGATATAGGTAAGGGAGACAAAGACTTAAAGGACTTTGAACTCTAAAAAAGAGCATTTTTTTTTTTATTTCATTTGGAAGTGATAGGGAGCTATTGGTTGGGATGGAGCAATAAAAAATAAAATCATCTTTAAATATTTGATGGGCTTTCACACAAAAGAAGGAACAGATTTGTTCTTGGCTTCAAAAGATGGTGGGAGGGAGGGGATGTGGTTTGCAGAGGCATATTTCAGATTGATAATGTCCTTGAAATAAAACTTAGTCAGCTTTATAGACACCTGTATAGAATGAGGTAAACAATGAAACTCATTCTAGCCTGAGGTTTGGAGCCGTATAAGCAAGCTTCACAAATTCTTTAAACTGAATGTACTCTAGGCTGACAGATCAGATGAGAAAATGCTTTTGGAAGAATGCTTTACAAACTTGCTGATTTTGATCTTTATTGTATTTTAGCATTTTGGCTATTTAAGGATAAAGAAGAAGAACAAAGAATGAAAAAAATAAGTTCTCTTGCAAAATGTGGTTGAGAAGATGATAATATAATTTAACTTGGAACCCCAGAAACCAAACTCCACCCCTAACCCAGCAGTTAAGCCACCCATCTTTCGATTTAGCATTCCTGGGTGTTAGCTATCCTCGTTTTGGTCAAATGAGTGCAAATTTACCCAACCCACTATATCTAACCAACTTCAACATACTTCAAATCCCAATCACTCAGCTTGGGAAACTAATATTAACGGTCATGAGAATCTTAAAAATCTTCCTTGCTTCTTTTCTCCTTACTACCAGAAACAGCAATTATCCAGATCTGGATTTCTAAATCTCTCTGTCTCTGTTTCTCTCTTCCTCTAACTCTCTATCTGTGTGTGTTTATATCCCTTTCTCTGTTTTTCTGTCTTTCTAACTCTTTCTCTGTGTCTGTCTTTGTGGTATTTCTTTCCTTCCTACAAACACACACACACACACACACACACACACACACACACACACACACACACACACACACACACACACACCCCTTTCAATTGCTTGCTCTTACTGTAGAAATTATAATCAAATTAGTACTACCACTGATGTTAGAATCAGTATAACTATCTCTGTTGCTTCATCCATGATCCTTCTGATTGCCCAACCCAAATTTCTCACCAAAATGGGTTCCATTCAATCCCCAAGATGTGTTAAATCCCCCTATTAGAATATGAGCTCCCACATCAATCAAACATTTTCTTTTAACTGAAGAGAAGAAAATGAAGTTCATAAACAACAAGCCTAATGTCATTACAGAATCTTCTTTTTGGTTATATGTAAATGCTCAGAAAAAAAAAAAACAAAAAGAAATTGGAATTAATATCTTAGGAGGGGAGAAAATACCACCTGAAAAAAAAGAAGGTAAGAGATGTAGGCAGATTTATACCCTCACTATCTTTAACAGAACCTGGAACAAAGTGGTTAATAAAGGCTAAACCATTTATCTGTTTGTTCATATCTATCCACAAAACTGAGAGCAGAGATCACCTGAATAGGAGAAGTGTGATTATTTTTTTTTTAACCTAATCTTCTGTTGAGACCATTTTGGCCTATTTTTCATCTTTAGAATTTATTCTTTGAACATAGCTATGAATTGTTTTCCTTTATAAATTTTATCTTTTTTATATTTAGCTCATTATTCTACATCAGCAGTCCTCAAAGTGTGGTTTATGTCAGAAGGTATACAAAGTCAACACCATCATCAAAGTAATACTGATATTTTGATTTCTAACAGTAAACAAAAGTTATTGATGGAATCCTCGATAATTTTAAGGATAAAAAAAGGTCCTGAACCTAATAACTTTGAGAACTGTTGATTCTTGTATATCATACAATTTTGTAAATACACAATCAGGATATATGGATATTTTGATTCTATTGCCTAAACTATTCATTACTCCAACTTATACAGATTTGTTATCTATAAATGAATCACTTATCTAATTCTTTTTAGATATATCATCCAAAGAGCTATAAGGCCACCTAACAATGTTCACCATCCACAATTTGGACATAAGGATATAATGAAATATTTGTCAAATGACTTCCTAAAATTCAGATCTACTTCCTTTATAGCACTTTACTGATACACAATTTAAGTTGTCAAAACCAAAACCATCTTAACATAGCTCATTCTTTTATTTTTCTTAATGTTTTTAATTTCTTGAGATTGCTTTTCCCTAGTTTGCTTAGTTTGGAAATATAGCAGTCATTCACAAATCCAACCCTGCTTCTAGAGAGCTTTGAATAGCTCGATTTCAGCTCTGGTTTAGTTTGTCTCTCCTTAGGCAGCCTCGCAGGTGAATTTGTTCTGTAGAGCTCATTATATTGCTGCTGAAATTAATGTGGACATTCAGTAGACTTTAACTCTTCAACTCAGAACTACTGAAGTCAATGAACTGGCTCAGGCTCCCCAGTAAGAGAAATTGAAGACATGGGTCACCACCATAAACATAATTTATTCTTAATAAACCTCTGCTGTCCATATGTAATCACAACTTTCCTTTCTAAGAGTTCAAACATCATTTGGCTAATAATCTGCTTTATAACCTTTATCAGAGAAGAATACCAATTCACTGGTAAATCCTCGAAAATCTGTTATTTTTTCCCTTTTTAAAAGATTGGTACATTTGCCTAACTTCAGTTTTCTAGCACCATTCCTTTTTCTCTGGGGTTCCCAATTATCCTTGAAAAGAGTTGTTTGATCACTTCCAGAATCCTGAGATAATATGGAACAAGTGATTTCAGCTCATTTAAATAACTAGAGATTTTCTTAGTATTCCCCAAATAAATGTTTCTTAATTTTTTTTCATTTGTGACTCTTTTTTGCCCAAGAAATATTTGTGTTCCTTCTATAAAATAGATATATAAATAAAACATTTACTGATAATAAATCATAATTTTTCAACCCCCACATTCAGTTATGAGATTCCTTATGGAGTCACAAACCACAGTTTAAAAAGCTGAGGCTTAAAATATCTTGGTATTCAATTTCCTCAAGTATTTTTCCTCTATTACTTTTCTCTCACTAAAACAGGGGTGGGGAATATCCAGCCTATGGATCATATAAACTGGTGAAATTATCTGCATAATCAAATGATGATGATGAGCTAAAAACTAGGTACAACAACCTCCCACTACTTGAATTCTATAATTTTTTTATGGTTTTATATGGATGTTACAAACATCCAAATGGCCCTCGGCACACACACACACACACACAAAAAAAACTTTCCACCCCTACTCTAAAAGTTGATCATCTTTAATAATGAAGAAAGAAGAAAAACAGGAGTTTGACAATTCCTCTTTTGCTCTGTGACATGTTTAGCATTGTGCAATCTACCCCCAAGCAATAGGCGTATCCATTTCTTGTTCTTTAAATATGTCTTTTTTTTTTTTTTTTTTTTTTTTTTTTCTGTAGTTATCAGTGGACTTTTTCACAAGCCTCAACATAGGGAGATGTTAGTCTCCCTGACACCATTTATACAGGCCTGTGTTTGATTTTACATTAATCCTTGACTTGTGACCCTTCCTCATATTTCTTATTCATACCCTTTTAAAAATCTGAACTTCTTTAAAAAGTACTTGAACATTATTCTTAAACTCCAATAATACCTTACTGCATCCAATTTATTCTATTTGATTTTGAAATATATTTTTTTTACAACCTGGCCCCTTCCTATATTTTCAGTTTTACATGTCACTGTCCTCTTTATACCCTGCAATCTAGTCTTACTGGAATAATTATTGATCTATATACATAGCACTTTATCTCTGCTCTCTATGCAATTGCACTGCTATTCCAAATGCCTGGAATCAACTCCCTCCTCACCTCTACCTCTTAGAATTCTTGCTTCCTTTCCAGATTCAGCTCAATATCAACTTTTTAAGATGAAGTTTTCCTGATACTTCCAGTTACTATACTTTTCCATCTCAAAATTATCTTAATTTCAATTGGAATATTATACATTTACTATTTGATGCACTTATTGTCTTCCTTTAGCTTAAAATAAAATGCAACTCACCAGAGAGCAGAAATTGCTTTCTACTTGTCTTTATACCTTTCAATGCCTAATGTCTGGAACATAGCAAGACCTTAATAAATACATGTAAATTGATTGACCTTTTAAGGTTCAATCCAATTTTATAATTATTTATAAATTATAATAAATAATTATAATTATAATAAATTATAATGCTATATTCAAGGCATTACTAGGCATTGAAGATATGAAAATAAAATAAAGAAGTATTTGACCTAAAAAAACTTACTTTCTAATTGGAGAAAAGTATAACAAGTAAATAGTTCAGCATATTTTGTCATTTGAGGAGAGAGAGAACAATCAAAACCAGAAGAAATGGAAATGAATATAAATTTTATGCCATCCTCATAGGATGTGGCAATTGAGCTTAGTTTTTAAAGAAATGTAGGGATTCTGGGAAGTAGAAGTGAAAAGGGGATGTAATCCAGGAATGGGGCAAAGACTGAACATGGAATTCACATGGAACAGTAAAGTGATCTAGTATGATCAAAATATAGAGTGTATGAAGGAGAACAATGTGCAATATCTCTGGAAAGATTTTTTTTGTTTGTTTTTTTGTTTTTGTTTTTGTTTTTACAAAACTAGAAAAGATAATAATAAAGTTCATCTGGAATAGCAAAAGGTCAAGAATTTCAAGGGAATTAATGGGAAAAAAAATTGCAAATGAAGATGGCCTACCTGTACCAGACTTAAATCTACGTGATAAAGCAGCAGTTATCAAAACCATTCGGTAATGATTAAGAAATAGAGTAGTACATCAGTGGAATAGGTCAGGTTCACAAGACACAAGACAAGACTGATGGACATAGGTTTTTTCAGCAGTGAGATGATTCAGGCTAATATCAATAGACATATGAGAGAGAGTTATCTGCATCCAGAGAGAGGACTGTGGGGACTGAATGTGGACCACAACATAGTGATCTATATTTTCACTTTTCACTTATTTTCAACATATTTTCACTTTTTTTTTTTTTTTTTTTTTTTGCTGTTTGCTTTTTTTTCTCTTTTTCATCTTTTATTTTTTGATTTGATTTTTTTTTTGTTCAGCATGATAAATGTGGAAATATGCATAGAAGAACTGAACATGCTTAAAATATATTGCATTACTTGCTGTCCAGGGGAGAATGGTGAAGGAAGGAGAGGGAGAAAATTTTGGAACACAAGGTTTTGCAAGGAAATATGTTGAGGACCATCTTTGCATATGTTTTGAAAATAAAAAGCTATTATTTTTAAAAAATAATAAAAAAATAAAAACATAAGAAATATTTCTCCTCAAAGAAATTGTTAATGGGCAAGAACTATATAAAATATCCCTAATCACTAAAAATTAGTAAAATATAAATTTAATCAAATCTGCAATTCAGCTTCGTATCCATAAGATTAGCAAAATTAGAAGGAAATAGAAATGAAAAATGTTGAAAAGTATGAGGAAAAGCTGACCCATCAGTGCATCATTAGAGGAGCTGTGAATTTATCCAACCTTTCTAAAAAGCAATATAAAATAATGCCCAGAGGATTGCCAAATGTACAGATCCTTTGAACCAGTGATTCTACTAGTAGGCTTATACTCCAAAGAGATCAAAGAAAAAGGAAAAGAATCCCTGTATTATAAATAATTTCTATTGTATCTTTTTGTGATGTCAAAGTATTAAAAACTGAGGAAGGATTTATATTAAGTGAGGAATGTATGAACAAATTATGATATATGAATGTGATAGAATACTATTGTGCTATAAGAAGTGATGAAAGGATGATTTCAGAAGGAAAAATTCTATGAATTGATATGAAGTGAGCAGAATCAAGAGAACAAATTATACGATAATAATACTGTAAAGACAACTTTGAAAGACTTAAGAACTCTGATCAACAAAATGATTAACAAAATTACAAAATTGCAGAGGACATATAATAAATAATGCTTCTCACTTCTTAATAAAATCTTAAAGGACATAGAGTTCAAACTGAGATATATTTGAGGGAACTTTACCAATGTGAAGATTTGTTTTGCTCAACTATATACATGCTTATGATAGGAATTTTGCTTGCCTGTTTTCTTAGCTGGGGAGGAAAATGGAAGAAAGAAAAGTCAGATTTTCATTAATTTAATAAAAATATCTTAAAATAATTTTAATAGCATACCGATTGTATCCTAAGCATGTTTCTTTTTTTTTTTTTATTAAAGCTTTTTAGTCCACCCTCTCCCCTAGATGTTAAGTAGTCTAATATAGGTTAAACATGGTAGAAATGTATGTTAAATCCAATATATGCATACATATTTATACAAGTATCTTGCTGCACAAGAAAGCTCAAATAAAAAATGAAAAAGGAAATAAAATGCAAGCAAACAACAACAAAAAGAGTGAAAATGCTATGTTGTGTAAACCACATTCATTTCCCACAGTCTTCTCTCTGCATGCATATGGCTTTCTTTACCACAAGATCATTGGAATGCTCCTGAATCATCTCATTGTTGAAGAGAGCCACGCTCATCAGAATTGATCATCATATAATCTTGTTGCTATGTACAATGATCTCCTGGTTCTGCTCATTTCATTCAGCATCAATTCACGTAAGTCTCTTCAGCCCTTTCTGAAATCATTCTGCTCATCTTTTTTTTTTTATAGAACAATAATATTCCATAGCATTCATATACCATAATTTGTTCAGTCATTCTCCAACTGATAGGCATCCACTCAGTTTCCAGTTTCTTGCTAATACGAAAAGAGCTGCCACAAACATTTTTGCACATGTGGGTCACTGTCCCTCCTTTAAGATCTCTAAAAGAATTTTAAAATGGGATAAAACTAAATTGTAGAGTTTATACCAACCTGAATTAGTAGAACAAATTTCCATGCACTATAAGCAAAGCAGAATTTCAGTAGCTTAAAAGAAACATGAGACACGCAAATTTTGAGATATCACTACACCAAATGTTCAAATAAACTATATTGTTCACTTATGGTAGAGTCTTCTGAGCTTGAATTAATCTTATCAGCCATAGTCAAACACATTCTACCTTGACTCCTACATAGGGATGTCATTTTGGTCCTATTCAAGTACAAAGGACAACAACCAACCAACGAAGTAATTATTCCTTCTAATAAATCATGGGGTAGATAGGAATATTCCTCATATTCTTCAGCTTCTTAGTTAAGGAGATCACATTGCAATTAACACAAATGATAGGTGTGGGAGAGAAGGGATATCAGGCTGCAAAAATCCCTTCAATCCTTGAACAAATCTGAATCTCCCATATCTCAGGTAAAATTACAATCCTTAAATTTCCCCTGGAAATGCCCCCTCCTAAAAGATGTTGCTAAATGCCTGTTTATTACACCCATTTGCTAAACTCTCTAGGGCTTCTAGTTGCAGGAACACTGAGAGAGAAAGGGGAATAATACTTATACAATAAATTCCATTTGATTATTGAAAAGGCCAGAAGGTTAATTAAGAAGACTGTTAGTGGTAATGTTTAAAATCTGGAATACTTTCAGCTCAGAATGATAGTCATAACTGCTGTTTGTTCAGTAATATTAAGACATGGCTCAGGAGAACATTTGATAGTTAGACCTTTATTGGGGGGTAAAAATATCTTCCAGACTGCCACACAGATTCTCTGATGAAATAATATTTCCCTGAAAAACTGCGAAGATAGCTCAAGTGATGGAACATCCAAATGAAAGCACTGTTTCATGGATTTGCATGATTACTAAAAGAGAATCATCTACTCTAGTATGGGTGGGGGGCAGATAGTCTCATATTTTGAATCTGTTCATAGCCAATGTAACACATAAATGTGAGAGCAGCATCTAAAAGGGACTTTTCCTTTGTTATTTATACATTTACATGCTTGTACTTATTTCCTACTTTACATTTGTACTTTTGTACTCTTTAACATAAGGATATAACAGAATGGTTTGTAAAAACACTACTGAAATACTGATCTGATCCCAATGAGTAAACAAGGTAATGGCACAATATAAAGATTGGAGGGAAATGGTTTAGATTCATTAAACAGCCAACTAGTTCATTACCTATGATAGAGTTGTGCAGAATGTGTTTAGAATGTTGGTTTAAATCCCAGATAAAGGATCGGTAGAATAAAAGTCTTTATGAAATTTAAAATCATCTCCTTTTTCAGTTTCTGATTTTTTTTGAGAAGAATAAATAACTTCTAAGCCAAGTGAATGATTTTAGATTCTGTCTGCTCCATGTTTCCTTACTGAGACTGGACATATGTCAACTTTTATTAGAATATGGACCACCTGTGCTGCAACTAATCATCTTAGATACTGATCTGAAAAGTTGTGGGTTGCCCAAGATCCCAAAGGATATAGACTAGATTTAAAATCAGGTTTTCCTAACTAAAAGGCAACTTTCTATACACTATGTCATGTGGCCTTTCTTTTTTAAAAATTAAGAAATGAATAATGATATGGTAAATTAATAATAATCCATTTATATAAAGCTTTAGAGTCTTAATACAATTTTCAATTGAAATAAGATTTCTTTGGATAAATTATAGGATCATAGATTGAGAGATATAAGGGCCTCAGAGGTCATTCAGCTGAACTGTACTATTTTATAAATGAGAAAACAGGTCCACGGAGTTTAAAAAGCCTGCCTAAGGTCACATAGGTAGAGTCAGAAGTAGGATCCAAAACCAGGTCTTCTAACTCTCAAGCTACTGCTTATTCCATTGTGCACTAACCATCCATCCATAACCTTACCCCAGTGCTCAGTGGACTCCCCACAGTAAGCTCAGAATCAGATGGTTCTGATTTTGTATTTATATCCTCTGGGTTTCACACAGGGCTGGGCACTCATGGGGATTTAAACAATGAGTGTTGAATTGAATTGATATGTATCAAATTCCATACCTGTTCTGTGAGGTAAAGAGGAAAGGTATTATCTCATAAGATATCTTGGTATTCAAAAATAAAGAGTGGAACACAAATCAAGGAATAACCCTGCTCTGAATGGCTGGTCCCACAAATGGGACTTATAGCATAGAGATAGGATCAAAATTAAAGAAGCCAAATAAAGAAAGGGGATTATAGCCAAGAAATAATAAAGCAAACTCCATATAAGTATAGTGACTACGTTCTCTAGCCATACTCTTTCAGCAACTAAATGTCCACCTGAGAAACTCTGGCAGTGGTCCTCAAACTTTTAAATAGGGGGCCAGTTCAGTGTCCCTCAGACTGTTGAAGGGCCAGACTATAGTAAAAACAAAAACTCACATTCTGTCTCCGCCCCTCAGCCCATTTGCCATAACCCAGCCTGCAGCATAAAGATCCTCAGCGGGCTGCATCTGGCTCTCGGGCCATAATTTGAGAACCCTTGCTCTGGAGCACCAGCTCAAGCCACTGCTTATTGTGTTCCCTAATTTGTTAGAGCAATGGTTAATGCTTCCATTTCCATTTAACCACTTAATTTTGGATAGCTTTAACACAGGATATTTACTTATAGATTTATTAAAACAAATGTATACACATTATCCCAATTATCATTAGGTTATACTCTCTGCTATTCCTTGTAGGTATCTGGAAAGAAAGTTCAAATCTTAACTCATTTCCTATATAGCCTTGGTCCTAACAAGTTCACGTCCAGATGGCAGCACAACTGAACAACTGGATCTTTTCAGTGGGCTAGTGGCCCAGAGGTCACTCACCAATATTGCTACTTGCTCCCACTAGAACCAACGATGTATCTTCTGAAAAAACAAGGCTAGTCTCTGACTCCTAGATGCCTGTGGCTCACTTTTAAAACTCTCAAGGTCCAAAGTTTCACTCCCTTCAAAGAATGCTATTAGTGAAGAAATCAGAGATCACTCAGGAACAAAAGAGGAAGGGAGGCTGTAACCGAAGCTAATAGATCTGTTTCCACAGTCAATTAAAGATCCTTGTCTTCAATACAGGGTTAGTCAACTGGAATCAGTTACAGAATGTTCACACATGTCCCACAATCTGTCTCTCCATGCTGCTTCCCTTAAATGTCATTGTGATTCTCCTGGAAGTAGCACATTAGTGTTCCCCACACAGAAATACCATTTTCTCTCTACCTCTTCTGTATAGACATACTATCAGAAGCATTCCAGGAGTGGACAAGCAAGTGGACAACCAACAGAACCACTGCTGGAGCACATCAAGCACTAAAGGAAGCTTAGAACACAGCTGAACTAATCATCTTCAGCCAGTACAGGGTTATATGGTACTTCCAAGAGAAACGATAGTATTTCAGACAGAGGCCTGCAATGTAAAGGCCTAGAACACCTTCCTTACTCCTTCAGATGAAACTCTTGTCTCTCTGTCTCTGTCTCTGTTTCTCTCTGTCTCTCTTTTTCTTTTTGTCTGTCTTTCTTTGTCTCTCTGTCTCTATCTCTCTGTGTCGTTGTCATTGTCTGTCTGTCTCTATTTCTCTGTCTTTCAGTGTCTCTCTATTTCTGTCTCTGTCTGTCTTATCTCTTTGAAGCTTTATGTGTGTTTTTCTGTTTCTTTGTTTCTGTCCGTCTCTGTTCTCTCTGTTTCTCTATCTCTCTCTGTCTCTCTCTCTCTCCCTCCTTCTCTCCTCTCTGTCTCTGTGTCTCCATCTTGTTGTCTCCCTCCCTTCCTCCTCTGTCTCTGTCTCTCTCTGTGTCTGTCTCTCTGTCTCTGTGCCTTTCTATATCTCTCTCGTCTCCCTCTCTCCATCTCCCTCTCCCTCCCTTTTTCTGTCTGTTTCTGTCTCTCTATCTCTGTCTCTCTGTCTATCTCTGTCCCTCCCTCTCTTCTTCTGTCTCTCTCTGTTTCTCTGTGTCTCTGTCTTTGCTTCTGTCTGTCTCTTTATCTGCCTATCTGTCTTTTTCCCTCTCCCCTCTATCTTCATTCATCCTTAATTTGGATTCCCTCATATGTATTGCACCTAACTCAATACTCAGCACATTGTAATAGACATTTATAAAACTGACTTCTCTCTCCAGTTTGGCTACCACTGTTGTGGATTCCTTCTCTCACTGTACCTACAAGCCCCTTCTCTCACAGGTGAGGTTTTGTTGGAACCTCTAATTTGAGAAACAGCCCAGACCAGTCATGCTTCCCTCTTTGGACTTTGCCACTTCAGCTACCTTTTCTTTCTGTCTTTGAGGCTCTCTCAGTCCCATAAATGAGTTCTTCATCAAATTACCCTTTGGAAGAGAAAGTCCTGCCCAGCCATCATTTATTTTCTCAACTTTTCCAGCATGTTCCTTTCTGGGTATCTCCCTGAAATTTTGCCTGCTACACACATACACACACACACACACACACACACACACACACACACACACACAGCCACGTAATTTTTTATTTTCCCTTTTATGTGCAGTTTTCCTCCTTTATAGTACAAGTACTTCAAAGGCAGAGGCTATATTTCTTTGTGCTTTTATTTGTATCCTTAATCCCTAGCATATAGTGATCACATGATGAAAGCTTGCTGACTTGTTGGCTTGCTAGGCTGATATAAGACAGGTCACTGATGAGAAAGAAACAGGGGCTGGAGGAGACAGCTGTATCTGAGTGATCAGAACAGGAGCTATGAAATCAGATAAGCTGGGTTTCACTCTGAGTTTCACTGTTTATGACCTGTAGGGCCTGAGACAAGTCAATGGCCTCTCTGAGCCTCAATTTCCTGATCTTTAAAATCAAAAGGCTGAACTATATCTATATAATCTCTCAGTTTCCTTCAAAATAAAAAAATAAAAACAAAACAACTATGAAACTTTTTTGAGAGAAAGAACTCCCAGGAATGTTTTCCAGGTGCTAATCCATGAGGTTGAAACACTCATAAATTACATGTTTTGGGGACAGTAATTTTTTTTATAAGCTAAAAAAAGGACAAGATAAAGATAGAAGACTAGAAAGCACACAATCTTCAAGCTACAGTTTAAGTTGGGAAGAAGGAATAAGTAAATTTTGTATGACGGATCATTTTAAGATTTTTTTTTTCTCCTCTATTAGTGCAAATAAGTTGCTTAATTTCTTCAAGTACCTAAAAATGGTGATGGATACTTCTCTGGGTTAGCCAGTCCTAACACCACGGAGACAGTGCCCATTTCCTTTCAAGGGAGCCAGAAGACAAGAGATCATGTATGTCTGACACTGTCTCCCAGCAACTAGCATGACCTCCATTGGTTTTGCAGAAGCCATGCTGCTTTAATTAGAGATTCCAAAGCCTAGATGAGGTCAGCAAAAATCCACTTCTGCCAACACAGAAACAAAGCAAGCAGGCCTCTGCATCCATGCCCTTCCCTAGCGGTCACCAGTTCCTTCATAGTCAGGGGCTTAAAATAGAATCACTAGTCTGCTGTTATCTTCTTCTTGGTGGAATTGCTCCTTCAACTCCCTCCCCATTAGATGACCAGAAAAAACTGCATATAATCAGGCTCAGGGAGAATGGGGAATGGGGGAGGGAGAATGGGGAAATATCCCCAAATAAAGATTACAGAATATGATAAAGATATGTGGCTTCACCAATTTGGACTGTTTCAATGTGGGAATTTCCTTTTCTAAAGTAAATCATAATTTATTATTTAATAGATAAATTCTAAGGTGTTTCCTTAGCCTATGAAAGGATAAACTATTTGCCTGTCATCACACAGCTCTAAACTGTCAGAATCAGGATCAGAATGTAGATCTTCATGATTCCCTGTCCATAGCCCTGTCAACAAGACCACATAGCCTCTAAATAAATAGCTTATTATGCCCCACTAAAATTTTTGTTGGGTAACTTTTTTTTGTTTATTTGAAATTTAAAAGCACAATCTCCCCAAATTTTTATAAGCATGTTTTCATATAATTAAGAAAAAAGTAAATGAAATTAATATAAATGTCACAATTATACATACATGACTAAAATAACACTCAGAAAATTTTATGGTTGTCTTATAGCTATCTACAATTTTTTCCTAAAGATTTGGTCACTAGTTGCAAATTAAACTATTGATGATAAAGGCTCATGTAGCATTACTTATCTCCTTAATTCCTTCCTTCATTGGGCTAAATTTTCTGTAGGTCTCCACGTAGCACTCATGTGCCTACATAATGAAATGGGATATTGACACATGGAGGAGATTTCATTTCACAGCCCCATGAGGACCCTTTATTGTCTAAGCATGTGGATTGATTAGCATCTGATCCCAACTCCTCTATCAGGTAATAAAAGGCCCTACAATGAGGAGCCATAAATGTATGACATTCCATGTCAGAGTCTGGTTGTAGAGGTCCTACATGTACATGGATTATTTCTATGAGAAATTTCCACAGAACAAAGAAATTTTTTATATTTGCAGTCAGAATATTAGATTTTGCCTCCTAATTCTGATACATATTCTGACACTAAGCAAATCACTTAATTTTTTGGACCTCAGTTTTCCCATCTGTTAAAAAAATACCCTTAGACAAAATCTTCAGGAGTTTTTAACCAGGGGTCTGTCAATTTTAAATATGTGAATGTGTCTATGTGGATATATACACATATATGCATATATATACCCATACACATGCATATAAACACATATATGCTTATATATAGAGTATATTGTATATACAGGTAAATGCATATATACATATCATATATATACATGCATGCATATATATGTATATATGGAGAAAGCAAGAATGACAATTGTTTTCCTTTGTAATACTATATATTTTGTTTTACTAAATTTTGACTTAAAAATTATACTGAGCCTAGGGGAGGGAAAGGGGAAGAGAGGAAGAAAAATTTGGAACACAAGATTTTGTAAGGGTAAATGCTAAAAACTATCTTTGCATGTATTTTGAAAATAAAAGACTATTATTTTTAAAATTATAGTAAGGTGTTATATAGGCTTTATTAGATTGTAAACATGTCTATTATACACTTAAAAACATGAATTATATAACCATTAATATTTCCTTCAGTTCTAAATCCTATATTTCCATGGTTCTCAGAACATTTAAATTCTCTAATTTTATCAAGAATCTATTTCCAAATCACACTAGATAACTATAAAGGTATTCCTTAAGCAGATAAATCCCATACAGCAAATATAACTTCTTGTAAACCATCACCAGTAAATGTCATCCTTTCTTAATTTGAAAATGGAGACTTTTGCCGATCTTATTTTCTGCGAGAACTGAGGACTTACTTTATTTAGGAGAGTTTATTTTAATTTCTATAAAATCAAATTTATCGATTATGTAATAGCTATCATTTTAGAGGACTTAAACACTATGAATCTCATTTTATCTTCACAACAACTCTAAATTTAAAGATGAAGAAATCATGACAATGCTCAAGATCAGATAGCTATATCTAAAAAGTCTCTAAGGCAGGAACAGAACTCATATCTTCCTGGGCCTGAGTACAGTTCCTCTTTCTAGAGAATGAAGACAAGATAGTAAAAAGAGTTCTGGCTTTGAAGTCAGGTGAGATCTAAATTTAAACCCTGCTTTTGACACCTCTTAGCTTATGTGAGATTGGCAAATCTTGAAGTTCTCTCAGCTTTAGTTTCTTCCTTTGTAAAATTGGGGAATAATAATACTTATAATACCTACCTCACAGAATGGTTAAATGACAAAATTAATAATAATGTGTTCTAAACACCTTTCAAAGCTTAAAGGGCCAATGTAACAGCTGGGACAATGATGTTGACAACAATAATGATGAAGACAGTGATGATGATGCTAGTAAGAATGATAATAATTACTGATTATCATGGGTATCATGAATACACTTTGGTAACTAAGACTATTTAGGTAACACAATTATTAATCAAAAGTTTAGTTGTTAAATATATAAGGAGAAAAAATTGGATGCTCCAAAAATAAATAATTCCATTAAATTACAGTTGTTTGATGAAATCATCTTTATTCTATAACTTTTCCTTTTTTTTTTTTTTTTTTTTTTTCCTTTCTGTTTCTTTTTTTGTCCCAATGACCCAAGTTGGGCTTTTGGAGTCAGAGTTGCCACTCCCTGAAATTATGCTATGTGACATTTTGGCTAGATACTTGCTCTTGAATGCATGAGCAGGACTTATTAGCATTGAACCTCAGTCCCCACCTGCTTCTCAATGACATATGACCCTACTCAACTCAGTGACTAGTCAGCAGTCCATCCCAACCTCAATGAATGTCATATATCTTCTCTCTGGCCCTACCCTATCCCAGTGAGCTCAACCCTTCTGAGAAATGAGAAGTATGTGCACTTCTGAAAAAGTCCTGCCTTGCTAATTTCTAGTGACCCTGTGAAACTAACTGGCTACCATCTTTATGTTGCCTCATAGTTTTTTGTTTTTATTTTTGTTTTTGTTTTTCCCATGAAGGAAGGGCTCAATTTTATTTTTATTTTTAAAATCTAAGTTGTAGGGAAATCTTTTGACTAGGGTCTGATTCATCTTTCTCATTCATTTAACATATTAAGTGTAAACTATGAGACAAACCCTGTTCTACATGTAGGAAATTATTTTTTTTAAATAATCCATGATTTCAAAGATATGTGCTATATCATGTGTGGGAAAGGGAATGCCATACACATAGAAAAATAAAAACAAAAATTAAAAAATAAAGTAAAATACAATAGTATTTTATCATTGTACAACATGTACAAGCAGGATATTAGAAGGTGGAGAGATTAGGATCAATTCCCTAAACAAGATGGGATTTGATCTGAGCTTTGAAAGATTTAAAGGATTTTAATAATAACTTACAATTACATAGTGCTTTAAAATTGCTTTTTATCTCATTTTCCTTATCTCATGTGATCTCCACAACCATTAAGTGAAATAAATACTACTATTATGTTTTGAGTTTAAAAGAAGTGAAGGAATTTGTCTAATATCACAGCTATTAAGAACCTCTTGACACCAAGGTTAGCCTTCCATCTAATAAGCAGAGGTAAGGAAAGAATACATTCATTCCAAGTATGAAGGTCAATTTGTACAAAGACAAAAAAAAAAAAAAAAAGGAATACAGAACGTTGTGTGCAGAGTAGCAGTCCATTTGGCTAATTGTCAGTGTTTGTGGGAAAATAATATACAACAAATTTGGAAGATAAACAAGAATCAGATGTTTATATTTTACCTAACAGAAACAGGGAGCCTCTGGGCTTCATGTGTAGAAGACTAATGTGATCAGAACTTTGCTTTAAAAATGTTAACTTGCCTGTGGTGCCATAGAGGAATGGAAGAGACTAAAAAAAAAAAAAAGAAAAAAAAAAAAAAGATCAATTAGGAAGCTTTTAGAGTAATTCAGGTGCAAGGTAATAAAAGTTTGAAATAGGCTAGATTTTGTATGAGTTAGTTAAGAAAGAATGAGACAGATGTGGGAGAAGTTGCTTAGGAAAAAAAAAAAAAACTACAAGACTTGGCAACTAATTCATTGTGAAGGGTGAGGGAGAGATAGGAGTGAAATCCAGGGTTGTAAATGTGTGGCTGAATGGGAGTATCTGCAAAAGAAGTAGTCAAATTGAGAAATAGGAGAGCTTAAAAGAGGAAAACAATTTCTGTTTCATTTCAGGATACATCACCAGGTATAGGGTTAAAACTAGAAATCAGGGAGAATGAAAACTCCAAAGAATAGTTTTGATACTTTGGCAAACCCAATCTTTTCTCCATATTACCTGCTAATGAAGATAAGAAAAGATTTTTTTTTTTTTTTTGGATTTTGTGTTTCTTTTAATTTGGGCTGTGAAGGTTCATACAGGACCTATGTTAGAGAATTTTTACTAGCAATAGTAATAATATTTTTCAAAAGAAAGGGATAGAAGTGAATCATATATAAATTTTAAAAGGCATGAAAGAGGTCAGTATTTATAGTTAACAGAAATTAAAGTATGACTGCTTTCTCTTTTTTACAAAACATAAAAATGAGATGCATTGATGGATTTTCTTGAAAAAGTTATGATAATGGAATAAGATAGTACAACTAGCAATGTAAAAATACCAAACATTTCCCAAAAGAGATAGATAAAAAAATCTTTCCTTTCTAATATTTGACATAGTTTTAGAAATACTAGCAAAAGTCATAAGAATAATGAAGGAAAGGAATAAATATTTTGAAAGAGCCAGAACCATTTTCAAATGCCATATGTAGGAAGTCAGCAAAGATGTTGTCATTGTCATAAAATATAGTCAATACAAAGATCAAATGGAAAAATGATTTGCTGTAAATCAAAAAGTCCTCCAGAAGCTTGTTTGTGACTAACATTATGTTTATTGCATCAAATCTGGAAACATTACAGTTTCCTAAATTCAATCCACAATCACTTTTTAAAAGTTGGACTATTCATCCACCCCAGGAAAACAAAACAAAACAAAACAAAACAAAACAAAAAAAAAAAACAGATGGAGAATGACAATTTTTGGCACATGATCATCTAGAACTCCTGAAATTTTGAACAAATATGATAGCAAGAGAGAAGAAAAAATAGAGGAGTGATGGAATTGGGAAAATATACAATAGTTATTTATTTATTTATTTGTTTGTTTGTTTGTTTGTTTATTTTTGTAAAACAAAACGTTATTTAAATTTTTATTCTTATTCATTTGATTGATGAATTCTGTCTTTACAATATAATCATTTCTAAGGTGAAGAGGGGAGAGGGAAGACAAAACCAAACTTTAATTAACCTCTTCTCTGGACAAAAGAAAAGCAATTAGGCAAAATTTTCTGATCATGTATAAAACATTCTATATTAGCATATCCTCACTTTTATGCCAAAATGTTTCATTATTTTATCTGATTCTCTAGTTCCTTCATTGAAAAAACCTATCTTTAAACATTATCTTGACATACCACAATCTCTGAAGAAAGAAATTAGCAATCACCCAAAGGAAAATAGAGAGGCTTATGTTATGTGTGAAAAGGGTACAACATGTTGCCTAGACATCTTATATGCAGAAAGAGACATAACAGATACCATTAGAGATGAGAAAAAGGTAAAGACCATGGAGAATGAGTTATTTCCATGATTAGATAAAGTCAAATGTCTTGATTGTCACCAAAGGAAGAGAATGGACTATAGGAACCATAGAACAATTAAATTGATTTTGAATCCCAGAATATTCAATAGTTTATTATTTAAAGAATACTTTGTGAATATCTAGAATAAAAACAAGGTAGTGATCACAAAGATTCAACATGACTCATTCAGACCAAGTTATGTCAGACTTACATCATTCTTTGACAGTAACATTAAAAGTATAGAAAAATGGAATTCTTGGGAATATATTTAATCAAAACATTTAGGTGATGTTAACTTCTGGAGAAGAGGGAGAAATGGCAGCTTAGATGAACATAAAATTGAATGAATGGTTCAACATCAGCATGAAAAGTTTCCAGGTGAGACCCCTGAAGATCTTTGGTCCTATACCATTTGCCATTTTTGTTTTTAATTTGGATGTAGAAAGATTATCAAAACTTCAGTTAAAGCAAAGCTGAAGAGATAGCTAACATATTGAATGTCAATCAAGATGTTGTCTTTTTATGTAGGAGAATACTATTAAATGAATCACTAGAGATATTTATCAAGTAGCATCCTAATAAGATTTTTGCCTTGTTATAAGAATTGTAATATAACCAATGACCTTGAAGGTGGTCAAAGCAAGAGCTGTAAAGCATTTATAGTTTGGTTGGACATGAAAGATAGATATCAGTCATCCACTACAAACTAGATCATCACCAGTCATCTTGATGTTTATCTTACCAAGACCAAGTGAAGCTGAGAACTCTGTGAAATTATGTCTCACTTAAATCTAATTCACACACAAGTGAAGACATAGGCCTGTGACATCCTTTGAAAATGAAGGACAAACAAAATCAACAATAGTCAAGATAACAAAAAAATCATGACAAGTTAGAATAGTGTACTAAATTAAATAAGATTAAATTGAATGGAAATGAATGTAAAATTTTATCCTTGTGCACAAAAAAAGTAGTTTATAGTACAAGATGTCAAAGAATGCTCAAAGAGATCACAAGGTTTTAGTGAGTTGTAAGTTCAAGATGTGTAAAGTATGCAATAAAGTGAATGAAAAAATTAGCCTTCTCAAAGGTTGTATTGAGAGGCATGGCTTCCAAGACAAAGGAAGTTGATCATCCTTCTACAATCTACCTTGACCACATCAAGACTATTGTATTTAGTACTAGATAACACATTGGAAAAGAGATTGGTAAACTAGAATTTGTCCTAGAGAGGCCAGGATATAGATAAAACCCTTAATTTCAGGTCTTATGTGGAGCTATTAAGTCAAGTTGTTTAGCTAAAAAAAGACTTGGAGTCAAATGATAACTGTCATCAACTACTTGAATGAGTCATGTGGAAAACAGACTAAGTTTTCTTTGTTCCATGTGGCACAATAAGGAGCAATGGGCTAAAGTTATAAAGAAGCTATATTTAGTAAAGTGAAATCATGAAGAATTAATTAAATGCTTGCTCTGTGTTAGGTAAGGTCTCGGTACATAAAGAAAAAAATAGAGCTCAAAGAGCTCACAATATAGTGGGGAAGACATTGTACAACTGTCTGTTGTACAATTAAGTACAACATGTACAATTGTGATATACGCAGTATGAATTTGTGGTAATCTCAGAGAGAAGGCATTGATTTAAGTGGGACTGACAAAGGCTTCTTACAAGGGTTGGATTTTAGCTTTCACTTGAAGGAAGCCAGGAATTGGAAACCGGGAAGGAGAGCATTCCAGGCATGAAGAACAATCAAGGAAAGTACATGAAATTAGAAGATATTATATGTGATAAATTGAACAGTCAATGACATTAGATCATAGATTCTGCAGATGAGAATAAAGCAATAAGAAGACTGGAAAGGTAGAAAGAGAGTCAGGTTATAAAGGGCTTTAAAAAACAAAAGGTGTAATAAATTGATTGAATGGGGATAGGGAGAGTGGGGTGACCATGGTCTGACTTTCTCTTTAGGAAGATCAATTTCATAGCTAAGTGGAGGATGGGAGAATGCACTAGGGCTGGGGAGAGCCTTCAGGCAGGGAGAACAAGCAGGTTATCCCAATAGTCCAGGCTTCAGGGTCTACACCAGGATGACATATCCTCATATTGGCATCATACTAATTCTTCAAGATGTACCTCACATACTACCTTCCCTGATCACACAAACTAGAGGCAATTTCCTTTTCACTTAATTTTCATAGAATGTTGTAATTCTTGCTCAATAGCAAATTCTCTTGCTAATTTTTAAACTACTTGAAAGCAGAACTGTCTTATTCATTTTTTATCACTCATAATAATACTATTCACTACAAAGCAATATCAAATTTTAGAGGATTTTTTTGTTGCTGTTTTTGGAATCCTTGAGAGAATAGTATCTAAGACTTTCTCATATTAATGATCAAGTTGATTTCCATTAGGGAATAAAAGCTTGCTAAAAGTAGATGTAAAAAAAAAAAAAAAGAAATGTATCCCTGTTTATGTGAATGAGTATTATTTGAAGGACACATCAGATTAGAAAGACAGTAAATATGTTTCTTTAACAATATTGGCAGTTATTCAGTGACATTCTCAGTAAAATGTAACTTTGAATGTAAAAAACAGTGACTAATTAACAAGAGAGAAAACAAAATTTCTTAACATTTCTCTAGTCTTCATTCCATCTGAATAATAAAAAATATATAGGGGCAGCTAAGTGGCTCAGAAAATAGAGCACCAGCCTTGAAGTTAGAAGAACATGAGTTCAAATCTGGTCTCAGACACTTAATACTTCCTGGATATGTGACCCTGGGCAAGTTACTTAACCCCCATTGCCTCAGCAAAATATGTGTGTATGTATGTATGTATATAGATAGATAGATAGATAGATAGATAGATAGATAGATAGATAGATAGATGCTTTTTTTTGGTAATTGTTGTTATTCAGTCATTTTTTAGACATGTGAGAATCTTTGTGACCCCATTTGGGGTCTTTTTGAAAAAAATACTGGAGGATGTTGTCATTTCCTTTTGCAGCTCATTTTACGGTAAAGTAAACAGGGTTAAGTGACTGATCCATAATCACAAAGTTAGTGTCTGGGGCTGGATTTAAGCTCACAAAGATGAGTTTTCCTGACTTCAACCTTGGCACTCTATCCGTTGCACCTAGTTAGTTACCCATAAACAACTAAATGATAATTCTATATAAGTATATATATATATATATATATATATATATATATATATATATATATATATATATATATATATATATACATATATATATATATATATACATATATATGTATATATATATATATATACACATATATATGTATATATATACATATAATTTATAAATTATATTTATATAAGAAAATGTAAGAATTACAATAAAAACTGTTGAATGCCAGTGTGCCACAGAATGAGTAAATATTAGAAGTGATATAAAAGGAAAAGAAAACTCTGGTCTGAGACAATGAAGGAAAATATATGGAAATAATCTCTATATGATGACTGGGGTCATTTCTCTATCTGGGATTACCAAACAGCAAATCTGAGGAAGCCAAAGGCTCAGTGAGGGACCATTTCCTGATATCATTCCCTTTTCTGTATATTACAGGTTTTATTGTAAGTACTAAGTTCACGTGTCTTGGCTGCTGCCATTGTTTATAGACAACCCTGAGGAAAGAACTAAAATGAGTCAAATTCCATTTTTCCCAGAGAAAACTTTTTAGGCTGGAAAAACATGGAACCATGGAAATCTTTGGTTATAGTGAATGTTTCAAGAATGAACCCATTCTATAGGAGTAGCTCTAGAGCTCTAGAGCTACCTTTCAATAGAGTTAGGGGCCAAGACTTAAGTGAATATACTGTCATTTAAGTAAAAACCATTTCTTTAAAAGCCAACCATTTTTGGCTTACAAGGCACTTTCCATTTATTATTTCTTTTGGTCGTTCTGGCAATAAAAGGCAGCACAGCATCATGAATAAAGTTTGAGTTCTGTCTCTAACACATACTGGCTATATGATACCAAGCAAGACACTTTAACTTTTCATGTCCTAGTACTCTCCAAGTTTACACATTTAAAAATATTTTCTGATTTATATTTATCTGAGGATGTTCCCTTACCAAGAACTTATTATACTTATGGAAACATGGGCTAGAGAGAGAAAAAAGTAAGTAACACCTTTACTATTATACACATTTCATAGATAAGAAAACTGAGACTCAGAGAAGTAATTTATTCAAGTAATTATTCAGAGTTCATAATGGTAAAAGCAAGATTCAAACTCATGTCTTCTCTTTCCAAGTTCACAGTGTTACCTACCACACCAAATGTAAACTTCTTAATCTCAGAACCCCTTTCCATACACACATATACATACAATATAAATATTTTAATATTCTTTTTTTTTATTTTAAGTTCTAAATTCTCTTTTTCCCTCCCATATTTGCCCCATTCACTGAGAAAACAAACAATATGATGATATAATTGTATATGCAAAATCATGCATTCTTAAACTTCTTAGTCTCAGGACCCCCCCACACACTCATTTTCTCCTCCCCCCTACCATAAACACACAAGATATACATATTCTTTTTTATTTATTTTGAGTTCCAAATTCTCTTCTTCCCTCCCATATTTGTCCCATCCACTGAATAGGCAAATAATATGATGATATAATTGTATTTGTAAAATCATGCAAGCTATTTCCATATTAGCTATACCATAAAAAGCAAGAAAAATAAAGGGAAAATATATACTTTAATTTATATTTGGAGTTCATCCATTCTCTCTGGAAGGGTATACAATTTTTCATCATGAATTCTTTGGAATTGTCTTGGATCATGGTATTGAGCAGAGTAGCCAAGTCTTTTATAGTTGACCATCATTGTTACTACTATTCACAAAGATCTCCTGGTTCTATCACTTAATTTTCCATCAATTCATATATGTTCCCATGTTTTTCTGAAACTAACCCCTGTCATTTTTTATATTATCTTGATATTCTTGGAAATTATCAAAGTCCTCTACTAAAAAGGTTTTGTTTATGTGGGTTATATCTATTAATACTCAAAATGTTGGAAATCAAAACATATTTTAATTATGATTAAAATTAATATAATAACTATATATAATTAATTTATAACCATTTTAATTTAATTTAATAATTATTTAATTAATTTACAAATAATGATTACATGTTATTATCAATAATATTTTGGTTATTAAAAATAAATTTATTTCTCCCCACAAAATTATAAGAAAAATAATAATGTTTTACAAATCTCTTTAATATCTGGCTTAATGGAAGACAGTGAAAGACACTCATATCTATTTCTACATTCAATTTGTTATGATATATTGTATACAAAAAAATCCCACCTCACACAAATATGTAATTAGTAAAGGGATGATTATTTTAGTAGGCAAATTATGTCAATATTGTTATGAAAAATTATTTTAACCTCTTGATCTCCTGAAAGAATCTCAGGGACCCCTATACTTTGAGAACTAACACAGTATACCATAAAACAAACAAGAAGAAACAACCTAGTAATTACTAGTTGAAAGGTTCTACATTTAAAAATTTTAAATGAATGAAGTTTAAATGTATCTAGAGGACAACAAAATAAAAGCAGTACATGTCAGGGGTATCTTATAAATAAAAAATGAATCTATTCAACTCAGTAGCTTTTTAATCAATACACTGTTGCAGGGAAGAATACGTTAGATGAGATTTAGCTTGATTTAACCAAGGCTTTCTAACACAATGCCTTAGCAGATTTTGCAGGAAAAGCAAATTCTATTTGTACTGCTTTCATCAAAGAGTGAGATAGAACTAGAAGAACAGTCAGATGGAAACACATAGAAAGGTAAGTTGGGACATCCCTTAGAGTACTCTAGGCAATGAAGCCAGGGGTAGCCAGCAGAATTCACTATCCCATCAGTAGTCTGTTTACTAGTCATCTATCTTTCCCTTCTTTCCCCCTGGCTTCACTTTGTTCATTGGTTAAAAAGGGAAGATTTGAACAAGATGTTCTCTAATGTCACCTTCACTTCCAAATCCTCTGGGGCTTAATATCATAAAAAAATTATATATATTTTACAAATATTGAAAATATTGAAAACTAAAATAGTCCCCATTATCTTATACATGCTGGTGTCATCCTTGCTCTGCCATAATCAGACCTGATTATGTAATGTCCAACAAGTCTCTTCACCTTCAAGCCTGTATTTACATTATGTATAAAATTAAAGGATGAAAACAAAGAATCTCTAAAGTACCCTCAACTTCCAATTCAACCTATGCATCTATGAAATTTTTATGATCATAAGAGGAGATAGATTATTTAATACAGGTTATTTTCACAATAAGTAATTTTATTCAGAAAGAAAGAAAACATCTATATGTATATTTAAGAGTTAAACTATATTTTTTTTTTCAAAAAATTGGTCTGCTAAGTGGTGCAGTGGATAGAACAGTAATCCTAGAGTCAGGAAGATTCATTTTGATAAGTTCAAATTTGGCCTCAGACACTTTCAAGCTATGTGACCTTGAGCCAATCATTTAACTCTATTTGCCTAAGTTCCTCATCAGAAAAATGAACTGGACAAAGAAATGGCAAATAACTCTGGTATCTTGCCAAGTAAACCCCAAATTGTGTCACAAAAAGTCAGTTGGACATGACTGAAACAACCATAATCAATTTCTCTCCCAATTACACTTACTGAAGGAAAGAAGAAGAATCACATTCTCCCTTTGATAGACTGATAATCTTTGACATTCTTACCAAAATTTACTAACTATTAAAGAGTTGGTCACAATGCTAATTGGAATCTAGAGTTCAGGACATTTCTCCTTTGCTTTTCATTAATTCCTGATATTCATGAAAAATGCTGCTTTGAGACAAGAAAGACTGATTAATTAGTTTGCATATAGGTTTACAAAATAAAATTTAAAAGAGGGAGATAATTTACAAATGATAGGGGAAATTTTCAAAGTTAAAGTCTGAGTTATAATACCTTTTGAGAGAAAACAGTATAGACAGACATTGTGGTCCCACATTCCTGCTGGTGAGTAGCCACAGGTTGAAGAAGCCTCTAAAGGACCATCTGTGTCCTGGGCCCAGATGATTCAGAATAAAATCTGAGACAAGGTGAAAAAGAAGGTAAAGGATACTAGATGACAATGGGCTAAAGACTGCTAATTCTTCTCTTCCTAACAGCAGTCATTAGGAGAGTAAACATCAGATGATAAATATTTTGGCCACAGGAACTCACAAAACCATCCATTAAGGACTAGAAGAGTTTTGATCTCCAATAGAAAAAAAAAAGGAAGAATTTTCACAGACAATATTAAATTCTTTGTCTTAAAATGTTCAAGTGAGTATACTTCAATAAGAAACTGTGTCTGTACCACTAAAAATATTTTTTCTATTATTTTAATTAAAATGTAGGATGTGGGACCTAGCAATCATTTCTTTAGAGCTGTCTCAGAGTAGACATTGGTTTATATCTCAACTCATCTGAGTCTTGTTCCATCCTAGGCAATTTTTGTCCATGTTCTTCAAAAAATACATAAAAGAGGAAAACAGCCATTCTGTTTTGCCCCTAGGAAACTAATTGATGACTTAGAAAAGCCAGATTTCTTCCACCATGAAAAGTGTATGTCTTTCCCATGTTTCCCATATAAGTGAATAATACCTACTATTGCGATTCACTGTGCTAAGCATTAGTATACAAATATAAAATGACATAGTCCTTCCTTTAGGGAGCTATTATTCCAATAGAAGGAGACAATTGGTCCTGGGAGTCACAGGAATAGTGTGGACAATCAACTAGATGATAAATTACCATGTTTTCTCTAGAACTGACCAAACACTAGTGGATCCCTATGACACCCCCCCCCCCAGGATTAACTATAAACTTCTCTGGCATTTGAAGGCCTTTAAGACTTGGCTATTCCATACTTTTGCAGTTGACTTATACATTTTTCTACTCCACTTTATCATTCAGGGATTTGCTGTTCTTTACACATGAGGTTCCATAATATATCTCCCCCTTTTTGTACCAACTGTTCCCTGTGCCTCCTCATTTTAACATCTTGAAATCTATCATTCTATCAAGTCTCTGCTTAAGTGTCATCTTCTGTGGAATATTCTTTCTGGTCCTCCAAACTACTAATACCTTCCCCTAAAAAACAAATATTACCTATATATGTGTCTTTTTATGTGTACATGTTATTTCCCCCTTTAAAATGTAATTTCCTAGAGAAAAGGGGATGGTTCATTTTTGTCTTTTTATCTCCAGTATTAAACCCTGCTTATTAATTAGATAAATGATATTACTGAAACCAAAGTAAGCTGGATGTGATCAAACAGTAGACAGATAGATTAAACATCTTCTTGGTGTCTTGAGGTCAGTGAGCTAAAATGGATGAATTTAATTCAAGTGATAATTACATATTGTACCGTGAGCAAAAATCCCTCAGAAGAAAGGAACCAACTTCATAGTCAATAAAATGCTGAGAAAAGGAATACTAGCATATAGTCTCCAACATGACAGAATGATATCTGTTCAAATCCAAGGCAAACCATTCAACATCAAAGTAATATAAGAGTATGTTCCACAAAAGGCTTGGCAATTGTCAGTGCTGTAAAATTACCCATGCATAAATCTTGTAAATAAAAAGCTATAATAAAAAGAAAGAAAAGAGACTATGTTCCAATCATTGGTGCAGAAGAGGCCAAAGTTGATCAGTTCTATAAAGACCTTTAACATCTTACAGTATTCTCACACACACACACACACACACACACACACACACACACACACACACACAAATATGTCACACTTATCAAAGGAGACTAGAATGTTAAAGTAGTAAATCAAAGCATTATTATAAAAAGAGGCAAGTTTGATCTTGGGGGTACAAAATGAAGCAAGGTAGAGATAAGTAGAACTTTGTCAATATAACTCACTAGTCATTACAATCATTCTTTAAAAAAAAACTTTTTTTAGTATCAAAATATATACAAAGTTAGTTTTCAACATTCACACTTGCAAAACCTTGTGTTCCAATTTTTTCTCCCATCCTCTCCCCTAGACAGCAAGTAATCCAATATATGTTAAACATGTGCAATTCCTCCACACATATCTCCACATTTACTGTGTGCTGCACAAGAAAAATGAAAACAAGAAGGAAAAAATGAGAAAGAAAACAAAAAGCAAGCAAACAACAACAAAAAAGTGAAACTATGATGTTGTGATCCACATTTAGTCCCCATAGTCCTCTCTCTGGATGCAGATGGCTCTCTCCATCACAAGTATATTGGAACTGGCCTGAATCACCTTATCGCTGAATAAAAGCCATGTCCATCATAGCTGATCACCACATAACATTATTGTTGTGTACAATGTTCTCTTGGTTCTATTCGCTTCACTTAGCATTAGTTAATGTAAGTCTCCAGGCCTTTCCCAAATCATCCTGATGATTATTTCTTTTGGAATAATAATATTTCTTAACATTCGTGTACCATAACTTATTCAACTATTGTCCAACTGATGGGCATCTGTGATGTTCTGTTTCCTCTAAATTGTAATCATTCTCTGGTTGCAGATCTCTTGGGGAGCTTCTGGAGGCAGCCTTAGTTTCAGTTCAGTTCCAATAATCCCAAAATGCAGCCAGGAGTTAAAGTCCTTTCCAAATCTTATCTCCAGATCCTTTTTTTTCTCCTTCAAGTCTAGTCTCCTTTACTTGGAGTTCAGCTAGCTTTCTTAGAGCCCCCTCTCTTTCTTTGGTTCCTAAGAGCTCTTGTCCAAGTATTCCCAGCCAGCACAACAGTGGAATTTTGAATGAATCAGACTCTGCCTCCAAGAATCTGGGATTCAGACTCTTCCTCCAAGAGTGGCTTGTGGGTACTCCCTGGGCTTGTGAGAGCTCCTTAAAAGTATGCTTTCTTAAAGGTGCATGTCTAATGTGTGGACCAATGAGCAAATTCCTTTAAAGGTTCAAATTCTGCGCCATAACATCTGTAAGAATCCTAAAAGGCATCTATTCTGTTTCCAGTTCCTTGCCACTACAAAAAGAGGGGCGCTATAAACATTTTTGCATATGAATCCTTTTCTCTCCTCTATGATCTCTTTGGAATACAGGCCCAGTGGAGACACTGCTGAATCAAAGAGCATGCACAGTTTAATAGCCTGTGGAGCAAAGTTCCAAATTGCACTTCAGAATTGTTGGATCATTTCCCAACTCCACCAACAATGTCCCATTTTCCTCTTCTGACATTTATCATTATCTTTTCCTATCATCTTAATCAATTTAAGATGTGTATACTGGTACCTCAGAATTATCTTAATTTGCATTTCTCTGATCAATTTATTTAGAGCATTTTTTTCATATGACTAGAAATGATTTTAATTTCTTTGCTTGAAAATTATCTGTTCATATCATTTGACCATTTATCAATTATAAGAACTTCTGTTCTTATAAATTTGAGTAAATTCTCTATATATTATCAGAATCTTTGGGTGTAAAATGTTTTCCCAGTTTACTGCTTCACTTTTAATCCTGGCTGCATTAGCTTTGTTTGTACAAAATCTTTTTAATTTAATATAATCAAAAATATCCATTTTGCATTTCATACTGTACTCTAGTTCTTCTTTAGTTATAAATCCCCTTCCTCTCCACAGATCTGAGAGGTAGAATATCCTTTGTTTTTCTAATTTGTTTATAGTATTACTCTTTATGTCTAAATCATGACGCCATTTTGATCTTATCTTAATTTAAGGTGTTAGGTGTAGGTCAATGTCTAGTTTCTACAATTTTCCTAGATAATTTTTATCAAATAGTGAGTTTTTAACCCAGAAGCTGGAGTCTTTGGGTTTATCAAACACTAGATTACTATAAATATTGACTTTGTGTCTTGTGAACCTGACTTATTTCACTGATCTACTGCTCTATTTCTTAGTCAGTAGCAAATGATTTTAATGACTGCTGCTTTTTTCATATAGTTTTAGGTCTGGTACAGGGAGGCAATCTTCATTTCCTCTTTTTTCCATTAATTTCCTTGAAATCCTTGACTTTTTATTCTTCCAGATGAACTTTGTTTCATTTTTTTTCTAGCTCTGTAAGGTAGTTTCTTGGCAATTTGATTGGTATCACACTGAACAAGTATATTAATTTAGGTAATATTGTATTGCTTAAGTATGAGCACTTGGTATTTTTCCAATTGTTTAGATCTAATTTTATTTGCATGGAGAATATTTTGTAATTATGTTCATATAATTCCTGACTTTATCTTGGCAGGTACATTCCTATAAATCTTATAATATCTACAGTTATTTTAAAAGGAATTTTTTTTGTATTCCTTGCTGCTGGACTTTGTTGATAACATTTAGAAATGCTAATGATTTATGTGGATTTATTTTGTATCCTGCAACTTTGCTAAAGTTGTTAATTATTTCTAGTAGTTTGTTGTTGTTGTTGTTGTTGTTGATTCTCTAGGATTCTCTGAGTTCGCCAATATATCATCTTCAAAGAATGATAATTTTGGCAAACATTCTTTTTCAACATCCTAAAAGATGACTCTATACATGGACTTGATTAGATGGTCAATATAGAAATTAGATTCATCATAGATTTAGCAAACAAAGGTGGAGAAATTCTATACTTCTACTTCTTTACTTCTCTATAACTATACTCTCTAAGTCAGTTAAAATGATGAGACTATAGGTATGACATAAATAACATCCCTTACAGATATGAAGTAGAAATGATAATAAACTCTGCAATATTATACAAGAGGTAGCAACAAAAACAATCTGAAAAAAAAGAATAGCAAGAAAGCCAAGCTATGTGATGAGGTTTTACAAATAGCTGGGTAAATAAGAAAAGCAAAAGGTAAAAGAGGAAGAAAAAGATATACCCAGTGGAATGCAGAATTTCAAAGAGTAGCAAGGAGAGATGAAATTTTCTTTAAAAAAATGCAAAGACATACAAGAAATCAATAAAATGGGAAAGATAATGGATCTCTTCAAGAAAATTAGAGATATCAAGGAATGTTTCTTGAGGAAAAAATGGTCACGATAGTTGAAAATGATAGGAGCTTAACAGAAATAGATGCGATTAAAAAGAGGTAGCAAGAATACACTAAAGAATCATATGAAAAAGATTTTAACACCACTGATAATCATAATGGTGTGGTTAGCAATTTAGAGTCATATTGAGAATGAAATCAATTGGATTATAGAAAGCATTGCTAAATAAAGCTAATGAAGGTAACAGAATTCCAGCTGAACAATGTAAAATCCTAAAATATAATGCTGTTAAAGTGTTATACTCAATATGCCAACAAATTTGAAAAACTCAACCGTGGCCACTGGATTGGAAAAGATCAGTTTATGCCCTAATCCTAAAGGAGGCCAATGCCAAAGAATGTTCAAATTACTGAATAATTGTGCTCATTTCACACACACAGCAAGGTTATGCTTAAGATTCTGCAAGCTAGACTTCAGTAACATATGAACTGAGAATTCAGAAGAACAGGCTGATTTTCAAATAACAGAGGAAATAGAAACCAAATTGCCGATATTCCCAATGTTCACTAGGTTATAGAGAAAGCAAGAGAGTTTCAGTAAACCATCTATTTCTGTTACAATGATTATACTAAGGTCTTTGACTGTATGAATCACAACAAAATATGACAAGTCCTCAAAGATATGGGAGTACTAGATCATTTTATTTGCCTCCTGAGAACCTGTATACAGGTCAAGAAGCAACAATTATAACTGGATGTGGAATATATTGGGCAAAATGTCATACTAGCTTAAACAAAGGCCAAAATCAAGGAAGCTCGGAGAAATGTCAATAGACTCAGATATGCAGATGATACCACTCTGATGGCAGAAAGTAAAAAATAATTAAGAAGTTTCTTGATAAAGGTGAAAAAGGTGAATGTAAATATCAACTTGAAACCTAAGATATTGGTTTTGGGTTCCATCACTTCCTATCAAATACAAAGAGAAAAAAATGGAAACCATTTTAGATTTTGCATCCTTAACTTCAAAAATCACTGCACATGATGGCAGCAGTCATGACATTAAAAGATACTTGCTCCTTAGAAGTAAAGTTACAGTAAATTATTCTAGAACCTAAGAAGCAGCGACATCACCTTGCTGACAAAGGTCCAATTAATCAAAGTCATGGCTTTATGGGTTTTCCAATAGTAATATATGGCTGTGAGCATTATATGAGGGAATCTGAAAGCTGCAGAATTGATACTTTTAAATGTGATGCTACAGAAGACTTTTGTGAGTCTCTGAAACATCAAGAAGTTCAAATCAGTCAATACTTAAAGAAATTAATTCATTTCACTGAAACATCATATACTGAAGCTGATGCTTAAATACTTTGGCCACATAATAAGAAGACAGGATTCATTGGGAAAGACCCTGATGCTGGGAAAGACTAAAGACAAAAGGAACATAAGACAGAAGAGGATAAGATAGATAGTATCATGGAAATGGAAATAACAAACATGAACTTGGACAGACTTCAAGAGATAGTGGGAGATAAAAGGACCCGGTTTGCTATTGTCCAGGGAGTCACAAAGAATCACACATGACTGAACACCAATACTATTGACTTGATTACCATTTCCAGAGCAAAAGATGAAGAAGGAATTCCATGATGTGGCCAAGCAGATAGAAAGATGTCTAGCACGGATGACTGAATGGGATGTGAAACATGCATAATCTGAGACTAATGACATAAAGTGGGTTAGGTGAGTTTTCACTAAAATATTCATTACTCAGAAAACCTCAACCCCAAGATGAAGTTTCAGAACTAAAGGGATTAATTCTCCCTCACAGTGATAAATATGATCTCTAGGTCTCAGAGTGAGTTGTTACAAGTGGAGAAAAGAAGAAAGTAAAACGATACCCTGCTCTATTATACCTCAAAGCCAACATGAAATGGTGAGGATCAAGAAATTTCTTATTATCTCTCCAAGAAAAATTTTCTCTTAAGGGCTAAGGTCTCCTTAACTATTGGTTTCTTTCTAACTGACAGTATAGCTCAAGTAATATTTTTTTAAGAGCCTTCAAAGATATAGTCTACTTTCATCTAGTCAATGACACAGCCTCCTTAAATTCAATTAGATAAAGCTCTTCTATATCTTGAAAACATTGTTAATACCTTATAAATATATCAAACCCCATTATCTGTGATTATTCTTATAACTGTATCAACTGAGTGTGGCAGTTTAAAAGACTCAAATCTTAATCCTTCACCACCACTTATATAGTTCTTATCTGGAGTTCACAACCCAGAGCCAGCCAAATTGTTTTAGGAATAATTTATTCTAGGGGAGACAACAGTCTTCCTGACCTAATACCCTTTTAATTGACATTAAAATACAAGATTATACTGAACCTTTTGGTTGTCCATGTACAAACTTTGAGTTAGGTGAAAAACAAAACATAGGAGTTAAATATAGCCCACTTATATTGAAATGAAGATTAATTCTAAAATAGTAGCTCATAGCTAGTTCTTAGTATATTCTGGGCACTGTGCTAAGCACTTTACAATTATTATTTTACTTGATCCTCACAATAACCTTACATAGGAGGTAGGTGCTAGTGTCATCTCTGTTTTACAAATGAGGAAATTGAAGCAAACAGGATTGAGTGACTTGTCCAGAGTCACATAGCTCGTGAGTGACTGAGACTAGATTTGAACTTGGGTCTTCCTGACTCTAAGATTGGCCCTCTATCCACTGATCCACCTATCTGTCCATCATTTTACTTTACAGATTAACAAACTAAAGTTCAGGGAGATAAATAAGTGACAAAGCTAGCAGAATGATCAACAGAAAATGTCTAGAGGTAGGGTTTAGAATCTATAAATTTGAAGGGAACCCCTGAAGTCATCAAGAGTCTTCTCTACAACATTGCACAAACTTCCATCCTTGACTTGAAGGCTCCTCATGAGGGGCAGCCAATTATTCTATCATGTTATCTTTTCTATTTTTGAATACCTTTGACTGTAATGAAATTTTTCTCACATAATGTTAAATCTGACTCTCCAAACTTTCTATCCATTGTTCCTGATTCTCCTTAGACAGACAAGCTAAGAAAAAGAGAAATAAATCACATCCCTTTTCCATATGACAGTCCTTCAAATACTGAAAGAGAACTAGCATATCACCCCAAGGCTTCTTTTCTTCAGGCTAAACATTAATTCCCTTCCCCTTCTTCATTTCCTGTGAGTACTCTTCAAAAAGCATGACTCAAAGCTTTTCACTCTCCTAAATCTCTTCTCTGAATACTCTCCATGGAATTCATATCCCTCCTAAAATGTAGCATCTAGAACTACTATTGTTAGTCTGATTAAGGCAGCCTACAAAGCAGGAGTTTACTTCTCTTTTCCTGCATAGTGCCTCTTTTCAGTCAATTTTGATGACATTATTACTTTTTTTTTTTTATTTTTTTGCTACCAGGTTAAACTACTAAATCATGTTGAGCTTCCAGTCCACTAAAAGCCACAGATCTTTTTCATATGAACTGCCTTTTACCTAACATTCTACCATCTTTTACTGTGATATTGGTTTTTTGAACCCAAGTGAAGCATTTTAAAATCATTCCCATAAAATTTGGTGGGGGTGGAGGCAAATCTTGTTTTAGATTATTGAGATGTTTTGAAATCATGACTCTTCTGCTCACTGAAGAGTATTAACTCTTCATCCCAGTTTTGTGTCATCTATGTATCTAATAAGTATGTCCTGATAAGTGTATCCAAGTCCCTATGACATATGGATGAAGACTGGAACTTTGATTTCACTGATATAGGCAATTCACAAATGAAGTAAAGTTTTTTTTACCAAAACATGTAAGGACCTTCTCTGAAAATTTTAAACTTAGAGGGATGTTTCAAGCACTGAAATGTTAAGTGATTCACCTAGCATCACATGGGTCCTGAACTGGTCTTTCTATCTCTGAGAGTATTTCTCTCTAACTGTTAAATTGTTAAAGGCAGAGATAAAAAGCATACATTTTTGATACTAGAGAGATAAGGACTCTTTATTAGAGTGGAGATCTATATTCTTTTTTCATTTTTTTTTCTTTTTTGGCTGAGGCAATTGAGGTTAAGTGACTTGCCCGGGGTCACATAGCTAGGAAGTATTATATATCTGAAGTCAAATTTGAACTCAGGTCCTCCTGACTTCAGGGCTGGTGCTCTATCTACTGCACCACCTAGCTGCCCCAGAGATGTATATTCTTTATTAACTATTCCTTCTGAATAATAATTCAGGTCAAAATTTCTTCTGTTATATGGATTATTTCTAATTTTTGTCCAAAAGGATGACATGAGAGAATTTGTCAAATACTATGGAAAATAAGTCATAATGATCTTCCCAAAAGCAATTTTTCCTAGCATGATTACATTTTTTTTTTGTTTTTATCTTGTTTTGTTTTGATTTCTGATTATGCAACAAGCTCTTTAAAAGAAAAAAAAAAGTGAGCCTTGCCAGTTTCAGCACCAGAATTTGGTCTGAGCTGAGAGTAAAACAGTCTCAATGAAATTGAGATGGTGCATTTCACAGTTTTAAAGAATGTGAAAATTTAATTATTCCCTCAAAAATATCAGGGTAATAATACGTAGTTGGCACAGTAGAATGCCAAGCAGAGGGAATCCAACAGTTCATTTTGATAGGACTCTGGTTCCCTGGTAGCCAAGTTCACACATTCTAGCTGGCTTTGAAGAATTCCTGAATGCTCCCGAATCCTAGGCCCCAATTCAGGAAACCAGGTTATCCATTATTCATCAGGACTTCACACCAAATTTCTAAATTAGAATCTGACCTGGAAAAAGAAAAGCCTGTGTTCCTTTAAATTCTTTTAAAATATTGTTGTTTCCCATAATGTGATGGGTGGTAATACGATGTGACAGATCAAAGAAAGGGTATCAGTTGAGATTCTAAGAGCATATTGAGAGAGCAAATAATAACAATCAACATTTTAAAAATCAAGTTTTCAACTATAATTCATATTTCATAATGTATATTGTCAAAATAGTCATTTAAAAATTAGAAACTATAAATTTTTAAACTTTCTCTTAAGAGAAGGGTTAGTGCTCTCTACTTCCTTAAATTCCATCTTTAAAAGGAATAACTAACATCTTGGAAGTTAGGTTGATCAGAGTGACTTTGCTAACTTATTTGCCTTCACCCCTACCAAGTATAGCACCAAGCCTAGGGCACAAAGACTTTTTTTTTTCCCTTTTTGGTCATGGGAAGTGTGTCAAGGAGCTTTAACAGTTGTGTAACTGAAACCATTAGGCTGCTTACAGCTGGATACCTCCCTCTGACAAAGCAGTGTTCAGCCTGTAGCAGTCTCTCCAAATGAGTGAAATGCTAATTCATGAAGTGTTTGCTGTTGCAAGTCAAAGAGAATCTATTTACAGAGATGAGAGCTGGGCAGAGGAGCACCCAAGAAGAAGGGGGGAGGTCTCCCCAAGCCACTAGACCTAGTGATTGCTGTTGTCACAGTAAATAATAGGACCACACAAAATGTGTTAATTGCTGGAAGGCAGGTCTGAGAGGTTCTCTTAATGAGGATGAATGAGTTTCTTACAGAAATTTTCAGCTTATTGTCAGCATTTTCATTGTCTTTTCACACTATGTGGAAGGGCCCATTTGGATTCTATGTGCTCTGAATGCCAACATTCCCAAGCAGAGGCAACCCAGCAACCAAAACCAGGTAGCCACATTACCAATGCTAATACAACCCTGCTGCATGTCAATTGTGCTGCTGCTATTCCTGCCTGTGTCCCTGGTTTTGACATCTCTGCGTGTGTACATGTTGTGTACAGATGTGCATCAGCCTTAGCTCACAGCGAGAATATCAACAGCAAGCCCTTAGCAACAGAGACTGAAAGTTATTTCTACTGAGCTGTAAATGTAAGAGGGAGATAGAGTGGGGACAAATGCAACTGTCCAACTCACTGTGATCAATCTTAAAGTAGCTCCCATTTAATGAATAAATCATGAGATGTTTATAGACAGATCAAGATTCAGCTGAGGTGACTAAATAATAAGTGTAGGCAATGTAATGATAATAAAAATATACCCACTAAAGTCTTCCTGAGAGAAGTCACTGAAGAGCTTAGAGAGAAATTGACAATAGAAAACAAACAAACCCAAAAACAAAACCTCTTCCTCAATGGGCAAAATTAAAATAGTAAGCAGTAGATGGAGTATTTCTTTGCTCTTAGTGAATTTGGTATCCCTAAAAGATATTTTTATATGTTATAATCACATTTAGCTATATCCAGAAAATATTTATTGGGAATGTACTATGTGTCCAGTCCAGAACTATTCATACGAAGGAACAAAAAAGAAATATACTTAATTCTGCCCTTAAGACATTTAACATCATGTTGTAGAGACAAGATATAATCCAATGAAGCAAATAGGAAGAATAATACAAATGTCAAGAGGCCTGCTTTGGCATATGACAAGTTTTTTTTAATTATTAATTTTATAATTATAACATATTTGACAGTACATATGTATAGGTAATTTTTTACAACGTTATTCCTTATACTCCCTTTTGTTCCAAATTTTTCCTCTCCTTCCCTCCACTCCCTCCCCTAGATGGCAGACATTCCCATATATATTAAATATGTTATAGTATATCCTAGGTACAATATATATGTGCAGAACCGAATTTTGTTGTTGTTGTTATTGCAAAGGAAGAATTGGATTCAGAAGGTAAAAATAACCTGGGGAGAAAAACAAAAAATGCTAACAGTTTACACTCATTTCCCAGTGTTCCTTCTCTGGGTGTAGGTGATTCTGTCCATCACTGATCAATTGGAATTGGATTAGTTCTTCTCTATGTTGAAGATATCCACTTCCATCAGAATACATCCTCATATAGTATTGTTGTTGAAGTGTATAATGATTTCCTAGTTCTGCTCGTTTCACTCAGCATCAGTTGATGTAAGTCTCTCCAAGCCTCTCTGTATTCATCCTCCTGGTCATTTCTTACAGAACAATAATATTCCATAACATTCATATACCATAATTTACCCTACCATAATTTACCCAACCATTATCTAATTGATGGACATCCATTCATTTTCCAGTTTCTAGCCACTACAATAAAGGCTGCCACCAAACATTTTGACACATGCAGGCCCCTTTCCTTCCTTTAGTATTTCCTTGGGATATAAGCCAAGTAGTAGAACTGCTGGATCAAAGGGTATGCACAGTTTGATAACTTTTTTGGGCATAATTCCACATTGCTCTCCAGAATGGTTGGATTCTTTCACAACTCCACCAACAATGCATCAGTGTCCCAGCTTTCCCACATCCCCTCCAACATTCATCATTATTTGTTCCTGTCATCTTAGCCAATCTGACAGGTGTGTAGTGGTATCTCAGAGTTGTTTTAATTTGCATTTCTCAATCAATAGTGATTTGGAATACTCTTTCATATGAGTGGAAATAGTTTTAATTTCATCATCTGAAAATTGTCTGTTCATATCCTTTGATCATTTATCAATTGGAGAATGGCTGAATTTCTTATAAATTAGAATCAATTCTCTGTATATTTTGGAGATGAGCCTTTATCAGAACCTTTACCTATAAAAAATATTTTCCCAATTTGTTACTTCCCTTCTAATCTTGTTTGCATTAGTATAGTTTGTATAGAAACTTTTTAGTTTGATGTAATCAAAATCTTCTATTTTGTGATCAATAATGAACTCTAGTTCTCCTCTGGTCATAAATTCCTTCTTCTTCCACAAGTCTGAGAGGTAAACTATCCTATGTTCCTCTAATTTATTTATGATCTCATTCTTTATGCCTAAATCTTGGACCCATTTTGATCTTATCTTAGTATGTGATGTTAAATGTGGGTCCATGCCTAGTTTTCTGCCATACTAATTTCCAGTTTTCCCAGAAGTTTTTGTCAAATAATGAATTCTTATCCCAAAAGTTGGGATCTTTGGGTTTGTCAAATACTAGATTGCTATTTTTATTCACTATCTTGTCCTATGAAGCTAACTTATTCCACTGATCAACTAGTCTATTTCTTAGCCAATATCAAATGGTTTTGGTAACTGCTGCTTTATAATATAGTTCTAGATCAGGTTCAGCGAGGCCACCTTCATTTGATTTTTTTTCTTCATTACTTCCCTTGAAATTCTCGACCTTTTGTTCTTCCATATGAATTTTGTTGTTATTTTTTCTAGGTCATTAAAATAGTTTCTTGGGAATCTGATAGGTATAGCACTAAATAAATAGATTAATTTAGGGAGTATTGTCATCTTGATTATATTCGTTCACCCTATCCAAACAGTAATTAATGTCTTTCCAATTATTTAAATATGACTTTATTTTTGTGGCAAGTATTTTGTAATTTTGCTCATATAATTCCTGACTTTCCTTTGGTAGATATATTCCCAAATATTTTATACTATCAATAGTTATTTTGAATGGAATTTCTCTTTGTATCTCTTGATGTTGGATTGTGTTGGTAATGTATAAAAATGCTGTGGATTTATGTGGATTTATTTTGTATCCTGCAACTTTGCTAAAGTTCTGAATTATTTCTAATAGCTTCTTAACAGAGTTTTTGGGGTTCTCTAAGTATACCATCATGTCCTCTGCAAAGATTGATAGTTTGATTTCCTTATTACCTACTCTAATTCCTTGGATGTCTTTCTTGGCTCTTATTGCTGAGGCTGGTGTTTCTAGTACAATATTGAATAGTAATGCTGATAGTGGGCAACTTTGTTTCACTCCTGATCTTACTGGGAAAGGTTCCAGTTTATTGCCATTACATATGATGTTTACTGACAATTTTAAACATATGCTCTTTATTATTTTAAGGAATATTCCATGTATTCCTATACTATCCCAGGGTTTTTAGTAGACATGGATGTTGGATTTTATCAAATGCTTTTTCTGCATCTATTGAGATGATCATGTTTTTTTGTAAATTTGGTTATTGATATGGTCAGATTATGCTAATAGTTTTCCTAATATTGAACCAGCCCTGCATTCCTGTTAAAAAGCCCATTTGGTCATAGTGTATTATCTTGGGGATGATTTTCTGCAGTCTTTTTTACTAATATTTTATTTAAGATTTTAGCATCAATATTCATTAGGGAGATTGGTTTATAATTTTCTTTCTCTGTTTTCAGCCTACCTGATTTAGGTATCAGTACCATGTCTGTGTCATAAAACGAATTTGGTAGGACTCCTTCAATCCCTATTTTTTCAAATAATTTATATAGCATTGGAGTTAGTTGTTCTTTAAATGTTTGATAGAATTCACATGTAAATCCATCTGGTCCTGGAGATTTTTTCTTAGGGAGTTGGCTAATAGCTTGTTCTATTTCATTTTCTGAAATGGGAGTATTTAGACTATTTACTTTTTCCTCAGTTAATCTGGGCAAGCTATAATTTTGAAGGTATTCTTCCATTTCATTTAAGTTATCAAATTTATTGGCATAAAATTGGGCAAAGTAGCTCCTGACAATTGTTCTAATTTCCTCTTCATTAGTGGTGAGTTCTACCTTTTCATTTTTAAGACTATCAATTTGCTTTTTCTCTTTCTTTTTTTTAATCAGATTTACTAAGGGTTTGTCTATTTTGTGGGTTTTTTCATAGAAACAACTCTTAGTTTTATTAATTAATTCAATAGTTTTTTGTTTTGTTTTTTTTACTTTCAATTTTATTAATTTCACCTTTTATTTTTAGAATTTCAAGTTTGCTGTTTATCTGGGGGTTTTTAATTTGTTCCTTTTCTAGCATTTTTAGTTGTAAGCCCAATTCATTGACCTTCTCTTTCTCTATTTTATGCAAGTAGGCCTCTAGAGATATAAAACTTCCCCTTATTACTGCTTTGGCTGTATCCCACACATTTTGGTATGATGTCTCATTATTGTCATTTTCTTGGGTGAAGTTATTAATTATATTTATGATTTGCTGTTTCACCCAATCATTCTTTAATATGAGATTATTTAGTTTCCAATTATTTTTTGGTTCATTTTCCCCTGGCTTTTTATTGAATGTAATTTTCATTGCATTGTGGTCTGAAAAGGATGCATTTACTATTTCTTCTTTAATGCATTTGATTTTGAGATTTTTATGTCCTTGTATATGATCAATTTTTGTATAGGTTCCATGAACTGCTGAGAAGAAAGTGTATTCCTTTCTGTCTCCATTTAGCTTTAGCCAAAGATCTATCATATCAAACTTTTCTAGTATTCTATTTACCTCTTTGAGTTCTTTCTTATTTATTTTGTGGTTTGATTTATCTAATTCTGAGAGTGCAAGGTTGAGATTTCCCACTATTATAGTTTTGCTGTCTATTTCTTCTTGCAGCTCTCTTAATTTCTCTTTTAAGAATTTAGATGCTGCACCATTTGGTGCATATATGTTTAATATTGGTACTGCTTCATTATGTATGCTACCCTTTAGCAGGATATAATGCCCTTCCTTATCTCTTTTAATTAGATCAATTTTCGTTTTTGCTTGATCTGAGATGAGGATAGCTACCCCTGCTTTTTTGGCTTCACCTGAAGTAAATTCTGCTCCACCCTTTTACTTTTATTCTGAATGTAACACCCTGTTTCAGGTGTGTTTCCTGTAAACAACATATAGTAGGATTCTGGCTTTTAATCCAGTCTGCTAACTGCTTCCTCTTTATGGGGGAGTTTATCCCATTCACATTTATGGTTAGAATGACTAATTCTATATTGCTTTTCATCCTGTTAACCCCTACTTATGCTTTTCTCCTTTCCTTCCCTCCTACCCCCCTCCACAGTATTAAACTTGTGAGCACCACTTGTTTTTCACAGCCTTTTTAGTATCCCTCCCCCACCTTAAAGTTCCTCCCCTTATTTTACCCCTTTTCCTCACAATTTCCGTATTCCCTTCCCCTTAGCTTACTCCTTCCCTCTCACTTTTCAATGAAGTGAAAGAAGTTTCACCATAAATTGAATATGTCTATTGATACACACTATGTTCATCCCCCTCCTTTCTTTCTCTCAGATATAATAGGTTACCTTTGCCTCTTTGTGAGATGTAGTACCACCACTTTACCCTTTTTTATGATATAATTTCCTTTCCACCTCTGGTTTCTAGGACAAATTTTACATGTGTTCTTTACATATCTTTGTGGCAGAAATATGGTTCTCAAGATTTCTTTTTACCTTTTTAGAAATATCTTGAGTTCTGTATTTAAAGATCAAACATTTTGTGTAGATCTGGTTTTTTCATTGAGAATAGATGGAATTCATTTATTTCATTAAATGTCCATCTTCTTCCTTGGAAAAGGATGCTCATTTTTGCTGGGTAAATTATTCTTGGCTGCATACAAGTTCCTTAGCCTTTCAGAATATCATATTCCAGGCCCTTTGTTCCTTTAATGTGGATGCTGCTAAATCCTGGGTTATCCTTATTGTGATTCCTCCATATCTGAATTGCTTTTTTTTCTAGCAGCTTCCAATATTTTTTCCTTCATCTGATGGTTGTTGAACTTGGTCACTATACTTCTTGGCGTTTTGATTTTAGGGTCCCTTTCAGTAGGTGAATGATGAATTTTTTCAATTTCTATTTTACCTCTGTTTCTAAAACTTCTGGGAAGTTCTCTTTGATAATTTCCTGGAAAATAGTGTCCAGGCTCTTTTTTTCCTCCTATTTTTCAGTCAGTCCAATATTCTCAAATTGTCTCTCCTGGAGCTGTTTTCCAGCTCTGTTGTCTTTCCAATAAGATACTTGACATTCTTTTCAATTGTTTTGTTTTTCTGGTTTTGCTTGGTTTCTCCTTGGGTCATTCATTTCTACTTGTTCCATTCTAATTATCAATGATGTATTTTCTTCACTCACTTTTTAAAATATCTTTTTGTAATTGTCCAATTGAGTTTTTAAGTGAGTTTTTTTCTTCTATGGAATTTTTTTCCATTTCACCCATATTATTTTATAGAGAGCTGTTTTTTTTTTTTTTTTCCAACTCACTAATTTTATTTCTCAATGATTTGTTTTCTTTATCCACTCTGGATGACTTCTCCAGACTCTCTTGCCAAGCTTCCCTATCCTTTTCCCATTTTTTCTTCTAGCTCTCTTGTGAGAGCCTTTTTGATTTCCTCTATGAGATTTTTGTGCATTGAGCAGCAGTTCATATCCCCCTTAGGGGATTCTTCTCGAGACAGTCTGCTTTTAGTCTCCTCAGGGTTTGAAATCTGCTCTCTCTCCATACAGAAACTGTCAAAGGTTAGAGCCCTTTTAAATTTTTTGTTCATTTTCTCAGAGTGGGGATCAAAGAAAACAAATTGACAAGAGAAACAATTGGTCTGTTTCTGAGGAGGGGGGAATGGGGCTGGATGGTGTTACCAAGCTTCCTCTACAGACTGGTGGAGATAGCAGCAAGGCACTAGCAGGACAGTGCTAGCTGTGCTGTGCTGCATCTGCATTCTGAGGCTCTTAGAATTCGCTGAGTCACTCTGGGTGGGGGTGGGGGTGGCAGGTCCCCAGAGATGCTAGTTTTCTGGGGTTTTATTCTTTACCTCTGGTGTTTACACCTTCTCCCCTGCTCCTGGCTTGCTGCCAAGATGGAACATCCACACTGGGGTAAAAGTTGTTTTGCAGAAATGGAAGAGATTGCACCCCTCCCCTCTCAGGTCTGAGCAGTGTGAGCTGCCTGCCTAGCTCTTGCTGCTTGCCCTCAGTCTGTGCCCAATTTGTTCGTCCCCTCCCCCGAGCAAACACAGACCTTCTTTGGTGAATTTCAAGGATGTCTTCTGTTAGTGATTATTTGTGGGTTTTTTTTTTCAGTCAAGCATTAATTCTGAGGCTTGTCATGAAGTAAATTCTGAGAGAAAACACAGAGCTCAAGCAGCTGTGAGCCTCCAATCCACCATCTTGGCCAGAAGTCTGGCATATGACAGTTTTAGCTTTAAGTCATGTCTTTGGCAATACTAGCTATGTGATTGTAGAAAAGTCATAACTACTTGGGATCCCAAGTAATCCTCTGAGAGCATAAATTGTTGTTTTTTTTTAATTTTTATTTTATTTTATAATTATAACTTTTTTGACAGTACATATGCATGGGCAATTTTTTACAACATTATCCCTTGCACTTACTTCTATTCAGATTTTTTCCCTTCCTTCCCCAACCCCCTCCCCCAGATGGCAAGCAGTCTTATATATGTTAAATATATTACAGTATATTCTAGATACAATATATGTGTGTAGAACCGAATTTTTTGTTGCACAGGAAGAATTGGATTCAGAAGGTAAAAATAACAGTTTATATTCATTTCCCAGTGTTCCTTTTCTGGATGTAACTGGTTCTGTCCATCATTAATCAATTGGAATTGGATTAGCTTTTCTCTATGTTGAAGAAATCCACTTCCATCAGCATACATCCTCATACAGTATCATTGTTGAAGTGTATAATGATCTTCTGGTTCTGCTCATTTCACTCAGCATCAGTTGATGTAAGTCTCTCCAAGCCTCTCTATTTCTCCTGTTGGTCATTTCCTATAGAACAATAATATTCCATAACATTCATATACCATAGTTTCCCCAACCATTCTCCAATTGATGGACATCCATTCATCTTCCAGCTTCTAGCCACTATGAAAAGGGCTGCCACAAACATTTTGGCACATACAGGTCCCTTTCCCTTCTTTAGTAGTTCCTTGGGGTATAAACCCAGTAGTAGTATGGCTGGGTCAAAGGGTATGCACATTTTGATAACTTTTTGGGCATAATTCCAGATTGCTCTCCAGAATAGTTGGATTCTTTCACAACTCCACCAACAATGCATCAGTGTCCCAGTTTTCCCACAGCCCCTCCAACATTCATCGTTATTTGTTCCTGTCATCTTAGCCAATCTGACAGGTGTGTAATGATACCTCAGAGTTGTCTTAATTTGCATTTCTCTGATCAATAGTGATTTGGAACACTCTTTCATATGAGTGGAAATAGTTTTAATTTCATCATCTGAAAATTGCCTGTTCATATCCTTTGACCATTTATCAATTGGAGAATGGCTTGATTTCTTATAAATTAAAGTCAATTCTCTGTATATTTTGGAGATGAGGCCTTTATCAGAACCTTTAACTGTAAAAATTTTTTCACAATTTGTTACTTCCCTTCTAATCTTGTTTGCATTAGTTTTGTTTGTGCAGAAACTTTTTAATTTGGTGTAATCAAAATGTTCTATTTTGTGATCAATAATGGTCTCTAGTTCTCCCTTGGACACAAACTCCTTCCTCCTCCACAAGTCTGAGAGGTAAACCATCCTATGTTCCTCCAATTTATTTATGATTTAGTTCTTTATGCCTAAATCTTGGACCCATTTTGATCTAATCTTAGTATGTGGTGTTAACTGTGGGTCCATGCCTAGTTTCTGCCATACTAATTTCCAGTTTTCCCAGCAGTTTTTGTCATATAATGAATTCTTATCCCAAAATTTGGGATCTTTGGGTTTGTCAAAGATTAGATTGCTATTTTTATTCACTATCTTGCCCTGTGAACCTAACCTATGCCACTGATCAACTAGTCTATTTCTTAGCTAATACCAAATGGTTTTGGTGACTGTTGCTTTATAATATAGCTTTAAATCAGGTACACTTAGACCACCTTCCTGAGAGCATAAATTGTAGTGTAATCTGCAATTGTGGTGTTATAATGACTGAGAAAAAGAACAACAACAAAAAAATACTAGGGATAAGTTTAGATCATCTACAAACATCTGCATAACCATTGATGTGTTAAATGTAAGATCCTGGTCTGAAAATTAATGATTTAACATGCTCTTAGCAGAACAAAACAAAGATTATATTGTTAGTTTCGTTGTAAATGAAGGTAGAAGACATAAATGGAAAGGCAGCTCAAAGCTTCTCCTTGTACAGAAGAATAAAAGAGTTGGCAAGGTTAGTTTAATGTTGTTCTCTTGGGCAATAAGAAATATCATTTCAAGATTATTTTGCCTTGAATTTCTCAAAATAACTATAAACAGTAGGAATACCATGAAGATAACTTCAGATATATGCATATGTATTGCAGAGAATAAATAGAGACATTCTTCAAAGATTTTGACAAGTCTCTATTAACAATGTTAACAAAGAATATAGCAGTAAACTCCTTGAGGGCAAGGAAAATAATTCATGCTGGAACTGTATGTAGAACAGAATAGGAACCTAACTAAGATTTGTTGAATTAAATTGAATTCATGGTGTTTTTAATGTAAAAGTTGACACAAAATAGGAGGGTGAAAATATGTTGGAAAATACAGTTTGTGATGAATAAATGAAATACAATAAAGGTTTATAGATTATATAGAAAGCTCACAACTCTATTTTATGAATATTTTCTTCATGAAAATTATGGATAACACCAGCGCATGGCTATATCAAACAATATAAAAAACGAAATTGAAGTTAGTCATTGACAGCTTGGAATAAAATTTAAAGCAAAAACTAAATTAGAAGATAAGGTAAAGATAGCAAGGAATTATAAACATTTAAAAGATTTTTAACCCAAAGCATTTTAATGTAATTAATGCTTAATTTTTTAAAATGGATTCAATTTGACTGTTATTATTTCATGGAATTATCAAAATTTCTTTAGAAATTAATCAATGTTAAATAGTCTCCACAATGAAGAAGACACAAAAGCTCAGAATTCATTATAGCAAAGAATCATTTAATCTTCTTGACAAGTGAAGACACATGGAAATCAAGGACATTGTCAATTTAGAATATATATACTTATAAAATATCAAAATCAGGATGATGGAAGATTGAAAAGCAGTCTAACCTCACAAAATAGTTATATGTATGTAAAGAAAATTTGGAATGAAACTATGTGAACTATGTGACTATGAGAGCAAATATCTGTGAAAATGATCTATATTGAACCCTTCTCCACAAATTCACATATTCAAAGATGTTTTTATCTTACCAAATAAACTTTCCCTTTTTTAACTATCTAATTTCTTTTAAGAGAAATATCCTTTCAGTAACTCAAATTCATCTTTATCTCTTCCCTACTCCTTACCCCCACTTCATATATAAAACCATTTACCAAATCTCAGTAGGTATTTACCCACAATTCTACTTGATTCAAACCCTTCCCTCTATTAACCTAGATATCCCCATAGTTCAGACTCTCAAGTGTCTTTCTCCTATACTGTTGTAATAGCCCCAAGTGTTTTATCTCTTAGCTCTCTAATCCATCTTTTACACAACTACAAAGTTGATATGTCTAAATTGTAAATTTTTATACTTTTGCCTATAGTATAAATTGAAGATAAATTGAAATAGATAGAGCACTGAGCCTAGAGTCAGGAAGACTTGAATTTAGCAGTCCCAGACCCTTTCTAGCCATGCAATCCCAGGTAAGTCACTTAACCTCTGATTGTCTGACAAAAGGATCCCTTGGATCTAGTGGAAAAAGAGATAACAAACCACTCTAGTTTCATTGCCAAGAAAGCCCCATAGACTGTTGGTCCATTGAATTATGAGAAATCAGACACTATTGATCTAGTGAATAGCACAGAATAAAATAAATAGATAAATTCCTTAACCTACCTGGTTCAAACTCAACTTTACTTACTTGTTTCTCATTACTTGCTAGACAAAGTGGATTAATAACTAATCCTTGGATTCAACATGCTACCTCCCACTTTTATGCATCTATACAAGCCTTTCACTATACCTTGAATGCACTATTTTTTCCCTATCTTTCAAAATCCTTGTTGTCCTTTAAGGCTCAGTTTAAATGTTACTTCCTTTGTGAAACTTTTAACTATTGATGTTTTCTCCTTTATCAATTTTCCTTGTTCTAAATTTATATACATATTGTATCACCTATTATAGAATACAAAAATCCTCAAGGGCTGAAACTTTTATTTGTCTTTGTATCTTTCCAGACTAGTTTTATGTTGCTCTCTCTTGAACACTCTGAGGTCCATACATATTCTCCTTTATTCAGAATATTCTATCTGTGCCTTTATATGGTTGAAATTATAGCATGCTCATAGGCCATATACCCCAGTAAAACTCTATGGGCAGTGTTGATTATTCCAAGATATGGGATGATTTTCCCTAGTAGAATGGGCAAATGAGAACAATTGTCTCCAACAACAATAAAAATAGCTGAAGCAAACACTATGGAGTGCTTAGAATTTGGTCAGACAGTGAAGACTCCAAAGTCATTCACATCATCCCAGACCATAATCAGTCATCTTGACTTTTTGTCTTATTGCTGCACTGCAATGACTCTGGAAGAGCAAGGCTATTTTGGGCTACTGTACCTCACTTAAATCCAATTCACAAAGAAGTCAAAACTTCACCCTTACATGATGTCTTTGGTCCTCTTCAAAATGAAGGATGAACAAGCATAGCCTTCTGCCTATAATGGTCTCCTTCATTCCTGCATTTCTGAATCCCTCATTTTCTTCAAGGTTCAATTCTGGTATAACTTCCTCCATGAAAGATGTTTTTCTGACACTCCCCATTTTTAGTGTTTTCCCATGCAAAATTACTTTTACATGAAATATAAATTTACATAAATATGAAATTTATATTTATTTATGTGTGTATCTATTGTGCCTACTCAGGAGAATGACAGCTCCTTAAGATAGGAACTATTTCATTTTGATCTTTATAAGCTTGGACTTGGGATATAACTAAAACATGCTTATTGAATTAAATTGAAGTAAAGCAAAATGAATTCCTAGTACCTAGCAAAATGCCTTGTATGTAATAGGTGCTCAGGGAGAAAAAAAAAAAAAACTTAATTTAGTGCATTTGAATTGAATCCTATTTAATCAAATTGACTGTAGGAAGATAAAAAATATTTGAAGTAAAATATATTTCAATGTCTATTGTGTCACATGAAGTAATGGAATTGGCACCCAAGATAATGAAGTTGGGAAGATCAGCTGGACCCAACAAAATGTATGTAATAGAAACTTGTGTCTGAGAGAATACAATATTAAAAGCATTCAGGGATCCATTTTCAAATTACCTCAAAAAAAGAACATGGAAGTAAAATTGCCTGAAGGAGGTGGCCAAGAAGGTATTAGCAACAACCAATCTATATGATTAACTTAATCAGCCTTATAAAACATTTCTAAGATTATGAGACTTATACATTATTGGGATATTGTTTATTAAAAGTATAAGGAGGAAACAGGTAAGCTTTCAAATAATTCTGTATAAAAGATCACATCTTCATAATTTCAAAAATTAAATGTACAATGAATATAAGATGCCACCATGTTTGTTATTAAGAAGAAGCAATTGACTCAGCAAAATACAGATTTATAGGTTCTCCTAAAAGAAGAAGATTTCTATCTATATATTAAAAAAAAAACATAGAAATCCTTGTTAGATGTAATCCAAGAGAAAAGCTTCAGGATCTTTACAATTTGTATTAAGCAAAGTAAAACATAGGGAGACATATACTCAGCAAAAATGTTCATCACTATGGAGGCTGCTCTGCATAAAGTCTAATTAGCAAGATAATAATAACAACATTTAATTAACATTTAGAACAAAACTTTAATGTTTGCAAGATACTTTACATATATCAAGTACTTTCTAGGCTGGTGCTGTCATTATTCCCATTTTCTGTAGGAGAAAACTGAGTGTGGCAGAGGTAATGTATGAGTGTTCGTGTAGTGTATTGTATTTGAAATCAGGAACATCTAACCCATATATTTATTAGTGACTATGAGCAAGTCACATAACTTTCCTGTCTCTCAGTTTACTCATCTATAAAATGATGAAAATATCATTCAGTTCATTTTCCACTTCTAAAACTGTGATCCTATAAGTCTTTGACCTAGGTCTAATAGGACCAGCGTTCTACAGAAAATAAGTGCCTGAAACCAAATCCAGATCTTCAATAGTGAAAGAGTCTTTTGGAAAAGAAATTACCATTAAAACACATGTGTGTCTGAGTGTCTGTGTGTGTTTTCTCTGTATATCTGTGTATATACACAGAGATAATCGAGAAAAGGAGAGGTATTACTTACTAAGAGGAGAACAACAGGCTTCATTATAAGTGATGTGCTGAATCTTGAAGAATTGGGGATTCTGAGAGGTGGAGGTCAGAAGGGAATGCAGGTCTGTTCTTTTTGCAGAAAGCTTTGTGCTTGTTGTACCAAACTTCATTTCATGAGGGGGATCTCCTTAATGAAATCCATGGACTAGTCAGTTAGTCAGCAAGCATTTACTTAATGCAATGTGCCAGGCACTGTGTTAGACACTGGGAATACAAACTCAAATAGGAAAAAAAAAAAAAAAACAACAACAATTCCTATCTTTGAAATTTACATTCTAATAATGCATAAAAGCTAGCTGAAGGTAAGAAGAAGAGGGCATAAGGACACTTAGCACAGTAGCAGGGATCTGTATTGTACCTTGTAAGAAATGAAGAGATGTGTGGCTTGAATATTTCCCTTAAATGGAGATTCTGAGAAGAGCCATACATTCAGAAAATGAAATTCTTCAAAATGTTTCAAAACATGTATGGCAACTGGAGATATATACATACATATATATGTGTGCTTGTGTGTGTGGTATGTATAAATTCCTTTATCAAATGCATGATAAAGGATGTATGATATATAACTATATAGCATGATATATAATCTTGCAGTTATGAAATAAAATAAAAGTTTCAAGGTGATTAGGGAAGAAGTGAAGAGATTGGAATACTATTTGTACTTAGATTTTATTGGGAGTTTTTTAACCTAAAAATAATATAAAACATCCATTCACCTGATCAACTGTAATGGATTAGGCTCTTCTAACAATGAGGTAATTCAAGACAGTTCCAAAAGATTTGGGGTAGAAAATGTCATCCACAACCAGGAAGAGAACTATGGAGACTGAATATGGAATGAAGCATAATATTTTCATCTTTGTTTTTTCTTCTGATTTTTTTTTCCTTTTTGGTCTTATTTTTCTTGCACAATATGACAAATATGGGAATATGTTTAAAATGGCTGCACATATTTAACCTATATCATAGTGCTTGCTGTCTCGGGGACAGGGATGGGGATGAGAAGGGAGAGAAAAATTTGGAACACAAAGTCTTTCAAAAATGAACGTTGAAAACTATCTTTACATGTATTTGGAAAAATAAAATACTATTGAAAAAAATTCATTCACTAAGGCCATTGCTAAGAAAAAAGAATTATATAGGATGAGGACCCAAATTCTTCATCTGGGCCTAATACTAACAAATATCATTGGAGCCAAATTTCATTCAGTGGACATGCCTGTTTTAAATGGATGCTATTTTCAGCACAACCCTTAGAGAAACACTAAGAGGAGGTAAATTATTTTTAAGTTAGCCAATTCCATTATAGAGTTTTGTTCCTACTTCTAGTCTTCAGTAGTTGTCTAAGACCAAGTACTTACAAATAGATGTGTATTTTATTTCTTCTGTTAAGTGTGAACAATCGGATGTAGAATTCTGTCACTCATTTCAAGAATGTTTGGTAAGCAGATATACATACAAATTCTTCTGTCACATATAGAAAGAGTGACATAAGTTTTTCCACATCTGTGGTGGTATTAAGATGTCAGTCAGTATAAGATGCTATTTATATTTCTAGGCCCTCTTCTTTATTCTGATGTTTTAATTTCTCTGATAGCATTTATGATACTTGCTTACGATAGAAGGGAAAGAGAATAAAAATCATTCACTGAAAACAGGTACATTATTACAGTCAACAAACTTTCCGTAGTTGCATAAGATATAAGGGACTTCAAAGGTTATCTTGCTGGAAAACTTAGAGATTATCTTGTCTAAACCCTCATTTTAAAAATCTATCTGAAGCTCATAACTGACAATGGCTCAAGGAAATAAAAGAATAAAAGAAATACCCCATAACTGACTCCTAATTACTTATTATGCCCCTTTTCAGTTTCTTCCTTCTTCAATCTGTTTTTCACATCTATTATCTTAGTAATTTCAGTAATTTTGCAGAGGTTTGAACATATCATTTCCTTATTTCACATATTTAACCTATATCAAAGGGAAGGGGAAGTAAAGGAGAGAGAAAAAATTTGGAACACAAAGTTTTACAAAAATTAATGTTGAATTAATGTTTTACATGTATTTGGAAAAATAAAATACTATTTATGGAGGGGAAAATATAATTCCCTTGCTTAAAAAAATTCTCGATGCTTTCATTGCTTACCAAATAAACACAAATTCCTCCGGGGACTTTCTAACTTTTCTAACCTCATTGCATATTTCTACCTTTCACATGTCTTCCAAACCATAATATTTGACCTTCACTGATTTCACCTTATTTGGGCTCCAAGACTTTCTCCCCACCATTCTCCATACTCAGAATGGTTTCTGTGGTATCATTTCTTTCCTTTAAGAACTAGTTCAACAACTATTTGTTTATTGAAAAATGAAGCTCATTTGAATTAATGCATGTAATTCATATTATCTGATGACTTCTTTAGTCTGATGGCTTTTCTTATATATTTGCTTCTATGTGGGCCATAATTTTACCCATTTGTAGGCACTTTTAAAGCTATCAAATCCAGTCCTCTCTCTGTGTGTTTTATATTCTCTTGTTCTTTGCAGTCATTCTTTAAGGAGTTGGAATATAGAATAATGTATATTTTTAAAATAGATTATTGTATTTGTATCACTTTGTTTTCTTCATTCTTTTAAATGCTCTATATACCATGTTAACTATATACAGTAAGCTATCTTATACTATATAAGGCATAGTCGTTGAAAAGGTATGGTACTTAGACTTATAAGACTCTGTACAAGTGATTCCTTTAATCTCTTTGGGCTTCAGTTTTTTCCATCTACAAAGTGGCAAATACTCATACTCCTTACCTCATAGGGGTAGTTCCATTTCTCACTGATCTGCTCGCTTGACTTTTTGGATTTCTTTTTCTTCCATTCCTTAAAAGTCTCTTCACTGTAGAACTTATCCCTGTAGCTCCTTTCTATGATAATTCATCTGTTCTAAGAACCTTCATTTTAAGAAAAGTATCCCAGCCAGCTAAGTTCACTCCTGCATTGCTCTCTATGCATCTGGACAAACTCTGAATTTCTTTCTTTCCCAAATCACAAAACCCTTCTCATGCTATCAACATTTCTCTTTTCTTTTATTTTTGTCTCTTTTTTTACATTATCTTCCCCCATTAAACTGTAAGCTTTTTGAAGGCAAGGAAAGGCTTTCTTTCTTCTTGTTTATTTTTTGTTTTCCATCATGTATTAGAGTACATGTCACATAATAATGCTTAATAAATGCATGTTAACTAGACATGTTGACTTGACAAGGTTGTTACATGGTCACATGGTCAAATGTAAAATCACTTGTAAGCATAAAGGATTACATATCAATGTCAAGTGCTACTATTATTATTTTTATTCCCTCCTATTCGTTTAATCTAAAATAGAGTTTTGTCTGCTGATCACAATTATCCCAGAATATGTTTTTTTTTTTTTAAATTTTTCTGATAGGATTACGAAATAATACTACACTATCTCTTTAAACATAACCAAATGATGGGTTCTGTCTCATGCCCCTCATAAATGTCTTTTAGGATATTGAAAACTCTCCAAAAGAATTAGTTATATTACTCACTAAAAATTTCAATTTTCTCATATCTTCAAGATAGAATTTAAAATCCTCACCCATAGAAGAGTTATGATAAATTCTATTTTGAGTCTCAAAGATTATCCTAACCTAGATATCTTCAGAATATTTAGTCATCAGAAAAGTATGCTAGTATCAAGTTAAAACTTGCAAATATGCAAGGTCTTTGAGCTATCATCTTCAAAGCACAGTAACTAAAGAACAAGATGTGAACATTATATCACTGGATAATCCCAGTTAACCCATGGAGTTCAATGCACTATCCATATATGGAACTTACATTCCATGCTCTTAGACACCACAATGTAAGCAAGCTCTGAGAACTTATATTGAGCTCTTAATTGAGTCATAAGCTCTCTCTGAATCTTCTCATTTGAGAACTCTCCTCCTTGGATGACATTGTTAAGCCAACCCAAAGGTCAGTGATGATAGGAAAGGATCCTTGACTACATACTTCTAGGAAATTAAATGGCCTTGATATGTTACTGTATCCAGTCTCAAAGTCTATAATCTATAAGAGAAACTGAACCACATACAAGATTGTACAAACTTTATTTGTCTTTCAATTTTTTTGAGAATTTTAAGTTTATTCAAAGCACATTTATCTTGGGGATGACGAGACAGGAGAGATTGAATAATAACATTTAATATAACCTAAACTGATAGATTAGGCTATAAACCTATTGCACTTTGTACAATTTTGTAAAGCAATAGTATTTGAAAATCCTACTTTGAGTGTCTAAGTCTAGACTTGCCTACAAACTATTATTTCACCTTTTAACATCTGGCTCCTTTTTGTATATTTACACACACATATACATGTATACAGTAGGCCCACAGTGACCTTGTAGTTCTCAATGAATGCATACTTATTCTTTTTATGTCTTTTCTTAGCATCTCTTCTGGAAATATTTCTTCATTTTCTCTCTTTCTTCTTTCCTCTTCCTTTCCTCAAAATATCTCTGTCTTTATTGCCCGTAAAGACTATCAATCCTCATGAGATTCACGCAGGTAACATCCAATCTAACAATTCCCAGGTTTAGTCCTCTAGAAAACTCAGTGAGTCTAATGTCTGACATCATTCTCAAGGGAACAAACAGAATAATCTGACTCCCAGTTGCAAACTAAAAGTGGTTTCTCTCTCAGTTTGTCATGGAACAGACAAAATCCAACATATTATGTCTACTTCCTCTTTCAGTAACTAACCTCTCTAATAATTTTCTCCATCATAAAATTAAGGTTTAGACTACATTCTGTAGGACTATAGCATCAAACTCAAATAGAAGTGATCCCTATTGCCCCATATTCACCTAGAAAATAAAAGTTATCAATGTTGAATTAAAGATTTTTAAAATGTTAATTAGTTACCAATTTCATTTTAATCTCATTCAGGATGAACTAAGAAGTTTTGCAGCACACCAAGAGCAGTTTGACACTATTGCTCCAAAATGCCCAGATCTGAATTTCCATAATCTTGTTATTTTTCTCTGTGAGAAACAGCTCAGTTTCATGGAAATAAAAACACTTGGCTGGTATTCAGTAGACCTCAATTCTACTAGCTAGCTCTTTGAGACTAGATTGCTTATCTTTGGGCATGCATATCACTTCATTTCACTTGTTCTTAGTTTTGTCATTTGTAAAAAGAAGAGCTAGATAAGGTAATCGCTAAGATTCCTTTGACCTTTAGAGTATTATAATTCTATACAGCAAAGGGAAAGATACTTGCCTTTCTCAGTCTGAAATAAATACTCAATCAAATTTATATTCAAAGCTTGCAGAGGAGGTTGAACATGGTTCTAGAATCTAGAATCCCCATTGGAAAAAAAAAAAAAAAGAAGTAAATTAAAAAAAAAAAAAAAAACCAGCAACACAACTTTGCGTCCATTGTTTAACAATGGAATAGGATATTTTATTGTTCAATTATTGATAATGGCATAAAGCATAAGAGCCCTGTCCATTCACTTTCTTGTGAATGGGTTGCAAATGAAATATAACCAATCAACAGTTGAAAATTGATAGTCTGATGTATAGACATTTGGATGGTCAGAAGGGATATAGAGAAACAGGGGAAAGCATACAAAGAAGAAATCTAAATGTGAAAAGAATAAACAAAAATCAAAGACTTCATAACTTTGCCTCAGGTCAGCCATGTTTAGTGGAAAATAAGCATGGAAAACAGAAACTATGTGCTCTGTGTACATAATGCAGTTGGAAAAGACAGGTAACTTAGCTTAATCATCAAAAAGCTACATCACTGACAAAGACATTTGAAACTTCAGCTGATTCTGCATGACCAAATGTCATTCCTAGATATTTTGATAACAATGGTATTCTGGAACAATTATTAAATACTACCTTTTATTGAATTCATCTAAGACCATTTGTCAATATAAATGTCCAAAAAATAATGTTCATCTCATTGTCATTGTGTTTTACAAAACAATTTACTTACAACAAGCCTTGAGGAAGATGCAATATACTATATGATCTTTATTTTAAAGGTAAGAAAACTGAGGCCAAAAAGTTAAAGACACCAATAAGGACGACAACCGTGGTCCCCTTATTTCTAGTTCTGTTACTATTAGTTACAACATAATACATTTCTAAAAGGAAATAACATCTCTCTTCTAGACTATTTTAATGGACTCATATGTATTAAGTCTCTCTACCTCTGGGATCTCTTATTTCCAATCTTTTCCTGTACAGAACTGCAAAATTGATATCCCTAAAAAGTAAATTTGGTTACAATTATAACTAGAAATTTTTGTGCCAATAAATTAAAGGCTTATACAATCATCCAGGTGAAGAGACCTGAACAGAGACCATGACTCTAAATAGAGAAAAGGGAAAGGAATGTTCCATTTAAGATACAGATGTGAAAGGTTGAAAATCGCTTTAAGGTATTCTCCAGCAATGATATAAAAAAGATTGAATTGTGCTTTTAAAAATACAGAGAAACAAGTAAGTTCTATAACACAAACCATGATACACAAAAAGACCCCCAAGATCCACAAAAGATATAAGAAGGATCCCACCTGAAACTCAAAATAAAGCCAAAAAACAAAGGTCTTCCAATAATGACCTAAACTGGGAATCAACTATGGTAGACAGAAATCTGCAACAGGATTTTGACAAAGGATGTCCTACAGGGATGAGACATAAAACATATGATTGTTGACTGGAATCATTGAAGCCTTCTACTGCACACACTTATACCAAAGGAAGTGGCAAGCAAGAGTAAGAACTAAAGAAAGGGAACTCAGAACCAAACAGGGTCTGACTAAAAATGCTGAGTATTAGAAAAGGTAGAAAATGACACTAGCAAAAGGGCTCATATTGAGGACTAAGATAATGAATGAGTAAATAAAAGAAGATACAAATACTGCAAAGAAATATTACAAAGCAAGAGATGCTAAAGAAATAAACACCTAATAAGAGAATACCTCCAAAACAATTATAAGCAAAACATTAAGGGAAACATGGCTTAGCCAAAGAGATTGCAAAAGTAACTGGGAAAAAATGAAGAAACGTAACAATACAGAATTAGGGCAGATCCAAGATGGCAGAAAGTAAACAGGTCTTCTTTATTTGAACTCTTTCTGGGATCTCTCAGATCAACATCAGATAAAGTCTCTGAACTAGTTTTGGAATAGACAGAATTCACAAACATTTGGAGCATAACAAATTTCTAGCAGAAGATATTTTGAAAGAACTTCAGAAAAGATCTATTTAAATCAGGTGAAGGGAGGGAGGGAAAGATGGTGATGGACAGGGGGTGGAGGTGGACAAATGTAGGGATCCAGGGCAGTGTGGCATCCACATGCGAGGGAATGTACTGAGAGGCTCTTAGGCAAAATATAGCAATGTTGGTTACTCTGTCCTGGTTAGAAGCCAGTGAATTAGCAGATCAGCTTTGAGACATCTAACACAAATATAAAAGGCAAATAGTGAACCTCTGAACCCCAGAATAATGTAGGACTTGGCCAAGTCCACCCAATACTGAAAGGAAGTCAGCAGCATCAGCTCAGTGCAGAGTACAGCCTCTGTCACCTGTAAAGAAAGTTTGGGATAATTTCCCCTTGGAAGAAGAAGCAGACCTCAACCTTTAAAAATAAATGAGCAAAAAAAAAAAAAAAAAGGAAAAAGAATGAAGAAAGAGAAGAACAGACCTCAAACCCTGAGGATCCTAAAGGCAAATTCTCTCCAAATGAAACCACACAGGGTGAGATGAGTTGTTCTTCATCTCACAAGGCTCCCTTGAAAGAATTCAAAACGGATGTTAAAAGAGAGTTAGAAGAAAAATGTGAAAAGGAAATGAGAATATTGCAAGAGAGGTTAGAAAAGGAAACACAGAAAGTATTTGAAGAAAATACCTTAAAATAGATTTAGTAAAATGGAAAAATCATATAACTCCTTACACATAGATTTTTATGAAATTGTAAAAGCAAATAACTCTTTAGAAAACAGAATTGATGAAATGAAAAAAATATATAACTTCTTACAAAACAGGCTTGAAAAAAGAATTCATTGAAAAACAGTATTTATGAAATGGAAAAAAAATCCAATGAATAAAACACCTCATTCAATTGAGCACATGCAATAGGAGATAAAAAAGCTAACTGAAGAAAATAATTCACTAAAAATTAGAATTGAACAAATGGAAGTGAATGGCTCAATGAGATATCAAAAATTAGTCAAACAACCCCCCCCAAAAAATAGAAGAAAATGTAAAATATCTCATTGAAAAACAACTGACCTGGAAGAGAGATCCAGGAGAGACAATGCAAGAATAATAGGATTTCCTGAAAACCATGATGAAAAAAGGACCTAGATGTCATCTTTCAGGAAATCATCAAGGAAAATTGCCCTGATGTCCTAGAATAAGAGAGCAAAATAGCCAATGAAGAAATTAACCAATCACCTCCAGAAAGGGATCCCAAAATGAAAATTCCAAAGAATATTGAAGCTAAATTTCAGAATTATCAGATTAAAAAAAAAAAAAAACATTGCAAGCATCCAGAAAGAAATTTCAAATATCAAAGAGTCAAAATCAGGATTACCCAGGACATAGTAGGTTTTAATTTAAAGGATCGAAGAGTTTTAAACCTAATATTACAAAAGGCAACAGAACCTGGATTGGATACAGGAATCAACTATCTAGCAAACTTAAGCATTTTCTTTCAGGAAAAAAATGGACATTCAATAAAATAGATGAATTTCATGCATTTCTGATGAAAAGACAAGAACTGAAGAAAAATTTTGATTTTCAAATAGAAAACTCAAGGAAAGCATAAAAAGGTAAAAAGGAAAAAAAAACAAAAACAAAACTTTCTTTTAAAAGTTAAAAAGTTTACATCCCCATATGGGAAAACCATATAGTTAACTACTGAGAACTATATATTTCTGTTATAACTATACTTAGAGGGTGCAGGTTTATTTTATTTTATTGTGATATTATTTTTTAAAAAATTGGAGGAATAAAAAGAAAATGGAGTTAAAATGAGATAAATTACCTCTCATGAAGAGGCAAAAATGCCCTATTACAATTGAGGGAAAGAATACAGGAAGACGAGCCTTGTCTGAATCTTTCTCTCATAAGATTTGGCTCAAAGAGAGAATATCAGACATATTTAGTTTCACAGAAACACTTGTCTCATCCTATAGGAAAGTAGGAGAAGAAAGGGGACAGGGAAGGGAGAGGCTAATAAAAGGGAAAACAGAAATAGAAGGGGAAAGGGATAAGAAAGTAGGAGGGGGCTGTAAAAGGGGAGAGCTGATTGAAGGAAATGATGGTCAGAAGCAAAACATTGGGGAAGAGAGAAAAGGAAAAAAGAAAGAGAAAAGTATAACTTGGGGAAAACGAGATGACAGGAGATACAGAGTTAATAATTTCAACTGTGAATGTGAATGGAATGAACTGATAAAATGGAAAAGAATAGTAGACAGAATTAAAAGCCAGAATCCTACAAAATGTTGTTTATAAGAAACTCATTAAAAGCAGGAGTGAATCATACTAAATAAAAGTAAAAAGACTGGTGTGGAATCTATTATGCTACTGCTGGAGTTAAAAAAAAAAAAAAAAAAAAAAAAGCAGGAATAGAAATCCTGATCTCAGATCAAGAAAAAGCAAAAATAGATATAGTTAAAAGAGATAAGGAAAGAAATTACATCTTGCTAAAGGGAATCATAGATAATGAAGTAATATCAATACTAAATAGATAGGTATCAAGGTATATAGCATCTAAATTCCTAGAGGAAAAGTAAAATAGCTGCAAGAACAATTAGACAGAAAAACTATACTACTGGGGGATCTCAACCTTGTTCTCTCAGAACTAAATAATTCAAACCACAAAATAAATAAGAAATGTTAAGGAGGTAAATAGAATTTTAGAAAAGTTAGGTATGATAGACTTTTGGAGAAAATTGAAAGGAGACAGAAAGGAATATACATTTTTTCCAATAGTACATGGGACCTATGCAAAAATTGACTTGTATTAGGACATAAAAGCCTCAAAATCAAATACAGAAAGACAGATATAGTATATGTATTTTTTCATATCATGATGCAGTAAAAATAATATGCAATAAAAGGAAGGGAAAATACTCCTTATCTAAGTCTCATCTGTCCACTTTTCATTTGAAAAACTTTAAATTTTATGAAGAAAAGTTTTCTCAAGAGAGCAATTCTATCAGGGTATCATGAAAACAACAAAGATTTTTCCCCCAAGGGGAAAGAAAGCAGCTCTGTAAACCCAAGGATTTCTTTGAAAATAAATAAAGAGGTTTTTTGTTTGTTTGTTTGTTTGTTTGTTTTTGTTTTTGTTTTTTGTTGTTTTTTTTTTTTTCTGTATTCTTTGTGGGTACTGCATGGTAACTTGATAGCTCAACTTAAAATTGCTGATGTGAAGCACTGTTACATCTTTAAAGAATTGGATTCACAGAATACAGAAGCCCTTTCTGTCTCTATCAAGCAATTGATTAGCCAATGGCAGTGTATCTCAAGACATAGATAATCTTTAAAAAGTTCAAAACTATGGGAAGGTCAGCACCATAACACATTATTCTGGGCTTCTCAAAATCCTAGGCAAATTTGGATTGTGTTGTATACTGCTATACTTTCCACTGCACACAACATGCAAAAACATATATCCCATGCTACCTAGAAATGATTGATCACATTAAAACAATCTTTGTTAACTTTGGTAAAACCGAAGACTATTTAGAGTTGAGACTAGATCTGTGATTACATTATGATAGGGAACTTTCCAAGGTGCAGCAGCCTATTCTACCAGTGTAAATTGGCATGTTTTTTCCAACATAAAGGCTTAAAGTAGAGGTCCTTACCTAGGATCCGAAAATATATTTTTGTGTTATTTCACTTTTAATCACTGTATTTCAATATAATTGTTTTCTTTTGTTATGTTACCTATATGTGTATGTGTCTATATAAAGTTCCATGCCCTGAAAATAGCATTCTGAGGAGTCTATGATCCCCAAAATATGTAAAAACTTCTCTCTTATACCATTACTTAGTACACTAAGAATTTAAAATCCTAGCCCTAGCCAACAGGAGTCAGAGGTGGGATTTGATCCTCAGTTTTCCTGCCTTCAGGACTGACTATCAACTTTAATACATAGTGACCCACTTGGTGAAATGTCATTCAATTGCTGATCAGTCATGTCCAAATTTTTGTGACCATATTTTTTTTTCCCTTGACAAAAATACAGGAGTTATTTGTCATTTCCTTCTCTTGACCATTTTACAGATGAGGAAACTGAGGCAACCTGGATTAAGTGATTTGTCTAGCTACTACATATTTGAAGTCAGATTTGAACTCAGGAAGTTGAGTCTTCCTGCCTCTAAAGCTCATACTGTAACCACTTTATCACCTAGGTAACACTTGGGGAAACAATAATTATTTAAATGCATAAATAGATTATACCTTCCATAGAAAAATAAACACAGACAAAAAAATCAACCACTTATTCACACTCACATTTATGCAATGAACTGTAGCAAATGAAGGTAACATGTTAAAGACTTTGATGGAATAGTCTTATAACCAGTTAAACAATAAACCTAAGTACTTATAAATTACTTATTGCTCTCATTTATTACTGAAGCCCCACAAAATATCAAAAGATCTATATGAGATTGATATTTCTAAACACATAATGTTTTAAAACTCAAAAAATCCAATATTATCATTATGTGAATTTTGGCATCTCTAAATCTTCAGACTAGGAAAAAAACATTTATGGAATTAAATTTTAATAGAATAATTAAAGATAGAGGCACTCTGAACTCACTCAAATATTCTAAGTTTCTAAATTTAAACTTGGAGTTGAAAAAATTCTTGTAAGTCAGTTTCCATTTACCATTGGTAGAAATATAATGTCTATCCTCCTGCTTATTTCCTTATTTCATTTCACTGAAAATTCGGAACACTTACTTTAAAACATTTATCTTTATTATACCAAAACCAAGTATCAGATTAGTAAAGACAATAGTTTAAGTTTGTCAATGGAAAAACGTGCAAGTTATAAGCAGTATGTTATTAAAAAAAAAAAAAAAAAAAAAAGTGTAGTATAGTAAGATAGGCTATGCATGTGGAATCAGGAAATTTGGATTCAAAGTCCACCTGTGGAATTCTGGGTAAGTCACTTAAATACCCTATAACAGTTTCCTCTACTGTGTAATGAAGGAATCAGTCTAAATGCCTCTCAGGTTCCCTCCATGATTCAATATTAGATAACATTGTGGCCTGAGAGTCAAAATGATCTGGGATAACATTCCACTTTTGGTATTTGCTATTTTTGTGAACATGGGAAAATCACTTAAATTCCCATTTAATTCTCTGAAATTATAAATTATATATATTATGAACTATTTTGTGGAGAGAGGGTTCTTGAACTAACCCAAAAGCTTACTAACAATCCAGAGGTTTAATAAAAATCTAGATGTTTTCCATCCCCAAATTAATACTGACCATTCCAATGCTAAATATAAAAAGAACCCTTTTAAAAATTCAACTGAGTATTCTTCACATTATCTTCTACTCAAAAGATTTACAGATGCAATATTAACATAATGTTTAAAACTATAATTGATTATAATAGTATTAGTACCCAGTGAAGATGTACCAATTAAAATGGGAAAAAAGGATATTTTTAAATGTTCTCTATAATATCAAATAAAGGATACATAACAATCGTTTTAATAATCTAAAATACACCTGGGCATATCCTATATTATGTTTTTAGGAAAGGAATGAGTACTCTATAAGCTATATTTTAGAGTAAAGAACATTTCCCAAACTGATTCCAATCACAAAGTAAGATGTAAAGTTGATCTACTTAAAAGAAATTGTAGGAAAAAAATTATTTTGTACAGCCTAAGCTGAGCCAAAAGGTGAAGAAAGGTAAGTCCCAACATGAGTTGAAAGAATCAAAGACAGGATTTATTCAGCATCTTTGCAAACAAAATGGGTATTCTCAATAATTTGCTTATTAGTAAGTAGCATGAGAAAATAAGAAAGTTTGTGACAAAGAATCACTGTGTGGGTGTGTATGTGTGTGTGTGTGTGTGTGTGTGTACATGTGTTTTTAATGTCTGCTTTGGTCAAATTCAGAGTACAGTCTCCTGAGTCTTTTCTCAGATCTTCATCAGTATTCTAGAAACAAGTGGTTCCAAACATGTTCATAAAAAGCATGAAGAATTCCTTAGGAATGAGACTCTAATAAACAGCAAAGAAAAGGACTCAGGAAATTTTCCAGGCCTTTGCATGCAAGAACTGCTCTACAATAGCTGTGAGTTGAGAGAGTATTCTGAGTATTCATATGTAAATCATAGACCAAATGTCCATTCTCCCATCTCCCCTTCCCACTTTTCATCTTTCTCTTTCTAACCCTTTTCTTCAAATATAGAGATTAGAAATAATGGGTAAGGATAGGGGTGAAGGGTTGTTTTGTTTTTAATAACTAACATATAAAGATCAGTCTACTGATCATAACAAATTTATACATAGAGAAAAGGGTCCCTTAGTCTCTACAATCCTTAAAAAACAATGCCCAAAGCAGAAATGAATTGTAGATTCCAAGATATAATGGTAGAATAAAAGGCAAGACTCACTCAAATTGAATACCTGAATAAACAGTTTATATTTGCATACATTTCTCCTCTTTGAGCCATCTGTGAAAACCATGAAACCCTAAGAGCTTAGTTTCTAAAAACCTCTCTCATTGAAAGTTAAACCTCATGGAATTTCTATCCCACCTCAAACCCTCATTCCTATAACCAGTGTGCAATGTGCAGAGTTATAGGCATTCCTTTGTGTGAAGCTGATGCTTCTTCTGAGGGTAATGCTTCAACAATATTAGAAATCACTTCGATGGTTCTAAAGAGGGTTAATGAAGATTCTAACCCATGAAGCTTGCATGCCCTTGAAAAAGCACATGATAGGAAAAATATATATCTTTCTATAGTCTCTCTCCAGGAAATGCAAGTTTTACAAAATTTCAAGTAATTTGCACTAGTGTTTATGATAGACAAAATCATTTATAAATGATTTCCAACTAACTTTCAGAAGTTGAAAGGTTAACATGAAGGATCATTTTAGTGAGAAAACCAAGGTCCCTAGAGGCTAAACTGATGTCACATAAGTAGTAAGCATCAGCTGATAAACAAATTTTTCATGTGCACATTATAATTTCATTCAATTTCATTCATTAGTAAACATTTATTAAATGTCTTTTGTGTGCCTTCCACTATGAATATTCTACTTCAATATTGTGAAAGATATAAAATTGAGGTGAGAGGATGTCTCATGGAACTTGCTACATTTTTGAAGGATGAGATATACAAGTAATTAATTTATAATATCATTGGAGGAATAGAAAAATATATGATGAGAGGTCCAAATTTTAAAAAATTATAAAAATCATTATTAATCAGAAGAATCTGCAAAGCTTTTTGAAAGAACTACATTTGAGCCTGACATTAAAGGACAGGCAAGAACTTTCCCAGCAATAGAGAACAGTAAGACGAATACTCAGAGATGAGAGAAAACAGTACACTTTGGAGCAGAGAAGGGCAGAGTTGTCCAGTTTAACTGAACCATTGTTGAAAAGCAAAGGAAATTGAGGAAAAATCTGAAAAAATAGAGTGATGTCAGACTATGAATTGCCTCAAAAACTGTGCAAAAGATATTTTAAGCTTACTCGAGCAATTATAATATAATCAGATTTAAGCAAAAGAAATATAAATTGAACAGCAATGTGAACAATTATTCGAAGGGAAAAGAGAGTGTATATGAAAAGAACTATCAGGTAACTATTACAACAGAAAAAATAGAAATAATAAGGATCTATAGCAGAGTAATGTCCTTGAGAACAGAGAAGAGAAAACCAATGTTAGAAATATGATCAACCAGACTTGTTAACTTCAAGGTTGCAGTGGCAGAAGAGTTTTATGACAGAGTCACTGAAGGACATAGTGAAGTTTGGAACATGGAATATGTTTAGGACAAAAGATGGCAAGCTTTGTTTATATATATATATTCAGATGACATATATATGTCATCTGAATAAAGATAAGAATTGAAACTATAAGAGTAAATGAGAGTGTTAAAAATAATGTAGAAAGAAAAGGACTAATAATAAGTCCTTGGTAAACACTCACATTTAAAGCTTTAGAAATAGGCGCAGTGAAAAAAGATGCTGAAGAAGTTGTTTGGAAAGTAAGATAACTAACTTGATGGGTTACTCCAAGTGAAGGTCATAGCTTGGACTATGATCATTTTCCAAACACTTTGTGTGATGAATGTAGATCATTAGACAAAACAATTCTCTAACTACAGTTGTTTTCACTAAGAAATTGTTGTAGCATTCCAGGGCTAGGTAAAATAAGTTTGGTATAATTTGTAAATAGGTGCATTTGGAGAACTTTGCCAGGTTTTTTTCCTTTTTCCTAAGGAAAATTGAAGATTTATATTAAAATAAATAGAAAGACTTTGGATAGTTAAGTTTATTTCCCATATAATTCAAAATTTGGAGAAAGAACTGAGAAATGTTCATGTATTCTGTAATATCAATAAAATGTAAACTACAGAGAATTTAAATGATTTCATTTCAGTATTTATGACTTAAATCCTTACAAGTCCTATCTCAATGGTCCATTCTGACCTGGAGATGATTTTGAGTTCTTGAAGCCTATCACAGCAGACCATAAATTATGGCAGATTCTGGTATGCTGGAAAGGCTTCAAGTATAGTCCTGGCAACAACTGATGTTGTTCAGTCTGGCTAAGTACAACCAGCCTAGCTAAGCATATAAAGACTCATCATCAGTTGATTTGATGGTTGGCAGTGAATTTTTTGGGTATGGCAAGACATGAAACAAAGAACATTGCAAACTAAACTAGCAGTTCTATGCAGCCTCCTTCCACTATAGCACAGTGGAGGGAAATAGGTTCAAAAGATAATAAAAATAACAGATTTTAGACAGTCTATTAACATGAATTTATATATCAACATGAATACAGTCATTCTAAACATTAGCTTTTTGTTCAGAGAGTAAAGGGGGGGGGAAAAAAGAAAAAAAAAAAACCTAGTGCAGGAAATAAATCATATCAATCTTGTCATTCTTACTATAATTGAAGAGGTAGGGAAATGACCAACAACTTCATTAATATAGGGAATTTCTTGGTATGGAAACAGTTTTTTCCAATGCAGACCAGTACCTCTTCTTCAAGTTGAGGTCTTAGAGAGTTGCTTAGAATATTTAAAGATTATTACATGCACAGGGTCACACAGTCACTATGTGTCAGGACTTAAATTTAGTTCTCTGAGACTTCAAGTCCAGCTATCTGCTGTCAGTATTTCTACATCTTTACATGCTATTAGTCAACAAGTATTTTTTAAGTGCCTACAAAGATACAAGAACTAAACCAGGTACTGGAGATGCAAATACAAAGAATGAAATAATCTCTGTTAACAATGAATTAATATTCTAATGAGGGAGCCAAGTATATGTTACATTTTTTTTTCATTAGTTTGGACTATGTCAATAAAGTGTTTTAACAATAAAAAATGCTTTTTTCTCTTCTAATTAAAAAATTAGCAAAATGAAAATTAGATATGATTCTGTGCAGATTATTGTTTAAAAATTATATCAGTAAATTCAATAATTCTGCTTTTCTTTGTTACATTATTGTTGATTTTAGAGAATGGCTTTGTTCTCCAAACTGCATCATTTTTCTTGAAAATCTAAAAATGTAATAGTAATTAAAATTTCAATACAAACTTTATAATCACTTTCTCAATGGACTTAACTAAAACTTACTCTTAATTTATTTGAACCCCTTGGAGAGCAGACTTTATAAAAATAAATAAATGACATATATTATATGTGACTTTATACTTGCAAAGGATAGTGATGCTGGTATAGGATCCAAGTTTTAAATATCATAGATTTAGAGGCAGAAATGATCTTACAAATTAGGTAAATGAGGCCCAGAGAGGTTAAGTGTTTTGTCCAATGTCATATGACTCCAAGATTGCCAAGGTGATAAACATCAGAGAAGGGTTTTAAATTCAGATCCTCTGATTTCAGAACCATTTCCTCTCTGTCTTAGTGGATGTTTACATTTCATTTTCTCTTTTTTTAAATTTATTTTAATTTATTGAATAAAACAAGCATTTCTATGACAGTACAATAAAAAAAAGATTATTGCATATGAAACTACAAGTTTACTATACACAATTTGCTATTCCTTTCATATACAGTAAAATTATCATGTAAGTTTCTTTTTTCCTTTTGTTTTCTTCTCTTCCCTCTCTGTCCTAGTGATAGAACCATTAGATATACATAGATATGTATGTATTTATAAACACACACATGTGAATATGTGTAAAATTATTCTTTACTTACTTCAATTCATCAGTTATTTCTATGGATGCAGATTAAATTTTTCTTCTTATGTACTTTATAGCTAATTTGGGTATTTATAATAGACAAAATAACTTATTTAGAGTCATTCTTAAAATGATATTGCTGTTACATTTATACATGGTTTTGCTTATTTAGCTTTTCATTATTTTATGCAAATCTTTTCATGTTTTTCTAACATTACTGAGCACATTATTTCTTATAATAAAGTATTATTCCAACACAGACATGAACCATACTTATTCAGCTATTCCCCAACTGATGATCATCTCTGCAATTCCAGGTCTTTACCATTATAAACATTTTAGAACATCTTTTTTTTTTCTTTTTCCCTAATCATCTTTGAAACTAGACCTAGTAGTGATATTTCTAGGTCGTAAGTTATAAATACTTTAATCAATCTTTGGGTATAATTCCACATTGCTCTCTAAAATAGTTGGATCAGTTTAAATTCCATCAGTAATACATTAGCATTCAAATTTTTCCATAGCTCCTCCAACTTTTTTTCCTTTTCCTTTTCAAGCATTTAAGCCAATCTGATAGTTGTAAAATGATATCTCAAGATTGTTTTAATATGCATTTGTCCAATCAATAATGATTCAGAATATTTTTCATATGACCATAATGATTTTGATTTCTTTATTAGAAAACTGCCTATTCCTATTCTTTGACAATTAATTGGGGAATGACTCATAGTCTTATAGATTTGACAAAGTTCATTTTATATTTTTGATATGAAGTCTTTATATAATAAAGTGTCTATAAAACTGTTTTCAAATTTAGTGCTTTCCTTCTGGTCTTGTCTACATTTGTTTTATTTGTACAAACCTTTTTACTTTATTATCCATTTAAATTAAAGTGATCCATTTTACATCTAATTTTGCTTTCTATCCCTTGTTTATTTGTAAATTGTTCATCCATCCATAAGTTTGTTACATAATATATTCCATATTCCAATTTTCTTGTAATATTTCTTTTTATATTAATGTCGTATATCTATTTTGACCTTCCCCTAGTAAATGGTATATATAAATATGATATAAATATATAAATAAATAAATATGATATAAAAAAAGTAAATACCTAGTAAATGGTATAAAATATTGATCTATGCCCAGATTTTACCATACTACTTTCCAGTCTTCTCAGTATTTTTTTTACCAAATATTGAATTATTCTTCCCAAATTCAATTAAAACTCAATAAGTTTCTACAAATCTATAAGTTGCAAAGAGTAACAATCTACATCAGAAAGGGAATTTTCTCATTTAGGAATTTCCTATAACAAGTTTTAAACTCAACCAGGGTTGGGGTTTTATTTTGATTTCTTTTGTTTGTCCATTGAATTCCTAGAAGCAGGCAATGGAATCTCTACAAGATCCAGAATCAAGCCATGATAATCTTGGAACCAGGATTCCAGGCCAGTTGTGTAGCCAGGCAACTTGTAGAGAAGTTGTGAGAAGCTATATAAAATAAAACAGACCCAAGTACAGTCCTCTGGTGTATAGCACTTCCAAATTGATTCTGATATATTAATTTCTCTTTGGGTCTAGTTAATCAATCAGTTTTAAATCCATTTGGTTGATATCTTCCAAACTTGCATATACAATAGCAAAAGAAATATTGCCAAATATTTTCTTAAAATCTCCAAACTCCACTTCCTAATCAAATACTTATCTTACATAATTTTACATTTCTTCCAAATTATATCTCTGGAATAATTCTTTTCACAATCCATTCCTAACTTTGTGATCAATCTTTCTCACAAAGTGATTGATCCAATGATGGACAGAAACAACTACACCCAGAGAAGGAACACTGGGAAGTGAATGTAAATTGTTATCACTACTGTCTATCTACTCAGGTTACTTATACCTTTGGAATCTAATACTTAATGTGCAACAAGAAAATGGTATTTACACACATATATTGTATCTAGGTTATACTGTAACACATGTAAAATGTATGGGATTGCCTGTCATCAAGGGGAGGGAGTAGAGGGAGGGAGGGGATAATTTGGAAAAATGAATACAAGGGATAATGTTATAAAAAATTACTCATGCATATATACTGTAAAAAATTATAAATAAATATTTTTTTAAAAAAAGTGATTGATCCCTTTTATATGCAGCTCCTTACTATCATTAAAGTTAGATAATTTTCTTCCAGCTGGGCATCCCAAAAGAGATTGTTTTCAGATATCATATAGGTCGAAGGAAAGCAAAGAAACAAAATAAATCATGTTGACAATAATAAAAACAAATTCAAGGAAATGTTCATTTAAAAGACCTATGAAAAAATGAGACTTTCTTCAGAGAGAGAATTCAGAGCAAGATTGGAGAGTTTACAATACACACACACACACACACACACACACACACACAGAGAGAGAAGTATATTGAAAGCAGTTTTCTCTAACATCAAAAAGTTGAACACAAATGTTGCTATATGAACATGAAAAATATATATATATATATATATATATATGTATATATATATATATTACTTTTTATTAAAGTTACCACACAAGGAGTATTCCAAAGAAATACAGGATTGCTCTTTCCAAGAAAACTGCTTTACCATTTAAAATCATCTGGATTTAGGTGGGGGTTATGTACCATCCTTAGGTTTCCATTCTCAGTAACAAGGCAAGATAAAGACTGTCATAGTATACAGTTTTTGTGGGACTATATGTTACAACTAATCCAGAATAACATAACTGTTGGAGTCAGAATTTAGAAGGACAATATAATTTGTTCTTTTGTCCTTAGTCTATTTGTTGTTGTTGTTGTTGTTGTTGTTTTAATCTTTTTATCTCCCTTAGGGTCCAACAGAATATTTTGTACACAGTTAGATTTTTTTTTCCTTTTTTGTTGAATGAAAGAAGGAAATACTGATGTTATGTCTGGATTATATGACAGTACTAAAATGAATGTAAAATAATCATAAACCCTGTCTCACTATAGGTTGCCAGAATCTGGACTTAAAGATACCCTTTTTCCCACACCCTTTCTTTCTCCCCCGTGCCCAAAGTTGTTTGGATGATGGAGAGTGTCTAAGCAGCAGTCTGCGTATTTTGTAGTGTCAGCTCTCCTGTCACCATTCTCATGGTAACACAGTACATTTTTTCCTTTTTTCCGATTTCCTGACTTTCTTCTTTTGAATTTAAGAGAGAGGAGAGGGATTTGGAAAACCTGTCTCTCATGTCACTGGCTAGCTGAGTTGTCAATCTGCATCAGGAAGGCTAGGGAATACAACAATCAATTGAAACCACAGTGGGCTAATCTGACGCAGATTAACATCTGAGCAAGTTGGGAACACTGGTGTAAAGAAGCAAATTTTTTATGCCCCATAATTATTCCCGGGGTTTTCTTAATAGGAAATTGCTAAATACAGCTCTGTGTGACAGGCTGATGAAGAGAGTAGGGTGTCTTACAAGCTGGGGATGACATTGACCTCCTAGCACCCAGAGTGGGCTATCATCACCACCCACAAGGAAGTAGGGGACAGGATGGCCACTAGAGTTATAGGATGAGTCAAGGGCAGGTGGCAATGAGTGACAGCAGATGAATAGTGGGCAAGCTTTAGCATACCAGACTGTCTGAAAGGAAATCAGGGATTAGAAAATACCTCTCCTGGGAATTTCCAAACCTTTAAAAAAAAATCAAGGAGAAACCTTTCATAGCAGGAAGAGTCTGCAAGGTCATATGATCACAAATCTAAAGGTATAGGGGGAATTAGAAGCCATCTAGTCTAATCCCTTCCCATTACAGGTAAAGAAAATGATACACAGAAAAAGTAAATAACTTGCCCAAGATCACGCTCTTAGTGTCTGAACCAAGACAGTTTTCCAGAGAGATAGAGAGGGAGGAGTATTGGATTTAGTAAAATTATATCTGCCACTTACCACCTATGTGACCTTGGTCAAATCATTTGATAACTCTTAATTTTGATTTCTTCATCAATTAAATTAGAGGGTTGGATTGGATAGCCTATATAAGCACCCCTAATTCTCTATGATTCTGAGATTTCCAACTCCAACTGCATCATGCTGCCTCTCAAATATCTCCCATGACCTTATCTTTTTTAGAGGAAAGAAGAACATCTTTGGAACCTTTCACATGGAAAATTAGTTAAATTTTTCCCCTCCTTTGAAAGAAGGCAATGGCAAAATTGTAGAATAAAGGCAGGGATTCACTTGAACTCTCCTCCGAATCCCTCCAAATCCCTTTTAATAATGATTCTGAACAAATTCTAGACCAGCAGAATTCATAAAATAGATAAAGTGAAACAATTTTCCAGCCCAAGACAATTTAGAAGGTTGGCAGTCTGTTGCACGAGTTTGAGAGAAGAGCACAGTCCAGTGGGCCATGTTTAATAGACTGGACCCCAGCAAATCAGGAGCAGAAGAACTCAGAATGATTGAATTGGGGCACTAGTAGCAGCTTCTAGAAATGTCTGTCACACCTGGATGAAAGTGAACCATGATCCACCTAGAGCATACCAGCAAAGTCCCAGATACAGCAAATCAGGACCAGGAGACCAATCAATAGCAACAGTTACTGCTTTCAGAGCACTCATCCCACAGATGGTAAGGAAGTCAAATAACTGGTGAGAAGGAGACTATAGGGATTTCTTTGTTAGTACTGAGGCAGGATCCTGTTGCTTTGCCCATTCACTGATCTGGGTCATAGTTTTAGATGATAGTCCCAGACATAAACACATCAGATTTTGAAGCCAAAGTGGAGCAGGGACACGCTTCACATGTCCAAGACAGAAAAAAAGTGCTTTTGGCTGTTCCCAGACCAGAGGATAGGTCAAAAGAAACATACCTCTCATTAGATTATACCCCCTTGGAAAGAATTCAAAACTTACAGATACCTGGAAGCATTTCTAAAAACAGCTGGGTAAAAACTCTTGAAGCTTAAGACAGTTCACCCTTCATCCTGGAAGAAGAGTTCTACTTTAACAAAGAATTAGAAGTCAAGTAATAATCTGGGGAAATTATCAAATAAGAAAAAAAAATTCTGACTACAGAGTTATGTAGTGACAAGGAATATCTAAACATACACTTAAAAGAAGCAAACAAGATCAGAGTTACCACACCCAAGCCTCCAAGAAAAATGTGAATTGGTTTCAGTTTTAAATCAAGTATAGAAGCAAAGGAAGAAAAACTGAGAAGAGAAATTAGTGATGCAAAAAAAAAAAATCATGAAAAACAAGTTAACAGTTTAGTAAAGGAGACACAAAAGATACTAAAGAAAATAACAACTTAAAAAACATACTGGCCAAATATTTGGAAATACAAAAAGCCAAACAATAAAGGAAAGCCTTAAAATGCAAAATTGGAGAAATTGGTAAAAGAGACACACAAATTCCTCAAAGAAAAAAAAAAACTCCTTGAAGAGTAGGATTGGCCAAATGTGGGGGGAAATGGTATAAAAACTCACTGAAGAAAATAATTACTTCACAATTAGAATTGACAAATGGAAGTTAATGACTTTTTGAGAAATCAAGAAATAATAAAATAAAACCAAAAGAATGAAAAATAATAGAAGAAAATGTGAAATATTTCATTGGAAAAACAAGTGACCATAAAATAGATCCAGCAGAAAAAAATTTAAATTATTGTACTACCTGAATGCTATAATCAAAAAGTAAGCCTAGGCATCATCTTTCAAGGAATTGTCAAGGATATTCTAGACCATAGGACAAACTGAAAATTAAAGGAATCCATTGTTCACCTCCCAATAGAGATCCCACAATGAAAGCTCCCAGGGATATTATAACCAATGTCCAGAGCTCCATAGACAAGGAGAAAATATTGAAAGCACCCAGAAAGAAAAAAAATTCAGTTATCACAGAGCCACAATCAATATAATACAAGATTTAGCAACTTCTATATAAAAAGATCAGAGAATTTGTAATATGATATTCAGGAGGACAAATAAGCTAGGATTGCAACCAAAAATCACCTAGTCAACAAAAATAAGTAATCATTTAGAAGGAAAATAGATATTCAATGAAACAGAGGACCTTCAAGAATTCTTGATGAAAAAAAAAAGGCCAGAGCTGAATAGAACATTTGACATTCAAATACAACAATTCAAAAGAAGCATAAAAAGATAAATAGGAAAATAAAACCATAAAGGACTTAATAAATTTAATCTGTTTGCCTGTCTACATGGAAAGATGATTATTTGTAAATCATAAGAACTTTTTCATTATTAGGGAAGTTAAAAGGAATATACAGAAATAAAGAACAGAGGTGTGAGTTGAATGTAAATGGGGAAATTATCTCAAATAAAAAAGACAAGAAAAATATCTTACAATGGATGGGAAGGAGGAGGGGAGATATAGGAGAATGAGTGAACTGTACTAACATCAAAATTGGCTCAAAGAGAAAAAAGCATATACACTCAATTCAATATAGAAATCTATCTTACCTTATAGGAAAGTAGGAGGAAAAGGGAATTCAAGAAGGAGGTAAGGGTGAAGGGGAGGGTGGTGGAAGGAAAGATACATTGAGGAGGATATAATCAGAACTAAAACACTTTTGAGGAGGGCCAAGATAAAAGGAGAGAAAAGATAGAATAAATGGGGGGAATCAAAGGGAGGATAACATAATTTTAAAAGTATCTGGAAAAAACATTTGAAGTAAGTTTCTCTCATTTCTCAAACAGAGAATTGAATCAAAGTTTAAAAAAATAGAGCCATTCCCCAATTGATAAATAATTAAAAGATATTAATAGTTTTCAGATAAAGTAATCACAGCTATCTATAGCCACATTAAACAATGCTCTCACTATAAATTGGAGATATATAAATTAAAACAATCCTAATGTACTACCACATACCTATTAGATTAGCTAATAGGACAGAAAATGAAAATGGCAAATGGTAAAGGGAATGTGGGAAAAATGAAAATTTAATTTACTGTTTTTGGAGTTATGAACTGATTAAACCATTCTATAGTGCAATTTGAAACTAAGCCCAAAGGACCATAAAAGCATGCATATTATGTCACCAAGAAACACCATTACTAAGTCTGTATCCCAAATATGATCTTTTTAAAGAAAAGAAAAAAAAAAAAAGAAAAGAACCTATAAGCACAAAAGTATTTATAACAATTTTTTTCCTGAGGGCAAAGAATTGGAAATATAGGAGATGCCAATTAATTGAGGAATTTGTAGTATGTGATTATGGGGAATACTATTGTACTGTAAGAAATGATGAGCATGAGATTCTCAGAAATACTTGGAAAGACTTGCATGAAATGATACAAAGTAAAATGTACTAGGTACAAAGTAACAGTAATATTTTAAGATGATAAGTTGTGAATGACTAAACTATTCCTGTCCATTCCTGTCATTCAAGGTAGAGGATACACTGGAAAATGCATTGGCTCTCAAATCAGAGCATTTGGATTACATTGTACCACAGGGTCTCCCAAATAAAAAGGTTTCAAATCAAATAGCATCATTCACCAATGTGTTTTTTTTTTATTTTTTTTTTATTTTTGCCTTTCCTAAACTTCCAAATCCCACTGCTAAGCAAAATAGATATATTTTTATTCTAAGTTAAAAGAAGCAATTTTAATGTTCATAAATATTTAAATATTCACTTAATGTAATAGTTAACACATAAAGCATCATTTCCAACATCATGGATACTGGGGTTAAAATATTTTGAAATGAGCATTCCAAATATTTTCAGTACTGTCCCTTTTAGAACAAGAATTCTCTAACAAAAAATGCAGAGTATTCCTCAAAGACAAAGAAATCAGTCAACCAAACTACTGAGCTACTGCCACAACAATGGAGGAACTGAAATTGAAAGACTTTATATGTATCTATATCTGAATATAGCTTATAATGCTATAAAATAAAATAAAATTTATTTATTTTCCCATCATTAGATTATTTTAATGTCATGTTATTTTTTTTTCTGTATAGAAGCTGGCCACTATAGAAGCACTTTAATAAGCATATGATAATCTGCCCAAGAAAGGACATTAAGAGGTATTCCTAATTGCAATTTATAGCCAATATTCCTTGGATTCCTTGGGTATGAGCTCTTGCTCATACAGTGAAAAATGAAACAAATGCATGTTTCCTTAGGGAGGTTGCTTGTCTCAAACTAATTGCTTTGCCAAGTGTTTGTGTAATTGGTATAAACAATTCTTGAATTAGTCATTTTAGCTACCCTTAAACTTCTAAGTTTTTTTTTCAACTTAAAAAAGTAGCTGCTACCCATCAAAAAATACTATTTATTTGAATTATATGCTAGCAACTGCATTAAATATAAATGAATGGAAATGATTGAAAAATGAATTTATTAAGTACTATACTCAAATAATAGGCTAAGCAGAGGAGATACATATAAAGAATTCTGCAAGGAATTAACTTCATTTAAGGAACCCTCATTCTAATTGGAGCTAATAAACATATAGAAGATTTCAATAAACATGTAGAAGATTTCAACAACCACAGGGAAAAAATCCATTGTCCTCAAAGATGAATGATGACATTCACAGGATCATAGAACTTTAGTGTTAGAAGGGAATCTCATAGATGTTCTGATTCCAATTTACACTATAAAGGAACTATCATATAACTAGTCACTTCTGAAAACCTTGAATTAGTGGGACCTCATCAAATTCCAAATTAATCCATTCTACACCTAGATAATACTAATCATAAGGAAGAAATATTCCTGAAATTAAACCTAAATTTTACCTTTTTCCAACTTTGACCCATTGTTCCTGGCTTTACCCTTTGAAACAAACAGTTATTCTGACAGGCTTTCAAACACTAAAAGACAACTATCATGTTCTATTTGCTGCTGTTTAGTCTTTCCTTCATTAACCTAAAAAGTTCATAACTGACCCTTTGTGATTCCATTTAAGGCATAGGGGCATTTTCTCTCCAACTTATATTCTTATAGATATATTATACAAGTTGAAATTAAATTAAAAGTAAATCATTTGCCAAGACATCATGTATTAAAGTCACACAAATTGGATTAAAATTCTACTCTGACACTTTTACAACCTGCATAACACTGGGCAAGTTGTTTAACTTGCCTGAACTTCAGGTTCCTTGTCTTTCAGATTAAGATGTTGGACAAGATAGCTTTTATTTGGCTCTCCATTGAGGATTGAAGTCTTAAGAAATTGAATTTTCCATTGGTAGAAGAACAAAATCATAGTTCTTTTGAAGTATTGGAATATTTTAAGACATTTTAAATCAGATATAAATCTTCACTTGTAAGTCTTATGTAGCACATTATACTTGGCACTATACTATATAATATTATCTTCAATAACTTATAATAGAAAGCAAGATTTCTTTATCTAATTTATAGATTAATAAAGCTGTGAAGAACAATTATAACACTGAATTATACAATCATCATCTAAAAAAGTTTAACTGGATAAATATTGGTGTGAGTCTGATAGAATAAAATTAAGGAGGGGCAAATGTAAAATTCTCCAATTGAGTTCCAAAAAATCATAAGAAGAGTCTTAGAGGAGAAGAATACCTTTGTGACTCTGTATATTTTATCTAACTTTTTTACCCTTTTTTTTTTATTTATAAAAGAAGGGGACAGGACAAGATGTCCTCAACAATCCCTTCAAGTTCTGGCTCTATAATCCTACCATCCTTATGATTTTATTTTATTTTTTTTTTTTATGTTTTCTTTTTTTTTAATTAATAATTTTTATTATATATATATATTTATAATATTATCCCTTATATTCATTTTTCCAAATTATCCCCCCTCCCTCTATTCCCTCCCCCCAATGACAGGCAATCCCATACATTTTACATGTGTTACAATATAGTCTAGATACAATACATGTGTGTGAATATCATTTTCTTGTTGCACAATAAACTTTAGATTCCGAAGGTACATGTAACCTGGGCAGACAGATATTAGTGCTAACAATTTACATTCACTTCCTAGTGTTTCTTCTCTGGGTGTAGCTACCTCTGTCCATCATTGATCAACTGGAAGTGAGTTGGTTTTTCTTTATGTTGAAGATTTCCACTTCCATCAGAATACATCCTCATACAGTATTGTTGTTGAAGTGTACAGTGATCTTCTGGTTCTGCTCATTTCACTCAGCATCAGTTGATTTAAGTCTCTCCAGGCCTCTCTGTATTCCTCCTGCTGGTCATTTCTTACAGAGCAATAATATTCCATAACCTTCATATCCCATAATTTACCCAACCATTCTCCAACTGATGGACATCCATTCATCTTCCAGTTTCTAGCTACTACAAAAAGAGCTGCCACAAACATTTTGGCACATATATGTCTCTTTCTGCTCTTTAGTATTTCTTTGGGATATAAGCCCAGTAGTAGCGCTGCTGGGTCAAAGGGTATGCACAGTTTGATAACTTTTTGGGCATAATTCCAGATTGCTCTCCAGAATGGCTGGATTCTTTCGCAACTCCACCAGCAATGTATTAGTGTCCCAGTTTCCCCACATCCCCTCCAACATTCATCATTATTTGTTCCTGTCATCTTAGCCAATCTGACAGGTGTGTAGTGGTATCTCAGAGTTGTCTTAATTTGCATTTCTCTAATCAGTAGTGATTTGGAACACTCTTTCATGTGAGTGGATATAGTTTCAATTTCTTCCTCTGAGAATTGTCTGTTCATATCCTTTGACCATTTATCAATTGGAGAATGGTTTGGTTTCCTATACATCAGGGTCAGTTCTCTATATATTTTGGAAATGAGACCTTTGTCAGAACCTTTGTTTTTAAAAATATTTTCCCAATTTGTTACTTCCCTTCTAATCTTGTTTGCATTAGTATTATTTGTACAGAAACTTTTTAGTTTGATGTAATCAAAATCTTCTATTTTGTGATCAATAATGATCTCTAGTTCTCCTCTGGTCATAAATTCCTTCCTCCTCCACAAGTCTGAGAGGTAGACTATTCTCTGTTCCTCTAATCTATTTATGATCTCATTCTTTATGCCTAAATCATGGGCCCATTTTGATCTTATCTTGGTATATGGTGTTAAGTGTGGATCCATATCTAATTTCTGCCATACTAATTTCCAGTTTTCCCAACAGTTTTTTTCCGAATAATGAATTTTTATCCCTAATGTTGGTATCTTTGGGTTTGTCAAAGATTAGGTTGCTATAGATGTACCCTTTTTTGTCCTTTGTATCTAATCTGTTCCACTGATCTACCGGTCTATTTCCAAGCCAATACCAAATGGTTTTGGTGACTGCTGCTATATAATATAGCTTTAGATCAGGTACACTTAGACCACCTTCCTCTGAGTTTTTTTTCATTAGTTCCCTTGCAATTCTCGACCTTTTATTCTTCCATATGAATTTTGTTGTTATTTTTTCTAGGTCATTAAAATAGTTTCTTGGGAGTCTGATTGGTATAGCACTAAATAAATAGATTAGTTTGGGGAGTATTGTCATCTTTATTATATTCGCTCGGCCTATCCAAGAGCACTGAATGTCTTTCCAATTATTTAAATCTGATTTTATTTTTGTGGCAAGTGTTTTGTAATTTTTCTCATATAATTCCTGACTTTTCATTGGTAGATGGATTCCCAAATACTTTATACTCTCAACATTTGTTTGGAATGGAATTTCTCTTTGTATCTCTTGCTGTTGCATTTTGTTAGTGATATATAAAAATGCCGAGGATTTATGTGGATTTATTTTGTATCCTGCCACTTTGCTGAAATTTTGAATTATTTCTAGTAGCTTTTTAGCAGAGTCTTTGGGGTTCTCTAAGTATACCATCATGTCATCCATCCTTATGGTTTTATGATGTGGGAATTTTAATAGAATAAGATAGAGCTCCCAATGTATGATCATCTCCTTAAACACTAATACTCTCCATCATTGCAATTCTAGGATATTTTTCATATAATTTGGCCCAAAAACAGAAGCCAGCTACTTCATCTGGCATTCAGCTAAAGACAAAACAAGTAAGTAACAGTGGTTGATAAACTTATCTCTTAGAGGCAATCTTTTTCCCAAGTTAGAGAACTGGCTTGCTAAATTCACTTATCTGCATTGTTCTAGCACTCCAGGTTCTGTGCACTTTGGAGACCTGCTGTAAGAAAAAAGCACAATGCAGAGTAAGATGCCCCATGTTCTCTTTCTAGCTCCAACAAGAGTTTGCCAGACAAAAAAAAAAGGAGTTTACCAGACACTGAGATAATGGTGCCTAAATTTCAACCATCTTTAAGATGGGGCTCAGTTTGAATCCATTCCAGAGCAATTTTGCCCTTTAAAAATCTAAAAGATGGTGGACCCAAGATGGCAGAGAGTAAACAGGTCTTTGTCTGAGCTCTTCCTGTCATCCCTCGGATCAGTACCAGATCTGGCCTCTGAATAAGTTTTGGAGTGGCAGAACCCCACAAATATTTGGAGTGTAACAAATTTCCAGCTGAAGATTTTTTTAGAAGAACTTCAGGGAAGTTCTGTTTCAATCAGGCAGGAGATGCAAGGAGGAGATGGGGGGAGAGAGGGAGTGGTGATGAGCCCAGGCACAGCACAGGGATGTAGGACAGTGTGGCACCCTTATACTAGGGAGGCTATCAGGTGGCTATTAGTCCAACAACAGCAATGTTGGTTACTCTGTTCTGGTTACAAGCCAGTGGATCAGCAAATTACTTGTGAGACATCCATTGCAAATACAAAAAGCAAATAGTGAGACTCTGAATGCCAGAATAATACAGATATGGCCATCTCTACCCAGCACTGAAAGGAAGTCAGTAGCACCAGCCCAGAGCAGCAAAAAGTTGCTGTCATCTGCAGAGAATGTTTGGGACAGTCTCCCCTTTGCTCTAAGAAGAGAACCCAAACTTTAAAAAATGAGCAAAAAAGCAAAAACAACTTTAGGTATAGATAGCTTTTATGGAAAAAGAACAGACCACAAACTCTGAGGACATTAAAGGTCAATCATCTTCAGATGAAGCCCCAAAGGGTTAGATGAGTTTGAACCCATGTTGCAAGACTGTCTTGGAAGAATTCAAAACTTTGCAAGACAATATGCAAAAAGAAACAAAGAAATTAGATTAAGAAAATTCATTAAAAATAGATCTAGTAAAGTGGGGAAAATATATAAATCCTCACAAAATAGATTTGAAAAAGAAAACAATTCATTGAAAAACAGAATTTGCAAAATGGAAAAAAAATCAAATGAATAAAAGAACTCATTTAACAGTTCAATTAGCCAAATGCAAAAGGAGGTAAAAAAAAGCTAGCTGAAGAAAATAATTTGCTAAAAATTAGAATTGAACAAATGGAAGTGAATGACTCCGTGAGATATCAAGAATCAGTCAAAGAAAACCAAAAATAAAAAATGAAAAAATAGAAGAAAATTTAAAATACTTCATTGGAAAATAGTGGCCTGGAAAATACATCCAGAAGATATTATTTAAGAATTATTGGACTACCTGAAAACCATGATGAACAAAAGAGCCTAGACATCATTTTTCACAAAATCATCAAGGAAAACTGTCCTAGAATCATAGAGTAAAATAACCATTGGAAGAATTCACTGATAAACTCCTGAAAGAGACCACAAAATGAAAACTCCAAGGAATACTATAGCTACATTTATGAATTATCAGATCAAGGAGAAAACATTGCAAACAGTCAGAAAAAATAATTCCAATATTAAGGGGCCACAATCAGGATTATCTAGGATCTAGTAGCTTCTACTTTAAAGGATAGAAAGGCCTGAAATCTGATATTCCAAAAGGCAAAAGAACCTGGATTGCAGACAAGAATCAACTATCCAGCAAAATTAAACATTATCTCACAGGGGAAAATTGATATTCAATAAAATCGGTGAATTTCATTTATTTCTGTAGAAAAGACCAACACTGAAGAGAAAAATTTGATCTTTACAAAACATAAGAGGAGTATAAAAAGGTTAAAAGGAAAAAATGTTTCTTTCAAAAGTTGAAAAGTTTATATCCCTATATGAGATGATATGTTTAACTGCTGAGAACTATAACTCTGTTATGAATATATTTAAAGGGTGAATGTATAATTTCATTTATTGTGATGATATAAAAAACAAACTAGAGAAGGAAAGGGTATTGTACTTGAAGAAGAGGAAAATTGAGGTAAAACGAAGTAAATTATGTCTCATGAAGAGGCAAAAAAGACCTATTACAATTGAGGGAAATTACAAGAAAAAGAGAGATGAGTATTGTGTGAAACAGCCTCATCAGATTTGTCTCAAATAGAAAATATCAATCATTTAGTTTCATAGAAACATGTGTTTCACCCTAAAGGGAAGTAGGAGAAAAAAGGAGAAAGGAAAGGAGGAGGCTAATAGAAGGGAGGACAGAAGTAGAAGGTAAAAGAGGTAAGAATGGGGGAAGGGCTGTAAAAGGGGAATGCTGTTTGAGAGAAGTGATGGTCAGAAACAAAACACTTCAGAAGAGGGAAAAGGGGAAAGGAAAGCTAAAAGAGTAACTTGGGGAAAATGAGATAATAGGAGATGCAAAGTTAATAATTTTAACTATGAATATGAATGGGATGAACTCATAAAACAGAAATGGATGATAGACTGGATTAAAAGCAAGAATCTTACAATATGTTACTTATAAGAAATACATTTAAAAGAGTGAATCCTATCAAATAAAGGTAAAAGACTAGCAAAATCTATCATGCCTTAGCTGAAGCAAAAAACACAGGTGACACAAAAAAATCTCATATCAAGCAAAAACAAAAATACATCTAATTAAAAGAGATAAGAAAGGAAACTACATCTTGCTAAAGGGTACTATAGACAATGAAGTAATATCAATACTAAACAGATAGTCACCAAGTGGTATAGCATTTAATTCCTAGAGGAGAAGTTAAGAGAACTGCAAGAAGAATAAGACAGAAAAACTATACTAAAACTATAATAATAATAATATACTAACCTTGCTCTTTCAGAACCACATAATTCAAAACCCAAAATAAATAAGAAAGAAGTTAAGAAAGTAAATAGAATTTTAGAAAAGTTAGATGTGATAGACTTTTGCAGAAAATTGAATGGAGACAGAAAGAAATACACATTTTTCAGTAGTACAGGGAACCTACACAAAAATTGATGATGTATTAGGGCATAAAAACCTCAAAATCAAATGCAGAAATGCAGAGTAAATGAATTTTTCAGACATGATGCAATAAAAATTACATGTAACAAAAGCCCAGGGGAAAATAGGCCAAAATTAATTGGAAACTAAATAATATAATCCTAAAGAATGAATAGGTGAAACAACAAATTAAGACACAATTAATAATTTCATTCAAAGAAAATAACAATAATGAGACAACATACAAAATTCATACAGTCAAAGCATTTTGTAGGGGAAGTTTTATAACACTAGATGCTTAGTTGCATAAAATAGAAAAAGAGAAGATCAATGAATTGGACATGCAACTAAAAAAGCTAGAATTAAATTAAAAACCCCCAATTAAATGCCAAATTTGAAATTCTGAAAATAATATAGATTAATAAAATTGAAAGTAAGAAAACTATTGAATTAATAAAAAAAACTAACAGTTGGTTTAATGAAAAAATCAACAAAATAGATACACCTTTGGTTTAATTTGATTAGAAAAAGGAAAGAAGTCAAATTGTTAATAGCAAAAAAGGAAATGGAAGAACTTTTATGAATAAAGCAGGACTTCTAAAATTAGGATCTTTTTTGCTGAACCATATGTCAATAAATCTAATAATCTAAGTGAAATGAAGGAATACTTACAAAAATATATATTGCCAGATTAACAGAAGAGGAAATAAATTACTTAAATAATCCCATTTTAGAAAAAAAAAAATTGAACAAGCTATTAACCAGCTCCCTAAGAAAAAACTTAATTTCCAATTTTACTGAGTAATCCTTGCCTAGTATTGACAATTAAATATTCTTATTTTGTATCTATAAGCATTTGCTAAAAATGCAATAAAAAGACAGTTCTCTAGTTATTTTATATAAGTACAAATAAAGTGATATAAATATAATAGTGTGTCCTTCCAAGGTATTTCATTTCATTCCATGGTTAAAATCCTTATATATTTTTGTGTCTTGCTGATTCATTTAGTGAGCAATTAACAGGGAAATGAAACCATTTATTGATGTCTAAGTATAAATTTCAGTTAGTCAGTCATTCAGCTTTTCACTTCTATGTTTCCAGTAAGTTGAAAAGATGCTTTGATTTTCATACCATTAAAAATATAGATTGGCCTTACTCAGTGATGTCAGATTTGCTTTGCAAGAGCTCAGAAGACCTTGTGATTCAAGTCTGCATGTGATTGCACTGGATATATTTGTAAACTCCATTTCAAGATGCAAGAGACAAAAGAAAAGGAAAAAAAAAACCGAAAAGTGAAAAAAAAAAGTCATTAATGGACCAGCACTATTTCAAGTGAACATATTTAAGATTATGAAGCAAACAAAGACATCTATTTGATGACCTGGAATAAGAGTAAAAAGCTCAGCTGAAGAAGTGTCTGTTTGATGGGGAAATGAATTGTTTGTAAATGGACTTTAAAAGCACTAGAATTATTTATGTCTGAATTCCCTTTCTAGGGTTTTGTGAGTTATCATACTTCGTAGCAATAATCAGATAGCTCATAATTATCATACTATCACCTCTTGATATAAAAAGAGCATTTTAGTTCTATCAGGGATGGTTAGTGTTTTGTTTTATAGACTAAATTTTTGTAAATTTGATTTTATAAAAGAAAATATTTTTAATTTAAATTTGAAAAAACAAACAACTTTCAGATATTAACAATTCACAATAATTTTAATATTTAAAATTCTGGAAGGTTTTGGTTTTAGTAAAGTTTCAAGAGTTGGTGATTTTGGGTGGAATGAAGGTTGGGCCATGTATAAATCTATTAAAGAAAAAAAAAACAAAAACAGAAAGGCTGATACTTTCTTTTGTGGTTCAGGCCATGAATATGAGAATACTGAAGCTGTTATCAAATTCAAAAATCTAGATACCTTAAAACTTCCCCAGCATCTTTCCAAAAGCAAAATTTACATATGGAGAAGAATGGTATGGTCAAAGAATCTGAGTTTGAATTCAAATTAACTACTTCCTCTTTGTGTGACTTCAGAAAAATCATTGAGGCTTTGATCCTCAGTTGCTTCTGAACCTCATTTCTTCACATGTCAAATGCGAGAAATGGGATAGTGAACTCCAAATTTTAGTTCAGCTCTTGATAATAGTCTTTTTAAACTGGAAAGAATTCTAGACATCACATAACCCAATTCCATTATGCCATAGGTGATGAAACTAATAGAATAAGGTCTTTCCAAAGGGACATCAAAAATTGTTTCTATTAAACTAATGGCTACAAAGTTGGATGGGATAGGAATTGTGGTTATCATTTGTTGTTTTTCAATCAGGTCCAACTCTTTATGCCATAATTTAAGGTTTTCTTGGCAAAGATGCCTGAGTGGTTTGCTATTTACTTCTCCAGCTCATTTTATAAATGAGGAAACCGAGGCAAACAGGTTTAAGTGACTTGTTAAGATCACACAGGTAGTATATGTCTAAAGCTGAATTTGAACTCAAAAATAAATCTTCCTGACTCTAAGCCCCACACACTAATCGCTGTGCCACCTAACTGCCTTAGAACTTGATTACATTGATATAATTAACTTCTGAAAAGGAAACTACATCTATCCATATAGACCAACACCTTCTCTGAAACTTCACTTCTTACAGTTGTCTGGATCAATTAAAGATTCAATGTCTCACTTGGGACTCACCTATGGGTCACAGGCAGATCTTGAATTAAAGTCTTCCCAGTTTCAAAGTCAGCTTGATATCCACTTTTCCTTGAATTCATCCTAGAGAACTGAATAGAATGATTAGTCACTTCTTTCTACATTCCCCACACCTTAAATATAATAGCTGATAAAGAAAACTTGCTAGCCTTAATTTTTTACCAATGCCTAAAACAACAACAAATAACCAAATGAGACATGATTTATGAAACACCTTACAAACCTTAAATCATTATGTAAACATTAGCTATTATCATAGCAATTTCGATTGTTTTCATAAAAGCTATTGTTATTAGATTGTACTAAAGCTTTGGAGAGTGTTTGCATAATGCATGAAAACTATAATATCCCATGATCCGGCATTGGAGAAAATTCTGTCATTAGGGGAGAACCGAAAAGAAAGAATTAGATTTAAAGAATATCAAAACTGATAATCTATGGGGAAAAAATAGAATCAATGTGATAAGTACGTATGAAGTCTGTTCTTATCTTTGCGAGACCATAGTCTACCAGGTTGCATTAGTTGAAGGAATTTTGTTAGTTCTTTGAGGTCATTATGGTTCTTTTGGACACATAGTCATTGACATTTACACTGTCATCTTCGGGGACTCAAAGAATTAATTTAGTTTTAACAAATTAGCTAACTTTCTTTGAAAAAGTAGCCTGCCTAGACAAAATCTGTTTAATGTATGACATTTATTCTGCTGGAAATTGTTTGGTCTGATAATGATGATCATCTAAGTAATAATGATATGATGAAGGACTACTTGCTTTAGGTTTTCTAAGGCACCTCTCTCCTCCCATTTCTGCCCTTTCAAAACACCCAACTTCTGGGGGACTGAATCAGGAGCAAGGACAACCTGATAGAATTCAGATAAGCACTATTAAACTGGCTGGCTATCATAGCATCAATATTCCCACCAATATGAGGACACAAGGGAAAGAGACCAAAGATTAACATCTGTGGCACCAAATACAATTCCTTTCTGGCTACTTTGCCTACATTTAATCTCTTTCTAACTGAAAAAAAAATTTTCTCCACTGCTAACTCACCCTCGTTTAACACTTTACCACCTTCATTGGTGGGTCTCATTGTTAACAAAACTTCATATACCAGTTCTCTTCTACCCTATTAGATCCCTAGATAGCTCTCTGGAGATGCTTCAATAATGCACTGTTGCATTTACTATGGTCTGCTGCAGCTGCAGATACTGCATCAAGAATTATGGAAGGAAATTTCCTGGGTACCTGCCCATGTCTTCACCCCCTAGTACCACAGTTCCTCTATCTTTGGATATGAATAAATTCCTGGTGAGTTTTCCAGCAGCATAGGTGTAGATGACTGGCAGCTGTATCAATAGATAAGTGGTGATGTTTAGATAGAAAAGTACAAAAAATATTTTATAAATTTATAATGTTTGTTGTTGTTATTCAGGCTTTTCAGTTAAATCCAACCCTTCATAATTCCATTTGAGGTTTTCTTGGCAAAGATACTGGATTGAGTTGCATTTCCTTCTCCAGCTGATATACTGATGAGAAATCTGAGATAAAAGGATTAAGTGACTTGTCCAGGGTCACACTGCTAGTAAGTGTCTGAAGCCAAATTTGAACTGAGGAAGATAAGTTTTGCTGACACCTAATTATCCTATATAATATTTACATGCAGACACACATATACATTTATATATGCATTATGCATATGTGTATATGTTGTATGTACACATGTGTTTATATGTTTACCTATACTATTAGATAACATTGATATAGTGCTTATCATGTGCCAGGCACTGTGATAAGTACTTTACAATTATTATCTCCTTTGATCTTCACAACAACTCTAGTAGGTCAATGTTATTATTATTGTGATTTTACAGATGAGGAAACTGAAGCAAATAAAATTTGTTAAATGTCTTGCCCAGTGTCAAAGTATCCAAAGCTGGATTTGAACTCATGTTTCTGTGATTCAGAAATCTGTAATAAATATATCAAACACCACCAGAAGTACAATTCCCTCTACTCTGTCCCCGCTTTATTAGCTTTGTGATTTGATTTTTTTGTCTCCAATTTCTATTTATCACCCACATACCTGGACAGTATATGGACCTTATTGTTAGTATGCAATTAATTCATAGATCTCTAGTCCTAGACATTTTTTCCTATTCACAACCTCTAGAGATTCCTTGCCATTGACTCTGACTCAGTTCCTGCTCCATACAAATTCTTGATCCCTCTGGTATGTCCACATTCACAAATGCCATTCTGTAAAATTTGTCAGGTGGTTTAGGTTATTAATGTTTTTAAATGTATGCAAAATGAGGGAAATGATACAGTAATAGACATTCTATCTAGCTATATTAATTTGTTCTACGGAAACATGACATTAAGTAAAGCATTATAAAGGACAATTAGCTTAATAGGAACAATATCTGCACACATATAATAAGCAATATAACAACAATAAGTAAACAGCATGTTCAAAGGAGTTAAGATTTGTCTTGGCAAAAATACTAGCTAAGTAATTCTCAACTCAAATTATTGGCCAAATTACAGCATAGCAGGGTTTTTTGAATCTATAGCAAGATTTTGTGGTTTTCCACTCCTATTCATCCCTTGTTTTCAATCTGCTGCTGAATCTTATTGTTTCTAACTCCATAATATCTCTCACATATGTTCCCTTTTCTCCACCCACACAGACACCATCCCATTTAAGGTCCTTATCATCACTTACATAGACTATTACAGTAACTTCCTTCTTGACCTCCCTGATTCATATCCCTTCCTCACTTTAATGCTTTTTCCAAAATCACAAACTGATTTTTCTGAGGTATAAGCCTGACCATATCATTCCCTTTCTCAGGAAAATTCCAATCGTTCCCTATTGACTGTAAGATTAAATCTAAATGCCTGTGTTGAACATTTAATTTGCTTCACAAACTAGCTCTAATCTACCTTTTCAGCCTTTATATACATTTTTCTTTTTCATACTCCCTACACTGTCAAATTGACTTTCCTATTCATTCTCACAATAGAGTTTAATTTCTCATCTACTTCACTTTGCACTGGTTACCTCTTCCAATACATGTGCACATGCAAGCATGCATACACACACACACACACACACACACACATTTTCTAGAATATTTTACTTTGTTCTACATCCTTTACTATCAACTCATCCTAATCTATTTGTTCTTTCTCACATAAATTTTATCTCCCATTTCAGCTTTTGTAGGAATTATTCCCTATATCTGGAATGAACTCCTTCATGCCTTCCCCACCTCTTAGAATCATCAGTTTGGTAATTATATGAAACATGGAATTTCCAGGGAGAGAGACCATATACACAGAGATCAAATTGGAGGCTTTTAGAATAATGCAGGACAGAGATAAGTAGTTAAATACAAAATAATTTGTAAGGGATCATGGACCAAGTTGTGTGTCTATATAGTCCAGGGAAGAGCTGAATGGAAAAATGTGATGTTCTGTTCTCTAAATTATAATCGTTCTCTTGGGGACAGGTTTCTTGGGGAGCTTCTGGAGGCAGCCTTGACTTCAGTTCAGTTCAATAATCCCAAAATGCAGCCAGGAGTTAAAGTCCTTTACTCTCTCTTTCCAAATCTTATCTTCAGATCCTTTATTTTCTCCTTCAAGTCTTGTCTCCTTCACTTAGGGCTTGGCTACCTTTCTGGAGGTCTTCCTCTCTCTTTGGTTCCCAAGAGCTCTTCCTGTTAGTCCTTTGTCTCTGCCAGCTACAGCCTCTTGTCTTCCCAAATGTCTCCAGCTAGCACCTTCCAGATGCAGTTCATGTGTTGCTGCATATATGGAAATAAACAATTATCTAAATCTAGACTGATTAATTGATTAACAGCAAAATTTCACCAATGTATTTTGCCTTTAATAATCTAAGGAGACAAATAGTTAAAATAGAGGCATTCTTTGAAATGGCATAGTAATAAAAGTAGTAAGAAAACATTTCCTCTACAAATCTGGGGCATAGTCTCCTATTAATACACACATCAACAGTAGGAAAAGGTTAGGGACAAAAAAGAAATAGAGAATACATATGACCAGCTAATACCTGTAGCCAGGACACATCCATGTGAAAGAGCAGTCTGAAGTTGCAGAACTGCTGTTATTTTTTTGATGTTTTAATGGTACTCTAGCTAATCTCTAGTAGACAAATATCTTCTCTGTTCAATGCTACTCTCAACATCACTCCATTAAAAGCAATTCTTATTGATCCCTAGATTTTTTTTTAATTTTCATTCCCAAATATTCTCTCTTCTACTCTCTCCCCATCCACTGAAAAGGTAAGAAATATAATATACATTTCATGAAGTCATGCCTCATTATGGTATGTTATAAAAGAAAAAAAAAAAGTAAGAAAAATAGGGGCTGGAGCCAAGATGGTGGAGAGGACGGACCCATCTTTCTGAGCTCTCCTTTACCCTCAACTATTTTAACGAAATTCAGTCTCTGAATTAGTGCTTGACTGTCAGAACCCATGAATATTGTGAGTACAACACATTACCAACTGAAAATAATCTTGAAATTCACCAGAATAGGTATATTTTGCTCACATGTGGGGGCAGACCAGGAGTAGGCCAGGCACAGACTCAGGCAGGTTCTGAGAGCATGGAGAACAGCTCACACTGAGCAGACCAGAGGGGGGCAGGGTGTGGTCTCTGCTCCCACAAAATCTGCTGGGAGAACTTTACCACAGTGTGGGCTACTCTTCCCTGACAGCAAGCCAGTAGATCATCAGCATAAGCCCAAAACACTAGAGTCTCTCAGGACCTGGCCACACCCACTCAACACCCAGAGTGACTCAGCATGATTCCAGCCCAGCCACAGTTGTTGTTCCCAGTGCAGACACTGTCTTTCCACTACCACTGATTTCAGCACAACTGCTATTCCCAGCACAGCCCCTTCACTGCCACTTCCTGTGGTCTGTAGAGGCAGCTTGGAAATACCACACTGTACCCCATAACTAGATCAAAGTGTTGTTTTTTTTTTTTTTTGTCTGTTTCTTTTTTAAAATGAGCAAAAAGGAAAAGTGGGCTCTAACTACAGATAGCTTCTATACTAAAAGAGAGAAGATTCCATACCCTAATAAGACTAAAAACAGTATGACTCTAGATGAAAATCCAAAGGTGGATATGATCTGGTCCCCACCACATAAGGCTCTCATGGAAGAAATTAAAAAGGATCTTAAAAGAGATCTAGAAGAAAAATGGGGAAAGGAAAGAAAAGCTTTGCAAGAGGGTCAGGATAAGGTATATAATTCATTAAAAGAGAGAGTGGAAAAAGAAACCAACTCCCTGAAAAACAGAATTTGTGAAATGGAAAAGGTAAACAATTCCCAGAAAAACAGAATTTAGTGAAATGGGGAAAAAAAATCCATAGAAGAAAACAACTCATTTAAAATTTTAATTAGAAAAATACAAAAAGAAATAAAAAAAATGAAGAAAACAATTCATTAAAAATCAGAATTGAACAAATGTAAATGAATGAATTTAGGGACACCAAGAATCAATCAAGCAAAACCAAAATATATATATATATATACATATATATATATATATATACATATATATATATATATATGTATATATATATATATATATATATATATATATATATAAAAAATACCTACTTGGGAAAACAATAGACCAGGAAAATAAATCTAGGAGAGATAATCTAAGGATTATTGGACTCCCTGAAAATCATCATGAAAAAAAATCCTAGAAACCATTTTTCAGGACATCATCAAAGAGAACTGCCCAGATGTCATAGAATCAGAAGGTAAAATAGCCATTGAAAGAATTCATCAATCACATACTGAAAGAGATCCCAAAATTAAAATTCCAAGGAATATTGTGGCTAAATTCCAGAACTATCAGACTAAGAAAAAATTCTACAAGGAGCCAGGAAAAAAAATAATAATTCAAATACTGAGGAAACACAATAAGGATCACTCAGGATCTAGCAGCTTCCACATTAAAGGATCAAAGGGCCTGGAATCTAATATCTTGAAAGGCAAAAGAACTTGGAATGCAACTGAGAACTCAGCTAAACTGAGCATTTTCTTCCAGGGAAGAAGATGGACATTCAATGAAAGTGTTGAATTCCATTTATTTCTGATAAAAAAAAAAAAACCAGAGCTGAACAAAAATTTTGACCTCCAAATATAGGAGTCAAGAGAAGCCTCTTGAGAATTGTATTTCTTTTATGGTTATACATAAAGAGTACACGTATAATTTGGTTTTACTGTTATAATATAAAAAAGGAACTAGAGGTGGAAAAGAAATTGTTCCAGAAAAAAGAAAAGTGGAGATAAAAAGAGGGAAACTGCTAAGAAGCAAAGGAAACCTATTATATCTGAGGGAAAGGGAGGGGGATGAACATAGTGTGAATCTTACTCTCATAAGAATTGACTCAAAGAGAAAATATTAGACATATTTGGTTTACATAGAAACTTCTCCCACTTCTTTGGAAAGTGGGAGGGGAAAAGCAAAAAGGAAAGGGGTAGGCAAAATGGAAGGGATTACAGAAACAATAAGGGAAAGGTTTAAGAAAAGGGGAAAGACTTTAAGGGGGAGGGAGGGATTCTAAAAAGGGAGGGTTGCATGAGGCAAGTGGTGCTCCTAAGTTTAATACTAAGGAGGGGGTAAGGGAGAAAGGAAAGAGAAAAGAATAATTAGGAGATAATAAGATAACAGGAAATACAGAATTAGTAGTTCTAACCATAAATGTGAATGGGGTAAATTCCCCCATAAACTGGAGGCAGCAGACTGGAATAAAAGCCAGCATCCTGCAATATGTTATTTACAGAATACTCACTTGAAGCAGGATAAAACATACAGAGTAAAGGTAAAAGGCTGAATCAGAAACTACTATGCTTCAGGTGAAGTCAAAAAAGCAGGGCTAGCCATTGGGATCTCAGATCAAGCAAAGGCAAAAACTGATCTAATTAAAAGAGATAAGGAAGGGCATTGTATCTTGTAAAAGGGTAGCATGCATAATGAAGCAATATCAGTACTAAACATATATGCATCAAGTGGTATAATCTCTAAATAACTAAAAGAGAAGTTAAGAGAGCTGCAAGAAGAAATAGACAATAAAACTACAATAGTGGGAGATCTCAACCTTGCATTCTCAGAACTAGATAAATCAAACCACAAAATAAATAAGAAAGAAGTTAAAGAGGTGGAAAAAAGAAAAGTTAGGTATTATAGCTCTTTAGAGAAAATGGAATAGATACAGAAAAAAGTATACTTTCTTCTCAGCAGTTCATGGAACCTATACAAAAATTGACCATGTATTAGGCCATAAAGACCTCAAATTCAAATGCAGAAAGGCAGAAATACTAAATGCATCCTTTTCAAATCATGATACAATAAAAATTACATTCAATAAAAAGCCAAGGGAAAATAGACCAAAAAGTAATTGGAAACTAAATAATCTCATCCTAAAAGATGAATGGGTGAAATAGCAAATCATAGACACAATTAATAATCTCACCCAAAAGAATGACAAATGAAACATTATACCAAATGTGTGGGATGCAGCCAAGGTGTTAATAAGGGGAAATTTTATATCACTAAAGGCTTACTTGCATGAAATAAAGAGAAAAAAAAAATAGAAAAAGAGCAAATTAAAAACCCCCAATCAAACACTAAACTTGAAATTCTAAAAAATAAAAGGAGAAATTAATAAAATTGAAAGTAAAAAATATTGAATTATTAAATAAAATTAAGAGTTGGTCCTATGAAAAAACCAACAAAATAGATAAACCCTTGGTAAATTTGATTAGAAAAAGGAAAGAGGAAAATCAAATTGTTAGTCTTAAAAATGAAAAGGGAGAACTCACCACTAATGAAGAGGAAATTAAAGCAATAAGAGTTATTTTGCCTAACTTTATGCCAATAAATTTTATAACTTAAATGAAATGATGAATATCTTCAAAAATATAGGTTGCCCAGAGGAAGAAGTAAATTGGTTAAATAGTCCCATTTTAGTCCAAGCTATTAATCAACTCCCTAATAAAAAATCACCAGGACCAGATAGATTTACATGTGAATTCTACCAAACATTTAAAGAACAATTAACTCCAATACTATATAAACTATTTGAAAAAATAGGGAATGAAGGAGTCCTACCAAATTCCTTTTATGATGCAAACATGGTACTGATACCTAAACCAGGGAGGACGAAAACATAGAAAGAAAATTATATACCAATCTCCCTAATGAACATCAATGGAAAAATCTTAAATAAAATACTAGCAAAAAGAATACAGAAAATCATCTCCAGGATAATACACCATGACTAAATAGGATTTATACCAGTAATGCAGTGCTGGTTCAATATTAGGAAAACTATTAGCATAATTGACATCAATAACCAAATTAACAAAAAACATATGATCATCCCAATAGATGCAGAGAAAGCATTTGATAAAATAAAACACCCATTCCTATTAAAAACACTAGAGAGTATAGGAATAAATGAACTTTTCCTTAAAATAGTCAATGGCATCTATTTAAAACTACCAGCAAGCATCATATGTAATGGTGATAAACTGGAACCATTCCCAATAAAATCAGAAGTGAAACAAGGTTGCCCACTATCACCATTACTATTCAACATTGTATTAGAAACTCTAGTTTTGGCAATAAGAGAAAAAAAAAGATTAAAGGAATTAGAGTAGGTAATGAGGAAACCAAATTATCACTCTTTGCAGATGATATGATAATATACTCAAGACAACCCCAGAGATTTTACTAAAAAACTATTAGAAATAATCCATACCTTTAGCAAAGTTGCAGGATACAAAAGAAATCTAGCTAAATCATCAGCATTTGTATACATCAGTAACACAATCCAACAGCAGGAGATACAAAGAAAAATTCCATTTGAAATAACTGTTGATAGTATAAAATATTTGGGAATCTGTCTGCCAAGGAAAAGTCAGGAACTATATGAGCAAAAACTACAAATCACTTTCCACACAAATAAAGTCAGATCTAAAGAATTGGAAAAATATCAAGTGCTCTTGGATAGGTTGAGTGAATATAATAAAGATGACAATACTGCCTAAAAAAATTATTTATTTAGTGGTATACCAATTAGACTCCCAAGAAACTATTTTAATGACCTAGAAAAAATAACAACAAAATTCATCTGGAAGAACAAAAGGTCAAGAATTTCAAGGGAACTAATAAAAAAAAAAAAAAACTCAAATGAAGGTGGTCTAGTTGTACCTGATCTAAAACTATATTACAAAGCAGTGGTCATGAAAACCATTTGGTATTGGCTAAGAAATAGACTAGTTGATCTCGATCAGTGGAATAAGTTAGGTTCACAAGACAAAATAGTAAATAACCATAGCAATCTAGTGTTTGCCAAACCCAAAGACCCAGATTTTGGGATAAGAATGCACTATTTGATTAAAAAAAAAAAGAAAGAAAAGAAAACTTGTGGGAAAATTGGAAATCAGTATGGCAGAAACTAGGCAGGGACCCACACTTAACACCATACATTAAAATTAGATCAAAATGGATTCATGATCTAGGCATAAAGAATGAGATAAATAAATTAAATAAATAAATTAGAAGAACATAGGATAGTTTACCAAAGAAGAGCTAGAGGTCATTATTGATCACAAAATAGAAAATTTCAATTATATTAAGTTTAAAAGCTTTTGTACAAACAAAACTAATGCAGACAAAATTAGAAGGGAAACAATAAACTTGGAAAACATTTTTACAGCTAAAAGTTCTGATAAAGGCTTCATTTCTAAAACATTCAGAGAATTAACTCTAATTTATAAGAAATCAAACCATTCTCCAATTGATAAATGGTCAAAGGATATGAAGAGAAAATTTCCAGATGAAGAAATTGGAACTATTTCTAGTCATATGAAAAGGTGCTCCAAATCATAATTGGTCAGAGAAATGCAAATTAAGACAACTCTGAGAAACTATTACACACCTCTCAGATTGGCTAAGAAGCCAGGAAAAGATAATGACTAATGTTGGAGGGGATATGGGAAAACTGGGACCCTGATGCATTGTTGGTAGAGTTGTGAATGGATCCAACCATTCTAGAAAGCAATTTGGAATTGTACTAAAAAGTTATCAAACTGGGCATACCCTTTTATCCAGCAATGCTACTACTGGACTTATATCCCAAAGAGATTTTGAAGAAGGGAAAGGGACCTGCATGTGCAAAAATGTTTGTGGTAGCCCTTTTTGTAATGGCTAGAAACTGGAAATTGAATAGATATCCACCAATTGGAGAATGACTGAGTAAATTGTGGTATTAATGTTATGGAATATTATTATTCTATAAGAAATGACCAACAGGATTAATACAAAGGGGCTTGGAGTGATTTACATGAACTGATGCTAAATGAAATGAGCAGAACCAGGAGATCATTATATACTTCAACAATACTATATGAGGATCAATTCTGATGGACGTGGCACTATTCAACAATCAGAGGATACATCATTTCCAATTGATCAGTAATGAACAGATCCAACTACACCCAGCAAAAGAATAGTGGGAAATGAGTAGGGACCACAACATAGCATTTGCACTTTTTCTATTATTATATGCTTGCATTTTTGTTTTTTTTCCTTCTCAGGTTATTTTTACCTTCTTTCTAAATCTGATTTTTCTTTCTGATGTGTAGAAATATGTATACATATATTGTATTTAAAATATTTAACATGTATGGGACTACCTGCCATCTAGGGGAGGGGGTGGAGGGAAAGGAGAAAAGTTGAAATAGAAGGTTTTGCAAGGATCAATGTTGAAAAATTACACATGCCTTTGTTTTGTATATAAAAAGCTATAATAAAATTGTTTTAAAAAGTAAGAAAAATAAAGTGGGGTTTAAAAGTTTTGATCTCTACTCAGAGTTTATCAACTCTCTATCTTTTTTCTAGGAGTAGATAACAGTTTTCATCATAAATCTTTTTTGAAATTGTCATGAATTATTGTATTGTTCTTGGAGACTGTCTTCTACAGGTGATTACAGTTATATTATTGCTCTTAATGTGTACAATGTTCTCCAAGTTCTACTCACTTCACTTTGCATCAGCTCACACAAATCTTTCTGGTTTTTCTTTTTTTTTCTGAAGTACAATCCAAGTTCCATCACAATTATATGCTACTTGTTCAGCCACACTCCATTTGATGAGCATCCTCTCACTTTCCAATTCTTTGACACCACAAAAGAGCAGTATCTCTATTGCACCTGTATCCCAAAGAGATGATTAAAAAGGGAAAAGGAGCCACATATATGAAAATGTTTGTGGCAGCCCTTTTTGTAGTGACAAGGAACTGGAAACTAACTAACTTTCAGCTGGAGAATAGTTGAATAAGTCATGGTATATAAATGTTAAGTAATATCATTGTTCTATAAGAAATGATCAGCAGGATGATTTCAAAAAGCTCTGAAGAGATTTATATGAACTGATACTAAGTGAAATAAATAAAACCAGGAGAATATTGTACATGAAATTATGTGATGATAAATTCTGATCTGCCTCTTTTCAACAGCAGGATAATTCAAGCCAGTTCCAGTGAGTTTGTGATGGAAAGAGCCATCTGCACATAGAGAGAGGACTGTGGGACTTAGTGTAGATCACAATGTAATATTTTCACTTTTTTGGTGTTGCTTGCATTTTGTTTTCTCTCTCATTTTTTCTCTTTTTGATCTGATTTTTTTTGTGCATCATGTTTATTATGTTGGATTACTTGCAGTCTAGGGGAGGGGGGAGGGAAGGGAGAGAGAAAAAAAAATTGGAACACAAGGTTTTGCAAGGATGAATGTTTTGCATATGTTTTGAAAATAAAAAAGGTTTAAAAAAAAGAAAAGACAAGAATCCTAGTCGGGATCTGCCTACAGCCATACACTTACCTTATTGAAGTATACCATGCAAGTTTAACTTGAGTAGGTGACTGGCATGCCAGAGAGCTTAGACCTTGGCTGTCTCATCATTCTTGAGTTTTTGCCTTCACTTTTCTTCCTGTCCTCAATACTAATCACACTAGCTGGTACATAGATGAGGTTGACTGACTGACTTGAATTTTTACACTCAATGATTTTTTTTTCTTTGTCTAGATTCTAGATTTCTTGGTTATCTGGAATTCCTAGCTTTGGAATACCTTTTACCAATGCAAGTAACAATTCTTCTGCAACTAATAATATTAGAGATTCAACCTGAGAAGTTAAAGGGCTTAGCTTGGTCATTTTATCAATGTATGTGAAATTAAGGGATTTAGCCTGGATTACTTAGTTTATATTTGACAAGGAATTAGAATGAACCCTATGGAATTGACTTGTTCTACAAACTAACAGTCAACTATTCCACACTGTCCCTCCAAGATGAATTTCTGGAAACTAGAAAGCAATCATAGATCATGATTTAAGTCTACATGTACGGTGTCCTTCAAAAGTCTTAGTGCTTTAATAGTTTAAGCAAGTAAAATATTAACCTATAATTTAAATGAATTAATAACAACCTACACTCACTCTTTTGAGATATCTTATATAAAATCCCAGAGAAGAGCATAATCTCTATCTCACTCTGTGGTGTGTTTGTGTGTGTGTGTGTGTGTGTGTGTGTGTGTGTGTGTGTAGAAAAGAACTAGTTGTAGAGGGAAATTATAAATAAACAAAAGATGTAGGCTTCTGGACTTTTAAAAAACTCTAGGTAGAGAATTGACTTCTGAGCATTCCTGTCAACACTGCCATGCACCTTAATAACTGTGCCCAAGAAGCCCACTGCAACTTGGTCCTGGAGCTTTTCCCACTTCCCCTACTTTCTCTCTCTCTCCACTTTCCCTTCTCTGCATTGTCACAGCTAACAAATGACTTCCACAAATGACTTATCTTCTCACGTGAATTTACACACATTGGGTATGATCATCCCATAGGATCCATATTGAGATAAAGTTGCCTTTGCTCTACCCCCTTGGACCAGATTTTTCATAATAGTGGTTGTGTCATGAACCCTTTGTAAATCTGGTGAAACCTATAGACGCTTTCACAGGCTTAAAGTTGACATCCCCCTAACTCACTAACCAGTTTTAAAAATGTGTCAGCTGCTCTCAAATCTTAAAGTTGACATCCCCCTAACTCACTAACCAGTTTAAAATGTCAGCTGCTCTCAATCACTCTTATCTTGTCTACCAAGATGGTCTGCTGGGATGTGGCTGCTGCTTATGCTACAGCTTTTTGGAGTCACAGATGAGAGTTGGGTCACAGGGAATACCAAAAGTGGAAAGCAGTCCTGAAAAGGGCTCAATAAGGAATGTATGGGGTATTCATGAAGGACCAACATCTCTAGCATTCTAAGATTCACTTAAAAGGAAAAAGACTGGTTATAAGGACCTAAAAAGGTGAATTTAATATAATGATCTTCTTGGATCTTCTTTTTAAGAAGGAGTAATAACTCAGGAATATGGATGCATTTTTTCTGCTATAAAAAGGAAGAGTATACTCAGTGCATTACAAACTAATATCATCTAAAGACCTGTGATTTATACCACATTTTGTCCAACATGGCACTTCATATACTTACTTCTATTTCCATACATGTGGTCTGATAAGACCATCATATAATATTTCGTTATCATAAGGCATAGTAATCAAATCAAAGGCTATCACTTTATATAATGGTTTCCTGCTCCTGTGTGGATGTGGAGACCAAGCTGAAACATTTATCAAAATTAGCTGTCACAGTGAGGCAGGAAATGTGCCTGGGGCAATATTATTTCTACTAGAATGACTCTTTAGCTGCCATAGTTCTTACTGCAGTCCTCCTCTTATTTAATGGACACTGCAGTGTCATACTTCTTTGTTTATTGCAAACTTTTTAAAAGACATTGTTTTGTCTGAGGATATGTACTTTCCCAAAGTGCTTTGTGAGATTTGCTTAATGCCAATTCATTCCAATTTTTTTTCCAGTTTAAATCAGTAAATAAATATCTGCAGGCTATTTAAATGTAATTTGCTACATGATCAATTTTTTTCTGGAGTGTATAGTGGCATGGTGAAGACAAGAGAACAGGTTAAGGAAGCTATTCAATGCCAAAAGTAAGTATGGATGCTTAATTGATATCATCCCAGCAAATTTATCACAAGCTACAAAGAGCTTTAACTGTTAAAAGAATAAAAATAATTCTCTCTCTGTTTAACTATGCCTGTCAAAATAAGTTATGTGTAGTTAAGTACTACATGGTCTGATTTCAAATGTTAAATTGTACTCTGGCTCCAGAAAAATTATATTTAAGTGTATTACACATAGTGTGTATACTTCAATCAACAAATGTTACTTAAGCATATGCCATGTGCCAGAGGCTGTGCTAGGTTTTAGAGGGAGGAAAAGTAACCTTTATCCTTAAGGTACTTACAATCTAATGAGGGAGACAACAAAGATGCATAAATAAATATATGTACATATATATGTATATACATATGTGTGTGTATATATATATATATATATATATGATAAATAGAAAGTAATTAACAGATGGAACCAGTAGAATTAAGAGGGATTCAGAAAGTTTTCTTGTAAAAGATGGGATTTAATTTTTGTATATGTGAAAACTAGATGACTTTTATAACATTCACATAATCACATTTATATAACATATTCTACATTTCTGTCACAAATGCATATGTATTTATGTATGCATATGTATGCATGAAACAAAGATTCATAAACAAGATATACATACATACATACATACATATGTATACATTTAAAACATGGATTGTACACACATTTGTTTCAGTTGTTTCTATTGCAATGCTCAGTCCACTAAAACAAATCTATTTTCATATGCTTGCCAAAAACAATATTGTCATTGCTTTCCTATGTGTATGAGATATAATAGAGGAGGGAAAAAGAGGGGATTACCCACAAAGTTTCAGCTATGAGGCAACTTCAAAACAAAGGAAAAGAACAGCAATCAGTGTAGAGCCAAGGGGCACCAGTATTTAAAAATGAACCAAAATAAAGAAACATATGTATTGAAGAAATGACAAGTCAAGTGAGAGTCTTCTTCACCAGGGCTTGCTCTTCAGCCTAGCTTCTCCCTTCTACATAGGGATTAGCAAATAATCTGCAGTTCTTAGGACCTGGTATAAATCAGCTAATAAATCAGCTGTGTCAAGAAATAATCAGAAGGTTGTATGGGAAGTCCCTGATAACAACAGAGAAATGAAGGAGGAAAAAAACAATAAAGAGGAAATAAGGTTCCCAAGTCCACTAATTGATAAAATATAGAATTTCTGGAAGTAGTGAGCATGGGAGTGGGAGGGTAACATGACTGATTTCTGAGGTAGAGGACAGAACCTAATCTATGCTCCAGGTTCTCTTCAGGAAGAGTAGTGCCCATACTGTAATTGTTTTGATGTATTTGTTGCTTTTATTTTTCTTAATTGTTTTTTCCATGATTATGAGTAGTAAAAAAAGTATCTAATTAAACCCATTGTCACCCTTTGGGCCACTCCTGAATTTTACTATAGGTTTTGTTTCTTTGGCCTCTGGTTCAGCTTCTCATTAATAAAATTTTCTTAATGTCTTCTATCTATTTAACTGTTTTAACTTCCCTTCATTCTCCCCCAAGAAAAAGTAAGACTATTTCCCTGACAAAAGTGTTAGAGTTTTAGAGTGAGATCCATTGTGTGACTGGCTCCATATTACCATGACACTATGATTGGAACCAGACAGATGGCTATGTGAGCAAAGAAAAAGGTATGATTGAGAGAGGAGAGATTGTGAAGACAAAAACAAGGTTTGGCAAATGATTGGATCTGAATGAGAAGCCTAGAGAAAAGAGAAAATTGGAAATCTGGGTAGTGTACTTGGCTGTAACAAGGATGTTACTATTAATATCGTGCAGTAGTCGACAGGCTTGTGGCTGAAATGGAGTTCCTTTATATATGGTGGGTAGGTAGAAGTGGGATAGAGAGAAAGAACAAACTTTTCCTTTTATAGTATTTTATGCAAGTAAATTCTAATGGAAAATGTAAATCAAAGGCAGCTCTGAGCAACTGAACCTAGAGTAGTTACTACCAAGAGGCAAGGACTTCTTGAAACTTGTCTCAATCCTTACCCCTTGCCTCTTTAAAAATAAATTAATGTAAAGAGAAGATTTTTGGTTATATATTTATTATGGAATGCTATTTTAATAACATTAATAAATCTGTTTAAAGTAGCAATTTTAACTGACATTTTGAATAGAGCAATGAACAGAGTGATGACACTAGAGTCAAGATAACTTGAATTCAAATCTTGTCTCAATCAGCTTACTAACCATTAGATTCTAGGCAAATCACTTCTTCTCTGTTGGAGTTTGTTCACCTGTATAATGGGGATGATGATAGCACCTACCTTTCATGGTAATAAATGAGATGTTTGTAAAGCCCTTTGCAAACCTTAAAGCAATAATTAAATGTTAATTAGTATTTTTATTTTCATTCATTATTATCATTACAAAATTATTCCTCTTGCACTCACATGTGCAAAAATAATTGTGGCAGCCCTTTTTGTAGTGGCAAGAAATTGAAAACTGAGTGGATGCCCATTAGTTGGAGAATGGCTAAATGAGTTATGATATATGAATGTTATGGAATATTATTGCTCTATAAGAAATGATCAGCAGGATGATTTCAGAGAGACCTGGTGAGACTTATATGAATTATAAATGAAATGAGCAGAACCCAGGAGATCATTATACATGGAAACAGCAAGATTATACAATGATCAATTCTGATGAATGTGGTTTCCATCAACAATGAGGTGATTCAGACCAGTTTCATTGCTCTTATGATGAAAAAAACCATCTGCACCCAGAGAGAGGACAATGGGAACTGAATGTGGATCACAACATAGTATTTTCACTCTTTTTGTTGTTTGGTTACATTTTTTTTTCTCATTTTTTTCCCTTTTTGATCTTATTTTATCAGCGTGATATTTGTGGGAATATATAGAGAGGAATTGCACATGTTTAACATATTTTGGACCACTTATTGACTGGGGAAAGGGTGAGGGAAAGGGAAGGAAAAATTAGATCAAAGAGTTTTGTAGGGGTGAATGTCAAAAATTATCCATGTATATATATTGAAAATAAAAGGCTTTAATTAAACAAAAAAAAAATCACTCTTCTTGTCAATGCATTTTCAAATGAGGAAAAGACCTTTTTTTTTTTTAATTTTTTAACTGAATGACCAAATTTAAATTTGAACAATGGATACTAAATGAAGAAATATAATTTTTTTTTTAAATGGTGTGTTCTACACTCAATTTATAGACTTTGAAGGGTCTCTCATTAAGGACCATGTACTACTGACCTTGTGCCTCAGAATTTGCTAAGTGTAAACAAAAGGACACAGTGTCTGTGAAATTGAAAAGAAAAACAAAAATTCTCTCAAAGCACATGATTGCCTATTCATTTGCAGACTTCCACTTTGCGCTGAAGTCATTTGGTTGGAATTAATTTAACCTTCCATCTGTGAAATTATTGTTTTCCATGAGTTTGGTCGCATGGCGATTAAGCAGTAGTTTTAGTTTCGTCATTTTCTTTATTACAGTTTAATGCCTATGTTTTATTATCTATGTAGAAAGCAGGGCTGAGGACTGTAACCACATTCATCAGATTTCCACTATAAGGAAGCAGTTAATGAGTTTCACATAAAATCCTACCTTGAGGAAATGTCACAATTAAAGGTGCATGTCTATTCTGAATATGTAAAATACCATTCAACTGGGGGGAAAAAAAGTACATTATCATTTCTTGAGCATGGTATTTAGGGTCATTTGTAGAACAAAAATCCCTGAATATAAGTCCTGTATTTACTGCCAGCACAGCATCATCAGACATCCTGACATCAATCTTCCGTTGATGGAAACCTATTTGTGAGTACAACACCTCACATCTGCACCAACAGCTGCAGCCCTATAAGACTGTTTATCCACTCTCAGTGCTATTTCCCCATATTCAATAGTACCAAGTTAGGAATTTTTAAATGATTCATGTGTTCTCCCTCCCAGGCAGTTTGCTTGCTAGGAAGCAGTTGTAAGTTAACTGGGGCAATTCCCTGCAACCCCTTCCTACTCACCAAAAGAAGAAAAATAAATTCCAAATAGAGCAGAGCAGTCCCAATGATGGCATTTTAAACAGACACAGGGACAGTATATCAATTTGATCTCCTGAAGCAGATGATATCCCAACCATTTATGTGGTGATAAAGGCTCCATTAAATAGCAGGACTGCTGATACCTTGTTACTGCTACAGTATTCTGCCAGGTAGCAAAGCTTTGTTCGACGCTGGCACAAACCTGCAGAAATAGGTTATATTTCAAGGCATAACCAGTTGCTTTCATATAATAATTATGGGGAATTCATGTGTTATTTGCACAGCATGCTTGAATATATCAAAAGATGAATCTAGTTCTTACTGGTACAAAGCCTTTAAAGATGGATCTAAAGCTATTTCTTTTCCTCCTCTATTATTTGCATTCCATCTCCCAAACACCTTTGCATAGCATCTCAAAATTACGGAACTGCCCATAACATTTATCTTCTTTTAGACAAATATTGATTTCTTCCACCTTCTCTTACTATCCCACCTCCTGTTCTAGATTAGAAAGGAGTTGAACTTGGCCTTTCTCTTTTTGGACATCATTTAAACACAAGATCCTCCATTTTCATCATGTAAGTGAATCAAAGAAAATGGAAAACTGGGCTATACTTCTGGGATATATATGACTAGAAATATCTGTGATTTACTTTGTCTGAAAAACTCCCTCCAAAATTTACTCCTTGTAAATGAAGATTATTAATAATAACAATGATAATAATAAATAGCAACTAGTATTTATATAGTGCTTTAAAGATTACAATGCACTTTACAATAATATCTTATCTGATTTTAATAGTTCTGGGAGCTAAATTTTATTATTAACCCCATTTTATAAATGAGGAAATTGAAACAGAGAGAAGTCAAGTGACTTCCCTGACTCTTCCAAGTTTTCTAATCTAAAACAAAAACAATAATATTTATATAGCATTGTAAGGTTTGAAAAATACTTTACTCATTATTTCTTTTGAACTGCACAAACACTCTCTGAGGCACTATTATTATCCCCATTTTACAGATGAGGAAATATACAGAGAGGTTAGGTGGTTAGGTGATTTGCACACAGACAAGTATCAAAATTGACATTTAAATCCAGATCTTTGTCACTCCAGGTCCAGCACTATATCCACTATGATAAGACTAGGTACAATTACTCCAATCTACTTCCTCTGCCATTAAAGTAATTTAAAGAATTCCTGGAGAATTAAGGCAGCACACTGAGGATGATGCGTTAGGGATGGTAGCATCCTTGCACTGGCCTGGTAGTCATCCCAAGTGAATTTATTGAACAGAGTTAGTTACACTAAAGGGATTGAGCCCATGCTCTAGAGGGTAGAAATAGAAATCCCTCTTGAGTGAATTTTCCAGGAACAGAGTTAGAACTTTGTTAAATCAGGCCTCCCCTGACCTGAACACAACAAACAATGGTGTTGCCTCTCCTGGGGTAACTTAATCCACCTCCTCTTGGTTCTGTGAAATCCTTATATATGATGTGTTAAAAACAGGAATGTCCCCCAGTGGAACTGAACAAATTGAACTGAGCCAGAACTGACTTCACACAAGGAAGAAGAAGAGAGGGGAAGAGAAGAAAAATATTAATTGGGATGAGAGGAGGGAATAAAAGCAAAAGAATAAAATCTATCTGATGATAGCATAATTTGAGAACTTGTGTGGTATGGTGAAAAAATGAGCATAGGAGATAAAATAAAATAGTGGAAAGATCATGAATTCTATAATCAGAGGGTTCTGGGTTCAAATCCTATCTTTGATGCTTCCTATTGTACCTATATGACCTTACAGATGCCACTTACTTCCTTGAGTGTCAGTGTCCTCATCTATAAAATGAAGTGTTTGGATAAGATAGCCTCTGAGGTCTAAGATATACATTATCCTGAATAAGGAAATTTTTGTTTTAATTCTGTTTAGTTGATATTTCCTGGTACAAGTCAAAAATTTTAGGCATCAGTTTCCTAATATACATAATAAAGAGAGTATAGGATTTGAGAAAAAGATCTTATAGATTGATCCCAATCCTCTCATTTTACAAATACTTAAGAAAGTTAAATGACTTGTACAATGTCACAGAATTATTAATAGTTTAAAAAAGGTTTTGAATCCTGAAATATTTCTGATTCCAGGTCCATTTAAACCATGTTGCCTCTAAGACAAGATCTCGGAAGTCTTATTTATCACTAACTTGCTGTGACTCTAGAAGTTTTTTAGAAAGAATATAATTCTATGGGTCTCTGCAATTTGTTGCTAGGGAGAGTTTTGTGGAGCTTTCAAAAGTATATTAATGTGGGCAGCTAGATGGAGCAATGGATAGAACCAGCCCTGAAGTCAGGAGGACCTGAGTTCAAAACTGGCCTTAATTACTCAACACTTCCTAGCTGTGTGACCCTAGGCAAGTCACTTAACCCCAATTGCCTCAGGGAAAAAAAAAATACATTTACTCTTACTCAGAGAAGTGGGAGAATTCTATTACAGATCAAGGGGAAGGATGGGGAAAAGGGGGAAGAGAAATAAGATGGTGTGGGAGGGAAAGGAACATATTCATCTGACTTCAACTTTTAGCATTCGATATTATAGGGTTGTTTTTTTTTTTTCATTTTTTTTCTCCTATTTCTTTTTTTCATTTTTATTTTAGTAGTATTTAATTTTTACAAATACATGCAAAAGTAATTTTCAACATTCACCTTTGCAAAACCTTGTGTTCTCAACTTTTCTTTCTTATTTGAAATATATTAAATCCAATAGAGGACCCTCATTTTAAGTGTTTTTTTTAGAGTCTTCAGTATATTCCTTGTAAAAACAAAATAGAATTGAATTCTGATTTCTAATACATTCTGATATCCTCTTACAATTTTATGGGTGAACTCATCTTATTACAATCACAATGTGATTATTGCATACTTCTTTCTATTATAGTCTTTTTTTTTTTCTTTTTACTCTCACCCTTTACAAAGAAGAGAGGAAAAAGAGAACATCAAGACTAATAATGTATAACTTAACTAGACATTTTCATTCCTTTTTCTATCATTCCTTTCATATTCTGGAATACTAAAATATAGTTCTTTGACATTCTTTCTAACATATCTTTTTATGTTCAACCTCTAAAAGTGGTTTATTTTGCTTTTTATTATTTTTTTCTACTCAAACTTGCTCTCCCCACATGTAGATCTGTTGAGCTTAATGTGTTTCTATATCAAGCTCATTTTCTATCTATGAATGTATTTCAATTTTCTTTTATTCAATTCAAATGAGCAAAATCAAACATTTGCATCACATTAATATAATTTACATAAAATGGTAAATTCTTCTCTACTTTTTCCTCACTTCTAAGTACTACATGACTTTTTTAATTCTCCCAATTGCTCAATTGTTTTTATTTTTCTGTTTCTTTTGACTTGTGTCTGTATTTTAAAATTTCTTCCAAACTCTAATTAGTTATTTCATCAAGAGTTCATGGAAGTACTGTATTCTTTTTAAATTATATTTTCCTCATCAGGATAATATACAATTTCTCAAAGTTATTTATAATTTGTTATGTCTTTCTCTTCTGCTTTTGTGAATAGAATATTCAAAGATTGTTATACTGGCTTTTCTTGTTTGCTTGTTTGTTTTATCCTCTCTTCAAAGAAGTTACTGATAAGTCTTGTGTGATCTTGAAGTTAGTTCTTAGGAACCTGAACTCCTACTGTCTGTTTTCAGGTTTTGTAGTTAACTTAGAAGTCATAGATTTTGGCTATGACATTGTTGAGCTATGTTTTTTTTTTTTTTTATAAGAAGTAATTATATTTTCACTTTGCCTTCTTTCTAAATCTGGGCAGTTTTCATTTATAATTTCTTGAACTATAGCATCTAGGCTTTTTTATGTTTAAGGCTTCAGGGAGATTGTTTTTCAGACCAGTTTTTGTCATTGTGTATTTATATCCTTTTGAAATTAATTTTAGTATATTTTGTATTATTAATATGTTGAGTTCTTTTCTTAATTCTATCTCTCAGGTCACCCATAAAAAGGTAACTTTTTCTACCTTGTGTTTTAAACTATGTATTCTCTTTTCCTTCCCCTCAACCTCATTTTATTTATAATTTCATTTTTTGTTTCTTGTTTCATTTCTTCTAGCCATTATTGTAGGTCTATGCCAAGCTGTTTTGTTTTCTTTTTGTATTCTTCTTATAGCTATTTTGAGATTACACATTTTTTTCTGTTTTTACCTCTTAGGCTTTTCTTAACTCAGTATATTTCTTCTTTATGAGTTTTCTTCTGTTTGCTCATATTTATGACATGTCCTGACCAGTTGCTTTAGCACTTGACAGAATTTAGTAGGCCTTTTTTGCTCCTGTATTGTCTTAAGTCTGTATTCTATTTCCACTTGATTGGAATGCCTAATACTAGACTCTATTTTTTGTCTCATTATCTAGCTAGTTTTTCAACCTCCTAGTGTTCTTTGCAGATTCTGGCCTCTGCTGAACTCTTTATCAATGTACAACCCCTAATTGAAAGTTGATTCTGCCCCAGTTAATGATCTTGCCATGCCACAGTGGAATGTTGGAGACCCCACTTGTCTCAAGTCTCCTATAATACCTCCTGCTCCCACTAATATTGAGTTGGTCCTTATTTCCCTGCTTTAGCATCTAGTAATCTAGGAAGTTTCTGCTGGGCTCTATCTCTGTGTATACTTAGGCATGTTAGCTACCTGTCTACCTTCCATCTCCTTCCCTTAAGTCTAGTTTCAACTCTATAGAACAAGATACCACTCGCAGAATAACATCATCACTTCTGATCTTGCTATCATGCTTCCTACTCAAACCTTAACAGATGCCACTTCCCTTAGCCTTCTCTTCTCTCTGTTTGGAGGACTGGAGGATAGAATATTACACTCCTTTCAGTGCCTTCATTTATATAGGGCATAAACATATCACACAGTTTTGTACCAGCCATATTACCTAGTTTCAATTGCATGAAACAAGATGCTCCACCCAGGGATCATTTCTCTGTCTTATGCTACCCCTGTTTTCCTGCCTATCTTTTATGTTTTGTCTCCATTTTCCAATTAAGAGTTCATTGAGGGCAAGAGCCATTTTTTATTAATTGTATCTGCAGCATTTAGCACAATGCCTGACACATTGTACACATTTATTAATGTTTATTGAATTGTATATTGGATTAGATGATGATGATGATGATGATGATGATGATGATGATGATGATGATGATAGTGGATATTAGTGGGAGATCAGAATAGAGTCATTTCCATTAGAATTTACAAAATGGTTATTCTTAAGGAGATTGAACTTATTTATCAGTACATATTAAATAAAGAATGGATAGAACTGTTCAATACATCACTATGGAATTAAGAAAAAAATGAAACAACTCACAATTATTGAATACCTTGTGGGGGGAAATAGGTAATTAGAACTGTACATGAAAAACTTACTAAATTTTTATGGACTAATCTCAAAATATCCTAGAAAATTCAACAAAAAAACTAGTCTGGATATGAACCATTATTACAAATGATACAGTTGTATGCTTTCACCTGGACATAACACATTAATTGCTGCCTATTCTTCATGACAATGATCTCTATCTCCTTCATAAACACTTTCTATACCAATCCAACTCTTAGTAATCTCCCTTTCCTTCAAAATTTTATCTCATTCTTTGACTCTGATCATTTTATAATTTATTTGTTCTGTATTGTGTTATTGCTGTTGTTACTCATCCTGCATTTTTGAAGAAGACTATGATATCATTGGGTTATGTCTTGACTTGCTTGAGAATTAGATTTAAGTGAAGCAGAATAGCACTAAGTCATTAGTTTCCTTCTATCTTCCAGTCTTCAAAGTCCAAAAGCTAGACAAATGTCAAGACAACTAGTCAATACCCATGAAACAGTGGATGCCGTTGGCATCATCTATGTCTGACCAAGTTCTTAAGTACTCCATAACACCTGCTTCCACTGTCTTTGTGATCATGGGAACAAACTGCTCTCATCTATCCATTCCACCAGAGAAAATTTTCAGATGCTTGGGGTAGACATCTCCTTAACTCAAAAACAAGTTTGAGCTTCTCATTTATCCTCAGCCTGGATTGACCTGTCTGCTAAGATAATTTATTAGGGCATGGTTGCTGCACATGCTACAGCTTTTTGGAACTGCAAGTAAGATGGAGACGCCAGAATTGTTGAGCAGCCCTGAAAGAGGCACAATAAACATCTGCACTAGAGGTGCTAGTCCTCCCTATCCCATACACACTATATTGTATCACAAGTCTCATATGTGTTAGTCTTCTCTCCAAAAAAAAAATTCTAAGTTCCTTGAGGACAGAGAACAGTTTCTGGTTTTGTTTATTCAATATCTGCCACATTGTGTCCAAAGTATAAAATGTAATTTAGATGTTTCACAAATACTTGCTGAGGTTTGGATTTATACTGTTTATTTTCTTTTGTATATTTGATACATTATCTAATATTTTTCTTTAATTTCATATATGTATATATGCTTGTGTATTGTGTCTCCAAGTGCAGTTTGTAAACTTATTGAGCATCAGGACCACATTTTTTTAAAAATTTTTTTTATTATATATATATTTTTTTTTTATAATATTATCCCTTGTATTCATTTTTCCAAATTATCCCCTCTCCCTCTATTCCCTCCCCCCGATGACAGGCAATCCCATACATTTTACATGTGTTACAATATAGTCTAGGTACAATACATGTGTGTGAATATCATTTTCTTGTTGCACAATAAACATTAGAATCCGAAGGTACATGCAACCTGGGCAGACAGATATTAGTGCTAACAATTTACATTCACTTCCCAGTGTTTCTTCTCTGGGTGTAGCTACCTCTGTCCATCATTGATCAACTGGAAGTGAGTTGGATCTTCTTTATGTTGAAGATTTCCACTTCCATCAGAATACATCCTCATACAGTATTGTTGTTGAAGTGTACAGTGATCTTCTGGTTCTGCTCATTTCACTCAGCATCAGTTGATTTAAGTCTCTCCAGGCCTCTTTATATTCCTCCTGCTGGTCATTTCTTACCGAGCAATAATATTCCATAACCTTCATATACCACAATTTACCCAACCATTCTCCAACTGATGGACATCCATTCATCTTCCAGTTTCTAGCTACAACAAAAAGAGCTGCCACAAACATTTTGGCACATATATGTCTCTTTCCGCTCTTTAGTATTTCTTTGGGATATAATCCCAGTAGTAGCGCTGCTGGGTCAAAGGGTATGCACAGTTTGATAACTTTTTGGGCATAATTCCAGATTGCTCTCCAGAATGGCTGGATTCTTTCGCAACTCCAGGACCACATTTTTTAAAAAAATTTATTTTGAATCCCCTACAAATCCTTATGAATAAGAAATTAAAATTTCATATTAGAATTGTAAGCTCGCTCAAATCTAACAGGCCTGAGCTTCTAAATTATGGGAATTTGACTATTCCATGAACTCTGTATGTCCTTGACAATAGATACCAGGAACTAGCCATTCTTGGACATGCTTATGCTTAGGGTTGGGTGGCTTCCTCCCTGTGCATATGCAATTGATAAGGAAACATGTCAAGCTTCAAGGGTTTGGAGTGAGTCAACATGAACATATAGATAAGTTTTGGCCAGGAGCCTTCTTTGTCTGAAAACATATAAAAAGCCCCTGTTGTAAGCCATAGTTGAGTCTCATCCGCCCGGAAAAATCTTTACACAATTCAAGTTGATTGAGGCTGAAATGGGACTCCCAGCCATTTGAGTTTTTGAGGTTCCCTTGAATTAGTGATGTATTCTCTTCCTCTATCTGCTATAATTGTCATATTGTTAATTGTTCTTATTTCTATTTGTTTGTGTAAATCTAAATTGTCTGTATCTTGTCTTGTTTGATTAAAACTTTTTACTTTTACTTTTTAACTGAGCTTGAGAGCGTCATTTATAGGAGCAAATCCGAACTTTTCTTTAAAATCATAATACACCTTACTATCATTTTACAGCAATAATCACTTAATTAAGCTTTCTAATATTTACATTTAGATACTTCCCCTCCACAAATACCTCAGAAAAGATTCTACTGTCTTTTCAGCAGACTGGCACTTTGTTCTACTCCTAGAAATGAACTAATATATATCTTTTTCATATTTTTATTAAAGCTTTTTATTTACAAAACATATGCATGGGTAATTTTTAATACTGATCCTTGCAAAACTTTGTGTTGCAAATTTTCCCCTCTTTCCCCCATCTCCTCCCATAGATGACAGATAATCCAATAAATGTTGAATATAACATTTCTTAAAGCAAGAAAAAGTAAATATGATTGGTTTATTTTCTTTGATAACCGATCATAGTGCCTAAGTGAGTACAAATATATATATATGTATGTATATGCACACACACATACACATACACATATTATATGTACTTATAACTCACTTGGACAGCATGATTGGTTGTCAAAGAAGAATGCAATACAAAAAAATCAGGAATCCAATCCTGTCCAATTCAACACCAGAAGCACAACAAAAACTCATTTTATGGCAAGCAAACTGGAAAGCTAAAAATAGGGAACAGAGATAGGGAAGGAATGTGTCTTCACTAATGTATTGACTATGCTTTATGCAGCAAGCTGGACCTACTGCAAACATTTTACAGGGTTTTGAAACTTTAATTACAAACTTGAAAATTAATGAAGGTTCAAACAAATCCTGGTACAATAATTAAAAGGTCTTTGCATATAGTGACATGGCTAATTGAGTCCTATTTTGGCCAGAATATTGGATGATGATCTCACTATTTTATTCTTCTATATGAAGCATCCATTTCAGATCCATTGAAAAGGGGTCTTGATATTTGCAAATATTTCCATATAAGAAATTAATTAAGTTTATTGCATAATCATTCTCCTTTTGCAAGAAATATGTAAATTAACTTCCTCTCATATATAGTATTGTGAAGTGGCAAGAGCTCTAGGTCTAGAATTAGGAGAGATGTGGATTCAAATTCCAAATATTTAGTAATTTCATGACCCTATGGAAGTCATTTAACATTTCTGAGCCACTGTTTACTCATCTGTAAAATGGAAATAATAGTATCAAACAAGAGCAATACACAGCCTTACAGAATTATCTAAATTCCTAAAAGGTTAATTGAGAGGGGTTAATTAAGTTGTCCAGAGTAATATGGCCAGTAATGGTCAGAAACAGGATGTGAATCCAGGTGTCTTGGATCTGAGGCCAAATGTCCATCTACCACAATGTTCCAAATATAAAAATGCTCTCATATTTTAAATATGAAAATATTTTCATTAAGAATTCCTTTAAAAAAACTTCCATTAAATTTAGCAAGTTTTTAGTTCAAATGCACAAGTAAATAGAAAAAAAAAAAAAAAGCTTAAATTTCTGTCTTTAGAAGAGTTGATTGTCTGGTTGAATTCACTAAATCCAGTGGAAATTTTTATCCTCATATACACAAAGCCCAGAGGTAGACAGTAAGACATTTAGGATAGGTCCAAAAAATAAACCTGAAGATAGAAGAATGAAAAGTGACTTTGATAATTTGTTACTAAATCCTGTATGCAATCTTATCTGATCCTCACTACAACCATGGGTATATTGCTATCCCCATATTACAAATTCATATTACAAATGAAGAAACCAAGGCAAATAGAAGTTGTGATTTTCAAAGGCTCACATAGCTAGTAAGTGTCTAAGACTAGATTTGAACTCAGACCTTCCTGACTCCAGTCCTAGCACTCTAACCAGTTCACCATCAGTTACCTCAATTCAACACTATTCATTAAACACTCACTTATGAGCAGTGTAGTATGTATGCTAAGTAAGATTGTTTAATTCCTGATACTTGTCTTCACAGCATCTAGTACATACAGTGGCTAAGTCATGGGAGGGGCTTACTAATAAAAAAATCTCATTTATTGAAAAGAATCATATGGGTTTTGCTATCAAGGAGTTTACATTTCCTACTAAGAGATACAACAGAGACACAGAAAAATAAATATAAATACCAGATATGTGGCAAACTGAGATATCAGTCATACAGAACCAAATTATACTCCCAGCATGCTCATAAGGCTTTCTGCCTCACCATATTCATGAGTGAGGTTTCTTTAGTAGCTTATTCCTCTTTAGGGACACGGCTTTCCTTTTCCAAACAACTTATTCCCTATCCCTTCATAGCAAGGCATGACTTGCTTTCAGAAACTAAAGATTCATTATAGAATGACTCCAGTCAAGCAAAAAGTGCAAATAATGTTTATGGTTTACTCCCTTAGCAGCCTGAAGTAGATACTTTCCTACTACTTAGTTTCACAGGAAGAATCCAGTCTGGAATAACATTCTTTTTCATTCTCTAATAAACTGTTCTTTTGAATTAGGATATCCACTTGAATCCCTCTCCCCAGTCCCATTACACTGTTCAATTCAAATATAGGTTTGTTAAACCTCAGTACTTTAAATCTACTTCCTTCTGTTCTCAATCTCACTAGCATTCAGACCAACAAAATTGTCATAGATATGAATGACCATCTGTATTTCAATATGGTATCATATTCTTACTGAAAAAAAGTCACTTAATGCTGTTGACAAAAATTGGTCTTTTAAAAGTGGCCTCCTCAATCTACAGCTTCCAGAGAAAAGAGGCCACTAGTCTATACAGCAGCTCAAACCAAAACTCATACCAAGAATGGCTTATATTTGCTTTATCCCCAACGTCGTGGTTCAGGATTCCTAGCAGTTACTCACAATTTGCCATCTGTTCACCTTAGTACCAACTTTGTCCTCCTTCCTGCAGGTTTTTTTGCATCTTGTTTGCTTGGTCTGGCTTTCATTTGACATCAGGGTCAGTAACCTCCTAGCCATTAAGATCATGTATGAAATCCTCAGAATTTAAGGAAGACTGGAAAGACTCTCATGACAGCCCCACCCTGCTCCCTCTGCTGCATTCCACACTTTTTAGTGAAGCTGAAAAAGATGGTTTACAAAAAAAAAAAAAAAAAAAAAAAAAAGTAATTTTGGAAATCAGAGAAGATAGTTGTGATGGGTGAGGGGAATTTTGGGAAGGTTTCAGGAATATAGTGGCACTTGCCAAGCCTTGAAAGTAAGATTTACAAAAGGTGGAAATTACAAGCAAGTATACTCCAGACATAGAGGATAGATGCTGAAGGGCTCTTGATTCATATTGAGCTTGCAATACACTTAAATGTATAGGTCTTTGACAAGGGATTTGCATCTAACCATTCGTTCTTCATCCTGCATTTATGAAGTTGATTTTTTGAAGAATATAGAATTTTATATCTAATGTAATTATATTTTATACTTAATCTTATATCAACTAATTTAACATATTGAAAACTATTGAAATATTACTGGATATTAGCTGTTATCCAAATGTTATCTATAATAATAATAATTGCTAAAATTGACATGACACTTTAAAGTTTACAAAGTACTTCACATATGTTATCCCATTTAATCCTCTCAACAACCTCATTTGTGGATAAAAAATTAAGTACCACACCCAGGATCATAAAACTATTTATTTGTGGCAAGATTTGAACTCGGGTCTTCTTGATTGAGTTCTTTACTGTATCCATTAATAATAATAATAATAATTTATATTCATGTATCCCTTTTAAGGTTTTCAAAGTGTTTTAGTTATGCTATCTTATCTAGCATATATAGGTGTCCTTCTAACAACCCAAGTTAGATGTTATTTTCTGTAGCTGATAACTGAGGTTTTAAAAGGTTGAAACATTTAAGTGTCTGAGGCTAGGTTTGCAGTCAAAGCTTCCTGGCTCCTTGGCTAAAATCTTGTATCACCCAGCTCTCCACTTCTACATCACCTAGTTGCCCATTTTCATGTCATTTACAAATTTGAAGGTGTGACATATAAATATGCATCAAAAATGTCAGTATTTAAAATAATGAATAGCACAAGATCAGTCACAGCTATACAGTAAATGGTAAGAATATTTTAATGAATAGGTGAAAAAATACTGATGATAGAAACATATAAACAAATATATAAAGGATGAGATCCTTATATTTCCTGGAGAGTTACGGGGATTTTTGAACGAGGCAAAGGTGGATAAAGTTAATACAAAGAGACTTCTCATAGGAGGTAAATTAAACCAAGATCTGAAGAAAGATTAAGAAGAAAGAACAAGGATATTCCAGATCCAGAGGAAGCAGAGAAGGAAGATATAAAGCAAACTATGTAATCAGGTTGGCTTAATCAAATTAAAGAGTTTCCACTACCATGATAAAGCATTCTAAAAACAGAATATGGAACATCAAGGAAGAAATCAATTCATGCAAATTATGAATTCAAAGGTTTTCTGCCTTATGTTTGTATTTTATTTTCTCCAAAATGTCAAAGCTATTTGAGGACAGGGACTCTTTGTCTTTTCTTTCTATCTCCAATGCTTAACACTGAACAAAATACAATCTCTATGGTAAACAAGGCAATTAAGTGGTGCAAAGTTCTGAGCCTAGAGTTAGGAAAACTTGCTGAGTTCAAGTCCTACCTCAGACACTTCCTAGCTAAGTGACCCTAAAAAGTCATTTATTCACTTACTCTTGTTTGCCTGTTTCCCCATCTATAAAATGATTTAAAATGGTAAATTATTCTATTATCTTTGCCCCCAAAAAATATGTGTGTAGGGGGGTCACAAACATAAGAGTGAAAGGACTGAAAAACAATATTTTAACAAGTTTTCAATCTAGTTCTGGAAATGAGATATCAAGGTGTATAAATTAGAAAAGCCACTTGAATTGGAATCAGACATAAATTCAAATCTAATATATACAAGTTGACTTGCACTAAGTCATCTAAAATCCCTGGGTTGTAATTTCTTCAAGGTTACACTAGCTTGACTGGGCTCTGAGGTCTTTTATCAGTTCTCAATCCAATGTAAAAATTAAAATAATAAAACAAATGAGTAATATAACTATGCTATAAACTCCTTGAGGGCAGGAACCAGGTCATCTAAACTCTGTGTACAGTGCTCAGAGAAGCCCCTTGATAATTGTTTGTTGGATCAAAGAAAATATTTGAGATGTTTTATCATAAATGCTTTATCACAAATGTTATTGTTTAATTATTTCATCATAACCACCTCTTCATACTGACCATAGGATTTTCTTGGGAAAGATTACTGGAATGGTATGTCACTTCCTTCTGCAGTGTATTAGGGCAAACATGGTTAAGTGATTTGCCCAAGATCACATAGCTAATAAGTGTCAGAGGTCAGATTTGTACTCAGACTTCCTGAGTCCAGACCCAGAATTTTATTCATTGAGTCACATACCTGCCTTATCATGAATATCATATAGAATAACACAAGGGAAATCCACTGCATTAAGATTGTTATTTGCCTCATTGGAGATATTAGTTCACTTTTCAAATTGCTTATATCTCCTTTATAAAATTAAACTCCATTGGGAAAATATTACAAACACAGGAATTTAAAAGAAGGAACATGCAAAATCATCTTTAGAGGTAGCTCAGAGGTCATTATGAGATCTGACATCCTTGTATTGACTAAGCAGTGTTCAGAGGCCAACTTGCAATTTCAGTTCTATCAAACTACCATTTGATAATCTCCCGGTTCATCAATCCAATAAATGAGTTCTTGTATGTAGATTTTCCTCCAAGAGCAGCTTCTGAAACATGTTATTTTCTTTTAATAAGCAATCCTGTTTTAATTTATTAACTCTTAGCTTACTAGCACCATTTTAGCCACAAAATGTCACAGAACCACAATCAAAAAAGATATAACCAAGCAAAAATGCTCTTACAAAAGAAAGGAGCTGTTAGCCTAACATGACTGGCAAGTGGTTTATTTGTCAGTGTATAGAAAGGATTCCAAATCTGTCTTTCAGCTGAGAGCATAAACTTAGCTAGTGATACACTTTTTTACTTTTCTCAGAGATACTTCATCTGCTAAAGAAACTCTATGAAACAAATTGCAAAATCTGATATAGGTTACATATATGCAATCCTTTTAAACATGTTTCCATATTTGTCATGTTATGCAAGAAAAATCAAACCAAAAGAAGAAAAAACATGAGAAAGAAACAAACAAAAAGGTGAAAATACTATGTTTTGATCTGTGTTTAGTCTCTATAGTTCTCTCTGGATGTGATTGGTATTTTCCATCCCAAGTCAATTGGAATTGTGCAGAATTATTTTTTGCTTCCCCTGTAGCACCCTTCTCATATTAGAGATTCCTCTATCCTTATGACCTCCTTTGCTTGGTGAGTTCCTCCTAGGAACTTCCATAGGAGGAAATTGGAGGAAATACCCAGGCTAGCCATGCTTACTTTTAATGAAGACTTAACTCATTCTTTGGACAACTTCTTACCTTCTCCTCATTATTCCCCATATTACACAGATTACTTCTTGCCTCCTTTTAGCACCCTTTTATAACTTGACTTTTCTCATTAGAATTTAACATCTTGAGAGCATAGAGTGTCTTTCTTTTTGCCTGTGATATTACCAGCATTTAGCACAGTGCTTGATACATAATAAGAATTTAAAAGAATGTTCAATTTATCTTAAGTGGTATGAGGGACAGTCTTAGTTCTGCAGAACACAAATACTTTATGAAAAGCTGATCCTGTCTAAGATCTATATATGTTTATTTACAAGAGTATTATTCTTTAACTCAATTCATATTTTCAAAAATAGCTTGATTTTAAAAGCTTCTCTCTACATTTGAACCATTTTACATTAATGATTCTAAACAGAAATAGACATACCATTATGTATGTCTTATTTACAATCTTAGCCAATATATTCTAGAATCTAAGGTATTTGTTACATTTGTCTACTATCTCATCGTGTCACTGACTGCAACAATGTAATTATTTCATACTTTACTAATTCAAGAATCTGTAATTTCTTTGTGCAGATATTCCTTCCACTGTTATAAATTGTGTCTCCTTCTATACCTTTGTAAATGGTCTCCGAGAATTACAATGGGAAAATATGTCTTCATACTCTGGACAACATTGTGATAAATCTATGCGATTATGATTATGGTATATAATTTTCCAAAATATTTCCTCACTATAACAATAAGAATGAATAAAATTTGTTTTAGGTGCTGAATTATGTCATTTGGTTGCCTAAATTGGTAAATGAATTGAATAATTGCAAAATATTCATTTTTTATATTATGCTATGTCAACCAAATGAAGTGAGATGAATTATTTGGTTTATTTAATCATTGTAGGGAGTCTATCTTTTTAATTTAAGATGAAAATGCATTACCAAGTCTAACTCATCAGTTGCCTACAGGCAGTGAGCTTATTGAAAGGATACTAGACTCAAATGTTCAAGCAAGGGATTATGAGTACAGACTTGTCATTAACTATTTATAATCCCAAATAAATTAACAATTTATTAACAAATTAACAAAATCCAAAATATTTTATCTGTCTCAATTTGTAGTCTTGAAGTTAGGTTCTAATGATAACCTTGTCACTTATCAGTTTTGTCATCTTGGCCAAATATTCTAAATTCCCTAAGCCTTAGATTCCAATGAAAATGGTGTTAGGTTCTTACTAAGTGCTAATGAGATAATGAGATGATAGGTTCTTACTAAGTGCTAAGTCAGTACTTAATAATTCTCTAGTTTGGGCCTTTAGGGGAGTTTTACCCCTGTGAATTCCTGGGGAGGAGCTTACATGTTTAGGAGGAGCAAGTTCATTGGTAGAAGTAATCTTCCCACAAGCCCTTGCATTATCCCACCCCCATTCTCTGGGAGGATAAAAGAGGGTGGCACTTGCGAGATTGAGAGTCTTGTCTGGGCCAGAGTTGGGGCAGCTCTCTGGAGGAAGAGGAGTCTCTACTCTAGGTCAGAGTTGGTGGCCGAGAGATTGAGTTGAGACAGCAGATCTCCTCCCAGAGAGCGATCAGCAATCTCTGGAGACAACAGAACATTACATATTGGTGCCCAACATGGGGCAAGGACTTTTGCTTATCCTGACAAGGACTTATTCTGAGCCCTTCAGAGGAACTAGACCGGACCATTGCAATTTGGTGCCCAAACAGGGATAATAACTCTTCCATTTCCTAAAAGGTTATTTTGGGACTCACATTGAAAAAAAAAAATGTGTATGAAAGTTATTTATAAGAAACATATTTTATAAATTTAAGAAATTGTTGTTGTTATTGTGCTATTATTAATAAAATAAGGCAATAGACTAAATGAGGACCCCGATCAGGCATACATAGACCACAAATGGTTTCTAGATAGATTTCTAGAAGTCCATGAACTTGTGTGGGAAAAAAATTGCAACTTTATTTTCATTGACTGTAATGGGCCAGAAATCTGTACTTAAAACAAGGATTCTTGCAAGGTGCTAATTCAGTGGAATTGATGAAACAATAGTTATCTAGTTTAGCATGGTGATTAATAGTTCTCTAAATTCAGTATGATTTATTTAATCTTACAACAAATAATGGTTTCCTAGTGACATAATGATTGTTTTGTACTCAAAAATAGAGCATAATAAAGCTGTGGCAAACTCACCCAGAGTCAGAGCCAGAGAAGACAAGCAGACTGGAGGCAGGAACTCAAGCTCTCAGAGCCAAGGAGAGACAGATTCATTCCATCGTCCACCTTTGTGGAGGCTGAAGCACAAGCCTGAGTACTCAAAGCCAGATTCATTCGTCTTCATTTCACACTACCTTGGTAACAGGCCTGTCCTCCTTAGCTTTTCCACTGAAACCAAGACTCCGAAAGGCCTCTAAGAAAACTAGCCTGGGTCCCAGACAAGGAAACTAGATAGTGAAGGAAATAATAAAGGATTTGGACTTTAAAACACTTGGATATTCTTGTGGTAATTACTCAACTGAAACAAAGGCTGGTCCCAAGACCTCCAGAAAACCACCAAGAACATTACAACTGACCTTTAAGTAAAATTTAGTATTTTCTTCCATTATGAATGTAGACAATAAAGCATTTTTCAGAAAGGGAACTCATAGGCTTCACTGAATTAAAAAGGAGTCTATAATACACAAAAATGCTAATAACTACTATATTAGATGAGCTCTGAGATCCCTCACAACTCTGATGATTCTCCATGATAATCACTATTTAAAACTAGAAGGGAAATGAAATCCAATCCTTTTTATATGAAGAAACTTGGCCTCTAGAGAGCCAACTTCATCAAAATCATACAGCCAATAAGTGCCAAAAGCAGAATGTGAAACCAAGATTCCTGTCTCCATCACTCTATGCATTAAAATGTGCTGTTTCTCAGATGATCTAAGAGTATTACAAGATGTCAACAGGCTAGAGAGATTTACCAAACCAACAAGAAATTAAGTTGGTCTAAATATAAAGTCCATAGCTAAGTTTAAAGAATCAGCCATACAAGTACAGGTTGAGGGAATCTTAGAGTCATGGTTACAGCAAGTAAGACTAGACGTTACCCTCTTCTCTCTTTGCTTGGCCCCAATCAGTATTTTGTAACTCATTGTTCTCTTAGCTTTTAAACTTACTCTATTGGAGCTTCTTCATTTTTTCAAGTTCTCAACATGAATATTCCTTTGCCTAATGTAGAAATATGTTTGTGTGGTTTCATATATATAATGAATGTCATATCTCTTGCCTTCTCAAAGGGGAAAGGGAGGGGAGAAAGAAAAAATTGGAACTGAAAATTAAAATTAATTTTTATGTAAGGAACTGAAAATATTTTTATTTTTTCAAAGAGAATGTCCTGACCTTCCTGTATATCATAGGATTACATAGAATATACCACTGGAAGATATTACAGAAACCAACTCAGCGAATCTTTTTATTCTACAGATAAGGAAATTCACACCTGTAAAAGGTAAGAGACTTGCTAGAGATCACTCAAGAAGAAAACATCCCATTCAGGAGATGAATCTAGGCTCTCCAGCTACATTCAGTATTCTGACAGCTTCAGCACTCTCCTTCCTTAGCAATCACATTAGCTCACAAAGCTTCACATTCAGCTGGAAGCAAAAGTCTCCAACATCTAGTTCTCATCCTAATGGCTCTTCAGAGTTCTAGATTTGTATTTCCAAATGCTTATAGAGAGTATTTCAACCAAGCAATTTCATCAGGACCTTAAATCCAATATGTATAAAACAGAAAGTACCCTTCCTTTTAATCCTGACGCCTCTTCTGATATCATTTTTCTACCTGGCACCATTATTCACATTTGAAATTTTGATCTTATCTTTGACATTTCTTTATCTTTCCTCTTTCTTAAGTCTCCTGTGGCCTCAAGATACTGTAGCATATGCAGTGAATACACCCTAGTAACTTTCTCAACAGATGGGCCAAATCAAGTTGAGAGTAACCAAGGGACCTCAAACCTTTCAGAAGCAAATTAAGCAGGTGTCTACCCCAAGCATGTGAACACTTCTGGCAGAATGGACAGACAAGAGCAATTTGTTGTAATGGCCATGAAAACATCTAAAGGACATGCTATTGTATCCTTAGAGTTTGGTCAGTTATTAAAGAAGCAAAGCCATCACTAGCCAACCCAATATTTGCCTAGTCACTGGACTTTGAGGACTCTGGAAGAGAGAGTGGTGCTGATAACTCTGTTTAATTCTGTCTCACTTAAATACTATTCATATGCAAGTTAAGAAATCATTCCATGATGGCATTGGTCTTCAAAAAAAAAAAAAAAAAAAGAAAAAAAAGAAAGAAAGAATGAACAACAACCTTTTATCTTCATATCCAATAGTTAACAAGTCTAGGACAATCTAATCCTATATCTTAGTATCTATTCCTACAACCACAATCCCAATACAAGCTTTTATTCCTATCTCAACCGAACTCTTTAAAAAATAATATTAATATTTCATTTTTTCTCAGTTTCATGTAAAAACAATTCTTATCTTTCTTTTTTTTTTTTATTGTTTTTAGTTCTACATTCTTTTCTCTTTTTCTCCCCTTCCAACTCCTAAGATGGTAAGCAACCTGATATATTTTATAGAAATGCGATCATGTCAAACCTTTCCATGTTACTCATTTTGTGGAAGGCAAGACAGAAAGACAGGAAGGAGAGAAGGAGGGAAGGAAGGAAGAAAGGAGAGAAGGAAAGAAGGAAGGAAGGAAGGAAGGAAGGAAGGAAGGAAGGAAGGAAGGAAGGAAGGAAGGAAGGAAGGAAGGAGGGAGGGAGGGAAAGAAGGAGAGAGGGAAGGAAGGAGGGAAGAAGGAAGGAAGGAAGGAAGGAAGGAAGGAAGGAAGGAAGGAAGGAAGGAAGGAAGGAAGGAAGGAAGGAAGGAAGGAAGGAAGGAAGGAAGGAAGGAGGGAGGGAAAGAAGGAAAGGAAGGAGGGAGGGAGGGAAAGAAGGAGAGAGGGAAGGAAGGAGGAAAGAAGGAAGGAAGAAAGAGAGAAAAAGGGGGAGAGAGAGAGAGAGAGAAAGAGAGAGAGAGAGAGAGAGAGAGAGAGAGAGAGAGAGAGAGAGAGATCAAGAGTAAAAACTGTTATTCTTCAATCCATACTCATCAGTTTTTTCTCTGAAGGCAGATAGTATTTTTTATCATGAGGCCTTTGGCCTTCCTTTGGATCATTGCATTGCTGAGAATAAGTTTTTCACAATTGATCATAAAACAATATTGTTATTACTGTGTACAATGTTAATCTGATTCTATTCATTTTATTCCGTATCAGTCTATATAACTCTTTCCTGTTTTTTTTTTATTTTTCCTGAAATCATCCTGCTTGTTATTTCTTATAGCGCAATAAAATAATTACTACTTGTTCAGCCATTTTTCATTTAATGGGAATCCCCTCAGTTTTCAATTCTTAGCCACTATAAAAAGGGCTGCTATAAATATCTTCATTTAAATAGGTCCTTTTCTTTATTTATGATCTCTTTGGGACACAGAACTAGTAATTGTATTGCTGGATCAAAGGGTATATACACTTTGATAAACCTTTGAGTTACCATTTCAAATTGCTCTCCATACTGGAGAGCATACTCTCCATTATGGTTGAATCAGTTCACAATTCCACCAATACATTTGTGTCCCAATTTTCCCATACTCCCTTCAGTGTTTATAATTTTCCTTTTCTGCCATAATACAGGTTAGACTCTTGAAATAGGCTTCTAACTGTTCTTTGCTTTTTCTCCTTTCCCTCTCAATTTATTTAAGCTTTATCTCCCACAAGGTCTACTAAAGTGGTCTGCACACAAGAAGTACTTAAGATTGTTGACTGAATCAAATCAAATGCTCAGAATATGAATCCAAATATAGGGAAATCAGTTATTTGAGAACAAGCATATGAAAATAAGTGTCTCCCTGTAGCCTACTCAATGTTTCACATCTTCCTTTTTGCCACTGAAAATGATGCCTATGGCAGAATTAATCAGAGCTCATCCAGACATTTCCAGTCCAATTAGAACCCATTAAATTGCTCTCAGGCTCCAGTGCCTTTTTCAAAAATACATGAGTTTACATCTCATTCTTCTTTGTAATTAAATTAATTTAAGCTAAAAGTAAATTCTCTTCTTTGTAAATTGAAAAATACAACTTGGCTATACCAGTTCCCATTAAACAGGTGATTCTGGGTGACTTAACATCTCATATCACTGGTTTTCTCCACAGCAAGTTAACAAAAAGCCTGACAGGATGTAATGGATAAACTCCAACAGATAAAAATATATGATTATGTGTAGATTATGTATACACATATGTTTATTTTGTGAATATTTATAATGATATCTCAGTTTACATATATCTATATCTATGTATGTACGTTTGTATCTTTTTAAAGTTAGGATAATATTTGAAACCTAAAAATCTAAAAAAAAAAAAAAAAAAAGTTTCTTATGCTATTTGTGAGCCTTTGTTTTGCCTAATAAATTAATTCCCTTATACTCATAGAAATTACTACTTTATGGTTTTTGTTGTTTTGTTTTCTTTTTTTTAATACAGAATTTTATAATTAGGGAAGAAACCCTAAATTCTGGGCAACATTCAAATGTTCTTGCTAGATAGTGAAAGATCAGGACACTGGCCTCGTTTCACAAGATGGAAGATTTAGAACTGTAAAGAATAGAGAGGTCATATGGTCTAATGTCCCTCCTTTTGTAAATGATAAAACTGAGACTCAGTTTATTAAATGACTTAACTAATTCTATACAAGTAATAAGCATAAGAAATATGACTATGCAATTTGAGTAGTTAGTGTATGCATAGGCTATACTTGGGAATATTCTGAATTGTATTTCAGGTCAAATACTTAAATAGTTAAAATCATGGACCATGATTTAAAACTGAAAGGGGATTAGGAGTTATCTAGTTAAATATCAGGGGGCAGCTAGGTGGCGCGGTGGATAGAGCACCAGTCCTGAATTCAGGAGGACCCAAGTTCAAATCTGGTCTCAGACACTTAACACTTCCTAGCTGTGTGACCCTGGGCAAGTCACTTAACCCCAGCCTCAAAAAAAAAAAAAAGAAAGAAAGAAAGAAAAGAAAAGAAAGAAAAAGAAAAAAAAATAGTTAAACATCAGGATGACTCTGGTATACCTCATTTTCCACATCTCCAAAATAAAGCTATATTGAAGAGAGAAATTGTACTAATGGACAATAGTAAAGAGAATTAATGACTGGAAACTAGAAATTCTACACAAAGAGTAAACCACGGAGACACAAATATTATATATTAAAACACTTCCTTCCCCACAATAGGGGAGAACTGCTATAACATTCCTAACAAAGCCATGTACTGCAAAATCTATAATAGAAAGATTCTAAATGACATAGTATGGCCCTAGATTTGGAGTTAAAAAATCAAGATTCAAATCTCCACTCAGCCATTTACTACTTGCTTGTAATTATTTAAGCAAGTAATTTTCCTTCTCTGAACTTCAGTTTCCTCATCTGTAAAAATAAGAGGATTGTACATGAAGTCTTCTAAGATCCATTTAAACTCAGAGACTATAATCTATGACTGTATAGAACTTTTGATGGAATTTACATAGAAATATTATTATTACTCATTAATTGCTATGTTTCTTTCTCTAAGTTCTTCAATAATTCTTAGCCTACTACAGTAATTGGGTTCTACTCCTGTCAACTCTATCAATAATAAAGTCTAGTTCAGGCAGCATTATTCTGGCTAGGCTTCTTTCTACTACTAAAAAAAAGTGTTACTAAATTTTATTTAAGCATTATAATTTTCAATGTGTAATATGAAGGTTTATATCTTCTGAACATTACTCATCAGACATTCCTAGCTTAGGCAGTTCACATGAATATATTAAAAAGATATTGCAAGGATTCAAAGATAAAAAGTAAAAACAAAACAATAAAACCTTTCTAAGGTCCCTTTTCAGCCTTAGATCCAAGCTAGCACACATATATGCACATGTGTGCACATACATACACATCCCTAATTTTAGCTTAGGTTCCACTCTTTTTTTTTCCAAGGCAATTGGGGTTAAGTGATTTGCTCAGGGTCACATGGCAAGGATGTATTAAGTGTCTGAGATTAGATTTGACCCCTAGGTTCTACTCTTTTCATCTTCTCCAATCCATTAATGTTATATCCCAGTCTCTTTATTGGTCTGGAGCCTATATTCACAACCTGCTCCATACCCAGGGATTCTCTACAATTTCCATTGCACCCAAGCCCAAACCTGTCCTTTTAAGGCTTTACAGCTTTATTTAACTCATGGGGAAGAAACAAAGCAATAAATTGAAGGCATGCCACCAGTTGGAAGGAGGTGTCAAATCAAGGGGCTAACATACTATGGAAGAAAATATAGCAATTTAAATGTATCTCTCCAGTTCAACTTTAGTTCCCTACATTTTTCAATATTTTTCTTGACTCGAAGGTCTGCTCACTTCCCAATTATTTATTGTTGTCTCATCTCCATGGAGAGCTGTGATAGATTTTTGCTTTTAATATTTTTCTCCTCTTCCCTGAATTGTGGAATTATGTGGCAATTTAAAATGAAGCTAATTGTAAAGTAATTACTATTTTCTCAAGTTTAGCTATAATAAACAAATATATAATCCACACCAATGTTCAAAAGTAAAATTAATAATGCTGATATTTATATTTTGTTTTAAATATTATAAAGCATTTTACATGTTTCATCTTATTTTAGCCTCACAACAACTTTGTGAAATAGAAAAAAACAGATATTACTATATTCTTTATACAGATCAGAAAGCCAAAGTTCAAAGTTAAACATTTCACCTACACTCACAGAGTAGTAAATGTTGGAGCAAAATCTGAACCCAGTCTCTTTCAATTCTAAAAGCAGTATTCAAAAACTTACCTGTTTCTTAAAGGAAATTGTGCATATGTGTATACATATATAATTGTGATGATATATCTATAGATAGATAGATACATACATACATACATACATACATACATACATATATTAGGTGTTTGTGATTTGACTAATGTGGAACTCCCTTCACCAACACAGATCATAAGCTAGGCCTCATTTAAAAGTTTATAAACTTGGCTAAGGGTCAAATAAATAAACTGATTTTTCTATGATTATATAATTATAAAGTGTCAGAAACAGAAAACAAATTGATTCTAAGACAATCTCACTCTATCCAATATGTTATACTGACTCTAAAATCTATGTATATATGTATACACAAATACATGTACATATATGTGCATGTATGCATGTATGTATGCAAATGTGTATCTTTTATATGTGTATTTTAAATAATCATTTATAATAAAGTAATTAATGCTGGGAGAAACTGGGCCTTTAATCTGAATATTTGAAGTTGTTAACATGATTAAATCTTAACACTTGGCTGTTATAATTATTGTGCTCATATGGTACTCTTCCTTGTGTTCTCTGAGATACTCTGGGTCAAGGGCTTATAAGTGCTGAAAAAAGCTGACCCATCAACTAACTAATTAATCTTTATAGCACCCTTAATTTTAAAATAGTACAATATTTATATTGACCTATCTGCAGATGGTCTTTGTTTTTTTCTACTCCTTTCTGAAACATCCTTTTTGGGGGAAAAAAATATAAATAACTTGCTTGGTGCTCAATATAGAAAGGTGTGTTTTTCTCACATTCTCTCTTAGAAAAGGCAGAGCAGTGTGGCATAATTATGATTTAAGAGTCTGGCTTTCTTCACTACAGAGAAATGGCACCACTCCATTTTTCTGTCTCTGATGTTCCATCAGCTCTATCCTTGTCTTCTCTATTTCTTATAAAATCACAACTTTTTATGTCAATTTGTTTTCTCAGGGTATGTGTGCATCATACTCCCATGCATGTAAATACATACAAACTTTTTAAATTGTCAACAGCCAGAGCACAAAAAGCACAGTCTTTTTTACTTTATATGTTTCATCTGCCAAACTTCAACATTAAATAAAAAAATATGTTATCACCATTGAAGATATTCTGAATTATTTGTGGTATATACCCTCCAAAACATTCTTAACAGCTCTACAAATCCTTGTCAGTCACTTTGGTGTATTGGATCTTCCTGGCTATTTATACATAATTTTCTCAGTTCCTTGTTATCCTGTTTATTCATTACCTTCAATACTTTCTACTTAACTGCACATTTTCCATCATCTTAACATCAAAGTTACTTTCCATTTGGCTTATCTTCACATCCCTTCAATTACTAAAGTCACTACTAACAGTATTTACAAAATGTTCAAAATTCAAACTCTCTTGTCATTTTCTGAATCAAAACACAGAGCTGAATGCTTTAGAGGAGATTTTTATTTTCTGTTTGTTTCCTCCAAAGCAGACCATTTCATAACTGCTAACATTAAATTACCACCTGTCTGAAAAAGTCATGCTGTTTAAAAGGTTTTTTGCTAAGATCAGCTCCTTAAATTCAAAGAAGAATTTAACAAGAAGTTTATTATTTTCAAGAGACAGAGTGTATTGTTGGGTTGTTTCAATTACATACAACTCTTCATGACTTTTTTGGGGTTTTCTTGGTAGACATTAGAGTATTTTGCTATTTTCTTTTCATCTTACACATGAGGAACTAGGTAAACTGGTTAAGTGACTTACTCAGGGTCACAGCTAATAAGCTTCTGAAGTCAGATTTGAATTCATGAAGATGAGGCTTCCTGATTCCAAACTTAGTGTTCAATCCACTGAACTACCTAGATGCCCACTGTAGGTTAAATTATTTGTATGGTATTGATGAGGAAACCCTAAAACTCTTTAAATCTCCATGGACTCTGCCTCAGGGACTCTGCCCCACCTCAAGCACAAAGTTTCCTCCTTATCTAAAAACCCATTGAATTCCATTCAAATTCTAACCCTGGCTGTAGCTCAAGTAGGAAGCCAACCCATGGGCCCAAAGGACTCCACCCATGGGCCCCTACGGATGGTCCAAAGCCCCCTTATTATAAAAAGGGCTAAACTGGAATTCACTCTTTGCAGAGATCCCAAACATGCCAGTCATGTCAAGGATTTCTGCCCACCAGAACCAACCCCGCTCTGGTGTTTTCCTACCTTTTAAACTTACTTCCAAACCCTACAATAAACCTCTTTTATCAATCTAGGTTTTTGGTCTGTAAATTCCTTCACAGAGAACTCTTGCACCACTACTAGACCTCATTTAACTCTGTATCCTTGCACCAAATCCAAAGGGGTTGCAGAGGTGCTCTATTTGATTCCCTGTACCCCAAACCTACCACTAGACATCAATTAACCCTAATTTCATTTAGCCACCCCTTATCTAGTTCTCATCATTATCATATGAATATTCCAAATAACATTATCACAAATTGTCTCAACTTTATGGTACCACAAAAAGAAATAGAAATGGAACTAAGAAGAAACATGAAATCTAAAGAAATGAGACAGAGCACCAGGTATGTGATAAATAGTTTCTGAAAAAAGCTATTTCCCAATACTGTAGTGATTGGAGGAACAATCAATTCCAAGAGGTTGACCTCAGAGGAAATGTTCTATATTATTCTCAAGAAAAATATTACAATATTAGCCACAAAGAGATGGGACAAAAATTACAGTCTGTTTTCTGCACATTGTGATACAGCAATTTTTACTCTAGGCCAGAGGTTTATAACATTTTTGTAAGATATAATGAACCCTTTACCAATCTGATGAAGCTCATCGACCCCTTCTTGACTTTAAATTCATAAAATACAATAAATAGAAAATAAACATAAAGAAAATCACTTATATTGAATTAGTTATCAAAAAAGAAAAAAAAAATTAAGCTCATGAGCCCCAGGTTAAGAATTCTTACTCTGGGCACTCAGCTTTCTGCTTATCTATTATTGCTGTTCAGTTGTGTCTGCATCTTTGTGATCCAATTTGGGGATTTCTTAGCAAAGAGACTGGAGTGGTTTGCCATTTCCTGCTCTAGCTCATTTTACAAATGAGGAAATTGAGGCAACAGAGTTAAGAGTCTTGCCTAGGGTCATGCATCCATTAAGTGTCTGAGATTGGATTTTAATTCATGAAAATGAATCTTCCTGACCTCAGGTCCAAAGTTCTCCACTGCACCATCTAGTTGCCCCCTTACTTATCTATAAACCAAAGTTTCTTAAACTGTGGGTTGCAATCCCATATGAAGTAGCATAACTTGATGTGGGGATTGCAAAATTATGGTTTGTTATAAGTAAATGTTTGATTTGTGTGTGGATTTTTATATACCTACATACCTGGAGTGGCATGAAAATTTCTCAGCTGAAAAGAGATCATGAGAGAAAAAAAAGTTTAAGAAGCCATGTGTATAGACAGTCAAAATTGGGGAAAATAGATGTAGAGAGTACCCTCAGCCCTACTAACCTGAAACCCAATAAAGACAATAAATCATAAGTCCTTAAAAAAATGTGGTAAGAATATAAAATATACAAGATGCTAAGGCAGGGAAGAGCACTAAGAGATTATCATTTAGCCCCCTAAGACCTTCCCAGGCAAATGGGTTGCTATCTTGAGTCTAAAATGTCCCCAAGGAAGAAGATAAATAACCTCCTTTGGCTGTCCATCATAATTTCCACATTACAAAGATAACTGCTCCCTAGAATTTTCTTATAAAACAAGTTCTTCTGACCTTGACAATAATATATCACATAGAAGACTTGACTCTCTCTCTGTGTCTCTGTCTCTCTATCTCTGTCTATCTCTCTTTCTTTCTCTCTCTCACACTCTCTATATTTCACTGAAATAGCCTTACCTAAAATTACACACAGAGATTTTTCTTTGAAAGAGAACTATATTAACCAAACATACTGAAGTCTACTTATTTGAGGGGAAAGAGGAGACTTTTAGCTTAAAAACAAATATGCAAAGATAATAATTATTCTAACTAAAATCTATTAACAAACGTAGGGAGGAGAGATATACTACATACTTGAACATATATGTATAGGAAAGGGTCAGAATGGACCACTTCCCATAGAACTAGGCACTCACTCAGACCATTTCTGTTGACACTTGTACCGTAGTCGATTGCTAATGGACATGTACTCCTATGTGGCTTCCAATTAGTCCTTTGAACTGTAACAAGTGGGGTGGAAGACAATTGGTGACTCAGTGAGAGAAAGTAATTCATACATGATAAATGGAACTGGGAAGAAATAATTTTTGTCTCTCCAGAACACGTTTCTTGGGGAATAAGGCAACCTCTCCCTTGAGTTTCCTGTAAGAGGTTGAGATAAGAAGAGGTGCCAGAGGAGGGGAAATCTCTCTTCTTCCTTCCTCTCCAAAGTAATAGTTACATTTAGACACATTAAGAATATGTACTTGACTAAGTAAACATGAAATTAAATCCCAATCTCTGGGTATCCAGCTTTCTGGGTTTTTTTTTTCCTCCATCCTACCCCTGCCCCAACCAACCAATATATACACTCAGCACAGATAATAGGATTCCTAAAAGAAGGACTTTTCCACCTCTAGCAGCTTTCTTCTTAAATTTAAGAATTCTAGCATTATCAGATCACATACCAATTGCTCTGTGGATGGTATTCCCTACTATTACATTTTTTTCCACAAAAAAAAAAAAAAAAAAAAAAAATTACCTTCACCATAAAAATGAGTCATGCATATTTGATTTTAGAAAATATGGGCCTTAAAACCGACTATATTTCTCAGGCAGTAGAAATAGGTGACTATGACATATCTGCTAATCTATAATGAACATTTATTAAGTACCAACTTTATGCCAAGCACTGGGGATACAAAGAAAAGCAAATAGCATTATCCCTTCTATATTGTGACTGAAACCCATTACCAACTACCATTTTGATATATTGTGGGTCAGCATCAGAAATTGAAAGGGAATTTTTTTTTTGGAATTTTATAGAAGCCAGAGATGACACTTGAAGGCCAGCAAACAACATAGAGCCTATGACCAAATCCTTAACCCAAATTTTATAAGTTACTATAAACATCCCATTAAAGAAAAGGAAAAAAAAAAAAAAAAAGATTCAGACTTTTTCTTTGGTATGATGGGAGGGCCAAAATATTTTAGAGAATTTTCCAAATGGGGAGGGATGGGGGTGTCATGTCCTTAATCCATCCAACCCAAGTTTACCCTCTCTACCCCTCTACCTCTGCTCCCAGTGTGGAGAGGATAACTGTATAACAATTCTTGTTCTCTAAGATTTTATAATAGAAAAAGGAAGCCAGTTTCCTGCCAGAAACTAAATACATCTTTTTTTTTTCTCTTGCTAGCAGATCTTCTCTAAATATAAATGTGATTTTTCTTTTATTTCTTCCTGCATTCTGTGCTTCTATCAGCCTGGTCTTTGGTCAAAATGAATGAGGACTAGAGTATTGTTGCCCCCATTTTTCAAGGAAAGTTGTTTTTTTCTTCAATCTACTCTGACCACCTACCAGGATGTCCTGGGATTTTTTCAACCTGTTTGCATATTCTCATGAATATCTCATTAAGCAGTTGTAATTCCACAAAGTTATTAATTGGGCTATGTCAGGAACTGAGCAAGTAGAATGCCAACAAAATCCTAAGTATTGTCATTTAGAGTTTGGATATATTAGTTTATATATTTAGAGAATAGGGTTTCAGACTGAAGAGATCTGGTTTTGCAATCCTATTTCTGGTCTTTACTAGCTTCTTAAGGATAATTACTCTGGTTTTTTGTCATTGTATCACTAGCATCCAGCATAGTGCCTAATACAAAGTAGATATTTAATCTTTTATAGGTATGCTAAGAAAAGTACCTAAAATATTCATACTCTTTGGTCCAGAAATCCAAATGTTAGACATAATACCTCTAAAGAGGTTAAAGTTAGAAAAGTCATGTTTACAACTAAACATTCAGAGCTACTTTATAAATTAGCAAAGACCTGGGAAATAGTGGGGCAGAGTATATAGACTTACCAGTTTGGTAATGGCATAACAAATTATGGAACATGCATATAATGGAATACCACTTAACTATAAAAAATAAATACAAACAATTCAGAGAAGCATGAAGAAGGCATAAACTCTTTTTCTAAAGTGAAATAGAACCAGAAAACAATATTTACAATGACTGCTACAACTGCTCTCTGCATACTTGACAATCCAGCTACAATGGTTTCCTTGCTGATCTTCAGATATGATACTCTAACTCTCAAACTTTTTCACTGACTGTCATTCATGCCCAGAATGCCCTCCTTCTCTCCTCCTCTTAGGTTCCTAAATTCCTTCAAGACCTAGTTCAAATTCTATATTCTGTGAGAGACCTTTTTCAGTCTTTGCACACAAATGTCTTCCCTGAGATTACCTTTTATATTCTCTGTGTATATATGTATATAAGTGTACATATATGTTTTATATAACTTTTTGTGATATTCTCCATTAAGATATGTTCTCTCCAAGAACAGAGACAGTGTTTTGTTTTGTGTTTTAATCTTTCTTGTATTTTGTCTTTTAAACTGTCTATTCTGCAAGAAAAACCACTGAGGCTCTAAGCTAATGGCATTTAATTAAAGGGTCCATGGTCTCCTCCAATGAAGTAGACTTTTTAGTTCTTCCTCATGATCTGGGATGCCCCATTTTTCCATGACCTTATTCTTAGATGTTTTGATACCTGAACACTGCAGAGGGATTACACAAAATATAGAATCCCTTTAATTGATAAGCTTTGCTTTGAGTGCCAAAAATGATATCTCAGCCAAAAAATGATGTGAGAAATGCTGAAAAGTTGGGTTTCCACAGTGTTGCAAGGTAGTGTGGGATACCACTGACCAAGAGGTTTTCAGAATGTGAGAGATTAAGGAAGATTAGGATTCATAGAACAGATCAATAGAAGCCTTGAGCAAACAAGAAACTGGGAGGCTAATAAGGTACAAGTGGATTCAGCCAATCAGAAAGAGTCTTATGGTTTTGAGAAAACCACAAATTTAAGATAATAATCCAACCAGCCCAAACTAGTTGGGGTCAATGACAGGACCTGACCAAATTACTACTGCCCCTGCTTAATAGGTTAATTGAATATTAAACAAATACACTCCAGAAGAAGAGATTCACACCATTTTTGAACATGGAATGTATGATGGGGGGGGGGGGGAGGTTTTATACATATTAATGGGAAACATGTAATGGGCATATCAGAAAGATTGTAATCCATATAAAATAGATCAATCCCTTCTCTGAAGGGAGGAGTTGTGTCAGGCAAGCATAAGGTGTAAAAGGTTTACACCAAAAGGTAAAAAGGTCCTCTGCTTCTATATCCAGTACTCCCTCTTCCCGAAGAGAAGTGGGGCCCATTTCTGGCCAGAAATGTTCAGATGATTCCTTAAGATTCTTTTTTAATAAAATGTCCTTGATATCTTATTTTCAGTGTTGAGTGTTATTTCTAATAATCAGCAGAATGTAGTCATGAATTGGGTGAAGCAGAGGGTATCTCCACTGACTAAGTAGTTACAAGATGGTCATAAGATGGTCACTTGCTCTTGTTGAACAAGAAAGAGTGATCCAGAGGTACAAAAATAAGATGGGAGAATTTCCATGTAATTGAGTCACCGCTGCCATACTAGACTTGGTCACTATAACAAGGAAAAATAAATATGGAGGGCATCTCTAGTTAGCTTCCTATGATTAAGCAAGAGAACTTGCAATCTGCAGTTCACAACTCTGGGGCCTAATATACAGAACTTATGATTACTATTCCTACAGAATCATATTAAACTGATTAATAATAGAGTAGGGGTCCAAATGAATCATGTCTCACAATTCTCACTGCTTAGCACAGTACTACACATAATAAACACTTAATAGATGCTTGTTAACAAATTATTACTTTTGTTAAACTTCTTGTTTTTTGTCATTCTTTATCATAAAGGATGGGTAGGGAAGGGAAGTGATATACTGATAAATGATGGTAATCTCTTAACCAATCAATTAACAAGCATTTATGATACAATTTTTTATGTGCCAGGCACAATTCTAGGTAATGATGATACAAATACAAAGTCTAAGATATTAATTGTAATTATTTAAATGCTTATGAACTGTGCCATTCAATTTTAATCTCTCTGTTCAAATTACATACTTCACAGGATTGACATAAAGAAAGTGCTTTGTAAATCTTAAAGTGCTTAGTCAATGAAAATTATTATTGTTAGTTGTTCTTACATATAGCCCTCAATCTGAAAAATGAACTAGTAACCATAGGAAATCACATCCAGACATGAAAACTTGTGTGTGAGTGTGTGTGTGTGTGTGTGTGTGTGTGTGTGTGTGTATGTGTGTGTGTACAGTGCAAAGATAATTTATATTCCTTCTCTGCTATGGAAGATTTGGGTGACCTGGATGATCATCAGTCTTATTATCCTTTATTAATGAGAAGACATAAGAATTTCCACATTTAGAACTAACTTCAGTCTCACAGTCTGACAGTCTGACAGTCTTCTTTGGGGGAAAGAGAAGATCTGAGGCTAACAGAAATACACTTTGTTTTGGAAATCTTAGCATTCAAAATGATCCCCAAAACCTTAACCAAGGAAGAATCTGACCCTTTGGTCAGATATCTCTAGTCAGCCTTGATACATAAATCAAATAGTGATTCAGTTGTGAATAAAATAGAGCCGTGCAGCAACCTTGACAAGATATCTGGGAAAGCCAATAGGATTTAATTAGAATCATTTTGCCAGGTTTTTATGTAAAGTAATCCTAAAGTAGGTAATTTAAGCATCCATTTGGGTTTCTCTATGTTGGCAGAGGGACTCAAGCTGCTGCTGGTTGGTTTATTTTGCAGTTTTCTCAGTTGAGTTGCAACTTGCCTAGAAGGAAAAGTGTAGCGATTACTTATATTTCACCTGTGAGAGCTAAATAAATATTTACTAAAGTGGATTGTGAAAACAGTCCATCACATATAGATTTTTCTAAGATTTTCCTGTCTGGTTTCAATTTGGCTCATCTGAGCTCTCAGATCCTTACCCTTCACGTAAAATTATTACTGAATTGCAAAAAGGTGTGGAAGAAACCAAGTACCACAGCTTAGCTACTCAGGCAGCCCCAGCCAAACCACATTGTTTTCTGCACACTATCTTTTTAATTCCTTCCACTGGCCTACATATCCATGGGCAATTTCAATGCCAAGTTGCAGTTCTGTATCTCTTCTTCCTACTAAATTTTACTTCCATAAGCCCTTCTGCTGTTAATTGTTTCTTCTTTCTTTTTCTGTCTTTGTGTATCTCAATTACTATTTTAGTCTCCATATGGTCTTCTATATTTCTGTTTTTCTGTTTCTCTGCTTCTATCTCCGTGTTCCTATCTCCCTTTGTTTCTCTCTGTTTGTCTCTCTATGTCCATCTCTCCCTCCCTTGATCTTCCTCCCTTTCTGGCTATGTGTGCGTCTCTCTGTCTCTCTGTATGTGTCTGTGTCTCTCCATCTCTGTGTGTCTGCCTTTTTCTCTCTTTCTCATCCTGAGTTCATCTTTCATGCTATTTCTTAGGTTTAACTCAAAACATTTCTACCTTTCCATCTCCTGAGATTCCACTTATATCACTTCTTTCCATAATCAGCTCTTGCAGGAAATAGCTCCTACATCATTGAAACTCCTTCAAATTTTCTTTGTAAATTTGAACATTTTTGAACCAACATTAAAGGCCAAAATAAGCACAAATACTCATAAATGAAGGATATTTTAAAAAATAATAATTTTCAAAACCTGTAAAGGTTGGGTGTTATTACTAGCATTAAAAACCTTATATATCCTATTTCTTGCCTACATCTATTATAGTCAGCCACTCTATGTAATTTACAATGTAAAATCATAGATTTTACACAAAGAGAATACACTGTACTTTTATAATCTGTCTAATATATAGCAAGGTATATCTTGACTAGAGTAAATAATTTCTTTGATTTTCTTAAGTCAGGCATGACTGCTATGACCTAGTTCACTAGTAACTTCAACCAAACAATGAACAAATATTTTAAAGAACTAATTATATGCCAAACACAGTGGTGGGTACTGAAAATATAAATATAAAGAAGAAGAGTGAATCCAAAATGGCATAGTAAAGATAAAAACCCATGTGAATTCTCAATATTTCCCTCCAAAAACTTTAAAATAATCTCTCAAATCAAATTCTAGAACTGCAGAGTCCCCTCAAAAAAAAGTTCAGGGTAAGATTTCCTAATCAAAGACAACTTAGGAGGCAGAAAAAGAGAATGGTAAAGAGATCTATTTTGTAAGAAAATTATGAAAAGAGACAATATCTTGATAAAAGAGACACAAAACATCCTGAAGTAATTAGCATCTTAAAAAAAAAAAAAAAAACTAGAATTGACTAAATGGAAAAAAAAAAGAAATAAAAATATTGGTTGAAGAAAAAAATCTTAAATAGAAAAATTGACCAAATTGGGGGGAGAAGGTAGAAAAGCTTACTGAAGAAAATAATTCTCTAAAAATTAGAATAGCCCAAGTGGAAGCTAATGACTCCCTGTTATATCAAGAAATAATAAAATGAAGTTTAAAATGAAAAAATAGAAGAAAATATGGACTATCTTATTAGGGAAAAAACTGACATGGACAATAGCTTGAGGAAAAATAATTTAAGAATTGTTAGACTACCAGAAACCCACAATTTTTAAAAAGAGAGCCTTCATAGTATGTATCAAAACTATAAAGAAATATTGCCTCAGTATTTTAGAATCAGAGATTGGAAAAATCCACCAATCACCTCCTAAAAGAGATCCCCAAATAAAAACTCTCCAGAATATATAACAGACAAAGTCCAAGGCTTCTAAATCAAGGAGAAAGTATTGCAAGTAGTCAGAAAGAAGCCATTTAAATATCATGACACCACAGTCACGATTACATAAGATTTAATATCTTCCATATTGGGATATGGGACTTGGGATAAAGTCTAATCCTTCAAGAGGAAAAAGGGATATTTAATGTAATAGAGAACTGTCAAGTATTTCTGATGACAGTGTCAAATTGAAAATTTGACCTTTAAACAAAGACTCAAGAGAACATAAAAAGGTAACCATCCCCAGACTCTGACAACATAAATAAGCTAGTGGAAATTCACAAAAAACCTCAGTTTCCAAGGAGGGCAAATGGCAAGAAAAAATATTTCTGAGTCAAGCCCTTGAACCCAGACAAAGCACATGAAACTCATGTGACAAGGAAAGAAGGGCCAGGTCACTCACAGCTTACAGAGGTGGTGTCCCTCAGCTCTTGTAGTCCTGCCAGCCATCAGAACAAGTGCGATGTAATGTTGCATTGTATTTTCATTGCACTTCATTTTGTTCACATCGGGCTATCTCAGACTGATGGGGTTATCCATTGTACTAAATCTGGCCTGCAACAATTATATTACAAAAGAGCTGTTTAAACAGCCTCATTGTAACATCATTGTGGTATTCTCTCCTAGGGCTAAAATTTAGCCAGAAATTCTCATTGAATGAAAAAGCCTACTGGGAGACAGAATGCTGATTGAACTGTATGCTTTATAATAACTATTATAATTTTACTGTCTTCCAAGTTAAGAGACAAGAAGAGATTTCTCAAAGCAGTTGTTAGAAATGCCTGCCCCTGTTTTATCACTCTTCCTTGAAAGGGACTATTGTATTTCTCAGTGGAAGGACTACAATTGTAATAATATAGCTTTGAGTTTCTTAGCAGGCATCCTAGAATCAGGATCTAGATTATGACTATGGGGAAAAAAATCAAGCTGCCACCGAAAAAATTGAGAATCCTATCCTAGAATTTTGAAGCTTTTCAAAACAAATATAACATACTTGAGAAAAGTAAGATGGTGTGGTAAGGAGGAGAGAGAGAGAGACAGAGACAAAGAGACTGCTTCAGAGACAGAAAGACATGGATTTAAGTATTTCTTCTGCCAAATATTATATACATGTCCCTGTAAAAGTCTTTTAACATCTTAGTAGCCCCAAAAGTTCCCTTAGACCATAAGTTTGCAAAGCTAGTAGTGATCAGCATAAATGAAAGGTGTTTTCTCACCAGGAGTTTCCTGTACTAGGGAAATTACAGGCCTGGTCCAAAATAATAAATAACTCTATAAAGGTTCTGTATAAAAAGACCCAGAAAGGTTCCTTTGTGTTGTTGTGCTGTTGGGGAAAGGGTGTCATTGGTTTATTTTTACACAATAATTGTTTAATTAGACAATTATTTACTATTTAAATTTCAATTATTTACAATTAGACAATAATTATTTAAATTATTGAATATTTAGGACTGACTACAAAACCCTAATAATTTTCTACTCCAACCCCTAATCTAAACAGGCAGGCTTAATTGAATAGAGAAACTCAGGATTCTTCCACAATGACCAGGTCAATACTGCCATTCTTTATGGTTTTTATGGGAAAAAATAGACATTAAGCCTGTGAATTCATAACTACCTCTCTGTGGGGAAAATCCTTTTCTTCTGCAACTTATAGTTTGAGAGAGATGCTTACAGCTATGAGAAGTTAACTAATTTGCCTAGGGTCACACAGTTATGGTTCATGGGAAAGAAAAACTCAAAAAAACCTTCACTAATTCAATTGTTCCCTATAAGTAAGTAAACACTGTACTTTGAATACCATAATGACAATTGGAAAAGGTAAAGGACTACATTCTTAATCAAAACAGCTAAGTCTGGACTAGAAATTTGAGTAAGTTTTAAAAGGTTGTCTTGTGAGAGACCTAGACCTTCCCAATTCAGAACAGGGGGAGTCTTTTGTTGTTTAGTCATTTTCAGTTGTGTCTTTACTCTTTGCTAACTCTATGTGGGGTTTTCTTAGCAAAGACACTGGAGTGGTTTGCTGTTTCCTTCTCAAGCTCATTTTATAGAGGAGGAAACTAAGACAAGGAGGTTAAGTACCCTGCCCAGTTTGCAGAGTTAGTAAGTATCTGAGGCCAGATTTGAATTCAAGAAAATGAGTCTTCCTGCCTCATGGCCCAGTATAAAAGGAAAGAAAAATTCTTATTTACACCCTGTCTATTTATCCCCTAATACTTAAAACTATGGATTCATTAGTAAGCGTGCATTACAGGTTACAGAAGAAGGGGCTCCTTGTGTTACCAGTCGCTAAAAACATTCACCTGAAAATAGCTCAGAAACTCATTTATTTCTGCCAGCTTTCTATGGGACCTAATTCTTCTTAGCTGCAATTTATCATGTGACCCTGTCGAACTGAGGGCTTCTCCCTTGATTGCTAACCCCCCCCTTTTTTCCCTTTATCATTTTCAGACACTCTAAACTAAGCAGTTGAATAATTGACTCTTCATAATTGACTATAATGATTGGAATCATGCTTATATTACATTGCAATTTTCTCTTATCAGACCCATTTAGGTGAACACTTTTATTATTCAGTGCCCAGTACAAATATTTTATGAACAATACAAAGTCTTGATGGAGAAATCATCCTCCTATAAGTTCTATTTTGAAAAAAAAGAATGTTTAAATCATCCTCACAAACCCCCTTTCCTCCCTTATTTTACATACCAAAGCCTTTCTTCAATATCCCCATTCTCCTTTGCTCTAGTTTCTATTGAAAAGGTAGTTCTCCTTTCAAAAGTAATCCTTCCATTTCTTCTAGAAACTTTCCCTTTAGCCCTTTCCTATTTTTTTCTTATCTAAAATCTCTGTTTTCCTACTGATTACAACCTGCACTAGTGATTGTAGTACTGGATCTGGAGTCAGAAAGAATTGCTTTCAAATCTGAATTCTGATGTTCACTAATTGTATAGATGTCATTTAACCTGAGTCTCAGCATAGTAAAAAAGACAGACAAGCATTATTCTGAGGCTTAAATGGGGGGAAAAAACCATAACTGATGTGTTTTGTACATATTAAAAACTATAAGAAAGTTATTATTCTCCACTGACAAAAACATACGTAGGTCTCCTCCATTTTCTAAATACCTTGTTTTGATATTGCCATTCATATAATCTATCATCTTATTTCTTTTCTCTCTGATATCTAGATTTCTAAAGAGGGTTTACTTTAATTTTTCTCACCCACCCTCCACTCATATTTTCAGTCACCAGCCATCTGGCTTCAAACTCCACTAAAAGTGCTGTCTTCAAGATTATTAATGATCCCTTAACTGTTAAATTTGAAAGCCTCCACATATATAATTGATATCAAATTGCTTATAATTCTTGGGAGGAGAGAGGGAGAAATGGAGAAAAATTGGAACTTTTTTTTAACTAATGATAAATTGTCTTTGTGTGTAATTGGAAAAAAATAAAAGAAAATATTGTCTTAAATAAATCCAATAGCCTCTTCTCATTCATTCTACTCAGAAAGATTTGAGTGTAAATCTTGTCTCAGATACAAACTAACTGTGTGTCCACAAGTCACTTACCCTCTCACAGACTCAATTACTTCATGTATAAAATGAGAATAATGTAACATCTAACTCTGAGGGTTGTTGGAAAGATCAAATGAGCTAAAAAATTAAAGCATTTTATAAAACTTAAATCACTGTTGAAGTGCTAACTACCAATTATACAATTACTGTTGCCACCACTACAAACTTTTCTCCTGAACTTTCTTATCTTGGCTTCCATCACATTTTTTTTTCTTAGTTCTTCTACATAACAACCCATTTCTTCTTAGTATTCTTTTCTAAACCAATCTCTCCCTTTTGTTCACTGTCTGGACAATCCTTGAGATTCTGTCCTAATTTTTAATTTTTTTTCTTTCTCTATGTCCTGTTCTTTAAGGATTCCAGAGGTTTAACTATCACTTCCATCCAAGTGTTCATTACCAATTCCTTTTCACCAGTATATCCTATAGGTATCTCAAACTCAACATGTTCAAAATTGATCTCATATTTCCCAAACAAACTTGATATGGTCTCTTCTTATTGAGGACATTACTACTCTTCCAGTATTAATTTCACATCTTTAGAGTCATCTTTCATTCTCCCCTTTTTTCAAACTCTACATATCTAATTATTTACTAATGGCACTTGTCATTTCTACCTTAAAAAGCTCTCGAATTTGCCCCCTTCCCTCTCTTCTCATGGTTTCTACAATATTTCAAGTCCCCATCACTTTTCACTTGGATAACTGTAAGACTCTTAATTAATCTCCTTGCTTTGAAACATTCTCCATGCCACTGCCAAGTGGTTATACTTAAATCATAGTTCTGACCCTGATATTCCCCTTGATGAAAAAAATTCCCAATGCCTCCCTATTGCATCTATGATAAAATAAAAAAATGCACTTCCTAGGACATTAAGGACTCGATAATCTGACTCCCACCTTGCTTTCCAATCTTATTTTATGTTACTCATCTCACAGGCTCCATTTCAGTTCAACTAGGCTGCTTGCTTAAAACTGTGATATTTCTTCCCTCACTTCAATGTCTTTGGTTAAGTGATTCCCCATAAATGGAATGTGATTTCTCTTCACTTTCACCTCATAGAACACTCAGCTTTCTTCAAAGACAAATTCAAGTGCCACCTTCTATTAAAAAAAAAAGCTTTCTGAGATGTACCTCCTCTCCTTAAATTGTTAAAAATTTCTCATTGAAATTACTTTGCTTTGTTTTGCATATATTTTATCTGTGTGCATATAGGAACCTCAGTAGGAGAATCTTGAGGTCAGGGAGTGGTTCATTTTTATGATTGTATCTTTAGTGCCTGGAAGAGCACGTAAATCACAACGCAAATTAAAGAAAACTTTGTGACACTTATTTAAATTGAATGTGATTTTTTTTTCCATTTCAAATAATAAAATGCCATAATTTATGTTTTTTTGTTGTTGTTTAGTTGTTTTCAGTTATATTGAATGCTTGTTCACCTTATTTGGGGTTTTCTTGACAAAGATATTGGAATGATTTTCTATTTCTTTCACCAGTCCATTTTACAGATGAGGAAACTGGACAAGAAACTTATCCAGGGTCACACAACTAGTAAGTATTTGAGACAGGCTTTGAACTTGGTTTTTCCTACTCCAGTCCAGAACTTTCTCCATTGAACCACCTAGCTCTCCCTAATTCATTCATACCCCTAATCTTCATTCATACTCTCATAAAAATCCCTAAATTCCATTCTCCTTATAATTATATGAGGAATTAAAACTTTTATTTAAAAATTAATTTTATAATTTTATATACATATATTCAAAAAGTATGATTCAAAACAAAACAAAAATATGACTATCCCTGAAATTGTCATGACTAAAGAACAATGATTATTAGGCCTTTAAGTGTGGGAGGGGAATCACTTAAGGGCAATTATTAAGAAAATTATCTCCAAATATTTTATTAAAAATTAACATCTAGGCTTTCTCACAATAGTTAAAATTCATTTGTTAATGTTAACATTATTTAGAATGTAAACTTTAAGTGTAATATGGTACATAATTAATTTCACAGATTATATCTTACTGAAATATATATATATATATGTATATATATATATATATATATATTATTAATGTGAAAGAGACAAGCTTTTTATTTTATTTATTTATTTATTTATTTTTATTTTATTTTATTTTATTTTTTTTGTGTGTGTAAGAAGAACTTGATTGACTTATTCTAGGGCCAGGAATGGAATAGTCACATTCAGAGGATAAATAGTGGTCAGACAATCTAATTAAAATAATTACATTATAATTTGCCCAACTAATTTAATGAGTGATCTTGGAGAAATAATTTAAACATCTCTATGCCTCTACTTCTCCATTCAGAACAATGAGCACAGTTAACACTGGTCATCTTTACATGAATGAGGATTAAAAAGACAAATTGTTTGAACTTCTTTGAATTCATTGAATAAAGGAGATGTATAAATGTAAATTATAATAATTTCCACTCTCAATTCAAAATGTTGAAAAATGTTTATATGTCTTGTAGGGGAAATCTAAAATATGACTCAAAGTCTTATTGGAGTATATGTGTATATGCACTTGTATGCATGTGTATCTGTGTAAAGATTTATTTTTATGAATGTTTTCCACTATCAGATAGATTTATCATGTTTAAGAATAAAGCCAACAAACCAAACTAACAAATCAAACCAAGCCAAGATAAACCTACCAACAAAAAAACAGAAAACTGGGAAGGTTTTTGGTTTTTGTTAAATTGACAATAAAAGGCCCCAACTTTAAATTTGGGACAGGATTAAATAACATTAGTGAAAATTAATGTTTCAGCTGAGGCTGATTATATGCTATACCAACCCACTGGAAAAAGTATGGTAATAGAAAGACATCAATGATTTCATAAATCAGTTTTCAATTCAAATTAAGTAGTATAATAACACATTGTTCATCATTATTTTATTATTTTAATCAATTGTGAACTATGAAATAACATTTCCCCCCATACCTTCTGATGCTGAGGTCACTTTAAAACATTTTATAATTCTCAAAACTTTTCTTTTTCTTTTTACATATAAATGTACTAAAAAGATAAGGAAAAGCCATTTTAAAGTCTTTAAAGTTGTAGCTATTATCTATAATTTAACATTTTAAACATTTTTATTTCTAACAATAAAATTTTGATTATAAAATTTTACAGTAAATACTTTTTTGTCAAAATGGCACTGATTAATTACAATTCTCAATAAAACTGTAGGTAGAGGTTTGTTCTTATAGCAGAGGTGTCAAACACATAGCCCCTTGGGCCTCATGGAATCCACAATACTCTTAAATTTGGTATGAACCAGATTAAAATATAATTCAGAAATATTTAACAAAAAAATAAATATAATAAAACAGTACCATGGATCCTTATGTAGATATTAATGGCATAGTTTTATTTGAGCTGGACAATAGTGTCTTACAGTATTGCTCTTTATTTTGTTTCATTGATTAAATACTGTGTTTGATATGGGATGGTATGAGGCAGGATAAGATAATAAATGACATTACTTTGTAGCCAAGTGAATTGATCACAGAATGTTTTATCCCAACAAATACCCCTGAAGATTGTCCTGTATACTTCAGGCACCATGTCAGAGTAGTCCTGAAAGCCTGGTTTTTATCTTAAGATACTAATCAACATTTAAGGTCTCCACAAAGAAGGCTTTGATCCAGTACCTCCCTGGCACTTTGCAGGTCTCTGCTACCTCCTCCTTTTACGCTGTCACCTTCACCTCCATCACAAGGAAATTGTGTTCCACCTCAGGAAACAGAAGAAGCCCATAAAACCACTAAGATAGGTAAGTTTTTTATAATTAGTAGTTGGATGGAGACAGGGTCAGTTCTACAGGAGGAAGGAAAGAAAGCATCCCATTTCTCATTATAGTCCACATAAGCTTGAAAGCATCCTCATTCTCCCTTCCCAGAACTTGGGGGCTGGGGGGCTGCACCTCTCATTCAAAGTTCTAGTACCTACTTTAGGGTGAGTGAAATGATTCTTTAATACTACAACCTAGGCCTCCAGTGTATTTTCACCCAAGATTATCATTAAGAATGATAATAAGAATCAATTTAGCCAGTCAGTCTTAAAGGGCTTTTAGAAGGAAATATTTACTAAGATGGTGCAGTAAATATATCTTCCTTGAGAGTTTGTGACATTCTTTCCCTTAAATACATATGCAGGGTAAGAAAAAGTATTTTTAAACAAAGAGAGCATATGGCAAAAGGGAAACACAGCTTCTGATTTCTGGAACTCCTTTTCTCCTATTCATGAGGTACTAAGTTCCTCTTAAGCATAATGAATATGTGTCCATTTATCCAGAGAAGACATTGCTGCTAGCCATCCAAGTATACCTCTAGGGAAATGGAAGAGAAGATGTAAACTAGTGTTGTCTCCATTCTGTGAGTCAATGTTGCTTTAAGGGTATGATGCTAGGACAGCAATGAGAAAATGAGATTTCCAAAACCTTCTGGGTCCTTCAAAACTGAACTCCTCCTCTAGTCAAAAGCCAGAGCAAGGAAAAACATCTGACAAGGCTTCTCCCTTTCATCCCCTCCTAGGAGATTTCTTTGCCAGGAGGATTCACCTAAAATTCCAGGTTTACTCCCAATTTCTGAATCCCTCTAACTAGTTGAATGCTTCCATACATGATCCAGAAATCATAGTGAAATCCTTTTGCCAATTGGAATAGATATTTTTTGTCTGCCATAATTTCACTTCACCAAATGCTTTTTAAAAACTTTTCACACTTAGGCTTGGGGATTAAGATAGTTTAGATTAATCAGTTGAAACATCTTACCACCAGAAGGGCCAGAATTTAAATAGATATGGCAGGATTTAAAAATTTGTTTCATAGTAAAATCATCCTACTATGTGCTTATAATTATTCATATTTTAAAATGTATTTCCATAGATTGGAGAAATGATATTAAAATTGCCCAAAAGAATTGTGTCAGTTGACCTACCTGACCAAAATGGAGCAGAGTGGTCTCTGCCCTAACTTGATATCACATAAAGTGCAAGCACTAGTGAAGCATGTGGATATTTATTATAATTTAATACTATCAGATTAAATGGGCAACTGGGGAGAGATGATGATGATAATGAAATAGAAGAGTTCCCTTTTAAAAGAGTACTGTATCAGAGATGCTAGGCTAGTTTTCTTCATTTAACTGATAGCTCTAAGATGGTTAGGAAATGAATGGATGCCCCTAGCTTTGCTAGGCAGGAAAAAGGCTCTCAAAGATCTCATCAGCTCCAGAATCCCTTACTTGCGACACTTCCTACACTGAAGTCAAGAAATACAAAAAGAATAAACATTTCATTTAAGAGAAACCTCCAGAAACATCAAAAGCTCTATCATTGTGTGACTGTCCCCTGCTTCCTGACATACACCTTAGTAGCCTAGATATGTGAGTTTGAATAGTTCCTGCTCTCCTCCTTTGTGTCAACTTATTTGTTACTCTATTTTCTAATACCTTTCTCCTTTCTGGAACTTGAGAAGGTATTTCAGACACAGCCAAGGAAAAATCAAAACATAACAAATTGAGAATCATATAATTCTCCAAAGAGAGAAGACTCTAAGGGCTCTCAGGAGTGGCTCTAATACAGCTCTCATTTGAGAGGTTTATATCCTCTTTCCTTCCAATTTTCAACTTGTTCTACATATAGAAGAAGCAAAATAAGGGTCCCCAAGATAAATTTATGCATGGTGAGAAAGTATGTGACATCCTTAACCAAAGATGCAAACTAGATAAGTCACTTAATCCTGTTTTCCTCAGTCTCCTCATCTGTAAAAATAAGCTGGAGAAAGAAATGGCAAATGATTACAAGACTTTTGTCAAGAAAACTTCAAAAGAGATCACCAAGATTTAAACACAATCGAAAATGAATGAACACAAACCTGTTGGAGTACTTTGTTTCTGGGAAGGACCTCTATGTCTGGGAGACAGATCTACATTTCACTTCTAAATCCTTTGGTAATTCTCTCCCCATGTACTAAGAGATGGATCTTTATATTCTTCCAATTCACATGCATACTCCTAAGAATAACTGCTTTATACTCATGAGCATTGAGTTGAGTTGGTTTCTCATGTTCTTCCTCAATCTGTGGTGGGGGTAGCAGTAAAAATTCTGAGGTATCATGGCTAGAAATTTTTCCCTTCCATTGCTTTTCTGGACCTATTGTCATTTCAAGATATTCTGTCTTCTTGGGATTGTGTCTAGCTTCCATTTTCAGACTAGACATCTGTCAAAGTCAGCTATTTAACACCCACGAAGAGCAGATATAGGTTCCACTTTGGGATATGGCTCTACATTTTTCTCAAAAAGGTTTTCCTCCCACAAGAAGAGCTCATCCTCTGTGTCTTAAGCTTGTAAGGACTTGCTTCAAGCTTTCAACATCATATTCTGTGATAGAGATTAGTTTCCAATCCTCTCTTTCTGAGAAATTTTCTGTGACTTCCCTAACTAGTCCCTGCCAGCTTTGTAGAAACCAGACAGAAGTGAATTCTGGTGAGAGTGGGAGGTGAGGGTATGCCTGGGGAAGGGAATGAGCATTTTTATAGTGCCTATTACCTGCCAGGAATTGTTTTTAGAACTTCACAAATAGCATCTCTTTATCATTCTCACAACTATGCAAGGCAGGTAATGTTATTATTCTCTTTTACATTTGAGGAAATTAAGGCCAATAGAGATTTAAGAGGGTTGCCCAGCATCATCCACTAATATATCTGAAATAGGAAGTAGACTCAGATCTTCCTGAAGTATATCACTCTATCCACTAAGGCACATAGCTAAAAAAAAAAAAAAAAAAAAAAAAAAAAAAAAAAAAAAAAAAAAAAAAACAGGGAAATAACCAGAGATCTAATGAGGAAGGAAGAAGTTGATATCCTGTCAGCTCTGCTATTGTCAAAGGTACAGCAGCTGTCCAGGTGGATACCAGGAGCTCTCTCCAGTGGAGCTAAGGTAGGATAGAGAATACAGTGATTACCTTATAAATCTGGGGGTTTTGGATTTCCTAGAGGAAAGTAATTCATTATGGATTTCATACCTAATTGATTCAAGGCACTGTATATATTAAGGAATGCCTCTTTTACTTTAGCTCAGAGTTTAGCATTAGAGAGAATCTTTTCACAGGTAGAAATCAATCTTACTGTGTGAGCTCTTGTGGCAGGTTATAGAGAGGATTCACCAACTCCAATAATTCAATGGATGTTCTCAGGTCTAGCACTCTGCAGTATATAGCTCAAGTCCTACTCTCATTCATGAGGGCTTCTGAAACTTCCCTATCTTATAATGATTTCTGTCTTCTGAATTCTGATGGCATTAACTATATGTGCCACTCCTAAAACATACACAATATGCTACCAATAATTATTATTTAATTCTTCAAACTGTTTTGACTTGACAAATAGAGAGTAAGTTTCCTGAAGAAGGGAGGAAATCTCTTCTATGTATGTTACAATACAATATATGTTCAGGAAAGACTGGTTGAACAATGAAAGCAAATATAAAAGAGTAATATTCAAAAGTAAGAAGAAAATTATAAAATGAAAAAAGACTTCAGGAAGTTTATCACAGTTGGGGGAAGCATAGCTATGTTCTGGAAAGTCAGCGTGAACCTGGTAAATTTATAATCTAGAGATTTGTTGGAAATATATTTCTTTTTTTCTTTTTTTAATTATAGTTTTTTTTATTTACAAAATATATGCATAGGTAATTTTTCACATTGACCCTTGCAAAACCTTTTGTTCCAATTTTTCCCCTCGTTCCCCCACCCCCTCCTCCAGATGGCAGGTAGACCAATACATGTTAAATATGTTAAAGTATATGTTAAATACAATATATATATACATATCCATACAGTTATTTTACTGCATGAGAAGAATCGGACTTTGAAATAAAATACATTTAACCTGTGAATGAAATAAAAAATGCAGGCAGACAAAAATAGAGTGGAAATATATTTCAAAGTATTCTAGAGGTCCTTTTTATTAACATATATTAGTTAATTATTTAATTAATTAAACTTTTTTATACTTTTGTTTTTTTCTTTGTTGAATAAGATTTTATTTTTCCTAAAGAGATATAAAAATAACTTTTAACATTCTTTTTTTTTTATTTTGAGAACCACATTCTTCCCTTCTTCTCTCCCTGAGATAGTAAGCAATTTTATGTTTCTTATGTTCAATCATGCATATTAGCAATGTTTATGAAGGAAAACAGACAAAAAAAACCCACAAAAAATAAGGTGAAAAAAAGTATGGTTTGATCTGCATTCAGCTTCCCCCAGTTCTTTCTCTAAGGTGAATAGCATTTTTAATCATGGGTTCCTAGGCACTGCTTTGTAACACTGTATTGCTGAAAATAATTGTTATCCTCCGTTAATCATCATCATAAAATATATCTTTATTAACATGTACAATAATCCCTGGTTCTGCTTATTTTACTTTATATCAGTTAAGTCTTTCCCTTTTTTTTTTTTCTGAAATCTGTCTGCTCATCATTTCTTATGCCACAACAATATTCAGTTACAATCATATACCCACAACTTGTTCAGTCATTCCTCAACTGATAAACCTCCCCTCGATTTCCAATTCTTTGCTATCACAAAAATAATTGCTTTAAATATTTTTGAACAAATTGTTCTTTTCTTTTTATTTTTAAATATCTTTAGATACAGATGTAGTAGTGGTATTAAATTCTTTATACTTTTGAAACTGCTTTGGTATCTAGCAGGAATCTAGAAATTAAGTGTGGGGACAATTTAATTTAATGATGAAAAGTTTAAATTTAACTATTGATAACTCCTCATTCACTTATCCTAACAAATCACCATTAATACCCTTAATATTTATTCATTCCATTTCATTTTTATTACTATTGCCATAGGACTGGCCCTCAAGATTGCCATTTATTTCCAGGAGCTTCCTACCAAGGCTTTCTTTGTTCACCCTTTCCTTTTTCAAAAATATCATTTATACAATGACCACTATAATGGAATGGAAGGCCCCATCATAATTTTTGGCTGATACAACCCTTCCACATGAAGGAAATATAGGAAGCAAATTACTTTGAGAAAATATAAACCAAAAAGAAACATTCTGTAGCTGCTTCAGGTCAGATAGCTCCCTTGTAGATTTGGTTGGCCATGGAGGCATTTTTAAAAGTCTATCACCTTCAGCTACTTCTTCTTCAACTCAGTTGCATCTGACGGAACTCAGTGATTTGTTTATGCTATCTTGTAAGAAACTAGGTGATAAAAAGAAAGGCCAGATGCCTTCCCCCCTCTGAAGCTATGTGACCTGAGAAACAGGCCTCTGGAGTAGAGACAAAATGGCAAAGTAGAAAAAGCTCCATAATCAAGATCTTCCAACAGAGCCCTACAAACAACACAAGGGGATCAAATAATTAGTCAGAAAAATATATAGGGAACTTATATACTATAAGTGGATGTAGAACCAAGCATTATTTGACAATTCCATTGCCTAAAATCACTTTTAGGCTGCAGTTTCCAGGTGAAGAGTACTTGTAGTCACAAGGTAACAAGGACCCAGAGAAGCCTTGTGACCAGAAAAGATCATGAACCTTTCTTGGGTAAAGATCAGAGGACAGATCAGTACAATAATAACCTCAGATCACATAACCTTAAAAGCACCCCAAACTTCCAAGTCCTCAGAATTAGTTCTGTGGCCAAGTGAAAATATTTGAAGTTTTGGACAATGTCTGCTCCCCCATCCCACCCTAATAGTATCCAAAGAATGTAGCTTAACATAAAGTCCAAAGTTAAGAAATAGATTAGAAAATGAACAAGTCATCAAAAAAAGAACCTGACCCTAAAGACAGGATCACAGAAAAGAATAAGATAAGGCAGAAGAAGCTAATGATCATAAAATAACTACATGCAAAACCTCAAAGAAAAAAAAAAAGAGAGAATTGAACACAAATTCAATAAGAATTCCTTAAAGAACTCTCTTGAAATCATTTAAAAATTTTAAAATTCACTTAAGATTAATAAAGGAAAAATTGGAAAAAAAAATAAATGAATGGTAGAAAATCATGAAAAAATTGCTTGGTAAAAGAGGCATAAATAACACTGAATAGTATCTTGAAAGGTAGAATTGGTCAAATAGAAAAAGGAGAACAAAACTTCACTGATTAAAATAACTCCTTAAAAAGGAATATAAATGTAAAAAGAGGTTTCAAAAAGCTCATTTAAAAAATAATTCCTTTTAAATTAGAGTTGGCCAAGTAGAAGCTAATGAGCCCAGAAGACATCAAAAAACAATAAAGCAAAATTAAAAGAAACAAATAGAAGAAAAATAAATTGGGGAAAAAACTGATTTTAAAATATATTAAAGAGAGATCACTTAGGAATTATTGAACTATCTGAAAAAAAATTGAAAGAACCCACCAATTTTCACCTGAAAGAAACCCCCAAATGAAAACTCAAATTTCTTTTGTCAGAAGTAGATAAATTTAATCATGTAATAAATAAGAAAGAAGTTAAAAGGATGAGTAGAAGTTTCAAAAAAGATATGATAGACCCTTGAAGAAAATTGAATAGGAATAGGAATAGACTTTTCCCCCCACCTGTAGGAGGAATCTTTACAAAAACTGACCATTTATTAAGGTATAAAAACCTCACAAATAAATGCAGAAAAGCAGAATTACTAAATATACCCTTTTCAGATCACAATGCAATAAAAAATTATATCCAATAAAGAATCATGGAATCATAAATTTAAAATTAATTGGAAACTGAGAAATCTAATATTAAAGAATAAATGGGATAAAGAATAAATATTACATATAATCAATAATTTCATTTAAGAGAATGACAAAAATGAAGCAACATATCAAAATTTGTGGCATGCACCCAAAGTAGTGCTTAAGAGAAAATTTATATCTCTTAAGAGCAAATCAATGAATTGGGTATGTCACTAACAACAATAACAACAACAACAAAAATCTTAGAAAAAGAACAAATTAAAGATCCCCAACTAAACACCAAAACAAAAACCTTAAAAATCAAAGGAGAGGTTAATAAAATAGAAAGTTTAAAAAAAGGTATTGAACTAACTAATCATTGGAGGAAAAACAATAAAATAGACAAACTATTTGGTTACAATAAAATAGACAAACTATTTGGTTAATGAGAGAGAAAGACAGAGAAAGAGAAAGAGGGAAAAAGAGAGGGAGGGAAGGAGGGAAAGAAGGATGGAAAGAGGGAAGGAGAAGGAGAAAAAGAGGGAGGAGAAAGAGAGGGAGAAGGAGAGGGAGAGATTTAATATATGTTCATAGTTAAGTCTAAGGTCACTAACCTAGGACTTCTCCTTTCTCTTTTCTCATAATTCATAAATCAGTAAATTGCTAACAGATATATTCTCAAAATGATAATGAAAATTATTGGGGGTATTTTTCTGGTGGCAAAACTCATTAGAAAAAGTTAACAAATGAGCAAGTTTTAAAAAGACAAGAAAAACTGTTGAAAGTAAGCAATCCCATTTTAACAAGCAGAGTAAGGCAGAGGAGAAGGGGGGAAAGCTAGAAAAAAGATAAAATTAATAGGTCCTAGTACAACAGTAAATTGTTTACAAATAGATCATTTATTTAATGTGTCAGTGAACCACTCTAGGCTCCAGTTGCTCATTATTACATTCAATTTAGTGAAGTGCCTTTTGCCTACAGTTTGATGGCCACTGGTATAGTATACCTTAACTCCTGTTATCAAAAGTTCCAAGATTTCCCTTATCCCCAGGAAATTTCTGCCTCTCATAATCCTTCAATTCCTTCTTCAAATGGGAAACAAAAAACAAGAATTCTCACCATAAGTATGTGGGTTATATAGGGAATAAATATAAATAAATGCAAAGTGGATAAATATAAGATAGATAGGGAGGGATAGCACTAGAGATTGGGAAAAATAGAAAGCAAATGGAAAATGCTTCATGAGCTGCATTTTTTCATAAAAGAAAAATATTATAAAGTAGATGTAAAAAATTTTATCTCAGACATGGTCATTATAAAAAACTGGAAGATGTTATACCATATAAGGAATAAAGAGAAGAGTAGCCATTCTGGAACAGAGTGTGAAAGAAGTGATATACATTGAAAGTAGGGGGGTAATGGTTTGGATTAAACATGAGGGGCTAAAAAAGAGAAGTTGTACTTGAATGTAAAGGCAATAGGGAGCCACTAAAGTTGATTGAGTAGAGAAGGGACAAGATCAATTCTGAGTTTAAGGCAAATCCCTTTATCAGTTATGTAGAAGATATATTGGAATGAGGAAAGCCTTGAGTCAGGGAGATTGGTTAGAATTCTGAGTACTGCAATAATTTAGGAAATGGTTGATAAGATTTGAACTAAAGTGATGGCTATGTGAACAAATATAAAAGATGTTGTAGAGAAAGCAACATTAATATTTTGAAACTTACTAGGTTTGAAGGGGAGATAGAATAAAAAGTCAAATTATCTTACCAAGACCTACAGGATATGACTCAACAAAATTTGAAAAGTGAGAAAGGGCTTAAAGTGGGGAAAAGGAAGATTCTCAGGCTTAGAAAGATAGAAGTGTGCTCAGGAAAATCTATTCTCCTTCCAGTAGGGATGAAGGTGTTGTCTATCCACATCCCCATTTCCTAAGTTCTTTACTTTTCCTTCATTCCAACAAATTTAATGCCCCTGCAAAGCCCTGTACTCTCACTATGCTTGCACATGCCTTCTATGAAACAATAATAAATGATGTTTCTTTTTTGCATACTATTGTAATTTAATGCCTGTGCATCTAACCAAATATTTGGTCCCAATTCCCTTTGGGTGTCATTTACCTGAAATTAAAGGGTTCATAAGACATATCAAACCACATGCTACCATCTGTGCCCATTAGACTCCAGAAACTTTCTGCATTTCAATTTTCCTTGTGATTGGTTTCAAGAAAAGCTAAGAGTCTCGGGACCCTTGAAAGAATCTGCTGCTTAAGCAAACCCAAAGCCATCTCTGAGTCCTAAAACAACAAACTCTTGGCTAACTATTCGCACTAAAGTTTAAGTCAGTCCTGAAGAGTAATCATTACTGACAGCAGAATTATTCTCCTTCATAAAAAATAAGCAAGAGATGACTGGCACAAGCCAACTTAGTGCCTCTCTGGAGGCCTAAAAGAAATGCTTTCTCAAAATGGAGAAAACTGAATCATCCTAAAGAATCTCTTATTTCTTAGTAACTATATATGAGTTTGCCTGAAAAAAAAAAAGGGGGGGGATTAATACAAGACAATAAAATACCTTAACATAACTTTTTTTTTAAGAAATAAAGATTTTAGAATTTGAAAAGACAAAAACCAACAAAAATATCACACAACATCAATCAATATATTTCCTCCAATAACTAAGCCTTAATATTTATTGGTGGAGTCATTAGAATACTTGTATCATACATAAAGTAACACACAGATCCAGTAAACCAGGAAGCTTAATCCTTTGATACTTACTGACTTACTGTTGGGAAAGGGAGCAAACAGGAGAATTTTTCCATAAAAGGTCAAAGGCCAAGGCTATCAGGACTCAAATTTTATCTCAAACTGGAGTTAACAAGGGAGATTACTCTCTGGACCCATCTCCTTTGCACATATTGCCTCAGGTTGTAATCTACATCCTGAGCTGATGGAAGAGCTATGGGCTGGGAAGAGACTTCTATCTTTGACCTGAAAAGTGGGAATGGAAGTGGGCAAACTAGGGAAGGGAGAAAACACCTCCCTCCATCCCTGATAGAGGAAGGACAGATTTTCCTAAGGACATTTCTACCTTTATAAACATGGGAACCTTTTCTCCCCCCCCCCCCACTGGATTATTTTATAAGCATTACCCAACTTGATTCCAGAGTGGTGGAAGACAGGTTTTGGAATTAGAGAATGTCAATTTTAACCCTACCTTTTCTCATTTGTTTACTTTTTGAGGTTGGGCAAGTCAAGAAACTAACATCTGCCACAAGACAGCTAAGTAGAAAGGTAGATGGACTACTATGCCTGGAGTCAGGAAGACCTTAGTTCAAATGTGACCTCAAACATTTACTATATACACTTAATCTCTGTTTTCTTCAGTTTTTTCAGCTATAAAATAGGACCCACCTCACAGGGCTATTGTGAAGATCAAATGAGATAATAATTATAAAATGTTTAGCACAGTAGCTGACACATAGTAAGTGCTACATAAATGTTAGCTATTGTTATTATTTAAATGAAGGGGTTAGACTACATGGCCTTTAAGATCCTTTTCTTGCTACATGTATTAACTATAGTTAACCATGGGGTTATAGCCTATGACTGCACACTCCCCATCATGAATTGTTGGCATTTGGCAAGTCGAGGAATGTAGTAGCTAGAAGCCACTCTTGTGGAAATGTAAAGAATAGCTCCTCCAGTGAAAAAAGTCAAGATTTAAAATCAAGCAATTTCAATCCAATCCCCACTGACTCTCATTTTCCATCTCTGTGGCTTAAGCTAAACCTTTAATCTCTTTGGACTCAGTTTCCTCATTTGTAAAATAATAGAATTTAGTCAATTTATAAATTTGATGTACACAAATGTAGTGGAATATTATTACCATACAAATGGTGCCTACAAAGAAGCATGAGAAGACCTGAACTACAGCAAAGTGAAGTAAGCAAATTAGGAAAGCAATATGTACAGAATGTAATATAGCTATCTAATATAGATAGGGTTGAGTATGTGGTATGTGCAGAGTTATGACTTAAGATCCTGGTCAAACCTAGTTCAGAGGAGACTGACATTCCATCTTGGTAGAGAATACAGAAAGTTAGCTTTACTACAAGTCACCTAGTAGGTGAGAAACAGGCAAGATTCACAACAATTATAGCTGGGAAATCACTTCTTTAATTCTCCTCTCTCCAGGATGACACGGACTGGATGACATCTATGTGTTATGCTTCAGCTGTTCTAATCTAATATTCATCTAGTCTAGGGATACAATGAGCTTTTTTGTTCCATCTTAAAAAATTATTCCAACGTCCCCACCTCTCTTCTCTGCAGAATCACCATGGCAGCGGGGACCAAGTACCCTGAAAACTGGGGCACAATACAGTTGAGCCTGGATTTGTGTTCTGTCTCTACATTTCCACTTCCACTTCGGCACCCCCAAATTCTCCAAACATTTTCTGCTGACAACGTTCCAGCATTTGAGGGTGATGATGGGTTTTGTATGTTTGAAAGCAATGTCATTACACACTATGTGAGCAATGAAGACCTTGGAAGTTCTGCTCCAGAGGCAGCAGCCCAAATGATGCTTCTGACAATGACTGTTCCTTTGGCCAGTACCTGGGTTCCCCATCCTTGGCGTCATGCATCACAGCAAGCAAGCCACAGAGAACACAAAAGAAGAGGTAAGGTGAGTATTGGGGCTCCTGGAGTCTGGACTTTTCTGGTGAGGGAGTGTAAGACTAGATGACATCACTGTTGTGAGCACTTTTATAGCTGGATAAGCAGGTCCCAGCGGCATCTTTCTGGCAGGCCTTTCACAACAACTGCTGGGTTGCTCACCTGCATTCTCCGGCCCCAGTTCCTGGTTGTCTTGGGAAAGGTGAAGCTCTGTGAGAAGCCATAGTTTGATGCTAAAAAGTTGAAAGTTTACCAACAGGCAGCCTAAGAAGGAGACACTCTGCGAAAAGAGAAGGGACAACAAAAAGAGAAGCTGGAGTCCCAGGAAGAGCCAAAGGAAGAGAAGGTGCCCGCAATCCCCACCCTGAAGAGGAGATGGATGAATTTTAACAGGTGCAGACTACAGTGTCCAAAGCTAAAGATCTCTTTGCACACCTGCCCAAGAATGCCTTCATATTGAATGAATTTAAGAAAAAGTTCTCCAACTAGGACACCCTGACTATGGTCCTTCAGGGAGCACTTTAACCTCGAAGGCTGCTCCCTATGGTACTCCGAGTACCACTTCCCCAGGGAACTCAGAAAGATTTTCCTGAGTTGCAGCCACATCACTGGAATGTTCCAGCTCCTGGACAAGCTGAGGAACTCCTTTGCTAGTGTCATCCTTTTTGGTACCAACGAGAGCAGTTCCATTTCTGTAGTTCGGGGCCAGGAACAAGCCTTCCCGCTCAATCCAGACTGACAGGTCAATTATGATTCCACCACACGGAATAAGCTGGACCCTGGCAGTAAAGACCCATGGCAATAAGCTGGACTCTTTTTTTTTTAAATATACTCTTTGTTATTTGGGATGACTTTTGGTAGAGGAGGAGATATATTGGGGAAAACTACAGTGATATAAAAAAAAATCAATGATTGTGTGTGTGTGTTGTGTTCAGTTTTGTTTAGTGATAATGAGTACTTCCTGCAGAGGAGGGGAGGAAGCAGGCAGCTAGGTGGTAGCAGGAGAGGAAGTTCACTTGAAGATCTTGCCCTGATTGAAGGATTTGTGCACGTTCAGGAAGATCCTTTTTCAGGAGAGCTATTGATGCATAACGCCAAGGATGGGGAACCCAGGTACTTGGCCAAAGGAACAGTCATTGTCAGAAGCATCACTGAACAAAACATCAAAAAATTCTGAAAATATATTCAATGAGCAACAAATGTGGATCTCCCATCAATGCAAAGAAGTGGATTGGGAATGTCTTCTCACATCTTTCTTTTAAGCCACACTTGTTCTTTGTATTTCTGTAACATTTTCTTTTGAATTTTTGTATATGAAGTCATTCTTCCTGTTTACATTATTGCAATCATTGTGTATATGATACAGTGACCTTTTCAGTATTCAAAATAAAAGTCACATTCCTTCATCTCTCTAAAGCAAAGAGTAACAATTAGTTTACTCTTGGCCTATTTAGCACTTTCCCCAAAAAAGTTGATTATAATCAAAACAATTTTGAATATCAGGCAAGCACATTTATCCAATCAAAACAGTAAATAGAAATTGAGGAAACTATACAGATTAAAGGAGGTGTTGGAAATCAAATGAGTAAATAAACTCTTTTAATTTGAGAATGAGATAAAATCTCAAACATTCTGAGGGGAGAATTATCTTACTGGGGAAATTTGCTGTTACAAATTAACAGCAAATTATGAAAGTAATATGTTCAGAATGTGATATCGCTATCTAATATAGGTAGGGATGGCCAGTATGTACAAACCAAGCTCAAGGGAGACTGACATTCCATATTGGTAGAGAATACAGAGGGCTAGCTGTCTTGCATGTAGAGGCTAGGAATCAAGTAGTATATAGGACTAGAGAGAAGTGGTGCTAGATTCCTCAAATGTCTATGACTCCAAAGAGATCTCCTGTCCACCATTCAAAAGTTTATGCTCAGTTTCTTGCTTAGTTAAACTCCTTTTAGCAGCCTCTCCTCATATATGCAATGAAGTGGGCTCAGGCATCTCTCAGTTAATCAGGAATCATGTCTTTGTCTCTGTACATAGTACACAGGTAACAAGACTATCTAGGAAACTCCTTCAAGCTGCTTTGGGGCAGAGATATTAAATAAGTTTAGTTCCAAATAAGACATAAAAGAATATCTCCCTCCTTTCATTGTAGAAGTAGGAGTCCATGGATGAAGAATACTACAAATAATGACAATATTTCAGTCTGTTGGTAATTTTGCTGAATTATTTTTGTTTTCATCTTTTTATTTACAGCTATAAAGGATGGCTCCTGGGGGAAGGAGAGGAAGGAAAGAATAATGTGGAAATGAAGGTGATATAAAAACAAAAGATATCAATAAAATTGTGTTGTTATCTTTGTTTTAAATGAGGATATTACACTAGATGACCTTCAGGATGCCTTACACATTTAAATCTTTGATCTTATGGTCTTCTCCCCTGCCATCACTATTTTTCCTGGTAATTTGCCAGCAATATTTTCCTGAAAATATTTCCCCATTAGTGCCCCTTTTTCAGACTCACGGATTCCTATTGCAAAATCACTCCCTCCCACTAATTCAAGTACCCCTCTTCTTCACCCCCAAAATAAATATTAGTATTCAGACATCAATCTCAATCACTAACTTTTTGGGAATCCCTTCTGTTTACAAGATTAAATATGGTTTTGTGATGCTTTTTGGAAATGAGAACATTTGGCTGTCATCATATTGCCTTTATTTTTTGTTTTATGCTAAAATTTCACTGTAATAGAAGATATTCAGCTAGCTGGGTAGTCAATCAATAGCAAAAGTAAATGCAGTAAGTTTTAATTTGGCATAATAGAAGAGTCACAAATATACCCACTTAATGGATGGTAGAATCTGATAATATACCCTGCAGAATATGCTATAGTAATTCAGCTATAAATTCTATTGACCAACAACTAGAAGGAACACAAATTATACTATTTCATGGTTGGTCCCATAGCAGTCCATCTTTAATTCAATGTCTTTATTTTCTAATTTAAATAATTTGAGAAGTATTTCCTCCAATAGAATCTAGCATAACATTTTACATTGGTACTATTATAAATCTCTGTAGACTCATATTGTTATGCTGCCAAAAGTTCCCATTAAAGGGATAAAAACAGACATCAGTGAGTTGAGCTTATTAAAGTCTGTGTCGACCTGACCACGGTATAATTGGATATGCCTGAAAGATTCTCTTGTTCTAATTTTCTGTGGTTCATCTATGAAACTTTGTAAGCAATGGGAAACATAGAAAGAAATATCTCCACTGGGAGAAGATGTGATCATTTGGAATCACAGAACCTTTGAGAAATATTTAATTCTGTTTCACTTCTTCTATCATTTGGAGTCAAGAAGACCTGGATTCTAATATGGCCTCAGACACTTGCAAGCTATGTGACCCAAGGCTTAATTTCTTAACCACTTAACCTCTGTCTGTTTCGAGTTAATCAATTGAAAAGTAAATATAATAATATGTATCTCTTAAAGTTGATTTAAGGATAAAATGAGATAATATTTGCAATACCCCTTGAAAACCTTAAAGTACTATGTAAATGCTAGTTGTTATTATTATCAATATTAGTTTTGGAATTAGAATCTGAGTCAAAGCCCTGGGCTATATAGGAAAAATAAAAAATAAAAAACCTCCAGTGCCTCAACATTTCCTTTTCTTAAACACACAACTATGTGTGTGTGTTTGTGTGTGTGTGTATGTGTGTATGCATGTATGTTTGTAGTTTTGAAAGTGTGATCCATAAGTTTGGTTTTCAATGGGTTTATTTTTAATTTAATTTTAATTTATTTTCAATGGGTTTATTTTAGCACCTGCAATATCTTCCTTAATGCCAGTACTTCCCTCTGTTGGTTATCTCCAATTTATCTTGTCTATATCTTGTTTGTACACAGTGGTTTTTATGTTATCTCTCCCATTAGGATATAATCTTCAAGACAGGAAAGACTCTTTTTTTGCTCTTTCTTTTGTATCCCAAGACCTTAGCATAGTGCCTATCACACATAGTAGGCACTTAACAAATCTTGTTGACTAACTGTCTAGATGCAGGATACTATATCAGACACCATGGGGAATGCCAGGGAGATTCAGACATGGTCTTTGCTTTTCCATAATTTATAACCTCAAACCAATGTTTCATTGTAATGAAGTAGATAACTGAAAAATCACTCTAGGAGTTCAGAGGACAAAATCAGTTCCTGATAAAAATGATCAAGGAAAGTTTTATTGAGGTGACAACATTTAAGCTTAGCCTGAAAGGACACAGATAGGAATAAAATGATTACAAGGTTACCTAAGACTTCAAAGTTGCCAACATTCTTTTAATTGTTCTATCTACTTTCATATTTCTTGACCCTCTCTGTTTCTGATCCTCACCTACTCTTATCCAGCTGTCTGTGAATACTCTCTCTGTTTATGGATCTTTATGTCATAGAACTCTCCTGGTTTTCCATTTCCCTTCACATTCCCTAACTTCCAGCCAAATAGGATTATTCACTGTTTTCCCCAAACATGCTTTATACTTTCCTGCCCATAATTTAGATCACATTTTTCTTTTTTTCTTTCTGCAAAGTATGCCTGTTCTTTCTAGCTGTTATCAGTCAATTGAAGCTAGGAGGTATGGGATGTCATTAAACCCACTTTTCAAAGGAGGAAACTGAGACAGTTAAGTGACTTGTCAAAGGAAAAATAGCAAGTATCTGAGCCCATATTTGAAGCATGTATAGAATGGTTACTGGGCACTGTGCTAAGAAATGGGGATATAAAGATTAAGAATGAAACCAGACCTTACTACAAGGAGTCTATATTCTAATGGGGAGATAATATGTATATATATAAGTGTCTACATAATAATATACAACATAAACACAAGGCGGTTATGGAAAAGAGGTACTGGCAATGGAAGAATAAAGAAAGATTTTATTTTTTTATATATGATAATATAAGAAGGTAGCATTTGACCTATCTTCAAAAAAAACATATTTTAATAAGCAGAGGTAAGGGATAAATGAATTTTAGACATGTGGAACAGCTAACTTAAAGATAAAGGGATAGAAGGTTGAATTTGGGTTTCTTGAAGATAGGTCTATAAACTTCTTGTGAACATTCCTATTCGACTGGAAGTTAGGGAATATAAAAGGAAATAATGTAATTCTAGTTTGGTAAGTATGTGGTAAGGACTGTAATGACTAGTAAACAGGCACAGATAGATATCTATTAGTAGATTTTCTGTACATATATGTCTGTATTCATGGAAGGATGAGAGTTTTGGGGAAGAAAAAAGGGATCATGATAGAGCTTTTTTGAAAAAAAACATGTAGAATAAATTAGAATGTGGCAAAAAAAATAGTCAGAAAATTATCAGAAAGAATATGGTAATAATCTAGCACTAAGTGAACAGTAATAAGTGTCAAATTGAAGATAGTGAGAGGAAGAATGGAGAGGAGAAAATAAATGATTTATTTTTGATAGCAGACTACAATAGAGTGTTTTAAGTCACCAAAGCAATATATTGTCACTTGTTCTTCATAATAATCTTGTGAAATATATAGGTGCTACTATTTTCAGTTTATATCTGTGGAAAGTGAGGGGTTTTTTTAATTATAGCTGTTTATTTATAAAACATATGCATAGAAGAGGAAGGAATGACCAAAGAAGAACTAGAGATCATTATTGATTACAAAATAGAAAATTTTGATTATATCTAATTGAAAAGTTTTTCTACAAACAAAACTAATGCAGACAAGATTAGAAGGGAAGCAATAAACTGGGAAAACATTTTTATAATCAAAGGTTCTGATAAAGTCCTCATTTCCAAAATACATAGAGAATTGACTCTAATTTATAAGAAATCAAGCATTCTCTAATTGATAAATGGTCAAAGGATATGAATAGACAATTCTCAGATTAATAAATTGAAACTATTTATAGTCATATAAAAAGGGGTTCAAAGTCATTATTAATCAGAAAAATGCAAATTAAGACAACTGAGATACCACTACACACCTGTCAGATTGGCTAGAATGACAGGGAAAAATAAGGCAGAATGTTGGAGGGGATGTTGGAAAACTGGGACACTGATACATTGTTGGTGGAATTGTGAATACATCCAGCCATTCTGGAGAGCAATTTGGAACTATGCTCAAAAAGTTATCAAACTGTGCATATCCTTTGATCCAACAGTGTTACTACTGTACTTATATCCCAAAGAGATCTTAAAGAACGGAAAGGGACCTGTATGTGCAAGAGTGTTTGTGGCAGCCCTCTTTGAGGTGGCCAGAAACTGGAAACTGAGTAGATGCCCATCAATTGGAGAATGGCTGAATAAATTATGGTATATGAATATTATGGAATATTATTGTTCTGTAAGAAATGATGAGCAGGATGATTTCAGAAAGGCCTGGAGAAACTTTAATGAACTGATGCTGAGTGAAATGAGCAGGACCAGAAGATTATTATATACTTCAATAGCAATACTTTATGATGATCAATTCTGATGGATGAGGCCCTCTTCAACAATGAGATGAACCAAATCAGTTCCAATAGAGCAGTAATGAACTGAACCAGCTATACTCAGTGAAAGAACTCTGGGAGATAACTATGAACCACTATATAGAATTCCCACTCCCTCTATTTTTGTCTAGCTGCATTTTTAATTTTCTTCACAGGCTAATTGTACATTATTTCAAAGTCTGATTCTTTCTGTACAGCAAAATAACTGTATGGACATGTATACATATATTGTATTTAACTTAGACTTTAACATATTTAACATGTATTGGTCAACCTGCCATCTGGGAGAGAGAGTGGGGGTAAGGAGGGGAAAAGCTGGAACAAAAGGTTTTGCAACTGTCAATCCTGAAAAATTACCCATGAAATAAAGCTATAATAATTTTTAAAAAAATTAATATACTCCAAAAAAAAAAACTATATGCATGGGTAATTTTTCAACACTGACCTTTGCCTAATCTATTTCAACTTTTTCTCTCTTTCCTCTCACCTCCTCCCCTAGAAGACCCCCCAACATGTTAAATATGTTAAAGTATTTGTTAAATCCAATATATGTTCACATATTTATACAATTATCATGCTGCACAAGAAAAATCGGATATAGAAAGAAAGAAAAAAATCTGAGAAGGAAAACAAAAATGCAAACAAACAATAACAGAAAGAGTGGAAATGCTATATTGTGGTCCACACTCATTTCTCATAGTTCTCTCTCTGGGTATAGCTGATTCTCTTCATTACTAAACAATTGGAGCTAGTTTGAATCATCTCATTGTTGAAGAGAGTCACATCATCAGAGGGAAACTGAGTTTTAAAGGCATGAAGTGACTTGCCAGTGGACCTGATTAGTGTCAGATACTTTATTTGGACCTTCATTTTTCTGAATCCAAATCCATTAGTCTATTTACTATATCAAACTGCTGTCTGAGAAAGATTACTTTTTTAAAATAAAATTTTATAGCTTTTGTTCTAGACAACCTACATTTCCTACCCGTTGCTGTCCAAACCCCCCCCCCAAAAAAAACAACCCACATATAATAAAAGATTTTAGAAAAAAGAGGGGATGAGATGTTGATCTAAACTAACTAACACATTGGGAAAAAGTCTGAGATTATACTGTGGATATATATAGTTACAAATCACCACAACTCCCCAATCCCCATATATTTTCTTTGAACTAAGCTTTGTTGTTATGATGGCATAGGACAGGTTTCATTGTTATCCTTTCTATTTACGTTTCTGTGGTCATTTCATATATATATATATATATATATATATATATATAAAATATACACACATATATATATGTGTGTGTATGAAAGTTATTTCAGAGGTCAAAAATAGGATGATGCAATAGATTTACAAGATAAAAAAAAGAGAAGACACTGAGAAATTTGATCACTGGTGAATAGCAGAATAAAGATGCCATTCATTGCTATAGGAACTTAGAAGAAGGAACTGGTATATAGAGAAGGAAGGGGATATATGATGAGTTCACTTTGGGCATGTTGACTTTGAATTGTTCATGGATCTTTCATATACAGTATATATAATATACATATATACACACATACACACATATATACATATACATATACATATACATATATATACACAGAGAGAGAGAGAGAGAGAGAGAGTGCACAGGATGTCAGTCTGGAGGTCAGAAGAGGTTAAAGCTTGAGTTATAGATTTGGGGAGCGATCATGGAGAAGAAACTTCTCTTTTAATCTCAAACTTAACAAAGCATTGGACCATTACTGAAGTAATATAAACACTGTAAATTCTCCAGTCCAATACTCTTCTGCAACACTAGATTTGCAAATCAATGAACTTTAATTTTCCCCTTCTAAGCCTGGGAAGATACCAGCTATTCATCCACCCAAGTGTAAGCATGAGTTTCATTTCTCTCCCTCCCACACCTCAACATATCACAGCTTACAGAATGATCTGGCTACTTAGAAATGAAGAATGAGGGGCTAGAACACATGTATAAAATGTACAGAGCTGATCTTTCTTGCCCCAAAGGTTCATGAGGGAGCTATCACATTCACCACTGTACATAATGGATCTATTTATTCTTGTACTTAGTCCTTGACTATGTCTGCTTTGGAGACTAAATAACTAAAGCACTGAACAATGAATGAATGACTCAATGAATGATAAAGTCATTATTAAGTGTCTATTATGTGCCAGGCAATGTGATTGATCAAGCTACAGAATAACAATGACAATGAGGAAAATGAAGACTGAATCTGAGAGCATCCTTCACAGGAAACATGCCAAGGGAAATTCAACTGATAAATTTGGGATTTATTTAGCACTTCTCAAGCAACGAATACTACAAGAATATTTACTAAAAGGAAAATGTGAGTTTACCACAGCTTAGTTCATCAAATATCATATGGATCAAAATATTTTTTTTTAATTAGGAAAAAAATGCATCATCCCTCAAAATGTGTTCAAAAGTTGAACAGATCAAGAAAATTAATCACATGATCAAAATCCAACTATAAGAGTGAATACATTTTTTTCTTTTAGAAGCTAGATACTGGACATAATGGACAAAGTATTAAATTGGAGAAAGGAAAACAAGTTTGAATAAGATATTTAATACACATTTGACCTTTGGCAAGTCACTTAACCTCAACTGAAATGCATGTCTCATCATCTGTAAAATGAGAATGGTAGTATCTGTTTGCAAAAGTTATTAAGAATAAAAAATGAGATTGTATGTAAAGTGCTTTGCAAACCTTAAAGCACTGTATAAATGTAACTTCTTATATAGTAAATTGCCTCTTTAAGTCCCAATTTTGGTCCACTTGTTTAAACCAAAGTCCAGTATAACAAAATAATGTGGACAATCCATTTTCACTTTTTGTGAAAGGATAAAGCTATATTAAAAGGTTGTGGTATTTTTGTCTCACCTGATGTTATAATATGCAAAAGCAATCCCTTATCTGTTTTTTCTTCATTTCCTATTAGTATGTAAATGTAATCTATGAAAGTAGCTGCCTTTTTGAATTTCCTCTCATCTCTGAGATGCAAAGACTTTTTTTGTCCTTGTCCTTCTCCTAAAAAACAATAAAGATTCTCTGCAGGTCTTTGCCATATCTCCAGACTGATAACAGCAGCTTCTAACTGAGCCCTAAAGCACCGAACCTACATAAGACTCAATATGGGGAAAAATGCTTGAGATTTATTTATGCATTAACTATTTAACATGCTATGGAGATCCACTGCTCCCAAAAAGTGGCATAAGAAAAAAATGTTCCGGCCTCCTATGCTGATCTGGTTTTAATTACCTACTTTTATTAAGGAGCCAATTTCTACTTTTAGGGCTGAGTTAGAGAATAATAAAGAGGTCTCATTTTATCAAAATGAAGTGGCACCTCAAGTCATGATCTCTCCACTGTCTATATGAAACAAACTCACAAAGCCATAAATTGTTAGAGCTAGAATGAACCAGAACTTTCATCTAAGTTACATGCCACTTTTTACATATGAGGGTGAGTTTAAAAGTTTTCAGACTTTGCTAGCTATGAAAGGTCAGGAATGTGACTAGACATATGGGAGAGATAATGACCTTGCTCAAAGAGCATGACTTTGATGTACCTTCCCCACCCTCCTTACCTCCTACCATTTATCAGCATGGAGTTGTAGAAGGGGTTCAGAATTACTAAGACTGAGGAACTTTAGATCTCTATTATAGCTATTAAGCAAATAGTTTTTACATGGATAATCACTAACTAAGGTTTCATCTGTCTTCTCTTGAAAGCTATTTCAGAGATTAAAATAGGTAGGGCTATAGAAAAATTGCCATAAACTAGCCTAAAGTTATTCACAGAGACCCTACAGTGAGCAAGCTGTAATTTTAATCCATTGACAGGACAGGGGAACCTGTGGTTGCTCAGTACTTAGCTAGGAGTATCTTTGTTTTGTTTTCCAAAGAACTTAGCATCTGGATCTGAGAACTTTTTAGCCAAAATTCTTAATGAGACAATCTACAAGTCCATAATCTACAGTTAGTATATCAGAAAAAGAAAACTCCAAAGTTACATCCTATATCATGACACCTTTTGCTTTTTTACAAGAACTATTAAAATGTACTACTAATTAAAGTCTTAAATTAAAAGAGTATTAAAGAAATCTCACAAAGAGATATTAGAGATAAATACTTCAGCTAAAATCAGAAGCTATAAACAGAATTTTTTTTTCATAATGGGAGAATTGGATGAGAGTTTAGTTTCCAAAATTAACAAAATGTAATTTAGAGAAATTCAGGGAAATGTCACTTAAATAGGAGAAGTGAAATTAAAACCTGAGAAATAAATCCTAAAGGTGAAGGGAAGCAATAAATTAGAATAAGACACAAGCTATTAGATGCAAAAGGGATATATACATCAAATAAGGTGACTACCAAGGGGAAATATAATATGGGGTGAAGACTCATGTGGGAAAATTAGGCATTCCAGATAAGCTATAATCTCCATAGTGCCCAGCCAATGGAGGCAATGGATTGAGTTTTGGGGAAAGGAAATAAAAGGCAATGTTTTTGTACTTAAAAAGTGTGCTACTAGTTTAGATACCATTGCTGCAAGAATATTTATGAGTCAATGGAGTTCTTGGCAAGCTGCTTATTTCTCTCTTAACCATAATACATAATTTTTCTATTCCTGGGACACCTGGGGTTCATGACTTACCCAGGGTCACACCCCTAGGAGGTGTTAAATGTCTGAAAACAGATTTGAACACAGCTCCTCCTGACTTCAGGGCTGGTGCTCTATCCACTGTGCCACCTAGCTGCCCCAAGGTGTTTGTTTCTTATCCACAATCCAAACTGTTGTGGTGCTCTGCCAGGTAGCATTGATCAGAGACTATTCTGATTAATACTGTATGCATTAATGAATAAGGGATTATGTGGGGATATTTTATCAGGACTTTTCTTATTCTTACTATTTCATTAAATTTATTTTACTTGACATCTAGATCATATAGTACAGTGTCAGACCTGAGACAGGAAGACTTAGGTTCATGAGTTCAAATCTGGCCTCAGACATTTACTAGCTGTGTCGACCTGGGCAAGTCATTTAGCTCCTTTGCCTCAGTTTCCTCATCTGTAAAATGAGTTAGAGAAAAAATGGCAAACTATTTCAGGATCTTTGCCAAGAAAATGCCAAATGCAGTCACCTATTGTCAGATATGATTGAAAAACAACTGAAAAATAATTGGCATTTGACTTCTTTTGACTTGTCATTATTGCTATTGTTATTATTTATATTTCATGTTCAAAGAGGACCAATGGCATTACCAAATATAAATTGAATTCAGGTGAGGCAGAACTGTGCAAAGTCATCAGTCTTCCTATCTTCTCCAGAGAGGATTCATCTGAGTCTAGTGGCAAGACAAAAACTAGCTGGTGATAGCCCAGCATGTAATGTATGACCTTGGCCTTTCTAAATTAAGGATTTTTAGTAAGGAAAGGGGTTTTTAGTAATTAACAAGGAGGAAGATAAGTTCCCTAGAAGTAACCAGGAAGAAGATGCCATGAAGAGAAAGATGCCATGAGGTGGGAATATACCATTGACTGGCAGGCTATATTCATAGAGAAGTTTAATCCCAAAAGAGGGTTAGCAGGGGGAAGGAAATTACAAATCAGGTAACCCTCAAAGAAATTTAGCACCCTAAAAGGAGTTAACCAAGATCTAAGTATGAGCAGATCTTTTATAGGGGAAAATATAACCTCAAGGGTTTGACATCATAAATTGGCTTTTTGCTTGCATAAAGGTGGAGTTTCTAAAGACTAGGGTGAGACTATAATCAAAAGACCAACCAAGTAAGTAAAAGGTCTACTTAAGAATAGAAGGCTCACTTAAGGCTGAGATGATCTCATCTGTACCATCCTGCTTACCTCTGGAATATTTAATCTTATCAATTCTTTAGGATTTTTCTACTAAGATCCAGCTGGTTACCTAGAACCTTATCATTAAGATATCTTTATTTGGGAAGCCTCACTTGAAAGTTGATGTGTATACTTCAGAACTACATATAAACAGATCTATTGAGCTGAAATGAATTGTCCCAAGATATAATATAAAATTAATGGCAAAAAAGTTTGACCTCAAGTCTTGGACAAGCATTCTTTCATATTGTTCTACCCTTATTTTGCCAAGAGTACTTTGTTTCTACCCCTCCCATCTTGGATCTCTGACATATACAGACTTGACAAGCATGTAAAGCTGTCAACTGCCAGGATAAGTTATATCTGCATGGTCTAATAAACTAGCAGGCTTTAACTTAAAAAGCATTCATGAGCCTTTCCTTCTGAAAGTCTCTAAAGCCTGGCAATTAATAGTTATGTGTGGTAATTAATTTTTCTTTACTTCTCAGATACCCATGGAAGATTGTATTACTAAGGTTCAATAGATATGTACTTTGTACTTCATCTGGAGGCCATAATAAACACACTCTCATTTGTCGTTTAATTTCACTGCCATGGAGGTTAATAGCTAAAAACTCTATATTACCACAACAAATTCTAAGACATCGAAAAGAAGGAAGAAAAAAGACACTATAGTTAATTAATGCTTTTCTTTGCTCTTTCAGGGAGGCAGAGCAACCCAGCTTCAGACATTATGGTTGCTCCCCACAGTCACTTCTTCATTCAACAAATAGGTAATAAAATTAAAAAACTACCATAGTTAACTACTTGAGTTAGATTCTATAAAGGATATGATGATGAATAAGTCTCGGTTCTAGTCCATAAATACTGACAATGGAGTTGAGGAAGTCTGACTTTACATATAAAACGATAACTATACAATATTATATATTTTATTATCTCATAGTATAATTCGTTGTTCAATTATTTCAGTCCAATCTGATTCTTTTTTATTTTATTTGGGTTGTTGTTGGGTTTCTTTGTTTTTGTTTTTGTTTTTGAGAGGGAGCAGAGTTACTGAAGTTGTTTACAATTATCTTCTATACTCATTTTACAGATGAGGAAACTGAGACAAACAGGGTTAAGTAACTTGGCCAGGGTCACAAAGCTAAGAAGTGTCTGAGGCTGGATTTTAACTGAAGTCTTCTTGACTTTATGCCTGGTGTTCTATGCATTCTATCATTTAGTTAGTTATCCATTTTATAATTAGATATTCAATCTATAATGCAGCATTTTCCAAGTGTCAATTGTATGTGCCAATGCTATAGGAATGAGATGACATGATTTGTCCCAAAGTACATATGGAGAATGAGTGTCCCATGTGGGATTAAACATTGGCCTTGAGTCTCAGATAAGTGCTCTTTAATATTGCTGCAGAGAAAAGTTAGACCTGGGAGGTTCACAGAAGACTGTGATGATGAAGATGAAGAAGCACATGGATTTAAACATGGAAAAATTTGGATGAAATAATGAAGAAAGAAATGAGCAAAACCAAGAGAACACTGTATACAATAGCAGTAATGTTGTCTTAAGAATGACTTTGAGAGGGGCAACTAGGTGGTGCAGTGGATAGAGTACCAGCCCTGAATTCAGGAGGACTGGAGTTCAAATCTGGTCTTAGACACTTAACACTTCCTAGCTGTGTGACCCTGGGCAAGTCACTTGACCCCAGCCTCAGGAAAAAAAAAAAAAGAGAGAATGACTTTGAGAGAATAAAAAATTTTGTCTATTGTAAGTATAAAAATTAAAAATAAAGAACATACAAAGAGAAAGAACTGATAAATAAAAGTATGCATAGAATAATTTTATATATCTATATATTCTTGTGTCTAATGGTAGCCATCTCTAGGGTGGGAAGTGGGGAAGAAGGGGAAAAATTTATAGAATAACTTTATTATATATTTTAAAACACTAATAAGCTATACATAATACATTTGTGGTTCTATGTGCAATCATCTTTTATGTTATGTTATAGAAATGCTTAATTTATTCCACAAATTAATTTTTTTTTTGAAAAAAAAATAAAAGAAAGACTTTGAAGTGGAGTGAAATGTTTGCTTTTAAGTCTGAGGACCAGATTTCAAATACTAGTTCTGCTATTTAACTATATATGTGACTTTGGGTAAGTAATTTTATCTCTCTAGGCTACAGTATCTTTATCTATAAAATGATCTTTGAGCTAGCTTCCAGATCTAAATATATGATCCTATGAAGTAGTACTGGGGATATAAGTAGGATATGAAAAAGCAGAAAAGAAGATAAATTAAATGGAAGACATGTTATGAGTCAAAGTACAGAAGTGAGAAAATATATGATATGTTGGGGAGATGTCAGCATTTAGATGAGCTTGGTTTAAATGAAATCTTCACATTAACAGCAACAAGAGAGAAAATTAGAAAGGTAAGTGTGGGTCTGATTGTGGAAAGCAGAAAGAACAAACAACAGACAGATATGAAGGACCAACACTTAGAACAGAGGAAATATTTTTAAGTTTTTGAGAAAAGAAAGGATATAAAGGGAGCAAAATATGATCAGTTTGGCACTGATACGCAGAATGAATCAAAGTACAGCCTGAAATCAAAAAGACTGGCTAGGAGATTGTTGCTTTGAGCTAGGCAAATGGTGATGGGGACCTAGATTTAAGAGGGAGAGTAGGAATAGCAAGGAAAGGAGAGATCTAGGAGACATTAGGAAGACATTACTAGACTTGATGATTTACTGGTGACCTTAACCCCAAAATATTTTCCTAGTTTCCTAGCCAAAAAAGTAAGTTGAAATCTTAAACAAAAAGTTTTGTCTTAAATTTCAGTGGGATTGCTTGTTGACAGCTTGGTTAATCTGCTAAACTTGTTATTGGCAAAATGGTACAATAGATAAGAGTGCTGGATCTGAAGTTGGGAAGACCTAAGTTAAAATTTAGTTTCAGACACTAACTTGTGACCCTGGGCAAGCCAGTTAACCTTATTTGCCTTAGTTTCCTCATCTGTAAAGTGAGCTATTGAAGGAAATGGCAAACCATTTCATTATCTCTTTCAAGAAATCCTCAAATGGGGTAACAAAGAATAGAATATGACTGAAATGAGTAAACAACAAAAATGAATGGCCCATCTTCCATGTGGAATATTGAAAAAAGCAATGGATTTGGATCAAGAAGAGTATATATGTGCAATAATAAACTCTTATACTGTTCTAGCATCCATACTTAACTAATTTTATCCTCACAACAATCCTGGGAAAGAAATCTTTTGCTCCTCTCCATTTGACCACATAAAAAAATGAAGCTCACAGATATTGGAACTTTACAGAGAGGATTTGAAGCCAAATCTTTTAACTCTAATACCAGTCTTCTAATGACAATAAAAAGCTCTCTGTTTTGTAAATGCAGTGTTTTTTATAAATGCATACTTATATAAATGTTTATTTAGGAAGTAGAAAAACCACAAACAGTACAGATCAAAAGGAACAAATGGGAAAGAAAGATGACAAGAATTAGATAAGGATGGAAGGAAACAAAGGGTAGAAGAGAAAATGGAAGCAGTCAAGGGAAGGTGTTGAAGTTGAGAGCATTGAGTTTCTTGGGAAGAGAACAATAATTTCTTAAAACTTTAGCTTAACTTTGTCTATGTCCTGGACACTTCTGACAGTCTGTTAAAGCCTATGCACTTCTTTTCAAAACAGTGTTCGTAAAATACATATGATAAAACATATAGTATTACAAAAAAGAGGTATGGTGAAATATAATTATCAGAATATATATATTTTTAAAGTTTATAAACTTCTGATTGGGAAACCCTGCTTTAGAGATTATCTAGGACAGATAGCAAGAACATTGACTCAGGAGAAACCCAGAGGACCTAGATTCAAATTCTGCTTCTGACACTTAATACTTATCTGATACTGGGCAAATGAGTTCACTTTCCTGGGCTTGGGTTTCCTCAACTATGTAATGAGGCAGTTGGACTAGATTGCCTCTGAAGTCCATTCCAAATCAAAAGCCATGATTCTATGGGGAAACTGAAGTGCCATGAAGATGGAAAATATTTGCCAGAGAAGAGGAGATTCCCAAAAATTGATACAGGAACATCTGACATAAATATCCCAGATTTTATGAGTGGCTGCTATTAGGCTTACCCCACAGTGTGTCAAAAAGAGTTAAGCAACTCCCAGGGCCTTCCTTACCCAGAGTAAGGCTCTTATCTGACCACAAGACACAGTCAAGATGCTCCAACAAATCATATAGGTCAAGAGTTCCTGTTAATTTGTTGGCTCTTGCTAAATAAAGCATCCAGTTACTTTTCCATATTTGCTACCTAGAACTAATCTTAAGGTGTTGGGGCTGAGAGAAAGAGACTAGGAAATGTGTTAGGAAAAACAAACAAACAAAAAAAAAGAATGCTAAGGAAGAAGGTCATGTTCCAGTATCCTATTTTCCATGCATAACTATGCAACATAAAGGGGGGAATGAGAAAATTAGATTCCAAAGAATATGTAGAAATAGAATTAGGGATAAATGAAACATTTTGGTCTTCTGTGGGAGTTAGTCTTCCACAGAGATAGTGGGAATGCCTATTAAGTTCACCATTATAAACACTATAACTGAGGATAGCTATTTCCTGTAGACATGAACAAATAACAGCCTAGAATGGATCTGCTTACAATCCTCTTTAACAAATGTCCCACACCTGTTTCTACACAGAAACATCTCTGCCCTCTTGCTTGGTGGCCCTAACAGAGAAGCATTTCTAAATTATTTTGTCACACTGTAATATAATCTTCCCTGATTATTATCTCAGGTGCCTTTCCTCTATCTCTATTCCCAATCTATCTTTGACAAAAGTTTCTACTTGACAGTAAGAAGGTAAAATAATATGAGAATAGACAGTCATTTGGCAAAATTTTCTCATAATAATCATGTGGACAGGATGAAGAGATATAAAATAGAAGATCATGCAAATTGATAAGTTCATAATTGACTGACTAACAAGACCCAAAATGTGGTGAGTAACGGAAAGATAGTTTGAGAGGAGGTCTCTACAATAGTGTTGCAGGGATTTGTCTATAATCCATTTTTTTCAATAATTTTATCAATGACTTGAATGAAGACATAGGGCCTGCTCAACAAGTTTACAACATTACATAAAATTGTGATGGATTAACAACTATTATGAACACCAGAATCAGGGTACAAAAAGATCTTTCTTAATCAGCTGGAAAGATTGGCCAAATCTAATTGGATGAAATGGATAAATATAAACTCCTATCTTAAGTTAAGAAAAGCAGACAAACAATGGAACATAATTAGAAAGAAATGCATTGTACATATTTAACCTATATCAGATTGCTTGCTGTCTTAGAAAAGGGGGAGGTAAGGATGGGAGGGAGAAAAATCTAGAATACAAAGTCCTACAAAAATGAATGTTGAAAATTATCCTTACATGTATTTAGAAAATAAAATATTATCAAAATTTTAAGAAATGAAATTCACTAAAAGTACTCTGGGTATATAGGGAACTGGAAGCTTAATATAAGTCAATCCTATGACATGACAACAACAAATAACAACAACAATAATACAATTTTTAGATATATTGGTGGATGTATCATATCCAGAAGGAACAAAATTCTCTCTTCTTCCACTGTTCTTTTCCATGCTTATAACATATGTGAAATGTCATGTTCATTTCTGGACTTTACATTTTAGGAAATATATTGACTAGCAGATCAGAAGACTATCAGCCAGAATTTAATTTCTTAAATAATGTTTATGATACAGCATAGTAAATAAAGAACCAGTACTGGAATTGTAGAGTTCAGGATTCAAATCTTTACCCCATTCCAACATGCCCACACACATATCAACTTGTTAATCCTAAACAAGTTACTTAATATCTGAATTTTCGCTAGTCAGCTCTGTAACACTATAATTGGACAGAAGATTCTGATCTTTATTGGTAAAAGTAGTTTTCTTGTAAGAAATCCTTTTATCAATGAAACTTCAGGTCTGAAACCTCATACTAAACCAAGATTACCTCCAAGACTGGTTTTTTGTGCCTTCTTGGGACACCAGAGTAGATTTCCTAGACCTTCTACTGCTTCAAAACAACATGACTGGAAAGTGAAGAAGAGAAATACCCTCTTCTCCCACTGCTGGAGTCTTCCCCAAAGGCAGTTCTTGGTCTGAATGTACCTGAACTCTTGAACTCTTTCCAAAGTATAGCTATCTATAGCCCCCAGGGATGTGGCCCATTTCCAGCTCAAAGAATCACATTGCCCCTTCTGATTCACTCAGAAAAAGTTGTTCACACTCTGTAAAGAGATCAACACAAATTCTTTGTTAACACATTAACACCTCATGACTTCTGTTATCCATTCTGATTTCAATGACTACATCAACTGTGGAGATGGGAAGCTGGGAGGGGAAGGAGACAAATCTCCTCCTCCTTTACAATATTCTCTGATTCTTTTAGGTAATATTGGTGTACAAAAACCACTATAAAAATTTCTTAGTGCTCAAGAGAGATACTAACTTCAAAAATGTTTGACATTCCTCATAAGTGGCTTATTCAATTGGAGAATAATTCAACACTAATTTATTCAACTTAGCTAGTTTATTGAACACTAACTCACCAGGGTTGTTGTCCTCTGTATTCAGGGGACCAGAATGACATCACAAGATTGGGATCAATAAGCAGCAGACTTGACTGTGGCTGATCAGACCAATATGAGCTCAGAAGGCTCTGCCACAAGTCAGGCACAAATAGACTATATGAACATTTGGATTATATACTCTATAGCAGGGTATATAGCAGTATATAATGTAAAAGGACTCAGTCAGAAGATTAAGGTTATTATTGAAACTATCACTTACTAGCCACTGACTTTTAAGAAATCCCAGTCCCTGCCCTGGGACCCAGTTTCTCCATATATCAAATGAAGGATTAGACAACATGACCTTTAAGCCTCTCTCAGATCTAATATCTATGAGTAATTATCAGTTTGCATCATAGAAGATGGGGACAATAGAATCTTAAGTAGATCAGGTAGAGAGAGGACCTAAAGAAGCATTTCCCACACCATGGAAATCAAAGATCCAAGCAACAATAATTCCTTCTAAACCTCTCCCTGTTAATAGGTACATTTGCTTTAAGAAGATTGTATATCCATGTAACAAGTGATTTGACTAGGTGACATCAAATGTCCCTTTAAAGCCCAAGATTCTAACATTCTATAGTTCTATAGGTGCTAGTGGGGAGATGAGGGATATGCAGAAGAAAAAGGAAGAAAGTGCAGGCAGTCAGTCCCTCTATTGGGTGGATGGAGAGAGGAGCAGGAAAGTCCAGGCAGCCTTAGAATTACATGGTCATTGTAGGCACTGAGAGTGAGCTACTGTGAAAAGGAAAAGAAGCTTCTGAAAGGAGTAGTCAAGTGAGTGCTCTGTTGTGTTTTTTTTTTTTTTAATCTATAGAGCATATATGTATGAAACATTCAGAAGCATGAGAGGCAGCACAGTAGGTACAGAAAGCCAAGTGTTAGAGTCAGGATACTCAGGTTCTGGTTGTGCTTATGATATAAAATGGGCATGCTCCAGTCAATTCCCTGAGACTAGAGGAGGCAGAACAATTGTAGTTATACATTTGGAAGAAGGAGTTTCTTCACCAAGAGCATCCTAGGCAATGAGATCACAGTTCTGAATCATAAAATGTTGGAAAGAGTTCTTAAGGGATTTTAGAGGAAATCTAGTTCACCTGTCATTTTACAGATTGGAAAACTGAGGCTCAGAAGAATGAAGCCATTTTATTAAAGTCACAAAGCAGAATTAGAACTACAATAAAGTTTCATCTGACTAAACCATGAAAGATTTCCATTTATATGTCTATAATCTATGTATGGATGGCTAACATAGATATGATTGTACATTTATAGCATGAACATATATCTAATCTAGCATCTGGCCCATCACATCTTAAAATGAGAGTGCAATTTTCACCCTTGCAGAGAATAAGAGGAAGACTATGCTGACACAGCTAGCATCCTAATGGGTGAAGGACAGGCAGCATGCAAGACTGTCATAGTTAGGAAATCTCTCTCCTAGTCACTACTATAGTCCTCTAAGAGGGGCATCAGGATAGAATTATATCTGCCATATTTCACATTTATAATAAAGAGGTTCAAAATAAAAGTCACTTTTCCCTGATGAGAACTCTCAAGGAGCAGATTATAACTTACTCTCTTCAGCTTGGGTCTCGATAATGATTACACCAAAAGTTATCAACTACTATCAAATACCTGTATTAAAGTGAAAATTAAACAAAAATTACAAAAGCTATACAGATTAGAATAAACAATAGTGAGTGAGCTTCACTTGGGAGCAAAATAAAAACTCAATCTCACCAAAGAATTATTTTAACAGGGAGAATGCATTATTGATCTCTAGGGGTCCAGGTGCTGAAGATCAAGAGAAGCACTGAGGGCCAGATTCTTTGAATGCCTGTGACTACACGTCCCAGATCTCACACCTAGCATCCAAAAGGTTTTTGTTATCTCTCTTGTCCTGGCTCTTTCTACTCCCTTGGGATTGTCTATCCCTGCTCACAAATATAAAGCATTATCAGCTCAGAGCCTCTCTGAGCTGATGATTGGCCTCTCAGACAATTAAAAATTACATTTATTCTTCAGTTGTGTCTAATTGTTCATGATCCAGTTTGGAATTTCCTTAGCAAAGATACCAGAGTGATTACCATATCCTTCTCCAGTTCATTTCACTGGGAAGCAAAGAGGGTTAAGTTACTTTCCCAGAATCACACAGCTAGGAAGTGTGTGAGGCCAGATTTGAAGATGTCTTCCTGACTTCAGGCCCAACACTGTATACACTATGCCAGTTAGCTGCTCTAAGAGTTATGTGTTCCTCCCTGTATGCTGCACTCACAACCATTTAGGAAAAGTAGCCCGATATGGGCAGAAGAGGGATTATATTTCCATCAAAATTTTATCCTAATAACAGATATTTAGCAAAAGATATATTGCATCTAAACTTTGCTTTATTAATGGATAACGGTAAAATGTAAAACATATAAATACATTATAGAAACAAGTTTGCAGGAGAAATAATTGACATATTTAGTATTTTCTAATATTGCTCACTAAATTTAATGATTTGTTAACTTACTAATTTAAAATGATCATTTAAAAATAGATATAGCAAGTATGCTATTTGTTAAGAATTCAATTCAATAAACATTGAGCAGCTTCTATAACAAATTCAGACCCTTCCATCAAATTTCTTAAATCTAAAATGGAATTATATAATGTTATAGAACATTCAATAAAACATGATAGTGTTAAAAAGAAGAGATTCAAAGTTATCTTTAAAAAATTAGGAAGAAAAATATTAAAAGGCTCTTTGATATGAAATTTGGGCAGCAGAAGGAAGAACCTAGTTGTAAGCATCCCTTTTTTTTGCCTAAAATGGGTGACCTTCTCGGATTCATCTGTAAGTTAGGCAAAATCACCTGATACTTGCCAACTAATACAACAACTATATTTTTATTCAGGCTTTTGCAGAGTAATTCAGACATAGGAGAGGACAGAGTTAATAGTTGTATTTGACAAAATTCTTTTGCTGACAATGATCAATGGGTTATTTTGTGATTGTAGGTTGATTCACATGGAGAGCTCAAAAAAAGGGGGGGATCAATAATAAAGTGATGGTGAAGATGCCAAAGGAAAAAGTGATTTATTGAATATATGGTGGAGGTGCAAATCTGCCACACATTATGAATGTTCTTCATTCTGTACCCTATCAATAAATATGCATCAGATAGAAACTAACATTCTCTGGGAACGTGGTCAGATCCAAGTAGAATCTCATCAGAGACCATGCTTCAAAAAACAGCTCCTCGTGTCCAGGAAAACAAGTTTAAATTCTCTTGTGTGAAGTGTCTGTAAGCAGTTTCCCTGTTGCATTATGCATGAATCTGACATCTTGTAATATGAACAGTGTTCTATTAGTGATTTCCAATTTTGCTTTACGTGGGGTGACTTAATGATGTTATTTAGGTTAGCATTTTACTTTGGCCATATAATATTCTTGCAACATTTACTCTTGTGCTACTTAATTATAATCACAATGCAATGTCATAGTACAATATAGAAGTATTAAAAAGAAATAGTAGAGTGCCCTTAGGGAATTTGCATCTTTAGAACCAATTCCTCATTCCATTCTTCTGTTGTAATAATCCAGAATGTATCTATAAGTGTTAGGCATGGTCAAGCTCTCTTCAAACTAGAGAGTTAATGAGTATTTGCTAAGTAAGCTGAAAATTGATAATAATCATTCACATTTCTGCAGGATTTTAAGCTTTACAAAGTACATTCCTCTAACTCTATAAGCTGTATGATACAAGTAGTATTGCCATCTAACATATGAAAATTAAGGTTAACAAAGGTCAATGAATTAACTAAACCAAAATCACATAATTATTAAATAGCACGGCCAGAATTCATACCCAAGTCTCCTTTTGCTAGCATTCTTTTAACTATAGCATATTGCTTCCTGGAAATGCAATCTAGATATCACTGCACCAAAAAATTAATAAATATGAAGAATCCAGAGAAGCAGGAAAAGATTAAGGAAGCATGAACAGGAGAATAATATATAATATATAGAATTTCTGCAGTAAAATGAACAAAAACAACACTAAAAAGAAACCGAACTCTACTTATAACAAGTCCAATTTTGGTCATAAGATGGAGAAACTATAGATATTGAATGTTGTATACTCTTTTAAGGCTAGATCTTTATAGATAAATAAGTGGCACTCAGGATCCCATTTATTCCATTATGTTTGTTCCTTTCAGGAATCTAATACACATACTTGCTCATATGAAAGAATCATGTAAATGTAAATTTATGTGTTTCATACCTCTCATTAACAACCTTTGTAATTATATGATTCTACTTATGTAATGTCCAGGCTAGCTTTCTGGAGGACCTTGGAAGGTCTCAGCAGGATAGTCACCATTAGAATGCTCAAGAATAGAGTCTAAAGTCTTTGTTGTTTCCTTCACAGTCTATCTCCTTCACAGTGTGTTCACTCTGACTGACTGTGTCCCCAGTTCTCTCAGGTCTTAAATACCCTATTACAATAACATCATTACAACATATTGAGTATATGTGAACTAGAGAACCATTACATCACTGTCCTAAATACTAAGTATATGTAAACTAGAGAACAATTATCTCATCAATCACACTGACTAAACATCTTGTTGTAGGTATCCTTGTTTCAAGTATACTTTTCTCAGAGTTCTCTAATATCTGCAGTCCTCTATATACTTACACTCTAAACAAGGTGGAATGAAAGAGTTTGTTAAATATTAAGGGAAATTCAAGAAACAATGAATTAATTAGGAATATATTATGATAAATCATGGGATATCATGTAGGTAGTCTCTTAATCCACTTAACCAAAAAATCTACCAAAATCAACCATATATTCAGGTCCAGAAACTTTTTTTTAAAGATCCAAATGGAGCTATTTATACCCATCAGAGAAAAATTAAGATTTAGTGGTTGAATGATGGAGGCTAGGTAGCAAATGAATCACAGAATCTCTTCTTTCCTTAATCCAAAAAAAAACAATTTTTAAATAAATACATAAATCTGGATGGGGAAGACTACTCTGGCCAAAGTAGAAATGATTGCTATTTACATTCAATCTGAGTTAATTAGGACCCAAACAATGACCAAATGGGGCGTGGCCTGGGATCTATTAGTGATCAATCAACAAGAATCAGAGTAGTTTTGATTTAAGGCATAGTCCTTAAGAAAGAAAACCAATAAACATCAACATATCTTAGGAGTATGGCCTCAATCAAAGAGACTTGTTAAAGACTTCAGTTTAAAAAGGCCAAAGGTGTCCACAGCCCTCCAATCGTCCTCATCTATTTCTGGTCACTGGACTCAGATGGCTCTGGAGGAGAAAGTAAGGAAGGCAACCTTGCACAACCCTCCTTCACTTCAATGCAACTTATCTGCATATCCCAGCTTCATCCCAGGAAAAAAAGAGGGGCAAGAAGAGGAGAGAAGGAAAGAGGAAAGGATAATTGCATTCTTAGTCTGTTGTTTTATTTATATTATGTTAAGCATAAAGTGTGTCTTTAGCAAAATGCTATTAAACATAAAGCAAACACTGAAATAAAGTGTTTAGCAGATAGAGGCAGTTTCAAAGTAAAGAATTCCTTCCCAAAGTACCTATTGTTGTATAAAAATGACTTAAAATAGACTATAAAATGACCAATATGTCTTAAAACTTAACTATCAAAGATTTCCCCCCATAATAAGTAGTTTTTATGGAATAGGGAAAAAAAAAAAAAAAAACTGTTGTCTCTGTGTGGTCAAAAAGTGTGCTAGTTTTAACCAATTCAATAATCAATCCAAATGACCGCAAAATCAATGTGATAGAGCACTTCCTACTAGATCAAGGACAATAACCTTTCCAAAGCCCAATGCAGGGCTTTCTTCTGCCATAGTACTCAAGGCTTCTTGAACAGGGTGTGTGGCATAGGTGTGGCTTTATTTTTTTCTTCATGAAAGTTCCCTTAGTCACTTCATGTGTTTTAATTTCTTTTAAAGGATCTCTCCTATCATTTACTTAATGACAGTGGAAATGAATGTGACACAGACGTTTTCTAAATGACAGAATGCTGAATGCATGCTATTTTACAAAGCTAATTTTTGATGAGACTGGAGTGATTTTTATTTCAACAAAAACCCTTAAGGGATATTGTGATGCAACTGTTTGCTGCCATTCACTCCTCTGGTTGGTTCATCTTTGGATTTCTTACTTGTCTGGGAAACATCAGCTTCACAATTCTGTCTCATTCCCACAGAGACAACATTGTCCTGGCCATCTTGTCAGAGGCCTGAAAATCAAGTTTTTCTGCCTCTGATTTATTGACAGATTTGACTGTGGCCTATGGGGACAACCACTGTTCTCTCATTTATTTTCTTTGAGGGTCAAGTCATAAGTATTTACAGCGTTCAAGCTGTAACTTCTTCAAGAGTTGAAAAGATGAGTTCATCGGTGTATATGCTCCCTTCACTAAAGCAGATTATAACCTGCTTTACATATTCATAGATCATTTTAGAAATTGCTGAGGACAAAAATATATCACTGGGTGGTCAGGCTTCATGTAATGAATCTTCCTACATTAAAATAGGCCTGTATTTGAGTTCTTTCCAATTTTGTAGGGCAAGCCACCACTTATAATGTGTTGTTTTATCCTTCAAGAGTCTGGGGTGACTAGCATACCACAAAGATGTAATGAAGTAGGATTTAAATGGAAACAAATTCTAACAAATATAAAGATGTATGCCAGATAGATAAATATATGTATAAATATATATATACATATAGATATGTATATATATACATATATATACACATATATATGACACATACTTGTGTGTGTGTGTGTGTGTGTGTGTGTGTGTGTATATATATATATAAGCATAAGTATGTATAAAGAAATGTGAATATATATTCTCTACCTATATTTAAAGAGGATAGGAATAGGTAAATAGGAATTGTTTCTAAGGGGAGTCAGGTCTATAAACATTTTATAAGGACACTTTCTGATAAACAAATCATTAAAATATAACATAAACAAGAAAATGTCATTTACATGAGCCCTTAAAATATTTGAATAGTTCCTTGTTTAAAATGAAAAAGAAAACAAAGGAAATTTAAGAGTAGATTTCTATTTATGAAACACGGTTCTCAAAATGTCAATTGAATAGATTTTTGGATTCAGAAAGAACCAGGTTTAGCTTCTTTTTTACTTTGTTTCCTTCACATAAGGCACTTCAGGTTCTAACTATAAATCAAGAAAAGAAATATCTAAAAGCCAAAAATATCATGGTTCTGATACTTTTTATATAGAAGAGAGAATTAGCAACATATTTAAAATATGCATTTATGAAATGTTTCTCTAAAAGTTATATATAAATTGATTTTTAATTTAATCACATTTTCCTATTGTTTCAGAGATTATGGTTTCAGAATTCTTATTTCTTATGGAATTAGAGATTCTTATTTCTTTTGGATTAGCTCAACTGACTGTGATACTAACTCCCAAATTTTTAGAAGAATTATATTAAACATTCACAGAACAACTAATACTTACATGACAAAAATTTTCTAAAATCAATATGTATAATACTCTAAACATCTTTTCATGAAACGAATATGGTCTTCATATACAAATAAGGACCAAAACAGAAAAAGATTATTATAGATAAATCTCATAAATGAATAGTAATATAAATATTTTAAATAAAATTCTTACAAAGAAACTATAGAAATAGATGTAGAATATAATTCATTATGACCAAGTTGGCTTTATATGAAGGATGAAATAGTTCAATACTAGAGTAAAATTAAAATAATTATTGGTACAAACAACAAAGACAAGAAAAACTATAACATCTATTTCAAGAGATACAGGAGAGACCCTGAACAAAATTCATTTAAAATCTCTAAAGATCACAGATGTGGAAGGACCTTTTTCATATAATCAAAAGCATATATTTAAAACCAAGAACTAGCATTGTTTGCAACGGGAAAATATTAGAAACTTTCCTAATAAAAACAGAAATAAATTAAGAATGCTTTAACACTCCCCTATTTTTGACACAGTTCTAGAAATACTACTTATAGCAATTAGGGAAGAGAATTTGTGAGAAAAGGATTGCATGGATTCACCATCAGTGTATCTTAAAAAATGGTCCAATCATTCTGTATTTCAAGTTAGAATTATGCAACAAAATGGATTAAAATATCTATATCTTTTGTCCCAGCAATCCCACTATTGAGATATGCCCTCAAGAAAGCAAAAAAAAAAAAAATACTAATATAATGAATTATTACCTACATTGAGAAATTATGAACAAGAAGAATTGTAAAAAGGGAAAATTTTTATGAATTGAAGTAGAGCAAAATAAGGAGAACCACAAGAAAAACAGGTCCACTAACTACAACAATATGGATGAAAAAATTCTTTTTTTAAATTAATTTTATAATTATAATTTTGACACTATATATGCATGAGTAATGTTTTTTTATAACATTATCCCTTGTATTCATTTTTCCAGATTTTTCCACTTCCTCCCTCTACTCCCTCCCCTAGACGACAGGCAATCTCATACATTTTACATGTGTTACAGTATAACCTAGATATAATATATGTGTGTAAATCCAATTTTCTTGTTGCATGATACGTATTGGATTCCGAAGGTATGAGTAACCTGGGTAGATAGACAGTAGTGCTAATATTTTACATTCAATTCCCAGTGTTCCTTCTCTGGGTGTAGTTGTTTCTGTCCATCATTGATCAGCTGGAAGTGAGTTGGATCTTCTTTATGTTGAAGATATTCACTTCTATCAGAATACATCTTCATACAGTATTGTTGTTGAAGTGTATAGTGATCTTCTGGTTCTGCTCATTTCACTCAGCATCAGTTCATGCAAGTCTCTCCAAGCCTTTCTGAATTCATCCTGCTGGTCATTTTGAACAGAGCAATAATATTCCATAGCCTTCATATACCATAATTTACCCAACCATTCTCCAATTGATGGACATCCATTCATCTTCCAGTTTCTAGCCACTATGAAAAGAGCTGCTACAAACATTTTGGCACACACAGGTCCTTTCCCCCTCTTTAGTATTTATTTGGGATATAAGCCCAGTAGTAGCACTGCTGGATCAAAGGGTATGCACAGTCTGATAACTTTTTGGGCATAGTTCCAGATTGCTCTCCAGAATGGCTGGATTCTTTCACAACTCCACCAACAATGTATCAGTGTCCCAGTTTTCCCACATCCCCTCCAACATTCATCATTATTTGTTCCTGTCATCTTAGCCAATCTGACAGGTATGTAGTGATATCTCAGAGTTGTCTTAATTTGCATTTCTCTGATCAGTAGTGATTTGGAACACTCTTTCATACGGGTGGATATAGTTTCAATTTCATTATCTGAGAATTGTCTATTCATATCCTTTGACCATTTATCAATTGGAGAAAGGTTTGATTTCTTATAAATTAGAGTCACTTCTCTATATATTTTGGAAATGAGACCTTTATCAGAACCTTTAACTGTAAAAATATTTCCCAATTTGTTACTTCCCTTCTAATCTTGTTTGCATTAGTATTGTTTGTACAGAAACTTTTTAGTTTGATGTAATCAAAATCTTCTATTTTGTGATCAATAATGATCTCTAGTTCTCCTCTGGTCATAAATTCCTTCCTCCTCCACAGGTCTGAGAGGTAGACTATTTTCTGTTTATATATATATACATATATATATATATATATATATATATATATATATATATAAACTTCAAAGTGGTAGAAGAGCTTATTATAAGATTAATAGTTTAATTATAGAAGGTATTCTATAGAAGCTGGATAGTATCATATGTATATATATATATTATATATATTATATATACATATATATGTGCATATATGTATATATATATACATACATATATATATACATACATATATAAAATGTGCTGTTGTTTTAAGATTTTTTTCAAGGTAGGCTTTCTTCTAAGATTATGATTTTTGCCTGCCATTGAGCTACCAAATGTGGGTCTAGTAAGCTGTTTTGTTTTTTGTTTTTGGGGGGTTTTTTGACATTATTTTAAGATTGGTCCTTACTTGAATGGGAGAAAGTACTAAATCATGAATAAAATTCCTTATTATCATTCTTTGGAGGGATTTCTCATTAGCTCTATTACCATTATTACTATTATTTTCTATTTACTTTGTATTTATTTCATCTGCATGCTATTTTCACAAACATACACACAAAACTATATAAACATCTTGAGGGTAGAAGCAGCTTTCATTTTTTTTTTGTCTTAGATCCCTAGAGTACAACACAGTGTCTGGTACAAAATAAACACTTAATAAATGCTTGTGAATTAGATTGGATTAAATTGAATTGAATTAAGTTAGTCCTAGGATCATTTTACTAGCTTTTACTTCTGTAAAATGAATGGGTTCAATTGTATGATTTCTAAAATTCTTCTACCTCTAGTATTGTATATCAGTACAGTCTCTTAATCGTATAACATGTTATTCAATTAGAGACACTAGTTTGGATTCCCAATCTCAAAATTCTCATGGAATGATGAAAATAGCTTAATAAAGGACCAATTAATTTAGGAGAATTGCTTAATTATCTAAATAATTATCCCCTGGAAAGTAATGTTTTATCATAAGAAAATGGACAAAAACCAAAATAAGCTCAATAAATTTTCTAAACAACTTTTGAGTGAGATTGGAGATAAGATGAAAGAGTGATTAATCCTCGCAAGTGGGCTCAGCAATTCTGAGAATGATATGAAAGTAGAGTCTAAATACTTGTATTGAAAATGCCACCTTCCCCCTTAAGAAAAATAAATAAATTTGGAAAGCTTTAATAATATTTTTACAGAGCAGACTCTGAACTTATTCTCTCAATCCCCACTCACACAGGCAGTCTGGATTCCTTGAAGATGGATATGTTATCTCTCAGAGCTCTTGGGTTAGCTCTGAGAAGCTAGAGAGTATCATTCAGTTATAGGACAGGAATCCTTACTGATGTTCACTTCATGATTATCAGTTAATATCAAATAGTCAACAAGACTCAATATACTTTTAAAAGTGGATCTGTACTGTGGTTGTATGCTTGTTACAAAACTACTCCTTCCAAAAACTACTTCAAATGTACTACTGCCTCAACTGTATGTGCAGAAATCTTAGAGATGGTATAACGTTCCTTCAGAACTCACTTAAATTTGCATTTCATCATTAAGTCTAATCCATCTTTCAATGCCAACATTCTATCAGATGTTTCTAGTATGTTGTTGGATGCTTATAGGACATTCTCTTTTAACCAATGGGAGGAAAAGGCAAAGTTGAAGCAGAGGCCAGGGTTTTTCTTTTCTATTCACTCTTTCTCTAATATATATATATATATATATATATATATATATATATATATATATATATATATATATATATATATATATATATATATATATATTATTTCTCAATTTAGCTGGAGGATTCCACCATGATGCTTCCAGAAATTCTAATTTCTCAGTTCTGAATTGGCTCATAATTTTATATACAACCCACGGTGCATAATCAATTTTTCTTAACCTATATGAATACTTTTCCTGAATAACATCAGTCCATTTCATCCAATGGCTTTCAAAGACATCCAGACTGATAAAGGACTTACACTTAGCCTAAAGCCTATGGTTGATTGATTTAGTAGAGAAGTATTCACAATGGATTAAGGTATTAGAATATAGTGTCCTGACACTGACTTTGAGGTACCAACTCACAACTATCAGATTGGCTTATATGACAAAAGGAAAAAGTGATAAATATCGGAGGGGATGTGGGGAAATTAGTGGAGTTATGAATTGATTCTAGAGAACAATTTGGAATTATGTTCAAAGGCAAGAAAACTCTACATCCTTTAATCTGACAAGATCACTAAAAGATCTGTTTCCCTAAGAGATCATTAAAAGGAGAGAATGACCTACATATGGAAAATATTTATAACAGCTCTTTTCATGATGATAAAATGTTAGAAATTGAGGAGATGCCCAACAATTAAATAAGCTGTGGTATGTAAATATAACGGAATACTATTTTATAATAAGAAATGATGAAGAGATAGATTTCAGGAAAAACCTGGAAAGGCTTGTATGAACTGATATAAAGTGAAATCATCAGCATCAGGAAAACATTGTACATAGCTTTAGCAACATCGTATGATGAGCATCTATGAATAAGGCAACTCTTCTCAGCCATATGATGAACCAAAAGAAATACAAAGGACTTGCAAAGGAAAATACTATTCAAATAGAGATAAAGTACTATCAGATTTACTAAGATGAAAGGAAAAGATAATGATAAATGTGGGAGGAGATGTGGGAAAATTGGTACATTAATGCAGTATTAATGGAATTATGAAATTATCCAACCATTCTAGAGAGCAATTTGGAACTATGCCCAAAGGGCTATAAAACTGCATACTCTTTGATACAGGTGTCTCACTGCTGCATCTGTCTTCCAAAAAAAAGTCATAAAAGAGGGGAAAGAACCCATGCTTGTAAAAATGTTTGTAGGAGCTGTGTTTCTAGTGGCAAAGAATTAGATATCTATCAGGTGGGAAATGGCTGATTAACTTGTGGTATGTGAAAGTAATGGTATATTATTGTTCTATAAAAAAAAATGATGGACAGACATGTTTTAGAAAAGCCTGGAAAGATTTACTTGAAATGATGCTGATTGAAGCAAGCAGAATCAGGAAAACACTACACAGCAAGAGCAAGATGATGTTTTCATCAACTCTATTAGACTTGGCTCTTCTCAGCAATTTAGTGATCCAAGCACTTCTAATAAACTTTGCCATCTGCACCCAGGGGAAAAAAAGAATGCTAAAAATTTACTTGACATATAATTGAGGAAAAAATAAAATACTAATAAAACATAAATATCAAATATAGATTACTCAGCTTGGCATTTAAAGTCCTAGACAATTTGTTGTCAATTACCTTGAAGATGAATTTCATATTTTACTCTTCATTCTCTCTTCCTTCCAGCCAAACTGACCTGTTTGCTATTCTTTTAATTTGATGGCATCCCTAGGCTTTTTCAAAAGCAGAGCTGCATGCTGGAATGTTCTTCCTTCTTACATCACCCTCTGAGAATTTTTCATTTTCTTCAATGCTCAATTGTGATACCACCTGCTATGGGCAGTATTTTCCCACTCTCAAGCTATCCTATATTTACTTAACATCCTGTTTTCCCACTTCCCAGTAGAATGAAAGCAGTTTTAATCCAGGAATTGTTTTCCATTTTATCTTTTAAACCTAATATTTGCTCAATAAATGTTAATTGGGTAAATAAATGAATACAGCCAGATTTATTTCTTGGAGGCACAGGTCTAATTTATGTAGTATATAAGTAGCTGGTAGTCAATAAATACTTGTTGACTAAACAAAGTATTAATTAAATCTATCTCATAAAGATCACCTGTAATGGAGAGAAAAATTATTTCTGAGAGGCAGCAGATTGTAATAGAAAGTGTTTAGGAATCTGGCTATCACTGTGGATAAAGAATTAAGCCTAAGGCCAGAAAGACCCAAGTTCAAATTCTGCTTTGGAATAGAAGGTTTACATTAGAGTCCCAGTTTAGACATTAGCAGTTCTTTGTATTGCCTGATTTTGTGAGTCTTTTATCCCATTTATGAAGTGGGGAATCATAATATTTGCACTACCTTCCTCAATGAGTTGCTATGAGCAAAGTTCTTTTTGAAGTCCTAATTTATATAAATTATATGCAAATTATATAAGAGAATATGAGCTATTGTTATTGAAAAATGTTGGCTTATTCTCCAACTGATAAATGGTCAAAGGATATGAACAGGCAATTTTCAGATGATGAAATTAAAACTATTTCTACTCATATGAAAGAGTGTTCCAAATCACTATTTATCACAGAAATGCAAATTAAGACAACTCTGAGATATCATTACACACCTGTCAGATTGGCTAAGATGACAGGAACAAATAACGATGAATGTTGGAGGGGCTGTGGGAAAACTGGGACACTGATGCATTGTTGGTGGAGTTGTGAAAGAATCCAACCATTCTGGAGAGCAATCTGGAATTATGCCCAAAAAGTTATCAAAATGTGCATACCCTTTGACCCAGCCGTACTACTACTGAGCTTATATCCCAAGGAAATACTAAAGAAGGGAAAGGGACCTGTATGTGCCAAAATGTTTGTGGCAGCTCTTTTCATAGTGTCTAGAAGCTGGAAAATGAATGGATGCCCAAAATTGGAGAATGGTTGGGTAAATTATGGTATATGAATGTTATGGAATATTATTGTTCTGTAAGAAATGACCAACAGGAGGAATACAGAGAGGCTTGGAGAGACTTACATCAACTGATGCTGAGTGAAACGAGCAGAACTAGGGGATCATTATACACTTCAATAATTATATTGTATGAGGATGTATTCTGATTGAAGTGAATATCTTCAACATAGAGAAGAGCTAATCGAATTCCAATTGATCAATGATGGACAGAATCAGCTACATCCAGAAAATGAACACTGGGAAATGAGTGTAAACTGTGAGCATTGTTTTTTTTTGTTTGTTTGTTTGTTTGTTTTGTTTTTTGTTTTGTTTTGTTTTGTTTCTCTTCCCAGATTATTTTTACCTTGTGAATACAATCCTTCCTTTGCAGCAGCAGCAGCAGCAACAACAACAACAACAACAAATGTTGGCTTAAAATTGAATGAATCATTTTAAGGATTTAGCAGTCTGGAAGTACAGATGCAGAAACACAATTGATGGGGGTCCACTTGAAAATATACAATATTTTGGTTGTACCAGTCACTGTTTCTAACAGTGTTATGCTTCCATGGATCTGGGAAAACAGTCAAATATGATACAATGTCTGGTGGTCATACTGGTTTTATTATTCCATAACTATGTCTTGTGGGTTTGACAATAAAAATTCACTTTCTAGTAGAAGAGATATGAAGTGTAACCACTCTAATTGCATGGATCAAATGGATTTTAGAGCATATAACTAAGAAAAAAAGTCTCCTCGGTGACCAGTCACATCCCCTAAAGCTGACAAAGCACTTTACTCTTAGCAATCAGCATTTCCCACACCTTACCCATTAGTAAGTGACAGCTATAAGGGATACTGAAAGCTGTAGCTAACAAACAAGAATCAACACCATGTAATTTAAATGCTGACAGTTCCTAGGTAACATCGATTAATAAATGAACCCTTTTGGACTAGTGAAATGGTATACAGCTGTTAGTGTCACAGTCTAATTTTCTGCCACCTGGAATTTTGGGGCTGCAAGACCTAGGATTGATATTGACTCAGGCTGGGTTGTTAGAAAAAAAATATTTTATGGATATCCATCAATTGGAGAATGGTTGGGTAAATTATGGTATATGAAGGTTATGGAATATTATTGCTCTGTAAGAAATGACCAGCAGGAGGAATGCAGAGAGGCTTGGAGAGACTTAATTCAACTGTTGCTGAGTGAAATGAATAGAACCAGAAGATCACTGTACACTTCAATGCTGTATGAAGATGTATTCTGATGGAAGTGGATATCTTCAACATAAAGAAGATCCAACTCACTTCTAGCTGATCAATGATGGACAGAAACAGCTACACCCAGAGAAGGAACACTGGGAAGTGAATGTAAATTGTTAGCACTACTGTCTATCTAACCAGGTTACTTATACCTTCGGAATCTAATACTTAACATGCAACAAGAAAATTGGATTTACACACATATATTGTGTCTAGGTTATACTGTAACACATGTAAAATGTATGGGATTGCCTATCATCTAGGGGAAGGAGTAGAGGGAGGGAGGGGATAATTTGGAAAAAATGATTACAAGGGATGATGTTATAAAAAAATTACTCATGCATATATACTGTCAAAAAATTTATAATTATAAAATAAAAAAAACACTTCATTCTTAAAAAAAAGAAAAATTATTTTAACTATGCCTCCATTGTGTCATCTTTTAAATGGGTTAACAACTTCCTTAACTTACCTTTGATGAGCCTTATCAGGATGTATTTATGCCCATAACATTATTTATGCTTTTTGGAAACAGGGCTCCAGTAAGCAAAAATAGAAAGATGTCAATCATAAAATTAGTTCTGTATGGTTTTTTCTTCCTTTAAGTTTTTTCATCAAATCCCACATAATCAAAATTAATCCTCAGTCACTCATTTTTATATAATGTCCTTTGGAGTATTTTGTCCAAGAAGTCTGTTACAGTTTATAACTAATTATATGTAAGTATTTATGATAGGATAAATTGTTTTTCTCCATAATGTAGGGTTAGTTCAAATAATTGGTACCAATGGATAAATTACCTGAGATCAGTCAGAGTAATGATCATTGGTTGGTTTCCTTTGTAATCCTATTGATTCTATATTATACATCTCACAACATTATTCTAAGAATGCCATAAGCTTCACTAGACTACCAAAGGGGACCAAAACCCAACAAAATTGGCTGGTTGATCAACCCAGATTTGGAAACTTCTTTCATTGATATAGCTCAGTCTCTACACAACTAAATAAAGCTGAAAATGAAAGCTGGTCAGGAAATCTTGGTTCAAATCATTTCCTAGTTGTGTCAACTTTAGTAAATCACTTAACTGCAATCTCAGTTTCCTCACCTGTGAAATGGAAATAGTAAGAGCACCTACCTTGCACAGATATGATAACCTGGCACAAAGTAGGCATTTAATAAATGTTTATTCCCTTCCCCTTCATCAGCAACCTTAAAGATCTTAAAGAATTGTACAGGGCACTGAAGTGAAATGACTTTCTCATGATCTTATAGTTAATAGTGTCAGAGGAAGAATATAAACTCAGATATTCCTGTCTCTATGGCTGGCTTTCTATCTATTGTATCTCATCATGGAAGTAACATTGTTAAAATAAACTGATGGAGCCAGTACACCTGTGCAGTGGAAGCTGTGAATATGAAAGGCAAGATAGGAGATAACATGAATGGGGCATCCTGAACCAGAGTACTGGAATAAAATTAAAACTCCTCATTGTGCTAAAGTATCCTCTAAAGAATTCTATGAGATAGGATGAATGGCACCATATCCATTCAGGTGTCTACATACATTGGACAGAAGGCAGGATTACAGGTAGTTCTGGAAGTGACCTTGACTTTGAAGACACCTAGCTTTTCGGTAGCCTGATATATATCAGACAAGTTCCTTGACCTTGTAAGCAATGAGGTTTTTGAATTAGTCTCCTGTGTAAGGGAGGGAAGCCTTTGTTCCTTGGAATATTCTAAAGGAGGCTGTACAAAGAGAGTTCTGTCTCAGAATCACACTGAATTGCATTGAAGGGCATATTGCAGGGAACAATCTGGGGATGATCCCCAGAGTGAAGAACTGGATGACCTGTAAGTTCTTTATTCTTGCAAATTTTAACAAAATAAAACCCTATTGGTTTCAGGCAACCAGCTCCCTGAGGAATTGGGAACAGGTGGCTTGGCTGACTCTCTCAAACAGATGTAAAAGTGATGTGCCAACATCTCTGAATGCCGCCAACCTTACCCGGATGCTACCCCCGCCTCATCCCATCCTGTACTTTTTGGCCATGTACCTGATAAGTGAAATGATTAAACAGCACTTATGCTTGGATTTATTTAAAGGCTAAATATAGAGCTGAGAAGGAATAAAGATTAGGTATTTTTTTAAAAAGTCTCTTCACTATCTTCCATGCTATACCCTATTTCAAATATACTTATAGGCTGTGCTAAAGGTTGGCATGAGGATCCAGCTGCTCGGAAGTAAAGATGACTCCAAAAATGAAACTTAAGATAATTATTATAAAAATACATTACTATTTCAGTTTGGAAAATAAAACTCTCTAGTTCGATACCTTTATTTTACAAATGTAGAAACTGAAGCCCAGGGACTTTAAGTAAATAGGGCAGAATATCACAGAAAACTAATACTGGTGATTGATCCAAAGACATTGAATTCTTTATATATATATATATCACTTTAAATTATATATGTAAGACATTCAAAGTCCATCTTATTGGTGGAAAACCAGATACTATAAGGTGAGATGATCAGAAAATAAGTCAACAGTAAAATCACAGCACTGTGTCAATTGTTGATGACAAATTTGTGGATAAATAAGTTTGTATTGTTTCCATTTCTTTCTAAGGTCGTAGCTGGACTATATATTTGAGCTACTCATGGGACTTAGCCAATATTTAATGCCCCCATCCCTACCATTTCACCTGAATCCCTAAAGTGTTCAGATAATTTTAACATTCCTTAGCTATGTTCTCTACACATATTCTTCTTTTAATTTATCAGCCCTTACTCATAATCACACTCAAGAACAATCTTAGGGAAAGATTGCCTCATATATCTTTCCCTTCAGTCTCTTTTCTAGAACTCTCCCCGCAAAATGTTTCCTCCAGTTACATAGGGATCTTATGCTACTCTTCAGCTACATCAGCTCCTTCAACTTTGATGCTTCTTCAAGGTTTCCCTCCTCCCAAATAGTGACTCAACTAATTTTTTTTTCTCTTCTCCTCTATCAAAATCCATATTTTGAGCATCTCATTCTGAAGGGAGCTGCTGTTATATTAGAAATTATGAATAAATTCCCTCTATAGTTTTACAAGTTTAATGCCTTACCTCTCTCAGGGATATTTACATTTTTTATTGCTCCTTTTTACAAAGTAATTTATATAAAAATTTCTGTTGATGGAATTTTAAAATTTTATAAGATTTTGTTATTACTACCCCCATAAAATGTGTTGAATTTGTGTACTTATACATATAAAGAAATTAAAGTACATTAGCTTGTGTCAAAAAAATATTTTAAGTTAAAATAGTCATTATCAAAGATACTTTGCTAAGAACACAGTTCTCTTTAATAAGCCTTGTGGCCTGAAGCAAATAAACCAGGTAGTCACTCTGAGCCTCAGTTTTTCTTTCAAATTAGAGACAATAATACATGCCTTACTTAACTGACATCATTTGTGTAAGGATAAAATGAGGTAATGTTTATAAAAATTTGTTTTTATGCTTTTATTCACACTATAATAATTAAGACACTATTGCTGTCATTAGTGTCATTTTTGCTTAGTGATGGTAGTAATAGCTGTAGTTGCTGTTGCTGTTTGTTTTTCCTATGGTCCCTAGAAAACTGGATTTAATCTTAAGCTCTATCTATGCAGAATAAAGTAAAGCAGAAATTGAGCAATTTTCTGGATAATTTGGTCATGTGGTCAGCACCATGTATCATTCAGAGAAAAATATCTAGCCTGAGTGATAGGAATGTACTGTCCTCTTTGATCAAATTAACTGGGCACATGACTGTCTTCTCTAAAACAAAGCTGAAAAAAGTAAAATAAATGATATTACTTTTAGTATTCTGTGCTGAGGTATTGAGAATTATTGATTTGATCAAACTACAATATGGCCTAACAATTATTGCTCAATTTTGTATATGTGTGTCCCAAGTACCTTGATACTTCAGGATTTCTATGAATCTATAATCTCATCAAATATGGAGTCTTTCCAATGGTGAACACCATATTCTATTCATGCTTTCTCATTTTCATGTAATTGTTGTCCATGTCTTCTTACAATCCTCCATGGGAAGGGAGAGAGGGAAAGTCTACCTGACATAATAAAGATCTTCCTCAAAATATTACTGGGGTGGCACTAGGCCCCAGAGTTCAGTTGCTTTTTGTCCTACTCTCCCTGTCATATATTTCTCATATGATAATTTTATACTCCTTCTCATGTGTAGTTTTTTTTTAGGAGAAATAGGCTTCTCACTATACCTACTAGATTTCTTTCCTTTATCTTTTGGGTAACTGATAATTTTATTCTTTGGAAAAATGTGACATGCATGATCTTAGCTATATTGAATAATTAGGATATGCTTGTCAAAAATGCTTGAACTTTTTTTTTCCATTTTTTTCATTTGGGCTATTAAAAGCAATAAATGCAATATAGCATATTTTCCTCTTATTCAGCTTCAGTGCTAATCCCTGCTTGATAGATAAATAAACAGATAGATAAGATCAATCAAATCAAATATGGGTCTATATTATACTCAAAGAACAATAAGCATCAATGAGTTCTTAAATTCTCAATGCCTTTCAGTAAGTTGTATAACTATAAAGATGTAATCTACTATAGAATATTATTTAAGAATTTTTTCCTTTTGCTTTCTCATAGGAGTATATACTCAATATATGTTTAGATGATTTTCATAAAAACTTTGTAGAGATTGTAAGCAAATAAAAAATTCACTACCACTATTTTTCCTATCTTTTTATTTCTTAAACAATAGAAAACATTTTCAGCAATATGCTCCCCTACTCAACTATTTCATATCCTCCTGTCTTTCCAATATCCTGAGTACTAATCTCCCAACACTTTCAAAATTGTGTGGACCCTATTATAGAGCTCATTTGGGTGTTCTTTCAACTCTTTGCATCTTTGGTTCTTTTTTTTTTTTTTTTTTTTTTTTTAAATGGGCTATTTTCACTTGCTCATGCAGCACATTGGAGATTGTGACATTAAAGTCTTAATATGGTGATTTCATTGTCACTGATGGACAATTTCTTATAGAACTCTTGACCAAACTGTTCCATTTTTCGTCTATTGTCCTTCTCATACTTTTGCTATGAAGCATTTTTAAACGTTTTCAGTAACAAGAAGAAGAAAAAAAACAGATGTGCATTTTTTGGCATATTGAATTTTCTTTTTGCTTCTCCATTCTCGTATTCCAACAAGAAGTATTCTTGTTTTACATTTCTGAAAAAAAAATTACTCAGTATCATACAAAACAATTTCAAAGATTTTCCTGCAGAATAAGAGAAATTCAGATATTTACTAAGTTTGTATCGACCCAGTAAATGTAAGTCAGAAAACTAAAAGCATTTAATAATGTTTACACTGGAAATGTTTCAGATTCTCTTTGAAAGTATGCTGACTTCTGAAATGTGTTTGTTTTGTACTGGAAAATAGAAATCCTGTGTAACCAGATATCTCTGCTTAGACTAAAGTTTGCTTTGTTTTAATCAAATCTGATTTATCAGTTCACTTCAATGAAGTCCTTGTTTCACTGGAGAATCATCTAATCTATTCTCTGTCAGCACTGGAACATATGGTATCCCACCAAACTCTATGATGAAAAAAATAAAACTTTCTCAAATAAATGTGATAAATCTATATAATCACAACATAGCAAAAAAGTAACAGTTGAAGTTGTCTTTCTCAAAAAGGAGTTTAACAATACTAAAAACATCAGGATTCAAATGATGATGTCTAATACTGGCTCTTGAGAATTGATTAAAAACACTTTCCTCTTGGTAAAGAGGTGATAGAATATGGATATAGATTGCAATGTTTGCTTTTAGTTTCAGTTCCAAGGTGTTTTTTTTAGTTACTGTTGATCTGTCGGTTTGTTTAACTTAATTGTGTAGTGTTTGTTAGTGTTGTTTGGTGATAGTAGTTGTTTAAGAAAGGACCTCAAGCATACCTGGATTACTTTTTAAGATTATAAATTACAGAACAGACCATGATTTGCCTCAATGAAAGAAGACTCTTAAGCTGGATGCTATCTATACCAAAGAAATCATGCTTTATCCCTCCCTCCCCCAAAGAAGCTTTTCTTGGGATGGGGTGGGTATTAGGAAGTGAAAATGTTGCAAACAAAAAAAATCAAGAAAACATTTTAACAGTTAAGGTTAAAAAACAGTTGATTCTAAATTGGATCTCCTATATAATCTCCCCTTTCTGGGTTGTCATAACACTTCTGGCTCTCTTCTTGTTTCATGCTACTTGTTCCCAATCTACTTCATCTATGACACAGTCACTAACAGGAGTATTCCTGACTTCTCTTTCTTTTTTTCTTTTTTTTTATAGATTTTTATTGGAAGAACATTATCCTTTGAACTCACTTCTATTCCAACTTTTCCCTTCCTACCCACCACCCCCTCCCCTAGATGACAGGCAGTCTCATACATGTTAAACATGCTAAAGTATATCATAGATACAATATATGTGTGTGTGGAAATCTGTACAGTTCTCTTGTTGCACAAAAGACATTGGATTCAGAAGGTAAAAATGACCTGAGAAGGAAAACAAAAATGTAAACCGTTCACATTCATTTCCCATGTTCCTTCTCTGGGTGTAGCTGATTCTGTCCATCATTAATCAATTGGAACTGTATTAGATCTTCTCATTGTTGAAGAGGGCCACGTCCATCAGAATAATCCTCATGCAGTATTGTTGTTGAAGTGTATAATGATCTCCTGGTTCTGCTCATTTCACCCAGCATCAGTTCATGTAAGTCTTTTCAAGCTTCTCTGTATTCATCCTGCTGGTCATTCCTTACAGAACAATAATATTCCATAACATTCATATACCATAATTTATTCAGCCATTCTCCAATTGATGGGCATCTACTCAGTTTCCAGTTTCTGGCCACCTCAAAGAGGGCTGCCACAAACATTCTTGCACATACAGGTCCCTTCCCCTTCTTTAAGATCTCTTTGGGATATAAGCCCAGTACTAACACTGCTGGATCAAAGAGTATGCACAATTTGAAAACTTTTTGAGCATAGTTCCAAATCACTCTCCAGAATGGCTGGATGTGTTCACAACTCCACCAACAATGCATTAATGTCCCAGTTTTCCCACATTCCCTCCAACATTCATCACTATCTTTTCCTGTCATCTTAGCCAATCTGACAGGTGTGTAGTGGTATCTCAGAGTTGTCTTAATTTGCATTTCTCTGATCAATAATGATTTTGAACCCCTTTTCACATGACTATAAATAGTTTCAATTTCTTCATCTGAAAATTGTTCATATCCTTTGACCATTTATCAATTGGAGAATGGCCTGATTTCTTATAAATTAGAGTCAATTCTCTATATATTTTGGAAATGAGGGCTTTATTAGAATATTTAACTCTAAAAATGTTTTCCCAGTTTATTAATTCCCTTCTAATCTTGTTTGCATTAGTTTTGTTTGTACAAAAGCTTTTTAATTTGATATAATCAAAGTTTTCTATTTTGTGATCAATAATGATCTCTAGTTCTTCTTTGGTCACAAATTACTTCCTTCCTTCCTCCACCATAGGTCTGAGTGGTAAACTATCCTATGTTGTTCTAATTTATTTATAATTTCCTTCTTTATGACTAAGTCATGAACCCATTTTGATATCATCTTGGTATATGGTGTTAAGTGTGGGTCCATGCCTAGTTTCTGCCATACTAATTCCCAGTTTTCCCAGCAATTTTTGTCAAATAGTGAATTCTTATCCCAAAAGTTGGGATCTTTGGGTTTGTCAAACACTAGATTGCTGTAGTTATTGACTATTTTGTCTTGTGAACCTAATCTATTCCACTAATCAACTAGTCTATTTCTTAGCCAATACCAAATGGTTTTTGGTGACTGTTGCCTTATAATATAGTTTTAGATCAGATACAGATAGGCCGCCTTCATTGGATTTTTTTTTTTTTTTCATTAGTTTTATTTTTGCTTGATCTGAGATCAGGATGGCTACCCTTGCTTTTTTTACTTCACTTGAAGCATAGTAGATTCTGCTTCAGCCTTTTACCTTTATACTCTGTGTGTATTGCCCTGCTTCAAATGTGTTTCTTGTAAACAACATATTGTAGGAATCTGGCTTTTAATCCAGTCTCCTATCTACTTCTGCTTTATGGGAGAGTTTACCCCATTCACATTTATGGTTAAAATTACTAATTATGTATTTCTTGCCATCTTGTTAACCTCTGCTTTTGCTTTTCTCCTTTCCTTCCCCCTTAACCCCCTTCCCAGTATTAAACTTGTGAGCACCACTTGCTTCTCACAGCCCTCCCTTTTTAGGATCCCTCCCCGCACCTTGGTGTTCCTCCCTTTTTCTTACTCCTTTTCCTCACAATTTCTGTATTCCCTTCTGCTCAGCTTACTCCTTTCTTTTTCACTTTTCCCCTCCCACTTTTCAATGATGTGAGAGAAGTTTTTCTGTAAATCAAATAGTCTAATATTTTTCTCTTTACGCCAATTCTGATGAGAGTAAGATTCATACTGTGTTCATCCCCCTCCCTTCTTTTCCTCAGATATAATAGGTTTTCTTTGCCTCTTCGTGAGATGTAGTACCCCCACTTTACCCTTTTTCTGGTACAATTTCCTTTCTACCTATAGTTTCTTTTTTATATTATAACTTTAAAAAAAAAAAAAAAACAGTATTCTGAGGGCAAGAGCTTAGATAAATGTGTATGTCCTGTTTCTCTTTCTCTCTTTTTGTCTCTGTCTCTCTGTTTTCTTTCTTCTCTTCTCTCTCTCTCTCTCTCTCTCTCTCTCTCTCTCTCTCTCTCTCTCTTTCTCTCTCTCTCTCTCTCTCTCTCTCTCTCTCTCTCTCTCTCTCTCTCTCTCTCTCTCCCTCTCCTCTCTCTCTTCCTCTCCCTCTCCCTCTTTCTCCCTGTCCCTTCCTCCCTCCTTCCTCTTCCTCTCCCTCCTTCCCTTCCTTTCTCCCTCCCTCCCTACCCTCTCTCTCTCTCTCTCTCTCTCTCTCCTCTCTCTCTCTCTCACTCTCTCTCTCTCTCTCTCCTCTCTCTCTCTCTTTCTTTGTCTTTCTCTCTCTCTCTGTATCTTTTTCTCTGTGTCTCTCTTTTTCCTTCTTCCCCCCTCTTCAAACTCTCCCCTATACTTCTATCTCATAATTCCTCCTGTTTCTCCCCCATCCTTAAATAAATGTCAACTTCATCCAACCATACTTACAATCATTTCATCTCCAATCTTTCCTGCCTAAACTTCCTTGAGAAAATTCATGATATCATTTGATCTCTCTCTTTCTTCTAAATCTCCTGAAAACTGGCTTCTCAATTCACTACTCAACTAAAAGTAAGTTCCCAGAATTACCAGAGATCTTCTTAATGGCCCAATTTAATGGAATATTTTCAAATTATCATCCTTTTACACTTCTTTGCAATCTTTGACAGTACTGACCACTATCTCCTCCTGGATTTTTAAATCTTTGTGGCTTTTCTCCCTGTTTCTACTATCTTTCTAACTTTCTAACTACTTCTCAGTCTCTTTTGCTTTTTCTTCATCTACTATCTTCATCTACTTATCTTCTAATTACTCACTAACTCTAGGTATCCCCCAAAGCTCTGTCCTACACTCTTTTCTCTTTTTTTCTACACTGTATCACTTGGTGATTTCATCAGCTCCCAGAGGTTCAATTATATCTCTGTAGATAATTGCCAAATCTATACATCTAGACCTAATTTCTCTAATGAGTCACAGTCTTGCATTACCAATTTCGTTTGAAAATCTCAACCTCAGCATGAACAAAACAGAACTCATTATCTTTCCTTTCTTCTCTTCCTAATTTCCCTATTACTCTTGAGTGTGTAAAATCAAGAGTGTACCATCATCCTCCCATATACCCAGGTTTGTAACTTTGATGTTATCCTCAACTCCTTCCTTTTACTTATTCTGCCATCTAGTTTGTTAAACAAACAAACAAACAAACAAACAAACAGACAGACAGACAGACAGACAGACAGATAGATAGATAGATAGATAGATAAATGAATGAATGAATAAATAAATAAATAAACTTGTTTCTACTTTCACAATATTGCTCAAATGCATTTTCTTTTCTACATAAAAATATGCACAATCCTAATTCAGACATATCATTTCTTTACCAGACCATTTCAATATCTTTCATATTTGAGTCACTGCTTTATTTCTCCGTACTCCAAACCATCCTTCATTTACATACATATGTGATTTAAAAAAAAAAAATTGCTCCTCCTATTCTTCACTAAGTGAGAATTAGTTTCTCCTTATTACCACCAGGATCAAATTTAAATCACTCTGTTAGCTGTTTAAAAATTTTTCATAAGCTAGTCACTACTTCCTACATTTCCAGTGTTCTTATACTTTATTCTATTTTATTCAGTTAGCAATCCATTTTACATTGCTCACTCTTTATTCCTCCTACATGATATTTTATTTCCTATCTCTGTACCTTTTCATAGGCTGTCTCCTATACCTGTCTGTCCATCCTTAGTTCTACCTGTCCCTCAAACTGCTAATACCTTCCTCTATTAGATGACTTTCCAACTATTCTTTTGATCTTATATTTACCTACTTATTTACATTATCTCCTTCAAGATAAGGATTATTTTTACCTTTGAAAGCTGAGTACTTAGTACAGTAACTTTATGTAGTAAGTTCTCAATAAATGCTTGATGAATAAAACTAAAAAAGTACATTCCCTCTGGATGAAAATAACATTTTCATAGAACTTTACAGTACACTCTACAGGCAAGTAATTTGCAGGCTCAAAGAAGATTAAATGGTCTCAATCAATAGCTAGTAAATAATCAAATTAGAAGTAGAATTCAGGTGTCCTAATATTACCCAACCATCATATTTGATTTTACATCACCTTGATTTACATTCACCTTGCTTTCAAGATATTCATGGGCCTAATCAGTGCTGTGTTGGAGTTAGCTCAAACCAATTAAATTTTCATTTTGAGTTTTTGCACCTTGGAAATTGTCAAACACTACAAATTTTAGAATAAGAACTTTAAAATGGTGTAGTTTTGCCCTAAGGAGTATATACATATCACCTTCCTCAAAACACACAAAGATCTTACCCCCACTCCCACATAAATTTTACTCCATCTATACAGTAAGCCTGACCAGAGTTTTCAGGATAAATCTCTTCAATGAAAAACATATATACATATATGCATATATATATATATATATATATATATATATATATATATATATATATATTCTAAGCTTGAGAAAGTGATGGAGAAAATACTAATAATACAGATTAAATTTAAAAGTACATGTCTGTGTACATTTTTCCTCCAGAGAGCCAGTTGTTAAACACTAGCCCACAACTGGCCCTAGTACATTGAGATTATCAATTATATAAAGCTTGGTGAAGTTTAAGGAAGCAAATCTGATAGTTGGGAGTCTTCGATTGTAAATTTTTCTTCTAAGCTGTCTTTGGACAACTTTCTTGAATATCTTTTACTTTTCTGTATCTAATTATCACGAATATCAAATGAATGAATGAATGAATAAAAAGGAGCAAGATGCTTTAGAAATTTCTTCTTGGATGACTTTTAAAAATAAGATGAATGAAGAATTTTCAGGTATAAGGCAAAGAGAATCTTTTATGTAGGCATAGATTGAATTAGATAATGTCTCCTCCATCTTTGAAAGTCAGTGATTTTTGAGTGTGGCTAACAGGGACATGTTTGTATATAAAGTTGATGATTCTTATTTTATAGATACCCTCAGAGTTTCCTCTTGGCTTCACTTTTAACCAGGTGTTCTATACTGTATCATAAAAACAAATATATTTTTAAAATTTTGTGGCCAAATAGGTATTTCTGGGCTGTTTACATTGCTTTTGATCAGGCAATGATCCTCACATACAAACACACAAATACACACAAAAGAAAATGTGTATGATTATTCATGTAGCTAAACATTACTTGAAACATTGCCATAGGCTTATGAGCATAGTGATGAATTTATAATCTGAAACATAGTGATTGTGTTCTACTGTGTCTGGGGTATATAATACTTTCTGGAGGCAAAGGGCTGTCAATTGGTAGCTTCAAAAAATAATGAATGTTTGCAATAATAATTTCATGGGTTGACTGAAACTTAATAGCCTTCATTTCTAATTTAGCATCATGATATGTTCCAGTTGTAAAAAGTTGCTTCAATTAAATATAGTCTATTATAATACTATTTAATTCCTCTATTATTTTTTTTCTTTTAAAAATCTTTTTTGGTTCATTATTTATTTTTGTATATGCAGACATTATAATTGCCAGTTATCTTTTGTTTTTATTGTACTTGCTTAGGCTTTTTGAATGAACTTCTATTATCCAGGGGTTGGTTTTCTAAGGATTGATTATATAGATAATATATTCACTTTTTCTTCTCTTTATTTTCTGTTTGCCCTTTCACTTGTTAAGTAGGACATCCAAAAATGAATGAAAAAAAATTAAACATGAATCCAAAATCAATTAACTTATCTTACTATTGGCCCAGCTAGTGGACAGAAGCTTAAGACGCTTGGCTAAGATGAGACATCACTATCTCAACAATTCCTATTTGCCATCATCTTGGATAAGAATTTGTTATAACTGACTGAGGGACTTGGATTAGAAGCTTTCTAAGGTTCCTGTCAACTTTAAATATTGTGGTATAAAGGAATGTTTCATGTTTTGGGATACTTATCAACATAACGTATTTTCATATACAACAAATATAACTTTGATTAATTGGGGACTTAGGATGCAGAAAAGCTTGGGAGCCCTCAAGTGTGCAGAGTAAAAAAAGTGTGTGGCTTCTTGTGTTTCTAAAACAGAGTCTATGCAATGACAAAACAACAGGTTAATTCAGTGAAAAAGAAAAAAAGATCAATAGAACTGTGTTTTCTGTAGCATCTACCAAAAAAAAAATCAATTTATTGACTGTACTTTTTGCTTTCCAACCATTTATTTTAGTGTTTTACAGTGACAATTATAATTGTAGAATTTGTTCCTGTTGATACCTCCCCATGCAGAATTGCCCCATAGCTATCAATTCGTTCTGCCATAGCACACACCTTTATGATTATTTGTGAAAGCTGGGTATTGATTACCTTTGGTCTAAACTAAATTTAAATTAATAATTGAACTTCATCATGCTTTCATAGAAATCACTTATTTTGAACAAAATTCCACAGTCTTCATTCAGTCTTGTAATCCAGAGAATTAACTAAACCACATGAATTCAATTCAATAAGCATTTATTAAGTTTCAATGACATGTGAAGCATTAAGGACACAAAAGATAAAAAAATTAAATAAAATTATCCCTTACTCCAAAGAGTTTACATTCTAAAAGAGATGTGTTTTAGTGTTCTTAATCTTTTATAATTAAAATTCAGTTTATGAAGCATTTTTACAATAGTGGTATGTTTGTTACTTGTATAAAATGAGTTATAACTCTACTAAACCATGTGGCGTATTAACCAGTAAATGGAGAGAGACTACTAAAGAATTTTAGATTTAACTGGAAATGTTGCAGTTGATACAATATGTGGTTTTTGTATTTGTTTGTTTCCTTTAAAGTAGGAGTCAAACTAGCACAATTACGAACTTGTAACAATAATGTAAAGAAAAATTACACCAAAGTCTTCAAGTCTCCAATCAATGAGATGTGGTCATGATTTCATTACAGACACATTGTCTTTGCTTCTTGCTTCACTAAAAGAAAGTGAGTGAATAATAAAAGAGAATGAAAAACATTTTCAAACATGGCCAATGGGTTGGGTTGGTTTTCTTAAATGTACTTACTTATTTGATGGGTTCTGTTGTAGTGCAGGGGGAGTCATTATGGAGGAACAGAGGGAAAGTATATATATATATATATATATATATTTTTTTTTTTTTTTTTCCTAAAGGAGGTAGAAGCAGAAACATCAATGGGTAGAATTTTTTTTTTTTTGAAGAAGCCAGACATTTGGAACTAAATAGTCTTCTCATGTTAAGTAAAGTAACTCTCCACAATGTTAAAAAAAAAAAAAAAAAATTAAAGGGAGGACATATAGAAAAGCCCCAGGTTGCTCTTTTTATTAAAAAAAAAAAAAAAAAAAAAATGCCAGTAAGGGATTATAGAATGATTTCCTGGATAAAAACCAAGAATGTCATTATATTTTCAATACCACTAGGCTTTTTTTGGTCTTCAATAAAAGTTAATAATTATAATATATCCTGTCCCCACTGGGACCCCTGACAAAGTTGTCTTCTAAGTTCCTCATGTCTGAGAAGACCATAACATTCTCTATGTTCAAGGCCAACCCACTTCCTTAGACAGTGATGGCCCTCTTCCAGGTCCAGTCCATTCCTGCTGGCAGCTCTTGTCTGGATCCAATTGGTCTCAGCTGGAGGTCCAGATGGCTCATTCCTCATTCCCCTGCAGGGTTTTCATGGTGTCCACCCCTTCCTGATCCCTCTGCCATTAGTGAAATCAGACAGGGTAAACTTAAACTAGATCACAACAAGAACTCAGTAGGGCTTATGCATTCAACTGCTGGTGGAGAGAATCACCTACCTCCAGAAAGGGGATGATATTTTTTAACCAACTGCAAGTGAGCAAGTTGCAGTAAGGGAGCCATGGAAATTCACTAATGCTCATAACATTTTATTGCCATATATAATGCTCTTTATGTTGTTTGTATAGTAAATAATGTCCCTGAGGCAGCTTTGAGCATTGGAGGAAAGGAGATATTTATCTTGAGCTATTCTTGTGTAATGAGCTCTTACTCTGTAAGCCTTTTTGCTGTGAAGTTTTTAATATGTATATAAATAGATAGGCTTAACCAGGTTAAAATTCAACACCTTTATTTCCTTCAGCATGTTGGTAGTTTTTTATAGGAACTAATACATTAGACATTTCAGCTTCCATTTTGTCTTATTCCAATGTGTTTCTCTCATAATTTTTATAGGGATGATAATAGTAAGTATAATTAAATGTTGTTGGCTATCTCACCAGTACTAAACTATTCCCAGAGAACAAAGTATTGGTCTTCCATATCTCTTCGATACTAATCATAGGTCAATTAATTTAACTTATCAGAGTTAAAATGAATTCTTGATGGGAGGACATATGAAAGAGATGTTTTTAACGAACTAGTAATCTCTTGAAACTCAGCCTTCAGAATGATGTATGATTTGATAATTAGCCATGGGCTCAGAATCTTCTATTCCTTATGGAAAATTGGTCTTTGTACACATTGAAAATCTGTCTAATAAACAAGTTGATGTAGAAGATTAGCAAATTCAAAAGAGCAGCATATAATGATTGTATCCATGTAAATAAAAAGCTTCTAACAGAAACAAAAGAAGAGATAATGAAATAGAGAAGTAGGTAAGGGTGGGGAAGTGATGGAAATTATATTTGTCCAGGGGCATATTTTGTCTTATATTATCTTTAAAAGATAGTAAAACTTTTTATAAATAATTATAACAATTAAATACTTCTATAATCCCTTGTGTAATCAGGAGACTGAAAGAAACCTTTGTAATCTCTACCACCACTAAAACACAAACAGTTCATTCTTATAAAGTCTCAATATATTATCAATGTAATCATTGTGTCAATCGAAAAAAATTATTAAGCACCTACTATCTGTCAAACATTGGGCCATGTGCTGAACATGCAAATACCAAAATAAAATAGTTCATAAACTATTATATTCTATCAGCCATTGCTATTTGTGGGTTGCTTTTTAATATTTTCTTTTGAGGTTCTTTTATTATAAAGGAGTCATCCTAGAAGGGGAAGGATGTGTTATTTTCTCTCTAAAATGTTATATAAAAACAAAAGGTACTAAAATGCTTTTATAAAAAAGTTTTCAATTAAGGGGAAAATTTTGCCTAGGTTTTGAAGGACAATTAAAAATTTTTAAGCATCCTATCAATAGCACTATTCTATGTGTAATAAAGGATAAGAAAAAAAGTTTTAATTTGTTCCCTCCCTCAAGAAGTTTATAGTTTTGTTGAGGTAATGACTTATATGATATGATGTATAGGATATTATCCTTGATGGCAAGAAGACTTGAGTTAAGCCCTGACTCTGATATTTTAACTATGTGTGTGGCCATGTCCCAGGCAACTCTCTAAAACTAAGTTGCTGATGAGAGTTTCCACACAAGGCACTGAAATCTACACCATAGATGAAATCCCAAATGCCAGTAATATTTTCTGCTAAGAAATACTAGAAAAAAATACACACACACACACACACACACACACACACACATATATATATATATATATATATATATATATATATATTTTTTTTTTTTTTTTTTTTACTAGTGATGATGCTTTTCTGATTTCCATCTGTTTCTAGACCAGCCTAGGGCAAAGATTTTATAGAAGACTCTTTAAGCTTTTTTGAGTCATGAATTAACTAGCCATTAATTGATTGGAAAAGCTTCTAAGTCTAATCAACAATAATGACAGAAAGGCACAAGTAGAAGCATATAAATGTGCAACACTGCATTGCTTGCAAGAAAAAAAATGAATCCAATTGATCTGTGTCTCAGCTGCACAACACAGTGTTTGATATCTTTGACACTTTATATAAGTGAGAAATATAGATATGAATATGTGCATTCATGTGTCTATGTATGTATGTAACCTGGCTTCCCTTAAGCCTGAGAAATTTTATATATTGCTGCATTTGTAAAGGGAGACATGACTATTGATTGATGTAAAGAAGGTTGACTGTGATTCTACAAATCTATTTAATGGAGCTACTGAGTTGTAATAATCTGAATAATGGACTTACTGAGTTGTAATAATATGAGTAATGTTCTTACTGAGCTTGTAACTGAGGTATTCTTCTAAAAAGAAATACATGGACAGGGGAACACTCTAGGAAGGAGAGAGAAATTTGGAATGGTAGAGATTAATGGGAACTCATCTCCATCATATCTCTGGACTTGTTTGAAAAAATAATAGATGATAGATTAGATAGATAAATAGAAAGATAAAAAGATGGATGGATAGGTACATATATGCAAAGATATAAACATAGATAAATCTATATCTGTAGATAAAGATAGAAGTCTATGTCTATCTCTACACATACATATATAGAGTTAAGTGATACAGCAGATAAATCACTGGTCCTTGAGTCCGGAGGACCAATTCAAATCTGGCCTCAGGCACTTAACTAGCTTTGTGATTATGGACAAGTCATTTAACCTCTATTTGTTTCCTTATCTGTAAAATGAAGATAATGATAGTACCTACCTCCCAGGGTTATAGTAAAAATCAAATGAAACAATAATTGTAAAAAGTTTAGCTATTGCTATTACATGAATATATAAATGCAAACACATATATATATGCATATATAAAGTTTTGTATCTAAGCTGTATACACACATGTATATGTACATGAATGTACATGCATACCAAAAAAAAGAAATGCCAAACTGTGTAGTACTGACTTAAAAGCAGAGTAGGAATTCAGAGATGTGAAAAATCACTATGAAATAGAGTTTTAAGAGAAGGAATGTAACTTGGATTGTACTTTGAAGGATTGGTAAGATTTTGATTAATACACAGAAGTGGAGAAGCTATTCTAGAAAAGGAAATAGAATGAGTAGCATTGAAGCAAAAAAAAAAAAAAAAGGTGCACTATGCACATTGCCTACATAGAGGAGGCTCTAACTGGGACTATTTATTGTGGTTCATTCATTTCAGACTCTTTGTGACTCTGTGGACCTCTACACATTGGATTTTTTTTTTTTTTTTTTTTTAATAAAGATACTGGAGCGCTTTGCCATTTTACTTTATAGTTGTAACAGGTGAAGTGATTTACCCAAGATCACACACTTAGGAAGTTACTGAGATTGATTTGAATTCAGGTATTCCTGATTCCAAACCCAGAATTTTATCCACTGTATCACCTAGCTTCCTCATGGAAGAAGAATATCCAATGATCAAAAATGAGATTTCTGTCAGCCAGATGGAACCAGCCTTTAACCAGTGGGTGGCTGAAGCTGAACAGAGCAGACTGGAGAGAGGAGAGTCAGGAATCAAACAGAAGTTTAATTTCAAAATGAGAGAAACAGCTTGCAAGCAAAGGTACACATGCTGAAGCCACATCCGTAGAGGGGGAGGGACAGAACCTGCTTTAATAAAGGTAGATCTTAATTTTGTATCCATGGCTGTGCAGGGAACTGTAATCCTGAAAATGAGGAGTAACAGCAACAATGTGACAAGTTTGATTTATAGCAGGGCTTCATGGCCAGAAATTATTCTGGGATTTTGCTGTGACTGAGATCATCTAAAGGGTGAACGCAAAGGATTGCTGTTACGTCAAGCTCAGAAAACAACTTGCTTGCCTGGGCCTTAGCCCTGAAAAACAGAGTGTCTCTTAGTATTTTAATATCTTTTCAAGAAAAAAAAGATTTCTGGTCTATATTTATTGACTCCTGAAAAAAGAAAAAGAATATTATGCTAAATTTTGCTTTTACATTTTAGAAACTGGAACGTAAACTCAATTTTCCTGTCCATACTGTTTTAAAGAAAAGATGAAAAGATTTTCATTTTAACAATTAAATATAAGAACAAACCAAAAAGTTTTATACAACTGTGGGATTATTTCTTTAAAGCATTTTGAAATCATATTTATGTAAACTGCAATGGGAAAATCTTTGATTTTAGTTCTCTAGGGAATATTTTGTGAGAAAACCTCTCAGTGAAGATATGCCACTGTTTCATTCCTTCCCAGATTTTTACTACAATAACTTAAAAATCTCTTTATTCTAAAACTCAATTCACTCCTGGACTTTACACATTAAAAATATCTTCTGCCCCTGAGGCTTCTGTATGATTGACTGATTCCTCCCTGAACATCCATTTTCAGGAGCCAGCCATAGCTTCATTCCTTGCTTGGATATACTGAACTCTCTTAGACTTTTTCTATTATACTTATTTATCTAGTATCTTCTTCTCTCCACACTGACCCTAACACTCCCTTTTTTCAGACTTCTAGAGGTTGCTAGATGAACCAACAGATGGGGAATACAACTCTTAGGAAACAATTCAAATCCTGACTCAGACACTTACTTGATTTGTAGTTCTGGACATATCACTTAAAACAGTCTGCCTCAGTTTCCTCAATGGTGAAATGATGATGATTATAATACTTATTTCCCTTGCTTATTTTGAGTATCAAATAGAATAATATTTATAAAGCACTTAGCACAGCTACTGGAATAAAAGATGCTTAACAAATGCTTGTTTCCTTCCTTTTCTATGTGATCCTCCCCCCTTAGAATGTCAACTCCTAGAGGATAGGAATTGTTTCTGATTGTATTTGTATTCTCAGAGCTTAAAACAATGACTGGCCCTTGTTGTTGCTTTTGTTGTTGCTGTTGTAGCTCAAAAATATCTGACTCTTCATGATTCTGTGGCTAAAGCACACCAATCACTTCTATCCTCCACCATCTTTCAAAGTCTGTCCAAGTTCATGTTCATTGTTTCCATGACATTATCTATCCCTTTTATTCTCTACTACTTGGCTTTCCTTTTGCCTTCAATCTGACCCAATATCAGAGTCTTTTCCAATGAGTCCCATCTTCTCACTTTGTAGTCAAAGTATTTAAGCTTCAGCTTCAGTATCTGACAGTGAATAGGTTGCAATAATTTCTTTAAATAGTGACTGATTTGATCTCCTTGCTGTCCAAGTAACTCTAGAAAGTCTTTTCCAGCACTACAATTTGAAAACATTGATTCCACAGTGATCAGCTTTCCTTATATTCCAACCCTCACAGCCATACATTGCTTTTGGGAAAACCACAACTTTGACTATATAGATCTTTGTTGGCAAGGTAATGTATCTGCTTTTTAGTTTCCTGTCCAGATTTGCCATAACTTTCCTTCCGAGGAGCAAGTGTCTTTTAATTTCATGGCTGCAGTCACCAACTACAGTGGTCTTTGAGTCCAGGAATATAAAATCTAACACTGCTTTTGTTTCTTCTCTCCCTTTTTGTCAGGAAGAGTTGGGACCAGTTGCCAAAATCTTAGGGGGGTTTTGATTGTTTTGTTTTAATATTAAGCTTCCAATCAGTTTTTACTCTCCACTTTTTCACCCTTATCTAAAGGCTTCTTAATCCATTTCACTTTTCTGCACTCAGAGTGTTATTACCTGAATGCCTAAGATTGTTGATACTTCTCCCAGGCAAACTGAAATTTTAATAATACAAGTTGACTTAACCTGATTTGTTTTGCCACTTTAAAGGAGTGAATTATTGTCTAAGACACAGTTCAGTGACTTGTTTAGGGTCACACAACTAGAATGTGCCAAGGGACATACCTGAACCTACATTTTCTTGACTCAAATCAACTGTATCTTATAACCCACCTGTCTTTTAAAAATTACATTATACTATTAAATTTGATTATTCAGAATATTTATTACTTTTCTCTCATAATGCAGAGAAATATTTCCTTTGTTTGTTTGAGATAAGATATCAAGCTTGTTTGTTTTTCCAGTCAGTAACATGGGATAAGTTAGAAATTGTGACAAAATAAATTAGGAGCATTTACTCCCACTTGTCTGGATTGGCTGCAAATTCAGGGAGCCAAAGTTTCTGGTCTCTAAATATAATGATTAAATGGATTGACTACCCAGAAGTGAAAAGCATGATAGCCAGAAAGGTTTTTATGAAGAAAAGAAACACTGTTTACTGTTTTATGAAAAAACCTAGGACTAAAGTAACCTTTGGTTCTATTCACTCATGATAAAAGTATGACCATATGGGGAATTTACTATCTACTTGTAAAACAAATCACAAGTCTGTTCCTGTTGCTTTTAGTTCTTTTACATAGATTTCACATTAACTAATGAATTTTTTTTTTTTTTTTTTTTTTGGTAAAAATGATTTAAGCCATTACTAAAGACTGCAGTGATAGATATTGCTAATGTTTGAGTTTCCTTAAACAATTAGATTAGTAAATAGCTGAAATAGTTCCATGCCCATTAAATTTAGGTTTCTTTCTTTTAAATGGAAGATAAAAGGAAAAGATGATCATCAGGTTTTCTTAGCTTGGTTAAAGAAGTTAAATAATGCATTAGTTCTTTTCATATTCCCATCCTTTTCCCCCCACTTATTATGTTAACTTTTTTTTTTTTCTAGTTCTATAAAGTCATTCTTTGGTAGTTACACTGATATGACATTGAATAAGTTAATTAAATTAGGTAGCTTTTTATTATTGCCGCATTTTACTCATAAGCAATTAATATTTTTTCCAGTTATTCAGGTCTGCCTTTATTTCTATAAATGGTTGTTTATTTTTTATTGTTTTGTTTTTGGAGTTGGGCTTACAGAGTCCTTATGTTTATCTTGGAAGGTAGATTATCTTATATATTCTATAGTAATTTTAAATGAGATTTCTTTATCTTTTTTTGCTGATTTATATAGAAAGTACATAGAAATGTTGTTGCTTTTGTATCCTGAAAGTTCGTGAAAGTTATTGCTTCAATTAATTTTAATATATTTTTCTAGGGTTCTTTATACCATTAAAACATCTACAAAAAGTAACAGTTTTGTTTCTTCTATTCCTATGCTGATTCCTTCAATTTCTTTTTTTTTGTTTGTTTGTTTTTGCTAGACATATTACTGTAGTACTATATTAAATAGAAGTGTTAATAATATATAACCTTGTTTTGTCTCTGAATTTACTGGAAAAAGAAATGTTTATTCCATTACAAATAATAGTTACTCTTGGTTTTAAATACATATCATTTATTATTCTAAGGAAAGATTCATTTATTTCTGTGTTTTCTAGTTGTTGTTTTTTTTTTTAATAGAATAGGTTTCTGCATCTATTGATATAACCATATGATTTTTTGTTGATTTAGTTATTAATAGTTATACAGTTAATTAATTTTATCGGTTTTTTTAAATATTGTACCAACTCTTTATATCCATGTTATAAATTCATCCTGTCTATGCATAATTTTTGTGATATGTACCTATATGTTTTTGTATAGCCATTAAAAGAATTTATTTTGTTTGACTCTATATGTATGCTACAAGAAATTTGTTTTTTATTTTCTTTTTTTTCTGCAAGGAGTGGAGGGGAAAAGAGAGAGAGCAAACAGATTTCAGTTAAGCTTTTTGTTGTTGTTGAGAAGGGATCTTATGGGTGTGGGACATGCACTTTTAGATAAGGTTAAGGTTTTATTTGTTTTGCTTTGTTGCAAAAGACTTCTCAAGGAGTGGCAGTAATCTGTAAATGTAAAGACAAAACATATCAATAAGACTTTAATAGATTAGGTTCATAAAATGGCAAAAAGATTCAAGTTTCTTTCTCTAAAATTTGCTGTAGATCAATAGGAAAAGGAAGAGACAGAAGGGAGCCACAGCTGCATACTATTCCAGTATAACTTTTTATTTATTTTAATAAAAGCTCCCCAAATAGAGGTTAAGGAGCATAGATGATTTCTGGTTTTCCAGTTGGCGGATTTAAGCTTAAACTCAACTCTAACATTGATATATTTGTTATGTGAACCAGACAAATTTCCTAACTTTTAATGAGTCATCTATCAATAGCTAAATTTATTAGTAATTTTTCTGGGGCCAAGATCTATGTTTTGATTCATTAGACAGCTCTTCATTCACTCCCCATAGAGAACTGCCATTGCATAGTGGCAATTGCTCTTTAACTTAGAGACTCAGAGGGTTTTCTAGAAGCATTAAATGGTACCTAGGGTCAATCAGTGTAAGAATGAATGCATAAATGAAAAAATGAAGCATTTATTGAGGACTTACCATGTCCACAAATATTATAATAAGCATTGGTGATATCATTTAGACAGTCTCTTGTTTCCAGGAACTCACATTCTAATGGGAAGACAACATATAAGGAAAGTTTCAGCTATAAATCAGATAAAAAGATCCCATGGTCCTTAGGGTACAGAGGCAAAATAAATAATAATGCTTTTTCTCTAATATTATTTTTATTGATAATGATTAATCAGCATATTGATCATTGATGTTAATTTATGATTTCTGATGATCAAAGCTTTGACACTGCCAAGGACTTTTGTGGTAAAAACCTTCTTTTGTAGTAACTGCTCCTTCAGGTATAGCACAAGGGTTGTTTTCTAGGATGATTGCTGAGCACCATTCTATAAGCATTGATATTCCAAATATTTGGGGGCCCAGAATTCTGAGCTGCTTCCACCAGGGGCTGAAGATAGATGGTCATCAAAGTAGCAATGGTTTGCCTTTCTTGAAAAGGATGCCTCTCAACTATCTTGCTACCTAGCTGTTTGTGGCAGTTTGGTAGCAGTTGCTGAGGATAACTGACCCCATCTCCATAGGATTTGCCTCTCTGTTCACTGTGAGAGCTGGTCTAAAAATAGGAATGGTGCTCTGGGGCATGCTCCAACACCCAGGGCTCCTATGTTTATCTGTCTGTTGATGGCAATTGGTCAGCATTTATTACTAGTGGTAATGAGGAAAGTAAGACCCCCATTTACAAAGATTTCCCCCCAAATGATGGCTATGAGAGCTGGGCTATCAAAGGAGGTCTGGTGGTTTGGAGATAACTGTTATGAGTTTCTAAGACTCAAAGGGATCCTAAACTGTTTCCATTAGGGTTTAAGGTGGGGAAAGGTAATCAAAGTATTGATGACAGATTTGAATCAATGTTCCTTTGTCTTCTACACTTGACTTTTATCTCCTTTACCATGATGCTTCTCACTGGTAATAAATAACAAACATTTACTAAGCAGTCAATCCTTAAATATTTATTAAGTACCTACTATGTGCCAGACTCTGTGAGTACTTTGTCCACAAATGATTTTTTAAAAATGTAGGTCATGGTCTGTTCTCAAAGAGTTTACAGTCTAATTGAGACATGACTAACACTGATGGTGGTGATAATTAACATTTGAGTAAAACTGGTTGATATGCTGACTAAACCTGTAACTCTCCACAGCTCTACTGTAGGAAGAAAGAGGGATTATATCTGTGACACTGATTTTAAGGACAACAATAATCTGGAGATGGAAGATCTAAGTATGGACCTGATCTTTGGATCTAACCTTTCAAAATCCTGCTCTGATTCTCTCCCTCAAAATAGTGTGGAAATAAGAATATGCATGGAGTAGTTCAAATTCTAAGAGTAAGACTATGGTGCAGCTTTGGGTTCACATTGAAATGAAAATGCTATCTCCTTTTGTAAGAAGAGCAGGGCAAAGCCATACTGTATTCAAAAACAGAAATAAATGATTGTTATTCCCACCACCTAGCACAGTACTCAGCACACAGTAAGCTCTTGATAAATTTCCATTGACTAAATGAAAATATGCTAATGTTTTCTTTTGAAGAAAGAACAGAGAGTATGCACAGGAAATAGAAATAAATGTTTGATTAAAAGTAGATCTACATGTAATAAAGAGAGTACATTGCTAAGCATTAGCTGGCCTAGAAGAGGGCAAGAATGAGTCAGGAATGTAGTGAGTCAGTACTCACCATGACCCTTTGAAAAACTGTATACAGACTAACTATAATAATCTAAACAAAAATGATAGGCTACTGAACTCATACTAAAGGCAATGACCAGTCTTAGATGCAGATAAGCAGCTTGTTTTTTAAACTTATTGTGCTAGAGAATTGCCCAGAAGACAGAGGCTTTAAGTGACTTGCCAAGTTCATAAAACTTGTATATGTCAACAGCAGGATGTGAACTTTGGAATTTCATGATTCTAAGGCTGATTATTCTGTTGGGATATCTTCCTGATTATTCAATGTACATGTATGTATAATGCAAATTGTCTGTATATATACTGTGCATATGTATTTGTATATGTATTACAAGAAAAGAAGAAATTGAATCATTGTAGATATGGATAGAATATAGATACTACCATTTGTATAGCACTTTAAAGTTTTCAAAGGACTTTATATATGTTATACCATATGATTCTCACAACACTCTAAAATATAGTTTTTATTCACATTCGACAGATGAAGAACTGAAACAGAGAGATTCGGTGACTTCCACACATTGGTAATAAAGGGAATCAGGAGTCAAATTCAGATCTTAACTTTAAGTCCAGCATTCTGTCCACTATACCACCTAACTATATAAATATAAACAGAAAATAATAAAGGAAAAGCAAAGTATATGAAAGAGTTTTGAAAGTAAGGAAATAGGAAAGATATATAAGAAAAATTGAAAGCATTAAATATGTTGAGTCTTCTTAACTAGTTCCTGACAGAGAGGTGAATGCAAAATGACCACCCTTTCTAGGACTCTTCGGAATGAGTTAGCTATGTGATGAAGAGAGAATTCTCTGTATCTCGTTTTAAATTGGGTGGCCTTTTCCTGAAATTATCTTCAGGAATATTTTGGTCCCTTAGTAGTTACTCTGTCATGATTTGGTGGGTTTTGTATACTTTCAAAAGCAACTGATTAAGTGATATGTTTTCCATCAACTGAAATTTGCAGGCACATTACCATGTTTGACAGGAGCAATGAGCTACATTACAAGGATTTCCTGAGGAGAAATATCCAGCATGCAGAAATAGAGAGTTCTTATTTCCTTCTGGCTAAGGATGGCCTATCCAATTTTTATTGACTCCATCAGTGTGAGTTTCTAAAATAACCCTTGAAAAAATACAAATACCTCCTGTGCTTCACATTTCCAGCATTGCTCCATTTCCTTTAGAACTCAGGAATAAGATATGATATATTCTTTTATTTTCCAGCTGCTCTAAATGAGCTATTCATACAAAGTTTTTTTTTTTTTTTTTAAGGTGTTGATTTTTTTTCCTATATGGCCAAATGGATCATTTGGGGCTCAAAAGCAATAATTACTGTGCTAGGAAGGGAAATATCGAGGTGCTTTGAAAGACAAATGAATCAAAGTAACATTTCTTTGAAAGCAGATTGGTATGTTTTGTATTGGGCAGAAGGTATAGCAGCAGAAAGATGTGATCAGGTTAATGAATTGCAGGAGGTCAAAGAAGATGAGGTTAATAACAGATTGAATCTCTGAATAACTTTGGACTTGGAGAAAAACTGTACAGAGAGTGGGTTGGTTTTTTAAGCCCTTAGGCACAAAGGGAGTCTTGAACATAAAACCCATATTATCATTAAAAAAAAGAAAAACATTACACTGAAGATTAGAAAGAGGTAGCAATCTTTAATGTATAAAATTTATTAATCATGTAAGAATAAAGTTAAACAATAAGTTTATGATTCACACATCCATTTGTTTTCTATTTATCATCATAAAACAGAGTATTAAATGACCTTTAATAGCCTATTATCATAATCTTGCAGATAAAGAAACTGAGTCTGAAAAGTAAAGAATATGATGAGTTAGCAGCATTATATACAGCTGTATATAATGCTATATGCAGCCTTTTTAAAAATTAGAAATCTTGGGGGCAGTTAGATGGGGCAGTGGATAGAGCACCAGCCCTGAAGTAGGAAGACCTGAGTTCAAATCTCTTTCAGATACTTAACACTTCCCAGCTGTGTGACCCTGGGTAAGTCACTTAACTTCAATTGCCTCAGCAAAAATAATAATAAATAAATAATTAGAAATCTTAACTTGCTACTTTAACACCAAATCAAGAAAAAAAGCTACTTTCCCATCCTCAGATATATTTAAACATCAATGTAGGCCTGGAATGTAAGCAAACATATTCTGAAGAAATAGTCAACTTAATGATACAGAAATGGAGCTAGATGTAGAGTTATAGGTTCTCTCCAGCTATACTACTTACTATCTGTATATTTTCATTTAATCAGCCAGTGAATCAGTTAAATATTCACAGTGGATGGAGTGCCAAGCCCCAAGGCAGAAAGACTCATTTTCATGGGTTCAATTATCCTCAGACACTTACTGGCTGTGTGACCCTAGACATGTAACCCTGTTTGCCTTAGTTTCCTCATCTGTAAAATGAGGTGAAGAGGAAAATGGCAAACTACTTCAGTATCTTTGCCAAGAAAATCCCAAATGGAGTCTCAAAGAGTCAAATAAAATTGAACTGACTAAACAACAGCAAGATAGTCCCTTCCTCCTCTATGATTCAAAGTAGTTACTATGAGTACAAGGAGATAATCCAGCTTTTACTGCTCCAAACAATCTTTATCTGAATAGAACCTAAAGGCAGGTTAAAATTAAATCATGTCCTCATCTTACTGCTAGCTCATGGTAGAAAGCCTGACTTTACTGGCAGAACTGGTTGCAAAGGAGTAACTCACTAAACTGTGCCTTTGGTGAACTGGTGATAGAGGAAAAACTTTTCCTGTGATAAATTAATTAATTTATTATTAAGCATTCAATGGCCTTTTTTATTCCCCAGCATTCATCACAATACTGGATGCCCAGCAAATGCTTAAAAAAAAGTTGATTGACAAATCAAAGTACTTTGGCCCTTAAATCCCTAAATAGGCAAAATGCCTTAGTATGCAGTTGATGTTGTTGTTTTTTCTTCTTCTTTCCAGGCATGTCTGACTCTTTTGTCACCCCTTTTGGGGTGTTCTTGGCAAATATTCTGGAACAGTTTATTTCTTTCTCCAATTCATTTTACAGATAAAGAAACTGAGGTAAACAATGTTAAGTGACTTGCCCAGGACCACACAGTTAGTATTTATCTGAGAAACTCAGATCTTAATAACTTCAAGTCTGGCGCTCCATGGATTGTACCACCTAGCTCAAATTTATGTTATGTTTCAAGGTTATGAGACACTTTCCTCTTAACTCTCTTCTGAGACAGGCAGTATGTTGTCGTATTTTGCTTATGAGAAAACAGCCTTGGATACTTTAGCCAATGGTGACTTGGCTGTTTTTAGTTTTAGAAGTTTTAGAAGAGGAATATTCCTTTTTTAGAATGTCAATCCCTTGGGGGAAGAAACTGTATCATAGGTTCACAAATTTAGAATCAGAACAAGATGTAGACATCTTTAAATCCATCTTTCTTCATTCTATGGATGAGGAAATTAAAGTCCAGGGGATCCATCGATTTGCCCAAGGTTATGCAAGTAATAAATGATAGAGGAAGCATTTGAACCTAGATCCTCTGTTCATATCTTGGACTCTTTTCTCCTGTACCCTATATTACTGCTGCTTCTCTGTCTTTTGACTTTGTAACTTTAGCACCTATACCAGTGCCTAGCAAACAGCAAGCACTTAATAAACACTTCTAAAATTGAATTAAATTGGCACACTAGAGCTAGAACTCTAGTTCTAGTTCTAGAATCTAGATCATCTTATTCCAAACCAACTGTTCATCACCTGATCTTTGTTGTGAAATCATGAGATTAATGATACATATGGAAAAAAATGTTTTTAGTCAACTAGCAATGGTTAGAGAGAGAGGCTTAATACAACCCCCATTTATTGTTGATACCATTATTACATGATTCAAAATTAATAAAAAATAACAATAACCCAGACTTCAAGGGTAACATAGGAAAAACATGCTGACAGATGCTTCTCTGTTATGTGACTTTTTTTTTTCCTATAAGGAACAAAAGACAGATCCAAATGAAAAGCGAATGTTTAAATGTGTTTTGTATAAATGCTAAGAGTAAACATACAGAGCTGCTGAATTAGAAGCATATGTGTGGAAGGAGAAGTGTGATGTAATTTAAATAGCTAAAATTGGAGCCTAACAGTATCAAAGACCAGTAAGACTAGGGCCAGCTCTAGGTGTGAGCTTCTCTGAAAGAAGAGGAGTGGATAAAGTGTAAGCCTCTGGGAGTCTTTATAGTTTTTTAGGTTAAATACAGGATTACTCCATTTCTTTATAATTTTTATTAACAACTTAGAGGCAGCATGGCCTAGTAGATAAAGAGAGAGCCTCAAAACCAGAATGATATGAGTTCAAATCCTGCTTCTGGCCCATATTGCCTGTGTGATCTTAAGGAAATCATTTAACTTCTGGATACTCTAAGTAGCTGTCTATGACTATGAGTTGTAGAGAGTGTCCTCCCAGAGTTGCCTATGTCAATAAAGTTTGCTCTCTCCAATCTAGTTTGATTTTTCTTCCCCTTCCCACCATTTTTTTGGGAGGCAATACAAATTAAATGACTTGCTCAGAATCACACAGCTAATAAATGCCTGAGACAAAATTTAAAATTCAGGTCTGCCTGACTTCATGACTGCTCTAACTAGCTACCCCTAGTGTTTTTTGTTTGTTTGTTTTAAATAGTATTGTATTTTTTTTCAATTGCATGTAAAGATGGTTTTCAATGTTTACTTTTGTAAGATTTTGATTTCCAATGTTTTTTTCCTTCCCTTCCTTCCATCCCTCCTCCCTAAGACAACAATCAATTGATTTAGGTTATTTATATATGTATAATTATTTAGTATGCTTCAATTCACATTTAGTCCTCATAGCTTGTAAAGACAATTTTTGTCATTCATTTTTCAAAAATTTTGCGTTCCAAATTTTCTTCCTCCCTCCTAAACAAACAGGATAGGAGGCAAGTAAAAAGATCAATATTCAAATTGAGTTTGATATGAAGACTAAGAAAAACATAGGAAGAAGAATGTATGGACTGAATTAAGGTTGAGATTAATGAAGTTAGTGTCATTTATATGTGGGTAGACTTCCTGAGTTAGGTATCAACCTATCTCAATGAATTGAAATTTAGTTTCCATTTATTTGTTATTTTTATTAGGTATCAACTATTATTAACTATTTACCTCATTGGACTTCTGTGGGAAACTTATTAACCTCTAAATGCTATATAAATATGAATTGTTGTTTTAATGATTATTACCCAAACATGAAGGATTTTGATTGGGAACTGCTAGTTGAGAACAATCCACACATTTGCAGATATCCCTACCAGTTTGTAATTCAATAAATAATTCTCAGAGAATTGTCTGACAGTTGTAGTAAAGATTAAAGTAATCCCAAGATCACAAAACAGAACAGATCTTAAATGGGGATTTGCACTCAGTTCTTCCTGATTCCAAGACCAACCTGATTCCCATCCTGCATCTGTGTCATTATCACCATCACTATATGCAAAACAATGAGAGTAATGGGGAATCCATAACTATATGTGACAATGAATAGATCACAGTCATAGGAGTAAGTGGTAGGTTATTATTTCAGTTAGAGGGGTAAAGGAAAAGATGAAAGGTCAATATAGAACAGTCATGGCTGCATTAACCCAGAATAAACTTTTCTGCTTTTTCCTTGACTTTCTGATGCTTTTCCCCATCGGGTTGAAGAAAGGTTGGTAACCACATACTCTCTGACCTGTTCCTTTATGTACCCTCCTGGTTACTTTTAGGTAAATTTTCTCCAGTGTAAGTGTAGCTTTAGATGCCAAATGAAGCATCAGAAATTGTAAAAAATGCTCTTTGCAGCTCGTGAATGCTTCCCCAGGAGTTCAAAATTCAGTAAGGGTCTATAATAATAGTAGTCTCTCCAACAACAGCAGCTGCAACAGCATCCAGGTCTGATTAAGGTAAGGAATTCAAGAAAATGTAATGAGTCTAATGACTGTAAAGTGAAGATTGGAGGCAGAATTGTGGGAGAGATAGAAGGAGACAAGTCAATAGATTAGAAAAATGTGAGTCAAGGGTATAGATAACAGAACATCAGAAAAGAGGATGATAAGGAGGTCAACTAGCCTTTAGGACCATATTGCTTTGGAAAGGGAAAAGATCGGAAAGGACACATGGGAATTGTTACCTTTATAAACAGGCAAGGAGAATACTGTGATGTCCAGGCAATGTATGATTAAGTATGTTCCTATTTTTGAAGTCAGAAGGCAGATGCAGAATCTTTGATCTTGTTACTATCTTAACCCCTGCCTCCAGAAGAAGGTGACAGTAAGAATCCCATAGATAAAGATAAGGACCAGATCCCCTGACTTCATTGACATAGGGAATGTTCTCCATCAGGGAAGGTCAGCAACTTCTCTGGAACTCAGAGAAGTGCCTTGAGCACTTAAGTGGCTTGTGGCAAAATGGACCCCCAAGTCTTCTGGCTCCAATACCAGGCATCTGATTCACTGTATCACACTACCCCTCAAGAGCAATGCATAACAGAATAATTCATAATTCACTTTAATTTTAGTGAGAATTGATAAGGAAATCAGGGGCTAGTAAAAAAAGGGGCATCTTTTGGGGTTTCCTTTTCCCTCTCAGAATAAAAAGGAACTACTTATCTCTATCTTTATATCTTTATATGGGCTAAGAATCAGCAAAATCTGAGTTCAAATCTGGCCTCAAACAGTTACTACCTATTAATTTTTATTATTAATTAACTTCTTAATATCAGTATGCCTCAGTTTCCATAAATAATAATAGCAATATAAGACAATATGAGATGATGCAAAATAACATAATATAATTGTGGAATTATAATAATGCATTATATTTGCACAATACTAATAGCACCTGTGTCCTAGAGTAGTTGTGAGGATCAAATGAGATAATATTTGTAAAGTACTTGAAAAAGCAATGGGCCATAATAGACTCTTCATGAATGCTTATTTCTTCCTTTGCTGTAACCATAAGCACTTTACAGTATATGAACACAACAAATCTATGCAATAGATAATGCAAAATTCCCATTTTATAGATGAGTAAACTGGAATGCAGAAGTCTCCTGAGTCCAATACTGTTTCCAGTATAAGACTTAAGCTTTTAAAGAAATACTGGGTGGGAGGAGGGGCGGGGAGTGGGATGCAGTGGGGCCAGCTTTGTAGTATAGTAGATAAAGCACTAGTCCTAGAGTCAGAAGGGCTTGAATTCAAATCTGCCTTAAGCACTTATTAGCTGTGAGACTCTGAGCAAGTCACTTAACCCAATTATCTTCAAAAAAAAAAAAATGTATTAAAAAAAAAAAAGAAAGAAAGAAATACTGGCTTATGGTATATACACAGGATTCTCTGGACAAAGATACTGGAGTAGTTTGTCATTTCCTTCTCCAATGGATTAAGCCAACAGGTTCAGTGGCTTGCCCAGGGTCACATTGTTAGTTTCTGTAGCTGGATTTGAATTCAGATTTTTTTGATGTCAGACCCAATGCTTTATCTGCTGAGTAATCTAGCTACTTATATTGTATTAAATCCAATTTAATTGGGGGGGGGGGAGATTCCATTTGACTATAAAGACAGCAGGGAGCCAATGAATTTTTCTAAATTTCTAAAATTTTTCATAACTCAGTTTTCTTTGTATTTCTTCTTTATGTTCTTTCTATTCTTCTCTAAACATTCATTGCAGACTACCAAACACTCTAGTGAAGAATGCAAAGGAAAATGTGTGATCCCCACATTGGAAAAAAAACAAAACAAAACAAAACAAAAATTTCCAATCAAGACAAAATTGACACACATGAAAAATATGTAAAAATGCATACAAAATGTATATGCAATGATTTAAAACAGAATGCCACAATTTTCCTACAATTTTAAAAACTGGGGGGAGGGGGGGAAACAGCTAGGAAGCGCAGTGGATAGAGCACCAGCCTTGAATTCAGGAGGACCAGAGTTCAAATCTGGTCTCAGACACTTAACACTTCCTGGCTGTGTGACCCTGGGCAAGTCACTTAACCCCAGCCTCTGAGGGAAAAAAAACAAAAAACAAAACAAACAAACAAAAAAAAAAAAAAAAAAAAAACCTGGGGGAATGGTAAGGAAAGTTTTAAAATTTTTTTCAAAAAGATAAGAAGATTGTAAAAGATTAATAAAAAATAACAGTGGCATAATGCCAAGAACATTATGACCTGTATCTACCACTTGCTGAGCTGTGTGACCTTGGGAAATTTCTCTGAACCTGTTCTTTCAATTGCCAAATTTGATAATTACACGGCTATGTTATAGTTATATTAGGTGAAATCATTTGTACTTTGTAACTCTAAATTACAATATACCTTGAAATAATACTATTAGAATTGGAGCAAAATTAGAGAGGAAATGAATGCCTTAAAGTGAAGAGGAAATCTTAACCAAGAAGCTTATGACTTTAAGCAGAGAGGAATTTAATGTGATGATAGAAATTCAGATCCACTGATTCATATATATTAAAATAAAAATTTAAAGGGCATTTCAGAGGCTACAATATAACTAATTCAGATATTATGTTAGTATTGCATTTTTTTTAAAAGCATTCCAACTAATTCTATCACCTCCCTCTTCCAGGGAAGCTCTATAGTTTGGATTAAAAAGAAAAAAAGAGTTCAAAAGATGTAAAGCATATCCTATTCCCTTGAAAATCAGTCCAATCTTCGGTTGCCTTGCTGTTGTGTTTCCTTTTTACAGTAATTGGAAACTTTTGAATGATTTTCATTCCTCCAAAGTATGTTTTACTTGTCTTCCTCACCCTGAGGTGAAATGTGGATTTGTGGTGTGTATTTGGCAGGAAGGATGGAGAGGCAGATAAAGCTCTTATGTATTTGATACTCTGACAATTTGGGTTTTATTCACCTGTAATGAGATGGTTGAAATTTCACAATAAATAAGAGCTATGCCCTCCCGTGAACAACAAGCCTCCGTGTTTGGGATAACAGATGGTGTGAATGTCGATGCCAACAATTCAACAGTTTCACCACCAAGTAATAAGATTGAATTGACCAAATATCCCTTAAGAATATGAGATAAGTGGATGCTTTGATTTAAGATAACAATGATAGCCAGTAATTCTCCAAAGTTTCAGTGCTTTTCAGAGATCATTTTCCCTTTTATTTATACCTTATTGCATTGTTGGGTTTTCCCCCCCAAAAGTTCAAACTTGTGGTACTCAAGGGAAAGGACCCAGCAAGAATTTATTTGTACACATAGGGAAAGACTAGACATTTCTTAAGAATTGTTGTACACAGTTATTTGTTTTGAAAACTTCTCCTAATGAAGGAAGTCTGAATTTTGTTTTATGACATCCAAGGGCATCATTCCAAATTCCTAAAACAAAATAGGTATCATAAATAACAGATTAATAAGTTGATAGAATATTTGAGCTGAAAGACTGTTTGGGGATGGAGAATAAACATTTATATAGTTCTGATGACATTGTACTAAATGCTCTTACAGATATTACCTCATGTGATTCTCACAACAAAATAGGTACTATTATTATCTCCACTTTATTAAGTATCTGATATAAGATTTGAAATCAGGTCTTCTTTACTCCTACTCTAGCACTCTAGCTACTGGGTCTGTACAGTCTGTATCACCATCTGTCTCTTGTGTAAAAGTAGAAAAATGTGGTCTAGATGATCTTAAAATTCCAAGAATTTAGTGACGGCAAAATATAATGCAAGGAAGAGAACACTGGTGCTAGAGGCAGAATACTTGGGTTTAAACTCTGCATTGATATTTATTATTATTCCCTATAGGAAACTCACTTCTTCCTGCTCTTTGGCTTTCTCAACTGTAAAAGGAGTTAGGCTTCCTGACCTCTGCTATTCCTTCTATTCCTAGAGCTATGAGCCCGTCATTAAAAATGGTTATTTCTTTAGCTAGAACTCCCTCCAAAAAAATAATAACAGTTAAAACACCATTGTACTCCAAGGTTTAGGCACAAGCTTGTCTGAACCAAGTTTGCCTCTTTGAACATTATTCCATATTCAATCATTTTATTTTGAATTCTTCCAAATCCAATTTATAATAGTTTGTCAAACTTGCTCCTACTTTTACATTCAGTATATTAATATAAGTGAGTTACTAGGTGATGAGTAGACATGAAGACTTCTTTTTTGGTTCAAATCTGGCATCAGACACTTTCTAGATGTATGTCCATGGTCAAGTCACTTAACTCTGCTTCAGTTTCCTCATTTGTAAAATGAACTGGAGAAGGAAATGGCAAATCACTGCAGTACATTTACATGAAAATCCCAAATATGATCACAAAGCATTAGATACAACTTAAAAAAATGATTGAAGAATAATGAAAGTCTTTGGTTAATATTTGGACATATAATGCTTATATTACAGAAATAATATGAACAAATGCTTATAATTGGTAATGTTTAAAAGGCATATGAAGGGGATAATTAGTAGAGTGGACTGACCAGGTACCCTTGTGTGGGTAAGATACACTTTTATAGGAGACTATGAAAGATCTTGAAGGTTGAAGACTGGATTTCAATCTGTAGGCAATAGAAAGTCATTGAATGCTTTTGAGCTAAATAAAGTGATTGGGAAGATGATGAAAGTGATTGTTCATGGAGATTAGTCTGTCATTTTGTAATGTACTTTGGAGATAAAGAATGACTGAACAGGGAGGTCAGTTACTATGATATAGCACCAGCCCAGATATAAAGTGATGAAGACCTAGACAAAGGTGATAACAATATAGATGAAGAGAGACAAAGGGATGGTTGCAGAAGATTTATGGAAAGTAAACTATTAGGAGCTGAAGGATATTTTTTAATTATGCTAATGACTGAATATACAAATTGAATGAGAAAACTGGGAAAGATGGCATGTTACTATTTGGTTCTTCTGATTTTATTATGTTAAAAATCAGAGGCATCTGGGTAATATTCAAAAAATTTCTTTTTTAATTTACATATATATCTTATAGAACTGTCTGAATTGTTCATTTTGACATTTAATTGAAGGCTATCTTGTATTAGAACTTTAGATTCTAGGGAGTACAACAAAGTGAAAAGAATGATGAATTTGTAATTACAGAGTTCAAGTTCAGATCCTAGAAGTTACACTTATTACTAATGTGAACTTGGACAACCATTTCATCCCTTTGGGCTTCAGTTTCCTCTTGTGTAAAATGAAAGTATTGAACTAAATGATTTCAAGGGTCTCTTGTAGTCTAATACCTATAATTCTATTATATAATAATATAATACTTATAATACCTATAATCCTATAATAGTTATAATTTAGAGTTTGGATAGCATTTCAGAGGCCATCCACTTCAACACACTCATTTTACAAAGGAGGAAAGTGAGATATAAAGACTTCAAATGACTTATTCAGAGTAATACAGGTAATAAGTAGCAAATTGAGAATCTGAGATTTCTCTATAACTGACCTATAATCTCCTGGCCGAGCCTATGTCACAGATTCATTTTGTATCCCTCTGTTTGGGAATTGTTTTTTTGTATAATAATTATATATGAACGAGTTATTCAAAAATATTTTGAATGGATAGATGAATATTGGATGGATGAATGGAGAGAGAGAAGGAAGACTAAGTGAGAGAAATGAAAATGACTTTCTCTGAAACTCTGTGTTATTATTATTAAATTATTTGTTTACTGATAGAGATGGAAATTCCTAGAAATATATTTCCTTGAGCTCACATGTGCTACTCTTCTCTCAGTTGATTTCCATTCTTGGATAAAGATTTTCATTATAATAAAAGTAACTATGGTAATGCACATTATCATTTGGACTCATGAAATCTTTACATAATCACAAGGATAGTAAAGGACTTTGACAATCATCTAGCCATAGGATCTCCAGCCTAGGTCCTTATCTTGGGTTGTTTATGACTCTCTGTTGTCCTTTGGAATCATAAGTTAGAACTCAGCTTTGCCACTTGCTATTCATCAGGGCACTTAATTCATTCATCTAATCTCAGTTTCTTCACATATAAAATAGGGATATTATTTTTGCTCCCTATTTCATAGATTGGGAGAAAATAATTTCATCAGCCAGGAAATTTCATATAAATGTGAGCTGTGCTATTTATTCAGACATGTGTACAATAAGTTTAACAAGACTTTGATAGAATATAAATCTTCAAGTACAGGAATTATTTCTTTGTGTTTCTATGCCCAGTAGTTAGTACAGGGCTCATCCCATAGTGGGTCATTAATAAATGCATGCCAGTTGATTGGGTGACTTGTGAGAGAATGCAAATATGTATGAATAAATCATATTAATTTTTTAAATGTAATTTTATTTTTAAAATAGCCTCCTACCCAATGAGGCTGTTCTAAATGTAAGAATACTTACAACATTCCTGGCAGATGGTCATTGAGCTTTTGCTTGATTATAAAATTTAACTGTTAACTGGCAATTTCAAGGAGGATGAACAGAATATTCCTGTTAATATATTAATCAGGGTAACCCAGAACAGTCATATGGAGCAGGGAAAGGGCATTTTAAATAATCATGCTACTGATCTGGCATACAATGATGGTGTTTATCTGAGATCAGTAAGGAAAAAAATGTACAGTTCTCATTGTGGTAGATGCAAAAATGGTCTTTATCAGTCCTGTTGACTTTGTGCAATGCTGAGAAACAATATAGGTATACATATGCTATGGGTATATACAAGCAACTATATTCTACATACATAGACAGAACTAAGCATTTGTCCAATTATCAATAAATCAACCTTTATCTCCCCCTTTTGTAAACTCTTCTTATGCTGTTATGGCCAATTTTACAAAATTACAAAATTTAACACTTTCTCCATATGTTGAATTTTATTATTTCTGGCTTATCACCTAACATATAAGGTCCTTGAGGAAAGGGTACATCTATTAAACATTTTTGTTTGTTTGTTCGTTTGGTGCTCTGCACCAAACCTCGTGCCTTTTTGAAAAATAATCTAGATCTATGATGTCATTGATATAGAAAACTCCCGGTGGGGGAAATTCCCTCTTCTGATACACATCAACAACTTTTCTGTAATTCTACTCTTAGAGTTGTCTGGTTAGTGAAAAAAGTGACTTTCCCATGATCATACAACTTTGAGTATCAAAAGCAGGCCTAGAACCCAGGTATTCTGCAAGATGATTGTCTACTATGTCATAGTACCTTCCAACTTGCACATGGTTTATAATAGCATGAGCTCTATAAATGCTTTTAAATTGAATTAATTTATTGAATGGTATTAGCATATATTCAAAATGATACAAAGCAAATAATTATAAACAAAGAACATATACCATAAATAATAAAAATGTGTAAATAATAATATAAAAATAAATAATACATAGAGAGCATTTACCTTCAAAAAGCTTACAATCTTGTGGGGAACACAAATTATAATTAAATTATTAGAAAACACTAAAGTACTCATTTATATCCTAGAGCTTGTATAATGCAATAGGCATTCAAAGAAGGTACATTTAAAAGGTGAGCTAGAATAAGGGGAGGAGGAGGGCTTGGAGTTAGAACTATCCAAAGCTGTTTGGAAAAAAGTGAGAAATAATCCTCACCTTCTTATAGAGTTTAAGATAATAAATAAAGCAGCTGTTCATTTGTAGCAAGCACAAGTTTGTCTACTCAAGCTGACATAAGGTCTCACTTAAACTATTCCTGAAGTTATGCACAAAGTGGGTCTCTTGGAGTCTTTTGTGGAAACTTGCTTCCTCTAGTTCCCGTAGCACTTGACATTCACCCTGCGGTGCCTTTTTGGTAAACAGTAGAAAGGTATGTGTCACTTTCAGCAAATTTCCCCATTACTGCATTCACATGTTAATAAGTTTCAAGTTTTTTTCAAGAGAGGAATTCACTGCATTGTACAGGCTCTCAGTTGGTTGCTTTTAATTACATTCTCACTGCTGGTTGCTTGCAAATAAGACTATGGGAAAAGTTGACCTTAATCTCATCATTTTGATGATTAAGGATTTGACTTACTCACCCTTGATAATGGCCTTGACAAAGCAGAGGATTTCATCAAGCCACAGAACTAAAGGCTTATAAAGGCAAAATCTGCACACTTTCAAGATGAGTGAAACCCTATCAATTGACCTAGTTTTGCTCTGTTTCTTTGCACACTATTGCTCAAACCAACAGTGTCATAAACCCAAGAAGCTGTTAAGATGATGATAGATAATATGACAGATCATTACAATGCACCTTAATTCTTTTAATAGTGAATTGGTCCTGAAAATAGTCTTCAACAATGCTATCTGATGTGAATTCTGACAACTAAAGAAAATGAAAGTCAAAGGCAAAGATGTCTTAGCCCTTTCCATGAGCTAAACAGCAGTTCTTAGCATTCTACTGAATAAGTTACTCTTTGAAGTTAGCTGATCTTCTTTAGAGGAAACAATTCTCTAGGAATTACAGAATACTAGAACTAGAAGGAATCTTAGGGATTATTTATTCTATTAAATAAAACCCTAAAAAATTGACTCTTTTATCTAGATCACACAGAAAATGGGGGACATGGCTAAAACTAAAATTCAGGTCTCCTTGCTCTTCCTTTTGTGGTCTCAGTTAAAATTGCATAGCCACTTGAGAAGGTACCCAACCTTTTTTTTTCATAAATAGCATTTCATTTTTTCCCAATTATGTATAAAAGTAGCTTTCAACATTTACTTTTTATAAAATTTTGAGTATCAAATTTTTCTCCTTCCCTTTTGCTATCCCCTTCCCCAGACAGCACACAACCTATTATTAATTATACATACGCAATCATGTAAACATATTTCCACATTAGTCATTTTGTGAAAGAAAAAACAGAACAAAAGGGAAAAAACACACCAAAAAAAGTAAAACTAGTATGTTTTGATCTTCATTCAGACTCCATAGTTCTTTCTCTGGGTGTGAATAGCATTTTCCATATGAGTGTTTTAGAATCACCTTGGATCATTGTATTGCTAAGAAAAGTTAAGTCAATCATAATTGATCATGTTGTTACCATGTATAATGTTTTCCTGGTTCTTCTCATTTCACTCAGCATCGATTCACTTAAGTCTTTGCAGATTTTTCTGAAATTCACATGTTCATCATTTCTTATAGAACAATAGTATTCCATTACATTCATATACCATACTTTGTTCAGCCATTCCCCAAAAAAAGAGCATTCCCTTTGCCACCACTAATAGAGCTATTATGTTTTTTGTACATGTGGGTCCTTTTCCCTTTTTTATGATTTCTTTAGGATACAGACCTAGTAATGGTATTGATGGATCAAAAGGGATATACAGCTTGTTTGACCTTTAGCCATAGTTCCAAATTACTTTCCAAAATGATTGGATCAAGTTCACAACTCCACCAACAATGCATTAGTGCTCCCATTTCCCCGCAGTTTCTCCAACATTTATCATTTTTTTACTTCTGTCACATTAATCAATCTGTTAAGTGTATGGTGGTAGTTCAGAACTGTTTTAATCTGCAGATCTCTATTAAATAGGGATTTAGAGCATATGTCTATAAATATCTTTGATTTCTTCAACTGAAAATGGCCAATTCATTGAGGACTTTATCAAAAATATTGTCTACAAAAATTGTTTCCCATTCTTGTTCCCATTCTTCTAATCTTGGTTGCAGTGATTTTATTTCTATAAAATCTTTTTAATTTAGTGTTATCAATATTATAATTTTGTATTTCATAACGATCTCTGTCTCTTGAGTACCCATAAATTCTTCCCTTCTTCATAGGTCTGACAGGTAAACTACTCCTTGTTCTTCTAATTTACTTATAGTAACATCTTTTATATTTAAATTATGTGCCCATTTTATCTTGGCATAGGGTGTGAGATGTTAGTTTATATCTAGTTTCTGCCATACTATTTTTTAGTTCTCCTAGCATTTTTATCAAATAGGGAGTTCTTATTCTGAGTTGAAGTCTTTGAATTTATCATCTAAACCTACTGAAAGTAGATCATTATAGTTATTTACTGTGTTTTGGTAATCTATTCCATTGATTAACAACTATTTCTTGGCCATGACCAAATAATTTTGCTGATTAACATTTTATAATAAAGTTTTAGATCAGATATGGTTAGGCCATTTTCCTTTTTTATTTTTATTTTTAAAAATTAATATTTTTTACTATTAATCTTGATATTTTTGCTCTTTTGTTCTTTCAGATGAATTTTGTATTAATTTTTTCTAACTCTAAAAATACTTTTAGTAGTGTGATTGGTATGACAAGCAAATTCATTTAGGTAGAATTGTCATTTTTATTATATTAGCTTGGCCTATGCAAGAACAATTGATATCTTTCCAAATGTTTATGTCTGACTTTGTGTTCTTATAGATCCTGAGATTGTCTTCTGACCTACTGGGTTACCTTTTATGCATTGTAGCTGCAACTTCATTTCCTCATGCATTTATTTATTCAATTAGCATTTGCTAAACTCTATGTTACAGGCAGGTGCTATGGATCCAAAGATAAAACAAAAATATTTCTTCCTTATGAGATTACAAGTATCCTAGTAGGAAAAATATCAGTAATGCATTTCTCTAATTGAACATTTGTACAATTTATGAATAACTAGCAAGTCTTTATTAATTATTTAAGAGTCTTTATTAGTTATTCCTCCCATATTATATGAGCAGCATGGTTAGATTTGAACTGCATCAGCCTCCATAAAGTATATCCTCCATCATCCCAAATCTCAGGAGATCATACACAAAATATTTAATAGCCACACTACTTAATCTTATAAGATTAAAAACATACCCAATAAAGAGAACAGCAAACATATAAGATGTAAGAAGGAAAGGAAAGAAAAGAATACCTTTGCATTTAATAAATAGAATTAGTTTTGGGTAGACCTTAGAATAGACAAGGTTATACTCAATATCCTCCTGTATGTCGTATAGAAAACAGATAAAAGTCTTCCAAGACAATTCCTTCATCTCATTCTTTCTTGTCCTCCATTTTCATCTTACTCAGAAATAGATTCTTTTTCAGCATTTCTCATGTTTTCAAGGATTTAGGGTAACCTGAAAACTCGAAGGCATATTGATTAATATATCTCTTTCTATCTGGAAATGAAGCTCTATAGGATTCTCAAGTATTTATTAAGTTCTATCTGCATTCTGCCTACCAGACATCTCTGCCCCATCCTCTTGAGGTCAATATGTTTAAAATCTAAGTTACACATTTCCCCCCATAAATGTGGTTCTCTTTTTGACTTTACTAATTTTTGTGTGTAGTGTCACCATTAACCTAGGGTCCCATGTTTGTAACTTTCTATTATCTTTGACTCCTTTTTTCTTTTTCATTTCTCTTATCTACAGACACCAATTTCTTTGCATTTAAATTCTACTATAAATAGCTTTTTATGGGTCCACTTCTTTAGGGGTTCACTATTCTCCATTCTCAATGCTACCAGTTAAGTGTAAATATGCATAAGAGGCAGCCCCTTTCATGGAGCAAGGGAAAAATTGGCTCTGATATTAAAAGATCAAGATTTGAATACCTGTACTAGTAACTCTGGGTCCATGAACAAGTTTCTTAATCTCACTGAATCTTAGTTTCCTCATCTTATAAAATGGAAATATTAACCTTGTAGAAAGTAGTTATTAAGCTCTCAAATGCTTTATAAATGTAAGTTTCTGTGTGAATTATCCACTATCTCATTGCCACCTTTATAGACTGTTACAATAACTTTCAATAAGTCATACTAACTGCAAAGTTCTATCACCTTCAAAACCCCAGTCCAATTTTTATACTACTGAAAGGTCAATCATCGTTCTGTATGAATCTAGCTAGTCACACAACTCCTCAGCACAAAAATCTTTAGTGACACCTAAATACAAAGCAAAAATGAAGCATCTTAATGTTTTGCATTCAAAACCATCTTACTCTGGTATCACTTTCCTTTTCCAAATACAAGTTGTTCCTTTCCATGTGACTATATTCTAGCTATACTGTACTATTATCTACTACATCCCTTATGCTTTCCTTTTCCCTCACAGTTGCTCATGTCATCTCCTTTGCTTATAGTCTTTCCCATCTCCCTTTGCCTAATAAATCCTTACACATCCTTTAAATCAGTTCAAATGTCAATCTTCCAAATAGCTAATCCCAATGCCTACTGTATGATCTTCCCATTTAGATCTCATTCAGAACTTTGTTTTGTAACTTCCAAAAATATTTGTGATGCATATTGAATATTATCAGTGTCTTTCCTTGCATTATTCACTTACCAGACTGTATTCTTATAAGGAAAAGAATACATGATAAATAATTCATTAAATTTATGTATTAAAATTGGTGAAGACACTGGGCTAGGCACAGTGATCCAGTATGTCATCCAGTGACTGCTGTAATCTGAGAGAGATTACAATCTAGTTGTGAAAATATAACATAAATACGTTTAAAATAATAAAACAATGTAAGAAATCAATTATAATTAAAGACATTTTGGGAGCTGTCAAGTAACAAAAATTACCAAACTAATAGTGCAGAAAATAAGTACAATAGTTGTTCAGAAGAGAAATTTTCTTTTTATAAGGCTGGAGTAGTCAGAGAAAACCTAAGAAATCTGAGCTGGGACTTAAGGGACTTGAATTGCTGTTAACAGGAAAAAAGCATCCCATGAAAGAGAAAGAGAATGTCTTTTATGACTTTTCAAGATCTTTCCACTAAGGGCACTTGCATTTAGTATATGAATGGAATATAATGGAATATGGTAAGAAATTACAAACATAAGGAATTCAGGGAAACATAGGAAAACAAATATAAATGGATGCAAAATGACATAAACAGCTCCATGAAAATGATAACAATCTCAATAATGTAGATGTAAACAATACTAGAAGTCAGTCAAACTTTAATTAGTTGTAGTAACCACTTTCAGGTCCAGGTAACATAAATTGCTTCTGTTTTAGAGATGACTATGTTATAGAATGTCATGTATGTCATGTAATAAAACCTACTCTGATAGCATATGTTGAACTGTTTTATTTATTACAAGACTGGTTCAGTGGGAGTAGAATATAATGGGAAATATAGTTTGGTTTGCTTTCTTAAGGCAACAAAATAATTTTTGAGAATATATATTTTGGTAAAATTAAGTCTTTCCTGCATTCATCAGTGAGTCAGTAGAGTTCCTTGTCTACTGTCTACTGCGTTTCATGTTGTCCATAAATGTGCATAAATTCCATGTGTCAATGGTCCCTAGAAAGATCTCTGAAAATCAATGCACAAAACCAGGAAGCTTGGGATATTATACTCTCTACCCTGGAAACAGAGTTCTATATTAACAAATAGTTAAAAACCAAGTAATAGGCTGGAGAAACAAATAAACATCAAAAAAATTCTGACTTTAGAAAGTTACTATAACAAAGAACATCAAAATACACACTCAGAAGAAGATAAAGTCAAAGCTCCTATAAACAAAATCTCTAAGAAAAAGAATTGAACTCAGTCCAATTTTAAACTCTTTCAAGTTTAAAAGGGATTTAAAAATCAAGTAATAGGAATAGAGGAAAATTTAGGAAGAAAAATGAGAGTCATGCAAAAGGAAATACAAAAGCTAATGAGAAGAATGCATTAAGAAGCAAATTGGCCAAATGGGAAAAGATACAAAATCTTACTGAGGTAAATAATTACTTGAAAATTAGAATTGAGCAAATAGAAACTAATGACTTTATGAGAAATCAAGAAACAACAAAACAAAATCAAAAGAATGACAAGATAAAAAAGCATGTGAACTATCTCATTGGAAAAACAACTGACTTGGAAAATAGATACAGGGGAGACAATTTAAAAATTATTGGTTCATGATCAAAAAAGAAAAAAAAAAACCTAGAAATCATCTCTTGAGAAAGTATCAAGGGAAACTCTCTTGATATTCTAGAACCAGAAGATAAAATAGAAAATCCACAAATCATCTTCTGAAAGAGATCCCCATATGAAAATTTCCTGGAATGTTACAGCCAAATTTGGGAGCTCCCAGATGAAGGAGAAAATATTGTAAGCATCCAGAAATAATTCAAGTATACTGAAGCCACAATCAGAATGACACAAGATTTAACAGCCTCTACATTAAAGGAACCAAGAACTTGGAATATAATATTCCAGAGAGTAATGGAGGTTGGATTAGAACCAAGAATCACTCATCCTGTGATACTGAGTATAATCCTTTAAGGGAAAAGGTGGGTACTCAATTAAATAAAGGACTTTTAAGCATTCATTATGAAAAGACCAGAGCTGAATAGAAAATTTGACTTTCAAATATAGGTCTCTGGAGAAACATAAGAGGGTCATCAGAAAAGGAAAATCATAAGGGACTTAATATATATTAATCTGTTGACATTCCCACATGAGAGGATGATACTTGTATCTCATAAAAAACTTTCATATTATTAGAAAATTAGAAGAAGCATATATGGACAGAAGGCATATGTGTTAGTTAAATGTGAAGAAACAATATCTAAAAAATTAAGAGGTGAGAAAAAATGTGAAAAGGAAAGGGAAATGTAGAATGATGTAAATTATCTGCCACAAAAGAGACAAAAAAAAGGTTTTTACAATGAAAGGGAAGGAGGTGGGGTTTTCATCAGAAATGACTCAAAGAAGAAATAGCATACATACTCAAAATAGGTAAAGAAATTTATTTTATCCTGTAGCAAAGTAGAAGGGAAATGGCACATGAGAAGGAGGAGGGTAATAAAAGAGAGGGCTTATTGGGGAAGGGGGTAGTCAAAAATAAAACACTTTTGAGGAGGGACAAGATAAAAGGAGAGAGAATGGAATAAATTGAGGAAATACAGTTAGCAATAGTAATTGTGAAAAGAATTTTGAAGCAAGTTTCTCTGATGAAGGTATCATTTATCAGATGTTTAGGGAACTGAGTCAAATTTATTTTTTTTAAAGCCATTCCCCAATTGACAAATGATCAAAATATGTGATATATGCACAAATCGGTTATAAAATCTTATACATGCCCTTTAACCTAACAATACCACTATTAGGCATATATTCTAAAAGAGATTTTAAAAAGGAAAAAGGATTGATATGTACAAAAATATTTAGAGCAGCTATTTTCTCATCAATTGGGGGGATTCTCATCAATTGAGGAATGGTAAATAAACTGTGGTAGGTGAGTATGATGGAATACTATTATTTTATAAGAAATGATGAGCAGGATGCTCTCAAAAAATCCTTGAAAACCTTCCATAACCTTATGCAAAGTGAAATAGACTGCATCCAAAGTAAGATCAATATTGTGGGATGATCAGCTATGAACGACTTAGCTATTTAGACTTTCTACTCTGGAGGACTTATGGTGAAAAAATGCTATCCATTCGCAAAGAAATAAATAATTGTGTCTGAATACAGATTGAAACACATTTTTAAACTTTTTTTTTTGAGGGTTTTTTGGGGAATGGAAATATTTATGTTTTTTTCATAAGACTTTTATAGAAATGTTTTGCATAACTTCACATACTCCTCAATGGGAGTGATAGGGAGGGAGAAAGGGAGAGAATCTGGAATGTGAAGGTTTAAAACAAATGTTAAAAAAAAAAAAAAAAAGACCTTTTACATCAAAATTGGAAAAATAAAATATTTTTTTAATTTTTTTCACATTAAAATGATTATACATTTTATATAATTTTAGATAACTATATCTTTAAGAGATTATGAGATCAAGATGTCCACTTAGAATGAGAATTCCACAGGCCACACATTTCTCAGCATATTACAATAACTAGAAGGTTGGACTTGGCATTAGGATGACCCGAATTTGAATTCTAACTCTAACACTTACTTGCTGTGTGATCCTAAATAAGTCATTTGACTTTTCTCAGCCTCAGTTTCTTCATCTATAAAATAGGAATCTTAAGGCATCTATTCCACTGTGCTATTATGAGAATCAAATGAGATAATCTATGCAAAATGCTTTTCAAATTTTAATGACTATATAAATGATTTATTACCATTTTATACTCCAAAATGTTATCATACTCAACAATGTCCTCTAATCAATAAAACTTGCAATTTTTCATTCTGTTTAACCTACTGGGTAGCAAAATAAAGCAACACATCAACAATATCACTGCTCTTCCTCACCCCAACCTGGATTCTTCCCTACTAAGTTTTCAGCTCCCTTGTATATCATCTTTCCCCATTATAATTTAAGCTCCTTGAGGACAAAGATTGTCTTTCCTTTGGTGTGTTTTTCATCATTTAACATAGTGGTTACCACACAGAAAGCCTTAATAAATATTTGTTTGTTTGTTTGTTTTTCTTTTGCCATGTTACCTAATTTAATTGTATGCATGGGCTCAATTCTTATCTTCAGCATATTTATTTTAAAGAATATAGGAGAATGACAATGTTGGTTTTACCTTTGCATCCTGAAGAATTATAGCAGATATCTGGTTCTGAAGAAATTCTTTTAGAATTGAAATAAATGAACACCACAGAAAATGAGGATTTAGTTGATTCTTTAGAAGATGGAGATTGGGAGGGATATCCAGAGGTTTCTATTTTTATTAAAAGCCAAATGCTCACATCTTCAAACTCTAATTTTAGGACTTCACAGCAACTTTTCAATTTTTAATCACAGACTTCTAATATTTTCCAGTGCTGCCAAATTAAACATCAACAGTTGTAAGGTCATCTGCAGATCACATGGCGAATAACCTTTAAGACTACTTGTTTCATAAGTAAACTAGAAATAAGGCAGGAGTCAAAGAAATGAAGTTTGGTTTTTGTGTATGTATATATGTGAATATATATATATATACATATATATATATACATAATGCATATACATATGTATAATACATACATGCATGCATATGTACATATATATATCCATGTGTATATACACACATACATACATACACATATATTATATGTAAGGTTCTGGTTAGCTTTCTGTAAGTCTTGGGATCAGCCTTCGTTTCAGCAAAGTAATCACCAATGAGAATAGCCAGGGATAAAGTCCAAATATCTTTATTGTCTCCTTCGCAGTCTGTCTCTGTAAAGGGCTAGAACTGAGCAAGTGCATTTGGATAATGGAGTAAGTGAGACTAATTGCTAATTGGAAGGTTCCCTGTTAACTTGTTTGAAGGTTGACCCTCCCCAGCTATTCTGTGCTGACATGATTGGTGGGACAAAGAAGGGGAAGTGATGTGTGTGGGAGGAGTAGGAGAAGGAAGAGGAAATTGAGACACTCACACTCAGTCTCTCGTGGCGTTTGAGGGAGGAAGGTGTGTGTGAGATTGCTAGACCTAATCCCCTGACCTCGCCCGTAAAAGATCAAGAATAAAGACATTTAGTGATCCTGACTCTGGCTGATTTCTGGGAAGACAGAGTTCCAGCATTCTGGCATCCATCTCCTGCTTTCTTTTGTTTTAGACCACAGGTGGTCGCACCATCCCTGACTTTTCAGGGAGGTGAGAACCCCAAAAAAGAGCTGATCATGCCCCCCCAACTTCTCAGGAGGGGAGATAAAAGCACTTCACATCCTCCCCAATATCTCAGGAAAGGAGATGAAAAGCACCAAAGGGAAGTGGGGATTGATAGCAGGTTTCTGGGTTGAAGGGTCTTATTAGAGACAAGTATGCACAAACCCATCAGCATGGGAGTTATTATACAAGCACATAGCAATAACGCAGAGGCTATTAGTGATGACTCTCCCCACAGTCAGTGCAGACTCGATGTGGTGTAACAAACAGGAATTGTAACTGCAAGTAGTGATATAACAAACAATATAAATCAACACAGTTTTGTAAAAGATTTCCACAAGTCCTAGAGAAGGAGGGCATGCAAACATCAGTCACACATACACCTTCTTCAGCAACCAAGAGATAATCCAAAACCAATCTATTGTCCATTGATTCACATGTTAGGGAATCCAATGATCCCCACAAGTTTTTGAAGTCCCACGTCAGTTTTTTTATATATTAGGGAATCCAATGATCCCTACAGGTTTTGAAGTCCTGCAACAGTCTTATGATGCCTAAGAGAATCCAATGATTCCTGAGGACTTTCAAGTCCTACAATAGCCTTATCATGTCTCAGAGAATCCAATGATTCCTGAGGGTTTTCAAGTCCTATAACAGTCTTATCACATCTCAGAGAATCCAATGATTTCTGAGGATTTTCAAGTCCAACAATTTTTGATGTCCATGAGTCAAATGCCATAACTGCCAGGTTCTTTCAGTGGTGGGCACAGTCAGCAATGGAACCACCCGATGTTTCTTGGGTTTTCTCTTTAGTTTCTGCTAAGTCTCTCTCCGATTGGACAAGGCAAATACGGCTCGTTGGCACCCATCTGATTCCTTCTCCATCTGTGGAGATACAAACAAACCCTCTCCCCCAAGCAGTTAGCCTATCTGGTCCCTTCCATTCACCACTTTCTGGGTCTCTCCATATCACCTGGTGATTATCTAAAGACAGTGGAGCTGCTCGCACTGGTGGGTTATAAAACATATCTGCTGGAGCCAGTGCATCTTTGTCATGTCTCCTTGCCTGGGGCTCTGCTAGCTTTCTGGAGGCCTTCCAGAATGGGTCTTAGTTTCAGTGAAGGAATGCAGGAGAGCCAGAACATTGGTCTCTATCTTGAAGTTGTCTCTATCTTGAAGTCTGTCTGAGTCTGAGAGCTTGAGCTCCAGCCTCCAGTCCTCTCTTTGTTTTCTTTCCTTCTGCCTGAGTTTGTCCCCAGTTTATATTCTCTATTACAGTTACATCATTGCAGTATACTGAGTATAATAAACCAATCATTATATCACTAGGGCAATCATACTGAATTAGAGAACTCACATGCTAAACTAGATAACCATTGCCTTATCAATTTCACTGAGTTAAGACCTTGTGATAGGACTAAATCAATCATACTGAGCCTTAAGTATATTTCTCCAAAGATCCTGCTCTTTACAATTATATATCTATATGTATACATATAAATGTATGTATTTCCCCATATTTAAGTAACTGGAATCAATTTATATGTTGAAGACACGTTAAGGGACTATAGTGTGATTTTAGGAGGGACAAATTTTCTCTAAAACTATAATGTTTGAGACCTCAGATATTCAGGAAATTGACTTTCTTGGCACTAAAATATCCAATATGTCAAAACAGTTCTAGAAATGTGTGTGTGTTGATTTTTGCTAATCTTGTCAGTAAAATATGTTTCAATGAGATTCTGCTCAAAACAGCTAGGAGAATTTGTAGTAAGCACATTTCGCTTCTTTTGTGTAGTTCAGTTATTTGAGCCATGTCTGACTCTTCCTGACTCCATTTGGGGTTTGCCTGGCAAAGATACTGGAATGGCTTGCCATTTCCTTATCTAACTCATTTTACAAATGAGGAAAATGAGACAAATAGGGTGAAATGACTTGCCCAATGTTTTAGACCTGATTTAAATTCAGGACTTCCTGACTCTAGGCCCAACACTCTATCCATGTTGCTACCTAACTGCCTTATTCAGTCTGTAAGAACTTATATGTGTGTGTGTGTGTGTGTGTGTGTGTGTGTGTGTGTGTGTGTGTGTGTGTATGTATGTGTGTGCATATATATGTATGTATGTTATACATCTCTTCAATGAGTTCACAAGTTTTCAAGTCATATACTTATACATGTTACGTAAATGTAAATGTCTTATAATGGTGAGCCATTTTATTGTAATCAATTTTATATCTCTCCAGTAAATGAGAAAATTTTAATACTAATATATAATTAAGCAAACTGAGATACTGCCCAAAAAGCATTTTACTAATATTTGAAGCTTCAGTCTAGAACACAAATGTTATTCTGTTGTGCTCCAGACTCAAGTGGAAGGAAAGAGAATATCATTAGATCAGTAAGGCTTGTGCCACTCAAACAGAGATAAATGAAATGAGGAAAACCAATAAAAAGTTTAGGATGGCTACTGCCAAAAGAATGAAAATAGTGAGGAAATATCTTAAAGTCTACAAATTTTATTTCTGTTAACATTGACATGCTTCATAGTAAAGATTTCACTGCAGTCCTTATTGCCACATATTTTATTTAATGCTTTGTAAAGTTTCCTTGTTAAGTATAATCAGTGGGGAAAGCATTGAATTGGGAATAAGGACTTGGATTTGAAAGAGAGCATTACCTACATGACAATGTTTGTTTTATGATTTTTTTGTTTTGTTTTGTTTTGTAAAATGAAGAGTGATTTTGTCAGATCATACCTAGGATATTGCATTCATTTCCATGTATCATATTTTATGATAAGCTGAAAAGGTACTACATTCATAATGCTGCAAGGCCATGGGTTCCTACCTTATGAAAAGCAATTGAAAAAACTGGAGAAAGAACAGGGAAAAATGAATACACAAGAGAAGATGGTGGTTGTTTTTTAAGAACTTGAAAGATTGCTACATAAGACAAAAATTAGGTTTATTCTGCTTGCCTGATAGGGCAAAACTAGCATTAATGGTTAATTACAAAGAAGTAAATTTGGGTTTAATAACAAAGAAAAGTTGCAGATGATTACAACAATTCAGTTTTAGAGGTAACCTTTGGAATACATAAGCAAAAGCTGGCTGATCCCTTGTCATATGTGTTACAATGGAGATTCTTTTCCCATATAGGCTCTACAAAAGAGTCACTGGGGTCCCTTTTACTTTTAGAATTTTGTTTTCTTGTCAGTTGATATTTAGTTCCCTTCTAACTCTAAACCAATATTCTTATGCCCGCCATACATCTGTTCATTGTACTTTGGGTCACTCAATTTTGATCTAGTAAAGACTGAGGCATTTCATAATTTATAAGATAGACATACAGCACCCTGGGAGAATATTGGTTTCTGAGTTTGGGGTTTTGTTGTAGTGAGCAATTTGGGATCATTGAAAGGGCTATTCAATTTCCCAAAAGTGTTCCAACTATTCTGCTGAACAGAACTGCAGCCAAATGGAAACCAATAAAGGCAACATTTATTGGCTTCTGTACCACAAAATGACTCCATTATTGTTAGATTATATGGCAAAGTCCATATTACAATAAGGCTTTAGTGAATACTTGAAGAATGAATGATTCTAGATAGATGAATTTTCCAGATGTCCTATTTAACTCTTTTAAATTCCAATATCTTGTTTATTTTAACTGTTTGGGATAAATCATGATGTATTTCTTCTAATGACTTGGGGTCAACACTATGAATATTAATTATCATATCCAATGATTATTTTATACTAAAATCTTATTCCTCAAGACAACAGAAGACAACCTCTGAAGAGTTCTATCATATTGGAAATATTTTAAATATAATCATTATCATTAGAGGAGCCATTGGTTACATGGTTAAGTGGGATAATATTTCTAAAGCACTTAGTTTAATTCTTGGCACATAGTAGGCACTTAATAAAGCCTTTTCTTTCCCTCCTAAATAATGTGGTTATTCAAACTTTTCATTGTCTTGATTGACTTCCTGTGGATATATACCAACTTTACAACATCCTTCTTAAAATGTGACCTCAAAACAATATTTCATGTGTGGCCTAACTTGTGTACAATGCAGGGAGACCATTGTGTCCCTTACTCTTTACCTCTATTAAAGTATTCAGTTACCCAGTATAGTTCCCTATTATTTCTGGGATCACATATACATTCCTATTGTCCATTTAAAGGTCTTTTCAACCTATCCCCAACCTACTTTTCATATATATTTCCCTTTGCCTACTCCATAATTCAAGCAGGCCTTCTTGTTCTGTGCCATGCATGATATTTTATTTCTCTTCTACAGAGAATATAATCTTTGCACAGGCCATCTCCTATCCTTGGTATCTACTCTTCCCTCATCTCTTTATTTTCTTCATATCAGGTCAAAAACTACCATCTACATGAAGCCTTTTCTGATCCTTGAAACTGCTAATACCTCCCTCATACACAGATACACATAGATATCACCTTATATCTACTTTGTAAATAAAGATGCAGATTATATGTTGGCTCTCTTGATAGCTTGGTAAAAAGGAACCATTTTGCCTTTATATTCATATCCTCAGCATTGGGGAAATGTCTGACATGTAATAAGCACATAATACATATTTGTTGATTGATTGATTTTTATTAAATCCTAAAATTGCATAAGCATTTTAAAAAATCAGTCCATACATATGGCTAATACTGAGCTTACAGTAAATTATTCTCTATCTTTTCTCACATGATCTACTTTAATAATATATCTCTGCTGCCTTATATATGTGAAAGGGATTCTTTGAATTTAAATATAGAACTTTACATTTATCTTTATTAAGTTTCATATTCTCATTTTTATCTAATTTAACTTATTAAATTTATTTTGTGATATCTAGATATTTGATAACCGTGCTTTTTATATTGTCATATAAAACAGGCTTCTTAAGAAATATTGACCGGGCAGCTAGGTGGCGCAGTGGATAGAGCACCAGCCCTGAATTCAGAAGGACCCAAATTCAAATCTAATCTCAGACACTTAACACTTCCTAGCTGTGTGACCCTGGGCAAGTCACTTAACCCCAGACTCAAGGGGGGGAAAAAATATTGACCATGCAAAAATTTCAAGTGAAGTAATTAAAAAAAAATAAAAAATCAAATGAAGGTGGCCTAGCTGTTGTACCTGATCTAAAACTACATTACAAAGCAGCAGTCACCAAAACCATTTGGTACTGGCTAAGAAATAGACTAGTTGATCAGTGGAATAGATTAGGTTCATAGGACAAAATAGTCAATAACTATAGCAAGCTAGTGTTTGACAAGCCCAAAGATGACAACTTTGGGGATAAAAATTCACTATTTGACAAAAACTGCTGGGAAAACTAGAAATTAGTATGGCAGAAACTAGACATGGATCCACAAAACACTATACACCAAGATAAGATCAAAATGGGCTCATGATTTAGGCATAAAGAATGAGATTATAAATAAATTAGAAGAACATAGGATAGTTTACCTCTCAGACTTATGAAGGAGGAATGAATTTTTTTTTTATTTTATAATTATAAAATTTTTTGACAGTATATATGCATGAGTAATTTTTATTTATAACATTATCCCTTGTATTAATTTTTCCAAATTATCCCCTCCCTCCCTCTACTCCCTCCCCTAGATGACAGGCAATCCCATACATTTTACATGTGTTACAGTATAACCTAGATACAATATATGTGTGTAAATCCAATTTTCTTGTTGCACGTTAAGTATTAGATTCCAAAGGTATAAGTAACCTGGGTAGATAGACAGTAGTGCTAACAATTTACATTCACATCCCAGTGTTCCTTCTCTAGGTGTAGTTGTTTCTGTCCATCATTGATCAACTGGAAGTGAGTTGGATCTTCTTTATATTAAAGATATCCACTTCCATCAGAATACATCTTCATATAGCAATGAGGTGTACAGCGATCTTTTGGCTCTATTCATTTCACTCAGCATCAGTTGATGTAAGTCTTTCTAAACCTCTCTGTATTCATCCTGCTGGTCATTTCTTACAGAGCAATAATATTCCATAACATTCATATACCATAATTTACCCAATCATTCTCCAATTGATGGACATCCATTCATCTTCCAGTTTCTAGCCACTATGAAAAGAGCTGCTACAAACATTTTGGCACACACAGGTCCCTTTCCCCTCTTTAGTATTTCTTTGGGATATAAGCCCAGTAGTAGCACTGCTGGATCAAAGGGTATGCACAGTTTGATAACTTTTTGGGCATAGTTCCAAATTGCTCTCCAGAATGGCCGGATTCTTTTACAACTCCACCAAGAATGTATTAGTGTCCCAGTTTTCCCACATCCCCTCCAACATTCATCATTATTTGTTCCTGTCATCTTAGCCAATCTGACAGGTGTGTAGTGGTATCTCAGAGTTGTCTTAATTTGCATTTCTCTGATCAGTAGTGATTTGGAACACTCTTTCATATGAGTGGATATAATTTCAATTTCATCATCTGAGAATTGTCTATTCATATCCTTTGACCATTTATCAATAGGAGAATGGTTTGGTTTCCTATAAATCACAGTCAGTTCTCTATATATTTTGGAAATTAGACCTTTGTCAGAACCTTTAACTTTAAAAATATTTTCCCAATTTGTTACTTCCCTTCTAATCTTGTTTGCATTAGTATTGTTTGTACAAAAACTTTTTAGTTTAATGTAATCAAAATCTTCTATTTTGTGATCAATAATGATCTCTAGTTCTCCTTTGGTCATAAATTCCTTTCTCCTCCACAGGTCTGAGAGGTAGACTATTCTCTGTTCCTCTAATCTATTTATGATCTCATTCTTTATGCCTCAATCATGGACCCATTTTGATCTTATCTTGGTATATGGTGTTAAGTGTGGATCCATATCTAATTTCTGCCATACTAATTTCCAGTTTTCCCAACAGTTTTTTTTTTTTCAAATAATGAATTTTTATCCATAATGTTGGTATCTTGGGGTTTGTCAAACACTAGATTGCTATAGTTGTACACTATTTTGTCCTTTGTACCTAATCTGTTCCACTGATAGACTGATCTATTTCTTAGTCAATACCAAAAGGTTTTGGTGACTGGTGCTATATAATATAGCTTTAGATCAGGTACACCTAGACCACCTTCATCTGACTTTTTTTTCATTAGTTCCCTTGCAATTCTCAACCTTTTATTCTTCCATATGAATTTTGTTGTTATTTTTTCTAGGTCATTAAAATAGTTTTCTTGGGAATCTGATTAATATAGCACTAAATAAATAGATTAGTTTGGGGAGTATTGTCAACTTTATTATATTCGCTCAGCCTATCCAAGAGCACTGAATGTCTTTCCAATTATTTAAATCTGACTTTATTTTTGTGGCAAGTGTTTCATAATTTTGCTCATATAATTCCTGACTTTTCTTTGGTAGATGGATTCCCAAATATTTTATACGCTCAACATTTGTTTGGAATGGAATTTCTCTTTGTATATCTTGCTGTTGCATTTTGTTGGTGATATATAAAAATGCTGAGGATTTATGTGGATTTATTTTATATCCTGCAACTTTCCTAAAATAATGAATTATTTCTAATAGCTTTTTAGCAGAGTCTTTAGCAGGTTCTCTAAGTATACCATCATGTCATCTGCAAAGAGTGATAGTTTGATTTCCTCATTTCCTACTCTAATTCCTTGAATCTCTTTCTCATCTCTTATTGCCAAGGCTAGCATTTCTAATACAATATTGAATAGTACCTTTTTACACTTCTGATCTTACTGGGAAAGGTTCCAGTTTATTTCCATTGCATATTATGCTTACTGATGGTCGTAAATATATGCTCCTGATTATTCTAAGGAATATTCCATTTATTCCTATACTCTCAAGCGTTTTTAGTAGGAATGGATGTTGGATTTTATCAAATGCTTTTTCTGCATCTATTGAGATGATCATATGGTTTTTATTAATTTGACTATTAATATGGACAATTATACTAATAGTTTTCCTAATATTAAACCAGCCCTGCATTCCTGGTATAAATCTTACTTGATCAGAGTGTATTATCCTGGGGATGATTTTCTGAATTCCTTTTGCTAACATTTTATTTAAGATTTTAGTGATCAATATTCAATAAGGAAATTGGTCTATAGTTTTCTTCCTCAGTTTTCAATCTACCTGGTTTAGGTATCAGTACCATGCCTGTGTCATAAAAGAAGTTTGGTAGAACTCCTTCATCCCCTATTTTTTCAAATAGTTTATATAACATTGGGGCTAATTGTTCTTTAAATATTTGGTAGAATTCACATGTAAGTCCATCTGGCCCTGGGGATTTTTTCCTGGGGAGTAGATTAATAGCTTGTTCTATTTCTTTTTCTGAAATGGGACTATTTAAGCAATTTATCTCCTCCTCTGTTAATCTAGGAAGCCTATATTTTTGGAGGAAGTCATCCATTTCACTTAAGTTATCAAATTTATTGGCATAAAGTTGGGCAAAGTAATTCGTTATTATTTCTCTAATTTCCTCTTCATTGGTGGAAAGATCCCCCTTTTCATTTGTAAGACTAACAATTTGATTTTCTTCTTTCCTTTTTCTGATCAGATTTACCAAAATTTTTTCTATTTTATTGGCTTTTTTCATAAAACCAACTCTTGGTTTTATTTATTAATTAAATAGATTTTTTTTTTCAATATTATTGATTTCTCCTTTTAATTTTTGTATTTCAAGTTTGATTTTTGGTTGGGGGTTTTTAATTTGGTCTTTTTCTAGCTTTTTAAGTTGCAGGCCCAATTTATTAATCTTCTCTTTCTCTATTTTGTGCAAATAAGCCTCTAAAGATATAAAATTTCCCTTTATTACCACTTTAGCTGCATCCCACAGATTTTGGTATGATGTCTCATCATTGTCATTATCTTGGGTGAAATTATTAATTGTTTCTATAATTTGCTGTTTCACCTAGTCATTCTTTAGGATGAGATTATTCAGTTTCCAATTACTTTTTGGTCTATTTACCCCTAACTTCTTATTGAATGTAGTTTTTATTGCATTATGATCTGAGAAGAAGGCATTTACTATTTCTGCCATCCTGCATTTAATTTTGAGATCTTTATGTCCCAATATATGGTTAAATTTTTGTAGGTTCCACGAACTGCTGAGAAGAAAGTATACTCCTTTCTATCACCATTCAGTTTTCTCCAAAGATCTATCATACCTACTTTTTCTAATGTTCTATTTACCTCTTTAATTTCTTTCTTATATGTTTTGGGTTTGATTTGTCTAAATCTGAGAGTGCAAGGTTGAGATCTCCCACTATTATAGTTTTACTGTCTATTTCTTCTTGCAACTCTCTTAACTTTTCCTTTATGAAGTTAGATGCTATACCACTTGGTGCATATTTGTTTAGTATTGATATGGCTTCATTGTCTAGGCTACCTTTTAGCAGGATATAGTTTCCTTCCTTATCTCCTTTAATTAGATCAATTTCTGTTTTTGCTTGATCTGAGATAAGGATGGCTACCCCTACTTTTTTGGCTTTACCTGAAGTATAAGAGATTCTGCTCTAACTTTTTAACCTTTACTCTGTATGTATCTCCCTGCTTTAAGTGTGTTTCCTGTAAACAACATATTGTGTATGGTTCTGACTTTTGATCCAGTCTGCTATCCGTCTCCATTTGATGGGAGAGTTCATCCCACTCGCATTTACAGTTAAAATGACTAATTCTGTATTTCCTGCCATCATATTATCCCATGATTATGATTTTTTCCCTTGACCCCCCTGAACCCCTTCCCCAATAATTAATTTATAGACCCCACTTGTGATGCACAGCCCTCCCTTTTTAGTATCCCTCCCCCCTCCTTCCAAATCCCTTCTCTTTTCTTGTACCCTTCCCTTATTCCCCTTTTCCTTTTTCCTTTTCCTCTCCCCCTTTTTAATGAGGTGAGAGAGAATCCCCTGAAAAACAAATATGTCAGTTATTTACTCTTTGAGCCTACTTTGATGAGAGTAAGATTCACACAATGTTTCATCCCCTCTCTAAATTCCTTCTGATGTGGTATATTTTTCTATGCCTCTTCCTGGGATGTAGTCCCTCTTTTTATCACTCCTTCCCCTTTTTCTGATACTACCCCCTTCCCTTTACTACTCCCACTTTTTTATATCAGTAAAATCAAATTATCCATGCGGACTTTTTATCCACAACAAAGATACAGTTCTCAAGAGTTCTTTTTACCTTTTTCTGTTTCTCTTCACTCTTGTGGATGTAGATCAAATTTTTTGTTTAAGTCTGGTTTTTTTTCTTAGAAACAAATGGAATTCTTCTGTTTCATTAAATGACCATCTTCTTCCATGGAAGAAAATGCTAAACGTAGATGGATTGTTTATTCTTGGTTGCAAACCTTGATCTTTTGCCTTTTGGAATATCAGGTTCTGGGCCCTTCGATCTTTTAATGTGGAGGCAGCCAGATCTTGAGTAACCCTTATTGTGACACCTTGATATTTGAATTGTTTTTTTTTCTAGCTGCTTGCAATATTTTTCCTTTGTTTGGTAGTTCTGCAGTTTAGCCACAATATTCAGTGGGGTTCTTTTTTCAGGGTCTTTTTCAGAAGGTGTTAAATGAATTCTTTCATCACCTATTTTCCCTTCTGTTTCTTTTATCTCTGGACAGTTCTCTTTGATGGTTTCCTATAAAATAGAATCTAGGCTCTTTTTTTGGTCATAGTTTTCAGGAAGTCCAATGATCCTCAGATTATCTCTCCTAGATCTATTTTCCAGGTTTATAGATTTTCCCAGTAAGTATTTGACGTTATTCTCTAACTTTTCTTTTTTTTTTGTTTTGTTTGACTGATTCTTGGGTTGTCAATGAATCATTCATTTCTATTTGTTTCGTCCTGATTTTTAATGCGTTATTTTCTTCATTCACGTTTTTTAGTTCTTTTTGTATATGCCCAATTGAGTTTTTAAATGAATTATTTTGCTCTATTGAATTTTTTTCCATTTTGCTAATTTTTTTGGAGAGGGTTTTTCTTTTTCCAACTCAGAAATCCTATTTTCTTGAGAATTTTTTATCTTTTCCAATTCAGAAATCCTACTTTCCTGTGATTTTTTAACCTTTTCTAATTCACAAATTTTGTTTCCCTGCATCTCCTGTGAATTCTTTATTTTTTCCAACTCAAATTTCATAACGTTATTATTCTCTGTCATAGATTCTCTTTCCTTTCCCCATTTTTCTTCAAAATCTCTTAACTTTTTAATAGTCTCTTCTAGGAGAGAGTTATGTGATGGGGGGCAGGTATCATTCCCCTTTAGGCTGTTATCTGCTGATTCTCTGATATTAACTCCATCAGGGTTGGATATCCGCTCTTTCTCTGTGTAGAAGGAATCAATGGTTCTCTTCAGCTTTTTATTCATGGTTAAAAATCTTTTTGGGTCTGTCCTTGGGGTAAGAAGTTTATTTATTTATTTATTTAGTAGCTTCTTCCCAAACTGGATGCATGCAGCGGCTCCTGTGTCTGAGCTAAGAGATGGCTCTGGCAGAGAGTTCCCCTCCCCCTCCTTAGAAGTACCTCAGAGATGATTAGTAGAACTGCGCTGTGAGGATTGCCCAGTGAAGGACCCTGTTCTGTGTCCTAGCAACTTCCCTGAGGTTTAAGACTGAACAGTAAAGACGACACAAAGCCCAGCCAATGTGTCCTGTGGGGCATGGATATCAGCAGCTGACATGAAAAGCCCCTGCGCTCAAACTGGAAGTGTCTGCCCAGAAACCACAATCCCTATTTCAAAGGTTCCCCTTCTCTGGGACTTTGGTGGCTGAGTTCCACAGTCTCCAGCCAAGCCCAGCACTATGTGGATTAGATATTGCCTCAGGCTGTGTCCCAGCTGTTTAGGCCTTAACTACCCCAAGGTGAAGCCCGGACAGCAGAAAGCTGCTGCACAGTCCTGTCGAGATCTGTTAGGTCACTTCCAGATTGGGGTGGTTCTAGTATCTGGCTTTATATTTTAAAGTGGCTTGATTTCTCTTCTGAAATGCTGTTTTTATAAGCAGAGAAGAGCTAACAGCCTGTGCCAGATTCCTCTATCTCAGTGGCTTCTCTGATCCCAGAGTTCTCCCCAGCCTGATCGGCACAGTGTGCTAGCACCTAACCATCTCTGCTGGCCTTTTTTCTTCCTCCCCTTAGAACTGACCTTTTCTGTTGAAACTCCAGATTCTCTTTAGTTGGTACATTGTGCTTCCAATCCTTGTGGTTTCTATCAGTCCAGCGTTATTTTTGAGGCTGATTTAACTAATTGGTAATGAGGGAAGAAGGGAGCTTACAGATTCGCGTGTATCTTCTCCACCATCTTGGCTCCACCAGGAGGAAAAAATTTGTGACCAAAGAAGAAATAGAGATCCTTACTGATCACAAAATAGAAAAATTTGATTATATCAAGTTAAAAAGCTTTTGTACAAATAAAACTAATGCAAACAAGATTAGGAGGGAAGCAATAAACTGAGAAAATATTTTTATAGTTAAAGGTTCTGTTAAAGGCCTCATTTCTAAAATATATAGAGAATTGACTGTAATTTATAAGAAATCAAGCAATTCTCCAATTGATAAGTGGTCAAAGGATATGTTGACTAAGATGACAGGAAAAGATAATGACAAATGTTGGAGGGGATATGGGAAAACTGAGACACTGATGCTTTATTGATGGAGTTGTGAATGGATCCAACCATTCTGGAGAACAATTTGGAACTATGCTCAAAAAATTATCAAACTGTGCATACCCTTTGATCCAAGAATGTTATTATTGTGATTATATCCCAAAGAGATACTAAAGAAGGGAAAGGGACCTGTATGTGCCAAAATGTTTGTGGCAGCCCCTTTTGTAGTGTCTAGAAACTGGAAATTGAATGGATGCCCAACAATTAGAGAATGATTGGGTAAATTGTGGTATATGAATGTTATGGAATATTATTGTTTTGTAAGAAATGACAAGCAGGATGAGTACAGAGAGGTTTGAGGAAACTGATGATGCTAAGTAAAATGAGTGGAGCCACGAGATCATTATGCACTTCAACAACAATACCGTATGAAGATGTATTCTGATGGAAGTGGACATCTTCAACAATGAGAAGATCCAATTCAATTTCAATTGATCAGTGATGGACAGAATTACCTACACCCAGAGAAAGAACACTGAGAAATGAATGTGGACTACTTACAATTTTGTTTTTCTTCCCAATTCACCTTTCTAAATCTGATTTTTCCTGTGCAAGAAGAGAACTATATGGATGTATACACATATATTGCATTTAAGATATACTTTAACATGTTTACCATGTATAAGACTGACTGCCATCTAGGGAAGGGGGTGGAAGGAGAGAAGGGAAAAATTGAAACAGAAGTGATTTCAAGGGACAATGTTGAAAAATTACCCATGCATATGTTCTGTCAATAAAAAGCTACAAAAAAAAAAAAAAAAAGAAAGAAATGTTGACCATGATGATAGAATGTTAACTCCTTGAGGGTAGTGACTCATTTTTTTTACATATTTGTGAGTTCAGTGCTTACCACATTGGTAAGCATAAAATAGATGCTTAATAAATGTTTATTGATTAAATGATCAATAATGCCAAAATAAAACTCTATGCTACATTAAAAGAGATCTTCCTTTAGGAAGGAAATGTAGTGTCACACAAGTATAAAGAGATTTAAATCATAGAGAGAAAACAAATTAGTATTCTTCCAATCTCGAAAGTATGGTTCCTATTTATTGAAGGAAATATTGTTATTATCATGACTAGAGATTGTGCAAAGCTTAAAGTCTTATCATGTACCAGCAACGTAAGCAAAAGAATCAATAAACACCCATTTATTAACCATCTATTATGTGTCAAACCCCATCTGATCACTGCATTGACATAGTAAAAAAGACCTTGATGTTAGGAAAGATTGAAGGAAAAAAATCAAAGGAAACAGTAGAGGTTGAGATGGATAGATAATGTCATGGAAACAATGAACATGAACTTGTACAAACATTGAGAGACAGTGGAGGATAGAAGGGCCTGGCATCTTATGGTCACGAAGAATTGGACAGAATCAAACAACTGAAGAACAATAAAAATGTGCCAAGCACTATGTTAGACACCAGAATGAAGAATGAAACAATCTCTATTTGTAACAAGCTTATATTATAATGAGGGAGACAAGATATGTGTGTGTGTGTGTGTATATATATATATATATATATATATATATATATATATATATACTGCCTATATATAAAAGTAAACAAATACAATGAAGAAATGTGCCAGAAGATCAGTAAAGGTTTTATGCAAAAGATAGTGCTAGAAGTACATCTTAAAGAAAATGAAGAATTCAATGAGGTGGATATAAACAGGGAATATTTTCCAGACATGGGAGCTCCAGTTAGAGGAACCATATTCTCTCCCACTTAATATTCCTTAGTTATTACCTAGCCTAGCCACCTAATTCATATAATCATCAGGGACCCTCCAAAAGAAAAGGAAGTTACCTCAATTTGTCATACCTTAGGAATAATAGAAGAAATGGATCTCTTCATTTATATGAGAAAAAATATGCTGTACGTATGACCATTAGCACTTAATTTCCCTGGCCCCTATTTGTAAATATATTTTGAGTTAACATTGAACTATTGGGCAATTTACACATAAAATAATGGAAACTTTAAGGTATTCACCATAACTCATTTATTTCCTAACAATAGAGATATGTTTACATGAGAAGCATAAAAAGGAGCAACTATTCAGAAACAATAATTGAGATCAAGGCAAATTTTGCAAGTTAATGTTTCTTGCTATCAATAACCAGAGAAAGAATCTACTGAGTCTTGGATATAGATTGAAGCATTTTTTTAAACTTTTTTTTGAGGATTTTTTGGGGGGTGAGATTTATATTTTCTTTCACAACATGACATATAAAAATGTTTTGCATAACTTTATATGCATCTTTTTAGTGGGGAGGTGGGAGTGGAGAGGAAGAGAGAGAACTGAGAATTCGAAAGTTTTGAAAGCAAATATAAGGGCAGCTAAATTGTGCAAGGGATAGAGTACTGGCTCTGGATTCAGGAGGACCTGACTTTTAATCTTGCATTGGATTAGTTTAGATAGCTATGTGACCCTGGGTAAGTCACTTAACCCCAATTGCTTTGTCAAAAAAAAAAAAAAAAAAAAAAAGCACATGTAAAAACATATTTTTACATGTAATGGGGATAAATAAAAATGTTAAAGACAAAAGAAAAATACTGTTTCTTCTATTAGTTATTATAGTCTCTTATAGTAGAAAGAAAGGAAGCATGGCATAGTGGATAAAAAGTAGCCTTTGGAATCAGGAAAACCTAGGTTCCAAAATTCTAACTATATAACAATAAGCAAGTTCCCTAACCTTTCTGTGCTCTAGAAAATTCTTCTCAGACTATAAATTACAGAGAAGTCACAAATCTATATCACTGGAGGGAATTTCCACACCAAGAATCCTCCAAATGTTCAAAAAAATCATTCATCTAAACCTTCCTCTTCTTCCTCTCCCTCTGCCAAAAAAATAAGATTGAAAAGAAAATTGAAAGTACTCAGCATAGAGATGGACAGTATGGCATAATAGAAACAGGACTGACTTGGAAAATAGGACAACTGAATTCCCTGATGTTGTCTGCACTTATCTCTATAACCTTGAATTAAGCCACTATCTGAGGCTCAATGTTTTCATGTGGAAATGGACATATGATTTTTCTACTAATCTAATTTTATCAAATTAGAAGTATAGATCAAAGGGCTTCATAAAAATGTATTACATATTTAAATGTTTTCTGCTGTCACTTGGGCATAGGCAGAAATTATAGGATCATGGATTTAAAACTAAAAGTAACCTCAAAGATCATTTAATCTACCTTCCTCATATTACAGATGAGATGTATCTCATCTTAGAATCTTAGAAAGTTTGGGTGGCAATACCTGAATGATAGCCTGAGTGTACTAACTTTAAATTCATTAGTTCTTACATTACATCACAGTTGTAATATTGACATTGTAAAACTAAAAGTTATAAAACTCCATTTTTAAATGCACAGGAATTCAAGGAAAATTTATTAAAATCTTATCACTTAACATGATTTTATTTATTATTGATTTTATTTAAAAGGTCTATAAAGCCAAATTGCCTGAACATCATCCTATCATATAACATGAAAAACTTATTCTCATTGAAAATATTATAAAGTAACTTCATAACAAACTGTTCTAGTAATATCCAGCTACATATAAGTAGTGCGACAAGGTTCAAAAGAGACTACTAGCTACAGATATCATGTTAGAGAGAGTCATGAGCCACTGAGAGTTTGACAAGCAGCACTGGCCCTCCTGGTACAGTAAGTAAGAATCTAAGGAGACAACATCACTTCACAATCATAGTAAAGCAAACACATTAGCAAAATTTGAGCCTCTCCAGAGCACATCCTTCCATGAGTTGCCATGATCCTGGCTCTCCTTGAATTTGTCTTGAAACCAGGATCATTGCTTTTGGGTTAGTAAGCAAAGATGCAATTTCTTGAAGGTTACTGCAATTAAAGTGTACTTGTATAACCTACAAAGGGGTAAACTTATTTGAACTTTTTCAAGCTAGTAATTCTATGCTCAGGGGACACAGAAATGTTTACAGACAGATAGATGATAAAGACAGATACAGATAATAGATAGATGGATATAAAGATGCAACTTATTTCTGTAATGCAATGCTAGCCCATATTGTAAAATATGAACTGACAGATTCTACCACTGTCACTGATCAGCTAAGCTATAAGTGCTATAGCTACCTTCATTAATATTACAGCCAAAAAAATTATTACTGGTCAGACAGATCAATTATGAAAAGCTAGAATGTTGAAGAATGTTGATTCTTACTACTCTTTTGACACTCATCCTGAGCCATCACAAGAAGTATGCAGGATTTACAATCTAACAATTTAAAGTGTCTGCTATTTAAATGTGGAAGCAATAGTAGATATCATCAAATCCTCAGATTGTGGTTTATTGTTTTGTTTTGTTTTGTTTTGTTTTCTCTATCTTCTAAGTAACTTAGGGCAATAGTTTTTTTTCTTCTCAATTGATTCAAAATATTTTCAGTCCAGTATCTAAGAATCTAAAATATCTATTGCTGCTATTGAAATATTAGTGCCAGAATAGTCAGTACTAGATGACATCTTTATTACCCTGTACATTATTGGGAAAAGGGAAAAATAGGTGCTAAACAAAGCAACCTTGAATCCAATGCAAGGTTGGAATGTAACACCTGCATCCCCATGTCCTCCAGAGGCTTTGAGCCTTCATTGTAATAAAATGACTAGATTTATCACAAAATAAATATATACATGCTCAAAAGAGTGGTGTATTCTTGCATTGAAAATATATGTATTCTTAAAAAAGTTAAAAGTTTCCTTTATTATACCCTTTATACATTGTATTCTATTAACTCCAAAGGAATGGACATATTTTAAATATATATTTTAGGTTTTAACTACCTCTCTTTTTACCATGCAAGAGATACAAAACTATGAACATGAAATGAGGAAGTTGGTAAAGGTAAGAAGAAATGACACAAACAAATTTCTTGCAGCTCTAAATCTGTGATGCTATGAGCCCAAACCTAAAAAGGCAGCTTTCATTTGAAACTGAAAGAGACTGATGCATTCCATTCAGACATGGATGGTCAAGGAGATATGGAGTTCTATCCTTTTTAGCTATAATAGCACCTTGATGGGGGGTTGAGAATCTTATATCATCCACAGGATATTTTCTGGTAAGGAGCTTCAAAGATACTCTGGACCAACAAAAGCAGAATAAAACTTTATCACTTTAGACTGACCAAGTAAAATGGGTGTTTCTCACATTCTACTTTGAGATCTGTCTGAAAAGGGAGTTATTCTTTATGCTTTGATCTCATCTTCCTTCAAATATATCTTTATTCAGAGAGAGTTAGATATAACTTTATTACTGTTTTTAATTTTTTTCTCAATAATATTCTATTTTATTCAAATATATGTAAAGATAGTTTTCAACTACCTTTTGTAACTATTTTGAGCTATTTTATTTTGTAAGTATGTTTCAACTATCTTTCAAATATTTTTGTAAGACACTGTGTTGCAAATTTTTTCTCTTTCCCTCCCTTGATTTCTGTCTCCCCAAGAGAGCAATCAATCTGATATAGGATGTACATGCATACTTCTTTTAAACATTTTACCATATTTGTCAAAATATGCAAGACAAATTAAAACAAAAGGGAAAAAAATACAACATAAAAAAAACAAACAAAAAGGATGAAAATACTATGCTTCGATCTATATTTTCTCCATAATTCTCTCTTTGGATGCAGATGGCATTTTCTCTCCCAAATCTGTTAGAATTTTCTTGGGTCACTGAATTGCTGAGAAGAGCTAAGTCTCTTAACTTAGATGATAGTTGATCATACATAATCTTGCTGTTTATGTGTATGATGTTCTCTTGGTTCTGCTCACTTCACTCAGCATTAGTTCATGAAAAGACTTAGATACCATAAGAAGAAAGTTCCTAACCAGTAGATCTAAAGTATTTGATACAATGTATTTGAAGAAATCCAAGCATGTTTTAAAGATCTCCTTCCTTCTGGGATAAACATTGAGCTGTTGTTCCAATATAAAGTCATAATTTTCTTCTTCCCCTTATGTTTTATCTCAGGTTGTGTATTTGTGTGTGTGTGTGTGTGTGTGTGTGTGTGTGTGTGTGTGAGAGAGAGAGAGAGAGAGAGAGAGAGAGAGAGAGAGAGAGAGAGAGAGAGAGAGAGAGAGAGAGAGGAAAGGAAAGGAAAGGAGATGGAGAGAGGGAAGGAGGGAGAAGAGGAGAGAGGGAAGGAGGAAGAGAGGGAAAGAGAAAGGGAGAGGGAGAAGGAGAGAGACAGAGAGACAGAAAGATAGAGACAGGAATGGTAGGGGAAGGGAGAGAGGGAAGAAGAAGGAGAGGGAGGAATATTAATACAAGGCTGTAATGTATACATGTATACATTTGTATGAAATGTATCTGAGATACAAGTTCTCCTTGAGTTCTCCAAGTGGTTATCTATATAATGCTCCTACAGTGAAGTTTCTCTAAAGACCTGAACTAGATTATTCCTACTTTTAAATGTAGTAATAGAGTAGCTAAGGATTGTCTGAGTCTGAAAGGCCCATAGACTATAAAGCCTGAGTGGTAATTATTTTAATGTTTTATTTTATTCCTTTAGTTTCTATGATAATGAGACTATGTAAAGTCATGTTAGTGCTTAGGCATAATAATGTGTTTTTCTGACTGATATTCATTCAAAAGCATTATTATGGAGGAAAGAAGTTAAAATGGGCAAGAGCTGAATGGAAGGAAGGAAGGAGGGAAGGAAGGAGGGAAGGAAGGAAGGAAGGAAGGAAGGAAGGAAGGAAGGAAGGAAGGGAGGGAGGGAGGGAGGAAGGAAGGAAGGAAGGAAGGAAGGAAGGGAGGGAGGGAGGGAGGGAGGGAGGGAGGGAGGGAGGGAGGGAGAGAGGGAGGGAGGGAGGGAGGGAGGAAGGAAGGAAGGAAGGAAGGGAGGGAGGGAGGGAGGGAGGGAGGGAGGGAGGGAGGGAGGAAGGAAGGGAGGGAGGGAGGAAGGAAGGGAGGGAGGGAGGGAGGGAGGGAGGGAGGGAGGGAGGGAGGAAGGAAGGAAGGAAGGAAGGAAGGAAGGAAGGAAGGAAGGAAGGAAGGAAGGAAGGAAGGAAGGAAGGAAGGAAGGGAGGGAGGGAGGGAGGAAGGAAGGAAGGAAGGAAGGAAGGAAGGAAGGAAGGAAGGAAGGAAGGAAGGAAGGAAGGAAGGAAGGAAGGGAGGGAGGGAGGGAGGGAGGGAGGGAGGGAGGGAGGAAGGAAGGAAGGAAGGAAGGAAGGAAGGAAGGAAGGAAGGAAGGAAGGAAGGAAGGAAGGAAGGGAGGGAGGGAGGGAGGGAGGGAGGGAGGGAGGGAGGAAGGAAGGAAGGAAGGAAGGAAGGAAGGAAGGAAGGAAGGAAGGAAGGAAGGAAAGAAGGGAGGGAGGGAGGAAGGGAGGGAGGGAGGGAGGGAGGGAGGGAGGAAGGGAGGGAGGGAGGGAGGGAGGGAGGGAGGGAGGAAGGAAGGAAGGAAGGAAGGAAGGAAGGAAGGAAGGAAGGAAGGAAGGAAGGAAAGAAGGGAGGGAGGGAGGGAGGGAGGGAGGAAGGAAGGAAGGAAGGAAGGAAGGAAGGAAGGAAGGAAGGAAGGAAGGAAGGAAGGAAGGAAGGAGGGAGGGAGGGAGGGAGGGAGGGAGGAAGGAAGGAAGGAAGGAAGGAAGGAAGGAAGGAAGGAAGGAAGGAAGGAAGGAAGGAAGGAAGGAAGGAAGGAAGGAAGGAGGGGAAGGAAGAAGAAAAATCCCAAACTATTAGATAAATCAACACAATTCTGTATACTAGATTTATCAAGGATTTCTTTGTCTCCTACACTTTGCCCTGACTCTCAAAAAATAAAAAGGTAGAAAGTGAGGTAATTCTATACTATAGACATTGACATTTACCTATAGCACACTCTGATTAGTGTGTAGTGGAGTATTTTTGTGGAGGGTCAGCCAAATGAAAAGCATATCACTTGTGGTTAAAACAACAACAATAACAACAACAACAACAACAACAACAAAACAAAACAAAAAAAAAACTATAAATTTCATGGAGCCAGAGCCATGCTTAATATATTTCCCAATAGTTAGCAGGATTCTGAATATTGATACATTTGTTTTTTGCTTTAATGAATATTAGGCCCCTGTTAATTAATAATGTGTGTGTTTGTGTGTATGTGTGTTGTATGCCACATCCAAACTGTTAATCCTTGTTTCATAGAGCTAGAATGTAATTTTAAAAATTTATAAGAAATATCCTGAAAACTTATAACTAGGGAGGAGGAGCAGGGGTATGCCTTAGCAGAACTAAAATATCTCTTAAGCATAATGTGAGAAACATAGTGCATATAGTGACTGACTATTACAGTGAATTAAATTAAATAATGAACTAATCAGGGACACACTTGCTTCAATACTATCTGTTTGCCACCCTAGTTTATGGGAGGCTCTCAGCCAAACTGAATCCTATGTATCCTAGGCAAGTTGCCTAATGTGTCTGGACTCCAAGTTTCTCATCTGTAAAATAAAGGGCCTTAAACTAGCTATCAAAGGTCCCTTTCAGCTTTAAGTATGATCTCATGAATTAAATAAAACTTGGGCATATCTTTCACTAAAGAGAATGTAAGGTTTCAGGGAAAGTCCTTTAAAGAATTTTTAATTCTCTAAAGCAATATAATATTTCCATCTTCCATGGAACTTCCATGCATCTTCCATAACAACTACTAGGTAATCTGTAGTTTCTGAGTAGGATAACCCAGTCAAAACAAATAGACTTCCTTTATTTGTGGATAATTGAGAAATACAAAAATGTAAATCATTTAAAAATGTAATTGTTTAAACAATTGTATGCAGATTGAAATTTCCTACTTATAAACTTCAAAATATTATAATTAATCTAAGAAATTTTAAAAATAAACTTTTAAGTATCAATGAAGTATATTTCCACTGATCTTACTTCTAGGTAAGCTTAAGCTCTCTAAATATTTAAAGTTTTGTCTTTCTCAAAAAATAAATAAATGAATAAACATTTATTAAGTGCCTACTATATGCCAGGCACTATGCTAAATGGTGAGAGGATTAAAGAAAGAGACAAAAAACAATCCCTGCCTTTAAGAAGCTCACAATCTAATAGGATGGATGATAAGGAAACAAATATGTACAAATGGACTATATACAGGATAAATAGAAAATAATTAACAAAGGGAATTCATTAGAATTGACTGACTGGGAAAGACTTCCTATAGAAGATAGATTTAGTTAGGACATTTATGCTAGAGTGTCTGGCTTCCTTTTAAATTTCAACTATAAATACACATAAAGCTATATCTATATCTATAGAGAGAGCTATAGATATATATTGTAAATATACACATATATATGTATATATGTGTGCATACTTACATATGTACTGTGTGTACATGTGTCAGGAAATCAAAGATCATGACAAAGAACAATAACATCTCCTAGATCAAGGTAAGTACAGTCTTGAATGCAGTCAATTATATAATAGATAGCAATCTGGTTCAGAAAATAGAACTAAGGAATAAGAATACAGAAATAAGTCATATCAAAAGCAGATATATTTGCCACAAAGTACTATTGTTCCTGTTGGAATTAGTGACTGGATATGGTCTATAGTTGCCTAGATCCAAAGATAATATACAAAGAAATGTGCAAACTTTATTGAAAAGCAAGTCAGCAATAGTTAGCTACTGGAAAAATGATAGAAGGCCTGTGATTATTCTTAAAACTAAATATGTTTAGTGTTTTTTAAGTTGAATAGTTCTTTCCAGTGGCTGAGGATATGATCCTTTCATATTACTTACTCTAACCATATAATACACTTCATTCAGAGATATAGTGAGTAATTCTGGCAGAAAGGGCAAACACACAAAAAACCTCAGCAAGAAACCTCAGACTTTGGGCTGTAGGAAACAAGGGCCAATGGGTGGACATATGAAGATTCCAGGATTCCTACCCGCTGGAAAAGGGAACAGGGAAACATTGGTTTCTGTCAGGCCCCTCTAAATTTTGTTTCTTGGAAAAAGCCCCAGTTGCCTTTCTCCAGTTATGGCTCTGCCTACCTCTCAATGTCATCTTCAATGAAGAAGCAAATAAACTGTTTGTTTGATTGTTTTATGAATACTATAAGTTCTTCAAAGAATCAGAAACTCCTACACCGGGTGGGTAGAAGGTATCAGGATGGTTAGAGTAGAAGTCAAACTTATGGCAAAGAAGAACCCTAGGAAAAGAGAGCCAGCTGGTAAAATATGTGCTTTTTGAAATAGTTCTGTCTATTCCCACTTTCAGTTAGCAAGGAATTTTTATACTAAAAATGAATGATAAGGACTGCTTTTTTTTTGCCTTTCTTTAGAGATGGTTGCATAGAGAAGTCATGAGGTCATATCTGCCTTGCATTGGTTTGTAGACTGGACTGGAATGATGAGAGAACTGAGGCAAAGAGATCAGTTAAGAGGCTGTTGCAATAATTTAGGTGTATGCTAATCTAGGCCATTAAAGAATCATTGATTCCACTTGGTTTGGGTGGCATTCTGCTTGTAACTGTGAAGATGGTGAGATAAGTTAGAGTTTGAGAGATATGAGAGTAGAAATAGTATGATTTGGCAAGTGATTGGATATGTGGGGTGAAAGGGAAAGAGGAATTGAAGATAATGCTGATGTTACAAACCTAAAACATTGGAAAGATAGTGGTTCTTTGACAGAATTAGGGAAATTAGGGAGAATTTTGGGGAAAATATATTGAGTTCAGTTTTAGATATAGTAATAATATCTATGAAGAGAGATAACAATCTATCTTTAGACTTCAGTATTATTGTGCTGGGACAATGCTATCAAAAACAATCTCTTTAAAACTTCATATCACAAGTATTTGTGTATCAAGTATTTACACTAACTCAAAGCACAAGCAGCAGAAGACTGAATAAGTCAAGAATATTTGGGTCATTGTGAAAGTTGATGCTTTCACTACTAAAAGAGCCTATGGAGTCATCAATTTCAGCTGCTTTTGATGGCATTTTGTTTACTGGGATGCTGGCATTGGTGCTGAGGTTCAGTGTCTATTCTGGACAAGCATATCTTCCACACTCTTGGCCAAGTCTGGGTGAAATAAACTGATACCATTCAATGAATCCTCTTGGATCAGATGTTTATAAATTACACCATATTCTCGGGAGTACTTTTAAATGAACTGCTTTTTAAAGGAAACAATTAAGTCACCTTGATGAGAATGGAATACGAAAGTAGAGATAGAGATAGAGAAATAATATAACAAATCACCTACATGCAGAACAAAGAATTTTTATTCAATTATGAGAGTTATAATATTGCTAGTGTTGCTGTAATCTAAAAGTTAATGCTCTCTTCTTCCCAAGTTGTACTCTAGCATTCCCACTAATAATTTTCTTTATTTGTCACTGGATATTTAATTGAATCAAAAATACATTAAGCATGATATAGGCATCTATCCATTGCCAAGCATATATTTTCACCTTGGCATTTCACTTCTGATAATATCTAAGAGATAACACACCAAAAATCTATCAAGATTATATAAAAATGATTCTTTCAAAGTTTGTAGGGTAGCAGGAAGATAAGGTACTTGCAAGTGACCAGCTGAAATTTTTGTGGTAGAAAAGCCCACAGGGAACAAAATAGGTATACATCAATAGGAGAATGAATGAAAAAAATGAATCTTTTTGGATAGTATGATAATATGAGGAAAATAAATACAAGGAACTCTGAGAAATCCTGCAAGACTTGGGGAATTGATGTAGAGCAAAGACAAGTGAACCAGGAGAACAATATACACCATGTCTATTAATGTTATAATGAAGCAAAGCATTAAAAGATTATAGAAATCAAGTTCAAAGATCAGTATTAATTCTAGTTAACTGATATTAGAATATGTCTTCTCACTAAAGAAATTACGGTCTATTGTTACAAAATACACACACACACACACACACACACACACACACACATATATATATATATATATATATATATATATATATATATATATATATATATATATATATATGTATATGCATATTTCGTATCCATACACATGATACATGTGTACAGTACTGGCAGTATGTGTATGTGTGTGCCCTATGAGTTCATTCATTCTATTGAGGAGGAACATTTGTGAGGAAGTGATTGTGATGTTGTTTTCTTTTAACTAAACAATAAAACATAAATGAAAAGAAAATATTAATCGGGAGTGCCTAAAAAAGATACAAGTTAGATTAAATATCAACTTAAAAAAAATCACTGAATTACAATCCAGAATGAAATTGTTTAATTTTAGGATCACACACATAAAACCCAGGGCTGATTAACCTAATTAAGTGGGGAAAGATGGAGCTTCTAACATAGATAAGGTCACAACTATATCCCTGTATGCAGTAATTATCTTGAAAAAAATGAAGCTCTGTTCCAATCTTTTAGATTCTAGGGTCCTTGAAGACAGGAACTGTGTTATTTCTCATCCTTTTATAGCCAGCATCTAGCATAGTGTCTTATAAAACACCCATTTAATAATTGGTCAGTGAGTGAATGAACAATTAAGATATATACTTTACCTCAATCAGGACTTTAAACACATGGTTCACAAGTCATAAGGGAAATGTGATAAAAAATTCTGCAGGGAGGGCTGTGAAATCCATCTGTCACATCTGGAAAATTAATTTTAAGCTTATTTCTTGCTGAGTAGCAACCTCTTCACATAGAAATGATAGAACATAAATATAAGCAAAATAATATTTATCTTTCTAGAGAGCGGTTCTTCATCAGAAGGAGCGATTCTATGCAAGTAACAAAAACTAATGCCATATCAAAACACCTGTACAAAAAAAAATAACTCTCCAAGGTGGTATGAGGCTAAACTGAAGCAACTGTAAAAACTGTAATGGGATTTAACTAATAGCATTATTTGAAATAAATTTTTTTTTTCATTTTTCATTCCAATTATAACTCTTTCTATAATCATAGCACTGCAGAAATTACACTCTGGATGACTGATGTCTCTTTATGAGATTGTCTAATTCAAATACTTGAGTTAAAGTTTTCAGGATAAGTTTTTCTCTGGGCAGATAATTTTCATGATGGTGGTCCATAATTCTACAGGACCCTAAATTAGGGCTTAATGCTATCTCTGCATTTTCCTTCCTATATTTTCCCTAAGAATAAAGAGTCTGATAACTTAAAAAGACTTCAGTCAGAAGTGCTAATTAAAATAAATTGGTTATTATATACTTTCATAACCTAATTACTCTGTTTTCCTACTCCTATCTTCCCCATAGGTCTATACATGCACAAGTGCACACATACATGCACATGCATACATGCATGTATGCACACTCACACATACTCACATTCCTCAGTGACTCATATACGTTCTCAGAAACTTTCATTACTGTCTCTATAGCTCACTGTTGATAATCAGAGGTTAGCAAGCCAATTTTAGGAATCATGAACCTTAATGAAACTTTTATGGGACTTTCACAAGCCCTGTGTTTTTGGTAGAGTTTAAGGTCTAACCAAGGTTCCTACTGGCAACTGGCTTATTTAAAAATTGACTCTTCTAAAATCAAAGCGTATTTTAGGGAGTACTTTTAAATGAACTGCTTTTTAAAGGAAACAGTGAAGTCACCTTGATGAGAATGGAATAAGAAAGTATAGATAGAGATAGAAAAATAATATAACAAATCACCTACATGGAGAATTTGATGGAAATGCTGAGATCATGGACCTAATTGATTTTCTTTTTGCCAATTACCAAAGATTTTCTTTTTAATGCTTAGGAACAAGACAATTAATTGTGATTTTTATTGTCCGTCTTATTTTTCAGTTATCACTTTAGTATGTGAATGTTTAAATGTTTAATATAAATCCTTATTATGAAATGAAAATGAATTGAACTCTTTCCCCTACATGAAAAAGTGACAAATACAACCCATCTGTGTAGTTAAGCATCTGCATACTACCTCAAATTAATCCAATTCTATAAACATTTATCAATCATGTAGTATGTCCTAGATGTGCTCAGGTCTTTGGAAGGAAAAACAAAAATGAAAAATTCCTGCCTTTAAGGATTTTCTATTCAACTAGGAGTCATCGGAGTGAGGTTACGTTATATACACATATATGTAGAAACAAAGCATATATGAATTCATTTCGAGAAGAATCTGTTCCCAATTCCCTTCAAAGCCCTGATAATAAGGGTGATCAAGAAGGATTCTTATAGGAAGTGACACCTAAGTTATGCTTTGAAGGAAGTTAGTAGTTCTTAATGGCTAATGTAAGAAAGAGAGAACATTCCAGACATGGAAGCTGATCCTCCATGGATACATAGATACAAATGATCCCTGTAAAATGATAGAAAGACAGGAAGTGAAATGTCATGCATAGGAAACAATGAGAATATTAGTTTGACTGTCATGGAGAGTGTGTAAAAATTGATTAGAACATGAAACAAGACAAAAGTATATTTGGGTCAAATCATGAAAGGCTTTAAATCTCAAATTTAATCTAGAGGTGCTAAGGAACTACTAAAATTTTTTGAGTAGAAAGATTAATTTGGCAGTTGTGTAAAAGATTTATTGGAAAAAAGAGAAAACTTGGAAGCAAGAGAACAATTAGGAGGCTATTGTAACAGTCTGGGTGAAAAGTGAAGACAATGTAAACTATAGTAGATACTAAGGAGGGGAGGGAAATCACAGGTAAAATGTTGCAGAAATGGAATTGTCAAGATATTTGGGAAATAACTGGATTAAAAAGGAAAAGGGAGTCAAGTATTACTTCAAAGTTACAAATTGGAGGTGGATTCATTCAATAGATATAGAAAAATTTTGAAAGGAGATGGGTTCAGGAAGAAAAAGTAAAATCTTTTAGATGAGTTAAATGTGTGTCATATTCAAGAGAAGATGTCTAGAAAGTCATTGGTAATGTAGGCCTGGAGTTAAGAAGAGAGATTAAAACTGAATATGCTGATTTGTGAATCATCTTTAGAGATGATAATTGAGCCTTTTGAAACTAATAAATATACCAAATGAAAGAGTGTAGTGAGAGGAGAAAAGATGAGCAAGAAGAAAGGAGCCTTGAGAGATGCCTACACTTAATGGATGGAAAATTAACACTTATTTTACAAAGAAATATGAGAAAGAAAATTAAAAGAGAATAGCAGGAGATAAGCTAAGAGAGAAGAGTGTCCAAAAAGAGGGGGGTTATCAATTGTGTCAAAGCTATATGGCATGCATAGTCAAGTAAAATGAGACTTGGATTTAGCAGTTAAGAGATACTGGGTAACACTGTAAAGAGGCAATTTCAGTTGAGGGATTTCATGGTTAAAACTATGTTCTTTTACCACTTAGCATATCTTTATTGTTATTGGATCATTTTAGTAGTAACCAATTCCAAAATATGATTTGAAGATTTTCTTGGCAAAGATAGTAGTATGGTTTGCCATTTCCTTTTCCAATTCAGTTTTCAAATGAACAAACTGAAGCACTTGAGATTAAGTGATTTGTGTAGGGTAATATAGCAGGTCACATAATCTGGGGTTATATTTGAACTCATGTTCTTCTGGGATCATATTTGAATTCATGTTCTCCTGATTTCAGGGCCAGTGATCCATCCTCTGTGCCACCTAACTGCCCACTTAATTTATAGTAGGTGTTTATTAAACATGTGTTGTTGATAATGATATCTTACTAATTTTATATTTTGAACTTTTGATTTCACTTATGGCTAGACAAAAGTAGTAAGAAAATAATAATCTATAAAGATCTTTTTTAAAGTAGGTAAATCAGTAAATGGACATAATTATATTAGAAATGGTTTTGCCTTTCTTTGTCTTCTGAGTGCTTAGCACAGTCCCTGGTACATAGTAAGCACTTAATAAACTTTTATTAATTGACTTACCACCTCAAATGAATTAATTAGCTACTACTATTGTAAAGACATATAAAATAGGTACCTGTTATAGAACAAATTTTAACTTTCTATGTCAACATTTTAAGTATTTAGAGTTGGAATGACATAGATGATTCCCACATTCTTATTTGTTGATCTGTCAGATTAAGAAGTGGAAGGAATATTAGAAATCACACACACACACACACACACACACACACACTTTTTCATTCCTCTTCAGATTGAGCTCCTGATTCCATAGGACTTTCTGTACCATGCCCAAGTACTTTCATTCTCTACCCATCACCTCTCTTTTATGTGCTATTATTGCCGCATTGGATTATAAACTTCTTGAGGGCAGGGAGTATCCTTCTGTTTGTATTTTTATCTGTAGTACCTAGTGCCTGGCACACAGAAAGTGCTTAACAAACATTTGTTGCTTATTGACTGATTGAAGGTTGAGGAAAACAAAGGCCATAAAGGAAGTCAAATGCTCAAGACCACTGCAAGCAAGTTAGAAATAGAAGAATCCAGATTTGAACCCAGATTATCTGAACTCAGAATCCAGCTATCTTAGCACTAATTAATAGTCCATGTGAATGGTTTGAATACTTATTATAATGGTCAGCATTCATCTGCATTGTACAACAGCAATAATAGCCCTGGCTTTTATGAGAAGCAACAAAAATAAACTGGTGGAACAGAATGGTATTTGAACAATTAATTGGTTAAAGACTTATAAGTGATTCCTTGAAACAGATAATCCTTTAGATACTGATGTCAAGGGATTGTTGTTGAAGTAAAGGCCCCAAAGTTTCATACCCCAAGCAGACAGCCTCTATTCATTCAATGCTAAGAATTTAAGATGAAAAATATAAGAACACCTTTTTTTTTTTAGGTCAGATCCTAACCCAATAAAAAAAAATATCTTCTGTGACCAACCTATGGTCTCTTTCTGTGTGTCTTCTTGGTTATTGATAAATCAAGACTCAACCATTTTTTTTCTGGTTAACAATCTTCTTGTGTTTCTTTTACATGATTAATTCTGAGTTCATGGAATTTTTAAAAGGCCGCCAAATGACTTTCTTCTCCTGATGTTGGAAAATAATGTATTTAGAAAAGCACAAATGGCATTTAAAATTTCTAATACATTTTCCTCATATTGACTTTTTGACAAGAATATGCATGCAACCATTAATATATCATTCAACTGTAGTAAGCAATAAACCATATTTTTGAATAATTTTGTGTGTCCAAGTTTTGTGACATAAATGCCCTTGTGAAATTATGAAACCAGTTACAAAAGAGTAATCTATGAACACCCCATTGGGGTAAAGTATATATGAAAATATGTTCTAGATTCTTATATACACCATATTTGTAGTTTATACAACATATGGTATTTTAAATGACTCATGTATGGAGAAAGAGAGATAAGAAGCTTTTCATATTATACCCATGAATATAAATGCCTCTTCTGTATGAACTGTCAGTAAAAATGATGATTATTTATATAAAAGAAAAGATGCATTTCTGCTTTTGTGATACATACAGCTATTTTTCTCAATTACTCTTGCCATCATGCCAAAAACTACCTCAGATGATAAAAAAACAATGGCCATTTTCTTCTAGGAACAAAGTGTGAATTATTTTGTTTCATGACATTTTATTTCTTTCACAGTTCTGAAAGCCCTGTCAATATAGACGACTTATTCTTTAAAATATTTTTATTTTTCACACCAAATGGAAGGAAACAAAATCTTTCACCACACAATCATTTTCATATTTTAATGGGACCTGGGAGTGGAATTAAGATCTAAGTATTTGGGAACAATTTTATGATCATAGCTAGAACTTCACGGAAAATAAATGGTTGAAAACATTAAAAAGAATAACCAATGTACTCTCAAAAAGAAAGCCAGCATTGCCTTTTAAAATTTACTTTGAAAAGAAAAGATAAACCACATTTTTAAAATGGGTGGGCAATTAGAGATGATACAATAAAGACATGTGTTTTGATACAAAATAGCTGTCTTAATGTCTTAGAAAAAACATATTAAAAAAACTAAGCTTGCTGTTGCCTTTAAAAGAAAATAACTCTTTTTACAAAATCTATAATTAACCCAAAGATCTTGCTACTGAAGTTCTAATTCAGCAAATATTCTAATTGTATTCAAAAGTGTAAGAACTATGTTCATTCTCTTTTCTATTCATGTACACGCATTCCGATCAGACCAACTCTGTAGTCCTGAATCCTATCACTGCTTCCCTAGCCTGATCCACTGCACTTCCCCACTCACTACTTAACACAAGTAGGACATTTTAAAGTGGTATTTGAGAACAAGACTATACGGGCTGACTGGAAGAATCAGTTTGGTTATCTTTAACTACTGGTGCTTTATAGATCAAGAAGGTATTGAGATCTCTGATGTCTTGGAATAGGTAGGTGCTAAGAGAATGGAGTGACCTCTGCTAACATTTTTGTTTGTTTGTTTCAGGAAAAGTACTATATTCAGAGTCATTTAAATTCTCTATGAGATCACATTTGTTGGTAGTTCTGAAGTAGCAGTCCTTATCATTCTTGATTTCTTTGCCTCATTTGACACTGTTGACCATTTGACTATGCTTTTCTTCTAGACATTCTCCTTGGAATTATGGATTTTATGACTATTTCTCTGTCTCTGTCTCTCTTTGTCTCTGTGTTTTGATACAAAATAGCTGTCTTAATGTCTTAGAAAAAAACATATTAAAAAAAACCTCTTTGTATGTTTATCCTAGTTGATACGTTTTTAAGCTTGCCCTTGTCTTTAAAAGAAAATAACTCTTTTTACAAAATCTATAATTAACCCAAAGATCTTGCTACTGAATTTCTAATTCAGCAAGGATTCTAATTGTATTCAAAAGTGTAAGAACTATGTCTTTCCATCTCTTTTCAGCCATTCTGTTTTCTCTCTCTCTCTCTCTCTCTCTCTCTCTCTCTCTCTCTCTCTCTCACACACACACACACACACACACACACACACACACACACACACACACATAAACACATGCAGAATTTTCTTGGGTGGATCATCACACTATTTACAAATCAATAACTCCAAGTCTTTTTCATCTATATTCTCAGTGATCTCATTAGTTATCAGGGGCTTAATCATGATCTCTATGCATACATATAACTCTCAAATCTTTATATCCAGTTCAAATCTTTCAACCAAAACCTACTTTTGTATCACCAACTATTACAACTGGATATCTCCAAAAGGACTACTCATGCACCTCAAACTCAAGCTGTCCAAAATAGAACTCATTGTCTCTTCTTCAATATCCTTACATCTTATTTCCAATTTTTTTTGTTGAGAACATCATTATGCTTCCAAACATGGAGATTTGTAACTATAAACAGAGATATGTAGATAGATATGGAAATGACTTATATCCCCAGAGATACTAAATTTCTAACGTTGTATAATAGAAGGTTAACAGTGACTAAACATTCCTTTTCCCACTCTCTTATCTTATAAAGAAATATTAGCCTAGAATTACATAGAATATACATTAGATATTTGAAGTTTAGATAAACAATTCTAGATAGAAGCCATTTTTCTCTAATTGCTTCAGAGGGCAAATATATGCATATATATGTATATAAATATACATATACATATATATATAATGTATATATAATACAAAAGATTCATAAGTGGTGAATTGTAGAGGGCCACAACTCTGGAGAAGTGTACTTGAAACAAGGTGTCAACTCAGTGGAATTGATGAGTTCACATATATACTTAGTATTTAGTATGATGATGCAATGGTTTCTCTAGTACACACATACATAGTATGCTGTAATGATATAATTGTAATAGAGAATATAAGAGCTAATAAGAGGACATTCTATTTTTGACCAGCCTTGTCATGGCTATCCTGGCTTCATCACTTCTCCACTAAGACCAAGGACTCAGGCTGATTCCGAGGTCCTTCAGAAAGCTAGTCCAAACATTACAGTGAACAAACATATTTATCAAGTTATGGAAATATTCGTTTAAATGAGAGAAAAAAGAGGTGGTAAGTCTGAATTTTCAGTTCAAATTGGAGAGAACTGGAACTATCTCATTGAGTCTACTCTTGACAGTTTGGGAAGGAGAATGGAAATCAGATGATATGTTGTGGTGTTGGGTTTTCTTTACATGTTTTTATCATTGTCAAAGGCTTCTTTGCTTCCTCTGCTTCTTTCTCTAAAAGTCTCTCACCCAATCAAAAATCATGTATCCATATCCATGCTCATAATGATATGTCTGTCCTTCAGGGGACCATCCAGCCCTCCAAAGGGAATGATTATAACCTAATGATCACCATCTACTTATTCTTCCCCCCTTGCCACACACTTTTTATCAGTTATTAAGTCTTGCAGAATGTAGTCCCATAATGTGTTTCATATCTCTCCCCTTCTCTCCACTCATACCATAACCATAATAGTTCAGTTTATTATCACCTCTTACTCAGATAATTAAAATAATCTCTTAACTGGTCTCCTTCCTTCCAATTTTTTCCTTTCCAATTCATTGTCACATAGCTGCCAAATCAATGCACCTAGGTAACAGGCCTGATCATGTCACTGGCCTGTTCAAGATGCTCCAGTGATTCACTCTTACATGTAGGATAAAATATAAAATCTAGTATTTGACTTTAAAAATGTTTTAATGATTCTTTGTTACATCACTATTACTAAGCTTTCTCTATCTTTCCTCAAATCTCTTCTGTTTCTCCACCAAAAGTACTGCCTTGTATGGGACATGCTCTGAAGCAATTATCACAATTCCCATATACACAATCACAACTATTACAATTCCCACATTTGAATTGAATGTAAACTATTAGCACTACTGTCTTTATTAGCACTACTGTCTTTCTACTCAGGTTACTTATACCTTCAGAATCCAATTCTTAATGTGCAACAAGAAAATTGCATTTACACACATATATTGTACCTAGGTTATACTGTAACACATTTAATATGTATGGGATTGCCTGTCATCTAGGGGAGGGAGTAGAGGGAGGGAAGGGAAAATTTGGAAAAATGAATACAAGGGATAATGTTATTAAAAAAAATTATCCATGCATATGTACTATCAAAAAATTATAATTATAAAATTAATTTTAAAAAAATTCCCACATTCACAATCACAACTAGTATAGCTGCTACAATGCCCTAAAATCTCTAAGAGATAGCCTAGATGAGATTGGGAGTGATATAGTTTTCAGAACAGGGTATTAACTAAGAATGTGTAGTAAGAGAAATTAGCATAAAACATACCCCAAAAGACTAAGCACAAGCTTTTAAAAATATTTTTAATTAAAAATCTATTTTTATTGATCTGTCCCTCTAACTTGAGCACCTGACTTGAGCAAATCAAAATAAATAAATAAAATGGGGGGGGGGTACAGAGCCAAGATGGCAGAGAAGATACACATGCATTTCTAAGCTCCCTTGTACCCTCAATACCAACTAGTTAAATCAGCCTCAAAAAAACGCTGGACTGATAAAACCACAAGAATTAGAAGCACAACTTACCAGCTGAAGAGAATCTGGAATTTCGACAGAAAAGGTCGGTTCCAAGGGGAGGAAAAAAAAGATCAGCACAGACAGGGTTGGACTTGTGCCAAATGGGCTGGGGAGAACTCTGGAATCAGAGAAGCCAATGAGATAGAGGAATCTGCATAGGCTGATAGCTCTACTCTGCTTGTAAAACAGCAGATCAGAAGAGAAATCAAAGCCACTTAAAAAAAAAAAAAACATAAAATATAACCACCCCAAACCAGAAGTGACCCAGCACCAATCTCAGCATGGCTGTGCAGCCGCGTTCTGCTGTCCGGGGATTTTCCTTGAGGCAGGTAAGAACCTGAACAGCGGGGACACAGATTGCAGCAGCCTCTAATCCATATAGTGTGGGGCTCAGCCTGAGGCAGAGGAATTCTTGAAGTAGTGAAACTTCAGCAGCAGCAGAACTCCCACAGCAGCAGAACCCCTGCAACAGCAATTGTGCTTTCCGGGCAGAGACTTCCAGTTTGAGCACAGGGCTTTTTGTGTCAGCTGCTAATATCCACAGCGCCATGGAAGGCTTTGGCTGGGATTTGTGACGCTTTCACTGTTCAGCCCCCAGCCTCAGGGAAGTCGCTAGGCCACACAGCGGGGTTCTTCACTGGGCACTCCTCACAGCAGCCATGCTAACCACCTCCAAGTCATTTCTGGGAGAGGGAGGGGAACTCTCTCCCAGAGCTCTCCTTTAGCCTAGTAACAGGATTACTGCATCCTATCCCTGGTCTGGAAGGAAGCTGGTAAATTTCCTAACCAAGGGCAGACCCCCACAGAGTTTTAACAATGAGTAAGAAACTAAAGTGAATGATTGACACCTTCTATACAGAGAAAGAACAGGTATCCAATCCCAAGGAGGCTAACAGCAGATAGTCTCCAGATAACACCCTAAAGGGGAATGATACCTGCCCCCCATCGCATACCTCTCTCCTAGAGGAGACTATTAAAAAGTTAAGAGAGTTTGAAGAAAAATGGGGAAAGGAAAAAGAAGCTATGATAGAGAATAACAATGTCCTGAAATCTGAGTTGGAAAAAATAAAGAATTCATAGGAGGTGCAGGGAAACAAAATTTGTGAATTAGAAAAGGTTAAAAAATCACAGGAAAGTAAGATTTCTGAATTGGAAAAGATAAAAAAATTCCCAAGAAAGTAGGATTTGTGATTTGGAAAAAGAAAATAACTCACTAAAAATAAATAAATGAAAATAAAAAATAAAAATTAGTGAAATGGAAAAAATTCAACAGAGCAAAATAATTCATTTAAAAACTCAATTGGACATATACAAAAAGAACTAAAAATGTGAATGAAGAAAATAACTTATTAAAAATCAGGACTGAGGGCAGCTAGGTGGCGCAGTGGATAGAGCACCAGCCTTGGATTCAGGAGGACCTGAGTTCAAATCTGGTCTAAGACACTTAACAGTTCCTAGCTGTATAACCCTGGGCAAGTCACTTAACCCCAGCCTCAGGAAAAAAAAAATTAGGACTGAACAAATAGAAATGAATAATTCATTGATTCATTGAGAAACCAAGAATCAGTCAAACAAAACATAAAAAAATTAAAAGCTGCAGAATAACATCAAATATTTACTGGGAAAATCTATAGACCTGGAAAATAGATCTAGGAGAGATAATGAGGATCATTGGACTTCCTGAAAATTATGATGAAAAAAAAAGAACCTAGATTCTATTTTACAGGAAATCATCAAAGAGAACTGTCCACCAATAATAGAAACAGAAGGGAAAATAGGCAATGAAAGAATTCATCGAACACCTTCTGAAAAAGACCCTAAAAAAAAAAAAAAAAAAAAAAAAAAAACTCCACGGAATATTGTGGCTAAGCTGCAGAACTACCAGACGAAGGAGAAAAATATTCCAAGCAGCTAGAAAAAACAATTAAATATCAAGGTGCCACAATAAGGGTCACTCAAGATCTGGCAGCATCCACATTAAAGGATCGAAGGGCCTGGAATCTGATATTCCAAAAGGGAAAAGAACTTGGAATGCAGCCAAGAATAAACTGCCCAGCTAAGTTTAGCATTTTCTTCCATGGAAAAAGATGGACATTTAATGAAACAGAGGAATTCCATTTGTTTCTAAGAAAAAAAAAAAAAAAAAAAAACAGACTTAAACAAAAAATTTGATCTCCATCCACAAGATTCAAGATAAGCAGAAAAAGGTAAAACATGCTCTTGAGAACTGTATTTCTGTTGTGGATATACAGAAAGTCCACATGTATAATTTGATTTTACTGATATAACATAAAAAAGGGAAGTAGTATAGGGAAGGGGATAGTGTCAGAAAATGAGAAAGGAGTTATAAAAAAAGGGAAGCTATACCCCAGGAAGAGGCATAGAAAATTTACCACATCTGAGGGATTTTAGAGAGGAGGAGAAACAGTGTGTGAATCTTACTCTCATCAAAGTAGGCTCAAAGAGCAAATAATTGACATATTTGTTTTTCAGGGAATTCTCTCTCACCTCATTAAAAGGGGGAAGAGGAAAAGGAAAAAGGAAAAGAGGAATAAGGGAAGGGTACAAGAAAAGAGAAGGGATTTGGAAGGAGGGGGGAGGGATACTAAAAAGGGAGGGCTGTGCATCACAAGTGGGGTCTATAAATTAAATATTGGGGAAAGGGTTCAGGGGGGCCAAGGGGAAAAAAGCATAATCATGGGATAATATGATGGCAGGAAATACAGAATTAGTCATTTTAACTGTAAACGTGAATGGGATGAAGGCTCCCATCAAACAGAGACGGATAGCAGACTAGATCAAAAGTCAGAACCCTACAATATGTTGTTTACAGGAAACACATTTAAAGCAGGGAGATATATACAGAGTAAAGGTTAAAAAGTTGGAGCAGAATCTCTTATACTTCAGGTAAAGCCAAAAAAGTAGGGGTTGCCATCCTTATCTCAGATCAAGCAAAAGCAGAAATTGATCTAATTAAAAGAGATAAGGAAGGAAACTATAACATGCTAAAAGGTAGCATAGACAATGAAGCCATATCAATACTAAACATATATGCACCAAGTGGTATAGCATCTAACTTCCTAAAGGAAAAGTTAAGAGAGTTGCAAAAAGAAATAGACAGCAAAACCATAATAGTGTGAGATCTCAACCTTGCACTCTCAGATTTAGACAAATCAAACCACAAAACAAATAAGAAAGAAATTAAAGAGGTAAATAGAACATTAGAAAAAGTAGGTATGATAGATCTTTGGAGAAAACTGAATGGTGATAGAAAGGAGTATACTTTCTTCTCAGCAATTCATGGAACCTATACAAAAATTAACCATTTATGGGGACATAAAGATCTCAAAATTAAATGCAGGAAGGCAGAAATAGTAAATGCCTTCTTCTCAGATCATAATACAATAAAAACTACATTCAATGAGAAGTTAATTGTAAATAGACCAAAAAGTAATTGGAAACTGAATAATCTCATCTTAAAGAATGACTGGGTGAAACAGCAAATTATAAAAACAATTAATAATTTCACCCAAGATAATGACAGCGATGAGACATCATACCAAAATTTGTGAGATGCAGCTAAAGCGGTAATAAGGGGAAATTTTATATCTTTAGAGGCTTACTTGAATAAAATAGAGAAAGAGAAGATCAATGAATTGGGCCTGCAACTTAAAAAGTTAGTAAAAGACCAAAGTAAAAACCCCCAACCAAAAACTAAACTTGAAATTTTAAAATTAAAAGGAGAAATCTATAATATTGAAAGTAAAAAAAAAAAAAAAACTATTGAATTAATAAATAAAACTAAGAGTTGGTTTAATGAAAAAGCCAATAAAATAGATAAGTCTTTGGTAAATCTGATCAGAAAAAGGAAAGAGGAAAATCAAATTATTAGTCTTACAAATGAAAAGGGGAATCTTTCCACCAATGAAGAGGAAATTAGAGAAATAATAACGAATTACTTTGCCCAACTTTATGCCAATAAATTTGATAACTTAAGTGAAATGGATGACTTCCTCCAAAAATATAGGCTTCCTAGATTAAGAGAGGAGGAGGTAAACTGCTTAAACAGTCCCATTGCAGAAAAAGAAATAAAACAAGCTATTAATCAACTCCCCAGGAAAAAATCCCCAGGACCAGATCTATTTACATGTGAATTCTACCAAACATTTAAAGAACAATTAGCCCCAATGCTATATAAACTATTTGAAAAAAAAAAGGGGATGAAGGAGTCCTACCAAACTCCTTTTATGACACAGATATTGTACAGATACCTAAACCAGGTAGTTTGGAAAACTGAGAAAGAAAACTATAAACCAATCTTTTTAATGAATATGTAAAAATCTTAAATAAGATGTTAGCAAGAAGACTTCACAAAATCATCCACAGGATAATACACTATGATCAAGTAGGATTTACACCAGGAATGCAGGGCTGGTTTAATATTAGCAAAAATATTAGTATAATTTATCATATTAATAATCAAATTAATAAAAATCATATGATCATCTCAATAGATGCAGAAAAAGCATTTGATAAACTACAACATCCATTCCTAGTAAAAACACTCGAGAGTATAGGAATAAATGGACTATTCCTTAAAACAGTCAGGAGCATATATTCAAGACTGTCAGTAAGCATAATATGTAATGGAGATAAACTGGAACCTTTCCAAGTAAGATCAGGAGTGAAACAAGGTTGCCCACTATCACCATTACTATTCAATATTGTATTAGAAATGCTAGCCTCAACAATAAGAGTCAAGAAAGAGATTAAAAGAATAAGAGTAGGTAATGAGGAAATCAAACTGTCACTCTTTGCAGATGATATTATGGTATACTTAGAGAACCCAAGAGATTCTAATCAAAAGTTATTAGAAATAATTCACAACTTTAGCAAAGTTGCTGGATACAAAATAAATCCACATAAATCCTTAGCATTTTTATACATCACCAACAAAATGCAAGAGCAAGAGATACAAAGAGAAATTCCATTCAAAACAACTCTCAAGAGTATAAAATATTTGGGTATCCATCTACCAAAGAAAAGTCAGGAATTATATGAGCAAAATTATAAAACACTTGACACAAAAATAAAGTCAGATTTAAATAATTGGTAAGACATTAAGTACTCTTGGAGAAGCTGAGCGAATATAATAAAGATGACAATACTCCCCAAACTAGTATGTATTCATTTAATGCTATGCCAATCAGACTCCCAAGAAACTATTTTAATGACCTAGAAAAAATAACAACAAAATTCATATGGAAGAATAAAAGGTCGAGAATTTCAAGGGAATTAATGAAAAAAAAAGTCAGATTAAGGTGGTCGAGCTGTACCTGATCTAAAGCTATATTATAAAGCAGCAGTCACCAAAACCATTTGGTATTGGCTAAGAAATAGACTACTCAATCAGTGGAACAGAATAGGTACACAGGACAAAATAGTGTACAACTATAGCAATCTAGTGTTTGACAAACCCAAAGATATCAACATTTGGGATAAGAATTCATTATTTGAAAAAACTGTTGGGAAAACTGGAAATTAGTATGGCAGAAATTAGATATGGACCCACACTTAACACTATACACCAAGATAAGAACAAAATGGGTCCATGATTTAGGCATAAAGAATGAGATCATAAATAGATTAGAAGAACAGAGGCTAGTTTACCTCTCAGACCTGTGGAGGAGGAAGGAATTTATGACCAAAGGAGAACTAGAGATCATTATTGATCACCAAATAGAAGATTTTGATTACATCAAATTAAAAAAAATTAATGCAAGCAAGATTAGAAAGGAAGTAACAAATGGGGAATATATTTTTACAGTTAAATGCTCTGATAAAGGCCTCATTTCCAAAATATATAGAGAACTGACTAATTTATAAGAAATCACACCATTCTCCAATTGATAAATAGTCAAAGGATATTAACAGACAATTTTCAGAGGATGAAATTGAAACTATTTTCACTCATATGAAAGAGTGTTCCAAATCATTATTGATCATAGAAATGCAAATTAAGATAACTCTAAGATACCACTACACACCTGTCAGATTGGCTAAGATGACAGGAACAAATAATGATGAATGTTGGAGGGGATGTGGGAAAACTGGGACACTAATACATTGTTGGTGGAGTTGTGAATACATCCAGCCATTCTGGAGAGCAATTTGGAACTATGCCCAAAAAGTTATCAAACTGTGCATACCCTTTGATCCAGCATTGCTGCTATTGGGCTTATAGCCCAAAGAAATACTAAAGAGGGGAAAGGGACCTGTATGTGCCAAAATGTTTGTGGCAGCTCTTTTTGTAGTAGCTAGAAACTGGAAGATGAATGGATGTCCATTAATTGGAGAATGGTTGGGTAAATTATGGTATATGAAGGTTATGGAATATTATTGCTCTGTAAGAAATTACCAGCAGCAGGAATACAAAGAGGCTTGGAGAGACTTACATCAACTGATGCTGAGTGAAATAAATAGAACCAGAAGATTGCTGTACACTTCAATGTTGTATGAAGATGTATTCTGATGGAAGTGGATATCTTCAACATAAAGAAGATCCAACTTACTTCCAGTTGATCACTGATGGACAGAAACAGCTACCCACAGAGAAGGAACACTGGGAATTGAATGTAAACTGTTTGCACTACTGTCTTTCTACCAAGGTTACTTATACCTTCGGAATCCAATTCTTAAAGAAAATTGGATTTACACGCATATATTGTATCTAGATTATACTGTAACACATGTAAAATGTATGGGATTGCCTGTCATCTAGGGGAGGGAGCAGAGGGAGGGAGGAGATAATTTGGAAAAATGATTACAAGGGATAATGTTATAAAAATTACTCATGCATATATATTGTCAAACATTTTATAATTATAAAATAAAAAAAATTCATTCCTCCTTCATAAGTCTGAGAGGTAAACTACATTTTTCTGCTCTCATTGATTTCTTTGGGATATAGGTGTAATCGTGTTCTAACTGGGTCAAAAATTTGTAGTGTTTGCTAACTTCATGAGCATAGTTACAAATTGCTTTCCAGGATGGTTTAGACCAATTCACAGCTCCACCAATAGCATCCCAGGATATCTGCTTTCTCTACAATCTCTGCAACATTTGTCATTTTGCTTTTTGCCATCTTTTGCCATTTTGATATGTTAAATGAAATCTCAAAATTATTTTCATTCACATTCTCTAATTATTTTCAGCATTACTTCATATAATTGTTGGAATCAAAGATCCCTTGTTTTGAAAACTGCTTGTTCCTCAGGACTCAAGTTTCTGTGACCTCACATAGCCTTTGTACCTTCTTAAAGAAATCCCAGGCTATGCACTGATATATTGTTGGTAGAGTTGTGTATGTATCTAATCATTCTGGAGAGCAATTTGGAACTATACTCAAAAAGTTATCAAACTGTGCATATCCTTTGATACAGCAGTGTTACTATTGAGCTTATATCCCAAAGAGATATTAAAGAAGGGAAAGGGACCTGTATGTACCAAAATGTTTGTGACAGCTCTCTTTGTAGTGGCTAAAAATTGAGGGTTGCCCACCAATTGGAGAATGGCTAAATAAATTGTGGTATATGAATGTTATGGAATATTATTGTTCTATAAGAAATGACCAGCAGGAGGAATAAAGAGAGGTTTGGAGAGACTTACATCAACTGATGCTAAGTGAAATGAGCGGAACCAGGAGATCATTATATACTTCAACAACAATACTATATGATGATCAATTCTGATGGACGAGGCCCTCTTCAACAATGAGATGAACCAAATCAGTTCCATTTGTTCAATAATGATGAGAACCAGTTACATCCAGAGAAAGAACTCTGGGAAATGAGTGTGAACCACAAGATAGCATTTCCACTCCTTCTGTTTTTGTCCACTTGTATTTTTGATTTTCTTCTCAGACTATTTTTACTTTTTTCTAAATCCAATTTTTTTTTGTGCAGCAAGATAACTGTATAAATATGTATACATATATTGTATTTAACATATACTTTAACATATATAACATGTATGGGACTACTTGATCTCTAGGGAAGGGGGTGGGGAGAAGGAGGGGAAAAGTTTGAACAGACTATTTTGCAATGGTCAATGTTGAAAAATTACCCATGTATGTTTTGTATATAAAAACTGTAATAAAAAACAAAATTAAAAAAAACGAACTCCCAAGCCAGGGGAAGAATACTGAGGCAATAGAAGCCTGCACCGGAGCAAGAACACAAGGAAATCTATCCATCTTATTCAACCAGAATAATAGTGGATTCCAGGCCACCACCTAGGGTATAAGCCCTCCAGAGGCTTAATACCGCTGCCTTGAGATGCTAGTTAAATCCACCAAGCAATGGGTCACAAGAAGACCTGGGAAGCCCTGGCCCAAAGACGAAAATGAAAGGGTCATAGAGAAGCTTGTGAGGGAAAAGGTCAAAAGGAATAGCCCATAACTGCAGATCCCTAGGCAGAACAAAATGTAATTCATCTTCCAGTTCTTAGAACAGAAATAGGGCTGCTATTCCTGTAAAGATGTACTATTTGTTGGAAAAGTGCATGTGTGGTGACTGCAGAGTACCAGTAAGATTGGTTTCAAGTAGTTTTGCCAAACTTGTCAGAAGTCTTACAACAAATACAAAGGGGAAAGATAACACCTGTCAAAGTTACAAACAGAAAAGATACATCTGCCTAGTGAAATTTACCAGGCAAATCCTAAAAGATCTTATCCTCAATTTTTATGTGGAAGATTCAAAGGCAAACACCTCTCCTATGAGAGCAACTTTAGCTTCAAACAAATCATTTCAACAGATGACTATTTAAAGAGTACTGCTGTGTTTCTGATAATGGAGCAGACAAATGAGTTCCTTTCCCACTCAACCTATTCCCTTACCTCAAGTAGAAGACTTCCCAAAATAGTAGGATTATTTGACAAACAATTAAATAAAAGTATTATCCAAAAAAAAAAAAATAAAGAGGGGGGAAGAAAGGGAAGGAGAGTGAGAATAAAGGATGGAGGAAGAAAAGGAGTAAGAAGAGGGAAGAAAAAGAATCTGTTTATATTCATTGATCCTTTATCTATTAAGGAATGACAGACATAAATATGAATCAGTTCCTTATATATTTTGAATAAATGAATAGAAACTTATTAAAAATATTTTTCTCCCAGTTGCCTGTTTTTCTTCTGGCTTTTACTATACTAGATTTGTTTGCACAAAAAACTTTTTGATTTTATATGATCAAAATTATTTATTTTATCTTTTATAACTATCATTTTAATCATGAATTCTTCCTCAGTGAATACATCTGAAAGGGATTTTCTTCTTTCTTCATCTAATTTGTGATGTGACCTTTTATATCAAAGATGTAACCATTTGGAGCTCATCTTGTTATAGAATTTGAAGTGTTGTTCTAAATTGAATTTCTCTCAGACTTTAAGTTTTCACCATATATTTTTCATCAAAAAATGACTGCTTACTCAACAGCTGTATTCTTTGGCTTTGGCAAGCATTCGACTATTATATTTATTTGCTTCTGCATGTTATATACCAATAAAAATAATTTTGATTTCTGCTACCTTGTAATGAAGTTTGAGAGCTCATATTAATAGATCTTTTTCCTTCCTACTTTATTTTTTATTGTTACCCTTGAGATTATTGACCTTTTGTTTCTCCATATGAATTTAATTATTATTTTTCTAGGTCTGTAAAATATCTTGGGAGAATTTAGCACAGAATTGAATAAGTACATTAATTGTCATTTTTGTTATGTTGACTCAATCTGTCCATGAGAAATTAATGTTTCTCCAATTATTTAGGGCTGTCTGTATTTCTACAGGACACACTTTCCCACTAGTACATATAGAATTGAAGGGAAAGTAGATTCAAGTTTAGAGAACTCATATGATCAATGGGTAACTAATAATTCCTGTGCACTAGAAAACCTTTCCTTCCCATTGGGTGGTTCCTTCTTATATGAAGCATCTTTACTGACTTTCTAGTAAAGCCATGAATCTTCTATCCCTTTGTCCTTGGCTCCTGATGCCAACACCTCAAAAAATTCTCCAGAGATGTAGGCAAGAGTTGATGGAAAGATGAAAATAATTCTTTTTCACTCCAAAGTTTGTAATTTATACTTTCTCAGCCATAGTTTGGCAAGGAGAAGGGAAAAGAAGCATCAGCTAGAGGTGAAATGTCTCTCTATCCTATGTCCTATGCCCTATGTCTTCCCTTCTCAAAGCAGTTCTTTCTTCATTTTGATATCAGAGGCTCTCTCCTCTCTGCATTTCCTTTGAACCAAAATTGATTAGAGAGACAGAGACAGACCCATACACACAGAGAGAAACATAGAGATACACAGAAAAATCTAAAGTGTGACCAAGTTCCCTCGACTAATTCAGTCTTTCTGTGCAATGTCACTTCCAGTTCATCCAAGGACTCATCAGAAACAAATAAATTGATGGAGGATTTTGAATAGTTGGAATGCTTTTGATTCAATCCAGATAGTTTCATCTAGGATTATCTCCAGTCATTCCTGTTCTAAATCTTCCCACTGGACCCAAATGGCTCTGGAAGAGAAAGGAAGATAGTGACTTTGCACAGCCTCCCTCATTTAAATCCAACTGATATGTCATGGTATCACCTCCCTGATGGTCTTCATCCAGAACAAAGAACAGGCAAAAATAGTTTTTGCTTAGCTAAAGTACCAGGAAGTAGAATTATGTCATTTACTTTAGCTGGGCCAGAATAACCTGAATTACTCAACCAATTCCCAGTCCTTACCACTTCCCTCATGAGAATATGAGTCTTCACTAGGGGTAATATTATAAAGGTATCTGGGAATAGAATAAAAAAGCTTGTTTTCTCTTAGTGAAAAAGTAGAGAAGGTGAAAGCAGAAAATGAAGTAGGAGTGTGTGTGTGTGTGAGATGAGTGTTTTTTTTTTATTTTTTTTAGGTAAAAATTGTTATTGTCTATGCCATATATTATGATATTCATTAGTATCTCTTGGATTACAATAATTCATTCTTTTAAGAAATAAAATTGTTGAAAAATATGCATAGAATCCTACAGGGAGAAGGCAGAAGGAAACATTGACAAGAAGGATGGCACTAAAAATTACATGTTAAATTTATTACATATTTAAAAGGAAAAGTGAGCTATACCAAAAAAAAAAAAATTGTAGTTTTCAATAATCTTGTTCTGTTCTACTTTTTATATGGAAATTCTTATTTTGTTTAATGTTTCTCAATTTAAAAATAAAAGAAAAATAATTGTTCATGTTTTAATGGGAGGGAAGGGTATGAGATTTAAGTCTTGTCTATAATATAAAATTCTGTCATTTTTAAAATACAATAATACTTCTTAAAAAACCTTTTCTTATTCTTTGACTCTAATAGTTTTAAAGTATTTCTACTATATGTCAAGCATTACAAGCACTTTTACAAATTGATCTTCACAACAACCCTACAAAGTTGATGCTATAATGTTATTAAAGTAGTGTGCATTTTTAGTACCATATAACTTGGGTTTTCTCATGGATCTCAAATGTTGGTTTGAAATAAGTTAAAAGGGGGGGTGGGGGTGGAGCTATAATGGCGGACTTCATTCTGAGCTCTCTTCTACCCTCACTACTCATTACCAAATTTAGCCTCTGAAATAGTGCTTGACTGGTAGAATCGACAAATATTGGGAGTACCACAAATAACCAGCCAAAGATAATCTGGAAGATTGCCATAAAAGGTCTGCGTTGATTGGGCAGGAGGAGGCCAGAACACAAAGGCTAGCCCACTCTGAGCAGATCTGGGGCGAGGAGGTCTCTGTAGGTGGAGAATTTGCAGAGAGGACTCTACCACATGTTGGCTGCTCTGCTTTGGTTGCAAAGCAGTAGATCAGCAGAGAAGTTACACAAATGCCAAAAGTAGAGTATACACCAAAAAACACCAGAATTAACATGACCTGGTCACAGCCACCCAAAACTGGGAGTGACTCAGCATAACCAGAATACAGCTGCTCAACTGCAGTCCAAAGCATGAGACTCTGCCCAGGGCAGTCACACTTCTGCTGCTCAGCCACTCATCCCAGGGCAGTCACATCTCCTGCACAGTGGGGATCTACCCAGGGTAGTCACTCTTCTGCAGCGTGCTCATCCTAGGGCAGTGTCACTTCCTCACAGAGGGGCTCTGCCCAGGGCAGTCACACTTCCACAGCTTTGCCGCTCTTTGCAGCCCATTCTCAGGACAACTACTGTCCATCTATCTCTGTTCTGTAGAGGAAGCTGGGGACTTTTCCCTGAAGGCAGACCCCCAACAGATTTAAAAAAAAATGAGTAAAAAAGCAAAGCTAGCTCTAACCATAGATAGCTTTTATACAGAAAGAGAGCAGAATTCCAATCCTGAGGAGACTATTAGCAGACAATCTCCAGACAAAACTCTAAAGGGGGATATAAACAAGTCCCCCTCACACAAGGCTCTCCTAGAAGAAATTATAAAAGATCTTAAAAGAAAGCTAGAAGAAAAATTGGGAAACGAAAGAGAAGCTCTGCAAGAGAGTTTGAAAAGGCATGTAACTCATTAGAAGATAGATTTGATAAAGTGCAAAAGAAAATGGCTTCCTGCAATGTGAATTGAAAAAGGTAAAGAACGCCCAGGGCAACAGAATTTGTGAGTTGGAAAAAATAAATAACTCCCAGCAAAGCAGGATTTGTGAATTGGAAAAATAAAATGACTCATTAAAAAAAATAGAGAAATGGGAAAAAAATTCCATTGAGAAAAACAACACATTTAAAAGCTCAATTGAACATATACCAAAAGAAGTATTAAAAAAAAGTTAATGAAGAAAATAATTCATTAAAAATCAGAACAGAACAAATAGAAATGAAAGATTCGTTGAGACATCAAGAATCAATCAAGCAAAACCAAAAAAATGAAAAATTAGGGAAAATGTTAAATGCCTACTTGGAAAAACAACAGACATGGACATGGAAAATAGATCTAGGAGAGATAATCTAAAGAGTATTGGGTTCCTGAAAACCATGATTTTAAAAAGAGACTAGATACTATTTATCAGGAAATCATCAAAGAGAATTGCCCAGAAGTAATAGAATCAGAAAGTAAAATTAGGAATTAAAAAAAATAATAATCAAACACTTTCTGAAAGAGACCCCAAAATAAAAACTTCAAGAAGTATTGTGGTTAAAATTCAGAACTATCAGACTAAGGAAAAAATATTACAAACAGTCAAAAAAAAACACAATTCAAATACCGAGAAGCCACAATAAGGATCACTCAGGATCTAGCAACTTCCACATTAAAGGATTGAAGGCCTGGAATCTGATATTTCAAAAGCAAAAGAACTTGGAATGCAGGCAAGAATAAACTACCCAGCTAAGTTGAGCATTTTCTTTCAGGGAAGAAGATGGACATTCAATGAAACAGGTGAACTCCATTCATTCCTAATGAAAAAACTAGAGCTAAACAAAAAATTTGACCTCCAACTATAGAACTCAAGAGAAGCATAAAAAAGATAAAAAGAACTCTTGAGAGTTGTATTTCTGTTATGGGAATACATAAAGAGCGAGTGCATAATTTGATTTTACTTTTATAATATAAAAAAGGGAATTAGAAGTGGAAAGGAGATTGTATCAGAAAAAAGGAAAAGTGGAGGTAAAAAAAGGGAAATTACATCTCAGGAAGAGGCAAAGGAAACCTATCATATCTGAGGGAATTAAGGGAGTGGGATGAAGTAAATCAGTTAAACAGTCCCATTTTAGGAAAAGAAATAGAACAAGCTATTAATCAACTCCCTAATAAAAAAAATCCTCAGGACCAGATGGATTTACATGTGAATTCTATCAAACATTTAAAGAACAATTAACTCCAAAGTTATATAAACTATTTGAAAAAAATAGGGAATGAAGGAGTCCTACAAAATTCATTTTATGACACAGACATGGTACTAAATCAGATAGGTTGAAAACAGAGAAAGAAAATTATAAACCAATCTCCCTGATGAACATTGATGCAAAAATCTTAAATAAAATATTAGCAAAAATATTACAGAAAATTATCCCCTGGATAATACGCTATGACCACGTAGGATTTATTCCAGGAATGCAGGTCTGGTTCAATATTAGGAGAACTATTAGCATAATTGACTATATCAATAACCAAATTAACAAAAATCATATGATCATCTCAATAGATGCAGAAAAAGCATTTGATAAAATCTAACATCCATTCCTATTTTAAAACCTTGAGAGTATAGGAATAAATGGATTTTTTTCAATAGCATCTATTTAAAACCATCAGTAAGCATTATATGTAATGGGGATAAACTGGAACTATTCCCAATAAGATCAGGAGTGAAACATGGTTGCCCACTATCACCATTACTACTCAATATTGTATTAGAAATGGTAGCTTCAGCAATAAGAGTTGAGAAATAGATTAAAGGAATTAGAATAGGTAATGAGGAAACCAAATTATCACTCTTTGCAGATGATGTGATGGTATACTTAGAGAACCCCAGAGATTCTCCTAAAAATCTATTAGAAATAATTCACAACTTTAGAAAAGTTGCAGGATACAAAATAAATCCACAGAAATAATCAGCATTCTTATACATCACTAAAAAAATCCAAAAACTAGAGATAAAAAGAGAAATTCCATTTACAGGAACTGCTTATAATATAAAATATTTGGGAATCTATCTGCCAAGGAAAATCAGGGAATTATATGAGCAAAACTACAAAACAGTTTCCACACAAATAAAGTCAGATCTAACCAATTGGAAAAATATTAAGTGCTCTTAGATAGGTTGAGCAAACATAAAAAAGATGACAATACTACCTAAACTATTGTATTTAGTGCTATACCAATCAGACTGCCAAGAAACTATTTTAATGACCTAGAAAAATAACAACAAAATTCATCTGGAAGAACAAAATGTCAAGACTTTCAAGGAAACTAATGAAAAAAAATCAAATGAAGGTGGCCTAACTATACCAGATCTAAAACAATATTATAAGGCAGTGGTCCCCAAAACCATTTGGTATTGGCTAAGAAAAAGACTAGTTGATCAGTGGAATAGGTTTGGTTCACAAGGCAAAATAGTGAATAACTATAATGATCTAGTCTTTGACAAAGCCAAAGACCCCAGCTTTGGGGATAAGAATTCACTATTTGACAAAAACTGCTGGGACAATTGGAAATTAGCATGACAGAAACTAGCCATTGAACCATACTTAATACCATACACCAAGATAAGGTCAAAATGGGTTCATGATCAATAATCATGGGATTATAAATAAATTAGAAGAATATAGGATAGTTTACCTCTCAGACTTATGAAGGAGGAAGAAATTTGTGACCAAAGAAGAACATTATTGATCACAAAATAGAAAATTTCGATTATATCAAATTGAAAAGATTTTGTATAAACAAAACTAATGCAGACAAGATTAGAAGGAAAGCAATAAAGTGGGAAAACATTTTTACAGTCAAAGGTTCTGACAAAGACTTCATTTCCAAAATATATAGAGAATTGACTCTAATTTATAAGAAATCAAGCATTCTCCAATTGATAAATGGTAGAAGGATATGAACAAACAATTCTCAGATGAAGAAATTGAAACTATTTCTAGTCACATGAAAAGATACTTCAAGTCATTATTAATCAGAGAAATTCAAATTAACACAACTCTGAGATACCACTACACACCTGTCAGATTGGCTGGGAGAGGGGTTCTCAAACTAAGGCCCATAGGCCAGATGCGGTAGTGTGAGGATGTTTATGTGGCCCGCCGGGTTATGGAAAATGGGCTGACGGGCGGAGACAGAGTGTGAGGTTTTGTTTTTACTATAGTCTGGCCCTCCAACAGTCTGAGGGACAGTGAATTGGCCCCCTATTTAAAAAGTTTGAGGACCACTGGGCTAGGATGACAGGGAAAAATATAAAGAATGTCGGAGGGGATGTGGGAAAACTGGAACATTGATACGTTGTTGGCGGAATTGGGAATGCATCCAACCATTCTGGAGAGCAATTTGGAACTATGCTCAAAAAGTTATCAAACTGTGCATACCTTTGATCCAGCAGTGTTACTACTGGGCTTATATCCCAAAGAGCTCTTAAAGAAGGTAAAGAAGGCAAAAATGTTTGTAGCAGCCCTTTTTTTGTAGTGGCTAGAAACTGGAAATTGAAGGGATATCCATCAATTGGAAAATGGCTGAATAAATTGTGGTATATGAATGTTATGGATAATTATTGTTCTATAAGAAATGACCACCAGGAGGATTTCCAAAAGGCCTGGAGAGACTTATATGAACTGATGCAGAGTGAGATGAGTAGAACCCGCAGATCATTATATACTTTAACAATACTATATGATGATCAATTCTGATGGACGTGCCTCTCTTCAACATTGAGATAAACCAAATTAGTTCATTTGTTCAATAATGAACAGAACCAGCTACACCCAGTGAAAGAACTATGAGAATTGAGTGTGAACCACTACATAGCATTTCCACTCTTTCTATTTTTGTCCACTTGCATTTTTTTATTTCCAGCAAATTAACTGTATGTATGTATGGATGGATATGTATATATATATATATATATATATATATATATATATATATATATATATATATATATATATATATATATATATACTTTAACATATTTAACATGTATTGGTCTACCTGCCATCTAGAGGAGGGGGTGGGGAGCAGGAGATGAAAAGTTGGAATGGAAGATTTTGCTGTCAATGCTGAGAAACTACCCATGCATATATCTTGTAAATAAAAAGCAATAATAAAATTTTTTTTTTTAAAAAAGAAATGAGGTATAAGGTTGGCAGTACTGCTATTGGTACTTCTTTGTCTAACAACACTCCTCTCTAAGAATCTAACTGCCACTAATGTCTATATCTACTCCTGTCCTCAATTTAACAACTGTGTCAGAAGGGTGAAGATTCAACTCACATATTAATGACTATTCTGTGTCCAATCACTAATACAAGTTGAATGCCATAGCATGAAATACTTTTAAATCATTTAAATTGTTATCTTTTATGTCTATAGGTACATTTTTTGTTACATTATAAAATAGATTATGTTTTAAGTACTACCTATATTTTATTCTTCTCTCACTATAGTCTTTTTTAGGCATGGCAGTTTTTTAAAAGTGAATTTCCCTTTGAATTTTTAAAAACATATAATATTAAATAAATAACACCAACTGTAATGCAGTTTCATAGTAGCAACTTTAACACTTGAGTTGCCTATGTTTTTGTCATTTTGTGTCAAACAAAAAAAATTCTCATTAAGCTTAAAATTTCTCATTAAGATTGAAAAAAATCATAGAATAATATCTTGAACATTGACTAAGCTTTTCATTCAATTATCTCAAATTCCTTTACAGGCATTAGCCAATTAAGTTTTACAATATCCATATTAGGAAAATATGATTTAGGTGGCATGGGCTCAAACTCCAAAAATAAGGACTGTTTTCATGTCTATCATGTTTGTATGATTGAAAGGATCAGAATATAGTGCTCCCTATCCTTTAGTTTCAATCACCTTATTAATAAAAGTGGATTATCATGCAACTTCTTTGGCCTCCAAAACAGGTTATCAATAGAGAAGACAGCTTAAATCAGTGTCTTGTTATCATGCCATGGTCTACTTTTCCCATAGCATATATATCAGCGACTTAATCATCCTAAAGTGGCTTATAAAACATAAATTTAGGGCATGAATGTGACCTTGACAGATTTTTGTAAAGTATAAAAGAGTGAACAAGGAAACAAACTACCTCAAAAAAAAAAACATTAAAATAAATGAATGTATAGAGGTCATTTCCTCTTATTATTAATAATAAAAAGAGCTATCTTGGTATATCCCTCTTATTATCCTGTTTTATATAGATGATTAAAATGAAACTTTGTTAGCCTGGAATATTTTTAATGACTATTATAAAGTTTGGAAACAATGGCACAGTATACATAGGAAGCAGCAACTCAATCTTAGTCATCACTTCATGAATACAAAACTCTAAATGTTAAAAAAAAAAAGAATTTTTTAAAGCCTGATTTTGTCATATAAAACATATAAACATATAAAACATAAAACATATAAAATATTGAATTATTGCTTAAATCTTCCTTGAGTTATGAAGAATTTTTAATGTAGGGATTTTTTTTAATATATTATAGTACTTATTAGATTTCAAAGGTTTTTGGTTTCATTAGTATAGACGCTCCATGTGCTGACTTAAATGACAACCCATATGTGCTTTAATAGATCATGTTCATGAGTTACTATAGCTAAAAATCTCATTACCTGCTCTCTAATCCACAGGTGATGAGACTCTGGATTTAGCTAGGCAGGTCTTTAGATGATAGATATTCTTTGTCCAGGTTGATTCCCTCAAATCTTTGAAGATCAGATATGCCAGGACTTGTGCTCATACAGCAAAAATTTAAAGAACACAGAATCAGCTCCAACCCCAATGAAGCACTGAATTAAGATATTAGCAAGGAGAGTGTTATAGAGTTGTTAAAGAACCTTATTTTGAGGATATCTTTACACATACCCAAGTCATTCCTCATTAATGTATGTGTATATCATATGCATTATTTTATTCTTATTAAAGTAAAATAAATTTATTGTTTTTAATAAAACAGTAAGAATTAGGTAAAAAGAAAGTCTAGATGGAGATAAGTATGCAATGATCCTTTAAGAAACTGCCTTATTTAATCTCATTTATTGAGGGGTTTAAGGATTGAAATAAGTACTTTGCAGTAGCCATCCAATTTCTGCAAGCAGAAGCAATACTTAGAAGATCAAATGATTTTAAAAGGAGGGGGCAACTATCTATTGGCTGCAAAGAACAAGAATAACGAAGAAGTGAGGGCCATGGAAAAGATGGAGAATTGTAAGAAAAGAAATCAGAGTACACTCAAAGAAAGTCGAGAAAAGTTATCAGGAAAATTCCGGAATAAAGCAAAACCCAGGCTTTTAGCAAATTGTCTATATAAACTCACACACACACACACACACACACACACACACACACATATACACACATATATTATTATTGTTCAGTTGCTTTTTAGTCATGTGCACCCAGTCTTGATCACCCCATTTGGGATTTTCTTGGTAAAGATACTGTAGTGATTTGCCATTTCCTTCTCTAGCTCATTTTACAGATGAGGAAACTGAGACAAACAAGGTTAAATGACTTGCTAATAAGTGTCTAAGGCCAGTTTTGAACTCAGGAATGTGAATCTTCCTGATTGCTTGTCCATCACTCTATCCATTATGTCACTTAGTTGCTTATCTAGCCATTTTCCTTTCAATCTATCTATCTATAAGATATTTGATATGATGTGATAAATATGATATTTAATATTCATAAGGGTAATCCTGAAATAATTGAAGGACTTAGTAAAATTCTAGAATTAAGTTCTGAGTGAATGGTTTGTAATACTTTTTAAACAGAGGAAGTAATAATTATAAGCCAACATAGATTCATTAGATTCATTCCAGAACAATCCTATTGTCTTCTTTGGCAGAGTAAGTAGGTCAGGTGAATTCTGTTGTTAGGTATATCTGGATTTGAGAGAGCTCAGGAAAATCTCTCATGATATTTTTGTGGTTAAAATGTAGAAATATGAGCTGAATAATAATAAAAGTGGATAGATTAGTAGCTGACTGAAAATAGGAGAGTTTGACTAATAGATCCTTATTAATTGGAAGGATTATCTCCAGGGCCCTTCCACAAGGCTCTATTTTAAAACTCTGTTATAGTCAATGTTTTATCAATGACTTTAATGAAGACGAAATGCTTCTCAAGTTTGGGAAATAATTGAAGCTCAGACAGATAGTTAATAAAATAGAAATTCCAAAAAGGTCATGACAAGTTTGAACAATGGTCTAAATAAAGACAAAATTATTCTAATATTACTCTAATATTTCAACTTATTCTAATATTGTAGTGGCTCATTAGTCTTATCCAATGATGCATATTAGAACCCATACATGACTGTCCATTTTGTGTGGCTCTTGTTTATGTTCTCCAATAAATACAAATTAGAGGTCCACCCAATTTGCTAAGGACATTCCTCACATTGTTTTGATGTTGTGTAGCTACTAATTGAGCATGTAGATTATGATTCAGTTAATCCTCTTTCATTACATGACCAAACCATCTTTTTTTTTCCCAGCCATTATCTCTCTGATGGCATCCTGTACACTGTTTCTCTTGTATGAGTCCTGTCTTGTAAAATGATGTAACTTATTCATAGCTACTATGCTCTTTTCCATTGTCCTTTGTGATCCTCAACTTCAGTTCTTCAAAAACTATCGTATCGTATAGCTCACAACTACATATAACATAGGTTATCAAATTTGACATATAAGGGATTATTGGTATCTTTGGAGAGAACAGTGTCAGTTCAAGGATAAGGTTTGAGAATTCAAATCATAAAGAATTAAGAAGTAAACAGGAAAAGAAACATCAACAGTGGCATGGAAAAAATAGCTTTTTCCATGAATATGTTTGTCAAAGAGAAAAAGATATATGATACTCTACAAAGGATGATTATTGCTATTTTTTCAGGAAGGAAGAGCCTTGGAAATATTTGTAGGCTTCTAGGAAAGGACAATTATAAAAAAAAAAAAGAGTAAAGATTAAACGAGGATGGGGAAAATCTTCTTACAGAAGAAATGGGCTCAAATGTACATGTAAAAGGATTAATTTTGACCACGTAAAAGGGTCACTTCATCATCAGAGACTGAAGTAAACAAAAAGAAAATTAGAAATATGACCATGTGGTTTTGAATTCAGAGAGAAATCATGGTAAATAATCTATTTTATCAATAAAATTAGGAGGAACAAGATCATCTGAAACAAGGAGGGGGTGCTGTGGGAAATTTGAGTAAAGAAGAAAAGATTTACAGATTCCAGGGAATATAATAGAATCAATTAAGAGAAATAAAAAGGATCATTGACAGAACTGATAGGATAAAATAATATATTTAGATGGAAGAACTTGAAAAGCAGTGAGGTTATTGAAGAAATGTTCAGGAGCTGTGGCTTGTAGAACAAGCAAGTATTAATGAAGTTGATTAATGAAATATAATTTTCACTTTGGCTCCAAACAGGAATGTGATACTAGTGATTACAGGGCACAGTCAGGTAAAGGGCTGTTAGAATCATTATTATGGTCTCTTTTTTGATACTTTGAGTTATAGGTATGGCGAGGTATGTCCATTTTGGACTTCAGCAAGGTACCTTCCAAATAAATATGATGACCGCTCAGAGTCCTATAGACAGCAATTGAGACTTTTTCATTGATGTACTGATTATACTTCAGATCATGTTCTCCAGTAGAGAGGTTTGTTTTATTTGGGGGGGGGGGGAGGGAACTAAATGGAGACAATATCATCCTGCTGACAAATGCTAGCATAATAGGGCTAACACATTGAAATTTTCCAGGATGGCAAGAAGGGAAGATAATAATCCTTTATCTTAATACCATCCAAATCTTGGGTGGTGATTTTACCATTTTTCTTAACCAGAGACACTATGCCTTCATCCATCTTGATGCCCTCAACACTGTCCTTGGTCTGTATCATCTTGGGTTAATGAATGATGATGAGCATTCTGATGAGCTGTCTCCTGGAGAAGGATTACATTTCAGTGATGATTGTTCACTCAGTAGTCTGCTGTCAAAAGTAAATACAAATAAATGCAACAATTTCCCTATATTTTCAGCTCCATTACAATCCAATTCAATATAATCCAATAAATATCTATTAAATGCTTAGATGTGCAGGAAGTGTGCTAAGAATTAGGGATACAAATAAAAAAACAGAAAGTTCCTTTTCTCAAGAAATTTATAATTGAAAGAGGTAAAGACACACACAAAAAGAAGATAAAAGATTGGGGAGAAGATTGTAAGCACAAGGGTATACTAATGGTGTAGTCAAACCTAAGGAGTACATCTAATGAGAAATAATGAGTTGGCTGGGCTTCTGAGTCTTTGCTCTGCCTTCAAATTCTTCAAGCAGAAGAACAGAGACAACTGAGGTTACTGATGAGATGTGAGTATCAAAACAGAAAATCAAAAATGATTTTCATAGTGGTTAACTTTTCCTGATGACAGTGCTGATAATGGTGAAATAAAATCCAAGAGGTGAGAAATGAATTTTCTTGTAAAAGGTCATCTAACATTGTCTTGAAGAGGTCTATTAAAGAATATCCACTGACCTCCTAGACAACCCATTCTATTTTTATATGGTTCTATTTGTTATGATATTTTATTCAGAAAGAGAGAGACAGAGAGAAAGAGGCAGAGAGAGATAGAGACAGAGAGAGACAGATAAAGAGAAAGAGACTTAAAAAGAGAGAGACTCAGATAGACAGAGACAGAAAGACAGAGACAGAGAAAATTATATAACACACTGATTAGAACTCATTAAAACACTGAGTACGGAGTCAGAAAGGCCTGAGCTCCAGAAGTCATTTTATAGTGCTATTAATACACTCATCTATTGGCAAAATTCTCTTATCTGAGCAACAATTTGATAAGCAATCTCAGAGAGTCCTTTCTTTTCCATCAGTATCAACACTAGGTATTGGTAAAGAACGATATCATTGGATATGCTGTTGTTATTTCTTGTATTATGGATTCTTTTCTCAAGTTGGCACTTGTTGGGGAAAAAAAAGTCTCATTTTAGTTTTTGAAAGTGTTACTATGGTGTTAGATTGTAGATTGTTATAGGAAGAAAATACCTGAACTTCAGAAATGCATTTAACAGTCTCTTATGGTATTCTCAAGTATAAAATGAATATAAAATGAATCCAAGTGGTAATATAATTTGGTCAACTAACTGCATGGTAAAGAATTCTGACTAACGGATTGATATTTAATAGATTGCTCCAAGGCCATGTTCCTTGTCCTGTTTTATTCAATGTTTTCACCAATAATTTGTGTAAATGCTTAGAGAGCATGCTTCATAAAATCAGAGGATCTATAGAGGTCTCATAGCCTGTCTAGCCAAACCATTTACATGCACTAGAATGAATCTCTCCTTATAACAGCCAGTATAAATTGTTGTCTGGTATCCTTTTGAAGAGGTCTAATGGGGAATCCTTATTAATCCCAAAGACAACCCATTCCACATTTAGATTTCTCTCGTTGGGAAGATTTTTCTTACAACTATCTAGGATAGAGCACTGAACCTAGAGATAGGAATTCTCAAGCTCAAATACAGGCCTCAAACTAACTGTGTGATACTAGGCAAGTCATTTAAGCTCTGTCTGCCTCAGTTTCCTAAATACAAAATAAACATGATAACACCTACTTTTCAAAGTGGTTGTGAAGATCAGATAAGGTAATATTTATAAAATATTTAACACAGTATATAGCACATAGTAGATGTTTAATAAATGCTTGTTTTCCTTCTTCCTTACATCAAACCTAAATCTACTTCTTTGCCACATCCCTTCATTGCTGCAAGTTTTGTCATATATAGCCAAGCAGGTGAAACTAAATTCATACCGCAGAAGATTACTTGAGATACTTGAAGATAGTCTCTCCACACTCACTAACTTCTCTCTTTTCTAAATTAAATATATCCAAAGGAAGAGATTACGGCACATTAATATAATGGGATATTACTCTGTGACAAGAAATGATGAAAAACAGGGCCTCAGAGAAACTTGAAAGACTTGCATATAGTGATCCAGAGAGAAGTGAGAAGAATCAAAATCAGAGCAATACTTTATAAAATGATAGCAACATTAAAAAGACTAACATCTTTGAAAGGATTAAGAACTTTGATTAATATAATCACAGTTCAAGAGGACTCACTATGAAGTGTACTTGCCACCTCCTTATGGAGAGATCACCAATATAAGTTGGAAATGAAAGATACATTTTTAGACAGTGAATTTGGGAATTTAATTTGCTAGACTCTGGATATTTATTTTCAAAAAGTTTTTTTTTTTCCTTTTAATTAGGAAGGTAGACAAAAACAGGTCATGGAAACACATTTTTTTAAATGAACAGAATAGGATAGAAGAAAATTCAAAAGGAATCAGAGACAAGTAAGACAGCTTTGAAAGTTACATATGGAATTTATTATATATTTTTTTAAAAAAAGTAAACTGAACATAACAGAGATAGTTTCATGTGCAATTCTCTTTCTTATTCTATATTGAAGGCTCATTTTAATAAGTTTTGAGTTCAGAATTTAAAAATGGAGAAAAATGAAATATCACTAAATATATATCATTCCTTCAAACAATTCTCATACACAGCTATTTGAGGCTGCTCACTATCTTTGCCCACCTGCATTCTAAATTCCCCTATCCTATAAATTTAACTTTACCAACTTTCCTCCTAAACAATGGTACTTAATATAATTTTCTAAATGTAGACTACACAGGAGAGAGTATAATGAGGCTCTGCAAAATTAATATTTTGTTCATTTTGCATTTCAAAATGTAAAGTATGTTTAAAATGTCAATTATTTATTATAATTATCTATTTTGCAAGTTGACATGAAGCTAGAAAATGTAGCTATCATGTTGAATGACAGCACTGGAATTCAAAAATATCATACTAAGGTAGAATGATGTGCTAAAACCAAAAGACAAAATTCAATGGGAATAAAAATATTAAAGTCCTATACTTGGCTTTAAAAATTCAGCTGTACATTGCTGTTATTGGGATTATATCCCAAAGAAATACTAAAGAGTGGAAAGGGACCTGTATGTGCCAAAATGTTTGTGGCAGCTCTTTTTGTTGTAGCTAGAAACTGGAAGTTGAATGGATGTCCATCAATTGGAGAATGGTTGGGTAAATTGTGGTATATGAAGGTTATGGAATATTATTGCTCTGTAAGAAATGACCAGCAGGAGGAATACAGAGAGGCTTGGAGAGACTTAAATCAACTGTTGCTGAGTGAAATGAGCAGAACCAGAAGATCACTATACACTTCAACAACAATACTGTATGAGGATATATTCTGATGGAAGTGGAAATCTTCAACATAAAGAAAAACCAACTCACTTCCAGTTGATCAATGATGGACAGAAATAACTATACCCAGAGAAGGAATACTGGGAAGTGAATGTAAATTGTTAGCACTACAGTCTATCTATCCAGATTACTTATACCTTAGGAAGCTAATAATTAATGTGCAACAAGAAAATGGTATTTACACACATATATTGTATCTAGGTTATATTGTAACACATGTAAAATGTATGGGATTACCTGCCATCGGGGGGAGGGAGTGGAGGGAGGGAGGGGATAATTTGGAAAAATGAATTAAAAAAAAATAAAAAAAATAAAAAAAAATTCAGCTGTATAAGTCCAGAATAGGGGAATTATGGTTAGATTTACGTGAAAAAAAAAAAAAAAACCTAGGGTTTTAAGCAGAGTGATATGATAGTATGTCAACAACGGTCATGCTACTGTTCCATGATACTTGGACCTGGTCGGATTATATCTGGAGAATTGTATTACATTCCAATTACCACATTTTAGGAAGGAGGTCATTAAAATGCTGAAGCGTATTAAAAAGATGAAAGGGCTAGAGATACTGTAATACAGCAATTGGTAAGAAAAATAAATTGGGAGGAAATGCTAGTCTTCAAAGTATTTGGAGGATTAGATTTGTTCTTCTTGGCCCTAGAAGACTGATGGATGGGAGCTATCAGGGGAGATTTTTTTTATATTTAGGTTGCTCAAAAAATTATCTTTAAGGTCCCTTCCAACTATGAGATTCTATAATGTTATGGTTGATCTCTCTGTGAATTTGGGGCTTGTAGGGAAAAGAATGGTCTTTGTATATTCTTTTCAGTGGCATAATATTCTTAAGGAAAAGTCAGGTTTCGGTTCATGTAAAAAGATGGAAGCACTCAAAGGAAAGCTTGAGAATATTAGGAAAATTTCTATTCAATTTTATTAGTTTTTATTAAATTCAAATACATTACAAGGCAGTTATTATGTGTAATACATCTGGAGAAAGTTAAATTTATTATTAAAGGGCTTAAAGTTATGTGAGGAATAAACAAAACAAAAACATAAATAATAACTTCCCTTGATTTGAGAGCTGAAGAATGGAGTACCAAATTCCTCCCATTGCCTTTCTTTATAGAAAGGTCTTTTTTTGGCCCACTCTTCTGCAACTGCTGTTCTGCATGGTTTCAACTCTCATGGAACAAGAAACCTTTCTTGCCTTCTTTCATGTGTTATCTCCCTCAATTTCCCTCCCCCTCACCCTTTCCCATTCAGTTGTAGGGTCCTTGAGAGTAGAAACTATCTTTCTTTTTATAAAATTGTATCCACAATGTAAGCACATTGTAAACATTTAATGGCTAATAATATGATTTGAAATTTGATAAATGCAACAGAGAATTCAAAGAAAACTTCTCTAAGAAATCCAGAAGAGAAAGATCACTTCTGAGTATGCTTCCAAAAGGATCATGGAAGATCCTGGTAAAGGGCAGAATGAAGTAAAGAGGGCCAGAGAAAAGGAGATTGATTTACCATAGATCAGATGAAGTTAGAAAGCTGAATAGACTGAATTTAGTTAAGTTTGTAGAACCAACCAATTCTAAAGTTTTCCTTAGAATATTAGTGTGAAGCTATCTATACCCAGAGAGAAGATTGTGGGAATTGAGTGTTCACAACAAAGCATTTCCATTCTTTTTGTTGTTGTTAGCTTGCATTTTGTTTTCTTTCTCAAGATAATTATATAAATATTCATACATATATTGTATTTAACATATTTTAATATGTTTACATATATTGGATCACTTACCATGTAGAGGAGGGGATGGGGGGGGGGGAATTTTGGAACACAAGGTAAAAAAAAAAAAGTAATCCATGCATATATTTTGAAAATAAAAAAGCTTTGGGGCAGCTAGTGGTGTAGTGGATAGAGCACCAGCCCTGTAATCAGGAGGAACTGAGTTCAAATCTGCATTGAGATACAACACTTCTTAGCTGTGTGACCCCCGAGCAAATCACTTAACTCCAATTGCCTCAGCAAAAAAAAAAAAACAAAACAAAACAAAAAAAAAAAACACTTTAATAAAAAAAAAAAAAGAATATTAATGAAAGAAGACTTATTGGAACTGATTCAAAGTGAAGTGAGGAGAATCAGGAGAACACTATACACAATAATAGCATTATTGTAAGGATAACTAGCTATGAAAGATTTAGCTGCTTGATCAAGACAATGATCCAAAACAAGTCCAAAGGACCTATGGTGAAAATGTTGCACACTTCCAGAGAGACAATTACTGAAGCCTAAGTATAAATCGAAATTCATATATTGCACTTTCTTCATTTTCCTTCTCTGTATTTTTTGGGGGGCACCAGAGTGAATCAGCCCAATCCCAGCGCAGCCACTGCCGCTTCCTTGTATCTGTAAAGGAAGCTTGGAAAACCTTCCTTGCCCTAAAAGCCTATCAGTTATACTTCACACATATAACTGATATATAAATGGAGGAGAGATAAGAAGAGAGAATTTGGAATAAGAAATTAAAAATAAATACCCTCAAATAATTACCAAAATCAGCCTATGAATTAGTTCAGAATTCACCAATACTGGGAGTGCAGCAAATTAACAGCAGAATATAATTTTGAAGATCGCCAGAAAAGGTATGTTTTGGTTGGGCACAGAAGAACTTGGTTGTTTCTGCAAGGAAACTGTCTTTCTAAATGTATCTTTGGTTTCATCACATGGAGGAAAAAGGAAGAAAAAGGTAAAATGGTACCTTTCCCTATTTTTAGAGTATCAGAAAATCATAGATCTTAAGTTAGAAGGCACTATCTCATTCAATGAGCACAAGTTACAAATAAGGAAATTAAGGCTCAAACAGATTGAGTGATGTGTTCCCCCCCAATCATATTTTATTTTTTGAATTATATATAAAGATAGTTTGCAACATTCATTTTTGTTAGATTTTGAGTTTCAATTTTTTTCTCCTTTCCTCCCTTACCTTAGCATCAGATCATGTCACTTCAATCTCACATGATACAATGCATATACATATTCAATATGTACTGAGTTAATTTAATAATAAGAGTTTAATGTAAATGAAGTCAGAGTAATGACTCAGGTCTCTTAACATGCCTATTAACTTCTTTTTATTCCATGACCATAAATTGTCTCAACCTGGCCAAACTATGTTTTGGAATTGCTGATTCCATCCTTAAGGAATGGGGCTCTCTAGAGTTACTAGTAAACTAATCCAAAGGGAATACCCAATATTGATCTGGATTTACGAAGGAATATTAGTTGAGCAAAGGAACAATTATTTTAAGGTCTTTAGGATGTTTATACTTTCAATGTGCTGTTATAGCATTGGAAAAGTTTGGGTTGTAATTTAGATTATAAAATTCACTAAGGGAATCTAAGTCACTTAACCCTCACTACCTTAAATTTTTTCATTAAGGAAGAAGGAATGTATATAAAATGAGATAAGGTATGAAAATAAAATACAAACCTTAAAGTGTTATAGAAATGCTAGCTATTGTTGTAACCTCATTGGAAGAGATTTGGAGAACATATGGTAATTGTCTTTAAGTATTTTTTTATTATTTTATATTTATATATTTTTTCAGTTAACAAGTGTGTATTTCCTCTCCTTTCCAACTTCCTATCACTAGGATAAAACAAAGAAAAATACTTTTTTTTCTTTATTTTTTTGCAAATATGTATTTAAGTAAATTAAAACCAATTTGCAATAACACTCTCTTAAAAATATGTGTCTCATTCTTCAATTTGAAAATCCATCATATCTTTTTCAGACAGTATGTGGTGTGTTTTATTATTCACCTATGCAATCATAGTTGGTCATTTTGTTCATTAGAATCCTTAATTCTGTCAAAGTTATTTGCCTAGACAATTGCTATTATATAATTTTATACAATAGAAGATTTTAATCTTCCCTTGGTTCTGCTTACTTTATTCTATAGAACTTTATCCAAGTCATCCCCAGGTTTTTATGAAACCATTACTTTCACCATTTCTTATGGTTCAACAATATTTCATTATATTAATAACTATAACTTGTTCAGCTATAATGAGTATTTCCTTAGTTTCCTCTTCTTTGCTACCACATAAAAATCTGATATATTTTTGTATGGATGGATTCTCTTCATTTGACATCTTTGAAGTATTGGCCAAGTAATCATGTCATTGGGCCAAGGGTATGAACAGTTCAGAGACTTTTGAGGAACATTTGCTTTCTAGAATGGCTGGATTAATTTATAGCTCCACCAAGAGGACAAGAATGTGCCTATTTTCCTATAGATACTCCTACATTTGTGAATTTCCTTTATTATTTTATAAAGGTGACAAGTTTGAAGTGGAAACTCTAAGTTGCTATAATTTGCATTTCTCTATATTTCAATGATTTAGAACATCTTTTCACATGCTTTTGATTGCTTTGATAGGATTTTTTCCTTTAGAAGCTTCCTGTTCCTTAATTTGTCACTTACCTATTGGATAACAGATCTTAGATTTTTAAACTTTAATCAGTTTGCTACATATCTTGGAAATGGTATATTTATTAAATAAATGTGGTACAAAGATTTTTTTCCCAGTTAAGTGTTTCCTTTCTAATCTTAGCTGCATTGGTTTTGAGCAACAAAACTTTCAAACTTTAGAAAATCAAGTGTTCATTTTATTTTCTATAATCCTCCCTATCCTTTGCTTGGTTGTGAACTATTCTTTTATCTAGAGACCTAAAATATACTTTGTTTTTTATTATAGCTTTTTATTTACAAGATATATGCATGGGTAATTTTTCAGCATTGACAGTTGCAAAACCTTATGTTCCAACTTTTCCCCTCCTTCCCCCACCACCCTCCCCCAGATGGCATGTTGATCAATACTTGTTAAATATGTTAAAGTATAAGTTAAATACAATATATGTATACATGTCCAAACAGTTATTTTTGTCGTACAAAGAGAATCAGACTTCAAAACAGTGTACAATTAACCTGTGAAGGAAATCAAAATTGTAGGCAGACAAAAATAGAGGGATTGGGAATTCTATGTAGTGGTTCATAGTCATCTGCTGAGTGTAGCTGGTTCAGTTCATTACTGCTCTATTGGAACTGATTTGGTTCATCTCATTGTTGAAGAGGGCCATGTCCATCAGAATTGATCATCATATAGTATTGTTGTTGAAGTCTATAATGATCTCCTGGTCCTGCTCATTTCACTCAGCATCAGTTCATGTAAGTCTCTCCAGGCCTTTCTGAAATCCTCCTGGTGGTCATTTCTTACAGAACAATACTTTTCCATAATATTCAGCCATTCTCCAATTGATGGGCATCCACTCAGTTTCCAGTTTCTGGCCACTACAAAGAAGGCTGCCACAAACATTCTTGCACATACAGGTCCCTTTCCCTTCTTTAAGATCTCTTTGGGATATAAGCCCAGTAGTAGCACTGCTGGATCAAAGGGTATGTACAGTTTGATAACTTTTTGGGCATAGTTCCAAATTGCTCTCCAGAATGGCTGGATGTATTCACAACTCCACCAACAATGTATCAGTGTCCCAGTTTTCCCACCTCCCCTCCAACATTCATCATTATTTTTTCCTGTCATCTTAGCCAATCTGACAGGTGTGTAGTGGCATCTCAGAGTTGTCTTAATTTGCATTTCTCTGATTAATAATGACTTGGAACATCTTTTCATATGGCTAGAAATAGTTTCAATTTCTTTGAGAATTGTCTGTTCATATCCTTTGACCATTATCAATTGGAGAATGGCTTGATTTCTTATTATACTTTATTTTTGACTCACTAATTTGATTATGATGTATCATTTTATATCTAAATCATATATACTTTTGGAGCTTATCTTGGCATATGGTTTAAGGTGTCAGTCTACACTGAATTTCCCTCAGACTGCTTTTCAATTTTTCCAACAACTTTTATTAAATAGTGAGGCTTTATCCAATAGCTATAGTCTTTGAATTTATTGAATTTATATGCTACTGTGATTGCTTCTATATATTGAACACCTGTTCCACTGATCTACCTACTTTTTAATCAATACCAAATTATTATGATGTGTTAAAAAAAGGTTATAGTCCTCTTTAAGAATGAAAGACAAAAAGAAAAAGATTCTGATGATTATTGCTTTATAATATAATTTGAGATATACAATGGCTAGGCCTCTTCCTTTCATGCTTCTTTTTATTTTCATTTTTTTTATTAGTTCTTCCAAATGGATTTTGTTATTTATCTTGTTTTGTAAAGTAATATTTTGGTAGTTTGACTAACATGGCACTAAATAAATCAATTTAGATAGTATTTTCAATTTTGTTATATCGATGAACCCTAAATATGTATACCTAACATTTATTATTTATGTTTATTTTATGTTTATCTATTGTTATGTTTTGTAGTTATATGCTAAAATTCCTATGTGCATCTTGGTAAGTAAACTCATAAGAAATCTGTACATTTTATGACCATTTTGAAGCAATTTCTCTCCCTCTTTATACTATTTTATATGTAAATATACTGAAATATTGATGATTTATTTACTTATTTATATCATAACTTTCCTGACATATATTTCAGTTAACTTTTAGTTGACTATACATATGCTTATGCTCAAATATAGAAACTGCTTAAACTTTTAGGCAATATTTTCATTTTTTTTCCTGTAGTTTTGAAATGTAGTAACAGAAACAGAAAATATAGCATTTGGATTTTCAAACTAGTCTCCAGAGAAACTAGAGGAAGTATGTTAAATAATGTTCAGAAAATAAACTCCTTTGTGTCTGATAAGCCTAGATGACAGCATTATTGTTAGAGATCTCGTAGTGTAAAAGTTATATGATTTATCTTTGAGCATATTCATACAAATATTTTAATTCTGACAATAAGGTGTTTTTCCCTCATGGGAGAATTATCATTGCATTAAAGAATTTATAGTTCTCTTTTTCTAAAGCTGTGATTTCTAGAGTCTAGTGCAATTCTCATTTTATAGATGAGGAAACTGTGTAAAAAGGTAAGGAACTTTAGGTCATGCTGGTGGTGACCTGGGATGAGATCTTATGTCTCTTAACTCCTTTTTTCACTATATCAAGCTATCTTTTCTTCTTTTCTTCTGACAGATTTGAGAAAAATTATTCATCAGGATTAGCAGAGCAAGTTAGCTTCAATGGACTTGTAAGGTTGGGGTTATATAAAGGTCTACTGAAATCAAAATTCATTAATTTTAATTTTTTTTCTGAATCTATTTTTTTTTTTTTTTTACAGATGGGCATTCTCTATTCATGTTCTTGGAATTTGCTTTTGTTCACCAACAATTTATTAAGTACCTATCATGTGCAATGCCCTATGGTAGGTGGTGTGTGTATGTATAAATATACATATATATATATATGAGATATAAAGTGCTATGGCCATTCAGAGGGACATAAGAAAAGTTTACATGCATTAGGATTCTTACAAGGTACTGTCAGTTGAATTGATAGAGACAATAGTTATTTAATTTACATGGTTCAGTAAGATTGATTTAATCCTACAAGGAAATGTTTTGGGCCAGATCTTGAAACAAGTTGCTAAGTAAGTGGAATTGAGGAGACAGTGGTTAAATCTAATTTAGTATTGATTTAGTATTGATAGAAACAAATAATGGTTTCCTAGTGATATAATGATTGTGTATACTCAGTGTGGGCCATATAAGGAGAAGCTCTCAGAGCCAGGAAGGACAAGCGCATTAGAAGTTTTTTGAGGCTGAGATAGATTCATTCCATCGTCCACCTTTGTTGTGGCTGGAGGCTGAAGTACAAACCTTTGGATTTAGAGACATTTGGAGGGAGCTAGAGGCAGAATCTGGCAGAGGCAAAGGACTAGCAGCAGGAGCTCTCGGAACAAAGGAGAGAGATAGGCCTCGATTAAAGCTAACCAGGCCCCAGGAAAAGAGAAAAGACTTTCAAGGAGACAAAGGATTTGGACTTTAATCTCTGGCTGCACTTGTAATTATTGAACTGAGACTAAGGCTGCCTCCAGAAGTTCCCCAAGAAACTTGCTCCCAAAAAACATTACATTTTAGAAAATAATATTACATACATGGAAAAAATTATATCTGAACTGCATTTTAAAGGATTTAGGTTGGAATCAGAAAAGCAAAGCTAGAGGCAGATTTCAGTGATGTTATAGCTTATGCTTTTGATGTTATGAATGAAAACCCTAAAATCATTTCTGAGAGAAAATTGGTGAAGATACTTTATCTCTCTCTCTTATTTAGTGAGAATTTAGTGGGTCCAAATATAATACAAAGCTTTAATGTACTATTGGAGAAAACACACATGCAAACACACAGACAGACAACAGGTCAGAATCATCAAATAAAACTACACATTTGTTATGATGTTAAACATGGAAGTACTAAGATGGGACAGTATAGAACAAGTTTGGAAGGTAGTGATCCAATGTGGATGGATCAGTGACTGTGTGATGAGTGGTAGGAAGAGAGAACGTCTATGTGCCTGTGCTATGCAAAAGTATTTTATCTTTCCTAAGGAAAAAGCTCAAATTGCCTTTAAGTATTAGAGTAATATACATAAAACTTAATCTAGAAGTGATATAAAGGATTTAGTAAAGTGAGACATATTAGAAGGCTCTTGCCTTCTAATCAAGGTAACTGATAAAGAGTATTGGATTCAAATTGTGGCAAAAGGAAAATGGTAAAGGAATTCGTGAATTATGAAGAATATTAGAAGTATCAATTAATTTACTCCCCTCCTTTTAACATTTGATTACCAAATTTTGTCAATATTATCTTTAATTCTTCCTTCTTTCACCTCTAATTCCCAAAGATAATACATTTTTCAAAGAAGAATGAATAAATGTTGTTCTTGATAGAAAAAAGAAGTAAGAAGAAACAGGTAAAATATGTGTGTGTTGGGGGGAACCAGTTGTGTTTTTATTCTACTTTTAAATTGTAAAAGCCCACAATCAAATTAAAGTTATTTTACTTTCAATACAGTACCTAGACTAATGATTAGTTTGATGCCATTCTGGATTTTTGATCTGAAATACTGCCCTAGACATCTTAGACATCTCATTTTTCTCTCCTGAAGTGGGTTTCCTCAAGGCATCACAAAATAGAAAATTCCCTGCTCAGGTTCTATAGCAGCTTTCACGTGCAACTTTGTATTGCTATTACTTACAGAGGGAGTAAGTGCCTAATTTAAAGTCTACCTCTAAGATTTAGTCTTTCTTGAATTCACTTTTCTTTTTCTCCCCCTGTCTGTTGTATGACGTATGTAGGAATTTAGAAGTGCATCCCTTCTCCTTACTCTAGTGCAAAGGAACCTCTAGGTTATAAATATACAAACTATAAATTATAGCTTCAAAATCTGGAATTACTGTTTAAAAATTGATCAATCTCTTCTATGCTCTGGATGTTTCACTGACACTATTAAGCTCCACTTATAATCCAGTTATGAGAATCACTTTTCTTCTTCGTAGTTTACTCTTAACATTGGCTGGTTCAATCATTCCTTATAAATCCCTGGGGAAAAAGATTTTTGGTTTTACAGAGTGCTTTTATGTATGTTAACTTATGTTTCAGTAATTCTATTTAAAAACCAAGGCAGATTATCACCACCATTTTATGTGCAATAAAGAGTAAGGATCAGGACAAACTGGGTAGACATGGCCTCAAAATAGAGAACTAAAGCTATAAACTTTGTTTTAGTGAATTTTTACCATTATGTAAAAATGCCTTAAGTCTTTATTTTCTTTATTTCCCTTTGTTATTGATGACTTAAGGCCCTTTTAGGTTTTGGCATCCAAATCTAGCCTTTGTTATACAAAGGGAGCCACTCAAAACAGAGATTTTCACATTATATTACACTAAAATCTTTGAGTTCATACATTACTATAGTTTGGTGTATTTAGATCTTATATTTGTGAAATAATTTAATTTTTTAAAATACTATTTGAAATATGAAAGCATAATTCCTATATGGTTCTTGGTCAAATTATTCTCACTTTCACCTTGTAGCAGGTTATTTATAACCATAATCAAAGATTATACCACAAAGGAAAAAAAAAATAAAAAAACAAGTGTTGCCACCTATAGGTGGAAATTTTATTATATTTACTTGACTATATATAGTCTGGATGACATAAAAAGAGACAATTTCGCCCCAAAATTTAGCTTTATTATTTAAGATTTTATGTTTTAACACAACTACAAAAAAACCCAATTTGACATATCAAATGTGGCTTATATATACTCCATTCAAACAGTATCACTCAATAATCTTGGATTTTTAACAGAAAACTTCTATGGTTATAAAAAGGTTGAAAGACCATATCCTCACTGGGGACAGAAAAGAAGATGTTTAAGAAGTGGTCATGGCTGGGAAGCAAAACTAGCTAAAGGAAATAGAAGAGTACTAGCATCACAAAGGGAGGGGGTATGTTATTAGCACAATGGAAGAAAACTGAGCCTAGAGTCAGAAGACCTGAATTCAAATCTATACTCAGACCCTTATTGGGTTGTGTGACTCTGGGCAAGTCATTTAACCCAGTTTCCTCACCTTTAAAATGAAATCCAATATCTTTGCCAAGAAAACCTTAAATGGGTTTACAAGTATGACTAACCAACAAAGCATCACACAATTCTAGCTTTGGAATGGACATATCTTAACAGCAAGCATAAAATTTCATTTTGAATGGCATTACAAAAACAGTGTTTGAAAGTCAAAATTAGGTGGTAAGAAGTGATGAAAGAGTGAAAAGTGTGCAGAAAACGGATCATTTTTGTGGTCTGAATTTCTTATTTAACCTCTCTGCATTAGCAGATTTAAAATATCAAGCATTTTCAATTGGTTACCTATCAAATATCAAGATCCGAAAGTTTTAAATTTTGTAAAACATTGCTTGTTTCCTTAATTTCATACTTTAAGATGTGACACTTTGCTGGCTGTGATAGTATTATCAGAATGGGGCTATCTAAATTGTATGATTCTTAGTTACATGGCATGATAAATTTTCCTTCGTTAAACATTCACCTATAACACTGAAGAAATAATCTAAATGTTTTTACCTTAGATGATTAGGTGTGACATTTAAAGTACAGTAAATATTTCACATCTTTCTTAAAATTCCAACTTTTGCTTTTCACTTAAGAGTTAATGAAAACTTTTTCTTGGCAATTTGTGTGGCAGAAACCTAGATTGACATGCTACTATGCTAAGCAAAAAATTTAACCCATGCTAGTGGAATACTGCTTTAGTATCTGTATCTTTTTAGGAATTTGGGACATAATTTTGTCAAAATATTTAAATTTATATACAAATGTTTAATATTTTCAGACTATCCACATCAGCAATGTGTTGAAAACTCTGAAAATCTGTCTTACATAGAGTAAACCACAAATGTGAAATCTTTGAAGTTACACAGTTCAAGAATAGTAGTAAAATATCCACATTAAATCTTACTCTAAATCAAATCCCGAGGTTTGAAAAAGCAGCATGATAATGGAAATTGGAAATTGCTTGTTGATCTATAAAAACTATTAGGGGTCCTGACTGCATACATTCAAGAAAAATATAAACCTATTATAAATATTTAAAAATTACATTCTTGGCATAGCTCATTTAATGAGACCCATCTGAGTAGTCAGTAGTGTCCAAGTAGAGTCATTATTTAGGTTATGTCTAGAAAGTTGCCACAAATGGAAAGTAGTATTTACAAAGTATTTTAACTTTTTTGTGTCTAGTTTTTTCCTACAGGCAAATAAGCATAAGTTGCCATTTTCTTTGTGGAGTATGTGTTTTGACATCCTTGGTTGTTAAGATGCAAGATCAAAATCATTATTATGAATAAATTTAGTGCATATATGCACACAAAGCACAGGCATGGTGTCCTCCTAATGCCCATAAAACATAACTACTCTTTTCCCCTTCTCGGCTCTCTAGGTCAAAAGATAGCATAATCTTAGCATATATCACGAATCCAGTTTCTCTAAAGAAAGAAGTAACACATTTTGGGGGAGAAAATCTCCATATCATCTTTTTGAAAAAGCACAAAATTTGCTAATCCCTCATGATCTCTATAACAGTAGTACTGTGCCCCTCACTTAAACCTTTTGGCACGTTTTCAAAAATAGGATAAATAGCTTCTTCTGGTGCCTGGATCCTTCAGGGAACTGAGAGTTGGGGTCTGGGAGGATGGGACTGGAAGGCACATAAAAACTGTTGCTTAACATTTAAGTGAGCACCGATAATATATTAAGCGTGAACAAAACATATAAAACCACCAGACACTGCCCACTGGGCTGTTTAAATGTGCAGATGAACTAGATTTCAGAAATTCGGTTAAGATAATTTTCTCAAGGGAAAAGAGCGGTGTCTAAGACTGTTAGCGGTGCTGGAGTAGCAGCATTTCGTCAATTCTGGTCTTCGCCAGGGGATCTCCTAAGGTGTTGCAGGATAGGTTTTTCTGATATCTTGACTCCTGAGGACAGATTTTGAGAGAAAGAGCCGGTTCTTTTCAGGGAATTTCCCTGTTGGCTATTGCAGTCAAATTTAGAGCCACCAAGAGGAAGTAGGGAGGTAAGGTTGGAAGAAGGGAAGAAAAAATGGGATGAAAAGAAGAGATACATGATTGAAGCAAAGGGAGGCAACGAGAGGCAGAAATGATGAAGAAGCAGTTATTAAGCCCCTACTAAAGAAGACATAATAGGCAGGGGGGCAGAATGGTGGCTAGACTTGGAAGGTGAGTAAAATAGTTTAAATTGAATCTTGAATGAAGCCCGTGGGTGGTAGCGGTGGGTGTGGAGGGGGAGCCTGAAGTGATTTAAGTGGGAAGGGCAAGAGTAGTACAGCTCTGGCAAGCAAATATTAATCGTGTAGCTGAGCCATCTCTAGTCCGGAGGCTGTTGGTTCTGGCTCAGCTCCGGCTTAGAGAGCAGATCTGTGCCTATGCTGGCTGGAGCGATCGATGCGAAATTAATCGTCCCAGTCCTGTTGACAGGTGTCCCCACACAACCCAAACCGCCCTCTAACATCAGGATCCCTAAAAAACCAGGAGGAAGGCACCGCATTAGGGATGCAGGGGTGTGTGTGAGTGCGCATGGGGGTCTGTGAGGGAGCACCTTCACTTCTCTGTCTCCATCCACAAATAGCGTCTGGGCATCCCCAGAAGCTCAGGCCATAGGGACTGCGTATCTGATAGAATGGAATGAGGAAAGCCAAGAATAAGGAATCCACAGGCACTTAAAAAAGTCTCCTCCGAAGCCCACTCGTCTGCCACGGCCGAAGGAGAGAAAGAAATACAGGAGGTGGGGATGGGGAGACAAAATAAAATTACACGAACAATCGAGAAATTCAAGCCTTCTCCCCGCTCCCCCCCCCAACCTGGTCGAGAGGAGCCTCTCCTCTCCGCGGGGGTGGGGTGGTGGTGATGTTAGAAGGAAAGGGGGCACATCCCCGAAAATCCCCCCTAGTCTTCAGGGCTCCTCTTTCACTCCGGAGTCCGTCCTTGCCCCGGAGGCGCCCGTCCCCGGCAAGATCAGGGCACAAAAGACGCCCATGAAAACTTGAGCTTGCCAAGCACCGGGGCTGCAGCCAGGAGGGTAAGAAAGAGTCGCTCTCCGCCTCTAGAACTAAGGAGGAAGGAGAGGGAATGGGTCCCCTTCGCCTCTCAACTTCACTGGAAGCCTGGAGCCCAGGAGGACCGAACAAAGTCTCGAAGGGCAAGAGTCCGGCCAGGAGGAAAGGCTACCCTCTAAAATGGGCGACGGAAGGACAGTCTTCCCCCCTCTTATCCCCCCTCCCCCCAGCTCTTCTCCCCCGCCACCTCTTGCAGTCTCCCAGCCGGCTCAAGCGCTTGGCGCAAGCCGCCCCGCCTCCCGGCGAACCGGACAGCCGAGCGCAGAGGAGTGATTGCCCCTCCGCCCTCCACTCTCCTCCGCTGTCTGCCGCCGGGGCGCGGTGGACCCCGATGGGGAGGAGGCGGGAGAGACCATTGGAAACATTCGGAGGGGAGAAGGGAGTGGGCCACTAAAGGAAGAGGACGAAGAGGGGAAAGAGGAAGGGGGGGGTTATTAACCTCTTCCAGATTTCCCTTTCTTTCTCTTCTTTTAAATTAAAGCTTGGCTCAGTGAGAAGCTCTCTTACTAGAGTGAGCGGGGGAGGAGGGGAAAGACATTTTCTTTTTCGGGCGGGGGTGGGCGCGGCTTAGTTTTAAAGATCCAGGCGAGAGAACTGGAGTTTGGACAGAAGGGGCGGGGGAGTCCGAGGGTCCCCTTCCTCTTCGCTCGCTCCGCCCCCGCCCCCTCCCCCGCCCTACGCCCAGTCCCCCTCCCGCCCGGGGAGGGGGTGGTGCGTTCCGAGTTCCCAGGAGTTCGAGGCGGGCGGGGTGGAGGGGGAGGGGAGTGGCCGTGGCGGCGGCAGCGGCGGCGGGCGGGCGGCTCCAGCCTCAGCTTCAGCCTCAGCCTCAGCCTCAGCCTCAGCAGCGGCGTCGGCGACGACGGAGTCGAGGCAGCAGCGAGCGCTCGGCTCAGTGTCACTCGGCGGCAACGGCGGCGGCCCGATCAGAGCGAGTTGGAGGCGCGCGCGGCGGAGCTGCCCCTGCCGCTGCCGCGGCCGCCGCTGCCCGGAGCCCGAGGCGCCGGGGCCAGTAGAGGCGGGCAGGGGGGGCGGGAGGGCCGGGCGCCGGGGGGAGGGTTGGGGGGATGGCGCGGACCTCGGGGCCGGCACTGCCGTATCCCGGAGGCGGCAAAGCACAACTTTCCTCCGCTTCTCCCCCCGGAGCCCAGCTTCTCCGTCTGCCGCCGCCGCTGCTGCTATTGCTGCTCTTCCCGCTGTTCTTCTTTTCCCGGTTCTGCGGTAGGTGAAACTGGAGCCCTGGGCTGGGGGAGGCGGGCGGAGCCACCCGTCCTCCCCGAGGTCCCCGCTGGGGAGTGTGGGGCCCCAAAGCGTGAGGCGGTTGGGGGTCGGCCGTTGGAGGCGCGGTGGGGGTGATGGACTTTGGAAACTTTTGCCCCGGTGCGCGGCGAAGACTTGCTCCGGCGGCTCCTTGGGGCGCGCGCGCGCGCTCCCCGCCAGAGTGTGGGAAGTGTGCAAGTGTGCAAGGGGGCGCGCGTTCGGGTGTCTTGTTATATGCGTGTGCATGTGTGTATGCATCCGGATGGCAGGGGGCTCCTAGCTCCAGGGCCGGGGAAGGTGGGCTCCTGAGGAAAGGTGTGTCTCCTCCAGTCTATCCCTCCTTACCGCGCTCCGCCCGGCTCCCTTTGCGGGAGTTGTATTTGTTTTTATTTCTCTTAAGTGCTTAGTGTTTTGCTATGTTGTGTGTGAAGGATTCTATCCCCGTGTTCTCGGGACCGTTACTTCTTCCCCTGCCTGGGTCTTGGGGAGGGAGATCGGGAGCAAGAGTGACATGAAGCCTCTTTTCTTTTTTTCGCCTTCTGAACCATCTTTTCTCTATTTCTTCCTGCGGACCTTTAAGATTCCATTGCAAAAACCCTTTGAAACTAATAGGGACCCAGGAGGCTGGATAGATAACGTAGTTTGGCTCCCTTTTCTTCCTGGAGCCGGGCAGCATCCGATTAGTCACTCCTGCAGCATCCCCTTCCACTCACCTCTTCCTTCCTCCCACCACTGTTCTACCTCGGAGCAAGCTACTTCTTTCTTTATCTGGATCCTGGTGGCTGGCCAGTCTTCTTTGCGGCCCCCCCCCCCCCCCCCGTCCCCTTTTCATTTTCTCCGCCTCCCCTCCCCCCCAACCCACTGTCTGCTTTCCTTCCAACAAGTCCTGTGAGTTACGCTGCTTCAGCTTTTTTTTTTTTTAATATTTGCACCAGCAGCCTAACTAACCTTTCACTCCTCAGCATCTTAGTCTTTCCTCTCTTCCCAAACCATGTTGTTTTCTTATAAATTAGTCTCAAGTTATACGAATTAGTTCTAGATTACAGTTTCTACTCCACATGTGAGTGATGGCGCTGGAAGCTTGTAGTTTGTTGTAACCCTCCCTCCCCTCCGGAATGTGAGCCTACCTTTGTTGGTTCTTGTTTCAAAACAAAACAACCCCCCCCCCCAAACAACTACAATTGCCTTTTGTGCCTGGAAGTGGAAAAGGATTGTCTCCCCTGCCCTCCAATGAACGATATTTTGGGATTATTAAATCTTCACCCAGATCTTTTTTTCTAGAGGCTTGCGGAGGTTCTTAGTGGGGAGGAATAGTAATGGAAACTTAGATTTATTCTTTCCTAGCCCTTCCCTCCAAAAAGAATTCTGCTGAGTGAATGCAGGCTGCTGGGTGGTTGGCTGCTTAAGGAAACTGTCGAGAGTTTTGCTTGGTAATGGTGATTTGATGAATAGTGTGATTTGAAGGAAAGAGAAAATCTTGCGAGACAGCTGTGCCCCTATGATTGTGAGAGGGACAAAGTGATCTTGCAGAGATTGAGTGCCCCTTATAGGCAGTGAAGTCCCACTACCGATTATCACTGTGTCCCTGGCAGTATTATGAATTAAGGTGTTTTTCACTTTAGATGTGTGAACATGATAGGATCGTGGTTTGCCTTTTATTTTTTACTAAATACTTTCCCCCCTGTATTTTATCAAATGATTAATACTTGGAAGACAAATATCAATAGTGGTGTCCCCCTGTATTAGTTTAATTGTGTTCCCCTAGTCCTCATGACTATAGTGAATAACAAATGCCCGCATTATCCAAATTTGTAACATCTTTATAATGGTGTGTAAAAAGGTCTGAAGGAAAATAATAAAATTTATCTCAGGAAAAAAGATCTGGCTAGGCAGTAACCCCATTCTAGTCTTTGGCACCAGCTGATAAAAAGATAAGGACTTGCATAACCTTTTCACAGCATTTGTGTTAGTGAAGTGTTGATTGCATCTTGAAGGAACACATTGGTTTACACATAGAAAAAAAATTAAAAACTTTTTTCTTTAAATGTGCAAATGTTTGTTTTGTTTTGATTTGAGGAACTTGCTAGTTTGTTTTCCTGCACTAAAAAATCTTTTCTTTATGCTTATTTAATATAAGAATATAAATGTTTTCTTTAAGGCTTTTTAATTTTGAAGTTATTGGATTCAATTTTCATGTACAAAATATTTCAGAGGTCTTAATGCATTTTGAACTTTTTTTTTTTTAAATAAGGTTTTATAACTCAAATACACTAAGACTTTTGGGACACCCTTTTTACAGACTCCACTTTTTTCTGAATGGCAATTTAATATTGGGTCACTTATATTTGTCAGTATTTTTGAGTTTTTCTATTTCCTCAACTTTCAGAATTTAGTCTTTTGAGAAAGGCCTGACATGAATTCTAGCTAAATGTAGAAACATGAAATTTTTAAAAAGTTGTTGACAATACACCTCCCTTCCCCCAACATGTGCTTATTGGTCAATGCCTGAATTAAGACATCTTAAAGATGATTCTGATTAAAATCATCAGGTTGTTTTGTTTTAACACTTGCAATATATTTTGTCAGTATTGTTATTTAAAAATATAGACACATTTGGCATTGTCTTATCTGGGGTAACAACAAACCTGTTCCTATATATATATATATATATATATATATATATATATATATATATATATATATATATATTATATATATATTTTTTTTTTTTCTGTTACATCCACAAATTTGTGAATTAGTTGACAAAGCAAATCCCAGAAAACTCTTAATTTGGTATAACATTTGCACATAGTGGGAACTCGTTTTTTAAAAATGTAACTTGGAAGCCTTTTGTTATCTCAAATGAATTTTTTTTTCCATGGGGGAAATTGCATTTTTAACTGAACATTTTGTGGACAATCTTTAGAGTCTTGCAAAAATGATTGAAACTTTCTAACTAGTTGATCTTAAGGGTCTTGTTTTATAATACATAAGTTCCAATTACAGATCTTTTATCCATATCACATTCATTAATTTAGTATTAATGCTGGCTTTTTAAACTTTTTCCTTTCAATTGAGGCAATAAATTTAGGTAATTTAGATATAAGGGAAGGGTGTTGGTGAGAATCTGTTGAGTCAACAAGTTGTTGAATTTTTTAAGTGATAAAATCTTCCAATCTTTCAAGTTATTTATGATATTGTATCTCGGCAAGACTAGTCTATTTATTGATTAGTATTTCCTAGCCTTGCAAATGGAAAATCAGAAATAAAATAGACAGTTGAAACAAACTGGAAAAACTAAGCATCAAAGAGTAGCAAAAATATAACTTACTTGACTAATTTATTATCATATTTTTATATCTAATAATAGAAGTTGGGACAAAGATGAAGACTAGAGTTTTGTTCTTAACCTTTATAATAAGCATTTCTTGTTTTGTTTAAAGAATTTTAGTCCTTGAATAAGGACTTTAAAATACACAAAACCCCATAACACATTTTCTCTTTTTTGATTTTTGTTTGGTTATGTTAGTATTTATAATGCATTTCAAACATTACACTTATAATATTTTAATATTGATGCAGGTGGTTTGCAACTTAAAATGAAAAGGGATCTTTTACTTTTTGTAGATATTTAATGATGCTTTTTTTCTTTTTAACTATATAGTAAATCTTAAATCACATGTTTTCATATGAACCATTATTGATTTCAGTGATAGATGTAGAGCAAGGCTTCTTCCTAACTTGCAGTCTGTGAACTTTTTTCCTTTTTAAAAATATTTCTCTAACTTTCATTATATTTAATTTTCTTTGTAGTCCTATGTATTTTATTTTACACATTTAAAAATATTCTGCAAAGGGCTCGATAGATTCACTAAGAGCTGTCATAGTTGTTATTTCTGTCAGAAACTATAATCCATTTTTACACAATTTATTATTTAACTGTTAGATATATTGCATGTCAGCTTGGATGCCTGATAGTTACAATCCTTATGTATTGTTTTTTAAATTATGAAATAATCATAGATGTCATTTTACAAATTTTGCTGGTATGAAAATCATCATTCTTGATATTTTTCATAACATAAAACATTAAAGTACTTAATGTATACTAAGCTTGTAGGGATAACATTTTCTTCCACAAATTTTTGAATATTAGCTCTGTGAGACTATCTATTAGAGAGGCAAACAGGCAATCAATACTTTTGAAAACTGTTAGGTGAAATATTAAGTAGACTTTTAGATAGAATAATTATTTAATGAAGTTTCAATTTTTTCTTCTGAAGAAGGCATATAGTTTGGACAGTTAAATTTTTCATAAAGGGAAGGGAGTTTTTTCTTTAATAATTCTTTTTTTCTTGTACTTTATCAGATAATGTATTTAGTTTTAATGTCTGGAGAACAAAGTACTTGAAGGTTTATTTATGTAAGTATAAGGGTGTAAAACCTTCCCCAATCCATACTTAATTCTACTGCTTTACATTTGCTAATTATTTCCTATTTTTCCTGCATATAACTTGTTTTGTGTATATTTGTTTGCATGTTTTTCTCCAGTAGATTGTAAGCTGCTTGAGAGCAGGGAAGTCTTTTGCTCTTTTTTTGCAACCTTAGTGCTTAATTCAGTGCACATAATAGGTGCTTAATAAGTGTTAAGTGATTGGTATGAATGGGAAGACTTTTTAAGTTTAATTTTTAAAAATTTAATTTTTGTATTAGAAGAATGAATAATAGAAAAAGAACCTGTTTTTTTTTCCCTAAATGCAAGAAGTAAAATTCAGCTTGATGCTTTCCAAGTGATGCTCTAATAATGCACCAATATAGTGAGCATTAGTATCTGACATAATTAAAAATATTCTTCTATAAAAAGAGGGATAACTCAGCAAGTATTTACTAAATAGACCTAATAAGTAGAGAACACTTTCCTATTTGGATGACATTAAAAAGTTTAGATAAAAAAGAAACTGGTCATTGCCCACCTAGAAGTTAAGGATTCTTGGTAGTGTTTTTCAAGGAATCAGAAATCTTAAAAGATAGGAGGTTTTTAACTTATGACTTTTCATCTAGCTACAGATTATGTGTACATCTCTATTAGGTGGTCTTTTAAGATTCTTAAATTACCAAATTCAGATTTAGAATCACATAAATTGACACATTTTTATTGTCTTATTAACATCTGCCACTGTTAGAAAATAAAATGGGCTGTGGGAATACTTTGCACAATACAAATCCATACCTCTCAAGAATTCTGTTAGGCTAAAATAAATGTAACACTTTAGCTTTACTGAACAAGTTTATCCTTTGATGAATGAAAAAGTCTTTATAAGTCTTCTCAAAATCAGGTTTTGAGACATTATCTGTCTTTAACAACATTTAATCACAAAACAATCAACTTTGTTATATTGATTTCCTCCTTTTTGGGGGGATACTTCTTAGAGGGTAGTGAGGAGACTTTATTTCATGTTCTGCATGTGATAACTTCCTGGATGACTGTGGGCAAGTCACTTTATCCCTTGCATCTAATTTGCCTTGATTATAAAATGAGAGAGTTGAATTCTGAGGTTCCCTTCCAAACTCTTAAACAGATGATCCTATACTTTTTTCTTATATTGAGAGGGGGAGGAGGATTAAGTACAAGCTGGATGAGCTAAACCCTTAATTTACCCTTTAACCAAACACTACTTGTTTTCCAAACTAGAAATAGAGTTTAGGAAGACTAAATCATACCCCACTTAAAATTTAAAACATTCATATCTGTATCCTCTCAATGAGGACTATAGTTGGGGAATATCATTTTTGATTTTGATTAATAAAGAAAAAGTAAATCTTATAATTGTAATTAAATTGAAGGTTTGGAATTCATTTTAGAATCTCTTCAATGATAAAAATAAAGTTGATGAACAATAATTATTGTTTGTTACAGATATTTCTGGCCAGAGTTTCCTGAAAGCTACTAACCACAGTATTTTTTCCATATATTTTTAAAGTATTGAAGAAAAATATAATTTTTCATTATTAAAGTGTAAATTGTGGAGCAAAATTAAATTATTATTACTCTTAAATGTGATTATTTGGATTTACTCTCTGTGACAACCTTTCCAGTTGAAAGACTGGGACAAGGATTGTAAATAATTTGTTTTCTTAGTGGTTTGTTTTTTTTCCTTTACTTTTGACCTCATAAAAACTATTTACAAAGCCTTCAATGAATTTCTTATTCTTTTTCTGATGAAAACTTAACTGTGATTTTTGATGATTATATTATTTGTTCATGTAGTATAGTAAATATTGCTGTGACAAATAAGTCTGAGATTCGCATATGATCTACATGAAAAACATTTGTATAGTAACGACCACAATGTAAGTTGTTTGCCCTTGTGCTATAATAATTTTTGGGAAATTGGAAAATTGTGTCCCTAATAATTTTTATTCAGTAATCTGACAATCCTAGTTTCATTTAAATCTGAAGTACCATGATACCAATGAAGCTTTTTCCTGATTCCTTCAGCTGCCAGATCCACTTTTCCCCAGCCCTCCCAAAACAAGCAAAAAGCACCTTGCATTTATTTTGTGCATCCTTATAAATGTATATATAATCTCCAATTGACTCTATGCTCATTGATGAGATACTAGTTGTTTTGCCTTTGTCTCCCCTTTGCCTGTTGAAGGTGTTTACTCACTGCTTATTGAGGGGTGTTAGCAATTCTTCTTGTAGTGTATTCATTTCCTATGTAAACAAACTGTGAAGACATGAATACTGGACTGCTTCAATTAGCACAGTTGCCTCCTGAGTAACTATTAAGAATTCTTGTTTCTGAGGCAAGCAAACAAATTAATTTCTTATTAATTGTCCAGGAATCAAAAGTCTGCCTTTGATACCTGGACAACTAATATGCAACTAATTTGTTTTAATACTTTAAAGAATGATAACAAATCTACACATATTAATGTGAAGATGGGTGAGAGTAAAACAGATGAAACTTTCAAAACTTTGTTTATAAAACAGCATTTCAGTTAGAACTTCTTAGCCTTTGTCAATGCTATTATGCTGTTTGTTTTGCTTCATTATTAAGCCAATGGGGAGTTTTACCCAGTAGAGGGCAGCATTTAAGAAGAAAGATGCACCAACAGCCTATTAAAGCTTCTATCTCATGGCTAATTAAAGATCTGGTAATGAGAATAGTTCTTGAAAAAGTTGATAAAATTTCATTTTTTCCCCCATTAGTTATTTGACGAAACCAGAAAAAATAGGTCCTTACCTTGTGAATGAAGTAATTCTTTTTATTTCTGTCTCAGCTTGGTGAAATAATTTTGAAACAGTTCATATTCCACACTCAGTTTTGATTCATATCATTTGAAATGCCTTCCTTCTAAATACACCTATTTAAATTATAGTTTATCCTTTCCATGAAGTTTTCCTAGAACATTGCAGCACTTCTCATTCCTCTATTTAATTAACTCCAGAGGCTACCTATTATCTCTAGGATCTAATATTAAAATCGACAGTTTTTTAAAGCTAAATTAACTTGGATCTTTCCTACTTTTATAGTATTCTTACACCTCATTCCTCTCCAAGGACTCTGATCCAGTGACACCATTTTTCTGTTCCTTACACAAAACAGTCTCCTGACAGGACATTTTCACCCTCTCTACCGTCCTCTCCATCCCATTCCCCTGTCTTCTCTTGACTTCCTTCAAATTTCCTAAAGTCCCACCTTCTGTAAGATTTTCTAGGTACCCCTTAACTTTTGTGTTTTATCTCTGATAGACCTCAAGTTTGTCCTGTGAGGATCTTGTTTATACAAAGCTGTTTGCTTTGTCTCCTTTTTAGGCTATGAACTCCTTGAGGGCAAGGATTACTTTTTGCCTTTCTTAACTTAACACATGTAGTACCTGACATGTAATAATAGGCAATAAGTGCTTGTTTATTTCAATAGTGATATTTCTCTCCTTTCACTTGATTTCATTTAATGTTAAACTACTTTTTTTGGTACATATATCATCTACATTAACTTGAAGACAAGGACCACACCATTCTTAGCCAAATAATTATTTTTCCTCCCTTAAAATTTCTTATGTCATCGTCCATGGATCACACACAAAAAAATGGCTGTATTGTAACAGAAATAAAATGTTAATTTACCAAAAGATAAGTAGTCAAATAATATGAACAGGCAATTTTGAAAGGAAGAAAATATAAGCTATCAACAGCCACATGAAAAAAATGTTTCAGATCACTAAATTCAAATTGAAGTAGTGCAGGTTTTACTTGCTCCTACCCATCAGTTTAAAGATGACAAGGAAAATGATGGTTGTTGGAGGGGCTACAGAGAAGCAGATAAAATAATATATTACGTTGGAGTTATGAATTACTCTAAATACTCTGGAAAGCAATTTGAAATCATATCTCCAAAGTTACCAAACACTATGCCTTTAGATCCAGTGACACTACTATGTAGCTCTATCAAAGATATAAAAGGAAAATTACCCATATATACAGTATTTAGGAATAGCTAGCTATATTATGATGTAGGAAAGATAACATATTATTGTATTATAAGAAATTTTAAAAATGGCTATTTTCAGATAAATCTGGGAAGTTCTATATGAACTGATGTGTAGAACAGAAAGCAGAACCAGGAAAAAATTATACAACAGAATTGTAAAGGGGGGAAAAAAGATTTGAACACCGAAATAGGATTAATGACTAAACCTGCTATTCACTTCTAGAGAGGGGTCATGTAATCAAGATGTAGAATGGATATACATTTTTGTTTTTTATAGTTATGGTGATGTATTTATTCATTTATTTTTTATATTAAATATTTTGTTTTCCCCAGTAACATGTAAAACAATTCTTTGCATTTGTTTTTAAAACTTTGAGTTCCAGATTGTCTTCCTTTTTCCCCATCCTCACCTCCCAAAAGAATGTAAACTTAAGTAAAATATTTCCACAAAAGTCATGATGTAAAAGAAAACATAGACCCCCCAAAAATCCTTCAAAAATAAAGTAAAAGAGAAAAAGTATGTTTCAGTCTTTATTAAGACAGTTCTTTTTATCTGGGTATGGATAGCACTTTTCATCTTAAGTCCTTCAGAATGATTTTATATCATTGTGCTGCTGAGAATAGCAAAGTCATTCACAGGTATCATCCCACAACATTGCTATTACTTATATACAGTACAGTTCACTTTGTTTGCATTCCTGGAGGACTTTCCAAGTTTTTCTGAGAGCATCCTGCTCCTTACTTTTTATAGAAACACCACAGTCCACAATTTATTCAACCATTCCCCAATTGATGGGCATCTTCTCAATTTTTCACATGCAATCCTTTTTCTCCCTTTTTTCTTTTACAGTATATTGAAATTTTCATTTTATAAATTCAAGATGAAAACAATTTAAAAATTGGGCTCCAATAAATATGGGTGCCACTTTTGAAATGGCTCTGCACATGGTTGACTACTTTGAATCAGTGGTCAAAATCAACAGTAAATTCTAAGAAAGACTACAGCTGAGAAGTCAATGTTATAACACCTTTGGTATGATTTCTTGGAATATGCTATTAATATCCCTAAATTTAAAAATAGGATAATATATGTACTCTGTCACCTTTTCATAGAAAAATTTTTTTAAAAGAGGTATGAAGAAGTGAGTAGCCCACCTCATCCAGAAAATACTTGATTTCCCAGAAAACACAGAGATACAGTGGCCAAGGACATTAGCAGTTTAAGATATTTAGAATGTAAACTCATTTACAAAATATTATGAAGAATGGTGAAAAATTGAGTAGCATTATCTTTTAAATTAGCATGGAGAGAGAGAGATTGAGTCTGCAGAAAGCTTCAGATGATAACTCATTTAAACCACATCATCCCAAAAGTAATTGTAGTTTAAACTTCAAGGTAAAAAAAAAAAAAGACAGAAAAAAATGAATATGATTTGTCAGTATTTCTTTTTTTAATGGCTTTTCTCTTTATTTTGGAAGTAATAACAAATCCCAACAAAGGTGTGGAAAAAAGCCGAGGATCTTGTAAGAAAACACCATTCATCTCCAAAATTTACAAAAGGCCTTTTTATAGCAATATAACATTTCCTTGTCCCAGATCAGTTTTGTCTGTTGAATAAGCAAGGGAATCAAACCTGCATACCAATCACTGAGGACTGGAGGAGAGTGATAGAATCCCCAGTCCTGTTGTTGGGGTTATGTCTCAGGCAGACTTTCACCCAATAGACCTGTCCACTTTCCTTCTGGGGCTTAGCTCTCAGACGTATGTACCATGAAGATGGGAGTCCTTTAAGGCAAATCATTGTTAGTGATGGAGGTAGGAACCGAGATGAGAGTCAGGAGGTGGGTTTATGGTGCCAAATGTGGTATTAAGGGGCTATGCAATGAGGAAAGCTACCAGGAGTCTAGGAGTTAAAGCAGAGATGGGCTCCGCAGAGACCCCCAGTGCCCTCCAGAATGTTCTTTCTTTTATCCCATACTAATCCTTTCTGTCCTGTCTGTTGGCTTGGCAAAGCAAGTGCTTGGGTCTCCTACGGTTCTCTTAGGCAGAAGCTGAAGTTCATGGTTGTGGAGTGAGAAAAGCAGTTCTGGAAGCCTTTGAACATGTGCCACTGCCAGCTTTGCTTTCCTCCAGAACCCTGCTAGGATTTTTCCTTCAAAAATTATAGGAAGCTTCTTGGTTCTGGTCTTGGTCAGGTTGGGCTCCTCTGATGGCCTCCTTGGGGTGGCCTGTTTGCCAGCTGAATTGCGGGTCGTGTAGCTGTACACAGATATGTAGCCCTTGCTGGTCAGTGGGCAGAAGCGCTTGGTGTGGGCATTGTCTTGCATGGCTCTGCACTGTGGGCACACATATTTTCTCAGAATGGGGCACACCACCCGGCCTTCCTCATCCTTCAGCTTATGGGACAAGTAGATGTTTCGAGACTCCCCGTTGTGCTTGCAAAAGGTGCAGAGGGAGGCCCTGGGGGGCAGGAGGTCCTGCCTCAGAGTGGGTCCAGGATCTGTGCCTGGTTCTGTCCCTGCCAACTGGCGCTCCAGTTTTTCCTTCTTGAGAGCCCCCACCACACTGGCTAGTCCCAGATAATCCCTCTACAGATTGAAGACCTCCATCTTAATTGTTTGCAGGCCACAAGCGGCAGTAGGTAAAGATGATAGGATGAGGAGCAGGCATAAGTTGCAGTCTTAAGTATCCTTAAGCAGGCAATTAGAACAGAAGCTAAAGAAGCCTTTCCCCTAGCTCCCTCCCCCGACTCACTTGGAGACTTGAAGTGTACAGGTTCCCTCTGATCCAGAGAGTCTTGGGGGAGGGGTCTCTTCCATTTCACTCCATAGTCAAATACATTATCTGTCAGTATTTCTGTAACAAATTCTTCATGTCAGTAATGCCTGAGCAATTGTCCCATTGTCCTCAATGTGCTTAAGAAAAACGGCAGGTAGGTGGCGCAGTGGATAGTGTACTAGCCCTGAATTTAGGAGGACCTGAGTTAAAATATGGCCTCCTAGTGTGTGATCTTGGGCAAGTCACTTGAGAGAGAGGGAGGGAGGGAGGGAGGGAGGGAGAGAGAGAGGGGGGGGGGAAGGGGGAGAGGGGGAGGGGGAGAGAGGGGAGAGAGAGATTCTATGTTAGGGTCCTCCTTCCCTAACTGTTTTATATGTATTAACTTTTTATTCAGTGTATATTTTTATATGAACCTATGGCCTCCCCAATTACATTGTAAGAAATGTTTTTGTTTGTTTTTGGGCTTGTATCTTCAGCGCCTAACAGTGTCTGGCACATAGCAATCACTAGTATAAGTACTTTTAAATGATTTATTTTTTTCATATACATGAGGATATTAATAGAAATGTGAGAAGGCTTAGTCAGGCTTTCAGAGGATCATTTCTACTTTCAATTCAGTTTTACAGGTTTTTAATTGTGAAGCAGGTAAGTAAATGTTTGCTGGTAATAGTTTGTTAAATTTTTGTTTCTGAGGTTTTCAACTTTATCAAAAGTAGCTTGTTAATTTTAATGTTAAAACTACAAGGAAATGATCTGAAGTTGAGACTCTTCATATATTGGATTATCAAATAAAAATACATTTCTGCTTTTCTGAGCTATATTTTGAAACAGATGCTCATGGTAGTCAGGTGAGAAAATGCCAAATATCAATAAAAGATAAATCTATGATCTACTTTTGTGATTCTGATTTAGAATTGCTTTGATTATATGTATTCCATGTACCATCTGTTGCAAGAAATATAAGTGAAGCTCTATCATCGTAGGGGGCAGATTGAGAACTGGTCTATAGAGATGGAACATAGCTATGATAGTTTTATCATTCTCTAAGGGTAGAAAAGGTGGCATGTAATGGGGAGCAATCAGGGAAGCACTCAGCAGCCTTTATCCCCACTGTGCTGGCATCTGCTTGCTTTAATAGGTACATTAATCACTGTAAATCCCAGCATTTCTATGAGTTAATCTTTCAACAGGAAAAAGACTCCAAACTAGAGAAACTTATGCTATTGCTAACAGTTGCATCAAGACCTGTCTCAGAGATTTCCAGAGGTACTTTCCCATATCTATACCTAACCAACTACAGGTTTGCAGAATTGAATAGGCATGTTAATTTTAGGCTTTCAGATGGCATGTTCAATTTAATTAGCTTGGTAATGATTTTTAATTATGTTAATATGCAGGTTTCCCTTATAAATAGAATACTTGTAGACATTTGGGGCTTTTAAATTTCAAACTCTACTGGAGTCCTAATAAAGTGTTAGATTCTTCATCTTCCTTTTCTCTTATGAAAGTTATGTCCATAGTAAGCAAGAAGTTTGTATACTGTCAAACATTTAAAAATAGTGTAAATTTGGATGAGGACAATAAACATTGGTCATCTATGGTATTTTCTAGTAGAAATGTTAACAAGCAAACAGTGATAACTAATTATTGACTAATGAGCATTTTTTTCCCAATCTTTTAAAAATAGCTGAAGTAATTCAGAAGTAGAGATATTTTGGGGGTCGACAGATGAGGATCTCACAGAATGAGAGGTCATGGAAGTTTTGATGATTATTGATATGCTTATGAATCTGATGAAATCGAATCCCATAAGAGCTAATAGTAACTTTTTTGCTATATTGAAACTAGCTTCTATTTATAAAATTGTTTTGAATCACATATATAGTAACAGAGAACCTGAATCTGGATTCTGGCTGCTGCTTATGTCATAACTGTGTGGCATTGGGTAGGTCACTTTTGGGCTTCAATTTCCAAATCTGTAAAATGAGGAGAGTGAAGTATATGATACCTAAGGTCTTCTTCCATTTTAAAATCTATGCTTCTAAGATAAAAAAAGATAAGAATCTAATGGCAGATTTTAGTTGTGATTATTGAAAACATAAGCAGTTAATGAAGTTTTATTGAATTTTGTGGAACACATAAAAACACAAGCTCTTATTACATTCTAAAAGTTGATAAAACTTTTCAGATTCTTGGATAAAACCAAATTGAAAAGAGTTCTGAAGTTACGTAGGAACATGTAGAGCTTTAAAACAAAACAAAACAAAACAAAAAAACCATACTTCTGCTTTGCTGCCCTCTACAGTTGTCCAAAATAGTCCCTATGAAGATACTTCGGGCCAGCCTTTTTACATTTGGCTAAATGAGCCATGGATTTCACCTTTCAGTGTGATAAGGACAAAATTTTGTTTTTCAGTCATTTGATGTGACTAAAATTATTTTGAAGTGAAGGGAGGTAGAGTGGGAATGTAAGAAATCTAGGATGAAAGGGAACGAATACAGGTCCCTTGATTACAACTCATTTCTTTTTGCCAAACTGCTTTTATGTCACTTTATTTATTAAACCAAAGGATTTCTTATTTGCTAATGCTGAAAAGATGATCATATTTTTGTAAAACAAGTTTATTAATTATTCTCATGATATGGAATAATATAAAATGTATTGGTTTTTGTTCATGGCAAATTGGTTCCTTATTCATTCATATTTGGGGGAGGAGAAAGGAGTGTGTATGTGTATGTGGTGTGTGTGTGTAAGAACAAGAAACATTTATTAATCACCTGTTGTGTACCAAGTATGGTACTAATGATTTTACAAAGCAAACAGGAGTGTTTTTTTCTCCATCAGTTAAGTCACTTTTGAATTCTAATGACAATTTTAATGAATTTTTGTGAATTTGAATTTTCTGTTGTTTGTGTATTTCTAATATGAATGTATTTATCATCTCAGTGCAGATCTGTTGTCATTTTTTAAAATCTTTCATTCTTGAAGAGCTTTGCAGGCCTAACTTCTCCATTTGTGCATCTCCAGTTGCCTATTATTTATTTCCAATTGGATGTTCAGAAGACATCTTCAGTTCAGTTTTCCTCTCAAAACCCTGCTTCTTAACTTTCTACCCAAATATTGTTGATAAACACTGTCTTCTCATTCACTCAGGGTCACAACCTTGATGTCAGTCTTGGCTTCTCAGAGTCTCTTCCCCAGATCTTATTTACTTGCCGTGTTGATTTTACCTTTGTAACATCCTTCCTATATGCTCCCTTTACTTCTAATGCTGCCACAGCCTTACATAGGTCCTTAGCACTTCATGCTTGGTCTATTGCAGTTGCTTTCTCTTTGTCTCTCCATCTTAAGACCCTCTATTCCAGTATTTGCTCCACTCAGTTGTCAAATTGACATGAAGAAGAAGTGATTGCAAGGGACAATGTTGAAAAATTACCTATGCCTATGTTATGTCAATAAAAAGTTATAATAAAAAAATTTAAAATAAATTGACATGATGATGTCACAATCCTCAGCTCCATGGCTCTGTTGTTTCTAGGATCAAGTATAAAATCCTTTGTTTAGTTTTTGAAGCCCTTCATAACATGACCTCTTCTTATCTTTTCATTATTCTTTCTCCCCAACGATGCACACCACAGTGCATTGACACTGTTCTTGCTGTTCTTCATACAAGATGTTCCATCTTCTGACTGAGCATTTTCACTCATGCCCCAGATTTTCTGCCACTTCTTATAGTCTTTGGCTTCTTTCAAGGCTCAGCTAAAACCCATGCTTGCTAAATCCTTTCCTGATAGCCCTTAGTGCCTTCCTTCTAAATGAGCTGATCTCCATATTACCTTTTATAATATATGACATGCAAACATAACTATGTAGTAGTCTCCCCATTTTGCTTCTGAGCTCCTTATGAACATGGACATATATTTCTGTTTTTTTGGTATCCCTAGTGCTTAGTCCACAGTGCTTGACACTTAGGGGTTTAGTAAATATTTAATGACTTGACTTAAATTATTTTTTTGCTTGTACAGGTCGCAGATGCTTCAATGATTTTTTTAAAACTCATTCTATACTTGTCCATCATGGAGAGATACCATTTCATATCTTGAGAGAGGGGGAAAGAAAGGGGGAGTAGGAGAAAAAAAGGAAAAGAAGGGGAGAGAGAGTTTAAAACAACTAAATTTTAATTGTTTAAATATAGAATGATTGTTGATGGCCATTCTGTGGTGGTTTAATTTTTAAAAAAATGTTTTTTGCCTAATTTTTATGGTCATAGAAAACTAATTTATTATATTGTGCTATCCTGGATCTCTGCTTTTTTTTTTTTTTTTTTTTTTTTTTTTTTTTTGCTTTAATATCACCAACTTAATGTTTTAATTGGCTTCCTTGGGTTTAATAATCAGTTTTATTCAGATGATATGTGTGTGTATGTCTTTTAGAAATCTGTTATAATAGCCTACACCTACTGACAGTGACAGACTCATGTCAAGATTTGATGGGCACCAACTCAAATCTGAACTTAGTTCATATATTAAGTAATCACTATGCATTCAGTCTCAGTTGCAGTGAGTTTATAGGTTTACTTTCTGTTTGGTTTAATTTGAACTTTGTGTTTATTGAACAAAAGTATTTTTATGGGTTTTGTATTTGAAAATAACAAATCATTTTGGTCCTTGGCAATGTTGCCCCAATTTGGAAAACTGCATTAGCAGTTACCATCTAGTTCGAGTAAGGTTTCCAGTCTTCTATTACCTTCTTCCTCTTCCATCTACTTTATTTTTTAGTCAAACCATAATTATTAGGTGAACCTCAAATTCAGCCTGTTATTACTTTGTTTCATGGATTTTTGCAGCCATCAATTATACTCATTCCTCATCTCTACCTTCCAATGTCCTATATCAATTTAAGTGCTAATCCCTTTCTTTAATATGTAGACACTAATGGAAAAAATGTACATATTAAAAGAAAAGTAAATGTTGAAAATATGGTCCATTGCTTTTAATAATCAGGAAATGGGGAGAAAAGGAAGAATCTGCAGAAAAGAGAGTCTTGCGCATTAAAGAAATGAGTAAATTTATCTGTTGTTCTTGTCAAGATAAACTGACACCAAAAAAGGGGAGAGATAAGTTAGATGAACTCCTTCCTCCTTTCCCCTTTTCCTTCATATTAAGTTGTGAAATTTTTGAATTTGTAGTGGTCTAGGTCATTGGTACACAAATATAAAAAATAGAATTATATAATATACTGGAAAAGCTTAGCAATGTGATACTTCCTGGTAATGACGCTTTCTGACTAGTAAGTATACTTTCCTAGATAGTGGAAGGTTTGCTACCTCAAGCAAAGACGTTTTGTTTTTTAAAAAATCAGTACTGAAAAATTTTAATTCGGTTTAACAAATATTTATTTGATAAGTACATATTACAGGTAACCAACCTATCTGCTTGTTATTAGGTGTTTTAATTTGACACTTCTTTGTTGTTAAACACAATTGGGAACAAACTTAAATCACTTGATGAGTTAGTGTCATCATTGTGAAGAATTAGATATCTGAACTATTGAATAGTGAATGAATAAATAAATGTAAGAAAAAATATTTAAATCTGTTATATGTCGGGCAATGTGCTGATGATTACCTAGTAGAATATTTAATTATAATTTTGCACAGCTTTTAATTGTTGGAAAAATATTATTTTATATTGAACCAAAATATGACTTTCATTCATAAATGCAGTAGTAAAGGTTAATGACTTTGCTAACATCATTACTTTTGTTGTATGGGACCAGTTTTTGTATTCTTGGTTGTTTGAAACCTTGGTTGTTCTAGATACAGTCTATCCTATTATAGTCTTTTCCCTCATGGAATTTATATCTTATTAAGAGAAAATAATATAATAGGTCATAGATGAGTAAATGTAGTGTGTGTGTGTACGTATGTACATACACACATATACATACATACACAAAATGAAAAGAACTTTTTATTCATTCATTGATTCATTCATTTATTTTGGTGCAGTGGAAAAGATATTACTAGAGGATCCAGGGTAGCTTGTAGAAGATGTGACATTTGATTTCAGCCTTGAAGGATTTAAGGAACCTAAGATAATGTAGGTAAAGGGAGAAAAAGGTACAGGCATGTCCCCAGCATTGGAGCTTTACTGTTATAACCTCTCTATTGTCCCTTGGGTCATCTGTAATTTAGATTGTTCAAAATTGTGTTTATTCCATTATTTGCAGACATATACCATTACTAGATGAGTATTGGTGTCAAAAGAATGGGTTTTTGTTTCAGGAAAATGAAACAAAGACTTTGAATATGTCTCACTTATCTTTCCATTTTTCCTGATGGAAACCCTTGAGTTTTTTTGATCATTCTAGTTGCCCTTCCCTAAATCTTCTTTGTTATCACTTTCACTCTGAGATTCACAACCATTAAAGCCACAAAATATTATTTTTAGAAAGAAAGATTTTTATGTCCAGATATTTATAGCTTTAGGAACAGAATATCTGACTAATAATTTTTTTTTGAGCAGTCATCAGTCACATTCACTTACTGGGATTTATCTGAAAATCTAGACCTATAATTAAATACAAAACAAATAAAAATTAGTTTAATTTTTTTCCTCCATCCATTACCTTTGAGTTTATAATGAGGTTCATTCTTATGCTACTTTTCCACATATACTCTTCCAAGATCTTCCAAAAATTATTATTGCCTTGGTATTCTATCCAAAAGAATTTTATGCCTCTCATGTGCAGTTATTGGGGTTATATTGGGTTCTCTCTCTTAATTAATCTTGAAAGTGTTGAATAAGACCTCAGTGCAAAACCTTGCAGAGAGGTGGCAGAGGGAAGAAGGAGATGGGACTCTACCCTGCTGTTTTATTTTATTTTTTGAATGTAATAATAGCTTTTTATTTTCAACATATATGCAAAAATAGTTTTCAACATTCACTCTTGCAACACCTTGTGTTACAAATTTTTCCCCCTTCCCTCTTCAGCAACTAATCCAATATAGGTTACACATGTGCAATTCTTTTGAATATAATTCCACATTTATTATGTTCCAACAAGAAAAATCAGATAAAAAAAAAAAGGGAAAAAATGAAGGAGATAAAACTAGCAAAAAACAACAAAAAAGGCAAAAATATTTTGTTGTGATCCACATTTAGTCCCCATAGTTCTTTTTCTGGATGCAGATGACTTCTATCACAAGTCTATTGGGATTGGCCTGAATCACCTCATTGTTGAATAGAGCCATCTCCATCACAGTTGATCATCAACATAATCTTTTGCTGGGTATAATGTTTTTTGGTTCTACTCACTTTAGTCATCATCAATTCATGTAAGTCTCTTCAAACCTTTCTGAAATCATCCTGCTGATCATTTCTTATAGAAGAATAATATTTCATAACATTCATATATCGTAACTTATTCAGGCATTCTCCATCCATCCACTCAGTTTCTAGTTCTTTGCCACTACAAAAAAGGCTTGCTACAAACCTTTTTGTATATATTCACCCTTCTTACTCTTAACACTAAGAGAAGACCATTCTACCTTGTTCTTTATTTCCTATGTCTAAGCCAATTTCCTGTATGAAAGAACCTTGTTTTGAAGAGTATGGTTGTTTGATTTTTGTTATTGTTTTAATCTATTTCCTGAAGATATAATTGAGATTTTACTAAGGAGTTTGTGTTGAAAAGAGTTCATCTGTAAAGGACAGCCTAATTGCTTTGGTGTTTCTTATACCAAGAGTAGGAGACTTATGTGATAAATCCTTTTTAGTTTTTTTTGAAACATAGGTCTAGAATTTCAAATGTTTAGCTAAAATACTTGTTATATTCATTGCCAAAACATTGCACTAATACTACTTTAAGTTAATATTTTTCTTGTATACCTTATAGTGTATCATCTTGTCAGACATGCAAGATACTATTTATTTAGTTGCCCATTTGCTTTAATAAAAGAAATGGTGTTAGACCATGTGGATTGTTAGAAATATGAGACAACTTATAATTTAAAATTTTGCTTTTTTATGTTACTTAGTAAAATGAACTCTGATGACCAGAATTTGTGTTATGGAAATTCTAGATAGAAATTACAGGTATGGTTTGACTACAGACAGTAAATTCTCTATCTTACCTTTATGAGACATCCATACAAAAGGTGAAAGAGAAGATGAGAATACTTATAAAATTTTTGTCATTAAAATATGAAATTTAAAAATACAAACTTTTTCTTTATTATTTGCACTGTCCTTAGAACTGTAATCAGCCTTCCTCATCTTCCTGGTCATCCTTGCTTCTTCCAGACTGAACTTAAGTACCACTTCCTTTTATTGAAAACCTTTATTGATTCACATTCACCAACTTCCTTGTATGTAACTATTTTGTATTTATTTATATTTATTTTTACATACTTAAAGATATGCATGCCTCCCAAAATGTATTTATGTTTCTCAAAAGCAGATAGAAGCATTCATATTTTTTAAGAGTACACAATGCCTACCTACCATCATGTAAGTTATTAGTAAATATTGGCTTTGAATTTTTCCTTTTGGAATCAGTCAATTAATTGTTCTTTCTTTTGGGCCTCAATGACTTCTCTCCTTACACTCATGTCATTCAGACAAAAAAAGCAGTGAAATCAGGATAAATTGTTTAAGGAGGACATGCTTTTGTTAATCCTAATTTTACCTCCTGCCTTAAAGGCCCCCTGTTTTCTTTTTAATTTTCTTTTTTTGTATAATCTAATTTATAATTTGCAAGCCTGACCTTTTTTTCATAAAAAGAGTTGGACCCATTGTTTCTCACTAATGAACTAACAAATTGACCAGTTTTAAGCCCTGGGAATCATTGTTTGAAAAAAAGGTAATCTTGAAGTAGTTTTTTGTTTTTTTCTCTATTCCTTGTGCTACCTACCTACCACTATCTTTCAGACTGTTGGCCTAGAATATTATAATACAACTTTTTCATTGATATCTTTGTATATAGTCTTTACCAATTCTAATGCATTGTATTACATATCATATTAATCTTCCTTAAACACTGATTTAGCCTTTTAGTTACTTTGTTTAACAGTATTCAGAGTTGTCTCCATTCTGTGCTTATTAGCTGTGTGACTTTGGGGTGAGTCACTTCAGTATTTTCATCTCACAAATGAGATTTGACTCAAATGACCTTTAAGAAATCTATTATCTTATGGTTTCCCATTGGCTATTAAGGAAAATCTGCATTAAAGCCTTGACACTGATATCCTGAAATCCAGGCCCAAAGTTCTTTGCCATCTTTGTGTTCTACTATTTCATTTTAGCAAAGAAACCTATGTAGTTAGTTACAAGTAGATGGAATATTTCTGCTTCCTTCATATTTTTTACTCCCATTAGGTTGTGAACTCTTCTAGGAATAAGACTGTTTTCCCCTTTCCTTGTATCCTCAGTATTCACCACAATTCTTGTCATTTAATAGCATGTTAATAAATGCTTATTGATTGACTGTCTAACTCCAGTTCTTGCTTTTTCTTCCCCCCAACTGGAATATTTTCACCTCCTCTGCTGACTCTTCCATGTCTAATTATTAATTCTGACCGTTTTTCTTGATTTTCATGTAGTCTTAAGTGTAGCAGCCTGAACTTTCTCTTTCTCCGTATTCCTGTAGCACTTGTCTCTCCAATGCATTGGTATGTATGGTGTATATATATGTAATGACTATGGGATTCATTACATATTGACTTGTCTTTCCTCTTCCGTGCTATATTTTAAGTTTCTTATAGACTTAATAACTTCCAGTAGTGTCTAGCTAGATGATCCTGTTAAAGGTGAGAGATCTCTCTGAGCACTGCCACTTAATCTTTAACTTAACTTCTCTGACATTTCTTTCCTTTTGTTTAAAATGAAGACTTTAAATTTTTTTTAAAAAGGACTTTATATTTAATTCTTGAGTTAGTGGAGAATCAACCATAGGAGCTCAATGAATGTATGTGTGTGTGTGTGTGTGTGTGTGTGTGTGTGTGTGTGTGTGTGTGCGCGCGCGCGCGCGCGCACGTGCACGGTGGGGGGGAAATATGCAGGGTATTTCTCTGTGTGTGTAAAATCATCTTAGCAGCAGGGTGAAGAATGAACTACAGTGCATTATTGACTTCAGACTACTAGGAGACCATTGAAGTTATTGCAATAATCCAAGGTAGAGGTGATAAAGAGCTGAACTAAGGCTGTAGATGTTTAAATGGAGAGAAGGGGATATATAAAACAACTGTTGTGAAGATAAACTAGTATTGACATTGCATAAGATATTAAGATAGAATGAGAGTAAGGAGATGGAGTCAGTACTGAAGTTACAAACTAGGGTAACTTGGGAGTTAACAGTAGTGCCCTCATTAATAATAGAAACATTTTGAAGAAGGATAGATGTGGGGAGGAAGGACATTTTTCTGTAATGGGCAAATGCAAGATGCTATCCTCCAGTTCACTATATCTTACAGGTGATGGTTGATCAGCACAGGAAAGAGATTAGGCTTAGATGTATAGATCTAGAAGTCATTTTTTAGAAAAGATAACTATTAGAGTTGATTAGATCACCAAGTCATATAGTCAGCAAGCATTATTATGCTCTTACTGTGTGTCAGGCATAGAAATTCTGCATTGAAGATAAAAAGAAAAGCAAAAGACTGTCCCTGCTCTCAAGGAACTTACAGTCTAACAGAAGAAATTACATGAAAATAGTTACATATAAAGAGTAACTTTTCATATATGTGTGTGTATACATACACATATGTGTACATGTAAGTATATACAGGATAAATTGGATATAATCAGCAGAGATAGTATAGAGGGAAAAGAGGAGAGGGATCAGAGCAGAACTTTGGGGGATACTAATGGTAAGTGAGAATGATTCAGATGAAGAAATAGCACAGCTACATAGGAAAGTACCTAAGAGAGTGGTTGTCACTAAAACTATACAAAAGACGACTATTAAGGATCAGATGTACAGCAATGTCAAAGGATACAGAGAGAGAGGTAGAAGGATAAGGGGGGTTGATTGAAAAAGGCTATAGATGGTGAGGTTAGAAGTAAGATTGCGGAGAGTTTATAGAGAATGAGAAGAGGGGAAGATGAGATACTAACTATAGACTGTTCACAGACATTTAGTTGAGAAGGGAAGGAGAGAGAGAGAGAAAGTGACAGCTAGTGGATAAAGTGAAATTTTGAAAAGAGATGAAAGTGATTATTGTCTTTAGAAGAGAGAGGGAGGAAAAGGTACATGGTTGGCTTTGGTCAGTGGAAGGGACAACTAACTGCCTTTTCATGGGTTCAGTTATTTCTGTCCTGTCGGATTCTTCATGACTCCATTTGGGATTTTCTTGGAAAAGATAAGTATCTGAATGGTAATGGTTTGTTGTTTCCTTCACCAATTCATTTTACATATGAGGAAACTGTGGCAGAGGGTCACACAGCTAATAGGTGTCAGAAGATGAATTTGAACATAGATCTTCCTGACTCCAGGCCCAGTACTCTACCAACTGCACTATTTAGCTGCCCTTACTTCATCTGAGATAGAAAAGTAAATGAGGAAATAGTGGTAAAAGATGAGGACACCCGGAGAAGGAACTTTGTATAAATGGCTTTAGTTATTTTGTACTAGGCCCAAATCTTCGGGAGAGAGGAATGGTGGGAAAGTTGAAAAGCGCCTCAATTAGAGACAGTACTGTGGAAAATGGCATAGTGAATTGATTAGGGAAAAGTAGAAAAAAACTGCTGAGATTAGATAACTAACATAGGACCTTGGAAGTTCTGTTTTGTGATTTCTTGCAACTCATTTCACTAATCTGTAGTAGCTAAGAAGGCAGGTGATAATAGGAGTAATTACCAGTAATTGTTCTGTACTAATATCTAACTTGAGATGTTAAGATTAAAAATGAACATTGACTACCTGTATTTCCAAAAGAGTGAAGATGATGAATGCTACCTGTTCTTGATAGGTAAGTGATGAACTCTAAATATGGGGAACATATTTTTGGATATGGTCAACATGGGAATTTGTTTTGCTTGATTATTTCTGTTAACCTAATGAGGTTTTATTTTATTTTGTCTATCCCTCTTTCCATCCCAATAAAAGGGGTGAGGTTGAGAAGAAGGGAAAACAAATGCTTGTTAATTGAAGAAAAAATGAAGTAACGATGATAGGATGAAGTAAAGTATAGATCAAGTCACATTAGAAACATATTATTGCACTTTCATTGTAACTGCTGCTGTATGGTCCGTGCATAACAGTATTTTCACTATCTCCTAAATATTTTAACAACTAAGATATGTTTTAGTGAGTTTAATTCTCTTCTATAGTATATTTTCTATAGTATGAGCAAAAAAAAAAAAAGCTTGCTTCTAGGATACTCTGTCATTTGTTAAAAATGAATTCTTAGTTTTTAATTTAACAGGGGAGAGTGGTTGAAAAAATTTTTTAAAGTTGAGCCCTTACTAGTTGCATATCTTTCACTTATTTGTACTCATAAGTAATCTTAAAATGTAAAAGATGCTGCCCATGTCAAACCACAGCTAGAATGTTGTAATTCTAGGTGACACATTTATGAATGCATATTGACAAGCCAGAGAATAATCAGAGGATGGTCATATACAACGATGGGTTGAAAAAGCCCACTTGAAGGATATTTAGCTTCAGGAAGAAGTTTTGTGGAAGGAATATTGGATATAACTTTCTTCAGGTATCCAAAGAATTCCTGTGGAAAGAAATGATCTTCTGGCTATTAGAGGGCAGAATTAAAACAATAGATTTGATTTACTAAGTCAAGATTGTTCTTAGGACAAAAAAAAATGCTAATGGCTAGCTAAAAGTGGAAAAATAAAACTTGAGATAGATTCCTCTCAGTATAACTCTTCAGGGGAAAACTGTGTGGCCACATATTCCAAATACTATAGATTGGATTCTCCTTCTTACAATGATTAATTTTAGATGGTCTTTGAGGTCCCTGCCTACTCTAAAATTTTGTTATTTTATGTTTGTATTGTGCTTTATTGTATATAAAGTATTTTCATATGTATTCTCACTTGATCCTTTTATAAAATCTTTGAAGTAAGACTTCTTTCCATAAGCTGTGCAAGGATAGATTTTTAATAAATATTTGCTTATGTTGGAGATTTGCATGCATGCATGTATATAGCACCTAGCAGAGCCTTTAAGTTCCTTTTCTAGGTCATATCTTAACAGTAAAAAGCCCTAAATCTTACATTTCTTGTTTGAATTAATATTCCTTAACTATTTTTGCTCAAACTTGCTTATTTTTCGTAGTTAAGTCTTTAAAAAAAAGTCTCATAGATTGTCTTTGTCATTGATTTTTCTTTCCTTGCAATAGTCCTTTACATTTGCATTTATGTCTCTTTTAGGCAATAGAATACATTTTAAGCCACTTTCCAGGAATTCTTTCTTATTTCTTCTTACTTAAAAAAAAAAAAAAAAAAAACTCCGAATATTTATTTAATTGTAGAGGGCTACAGATAATGGGGAAACTGAGTGAAGTGCCAAACCAGATATTTTTAGCAGATTTCCTCTGGGCTGAAGGATCTTATACCTCACTCAGAGTTCCTCCATTATCTGTGGCCTTCTACATTTAGTCATGCAGAGAAATGGTGTGTGGAGTCATATAAGAGAGTCTTGTTTTCGGGCATGTGTGGTGCTTTGATGAAGATGGGATAAAATTTTGAATAGAGTATTTTCTTACTGGAAATTTGAATTCTATAAGGACAGTGCTTGGTATTTGTACCTGATAGGTGATTGATTGAACTTTGTGGTTAAATTGACAACTTTTGTTTTATTTTTGTCAGTGGCTATTTAAAAAAAATACAGATTTATCTTACCCACCACTTTACTGAGATGATGTGAACAGGTTAAAGTTGATATAAATTGCTTTTATTCTTTTCTTCTAAGACCCCAAATTTATTTTTTAAATTTTTTTAAGTCGTTAATCTTTTTTATCCTTCCTTCCAATTTTTGAGAAGATAGTCTTATTTCCTTTCATAAAGGAAAACTTTATGTTGCTAGATACTTAGCTGCATGCTCTCTGAGCTTCTCCCTACAAAACAATTCATTTTAATACTCAATCATACTTTCCTTGCTCTTGAAAACAAAACAAATAAAACATCCTTTGATTTTGCCATACTACTCTTTCTCCCCCCCCCCCCTTCATCATCAGACAGTGGTCTACAAGAATCTGTGACCTGTAAGTCTGCTTGATTAATAATGATGATTAACCATTTTGCAATTTGTCTTAATCATTCTACTATTACTACCAATTATTTTTAATGGTCAAATTCAATGGACTATTTATAGTCACTATCTTTCCTGACATTAATGTAGTGTTTACCGATGATCCATACAATCTATTGTTTCCTTCTCTTGTAAAATTCTTGAAGATTATGCGTAGAGTGGGGTGGGGGAGTGTAGGGGGAATAGGATGGGATGGAACTGTGGAGGTATGATGCAAGATGGATTTTCCCCATAAAAAACTTTAAGTATCGTTCTAGTATCACATTGGGTCTATTTTCTTAGCATCAGATGGGCTAAATAAAGTTTTAATTACTAGTATATTGGTTTAGTTAATTTTTCAAGCCTGGTAACCCATGGAATAAAGAAAAAATATACAAAATAGATCTCAATCTTGTGTGGTAGCCTTTTGCTTCTACATTGATAATGGTAGAGTTTTCTGGCAGGAGAGGATGCAAAGAATGCTAAGGATGATCTTTAGATAATATATAAAAATTAAGTTATTGGTACTTTAATGTTAAATTCTTGTCTAATGGTCAGGAAAATACGGGGAAACTGAATTTTTTCTATCTTACTATTTTCATTGTAAACAAAAGCAGAGAACAAAGGGAAGTTGCTATGAAATGGAAGGATGGTTCATAGACTCCCTTTTGAGAAGCAAATAAAAGTCTTAATTGTAATATGTGCAAAGAAAACAAGAAATGACATTCCAGGGGAGACAACATATTGGTTCATTTCATTGTAGTGCTTATCAAGATTTGTAGGAAGACTACCAAGAAGATAATTGTAGCATATGTGCTGGTGTCTATTGTTGAAACAGATAATTTATAAGAGCTCCTATTAAATTGTGAGCTCCTTAGGAGCTGAGACTGTATTTTGTCTTTTTAAATAAATTCTTACTGATGATACTACATTATCTTGGACCCTCCAAGATAGTCTTTGATATTTGGTGACTGATGCAAAGATAGGTAGGAAGAAGTTGGTGAACAATAAATTGGAACGTTTTGCTTTTGAATATCAACCAGAGAAGCCAAAAGCATATATGCTATACTAATGCATTTGTTGATTCATCTGGTGAACTCTGTCAGAATAATTCAAGCTAGAACAAAGTAAATAATTTAAGGGGACAAGTGACTGAAGAGAAGAGGATGGTATGGAATTAAGGTGAACAAAGACAATGCAAAATGTTTAGTGGCCTTTTTTTTTTCCATTATCAATAATACTAACAGTGGGTTCCCAATTTAAAAATCTGAAAGAGGGGAAAACCAATAAGCAAATTGTCTTTCACCTGGTCAGACAGTGATGTCTAAAAAAGTATTATCTCTGTGCACTTTGAATTTATATTATATCCTCTCCTTGTGAGTCCCCTTGTCCCCCTATACTATTTGTAATCTTGTGTTGTTTTGAATTATTTTGACAGCCCACTGCTTCTGCTTCATGATAACTGCAAAATCCATGTTATAAATCTTTATATAATCTGTGTACCCTTGCAACAGTGCAATTCTTTTAAACCATCCTAACCTGTTCACTATACCTCTAACCACAGTGGATTTTCCAACCCTTTTTATCCCACACTAAAACTCTCACTACTCCTCTTCTTTCCACTCTCTCATCTGAGAAACCTTGCCTTATCATTTTACAAAAAAGAATTGAAGTCACTTACCAAGTGCTCCCTTTTTCTTATCATCTTGTTACTCTGATGTCTTCCCCCGCCATCTCCATCACCCTTGTCTCATATGAAAAGATGGCCCTTCTTGCCAAGATCAACCCCCCCTCTACATGTGTAAATGGACCCATTCCATCTTGTCTTCTCTAGTAGATTCCCTCCTTTTATCTTCAGTCTTTTCTTATACACTGTTTTCCTGATGACTTGCCAATGTACCTTTCCCCCTCACCCTCAGACAGCCCTTACTTGATCTGTCCATCCTTCTTGATATTCTCTTCCTTAATTTGTGTGACACTATATTTACCTGGTTCTAGTAATTTGTTTTCATTTTTTTTCAAACCAGAGAAATGTTATAATGTACATAATAGTATGCTAGTACATGCATATAATTTATGAATGAGTAAATGAAGACAGTGGTTTATATAATTTATTATTTTTTTAACTAATAAGGGTACACAGTTTTTAAAGTTTAGAGACTGACACTAAGTGACAAATTAAATTATGCATTACCCTACTTGCATACATAATACAGTAAGAAACTAGCTACTCATGGTATTTAAAAGGATCTTTTCAAACTTTCAAGGGGGATCATTTTTGATAATTTAGCAGAATTAAGAATATTATATATAAAATCTTTATTTTGTACTTTTTGCTTTTGGAAAAAAGTATGTAATAAATTTCATAGACAACTTTTAAGTAGTTCTGCTTTTTTTGTTTGTTTCTACTTATTTTCTTCTATGACTTTAATACATTTCAGTGGCCTTTTTGTTATCAATAATACTAGCTAATATTAATACCAATTAAAAAAAAACAGAAAGAGGAAAAGCCGACAAACCATTTTAGCAGTCAAACAAAAACAGTTCTACACAATGGTCATATTCAAAAAAGTATGCCTCTGTGCATCTTGAGCCCATCATCTCTTTGTAAGGAGGTAAATAGCAAGCTTTTTATCATCAGAAGAACTCTAAAAATATCCTTGGTCATTGCCTTCATCAGAGTTCTTAAGTCTTTCAAAAGTTGCTTTTCTTTACAGTGATGTCCTATAAATTATGCTTCTCATTCTACTCACTTCATTTTGTATCAACTTTATGTACCCCATTTTTCTTTTCAATTTTCTTTCATCTATGTATGTCCTGTCTTATTGGTTATGTGACCTGGATGTTTCATTGGATTCTGTGATCATTATTCCATTAGGTTTTTGCTAAAAACAGATACATGAAAGCCTACCTCCATTGAATTAGAATCTTGGTGAGACAGCTCTACTAACTTTGTGTAAATATTATTCTCCATCACTCTCCTTTTTCATTGACTTTGCTTTAATGCTGGCCATTTAGGTTTCTGTTTTCATCTCTTCTTTATTATGTTCTTTCTCTTTTCCTAATAAAGTTTCAGTTATTTTTATTCAAATGACTCCAGAATTTATCTGTATTTTCCACCCCAAGCTATTTGACCCCCATTTTTATCTGCCTCCTGAAGACTTTTATGCGGGATGTTCCTCTTGAATCTCAAATTAAACATGTCTAAGCCTAAGCTTCTTTAAACCATATTCCTACCTGTTTTGATTTCAGAAGCGTTGTCAATGCTTCTTTTTTCCTTCAAGATAAAAATCTAAACAGTTGTCTAAGTCCCATCAGTTTGACCTTTATGATATTTCTTAAGTTCTTTTCCATTCTTCCTGATGCCATTCTAGGTCAGGTATTCATGATATAACTCTCACTTAGACAATTTTGTAACCTCTTAATCACTTTCCTTTCTCATCTTTCCTCTTCCCAGTTAATAGGAAACACTCTTGGCAGATGAACTTTTTAATACACAAGTCTACCTTACCATTCCCCTACCTAGAATTTTTGTTAGTTTTTCACTGACTTGTTTATCATGTTAGTTTTTCACTGACTTGTTTATCATTATCTGGTACATTTGAGCAAAGGTCTGTGATGAGAAAGTTTAAAAAAAAAAGAAAGAAAGAAACTAGGTAGGATATGTCGTCATTGCCCTTCAATCAGCGACCTCTTTATTCCAACTTTTGTCTCTTGTTTTGCCTCCTCCTGTGCTTTGTGTCATTGTTCATAAGCATATATAATGACCCTATGCTGCCATGCTTCAAAAGAGAATGGGTTAGATTGAGTTTATTGCTCAATCCACATTGTTGAAGATATTTCTTTGTATTTTTGTGTTGATATTGTTATACTTAATTCAGTAAGTATTGCTAGACATTATATGGCACTATGTGAAATGCTAAGGATTTAGAGATAATGAAAAGTCAGGCTGTAAAAGCATATTATTATGATGTCTGATTTGAAGCAGCATAATTTTAATGTTTTTGTATGTAATTTTCTATAATAACATTTTTCTTTATGTAATATGTTTTGGTAACAAGTAATGAAGGGTGAGGTAGGAGAGAAGTGGGACAGAAAGAGGAAGGGGTTGAGATAGGTAGGAGTTTTTAATCCTGGCAAGACTTCTAGAACAAGGAATTCAGGACTAGAACTTGAGCCTTCATTTAAAAATTCTCTCATTTTTTGAAGGCGAAAATCTAATTGGGATTTCACAGATGTCTTCAGTTTTAATTAACTTTACTAATACTTTACTTTTTCTTGTTTTAGGTGCCTTAGCTGGACCAATTATTGTGGAACCGTATGTCACAGCAGTGTGGGGGAAGAATGTTTCATTGAAGTGTATAATTGAAGTAAATGAAACTATAACACAAGTTTCCTGGGAGAAGATTCAAGGCAAAAGTTCACAGACTGTGGCAGTTCATCATCCTCAATATGGATTCTCTGTTCAGGAGGCCTATCAGGGGAGAGTCTTATTTAAAAACCATTCACTTAATGATGCAACAATTATTCTCCGAAATATAGACTTCTCAGATTCTGGAGAATATATATGTAAAGCAGTTACATTCCCATTAGGAAATGCACAGTCAACTACAAGTGTAACTGTACTGGGTAGGTATATTTGAATATTGTCTACAAATATGTTGTATATAGTAAAAAATTTTCCAAGGAAATGAAATAGTTGAAACTTTAGAGTAGTACTGAAGTCTGAAGTTCTTGTAACTCTAAAGTCTTCATTATATGTATTGGTAATTTTATATGAATTGTGTACATTTAATATAATGTTAATTTTTTTATTAATTGTTTAACATTTAGTTAAACATTTTTCTTGGTCATGTAGTTCTGAACTTGAGTTGTTTCAGCTTAACAGTTAAGTATTCCTTTTCTCTTAGCATTTCCATTTTTAATTGACAAGTGCTCTAGCTATTTTGGACTAGGAGGAAAGAGAGGGAGAGGGAGAAGGGAATGTTTGTGTGTGACAATCAAAAATACTGTCTTGAACAGTTCAAACGTTATTTGCACATCAACTATTCATAGTAGTTTTCTAAAGTAGAAACAAAAATGAAAAAAATACAACTAGTTAAATGTCTTAGTATTGCTATGATTATTAAGTATCTAAAAATATTTAAGTAGGTTCTGCTGTTAGTGATTTGCAATTTGTGAAACAACAGGATATTTTCAGATAACTAAATAAACATGTAATATATTATCTGCAATATATTTGAAATAATGGAATTTGTTTTTAAAGTAAAATTTGTTCTTAGATCTGGATAAATTTCTTGAATATTATTTATTATAAAGTATAATCTTTACTGCATTTGCTGTGAAATGTTAGGAATGTTATCTTTAATTACAAAATCTGTGAATTACTTTAGAGAGATTTATTTTTAGAGAAGTACAATTGTAATTCTTGGAAATAAGAGAATAAATCAGTTATAAGAAAGCTTTCTTGAGAATTAAATAAATTGTTCTTTGGGAGGACTGATTAGATATTTGGACCACCATTAACTATATAACTGGCAATCATTTAGTTAAAATGCATTGAAAACTAAAAAATACGATTTTTAAAAAATTCAAATAATAATCTTTGACTCTACCTTTCTCATAACTTTAGTTTTCACTTTTTTAGCTTTCTGTATTCTTTTAAATCCATTATCTTTTTTCAGAATTGAGTTTGAAATTCCTGAATTGGGGGGCAGCTAGTTGGCGCAGTGGATAGAGCGCCAACCTTGAATTTAGAAGGACCTTAGCCTCAGGGAAAAAAAAAAAAAGAAATTCCTGAATTTAAAAAAAAAATTCAATTTTATATTTGAGATACCCACTTAGCAGTGAAAGTAATGAATTAGTGAAATAATTAGTATAGAAAAGTTGACTTTTAATGTAATTGTGCTATCCTGGAGGACAAATTGGTGACTTGTTGAAACAGCAGTAACTACTACTACTGTTTAACTGATCACTGCTTACTCCAACCCCACAGCTACTCCCCAGTCTTGTTCTTGTTTAGCTTCAACTCATTTAAGAGCAGTATCAATGAGCTCCCAACCAGAATTATAGCTGGAACTACCAATTCAGGTAATTACTTTACATATTTGTCACTAGAGGTATTTTCCTATTTTCTAATGCCCTTTTCTTTTAGGTAGATAACAGAAGATATTATAGATCCTGCTGCTTGCTTTTAGGATGTTTTAGAAATATTTATACAAGTAACATGGAGGAATTTGGGTAAATTCAAATTGGGGAACATGTCACTGTTACCTGTTTGAACAAAAATGAATGGGGGAAAAAAAAGCAAAACAACATGGCATATTACCCCTGATAAAGGAAAAAGGTTCTCTTCTAATAATGATAAGATGATGTTGGCAGTGGAAAATAAATCCTCTCCAGTGTTTGAAGAGTACAAACAAGTCCCTTGCTATGAGCAGTTGTTTCATAGTACCCTTAGCTTCACAGTTTATTCTTATTATGACTGAATCATTAATAGCAGTCCCAGAATATTGGGAGGTACCTCAGATCATCTAGTCTAAACTTAACAGATCTCATTCCATCTGACAACTCTTTAGTGAGGTGAAACCATTAATTCTTGAGGAAATTCTCTGCTCCCTTTTTAGAATTACAACTTACTAGGATTAGGATCTTTCTGTCTCAGACACCTTTACAAATACAAGCATCCAAGTTGTAAATATTAAGATTTATAGGAGAATTAGAGAATTCATTAAAGACTCTTTGTGTGTCTTTGTAATGGCCCTGTAAATTTGAAGTTTTTAAAATTTGACTTTCTACTTGGATTCATTTAAATTCAACATGCATTTAAGTTACTACTCTCTATGTAAGACCATATGAATACAAAAACAAAAGCAACAGCATGAGGAGCTTCCATTCTGTTGAAAGTAGAGAACAACACATGTACAGGTCTAGATTTTAGAATGGGGGGGGGGTTAGACTCACAAAGGAGCAAGAGGAAAGGGGTATTGGAGCCAAGGATTTGGAGACAAGAATTCTGAGGGAGAGAATGAGGAGGAGCATGTAAAAGGGGAGTGATTGCCACCTATAAATAACAGCAATACACCTCATCTAACACTTGTGATAAATATTTATCTTAATTTTTTTTCCACCATTGCTATCATTTCTGATAAAGGAAAACATTTTCTAATCTTAAAATTTAGGAAAAGTATAGATTGACCAGAGAACACAAAATACAAGTACATTCACTACAATGAAATTTCTGAAGGTATCATAACAATAAATATATAATGCATTAAAATGCTACATTTCTTTGGTATATGGGCATTCACATTCTCACATAGCTAGAGAATACTTTAACTGCATTTAATAGAGCAAAAAAGCATTTATTAGAGCAGAGTAATTGGACATCTCAGCTAGTATTCTTTGAACTGATGGCCTTTATAACAGATATTTTTCTGTATTATGAACAATTATAGATATATCCTCCCCTGTTTTATACTATTTGGTATTAGTGTAATTTAAACAAGTTTAGGAACTTGTGGATATTTTAGGTAACTTTTTCCATATAGATCTTTAGGTTTCAGATTTTTTTTTTTTAATGAATGCCTTGGTGCTGAGTAGAGTGCATAAATGTAAAAAAGTTCTGAAGGAACTTATTATGGTTAATATTTTAAAAAAATATGAAAAGTTAAACAGTGCAAGAAGCATGTGTATATGTGGTGTGCATATGTGTATGTCTATAAATATGTATATGTTCTACATGTGTTATGAAGAAAGCTATGAGTTCAGAAGAATATTAAAACTATTCAGTATATTTTTAATAGATGAACAAACTGAGGCTGTAAATGATCTCAAAAAGTTTTGATAATATTGGTGTCTTTTGTTTTCACCTCATTTTTGTTTCACGTACTACCCAGACAATCAGATTGAAGGCTCTGAGAAAGAACAATTATTAAGTGGAAGCATCTATTACAATTATCTGACCAGGTGCACAGTATTCTCTCTGTCTTCTTCGTTTCTGGGGGATAGCAGTTTATTCATGCAAATCTTTACATGATTCTCATATTTCCTCATATTTGTTAGTTTTTATTGTACAATATTTTTTCATGACATTCTTATGTGGGAGGATTTTTTGAAGCGAATTCCCAATCAATGTACACACAAGAAATGCTGATACTAATATGTAATAAATCTGTTTTCATGGGAGACTATTTCATGGGAGCCTTCAACTTGAAAACAATGAGAATAAAAAGGAAGAAACAGAAACAAGATCTATAGGAACATTATCTTCAAAATCGCTAGCAATGGTCTAGTTATTTTGAGCATGATTTAAAAATGAAACAAAATTCAAATTAATGAAAAACAAGTTTGTAGTCTAAATAAACTAGCAGAAATAATTTGACCATTATATAAGATATAGAAAAATGGCATGTTCCAATAAAAGATGGCATATAATTTAAGCATTTTGTTTTTTATAACTTCAGATGCCATCTCAACTAATTACTAATTGAAAATTTTGCTGGATGGAGTTTTTGGATAATGTTTAACCAAATAAATTACGTTAAAAAAGTAGTTTTTTCTTTGTGCTACTGTAATTAAATCTTAAAAATGATTCCTATTCAGCTAGGAGGTTTTAAAGGATTTTTTCTAAAGAATAGGTTAGTGAAGACAAAACTTTTCCTTTCACTCTTATGCTTTACGAAAAGCACTTGGCAGCTGAAGGGAGACAGAGGTTAGGGATAAAAATGGTGAGTTGGATGAAAAGGTGCTTTTCTTTTTGTGAAAGGAACAGAGGAATTCTGGTTGTCGGGTTTTTAAAAAATTAGTAAAGATTTCATGGAGGTAGCAGGATATAAAACAAAATTTTTAGTTTAGAGAACATTATCCTGGTTGAGTGGGAATGAGGGGGCGGGAAAGAGGGGAAGAGAGAGAGAATTGTAAGTTACTTTATGTAATCTAAAGGAAAAGGGAACGAAAAATGAGATCTCAAGTGTATGTTACAATTGACTGTAGAATGTTTACTTGATTCACTGTCCTTAAAATAGATATATTCTAGTAAGTAGTTCCTTTCTTTAAAAAAAATTAAGAAGGTTGAAGATATGAAACTAATAATGTTTTGTTTACATTTTCCCATGCTATTATTTTCCTAACAGTTATGATTATAATTAATAAATTATCATGTAATTATTCTAGGTGTTCTGTAATGCAAGCTATAGGCATGTGAGTATTGTACTCTTAGGAAATTATAACATAAAACAAATTTTTATTTGTTAATGCATGATGAGCACACAAAAATGGTTCTCTCATGAGATAGTATGAAAAGCATTGTCTATACAAAAATTATAGTCACCTTGGTAAATGGTTATTCAAGTGCTAGTGAAATATTGCAGTAGTGCAGTAGAGAAATTAGATTTGGTATTAGAAGAAAGGGTTTTAAGTCCTGCATATGGTATTACCTGTAGGACCAGGAATATCATTTTACTGCAAAGTGTCTCAGGATTCTTATTTATGAAGTGACGGATTTGGAATAGATGACCTCTACGGTCCTAACTTTGGAAAATCTATGATCTTATGGTAATAGTATGTACAAAGAACTGGATTAAAAAAAAAGAAACAGAAATGGGGATAGTCTTTTAGCCTCTAGAAACTTTGATTCTGCTTAGATTTTTATTATATTTCAGTAGTTTTTCAAAAAGAGTTCTGTTTCATCTTCTTAGAAAAGACTTTATGTATATTGTGGGAATTTAGACTTAATAGGATTGCTATACAGATCAGCTTTTGTCTCATCATTCACAAAGTAGCCATCCTGCATTTTTTTAGTCTTAGTATTGTTTCTCAACGGGTTAGGTGCAATGAATTTCTCTCAACAGATGGCATCTATCTGTGCTTCCACAACCCAGTTCTTCACAGGCCTTCCACCACTACTGTAGAGGCAGCTGATGGGCATAGGCTCTGCTTTAGATTCTTTTCACCTGGCAAACTCTTAACTACAAATGTAGTCTAAAGACCCAGTGGCTTCTGACAATTATTCAAGACAATCTTTCCCTACATCTCTACTCAGTAAATCAGTTGATAGGCTTCATCCCTGCTTAGTAATAATGAGGACTCTAGAAAATCTCCATGGAATGAACTTGAGGATAAGCAGCTGTATGTTGGATTTCTCTCTGCTTGTTATTACAGTCTTGGAAATTGAAAGTAATTTGGAAGAAATTGTTAATCACAAAACATTATTTATTTATTTATTTATTTAATTATCATTTATTTATTTATTCGTTTGTTTATTTATTTTTGCTGCTGCAATTGGAGTTAAGTAACTTGCCCAGGATCACACAGCTAGGAAGTATTAAGTGTCTGAGGGCAGATTTGAACTCAGGTCCTCCTGACTTCAGGGCTGGTGCTCTATGCACTCTATGTGCCTCTATACATAGTTTTTTTTTTTTTTTTTTTTTTTTTTACACTTGGAATACTATTTATATTTAGGAGTAATTGTGGAAAAAATGGGGAGGGGAGTTAAGTTGATCTACCAAATAGAAAATAAAAGAAATTTTAGGTTAAAAAATTCAAAGGAGAGGTATATATTTTAGACTGGTAATGTCTTCAAACTATCATTAAGGTGCCTGTTTCTTAATTTACCAATGAGTATGTTTAGAGTCAAATTTTGGGAGATTAGTATAAAATACATACTTTTCTGAAGAGTCTAAGACCCTCTGGAAGTGAGGATGGCTTCACATATGTCTCAGTGAACATCATAATACATCTTAGAGAAAATATAGGAAGGAAATATTTCTTTTTAAATTTACAGTACTGTTTTTGTAATTTGACTCTCATTTAATTTATTTAATTAATGAGTTGACATATTACTATCTAAGCATGTTTCCTTTAAAGGAAAACTATTATATAGAAATGTGTATTTATTAAATTATGAAAATGATAACTTTTTTGGTATTTCATAACTTGTTTATCACACAGAATAATTTATAAAAGATACTTAATGGTATTGTAGCCAGCACAGCTCTAATCTGGGGTATTTAAGTGAAATAATATTTGGGAGTTTAAAAGGCTTGCCTTCTATACTTAGAAGTAGAATTTAATTTAAGGGATTAGAAAATACTTTTATCTGTTATGGCTTTAAAGAATTGTATAGTCACTATGTATTTTAAAAATAAAATCACTTTGATAAGTATTATTTTCATTGCATGTTAAAACCAATTTTTTCCTATACAAATATAGCTCCAATTAAATAATAATACTGTCATAAAAGCTTACTTTACCATCATAGCACAGGGAGAAGTTGATCTTAGATTTTTAAAGGCTATGCCAGTGGAATTTGAGCACAGGAGAACATATTCCTTTGCTGGAAAAATTTCAGTTATAATCCTGCTGATGGGCTACATAGGTTACCCAAGAACCAACCTGACTATAGGATAATAAACTCTTTGGACAAAGTACCCTTTGAAAAGGTCCCCTATATGCAGTTATATAGAGAAGTTGTGATCTTTGTTGATTTTGAAGCTAGTGAAGTTACACATTATAAATAAACTGAAATGTTTACAGTGATTATTAGTGAGAAAACATGAATCAAATTCATAAAATTTTATTTGTAGTCAGCCTTTAGGAAATGAATACCTAAATTAAGATGTACCTATTTTTTAGAGTCAAGCAAATCCTGGTGTGAATGTATTTGAAACCAGGACTTATGACAAGATTTATTTCCAATCTCCTTTAACTGATAAAAATGGCAATTCACCTACAAAGCTGACAGTTGGCACTTCCTTGAAACTTAACAGCCCAAGAATGATATTAGGTGAATGTAAGTCACACATATTAGGACTGCTTGGTTTTGTTTATATATTAAAAAAAAAAACATTTATCTTCAAACTTAACACTTTTTTTTCCTCTAAATTTAACAGTTGAACCCACTGTGAGCTTAAAAAAGGGACCATATCCTTTAATTGATGGTGGAAATGAAACAGTAGCAGCCATTTGTACAGCAGCCACCGGAAAACCAATTGCACAGATTACTTGGGAAGGTGATCTTGGTGAAATGGAATCCACTGTAACTTCTTTTCCAAATGAGACTGTAACAGTTGTAAGCCAATATAAACTTATACCAACCAAATTTGCCCGAGGAAGACGTATTACTTGTGTTGTGAAGCATCCTGCATTAGAAAAGGAAATTCGATATTCTTTTATGCTGGATATACAGTGTAAGTAATATGTATATTTTAGAAATCATCATTCACTTTACATTCAGACATTTCTTGAACATCATCTAGAACATTTTAAAAGTTTTATACATATTTATATATATGTGTATATATATATTTTATATATATATATATATATATATATATATATATATATATATATATATATATATATATATATATATATATATATATATATATATATATATATGCTACGTATAATTAAGACATTTTGCTGACTTAAATTTTCTTCTAGGATTTTGTTTTATTTGACATTTTTACATAAACCTTTCCATGAACTTTTATTTTTGTACTCGCTAAACATTGAGTTTAAAAGAGGGACTCAGATGGATTGATTACATTTTGAAAATTTGCCTGAAAATTTTCATATTGGTAATAAACAAGTACCAATTTAGTATTTAGTTATAAATTCTCATTTCTTTCATATCCTACTGTAAATTGTGTAAAACCAGAAAATTGTTTTTTTTATTGTTTTGAAGGTGGTTATTCTGGTGATATTTAATTGAAAGAAATGAAAAGTTAGCTATTGAAATTGCTATACTTGTGACCTATATGATAAGATTTATGAATATCAGAATGAAGAATAAATATTAAAATAAGAGTATCTAGACCCTCCTCCTGTCCTCAGTGACATAAAAATTTGGTAGTGAACAAAAGTAAGATTTGAATGTGTGTGTGTGTCTACATACACACATATTGGGATTTTTGGTATACTCTGTCCTTGTCTTCTTGCTTGTTTGAACTTGTCTTAAATTTCGGTTTGGATTCCAAAATAAAAAGGACAAAATCATTATATGGAAAAAAAAAAAAAAAAAAAAAAAAAAAACTAGAGTATAAGATTTGGTAGGTTTGCCATTGATTTTCCTCTTCACTCTTGAGGACTGAACCTCAAAACCCCTGTGTCTCTCTCTAGACCTTCCTCTACAAATGAGAGGGAAGGATTAAATAATCTCTCAGTTTTGCTCAAACTCTGAAATTCTAACTTTAGTTATTCGTATTTTCAAAATATTAAGAAAAAAATAAATTATTGAAGAAATGAAAAAGGTTTCCTTTTCCTATTCTTTTTTAGTTGGTTTTCATGAAAATATATTTGGAGGTGATCTCTCTGGCCCTTAAGTTATTTATCAGAAATAATCCTTTAGTCTGATGATATTAAGAATGAGATTGTTGTGTACCTACTGACAAGTGAAGGTGAAACTTTTGAATACATTAAAATTAAGTTAAGGGCTAAATTCACATACTTCCTCTTTCTTGGGACCATGGATAATTCACTAGCCTCTGAGTCTCAAAAGTGCTTTTTCTGCTTTGCTAAAATTAACCCAAATTACATTTATAAAAGTAAATTGAAGGGGCAGCTAGGTGGCGCAGTGGAGAGAGCACCAGCCCTGAATTCAGGAGGACCTGAGTTCAAATTTGGTCTCAGACACTTAACACTTCCTAGCTGTGTGACCCTGGGCAAGTCACTTAACCCCAGCCTCAAAAAAAAAAAAAAAAAGTAAATTGGAAAACATTATGTTTTATATGTATTATAATTTTCTTGTTTGAAGTTTAGATCTAAAAAGTCCTTAGAGTGGTGAAGAGAGTTATAGGAGTCAAGGGGCCTAAATTCAAATATTGGTTCTGCTGCTTTGTATATTTGTGCCTTTGACCCAAGTCCCTTAATCTGCTTGAGTTTCAATTAAGGGATTATACCTTTAAATATGTGGGTCTGTGATATTTTGATCCTACTTAATGTTTTTAAATTTTCAACTGACTTCTAGAATGATATTAGTTAAATAAAAAATTTAAAACCTTTTCTTGTCTAAAACCACCTTTTCTTCTGTCCTCTCATATGACATTGAAATATCTGTGATCAGATTCAACCCTATTTTCACTTCTTTCAGATCTTAACATTCTATTCAAATTTATACCCAGACATCCAACTTGATTGCTAATAATCTTCTCTTCTCCCTCTATTATTACTTCATTTTGTGATCTCATCAGCTTCTATAGATTTCATTATCAAATCTGTTGATCATTCTGAAATCTACCTGTCATGAACTAGTCTTTCCACTGACCTCTGGTCTCAAATCTCCAATTGCCTTTCAAATATTTCTAGTTAGATGTTCTGTAGATGTTCATCTTAAACTAAGTCCAGAGTAAAACTAATGTCTCCCTCCTGTTTTCCCTATGACTGTGACAGTCACCACTATTTTTCCAGTCCTTCAAGCTCACAAACCAGGAATTATCTTCAACTTTTCACCACTTTTTTCCACCTCCTCCCTCCAATTAATCTTTTGCCTGGGCTTCATTTCACCTTGTGGCATCTCTATACACCACCACCATAGTGCAATGCTTTCTCATCTCATGTCTGAAATATTGCCTAGCCTTCTGGAGGGTCTGCCTGCCTCAAGTATCTTCTGATCCATTCTATTCTCCATTTAACTGCTAAAGTGCTTTGGGGCCAATTAATTCCCTCCCCCCAAAACCTCATGCAACAACAAAACCAACTATTGCTCCCTAATTCAGAATCCTTTTGGTGTTCAAAGTCCTTGAAAATCACTCTTTGCTTTTCCTTACTCTTTCCCTCATGATTGAGGCACTCCATGTTATAGCTCTGGAAATTGTTTTTGGCTGTCTCCCATGCTTAGAATGTTTTCTTTCCTCCTTTTTGCCTCCTGACTTCCTTTAGGTCCCAATTAAAATCCTATCTTCTGTAGAAACCTTTCCCAATCCTTAATTCTAGTGCCCTATACCTTTAATTACTTCCTATTTCTCTTCTATATAGCTTCTTTATATATATTTAGATAGATAGATTCCTTTTTAGATTTCAAACTCATTGATGGGAGGCGCTGCTTTTTGACTCTTTGTATTTCCAACTCTTAGCTCAGTAACTGAAACTTCTTAGTAAATGTTTATTGACTGACTAGTAAGGGTGGTCATTGATAAATGAAATCAATTTGTAACTGCTTCAGAGATCCATTTTCCTCATTTATTACTAAATGTGAGCATTATATGCAGGTATGACACCCATTTTAATTTCAGTTCTGAAAATGTTCATAGGAAAAAAAAATGGAGAAAACAGATAATTGAATCTTATTTTTTGTCTGCATAGCCTTCAAAATTTCTTAACTTTTTATTAAACTCACCTATTACAGGACCCATTCTTAGATACTGTTTTAGTATCTTTTTTATCCATCTAAAATTTTCTGTAAGCATAAATAGAAACTTTTTGGGTATTATATATAATAAAATACTCATATTTTCTCTTACACTCAAATCTAAAATTAGGAATATTCCATGTTACTTCTTTATAATGATTAAATTCCTAATTGTAGATTATTTTGTCTTGAAATTGAGGTGGTAGTGCTGTTGTTTGATTTTTTTCCCCCCTTCTTCCTCCCGTGAATAGTAGTTTTGTTTGTTTGTTTTTCTGTTATGTTTTGTTGAAGGTATCTCCCTTCATACAGAATGTAGGCATTTGATACATAATACTATTTTAAGGAAAAGATTTTAATGATGCAGGAGTGCTTGTTAAAAATTAAGTATTGTACTTCTCTAACTTAATTTTTCATTCAGCATCTTTTATTTCTTTCATGTTTGAAACTTGAGGCATCATCATGATCATCATTATAATTATCATCATTATTTTTACCAGCTTTGAATTGAACAATGTGCTTTTATTCTTACTGCTTTTGCAGGGTGGGTGAACATTTTATCATATTACATTTCCATTTAATATGTAAAAACTATAACTTTCTTTGTGAGGCAAACAGTGAATCTTTGATAATATTCCCCCCACCCAATACAATTGCTCCTAGTAGGCGATTTCTTCTTTAGCAATTCCCATGGTTCCATAAAGCCATAGTATCTTGAATCTGGTCTTCCTCCCATAGATGTTGTTTAGTTTTCATCTCCTTTCTCTTCCACACAGAAGGAAGAAGGAGAGAGGAGGGGCAGGGAAGGGGGAAAGGAAAGAAAAAAAAAAAGTTACCACAAAAAGATTTTGCAATAGGCTATTAAAAATTGGTTTCTTTTGTATTTTAGTTATATCTTTTGAAAAGTCTTATGTGATTTATGTGTGCCTCCAAAGATTCTCAGCACATAAAGCTGAGTAGTGAAGAAGATGACCTACCTCTGATAACTTGTTAGTAGTATTACTCTAAACCAGTTTTTTTTTATGACCTTGAAAATGCACAAAATAATATCAGCAGTTTTTCACAAGGTTTCTGTGAGAATCAAGTCATTCAATAGTTGTGAATTATGTTGTAAATTTTAAAGCACTAAGTAAATGTCATATAGTAATACTAGTACTACTACCATCTGTTGTATTTTGAAATCTTTATCTTCTTTTTGTTTTGTTCTTGGTAACAATCTGATGATTTAATTTTTTTAGATTGACTTATTTCAGTGTTATTCATAAAATTAGAATATTAGTTATACTTAAGTCTGAAATAAGACAAAATAAAATCTTTCAAAACTGATATATGTGTTATGTATATTTTCATTGTGTAACTTATTTCAGACTACATATTATGCTCTTCATTGGTCATTTTTATTTATATTTTATAGATGCCCCTGAAGTTTCAGTCACAGGGTATGACGGAAATTGGTTTGTTGGAAGAATGAATGTTAATCTCAAATGTAATGCAGATGCAAATCCACCACCTTCACAGTCTAAATGGAGCAGGTAACAAGAATATTTTAAACTTTAAAGGAGAAAAATTTCTTTAAAATATATTTTGGAAAGTATAGATGGTAGTACCTTATATCCTTTTCACTTTCCATTTTTTTGTAATTGGTAATCTCTAAAACTTCATCAGTCATTATAGGTGAGAATATTAGAATTGGATCATTGATTCTTGGGGTGGATAGAGAACATATGGTCTGATTACAAAAAGGTGATCCTGGAGCAAACTGCTAGAGGAGACCATGGTGGGTGGCAAGAAATGTCCTTTATCTGAGACTAGGGCAAAAGAAAATAGAATGAATGGATGGTGTTGAATGATGGTTATTAGAGGAAAAAAATTGCTCCTGATGAGTAGACTTTATTTTTTTTTCCCCCATTAAGCTATTAGTCTGATATGTGAGAGAGAAAAGAGTGGAGGAGATAGCTTAAGGAAAAATTTTTGCAGCATGTAATAAGATCTTAGATTTAGAGCTGAGAAGTACCTTAAAGGGCTTTGGCTAATGGTGCTATCTAGAAAATGCCATCTTCTTCTCCTTGTTTTACTAACGATGAATTGAGACCATAGAACCATAGAACCAGGATTTGGACTGAGGCTTCTGAGTCCTAATATCATTTCCCTTGTATTCTGCTGATGCTGTGAGGGGTTGGTCCATGACAGAGTCTCATTCAGAAAATTGTTCTTAGGTACACATTAGTTGTGTTCTTTCCTTGCTAAAAAACCTTGGGTGACTCCTGATATCAATAAAGAAAAGACTGCTTGAGAGCACATTTCAGACCCATCACAATCTGCTTATGAGCTTCTTCTCTAGCTTTACTTCATTCTTCTCCCTGGGCTGTCTCCTGTCTTCTTTGTCCTCTAGCTTTCATGCATTCCTACCTTCTCTTTGTTCTCCACTTCTCAGGCTTCTCATCTCCCCTTTTAGCTTCTAACCAAGTTGCTTTCTCAGTGAAGTCTTCCCTGATTAATCCACAAAATGTTTTTCTTCTCTTTACCTTCAGATTACCTTGTATTTTTCTACGTAAGTACTTATTTCAGTTCTCTAAGGACCATGTAAACTACTCAAAAGCCGGAGCTTTTCTGTTTTGGCTTTTTTATTTTCTAGTCTTAGCTTAGCGCTTTCCACATTATAGAAAGTTCTTAGTTGAGTTAATTTCTTTGAATGCACCTATATCCAAGATACATTCTAATTTTATTAATATTTTGAAAATATATTGACCTAAAAAATTCACCTACTAAGTGCAAAGTGAAAAAGAAAAGTTGAAACATTATTTAAAGTTCCTCAGAACACTTTTTTTCCTCCCTCTGGGTTTCTGATATTTTAACTTAACTTCTTAATAGACTTATATTTCAAGAGAAAAAATGTTAATGATCTTTGTTAGATAAATTATTACTACTACTAAATTATAAAACTGATGTTTGTTTAGGATGATTTTCCTTCACAGTTGAAATTAATAAACATTTATTAAGTGTCTGTCACATACCCTTAAGGGGCTTACATTCTAATTGGGGAAAGAAAATGCAAAAAGTGTGTGTGTGTGTGTGTGTGTGGCAAACAAATGATTAACAGAAGAAACTGAAATTAAGACAAATTAGGGAGATCTTTAAGTAACAAAATTTCCTTTGTTAATATTACTTAAAATGTTTTGGATCTGAAATGTGATTTCGCTGGTATAGGGGACTTCTGGAAAAATTAAAAAATGAACAAACCACACACTTCTTTTACAAGTACAATAGTCTTAGATCTTTTTTTGAGTTACCAGAGGAAGAAAAGTAACTTGTCTAGGGGTTATACCACAAGCATGTCTGCATCAGGGTAGAGACTCGAACTCAAGCCATCTTTCTATACAATATACCTTTTGCTGCTTTTCAAATAACAATGTTTTGAATCTTAAATAAATGGGTATTAGTGCGCCCTAGGAATGTCTTTCATATCTTTGAACATCTTTCAGATTGGATGGACAGTGGCCTGACGGTTTAGAGACTTCAGAGAATACTCTGTATTTTATCAATCCACTGACTTACAATTACTCCGGGGTTTATATCTGTAAGGTTACAAATTCGCTTGGCCAACGAAGTGCCCAAAAAATCATCTACATATTAGGTGAGTTACCATTTCCCTACATTTAACTCCTTTAATTTATTTTATCAAATGTCCTAATGGTATTTATTAGGGTTAAATAAATCTCCTTTTTGGCATTATTATTGAGTTTCTTTGATTAAAGAATTTTGATAAAACACATGTATTTATTAAAATATTCTTATTTAAAATAAGTAGTTTGTTCCTCTACTAACTAAACAGTTTTCTTGCCCCTTTACTTGTTTGGAATTTTCAGTCATATTGATCAAGACTGATAACATACTGATTAGGAAGAAAAGTTCTGCATTTGCCTCATTTAGTAAACAAATGACCTACTTTTTGCTATCTTGTTTATTTTGAATGGAAATAACAGTGACTATTATATAGATCAAAACTCTTCCAAATGGTTCAAATTAGGAATAGTTTTAGGTAAAATTATAATTTTTTTCTGTTCCGTTTCCAAATTAGTTTTTGCCATAAAAATTCCAGTTAAATATTCTGGCTATGTCTTGTTATGAGAGAATTTGTAATATATTTTTGGTTATAGCTTTTAAAATTTATGCTAACGTGCACAGCTTTGAGACTCTTCATATAATTATAAATAACTTCTAAAAAGTTATTATGTAGTGCTATCTGTAAAGTAGTATCAGTCATTGGCTAGATATTTTCACCATATGCATTGATATAAATAAAGAATAAGTTATAATTTTATGTAATACAATTGTACTGATAAGGTAGATTTTCATATTTGGTATTATTTTTATTTTGTTTCCAGACTATATTTTAAAATTATCATTTTTATAATTTAATATTTCTCAATTTTTGAAATTATTTTAGTCACTTTGACATTGCCTATATTGTGTTTTATCTTTTTTTGAAATTGTATTTATATCTGTCAGTAAAATTATCAAAAGCATCATATCATGATCCATTATCAGTTTTATGTACACTTACAATTTCGTATCATTTTGGAGCTATACCTTGAAACTTTTCTATCGTATTTGGACATTCTAAAGCTTATATTCAAATGTTGGCCTGCAAGAATTCGGTATTATGTCTGTACCACTCTGAATCACTACAGAATGATTTTAATAATATTCCCATATACTTACATCAGAATTCATTTCACATGAAGATATCCCAGTAAGAATAACTAAAGATTAAATTTGATAATTTTGGTATTTTATGGTCTTAAAGTCTTCATTTAAAATTGATGTGAAATTGAATATTTGTTATTAAGAAGTAATAGTGTTCTACTTCAAGTAGAAATCTATAGCAACACTTCTCTTTGACTTCACTTTTTTTTCCCCCCACAATGTATTAAGTAGGTTAGAGAGCTAGCTAGCCTTGGAGTTAGAAAAATACAGTAATACACTAAGAGCATAAGTTACAAAGGAGATTTGTGCTTATCTGCATCTGTAGTAGGGAGTTTATATATCTGAGAAGCTATAGACTAATGAAATCACAGGTCTAAATCCAGACATTAAGGAAAAAAAAATGTTATTTGTCATAATTCGGATGAAAAAGAATGTAATCCCCATCTCATTGCAAAAAACAAACAAACAAAAACCAAGGAAGTAAGTATATAAAATGCTTTATATTAATAGATTGTATTGTATTAAATACCACTTGTAATGCTCCATTTTATAGAAATTTTCATTTGTAACAGGACATGACCTAAATTTTTTTTCCAGTATATAAAATGAAAAATCTAATTTTTTGATAGTGATTTTTTTCCCCTAAGATTATTGTTCTTCAGAACCAGAGACTTAATTGCTTGCCTGCCTTTATCCCTTGTGCAGTGAACATTTCCCTAGAAGGCCAATTGAAAAAACAGAGGACATTGTATATCTTGCATGAATTATTTAGTCATCTGAAGCAATTTCAGGGATTTGCCAGTTTCAGAAATCTTCCAGTAGTCTAAAGTCCTTTTTTTTTTTCATGTTTTTGAGCAGTTGTACAGTTGTCCCAACAGAGAGCTGGATTGAAAGTTTTACAAGTTCTCTTATGATTTTACCATTCCGTCCATTGTATATTTGATCTTGGAGGCAAGAAAGAACTATTGGAGTAGGGATGATGTGGTCAGATTTACACTTTATAGAAGACCATTTCGCTCCTGGAATGGAGAATAGACCAGAAAGGGAAGAAACTTGAATCAGGGAGGCCAACCAGCAGGCTGTTGCAAAAGCTCCCTTGTGAGATGAGGGTTTTTGTTAAGTAAGGCATTTTTCTTTTTTGGAGAGTTGTGGGGAGTTGGAGAACTTTGGTAAATTTATAACTTTGTTGATTTTAAGGAACCTTCATTATCAACATTTCTTTCACCAATGCAAATCATCAACTCTATAGTATTTTATGGTTTTAAGAGAGTTTCTTGGAACCATTGGGTTGTAATTGATTGACACTCCTGGTATCTGTCAGAGTCAGGACTTGAATCCAGCTCTTCCTGGTTCCAAAGCCAGGCTTCTATCCACTACATCACTGTATTTCCTTTTAATCTGAGGTTTTCATCGTTAAAAGTTTACTGTTCAGAACAAGGGATGAAATTGTCCTGCTATTCTGGAATAATTATGTGGGATGGAATCTTGACACATTGGGTTTTGTCTAGAGCAGCTTGGCCAGAATGGTGAAAGGCTTAGAAACTGCCATGTGAATGAAGATCATTCAGAGGAATTGAGGATTGTGCATGTACTGGAAGAAAGTTTTACAGAAAGGAAAGTAGACTTAATGTTGTTTGTGACTTTCAAACACTGCATAGAACAGTGGATAAAAATTATAAGCTCATTTCTCTCTTCCCCTCTTGCTTCCCTCCTCCCCCAAATACAGTGAAAAATGGGAGTCTGGTATAAAGTTAATTAGCTCTTCAACAATAGATATTTTCAGATTTGTTGGATAAGTATCGTTTGGGGTATTTCTATTAAAGACTTTATTCCTAGAATTTTGTGGGAAGTGTTTTTATGTGTCTTCTACATTTTCATCTAACTCTTATAGAGTTTTAGATTCTCCTTAGTTTCTCAATAAACTATTTCTGTTTTGCCTTGTGCTGTCTTTCCAAAATCTTTTTTCTTCTTGTGGATATCCTGAGTGAAGTGAAAATGTAACCTCTTGACGTAGTTGTTTACACTTAATAGCAACTAAAATGTCATATGAAATTGAATTTGATCTTGTGCAATTTCCTTGCCCTTTTAAAATTTCTAAATCACTTTCTTACAGATCATTTGTTATGCGGAACTTTGATTCCACATTTAACCTCACCTTTCCCTCCATAAATAAAACTAGTTTATTGTATTGTATGCCTATAGTGAGAAAATTTTATTGTCAGCTTCTACTTAGGTGTTTGTGATTCTGGGAATTTAGTCATTAATTTATCTTTTCCATCTGTAATTTTACTTTAACCATGTCTATCCAACTCCTTGATTGCATTATGAACAGATGAATCATTCCGGTGATTTTTGTTCTTCCTTCATGTAGTCTTGTAGAGATATAGATAACTATGTTCTTCATTCCATTGATCATTATATCATTCAGTTTATTTTTACCTTTTATTGTAACATCTATTTTGCAGAAATACAGTGAAATTGAATTTCTGATCTATTCATTTGAATTGAATCTCTTTCTAAAAGTTAGTAACTATCATTTAGCAATAGTTAGATTTTTTTTTTTTTTTTTGCAAAAGAAGAGCTTCTTTTTCTCTTTATTCTATTCTCCTTGACTTGTGTTTGCATTATTGCGTGTTTGTTCCAAGCGTATGGATATAATTGTTACTGACTTTTGACAAATTAAAAAGCAATCCTACTTTTACAGTATTATGCTCAAATTTATTTTGAATCTATTTTGACTTACAGTTTTCTCATAATAAAAAAAAGAAAGAAAATCAGTAAACCTTAAGCTATATATCCTGTATTGTTTGGGGAAAATGAATTATAAATAGAAAAGGATTGTTTAGGTCCAGAGCATAATACTGTAAAAGTAGGATTGCTTTTTAATTTGTCAAAAGTCAGTAACAATTATATCCATACGCTTGGAACAAACACGCAATAATGCAAACACAAGTCAAGGAGAATAGAATAAAGAGAAAAAGAAGCTCTTCTTTTGCAAAAAAAAAAATCTAACTATTGCTAAATGATAGTTACTAACTTTTAGAAAGAGATTCAATTCAAATGAATGTGTTTTTTGAGACTCTAGTTGATTACACACACAAAATATTTTTACACCGCTAAGAAAAAGAAATCTGATTTAAAATTTATAACCAGTTTCTAAAATTTTTCTTATATCTAATTTTAAATCAAATTTCTTTTTAAAAGATTAAGAAGATGAAGAAATACAGATTTGATAAATATTAAAGTGAAATATGAGTGAAAAATAGTGAAAAATAAGATCTTCAAAAAAGACTATAAAGATCTATATATAAGTTGAATAAATTAAAAGATGAAACAGATACTTAATTTCAGAAAATCTGGCTATACTTGATTCATGTTTTTTTTTTTTGTCTTAATAATTCTAAATCATTTGTAAAAAAATGAAATACACATTTTTCCCAAAGATACTTTTTACTTCTTCCTACATAAATTCCCTTCCCCCCAAAAAAAATAGAACACTTTAGGAAAAATAATTTTCTCCTTTGCCTCATTTTATAAAGTGCTGATTCTATTAAACTAGGTTTTGTGAATAATTTATACTTTTTATTGTGACTCCTATAATTTTTCTCTTCAAACTGAACTTAATGGAGATTAGATGTCAATAATACTTCACATTTTTCTATGTACTATATCTTCCTATAGATTTAAAAACTCTTGTTTTATTAACACTATACAAACTAATACTCACCTTTTTGATAATCAATGCTTGATGGAATTACAGTCCTGTATATGTTTAAACTTATAGGAAGCTAGTTAGTATTATATGTTCAACAGTATTTATGCTGTACCTGCTAAATTCTCACCATATTCTGTACATACGGCATTCCATGATGAAACTGGCCTCAGTAAGTATTTTTCTACAGCTTATAACATTAGAATAATTTCCCAATGTAGATGTAGTGTGTTCTAACATTTTTTAAAAGTTTTTCAATGCCAACTCATTACAAATTCTAATCTAAACTACAAAATTATATCATTTGGGTCATCCACTCTTATAGGGAATTTAAACCTTTGTAACATGTAGCTTCTTCTAAAAAAACATAATTTGTTGAAAGTGTCCTAAAATACCACTTTAATTGATAATTAACCAATATTTATTTTTCACTACTCATATTTAGTATTTCTTAATGTTAATTTACATGGTAATGTAGTAGCAATATTCAGGATCATTTGCATCTAATGTTTTAGCATTACTAGAATGTTCTCTCTAAAATATTATCCATTCCTATTCATGTTACTTCCACACATTTGAAAGAATCTCTTTCTTAAAGATAGTGTTGGAATTGTTTTAGTTGCCTAAAATACTTAAGATGTCTTTTTCTCATGGTGTCTGTTCATTAAAACAAGTGAGAATGTGATATTCTTTATTTTCAAACTTACTGATGATCTATCTATATTTAATACTTCTTTGGTTTCCAAAATTTGGACAGTCTATATTCACTTAAGAAAAATATTTTTGAGAGAATAATTAAAATGGTTAGCTTACTCTGCCCACTTATCAAGAATGTATAGTTTTTCATTCTTTAAAGATATGCTTTTGATGTGAAATTTAAATCTAAATTTTTCTGGTTTTTAGTCTTAACACAAAAAAAACCCACCAAAAAATTGGTTTCTTTTTTTCATTTTATTCTTCTCTGCCACTGGCTGAGAAGTTAAATTATTTTTATTCTAATTTTCTTAAGTCTTAATTACATAGAAACTTCTTATTCTTATCAAATTAAGAATGAAAAACTATTTTTTTTACTATATATATATATATATATATCCACCAACTGTACCTTCTTTTCAACTTGCTACTGATTTAGCTTGCCATTGACATTCTTTGCCTTTCTGTGTCTTTGTCTATCTTTGCTGTTTCCATTAGATCCTCCTACTACTACCACCCTACCACCTACAGTTCAGTGGCGTTTCTCAACAGTTGAATTTGAAGATGTAAATGCACCACCTAAAAAATTGCCTTTCCCATTATCAACTTTGGCAACAATTAAGGATGGCACAATTGGCACCATCATCGGTGGTGCAGTGGGTGGGGCTCTCTTCTTGATACTTGTAAGTGTCTTGGTTGGAATATTCTTCTATAGGAGAAGACGGACGTTCCGTGGTGACTACTTTGCAAAAAACTACATTCCACCATCAGATATGCAAAAAGAATCGCAAATTGATGTTCTTCATCAAGATGAGCTTGATTCTTACCCTGACAGTGTAAAAAAAGAAAATAAACATCCAGTTAACAATCTGATATCTAAAGACTACCTAGAAGAACCTGAAAAATCTCAGTGGAACAATGTAGACAATCTGAACAGGTTTGAAAGACCAATGGATTATTATGAAGATATAAAAATGGGAATGAAGTTCGTTGGTGATGAAAGTTATGATGACAACGAAGATGACTTAGTTTCACATGTAGATGGTTCAGTAATTTCCAGGAGGGAGTGGTATGTTTAGCAACCACTAAATGAAAGTGACTCTGTACAATATTTCATTCAATTTAGTTGATCATTTTCAGATTGTTCATACTTTTTCTTGAAGGAAGAATAAGCTTTTTGAAGTTGATTTTCAAGCTTTTTATATTCTAACTTGACAAATGGAAATGTAAAATCTAGGTTAACTGTATCTGAGCTGCTTTATATATTTTTTTTTCAATGCTGTACTACTGTCTCAAGATTTGAATTTTAATGCAGAGTACTTTATTGGTCTGTGGCACAGGTAAGAAGAAAAATGTTAACTTAAAGTTAAATGTATAATTTGTTTTGGTACAAAAATTAAAAAAAGCAACTACTTTGGCATTGTGTATTAAATGTTTACTTAAGACTATTTTCTCAACTTTGTTAAACATATACCTCTTGATCTCAAAGGTTTTCACCATCAAATAACATTACATGAAAATTGACTCAGATTTGTTCAAAATTTTATTTTGTGTATTCAAAAACATACAGCCTGGTGAAACAATTTCCCTTTTAAAAATATTTTCTAAGGTTAACTGAAAAGGAATGAATATCTCTTGCCATTATGACAATAGTCAGGTACACTTTTAAAGATGCTTTGCACTGAAACCATTAGTTGACTAAATAAATGGGGATTAGTTAACTAAATGAATAAGATTTTGTGTAACATTCATTACCCTTCTTAGTTTGGTTTTTAAGACATATAAAGAGATAAAAGAATAGAAAATATTAAATAATTTTGCATATACTTCAGTTTCTGGAGAGGGAAAAATCTTGATGTGGTGGTAATGTTAACATTGGATATATATATGGTACAATAAGTACCACATTTATCTTTTGCTTCTTAGCTCCTTCCAAAATATCTTTTTATAGAGGAGTCATCTATGATAGAATGTGCAGATGAAATTATGAGGTATAGACCAGATTTGATTATAATATGCAAATGAGAAAAATATATTTGGAGTTAAAGGATTTTATGTATTTTGCAACATTGTGTAGACTTGTTTCTAATCATTTAAGGTTGGCTTTAGTCAGAGATGAAAAAAATACTGAGTTCTCAAGGATCCCAAACTTGGCAATAGTTGGATTGTTTGTAGTCAGTAAATTGTAGCATAGAAGATCATTCCATATTTAACTTAGTTTGCCAAAATATTTTTCTAAAGCTTTTTTTCCTGTATGCTTTTTAGATCAGTGTTTGAAAATTGTTGGGTTTTTAATTTAAAGTAAATATTACAAGCATTTCCTTTTCCTAAAGTATGTATATTTGAGAGGGTAATATCCAAATCTTTAAATATTGATTTTCTTCATAAAATGATTAAAATTTAAATGTTTCTTCAGTGAAGAACTGGAATTACCACAGTGGTTTACCTATTATGTTGTCCAAAGAAATTATTTTGTGATTTAACGGATAAGGTAATATCTGGAATTTTCTTTAGCTTTTTTTTTTTTTTTTTTTTTTTTTTTTTTTTTTTTTTTTACTGTGCCACTAAAAGAATAATGGAGTTGTTGATAAATAAATCTTGTGATTGAAAAAAAAACCAAAACAAAACAAAATAGAGGTATTTCCTTAGGCTATTTGCTGAATAAGGCTTAATGAAAACTGTGAACAAAAAAGTTATGGCTAAATAAAACAGGTTCTTTTGAAAAGATTTTATGATGGTTAAAAATGAGATGATGAATATGTATGAAAGAGTTACTTTGACTTTAAAACCTTAACTTTTTTTTTTTTTTTTTTTTTTTTGGTGGGATACTCCCCTCTCAATAAAATCTACAAGTATAATATCAGACTAAAGATAGACATGTAATAGTTTATTAATGCCTGTCATTGAAAGATTTTTTTTTTAGAAAATTAAGTACTAATAAGCACAATGCAAATTCAAATCATTAGAAAAATTAGAATTTGGAACATTATAAAAGTTACACAGTTTTGCAAATATGTATTTTTTTTGAAATGACAAAAAGCACCTCAAGATGACCTGTAGTATTTAGAAAGCTTTACCACAAATATAGTATCTGTATTTTTAAAATAGACAATACACTGTGATTGAAATAAGTTTTTTGAAGGGAAAATTTGTGGCTCCATGCTTAAATTATTAGTATTGGTATTTTGACAACCAAAAAAAATTAGATCTGAATTTTTTTTTTTTTTTATCTGTTAAGAGATACATGTTGGCTTCTTATTTGACCAAAGTTTCATATTTAGAATAATTACAAACCAGATACTGTATATAATTCTCAACTTGGGAGTAACTCTAAGAAATGTGTAATGTATTTATAAAACTATATTTCAGATGTTCAAAGATTAAAATTTACTATATTATCTTTGAAAGATAGCTTGTTGTCCTAGAAAAAATTAATTACATATTGTGAACTCACTTTTTCATGTGGGGTATTTTGCGCCTTCTATAAATTTAAGAGTTTTTGTAATATTCAGACCTTTGAGTATTTGCTATATTCGGTGTATTCTTTACCAATTTAAATAATTTGGTAAACTTTACAAAGTTGAGCTTAACTTCAGACTGATGATACTCGTGTTAACTTTCAAAAGCATTACAGTATTGTTTCTTACATTATATGTATGTTTGCTGTAAATAGAGAACTGATTGTAAACATGAATAGTTGTGTGAAATAAACATTTTTTAAATTAATTTTTGAATATAAGTGATGTACACAGCTAATTAATCTAGCAATTGGGTAAAAATACTAGAATACTAGAAACTGTCCCTGTAGTTAATTTTAGAGAAAAAATCTTAGTTTTATAGTTCCTTTTTTATGATCTTATTCTTCTCTCTTTTTTGCCTTTTTGAATTAATTTCAGGAAAGCACTGTAGAGAAATCAGTAAGCCTTTTCCCTTTTCCTTTTTTTTTGTTTTTTGTTTTTTGTTTTTTGGAGGGGTAAAGATTATTAGGCCTTTTTTCTTTGTTAGGTAACTACTTTGATGGAGTTAAGTCTGGGGAGAATTATATAATTGGTTTAGCAAGTGCTGTGTATATAGTACAATTTTATTAACAGATGAGATAAACTTAAATATGGGGAGAAAGTCTTTAAAGTTAAGGAGAAACTACAGATTTTTAGAAGTAAAGGAAAAGAAATAATGAATTGCTTGTACCTTTTTTCACAACAATAAACAGGAATAATGATAGAAAATAATGTAGACTATGGATGTTCCATTGTAAGGGCCATAGAAAATAAATGCAGAAAGCAATCATTGAGTGAATTAGTTTTTTTGGTTTTTTTTGTTGTTTTTTTTTTCCAAAGAACACTTTTTTTATATTGTTTTATTTTGTTTCAAATTTTGATACTCCTAAAGCTGTATGATCTTTGTCTAATAGATGAAAACAATGCAACCTATTCAAAACAATTAGCAAAATGTGTGAAATGATGCCTCTAATGAGTTTTTTGAAAAATAACAAATTATGTAGCGGAATAATACCGATATTTTCTTACTAATAACAAATACAACCCTCCTCACATACTGCATTCCCAAATTTTTGATATTTTATGTTGAATTTTAGTTTTCTGTACTAATAAAATTTGCATATTATTCATAATATATTTGATAAACAACCTTTAATAGCTCTCATATATATAAATCATCCAAAAAAAAAAATACTTTCACTTTTCTAAGGGCTTATTTTTATTGGGAAGCTTTAATTAAAATGAAAAATTTTGACAGTGTGATTTATCTCTTAACATGTCATTTGACCTTTCAGCTATACTTAATGGATAGTGGCAGTAGACTAACAAATTAGTATTTCTGATTATTATTTTACTTTTTAATTCCTAATACATAGAGATGAGTATTTGAGTCAGCTATTCTGCTGTGATAAATTCTCTATGTCCTGGTTTCCCTAACCCCTTACATATGAAACCAATAAAATATTTTCGTCCAAAATACTATAATTCAGTTTATATACTTCCACTTTAAATTTTAACACAATAGAAATTTAGTTTTTTGATGCTTTAGCTTATGCTATTTTTTTTCTGAAGCCATAATTATGCCACAGCAAATAAACCAAATTTTTCTGAGCCTAATTTGATTGCTCATGATAAAATTTGCTTTTTAGAATAGATTTTTTTTTTTAAATCACTGCCTAGAATAGTGCATTAGTAGGAATTCAAAGAGTTTTGAAAACTGGTGGTTGTTCATCACTTTGATTTTGTATGATCTTCCTTTTAATGTCTGCTGTGTCCACCACTATGTTTTCGGGGAGTATATAAAATTGGGAGAGTACAAAAGATACAAAGATCTTGCCACCTATATTAAAGCATAGTCCATACATTCTAGATGCAAATACTTGAGGAAGTATCAGGAGAGTAATGTGTATAATATTGTTTATAGCTCACATATTCAATATAATGAAGTTCAAAGAACACTGGATCCTGGAGTCAGAGGATCTGAATGCACGTCCTAGTTTTGATGCTTGCTTACTAAGTGTGTGTGTGTGTGTGTGTGTGTGTGTGTGTGTGTGTGTGTGTGTGTACATGTAAAGTAAATGTAGAGTAAGTTGCCAAATTTTTCGAGGTTAGTTTTCAGATTTGTAAAATGATGAAGTTGGTAAATACCTTCTCAGATCTTTTTTAGCTCAGTCACAGATTAAACATAGAACTTTAAATTTATTTACCAAAATGATTTAAAATATAAAGTTTTTTTTTTTTTTTTTAATTAAGGAAAGAAATTAATGGAAAACTTAGATCTCAATATTTATACTGCCTATACACAAACAAAAGCTCAGGCAGGATTAAACATATATGGTTTAGAGATTAGCCTAACCCAAAAAGAGGCATATTTTAGGAAAGAATAATAAGACAAGAAAGGTTGAGTGTCTAGAAGATTGGTCTTATAAGGAGTTTGTATGCATTAAGTATTGGAAAACTTGTAGAGTTCTGGACAAATATTAAAAGGACATTTTTTTTAAAGGAGATTGTTCTAGGAATTGAGTTAGGCAGCTTGGAGTCAGGCAAAAAGACCACCTATATTTTTGTAATATATTTGTAAAGGATTAATATATGCTAAAGTGTTAGTCAAGAAAATGATGAGAAAAATATAGGTTACAGATACGTTTTGGTGTGAAAAACAGGTAGCACTTGACTGCTAAATATGAGCATAGAAAAGATCTCTATTCTCAATTTCATATGAAATGAAAGAAGTATCAACATTTTATATTTGTAATGGTACCATTAAATCTAAAATTTAATATTCACATATCTGTTTCAGATGTAAAATTGGTTCTAAATTTGAAACCTAAGCTTTGATTTTAAATGTATATAGAAAAATATGATGATTTTATTTTTTAAAGACATGAAAATTCATTTATTCAGGATCATATTACTTAAGCTGAAAACAGGAATATTATAGAAATAATATTGTTGCCAGCATAGTGTGTACAATCGTTTTAATTATAGTCAATTGTACTTTTTTCTTCTGCTCAGTAATATTTTTTCTCTGTAGTGTAGGGTTTATCTTTTTAACATAAGTATTTCAGATAATATTTTCATACTTAAATGTTCAGAAAATTCTTATTTCAAAATAAAATTTCATTTATTTATGTATTTATTTATTTATTTGTTTGTTTGTTTGTTTATATATTTATTTTGCTGAGGCAATTGGGGTTAAGTGACTTTTTGCCTGGGATTGTGCATCTAGGAAGTGTTAAATGTCTGAGATTAGATGTGAACTCAGGTCTTCCTGATTTCAGAGCCACTGCTCTGTCCACTGTGCCATATAGAAGCCCCAATTCTCCTTAGTTTATTGGTTTAGTTAGCTAAGATGTATACATTAGAGTAATACCATTTCTGCCAAAAGCTGAGTGGTTTTGCTGCTGAGGGATAACTATGGATTGAGTGACATTTTAAGAAAAGGTACCTTACCTCTTGTTTGGCTGAGAGAATGATGAGGATGTTACTATCTACCTCTATAATGATTTTATTTCAGTTTGTTGCAGAGACATCAAAAGATTTATATGAAAAATGGAACTTCAGGAGGGCAGTTGAGAGAGAATTTTGAATGGTGACCTGGAGCCTTTGATGTCACAAACATTTATGTGAGCTGGCCCCATCATGTTCTTTGTCATCTACTTCTTGTAATTCTAAAAACTTCTGGTAGTGATCCTCCCCTGGGTGAAATCATTTCCCCTTTATCTGAGCTGAGATCTTATTTCAATTTGAGCTGAAGAGCTTGTTTTCATTAATCCATTCTTTCAGGTGTCTAAATCTATAGAACTTCTCCAGTTTCTGTTTATTGTTTTATTTGGATATAGATATGGGTTTACTTGCTATTTGTTATTTCCTATGGTCTTTTAGGTATTTGATGGTAAGAAGCAAAATAATGAATGTAAGCTCTTCACTTCAGAAAATTTGTGTGTGTGTGTGTGTGTGTGTGTGTGTGTGTGTGTGTGTGTGTATTTTAGATAACCAAAGCTGCCTTGAAATATTCCCTAGGAAATAATTTCTAGATATAGCTAGGGAGAAAATTATCCTTGTCTCCCCCCCCAAAAAAAAAAAAGTTCTTTAATTATGAGGGGAAAAATACAGAACAAGATATGATTTCTGGAATGGGAAGTCTGGGAAGTCTTCGTCTAAGATAATCAAGAAAAATATTTGAGAATAGGAAGGAAAAGGAAAATCCCAAGAAGGTTTAAAAGTGGGGTTCAAAATTTGCCCTTTTTTGGAAATGCATTAAAAATTTTAATAAAAATCTAGAAGTTAAAAATTAAACAAAACTTGCTACTAACATCACCATCTTAAAATTGAAAGTGTGGGACCTGTAGATTAACTTAATCTTCAACTAAATGTTGAATTGTAAGTGCTATCAACCAAAGTTTCTTTTCTGGATTCTTCATGTTGAAATCATTACGCATAACCTTTCAGAAAAAGAAAATAGCAACACTTCAAAAATAAAGTAGTCCTCAGAATCAAGACTAAAATTGCAAACTTTAAACAAATAAAACCTTGGAAAAGAAGAAACCAAGAATCATTATTGTGAATATATATTGTTGCAGATAATGTAAGATGTAACATGTAAGAACTGTGTAAATTATCCTAGTTGTGGTCACACATGTGGCTTGATAAGATCTAAGACCCATTCTGTCTCAGAAGACTGCATTTCATCGTGTGTGCATAGTAGAAGGGCCTGCTGAAGCAGAGGAAGGTCCTAGACAGTTAAAGGCTGGAAGATTGTACCTCCAGAGAGACATATCAGAATATAATTGTAAAATTATATCTATTTGCCACCTGTTAAATGTCTAAATGTACACTGTGAGGCTTGAGCCTACCTTCCTGGAGTAGACCTTAATTAGTTGAACTTGCTTCACCCCTTCCCACCAAATACCAGTAACACAAAAGACCATCACAATAATGAATTGCCAAGTAACTCTTTTTATCTACACAAACAGGAAATAGAAATTGTAGTTCTACACAATAGAACATATCAAATATACCAAAGGATACATAATGAGTTCTCTTGACAGAAGCAAGATAAAATCTCAGCTCAAGCAAAATACTCAATAGAGGTTTGCCATCAGGTTCTAAAATTCTAAGTCCAAGTATTCAAGGAACATAATGATCATTTCTCATATATAAATGTGTCTCTGAGACCTCCAGGCTGCCATTGAAAAGTTAACTCCCTCCCTAGAACTCTTCTATTTATGTCTCTTGACGTCTCTGTGACAAACTCTTTTTCATCATGCCATCAGCCAATCAAGAGTTAAGTCTTCTGTCATGTGAATCCTATACAGCACAGGTTTGTTGTCTTGGATGTATACAGGGTTACATTAGATCATTGTGCTTTAATAGATGATAATGCTGCTTTATATCAAAGACTTCACTGTACTACCCTATTATTTACAGGAAAATAAACTTTCACCTATTCAAAGGATAACAGAAATTATACATTTATTATTGGGAGATGGATGGGGACAGAGAGTTGGAAGAAACTATTAGAAAAGTTTGAAGGAAAAAAAGGCCAAATGATGAATCCTTATGAAAAAAAGTACCAATCCTAAATGTTAGTATAAAATTTGAAGACTTAAGGGTTTGCTTTTTTTTTTTTTTTTTTGTATTTTCTATTAACTGATATTTCTTTTTGTCTTTCAAATCCTTGTTGAAAAATAACTAAAAAAAAAGGAAACTGGGAAATGAATTAGAAGCATAGATAGCAAATGTAAAGGGGTAGAGTGAGAGAGTGAGTAGGGCAAGGTAAATGAAGTAGACTCCTTTACTTTCCAATGAAGGGATAACTTTTCTACAAGGCCAATAATTCTTTCTTAAATCTTTGATTTCATATTCTGTCTCCTGTAGCAATCAGTCCATCCCATCATTCCACTGAAATTGCTCTCTTCAAAGTTACTAAAGATTTCTTAATTTCCAAAATGAATGACTTCTCAGTGCTCATAGTCCTTGACTTTGATACTATTGGTCACTCTCTTCAAGACATGACCCTCTTCTGGTTTTCCTACTTAGCTGACTACTCCTCAGATCTCCTTTCCTAGGTCCTCATTCAAATCACACCCTCTAACCATGGATGTCCCACAAGATTATGTCCTGGATTTTCTCCCAATATACTCGATGTTTTCATGAGATTCCATGGATTTTATTACCCTCTCTGTGCCAATGCTGCTTTATCATCTCAGCCAACCTCCAAACCATCTTTCAGAAATCTTGAACTGAATAATTAGTAGATATGTTAAACATCTTGTACAAAAAGAAATCATCTTTTCGCCAAAATGTTCCCGCTGCCTCCCTTAAATTTGCTATTGTGGAAGAGAACATCAAGTCCTCTTAGTTGGTCAAGCTCACAATCTAAGCTCAGACCCTCTATCTCTCTTTCATATCCAATCTGGTACCAAGTCTCTTGATGTCATATTTGCAACATCTCTCAAAAATACGTGGCCTCCTATCATATTAACATTCTGGAGCAGGCCTTCATTTTCTTATATTTGGACTATTAGAATATTAGGCTGTTTCTAGTCTCTCTCCACTCCAAACTGCCCACCATCCAGATGCCAAACACAGAACCAACCATATCTCCCTCCTTAATTAACTCTTGTGACTCCCTGTTGCCTCCAGGACTAAATATAAATTCTTGTTTGGCATTCAAAGATGTTCATAGCAACCCCCCCCCACCACTTTTCTAGTCTTATTACAGCTTATTTCCTGCCACATAATCTTAGATCCCATGGCACTTCTGCCTCCTTGAAGTGCCACAAAAAAAGGCGCTCTTGTTTCTTGGCTCTCATCTTCCATGACTGTAATGCTCTTCCTCCTATCTTCCTTCTGTCTTCCATTTAAGTCCCAAATTAAAATTATTTTCTATAATATTTTACTGTATTTTCCCAACCCCTTTTAATCCAAATGCTTTTCTTTAAATGATTGGCTTTTTGTCTTTTATATAGCTTGTTTTTAGATCTTGTCTTCCCTCTTAGATTGAGCCCCCTGAGGGCAAGGAACTATCTAGTGTGTATTGCAAGCATTTAACACTGCCTGGCATGTAGTGCCAGTTTAGTGAATATTTATGGCTAAACTATTAATAGTTAAGCCCCCTTTATTTAATCTGCTGACACTTTCTTTGATTTTTAGAAAAAGACTAAAGTCTCATGGAATCATAGAGCAGTAATTAAAAAGTTAGTGGGAAATAGCTTTCACTTATACTCAAAACCATTTCCTTGATTTCCTGTCCACCCTCTCAAGCTTTTTAAGCCTATTATCTTTCCTTTTCTAACTAGAGTCTTAAACAATGCTATTTATGCCCATTGCTTCTCCTTCATCTCTTGCCATTATTAAGCCTATTGTTAAATTTTTTTCCTGAGGCAATTGGGGTTAAGTGATTTGCCCAGTCACACAGTCAGTGTTAAGTGTCTGAGGTCAAATTTGAACTCAGTTCCTCCTGACTTCAAGCTGATGCTCTATTGCTATACCCCAACTAGCTGCCCCTGGCTTATTGTAATTTGATTTCCAGCTCTACCATAGTACTCCTAGATTATCCACAATTTATTGATTTCTAATCTGCCCTCAGGCAGTTCTTGAGCAATCCTTAATGTTTTTTGTTTTTTGTTTTTTTTTTCCCCTGAGGCTGGGGTTAAGTGACTTGCCCTGGGTCACACAGCTAGGAAGTGTTAAGTATCTGAGACCAAATCTGAACTCTGGTCCTTCTGGGTTTAGGGCTGGTGCTCTATCCATTGGGCCACCTAGCTGCCCTCAATCCTTAATCTTTCTAGACTTCTTTGCAACATTTGATTTTGCTAACCACCATTCTTTCCTTCACTGTCTTTCCTTTCTGACTTTCCATGACACTTTTCTGTCAGTCTCACTGTTCCTCCTTGATTTTCTGTTGCTGCATGATCTTCCTTGTTCTGTCTTGGACTAGTGAAGCTTCCTTCTAAGGCTCTTTTGGCCTCTCTTCTCTCCTGGTGATCTCCTCAGACCTCTATATCTAGTCCTTTTTGATCTCTTAATTCCATATTGCCAGTTGCCCATTACATATCTCCAAGTACCTCCAGTTCAACCTAGTAGAAAGATAACTTCTTTTCTCCCCCCTCCTAGCACTCAGAGCCTTATCATTTTCGTATAACCTCTCTGTTTCTATAAACCATTCTTGTAGTTGCTTATGTTGACAACCAATGAGTTGTCTTTGACTTTCCATATTGATTTTATAATATATCCAATCAGCTTCCAAAGTCTCATTGATTATGCCTTCACATCATCTCATATCCATTCTCATCTCTCTAAATGACTGCTACTCTTAATTCAGAATCTAATCACTTCTCAGTTGGACTCTTGTTACACTTATTTTTCTTCTGGTCTCATTCTTTTCTCTTAGACCCCCAAAATAATGTGTGAAAAAATTTGTTGCCATAGTTATTTGTGAATACTAAAGTGAAGGCTTTGATATTGTTTGAGAAAAGCAGGGAAAGGACATGCAAATGGAATGGAATCCTATATGATTTTGAATGGAAATCATAAGAAAATTGATTAAATTGGTAATATCTGTAGCCACAAAAAGTGAGTCAAATTCAAGCTATTTTAATATTTTAATTAATATTTCCTGCATCTTACAGGCATAAAGTATGCACTCGTTATTTACTCTTCATTAGTTGCCTCAAAAAGCCTAATCTGTGTTGCATTCCAGATGTTCCATTTAAGCAGACCTCTTCCATAGCAGTAGCTGGAGCAGTCATTGGAGCTGTCCTTGCGCTTTTTATCATTACTATCTTTGTTACTGTGTTGCTGACTCCTCGGAAAAAGAGGCCATCCTATCTTGACAAAGTGTAGGTATTTTTTGGGGTGGGGAGGCATGTTTTGATTGTAAATACTCAGCATTTAGGAGCTTTAATTTTTGTTGTAAATACAACCCTTAAGCATTTGAGGGAAAACAGTAAAATTATTTATTTTGACAAAGACATTTTCATGCGAGGACATTTCAACCTAAACTTTAAGGGAAAAAATAAAGTTTCATGAGGCTGATTAAGATGAATGCTATATAGATGTTTTAACCTAAAGTAAATTAAGGTTTTTTTTATGCCAGAGATGTGCTTTCTCCCTCCCTTTCTGACTCTCTCTGCCTGTTTCTCTTTCCTGACATCTAGATACTAGAATATGTATGTATGTATGTTTTGTTAGACTTTTAAAAATATGTGTCTTCTAAAATGTATATGACTTTGTCACAAACATCTTTATCCTCAGTTTTGTGTAACAATTCATATAGTAACCCAGTGGGAATTATTGAAAATGTTTTATTAGCATGTTTTTGTTTTTGGTTTTTTTTTAGGAGAATTTATTTTTTTTTTTTATGTAGTATGCAGTTAAATTATGGAATAGAGTAGATAAATATATGTGTGTGTATATATATATATATATATATTTATATGTATATATATGTATATATATTTTAAAGAGCATTATAAATTGATATTTTAGCATAATTGGCTTTAGCTGAATAATGTCTTTTTTTAAAATTCCTGAAATATGGAGTCAGGTCCATATCTTAGCTTTACTACTTTAGTTGTGTGGCCTTCAAATCAGTTAATACTTACTGGCTCATCTGTAAATTAAGAGAGATTAGATAATCTTTAATGTCTTCCTGTTCTTAGATTCTGTTCTCTACCTCTTTCTATCTTTAGGTATTTGGAGTGGGGGTGAGAACTGGAAGAAGGACTAGGGAAAATTTTCTATAAAAGACTTTTAAATACCTCATCAAATCAGGCTAGTCCTTATAACGTACTTAACAGCCTTTATTTATAAGACCAAAGTCCTTAAATTTTAGGTCATTTGGTTAGTAGCAAATAATGATTAGTCCTTAAATGCTTTTCTTATATAGTAGTGCATGACTAAGAATGTTCATATCTAATCTTCAGTTTACCTTATAATAAGGTCACTTTGGCATCACGTTAAGATCTCATGAAGTCTAAAGAAGTTCTTTATTTGCCCATTTCTATTGCTATTATAAAAGAGATTTTTATCCTCGTCTGTTTCTTGTTCCTACATGGACTGCTCTATTTGTAATTATCAAGTGTTGCATGTAGAAATAAAACAATCTATAAATTTTTACATATGATATTTGATGAATTTATCATTCTTTGCTTTTAAATTATTACTATAAAGATTCTGCAGTTATTGTTCCATCCCATATTTCATATTTACATTTTTTTATAAAATCCAACATAATTACTATTTTAATAAGATTTTCACTTAATTTATTAATAATACGTATTTAAACTTACTGGTGGTCTTCAAAAATTTTGTCTTTTAGTTTTCATAATTAAGTGCTTAAAACCAAAACATTCTAATGTTGCTTCATTTCATAAAGTTTGCACAATTAAGAGAAATAAACATTTATATTTATTAGATTATCTGAGTGTTTCCTCCTATTTTAAAAGGAAACATTTCTATTTATTTCTTTGAAAAGCTGAATTTCCAATTAGCCATGGCATTGAGAACCTTGATGTTTGGGTGACAAGATATTTTGAGTTTTCTGCACATATGGATAATTTTTTTTAAAAAGCCAATATTGAGGATTTTCTTCATTCACCCATTTAATAAATCTGAAAAATAATGTTAATGATATCTAAATGTTATTAAGAAAAAGTTATAATATAGTTTTTTTTAAAATAAAACTATAAATTTTGGGTTATGTGTAATATAATGTGCTTGCACCTTTGCTATTAACAGCAGTATGTGGGTTGATTTGGTTTTGTCTAAGCTCTAATTCAGTTTATTTTCTCTGCTTTGAAGGGTAAATGACAATGAGTGCTGAATTAAATATTTGAGACAATTTAAATAGTATCATGGAAATTGTGTTTAGAATTATAGGGACTCCTTCCCCCACTTTCCCTTTGTTTTCATCAGATGTGCCAGTCATTGTTTATTCTTTTTAATGCAGGATCGATCTTCCACCCACACATAAACCACCTCCTGTGTATGAAGAAAGATCCCTCCCTGTGCCTCAAAATGAAATCACATATCAGGTAGGTTAATGAGCACACTTAAAAATCACCTCAAATAGAGTACAAAATACCTAATGCCTTAAGTAAATGGTTTGTTTTTTGAATTTGAATGGTAGTTATATAGCACTTCATGGCTTGTTCTTTGCTCTGCAGTAGAACAAGCCTTTCTTTTCTTGATGATTAGTAGTGTGAGCTTTTTCTTTCAGGAGTTGGAGAAAATTTGAGATGTTTAGAAATGAAATTTTCATTAAAAATATGTGGTTCTTGACTTATGGAACATTAACATATGGTAAGTATGTCTACTGAAGTCTAAATTTATGTATTGCTTCTTTGAAAATAAAGGTTATGTTCTCTTTTCCAATAATGGTCAATATAGATTTTTCAAAATAAAAATAAACTCACTTAACCCTGTTTTATATTCCTAAGTTACTTTTGGAAATTGTGAAGTAGTTATTCTTTTAACCTTTAAGAAATTTTCCTGCCATTTCAGTTTGAATATGACAAGTTACTTTATTATAAAATAAATTTATTAGGGGGAGGAGGTGTTGTGGAAGTGTAAAAAAATCCCAAAGATAATTGTGTAGTGAGGAATTGTACTGAGCTTCTTTCTCATTCCTCTGGATAGTTCATTTTCTTTGTTGTTTATCACTGGAGACTGCCATCCTCTGATAAATTCCAGTTGTACTAACTCAATAAAGTAGAAAAAAAAATCTAGAGGATAATTTGACTTGATATGGTCACCTATTTCACTCCACTTTCCTTGAGGAAGAAAATAAGCATGTGCACGTGCCTGTGTGTGTGTGTGTGTGTGTGTGTACAAAGCTAATAATTGGCTAGAGGTGGTGCTAATGGGGAAAAAAGGAAGAAAACCCTATCTTGCTCAATGCTAATCAAGTAATTGAATGGAGGACCTATTAGTGGTAACAATGAACTTGACAGCAAGTGAAAGCGCTTCATTATAAACTATCATGTAGTTAATTAGGTAATTTGGAGCTGGGAATTTTAGGAAGGAATAAGAAATTTGAATAGCTAGAGAAAAAACATTCCAGATATGGTATAAGCCAAGCCATTCATATTTTACTGTATATAGGGAATATGAAATTTGGATGTTTTCAGGGGAGAGGTTTACCATGTATAAGAATATTGAAAGGTGAAGTTAAAGAAAGATATTGGCAAGATATGTTTCATGGTGCCATGAAAGGAGTCCAGGGACATTAATTATAGTCCTGATTCTGCTACCACTTACCCTCTAACTTTGGTTAAATTGTTTAACTTTTCCAATACTGTATATTCACTTGTAAAATGGAAGGGTCCCAAGTCACTTCTAGCTTTAAAATTTCGTGATTCTTTGTATACTATACTGAGAGTTAAGTGGCTTTAGCCTTTCCACTAGTGTCTCACCTAAAGTGGTGAGTGGTAAATAAAATAATTACTGTATGTATGAATGAAACAAGCCTATAAAGCATTTGTTCATTCTTGAGGCTGAATTAGCAATCAATTTATAAGGTAAAATATTGTGATTCACACATTATAATCTAGTAATAGCATAATGATATGATTATTTGTATTATTAAATTAGTGTTGTAATGAAATACATGGTAACTGCCTTTTATCTTGCCAGTTCAAGAGATCTGCAAGAACATGTAATTATCACCTAGTTATTTTATTGCAGTAGTCCTTGTACATATTGTGTTATGTTTATCTTCTGTTATAACCTTTGTCATACTTATCAGAAATGGTTAGTGCTTATTCTCCTGGTTATGAAAGGATGCATGACATAACTAAAAGACACTGATCATCACTCCTGATACTGGTTCTTAGAGTTAGGCATAGAGACCAGATTGAGACCAGGGAATTCTTACTAGATCACATTAAGTACTAGATAGGACTCTCTTGGAAAATGATCTTTGTCTAGATCTCAACTCTTTATCATCTACTCTAATGGTTTCCCTAGGGAAAATGACAGCAGAATTAAATCTTTCTATTATCTCCATTTAATTACACATCTCATCACTAAGATTCAGGAACCTTAAGCTATCTAAATATTTCAAATACTACATAATTGAAATTGTTCTTAGTGAGTAGCATTACTCTCTAGAAGTTAAGTTACTTCCTGTGTATAAGTTAACCCAAGGCAAAAACAAACAAACAAACAAAACCTATACCAATATTTGAAAATACCAATTTTGGAAATACCAATTCTATCAATTTTGAGATAAAATATTCTGACAGCTATATCGAGGATGTTTAAATATGCCTGTCTCATAATATGGAGATAATGTTTTGATAATTCAAGAGCTATAATTTCATCCTTGTGAGTTTTATATACATTCTTCAGAAACAGGTGTTTTGCCTAATGCATTTATACATACTAATGTGGTAGACACTTGTATATCTTGATCACAGCCTATTCTTTATTGTTAGCTAAGTTATACATGTGCTATTTGCATGTTAGAGAAATCCTCATTATTGTATTATATTGATGTAGATTATTTCATTCTTGACTTCAGTGGATCCATGATTCCAATAATAAATTTATTTCCTTTGCCCTTAAAGATTATTGCACATTCTCTCTTCAATAATCCTATTCTTTGGATACAAAATGAGACAACCACTACCTCATCTTCTTTTAAAGACATGACTAATGCAAAAATCTGTATTATTTGGTATATAACCTTTGTAACAGAAGTATGGTTTTGTTTCTCTTTTTTGATGGGAAAAGGTGAGTTGACAGGGAAGAAGTGAGAAAAGAAGGTAGATATATCTTCATGAAAATAAAGTTTAATTAAAAAAAATATTGTCTATGTCTTTCTGTACAGTTTTCAAAGAAGAATCTTCTTAATGTATTGTAGGACATCATTTGAATCTATAATATTTAAATTATCTATTAGCCATCACATTAAGTACAAAGAGAATATATCTCCCTTTCCAGCAAATCATGTCTTTAATTATGTCTTTTATGACTTTTTTCTAGGTCAGTAATCAGTAATGTTTAATCATATAAGTTTTGTCAGTCTTTCTGTTCTATTTGATTTATTGACTCTTTGGTCAAAATTAGTGTTCCATGATTTGTCACCAAGTAGAATAATACAGAGAATTATCCATTCAAACTCTAATATTTTCAGTCATTCATGCTATAACCGTTTTTTTTTTTTTCAATTTATACAAGTTAGTCATTGATAATTTGCTATAGTTAACCTAAATTCCACTTTGCATTTCTCCATTGTCTCGTATTTCACCTGCAATAGTGAGGGAGAAATTCATGATGATACCATTAACTAAAAACACACACACACACACACACACACACACACACACACACACACACACACAGGAAAGACAATAGATGATGTCAGTCTACATGCTTTCTTTGTTCATTAGGGAACAGTCAGCTTTTTACAGACTTTTCTATTGTTAACCACATTTCTAAAATTATGTGGTTGACTCAAAAGTATAGATAGTACAAGATTCCACTTTGTTATTTGTTAATATGTTTACTGACTCAGTAGAGAAGAATAAAACTCTAAGGGCTTTCTTTCAAGAGGATATTTCCATTATGTATATTAAAACCATACAAGATTACCTCAATCAAAAAGATCACTGATTTTCTGTGTTTATATCAATAAGAAAAGCAATAAAACAGGCAAACATTTTTCCATCATAGATGTTATCCTCAGAAAAATATTAGAAAATATTGCTGTTTTAAAAGATGGAAAGATACACTATAGTGACAGAAAACTGTGTTAGGGATTATCAAAATCATTGTATAGTTTTCCAAACGTGGTCTAGCCTTGTCTCCTAATAACCAAAAGGTATATTGAGTATAACAGATAAAGTAGATATTGATAACAAGGAGACCAAACAAATTAAAAAATAGAAACTCCTTTAATCAGCAAATACTTGAGCAAATACTAGAAAGAGACACTCAAAGATAGCACTGGTTTAGATTATAAGTAGATTGAAAAATCTTATAGACAAGAATGATATGAGTTTATAAGCGATGTTATTTCATAATGAAACAGTGAAAAGTAAAACTAGTTTGATAAAGCTTGATAATTGACTGTTAAAGACTTTTCTTGAAGTATTAAAAATGAATACTGCAGAGTGGTATATAAGAGTGAAGCTTATCATGAGTATGAGTAAATCTACAACATAAGGAACTTCAAAGACATGGAGTAATATCATTTGTACCAGATAGATAAAGATGGGTTGTGACCTAATCAATTTTCTCAGGAAAAAATATATTGATTGCTGAATTAATAGATCAGTTTTAGTATGATAATTCACACAGAGATTAATATGGAAAGTTTTGTGGATAGTGAATCAGTCTTGGAGTCAAGAAAACTGGATTCCAATTGTGCTTCTGATATATACAAATTAAATGACTTAACAAATAACTTATGTTTTAGAGTCTTCAGGACAGCTGTCTTAAACTGTTGTAGACACTGTCATTCTGGGTGAATGGTGGAAATTTCTACACAGAGGTTTCTAAACTGATGAAGTAATATCTCTATAATCTGTAGTCAAATTATTAACTTGTTAGAATAAAGATTAGAGGAAAATGAGAAGATATTTAGTACACAATGTTAAAAATGGTAAAGTGACCTATATAAATTATTACTAGGGCTAAATAATGTAACATGGATAAGAACAGCTTCTGATAAAGGCTATCACTATTTCCTAAGAAGTTTGATTATGAAAATTCATTACAACATTGGGCCTAAAATTCCAAGTAAATACTTAATCTTCTTGCCAAATGAGAAGAGATGCAAGATGAAGTTAACACTGGTATCAAAAAAAAACAAACAAAACAAAACAAAACAACAAAAAACAACAAATCTGAATGGGAAGGTACCTCTGAAGCCATCTACTCAATCACCAAACATTTATGAAGTACTTTTTATCTGCCAGGCAATATGCTAGGCATTTGGGGGATGCAAAATAATACATAGAAGAGTTTCACCTCTACAGTAGCCTATATCCTTAAAAAATCGTCATCCAGACTTTGAAAACTGTCAGTGAGTAGGAATCCACTATCTTCAGGAGGCAGACCATTTTATTTTTAGATACCACTAATAGGAACTTTTTATTTCAAATCTAAATTTATTTCTTTTCAGATTCCATCCACTAATCCTGATTTTGCCTTCTGAGGATTAAATAGGGAAAAAAAAATCCTACACTTGACAGTTCCTTAGACTGAGGGTGGTTAACCTTTTTTGCATCATTGACTTCTTTGGTAATCTGGTTAAAGTTCCTTCTCAGAATCATGTTTTTAAATATATCAAGTAGATAGGGTTACAAATGTAACAAATATTGAACAATGGTTTTCAATTTAATAGATTTACAGATTCCAGCTTAAGAATCCCTGAAATAGGTGAAAATTTAATGTTTACTTATCTAAATATTTCTAGTTTCTTCCATTGATTCTCATATATCACAATGTTGAAGACTTATATAACATTTTTCTTTGTCTTTTTGGTACCCTCCATTTTATTTTTGTTCTTCAAACTTGACATTTAAAAGCTTACAAGACACTCAAAATCAGGGGAGGATAGAAGAAGATTATTATCCCTCTTGAGCTGGACACTAATCCTTTCAATTTAGTTTATTACAAGTTAAAGGTATATAATCTCAGTTGGGTGATTACTACTCTGTAATTCATGTTCCAAATCATTTTTCTTTCCTACTACCACAGTAGCCATTCCAAATATTTTTATCCCTCTTCAAGTTCATAAGTATCCTTTCCTCAACTTGGTTAAAGACCAAATTATTGAATTGTTGAAAAAAGTAAGACCATTTGTTGCAACCTTCCTCATCTGACATCAATTTAGAGGTCTTCTATTAAAGTTCCTCCACTTTTCTTTTACCAAAGCATGTCCTTTTACATGAATCCTTGATTCCATCCCATTTCCCTTCTTTGTCAAATTAGATAGACCTCTGTCATCCCCACTCCCTAATCTTCAATCTCTATTTATTGGCTTTCTCTCTGCTACCTAGACATGCCTATGTCTCTTCCGTCTTATAAACCCCCCAAAACCTATCCTTGCTGTCATCCTGTATCTGCTTCCACCTTTTCAGCTAAATTAACAATTAAATTTATTTCCCTCACTTTCTGTCCAGAAACCAGACTCCAAAGTAAGCACTTTGGTGGTCACTTAATTACTTGCCAAATCTTGTATTTGGAACTTCAAACTTAATACTGTCAGTCACCTCCTGAATACTATTTTTCCCTTTTCCTGAAAAGCTTTCTCCTGATTTTTTACCTCCCCATCTGGTTCACCCCTTTGCTAGATTTTCAGGTCATGCTTTTTAACTGTGGGTATTCCCCATAGGTCAATTTTGGGTCCTTCGTTTCTCAATACTGTGTCTTGGTGATCTGATCTCCCATATATAAAATAAAGTTTTTCCTCATTAAATTTCATCCCGTTATATTTAGCACACCATTCAAATCTCCAGATCTTTTTGAATCCAATCTGTCATTCAATATATTAGTTTTCCTGTTTTGTGCCACCTTCATGTTTGATAGATGTGTCTAATGATGATGATAGATGTTTGATAGATAAAAATTGGAAATAGCATAGGGTCTGGTATTGACTCAGAATGTAAACTTGCTTACGAAATTTTTTAGGGTAACAGTGGGAAATGTATAAGGTATAAAGTATCAAAAAGCAGTAGAAGAAAATATTTACAGAAGAGTTAGGAAACCCAACTAAGCAAGATTATCCAAAGAACATTTCTGAATGCGCCTTATGGGAATATGAGACCAAAAATGGAAAAGATGTGTAAAATTTCTGACAACTGTCAAATTTGGATTCTAACATCACAATCCTATAAGTTATTCTAAAGTTAAGGAAAAAGTACTAATTTTAGCATGTAAAGACCATATATATCAACTAAATATCTTACTCTGTTATAACTTATTTTTAATAAGTTTAACTAGTTCATGGTATGTTCTCTCTTCTACTTCCATTAAGGGCCATACTAATTTTTGCCTCCTATGTAAAGTCTTCTCTGAGAACTCTATCCAATAATTGATTTCTCCCTTTGTTGCTAGTGTAGCCTTCTGTTTTTATAATGTATAACACAGTAATGAGACTGATTTTCTTGTTTGACTTCTTGAATTCCTCAGCACTTAGTCACTTTTTATAAGGTCTTGTTTAATATTTGCCTTATGTATTTTTTTCTCACAGTGATTTCTAAGCCCATTGTCGATAAAAATCCCCCCCTTTTTTTTTTTTTTACAAAGTCTTTATCAAGTTCTTGTACATGTTTAACCCTTAATGATTTAGTTGTTCTTAATATTCTACAGCACATGTAGGCAGCATTTCAAAGCCAATGTATTGAAAATTTGGCAAACTACACTGCAAAAATGCTTTTTAAGTTTTAAAACTTTATTAAAGAATTCTTATCTCTTTTACTATATATAGCATTATAATGATATATATATATATATTATATGTCAATATTTACTTGGTAATTGATTTTTATTGTCTTTCAGTAATTTATGTCCTTCATCAGTCTCATCTGTACTATAAAAGTTAGATGCTCTCTAGGTAAATAAATGAATATAACTCAGGTAGTTTTCTATAGATAAGAATTTTTTTTTTCCTACAGTGCTGGCAGACTGCTGTGTAGACCAGCCCTATTTATACATCTGTGTATACCTTTGCATTTCATGTGAAAAAAAATTTAGAAATTTAATAGAAGCTGTGAGCTTTTCCAGCAAATGTGTATTTGCCTCCCTTCTGCCTCTTCAAATATGTCATACTCTCTCCTAAGGATTTAAATTTAACTGCTTTAAAGTTCATCATAGACGATAATATTGCTGTCATTATTAACAGTGTCTCTAAAATGTACAAAACTGGATTTGCAAGAGACCGTGTCTTGCCTAAGAAATCAGGTGAGTATGGGCCAGAAAGACAACTTTCATGAGGAATGAAGCTTGAAGGAAGAGGTTTTTTGAACAGAAACACCTGATTAAACCATGGCACCATGCTTTCCACAGTGAGCTCAGCATAGATCCTGTGCCCAAACTGAACTCCATAGATCACAGAGAAAACATGGTATAGGTTCTAAGGCCTTCTACACCCACCCATGTCCATTGCTACTCAAGCTGTGCTACCCTGTGTGCCTCTGGTCCTACCAGTAAGTAAGGGTCATTCCCTGACTGTGCTGACTATGATCTGATAAACTACCTCATGAAGGTCCTGACTAAGAAAGTCCTGTATAGCTTTACAGCCACAGCTGAGAGAAATTGTTCATGATATCAAGGAGAAACTTTGTTGTATTTCCCTAGATTTAAAAGAGATGTCCATTTCTGTGTCTAGCTCTCTTCTAGCCATATTTCTTATGATTGGAATCCTGTAGAATCCTTGAAATTATCTTCATCTCAGTCAAGGCATGTGCTATTGACATATGTTTGGATCTGTATGCCAACAGCATATTCACAGGCCTATACCATGTTCGCAGACATTGCTGGTATGATGCACAAGGTTATATGCCTTAGCCTATAGCAAAAAAAAAAATCAAGATCATTGCTCCACCTGAGTTGTCTCTCCAAAAGAGATTAGATTGATATGACTTCATTTATTTTGGGGGCTTGATTCAGTGAAGGTGACTGACAAGTAATCTAAGTATATTGGAAGTAAAAATCTTCCAATTTTTGTAGTGTGTCGGTAGGACTGCATTTTTAAAAATAGTTATTCTAAATTGAACTTGAATCTATGAAAGCAGCCTTGCATAACATAAATGAAGACTAGGGAGGGAAGATTTATGGTTTATTGCTTACACATAAATTATGTGATTCTTTTTTCCCCCTATGTATCTATACCTTTATTTTTTAACTAGTACTTTATTTTCCCCTCAGTTACATATCAAGAAAATTTAGCATTTATTTTTATAATATTTGAGATCCAAATTTTTCTTTTTTTCTTCCCTCTTCTGAAGATGGTAGGCAGTTGGGAGTAGTTTATACATATACAATCATGTAAAACATTTTTCTATATTAGTAACAGCTGTGAAAGAAGAAATAGATTAAAAAACGCATTAGAACAAAGTATAAAAAGATGTTTCAATTTGTATTCCAAGTCCCATCAGTTCTTTTATCACATTATGTTCCTTCATGAGTCCTTTTTACTTGTCTGAGATCATTGTGTTGCTGAGAAGAGCTGAGCCACATTGATCATTACACAGTGTTGCTGATACTATGTACAGTGTTTTCCTGGTTCTATTCGTTTCACTTTGCATCAATTCATACAAGTCTTTACAGGGTTTTTTGAAATTTGCCTGTTTGTCATTTTTTATTGCAAAATAATTTCACACTACATTCATAGACTATAGATTGTTTAGCCATTCCCTAATTGATGTACATCCCCTCACTTTCCAATATTTTGCCACCACAAAAGTGTTGCTATGAATATTTTTGCTCATTTATGTTCTTTATTCTTTTTTTGTGAACTTTTTGGGATTCAGACCTACTAGTGGTATTGCTGATAAATAGCTAATAGTGTTATTGTTGGGTCAAAGATTATACAGAGTCTGATTGCTCGTTAGAGCAATTGTTCTCCAGAATGACTGAATCATTTCACAACTCCACCAGTACAACATTTTTCCCACATCCTCCCCAACTTTTATTACTTTTCTTTTTTTCATCAAACTGAGAGTTTCAACAATCTCAAGATTGTTTTAATTTTCATTTTTTTAACCAAGAGTGATTTAAAGTACTTTTTCATATGCATAGATAGCTTAGATTTTTCACCTGAAAATTGCTTGTTCTTTTCTTTGACTAATTGTCAATTGGAGCATGATGTGTGCTTATAAATTTAGACTCTGTTCTCTATATATTTGAAAAATGAGGTCTTTATCAGAGACACTTATTGTAAAGATTGTTTCCCAGCTTTTTTGTTTTCTTCTTAATCTCGGTTGTTTTTTTGTTGTTATATGAAACTTTTTAATTTAATATAATCAAAATTATATATTTTGCATTTTGTAACATTCTTTTCTCTTGTTTGATCATGAATTTCCCACCTTCCCAGATTTGACAGACTATTTCATTGTCTTCTAATTGGCTTATGTTTAATCTATGGCACCTCTTTTGACCTTATCTTAAGGTGTGTTGTGAGATGTGGTTCTAGTTTGTGTCCTATTATTTTTCACTTTTCTGGAAGTCATTTTGTTTATTGCTTACATTTATATAATTCTTTCAAAAAACCCAACTTTTTGTTTTGTGTCTTCTACTTTAGTACTTGTTCCCCTTTAAAGGGGCAGGGGGGAGTGTCAGACTCCTAATACATATAAATATTTGAGGGGTATTTTTTTTTTTTGTTCCCATTTCTGTTTTGTTTTTTTTTTAAACACATTTTCTATGAAATAGGCACCAGTACTTGGGGTCCTATTCTATTTAAAGTAAGAAAGTACTGATCATCTCTCCTGAGTTTAATCGAATTTGTTAAACCTTTAACTTAATTTCTATTTTTCTTCTTTTTTGTCCTAGCCAAACTTTGAAAAAAAAAAAAGGTTTTGAAAAAATTTGTTAACTCTATGTTATTCAACTTTTTTTTGTTAATCCATCTATTAAAATGAGGTATTTTTCTATAACTTCTAAACGAAAAATGGAAAAATGAATACACTGAAATGTTTTTAACATGAGTAACCTTATGTTTTCTATTTAATACTGACATTATTCAATATCTCTTAGAAATGCCATTTATCTTCTCACTAAATTGCATTATGGATGAATGAACATTGCAATTTCATAGTTATGACTGTCAGTAAGGAACAAGTGTTATCAATAAATCATTTTTACTTCGCTGATCAGGGCAAAAATCTTTTAGGTTTCAAAACCTAAAATGATATGGTAACTTGGATGATTTCATTGTGGTTAAAAAAACTTCACTGTGGACTTTTAAATCAATGGCTAAGACAAATAAACTAATCACAACTGTTCTATTGATGTTAACACTGAGTCAATGGGGTCAGGGAAAACCTATTTAGGGGGTTTGGAAAATATTTTTGATTTAGCTTTTGTATGAGATTGAGGAGGATTAGTGTTCCAGTCTGTCTGTAGTATTTTTCTTCAAATTATTACTTATTTTATTCATGTTAAAAATTACTAGTAATTTCCCATAACATGTTTATCTTTCTTAAGGCCCATTTAAAAATTACAACATTATGGCAGTCAAATTATTTACCTTGCATAAATTACTCAATTTTGGGACATTGGAGTTTAATGTCTGTAAATGAAGGTGATCATATAAACCAACTTATGGTATCTTATTTATTATATATCAGATACTTTTCTTTGAATTTTTAGTTTAAATGAAACTTTTTCCCCCCACTGATTTTGGTAGTGGGAATTTTTCTATACTTTGCTAGCAATTGTATTATTGAGCTTTTGATCATTAATCCCAACAGTCTTATTTTATGCTACTGTAGCCACATGTTTCTTAAATTTTAACCATGTTAAATTATTACTTCTAACTGCTTTTTTAAAAGTAGTTTTATGTAATTATTGATCACTTATGTTAATTTCAGGATTATATATGAGAGGTGGCTAGATATGTGATGCAGAAGTTAGGAAGACCTGAGTTTAGGTACTTTCTTTGTGGCCTGGTCACTTAATGTCTAATGCCCTAGGTAACTCAGGGCTTGGAACCTAATAAGGAGTTCTCAAACTCAAAAGGTTGTAAACTAGCTTATAAACTCAGGATCACTGGCTGTTTGTTGCCAATCTTTGCAGAATGAAGGAGACATAAAACAGAAGCATCTGCCCTTGGGCTTTCGATCCTATCCTAAATTCTCCCTTTAGTGTGTGAATTAGAGGTTACCTTGGCCAAGGACCATATCCCATGGAAATAAGAAATAAACAGAGATTGTGATAGTGCAGCATATGTGTCATTGCTTGTCTTTTGTTTACCAAGAGAGCCAGTGACATCTTAAGGGTAAAATCTTGACTTGTTTGTGAATTGGATTTGAATGAGGTAGACAACCAGATAGTTGTCAGCCTTACTTTCCCTTCCAGAGTCATTTAAGTCTTGTGACAAGACAAAAATTAAGACAACTGGCAATGGAATGCTCATCCACCTTTGGTGTCTCCCTATCAGCCTATGTGTCAGTGTTTAATTGCATGGCTCTAACTATTTAGTTAAACTTTAGAAATGCTTATCGGATCTATAGGTGAGGGTACTCTGAAGGAATGTACACAGGACTTTGGCAGCCTTGAAATGCTATGTAAGTGTAAATAGTTATCATTTTAATTATTTCAAACTATCCCTGGTTTTTCATGTTTCATAACAAAGAAAAAAGAGATATCTTAAAAATCTATTGTATACTTATTTCCCATAATTCCCAAATTTTGAACAACTAGCTTACATAGTGAATAGTCAAGAGGACATGAGTTCATATTCGGCCTCAGACTCTTTATTAGCTGTGTGACCCTGGGCAAGTCACTTATCCCTGTTTGTGCCAGTTCCTTATGTATAAAATGAGCTGGAGAAAAAAAATGGCAAACCATTACAGTATCTTTGCCAAGAAAAACCAACACAAAGAATTAGACATAGCTGAAAAACAACCAAACCACCACAGATGTTAATTACATATTTAATGTAGACCTCTACAGAGTACATACTACTAATGCAAATCCTGTACAATAAGTATAGAAATTTAGCTCTTTTTCAAATTCACACAGATGTCATTCCATCAATTGAAATCACCCCTAACAATGTGGCTCACAGCCCATCCCCGTGCCAGTGCTTTGTGATTTTTGTTCCTATCCTCCAGTAAAATTTGCCTCTGGGCATCCATCTAACCTATTGGAGGTTTTGCCAGTGTTTTCCCAACATTCACTGAATACTTAGATTTTTTTTTTCCTTTTTAAAAATAATGTATTTCTGTAAGAAAGCAATAAAATTTGCCCAAAATGCTGTCACAAACTACATTTATAATATCAGCACTTCAAGACTTACAAATTTCCAATGCCAAAATCCTATGAAGTATTTGACTTCTGAGTAAACAGATTGGGTGCCATGATTTGCCCTGTGCTAGGAATTAGAAGACTTGGCTTTGACTCCAGCCTCATACAATTAGCAGGCAAGTCATTTAATCTCTGCAGGCCTCAGCTTTCTTATCCATAAAATAAGGACATTGAACTAGGTCACCTCTAAGCCCCTTTCAACCATAAAGCATGATGCAATGATCATGCAACTGGACTTGGGGTGCAACTATTGTCAGATCCAGAATATGGACCAAGTCAAGCTGCCTCTGTGAAGGCTTTACAAAGCACTCTTCTCAAAGTAATAGTAAAAGTATAGTGGATAATACCTTTTTAGTTAATGTGTATTTGTATGTGTATCACTCTTTAGCTGGGTAGTACTTTGTGCTTCAGATAAAGAAATCCGTGACTCAGTCTGATTATGGCAAAGATTCTGATTTTAAAATATATGTGCATGCCTGTATGTTTGTATGTGTGTCCTAAATGAAGTTATCTTCAGGATTTATGAAATTTCCATAAAAGTAGCTTTTAAACTGCTTTATTATAATTGGGAGAGTACTCCAAGTAATGTAAAATTGTCAAGATATTAATAGAAGCAAAATAAAAGCATTTTGATATACCAATGGTATTCAAAAGTGATAAGCCTAATAACTAGATGTAACTTTTCTTGTGACATTTCTCAGTGTTCTTTTCACATTCATTTATATATATATATATATATACACACATACATACATACATATATATATATATATATATATATATATATATATATATATATATATATATTTTTTTTTTTTTTTTTTTCCCCTTTTAAATGGTAACTTTCTTGTAATCCTTAAGTAGTGAAAAGAACAGGGATAAGGTCTGGGTCCCACTGGCTGCCTATGCGACCTTGTATAAGTTAGTCTGTACCTTCATTCCATCACAAGATTGTCTAAGAACAAATAAGGACGTTGCAGAATATTGTAAAAACTGTTATTATCATTATTGTTACCAGGGACTGACAAGTGTTCATTCTTTTTTTTCTGGATCATAGAAATTAAAACAGGATGTCATCTGAGGAGGGGACATCAAATTTGTATCTCCATTGGTTCATTTATAATAGGTACTTAATAAAAATGGGTTGAATTTAATAAATGTAATGTTTCACTTGGTCACTACTTGGTCATGGGTTTGTGACATGAAAGTTAATCTACATTCAAAAAATGAATTTTTAAGCAGTGAATTCTCCATTTTCTGATATTATTAATCATTTATTGAAGACACTCAGCATGAATGGAACATTCTGATGATGAATTGATAATGTGGTCTTTGCAAGTTTTGGAGTTTGAATTCCTTTATTTTTCCTTCACAGAAACAGATCTTTAGGGGTATTTACTTGGGGGTCCTGTGAACTTCAAAAAAGTTTTAATAAATTATTTCAGTATAACTGATTTCCTTTATAATCCTATGTCTTTTATCATTTTTATTATTATGTTCAATTAAAGAATATTATTCTGAAAAGGGATCTAGGTTTTACCAGACTGTCAAATGTGAGGTCTACCATACAAAATTTCTTCCCTACATGATATTGAAATTATTTGGTATATCTATTGAAGTACTTCATGTTCTGTAAATACATCTGTGACTCTCAAAAAAATAATAGTATTTTGCTCCAAAACAAGATTTTTTTTGACTATTCTTTATCTACAATTGGACTTTTCTCACCATGGGGTAAGGGAGAAGGAGAAGGCAAAACAAGTGTTAGTTATTATCTTTCTGAATTTCATAGAAACTCTGAAAGTTACAGAATAAACATTATACTGCTTCTTGAGATTGTATAGAAGAGCCAGTTTTCATTTTTCAAATAAGATTGGTAAACTTATGGAACTTTTGTAACTTTGAAATTTTACTTTGTACAACCTTATGAAAATAACAATTATGAAACTTTTGTAACTTGGAAATTTTATTTTGTGCAACCCTACGAAAATAACAATCATACATTTAAAAAAGGCTTTTAAAAACCCCATCAATTACTCAGGAAAAGAGACATGCTTCAAAGAGCTATTTTGCATACTATTTTTAAAGAATTTGGTGAGTAAAGTAACTGGAATAATTTAAACCTAAAAATTAACCCAAACAAGGGAGATTGAAAATATTTTTGTTATTTTTAAAAGCTACAGGATTTTGAAGGATTACGAATTTGTAATCCTCAAACTCAATTTGTTTTGAGAGAACAGAGTATAAAATTTGTGGAAAAATAGATGATAGGAAGTAATAAAAGACTTAAGGTCCTAAAAACTACTGAGGGGAACAGGAAAACAAAGAACTTAACAGATATGGTAAACAATAAGTTTTTTCCTCTCTGCCTATACAGGATATATGAAGTTGGGATATTTTATTTGTTCTTTTAAATCTTAGGGACTTTGAGGAGAAATAAGATTTACTAATAATAAAGGAATAAATTTTACAAATACTCAGTCAAAAATGTAAACAAAATATCTTGTTGACTCAAAGTTTCAACAGTAAGTGATTTGAGATCTTTGGATAGCAACTTTATTTCAGTTGAATATATGTTTTCCTTAGAAATGGAAACATTAAGTCAAGAGGTGTTTTTAGATTTTCAAGTCAGATCATTTAAAAGAAATAAAAAAGTGACCCAAAACAATGATTATCTTGAAATTGAATCTTACTATTCGATCTGAAATGTTTTCATAAAGATCAGATAAATTAGTGCTCTCAAAGCAATGCCCAAAATTAGTTAAACAAGATGACAAAATAGTTCCTCCCTGCTAAGTCAATTTAATATGAGTGTTTTATTCATGGATATCATATGGAAAATCAAGGGAAATGACATTTAATTTATGTAGTTTAAACTACAATCCTGTAGATTATCCTGTGAAATCCTGTGAAACAGCTTCATAACTTGCTAGAAATATTATAGCTCCTCTTCAAATTAAGCTGTTGGGGTCTGCGTTTTCCTGGAGCCAATTACCATCAATATTAGAGAAAAAGTATATAGATTTTAGAAGGGACAAAAGATCCAGACATTAAATTCTATCAATAGAATGTAGGCAAAATCTCTAATTAATTGAAATCTTGGTTTTTATGATGCCAGTTATAACTGTGAAAAAGGGAAGGAAATTGTTTTTCTAAGTGAATTACAATGAATTGCTTTGGACAGCAAGTGTCAGACTCTGCTATGTGTGCCAGAAAGCTCCCCCTCACCTTCATCCTGTATGAAATTTAAATTCCTGCAAAATTTATGAATGAGTTTCTCATATCAACCTGAAATAATGATAAAGTGAATTAAAATATGTTTTATCAAATGACTTTACTATGTAAATGTAGTATGAGGCAAATTCTGTTCCCTTTAAGATAAATTATAAGTTTAGTAAAAATTTGATAAACTATTGTAAATCACTTGTCAATTATATATTTCTTAACCTAAGATTGTAAGAATGCCTGACAGTATTTAAATTTAATTATAGATCATTTCTATATATGAATAGATACAATTACTTTATGAATGATTTGGGAGAAATATTCATATTATAGGTTCTAAGAATTCATCTTTTTATAAACTATTAGATTGATAATATTGGCAATAGACATATAGATTTAGATAGCAAATTTATAACATCCACTCTAAACTTTTCATTATACAGATGTTACAATATTTGAACTCCGATCCCATGACTCCAAATCTACCATTCTCCCTCCTGTGTCATGTGACTTAAAAGTGTCTCATCTGCTGTCTGTATAAAAATGGGAAATAGTCACACTAGCAGTTTCTTTAAGGGAAAAATAAATAAATAAGGCACAAAATTCGTCATTTAACATTCTTGAAGAGAAAAAATTGCAACTTGGAAATAGATCATCAAAAAAGTTAAATTAATACTGGTCTAAATTGGTTCTTAAGAAATAAATCTGAAAGTTATAAAAACTATCAATTCTAAAATGTGCACCACATATTCTGTTTAGAATTTATGTCTACTGTAAAAAATACATAGGACTAGATTCAACAATTCAAATGACTCATTGTAAACCCATTTGGTTTAAAGAAGTATCTTATGTTCAAACTGGACCCAGGAAGAAGGTTGAGTCCCTCTTCTACCTCAGGTGGCTTATTAGCTGTGACCATAGTTGAATCATTTAACCTGTTTTAATCTCAGTTTTTTTAATCTGTCAAATAGTTACTTGTAGTAACCACTTTCTTGGGTCATTCTCTTAAAGCAATTATATAATTGTCCATAGTTTCTTTCTTCCTTCCCCCCATCCCCATTATTCCCACCATACTCAGCATAAGTTGCAGATAAGCTCTACTACAGAACAGAATGAGAATTTTTGAGACATGGCTCAAATTTAATTTTAATGGGAGGGGGAAGGGCTATGGAGAAAAAGGGAAGATTTGTTCATCAAACAGGTATAATTCAGATTTTTCATTTATTTTGATTAATTTACTGTCATCTCTTTGGGTTTGTTCATGCTATTCCCATTGACTAGTTGGTTCTTGTCCCCTGTATTGTTTTAAAATCCTATCTTTTCTAGGTCAGGTTAAATATTATCTCTTCCTTGAAGTTTACCCCTCCATAACCCTCCACTTACTCAAGTAGAATGTCCATACCACTCATCTTAATTCTAATTATATTTTGCTATACATATCAAATTCTTATACATATAATTTATTTGTGCGTTTTATATACTTCATTGTAAACTTGTGACAACAAAATACTATATATATATATATATATATATATATATATATATATATATATATATATATATATATATTTATCCATTTGCATATCTTTCATGCTGCCATGCTCAGTAAATTATTGAATGTGTAAATTAAGAGAGATCCTCTTCAAACTTGAAGGTTTGGTTTTTTTTTTTTTTTTTTATATTCATTTTATGGAGTAATCTAGAAGTATAGAGACTTTCCAGTACTATAATATTGATTCTAAGGAGAATTCAGATAAATCTTTGGTATAAATTTATGATTTGTCAGGAAATTATTGGTATGGTTAAGGCACTCTCTAAATTGACAGGTGGTCATCAAGGGCTACCGCAGAGTAGTCTTTGGTTGTGATTATTTTTTATATATATGATACATAATTTTAATTGGAAGCTGTTTTTTTAATAGGACTAAAATAGTTGATAAGTATATTCTTTGCTTCGTAAAAGACCATTATTTAGCTAATGTTATAAATTGTACCTTAATGGTACTCACAATGCTTTCATTATTGTGATAATAGACAGTTAACAGATTTGGAAATGTCTAGAATTCAGCTAATTTAACCAGTACCTAGACAGCCCCTTCCTTCCCTCACCATAGTCCAACAAGATGTCATCTCGCTTTCCATTGAAGACTGCTTGTGAAAAGTCCTTATACTTATTGATAGCTCTAATTTTTTAGGAATTTTAGTTTCTAAATACAAGCTAAAACTTGTCTCTCTGCAACTTCTAACCATTACTAGTTCTGGAGCCAAGCAGAATAAGTCTAAAACATTTTTTTCTATCAAATATTTAAAATATTTTAAGATGGCTGTTGTACCTATTTCCAATTTCTTAGAGAATAACTAATTCTTAGATCTTAGAGGTAAAGGATATAAATCCTGACTCTTCAGGCTTTTCAACTATACTTTATGGTCAAAGTCTTTCTTCTGGCCCTTCTCTCTGCAGATTCCTTCTTCACTGGACACTCTGTCAATGTCTTTCTAAAAATTTAGTTCCCATAACTAGACATAATATGCAGTTTGATCAGAGCAGAAGTGATCATTTTCCTATTTTCATCTGTGTCTATCTCATAATGTACTTGTTTGACTGTTGTATCACATTGTAGACTTCACATTGAACTTTTGTCATATACTCAAAGTCTCAGAATTTTTTTTCCCAGACCAATTGCTTTCTAGCTATATCTGCTATCTCATAATACCAGAATCTTATAATAAACAAAATCTTATATCTGTGTAATTCTCTCATGCCATTCTGATGTCCTTGTCTTCCTGTTCTGAGAGGCATTTTTACTTGTAACAGACAGCCTGAAACTAAAGTAAGATGGATTTTGAAGTCATTAAGACATGGGTTCAGGTCCTAAAACTTTGTAACATTGGGAAATTTCTTTAACCTCCCTGGGCCTTAGTCCCTTCATTCTAGAACTAAAACTCTAAAGTTCCTTCCTATACAAAATCTCCTGTAACACATGCATACACATGCGCATACACACCCCTCTCTATATCCTATCCCATTCCCAGTCTACTTTTTTTTTTTCAAACTTGTTTATTAATTAAACTGTCACTTAAAAAAAAACATTAAAACAAAAATATTATACATGATATGTTTTTTTAAATGTCATTTCTAGAACAGGATTTTGCCCTCTTTTCAGTTTTTGAAACAATTATTTAACTACCTGTCTTAGACTGTTGAAAGTTTAGTAAAAGAAATACCACACATATATTTTCTGTTTGACAGACAAAATTATAGTACCTTAGAACAAGATACCAGGAAAGCCCAGAACACGATCTCTTCCCCCCCCCCCCCAGTAGGTGGTAATCCTAACATTCATAACCAAAAATAGAGAAACAACACTGCCTGGTAACATTCATGGACAGAAAAATCCTCAGCAGAGAAGCTAAAGCAATTAGCAGCGATTCCTCCAGAGCTTTGAAAACATCAAATTTACAGCTAGAGTTAAGTGCATGTATATTTGTGTATAAAGTTTTATACACATAAAAATTCAGTTCCTTCAAAGAGCGAATTTCCTATATTGTAACACATTTTTTTCCTCAGGGAACATCTTTCCCATAAAACTTAGAAGTCATTCCAGAGAAGGAAAATGCTGTCTAATTCTAGATGACCCAGATATATTTTTTCCCTTTGTCTTTTTTCTCTCCCCTCTATGACTGTTGAATCAATCTTAACCTGAAGTTAACTGTAGTAGCTGACACTGAACTGAATAGGCTACATCAGTTATGTAGGGAAAACAAAACGTCTGCCCATTTTGGACTCTTATTTTAGTGCTCTGGGCATTGGTGGATATGGCAGAGACAGAATACACGTGCACACAATGCTGAAGTCAGCCATTCTACTTTGTTCATCCAATTTGGTAATCTACTGTCCTTAAGAGTATAATCTTATTGGTTATACATAATAACTGCATTAAAACTCTTTTCTTTTAATGAAGATCATATTAGTGGTTTCCTGTCTTCATTTTCTTCTAGCCTTTTTGTTGTTGGCCTCCAGCAAACCACTAAAACCAGTCATTTAAAAGATGATCCAATTTGTCAGCTATTAGGTTTTCCAAAAAATGGAACCATTGTTCTATGTAATTTGCTTTGGCAAACATTTATTGAACACCTACCATGTGCTTAGTGCTATGTTAGATGCTGAGAAGGAAGGGGTAAAAAATGAATAGGCAATTTACCAAGCAGAATGATTACAAATTGAGTGTCTTTTTATGTACAAGTCATTCTGTCAGGTACTGGGGATATAAAGATGAAGTGAAGTTGATATGCCCTTATTCTCTCTTGTATTATAGTTTATGAAAATGTAAAGGAGAGGTCCAGGAAAAATATGAGGATAAGATCATTTTTAGGTGAAATGACAGATTTAGTGTATAATAATAATTATATAGTATCTCTTATGTGCCATGAACTTTGTAGACTTCAGTCCTTTATAAATATCCCATTTGATCCTCACAACCACACTGAGAGGTAGTTTTTGTTGTTGTTGTTGTTGTTGTTGTTGTTGTTTTTTGCAGTTGAATCAAATATTAAGGTCACTTAGCTAATATCATCTGAAACTGACTATGAACCCAAGTTTTCCTAACTTTAGGCCTGGTGCACATAGTTGCCTCTTCAGAGAAGATGCCATCTGGGTTAAGACTTAAAGGAAGACAGGGATTTTAATAGACTGAGTTTATTCCAAGCATAAAATAAGTCATAGGAATGGAGAACAGTCTAGTTTGGTTAGAATGTAAAGTATATAAATGGAATTAGGATGAAAAGCGAGGAAGGTAATTGGGAGCTTCTTTTTGAAAAAAATATTCAGTGCTACAATGAGTTTATGCCTGAAGTTCTATAGAAGACTTGAGTAGAGGTATGAAGTCATTAGAATGAAGCAATAAAAATATTTTGAAGGATGTATTGTAGAGTCTGAAGATAGACTCATGCAATATAAACTGATGATTTTTTTTTCTAAACCTCACAAACTTTCTCATTTCTAAGATTGATGATTTTAAAAATCATTTATACAATTATTAGCTCTTCTGTTGTCAGATAGAATCCTAAAACGTATTAGTCCAGTCTTTAATCATGTGCAGAACAGACTTCATAGAGAGGTTAGCCATTAAATTAATCTTTGAAGCATGGATGAGATTTCAATAAACAAAGCAGATTGCACAGTGGACACCTTCATTTTGGATAGACCTAGAGTCAGGATTACTGGAATTCAAATCTAGCCTCAGTGTGACTAGTAGTGTGACCCCGAGCAAATCACTTAACCCTGTTTAATGGAGGAAATGGCATACAATTTCAGTATCTTTGCTAAGAAAGCCCTAAATGGGATCACAAGGAATCAGACATGACTAAAAAATGACAACAAAGCTAGCATTGAGGGGATTTTAGACATACAGAAATTTAGATAACAAAGATTTTGCTCCCTTATGGCAAGAATGTTGGAAACTGGGATGAGTTCAAAGAATGAAAATTCCAGTCTGGGTGAAATATAGGGATACATAACAAGGAGTATTAACACAGAAAAGATTTTAGAGACATGGACGGCTTTAAATACAAAAATTTAAAAAAAAAAGATTTTAGTAGGCATTTTAAAGTCATTGAAATAGGGTTGAAATATGATCAGATCTATGAGTTAGGAATTTTAGTTTGACATTCATCTATAGAAAGAAGGGGAAGAGAGATGCCAAATAGAGATGTATTCACCTATAATCCTGTTGCCAGGTAACAATGGCTTGCTTGAGCATTCTGAGCTTCATTGTTTGATCAAGTGTCTGTGGAATCCTACAGCATTATGGTGAGAGACCATTAGAAACCCTAAGTAAGAATGGCCCGGCCTAGTATGGCCTGAGCAGATCAAAGCTTCCCCTACTGATCAGTGGTGGGATGAGGCCACGACTGTTTGCTACACTTCCAGATTGGATGAATAGGAGACCCAATCACCAAGCAAAAATGAAGGAAACAAAGGCTAATAGAGAAATTGTATAAGAAACTTGGAACTAACCAAGTAGAAGATATTAAGGACCTGAGTTAGAGTAGTAACTGTGGGGTAGAATTGGAAATATGAGATTTCAGAAATAGAATTAACATGTCTTGTTGACTAATTGGTTAGGATAGGTGATGGAAAGGCAAACAAAATTTAAAGTTTTTGAGTAAGGATAATGAAAAAATGGTCCATTAAAAGAAATAGGAATGAAAGAAGAACAATGTTGGGTAGAATATAAGCTCATATTTAGAAACACTGAATTTCCAGTAGATGTGTCTAATAGGCAATTGAAAATTCAAATCTTAGTTCAAACATCACTTTCTCCACTCTTCAGAATGTAAAAACACTAGATATTGGGTAAAACAACAACAAAATACCCTGAAATAGCCTTTGTTTTATGAAACATCATGTAAAATGATAGAACATTCAAGAATAATACAAAATATTTTAAATGAATAAAATAATTACGTGGTACAGTGAGACATTTGGAGAATCAAGAAAGACAATGTGGAGAACTTGATTTGCTTTGAATTTTAAAGTATAGGGGAGAATTCTGGGAAGATGGCAGAGTAGATTGATAAAATTCAAGCTTTCCTGATTTCCCCCACAAATAGAACAAATTTGCACCTCAGGGTGTGCATAGGCTGATGAAAAATCAAGATTTGGGGGAGAACAGGAGTCTTTGTTATAACTCTACAAAATCTGAAGAAAGACCCTAGGCCAGGGTTAACCCACTTGAAATGCAAATTCCTCTGGGCTATCTAGAAACACCAAGTGGGGACCCCTAAGGCTAACTAGGTATGGTTGGAGCCTGGCACAAAGACTTTGGACTCCCAAACTATTTGTGGAGTAGGAGTTATAAGTCCAGGAAAACTGAGGGAACCTTGGTTAATTAGAAACACCAGGCCCAACTTTGCTATGGGGGACATGGCCTTGGGTGAGAAGGAATCAGCACCATGTAAGTGGGGCAAGGGTGTTGCTGGCTGTGGGCACTTGCAGGAAGGTGGAACTTTTGGTTATTTCTGATCAGGGGAGAATTGAAGGGAAATACCACTCTCCCACCTCACAATTAGAAGTGCTTACATTAATACTTCTTATTAAAAAAAAATTGACAAGAAAGAACTCCACCATAGGAACTACTCTGGAAATAGGGAAATCTGGGGTTTATTTTCAGAGGAGAACACTAAAATAAAAAAGGCTTATACTCTAAAGAGTACCAGTAAAATAGCTCCCTGCCCAGTGTGAATTTATAGAGGAACAAAATTTAAAAATCAAATGAGAGAAATTGAGGAAAAACAAAAAACAAATAACATCCAAAAAACCCAAGATTTTGAAAAAAAAAGTTAACCAAGTACAAAAGAATATATAAAGTCTCAAAAATGAATATAATTCTTTGAAAATTAGAATTAAGCAAGGGAAAACCAGTGAAACTAGGAAACCAAAAAATAACAGAAACATAAAAAAAAGATAAATCTGGAGAACAGATCAAGAAAAGAAAATATTAAAATAATTGGACTACCTGAAAGTTGTGAACAAGAAAAGAAGGAAATAACTCAAAGAAAATTGCCCTGGAGTGATAGAACATGAGGGGAAGTAGAAATAGAAAAAATCCACCAATCACTATCCCAACTCCTTTGTGGAAAACACAGGAATATTATTGCCAAATTTTGAAACTCCCAGATCAAAGAGAAAATTTTGCAAGAAGCAAGAAAAAAGCAATTCACGTACACTAGAGCTACAATTAGAATTGTACAGAACTTATTAGCAACTATCATAAGACCATAGATCCTGGAAGCATATCTACCAACAATCAAAAGAACTAGGCCTATAGCCAAAAAGATCATATCCAGCAAAATTATCCACAATATTGAATAAGAAAAAAATGGATATTCAATTGCAGATTTTCAGGACTTTCTATCAAGCAAACTTACACTTAATAGAAAATATAAAAGAGCCAAGAGATTCAATATGGACAAATGGTTTATTTTTTTATCGGAAATATACACTATATTTTAAGATTAATATCAACAACATGGTAACCCAAAAGAAAGATTGACAAAGTTAAGATAAAAATAGTAATTATACAAATGAGATGCGGAGGAAGAATAGGCATAGAGGCATTAGAGGGAGGAGGAGGGACTGTAGTTCTGAAAACCTACATCAGGAATGGGTTTAGTAGGCAACACTGCATATACACAAAGGAGTATAGCACCCTCCAAAATCTGTAAAGAAAAAAAGGAGTGGAGAAATGAGCACATGGGGAAGCAAAGAGGGAAGGAGGAAAAGGAAGGATCCATGGAGGGGAGGGGTTAAGTAATAGCAAGGCAAGGTAACAAACAATTAGAGAGTCAGCAGGGATAGGAAAGATGTGTTTGTACCTATAAATACATATGTATACAAAAATATATATTTTTTCTTCACTAGCTTGCTTAGGAATGATGGGAGGGAGAAAAGGGGAAAAAGAATAAAGTAAGGTGCACAAAAGAGAACAAAACAATTTACAAAGAAGTAAAAATGGACATTCATGAATATAATTTCTTCTACTAATATATATGATTTCTTGAACTGATAATTATTTTGAATCTTCCCTGATGTCCTGGTGGACACATGACATTATTCCCTTTTGTTTTATTTTATTTTGTATTCCTTTTTTGTTTTACTTATTACTTTTTTATTTTTTTGATAATATAATAAAAAGAATAAGTAAATAATTTAATTTTGAAGTATAGGATCTCAGTGATAAAATATATTTCTCTTGTGCTTTACAGTTTAAAAAGCACCTCTGTATATTATTTCAAATGAGTCTCACAGGTTTCTGTGAAGTAGGTACTTCTTGTTTTACTGATGAGGAAAGTAAGAATCAGATATTGTGACTTAAAAATAGATCTTCCTAACTGCAAACTCAGCACTCTCTCTGCTTTGCTTTGCTGTTTTAAGTTTGAACTCTATTGTATCCAGAAAGTAAATAGAGAAGTTAGGAGGCATTGTAGGCACAATGAGTGATGCCAATGAAGGCTTTTAGTTAAGAAATTGGAGGACATGCACAGTTAAGTGTCAACGATGTGATCAATTTGGCAGAATACTGAAAACAGGTGACAGACCATATTAATAATCAAATTAATAAAAACCATTTGATCATCTCAATAGATGCAGAAAAAGCATTTGATAAAATCCAACATCCATTCCTACTAAAAACACTTGAGAGTATAGGAATAAATGGACAATTCCTTAAAATAATAACGAGCATATATTTAAAACCTTCAGTAAACATATGTAATGGCGATAAACTAGAACGTTTCCCTGTAAGATCAGGAGTGAAACAAGGTTGCCCACTATCACCATTACTATTCAATATAGTACTAGAAACGCTAGCCTCGGCAATAAGAGCAAAGAAAGAGATTCAAGGAATTAGAGTAGGAAATGAGGAAATCAAATTATCACTCTTTGCAGATGACATGATGGTATACATAGAGAACCCCAAAGACTCTGCTAAAAAGCTATTAGAAATAATTCAGAATTTTAGCAAAGTTGCAGGATACAAAATAAATCCACATAAATCCTCAGCATTTTTATACATTACCAATTCAATCCAACAGCAAGAGATACAAAGAGAAATTCCATTCAAAATAACAGTCGATCGTATAAAATATTTGGGAATGTATCTACCAAAGGAGAGTCAGGAATTATATGAGCAAAATTACGAAACATTTGCCACAAAAATAAAGTCAGATTTAAATAATTGGAAAGACATTCAGTGCTCTTGGATAGGCTGAGCGAATATAATAAAGATGACAATTCTCCCTAAACTAATCTATTTATTTAATGCTACACCAATCAGACTCCCAAGAAACTATTTTAATGACCTAGAAAAAATAACAACAGAATTCATATGGAACAACAAAAGGTCGAGAATTTCAAGGGAAGTAATGAAAAAAAAAATTAAGTGAAGGTGGTCTAGCTGTACTTGATCTAGAACTGTATTATAAAGCAACAGTCACCAAAACCATTTGGTATTGGCTAAGAAATAGACTAGTTGATCAGTGGCATAGGTTAGGCTCACAAAGCAAGATAGTGAATAAAAAAAGCAATCTAGTGTTTGACAAACCCAAAGATCCCAACTTTTGGGATAAGAATTCATTATTTGACAAAAACTGCTGGGAAAACTGGAAATTAGTATGGCAGAAACTAGGCATGGACCCACATTTAACACCACATACTAAGATTAGATCAAAATGGGTACAAGATTTAGGTATAAAGGACGAAATCATAAATAAATTGGAGGAACATGGGATGGTTTACCTCTCAGACTTGTGGAGGAGGAAGGAGTTTGTGTCCAAGGGAAAACTAGGGACCATTATTGATCACAAAATAGAAAATTTTGATTACACCAAATTAAAAAGTTTCTGCACAAACAAAACTAATGCAAATAAGATTAGAAGGGAAGCAACAAATTGGGAAAAAATTTTTACAGTTAAAGGTTCTGATAAAGGCCTCATCTCCAAAATATACAGAGAATTGACTTTAATTTATAAGAAATCAAGCCATTCTCCAATTGATAAATGGTCAAAGGATATGAACAGACAAGTTTCAGATGATGAAAGTAAAACTATTTCCACTCATATGAAAGAGTGTTCCAAATCACTATTGATCAGAGAAATGCAAATTAAGACAACTCTGAGATGTCATTACATACCTGTCAGATTGGCTAAGATGACAGGAACTAATAACGATGAATGTTGGAGGGGCTGTGGGAAAACTGGGACACTGATGCATTGTTGGTGGAGTTGTGAAAGAATCCAACCATTCTGGAGAGCAATCTGGAATTATGCCCAAAAAGTTATCAAAATGTGCATCATACCCAGAAAGTAAAAATCCAGAGAATTTAGGAGGAACAAAACTTGGAAAAATCAAAATGCTTGGAATCTGTACCATGTAGAAAAACCATCAAGTCTAGAGAGCCAAGTTCCTAGGTATCAGGCTAAAAGATAAGAGTGAGGTAACCATTTATCAAGCTCTTACTATGTGCCAAACACTATGCTAAACACTGGGGAATCCAAAGATCAAAGTGGAACAATAATCTGTGACTTCAAAGTGCTTTCATTCCAAAGGGGAAGCAAGAAATAGGGCACAGCATGAATACATGTACAATATGAATTTACATAAATGCATGTATGTGGACCTGTGCATATGAAACATGCCTTGCCAAAATGAATGGAACATAATTATAGGACAGGGCCTTAAAGAATCAGGAAAGAATTTTGGTTTGGAAGCTTCCTAGTGTTAGAGGCAATATGCAAAGATAGACGGTTTTGAATCCATGTTCAGCATTGCATCTACTATGCATCATGGTGTGGTGGGTGGAAAGCTGGCCTTATATCTGGGGGGACCTGGGTTTGAGGTTTAAGATGTTGTCTCTTATATATTGCTGACTGTATGTGCAAATCACGTAAGTCTCAGCAACTTCTAAGGCAACTTTCCAAACTACAGAAAAAATGCTGACCTGCATTTGTGGAAGGATGTTCTTCATCTGGAAGTATCTTATGTCAATGGAATCATAAGTCCAGTCATTTTCCTGCTTTTGGGACCTAAAATAATAATTTGCATTTATACAAAGCTTACTCCGCACCAAGTTTTTATTTAATACTCATAGAAATCTTGGAAGGTAGGTATTACCCCCATTTTACAGATGAGGAAATTGAGGTCAACAGAAGTTAAGTGATTATGCAGGATCACACAATTATTGTTACCATATTTGAATTTAGTTCTTCCTCTTACTTTATCCAAAATGCTCATTTCATTTTAAGCAAATTATGACAAATGGTGTTTGCAAAGTTCTTGATAGTATTTGCAAGTTTTTGTTTATCACAATAACCCTCTGAAGATGCTGTTATTTTTATCCCTATTTTACAGATAAGGAAACTGACTTAAAAAGTGATTTGCCTAGGGGAAAACAGTTTCTAGAAGTGAAATCCTAAACTTGTGGTTCATGGACCTTCAGGGGATGCACAAAAAGATTTTGGGAAATGAAATTTGGACTGGAAAAATATTTCACTATAATTGATTTATTTTATAATTGTATATATTCTGTATATATTAAAGCATTATTCTAAGGGGTCTAGAGATTTCACTGGACTAACATTGATCCAGATACAAAAATGTGAGCTACCAACAGGATAGGGATCCTGATTTTCCTGTCTCCAAGTCTGTTGTGTGAGGTATTTAAAGAAAGCAAGATTCACCTGGTAGTTCAGGGACAAAGTCCTAAGATTATATGGAGATAATTTTCAGTTCCTATATTCTTCTCTAGTTAGGATCTTCTAGAATCTCCTGTGGTTCTGCTTTTATTAGTTTGACCTGGCCATTACTAGATTCAAGACCTCTGCAAGTAGAATTTATTATTAATATGAGTTGGAGGAGCCAAGGCAGGTTAGTTGGAGTTTTTTTTATGTTTTCTTGGATAAAAACATGTCTTGTTATAATTCGCTTCCATTTTTGGTCACATCGTAATTATTCCCTCTACCTATTAAATATCTTTATGTATGGCTTTAAAATACTTTTCAATAAAGTTTTAACTAATGCAGTTCTGTGATACCATCTAGGTATGGAACTACTTCTATGGAGAGATCAATAACTTTTTTTTTTAAACAAACAGCACTTTTTTTCCAGTGTTTACTTCCCTTGAAACATTTCACCATATTTCTTCTTGTCCCAAAATAATCTTATGTAATTGGAAAATGTCCCTTAGCTTGTCTGATTATGTTAAAAGAAGAGAAAAAAATCTATTGAAAATAAGAAAATCTAAAAATCTGTCTCATTTCTATTGTCTTTACTCATATATACCAATGTACATATATACTTATGTGTGTGTGTGTATACACACACATACATACTCAAGTTTGATGGAATGCAGTAGTATTATCCTCAAAACCAGACTGTAAAATCATGACTTTTTAACTATAAATTTCCATCCCCTCCTGTGTCATCATTGCCTCTATTTCAATTAAGCAAATAACCACAACTTGTGGATTTTCATGTCAGCCCATAAAAGTGTTTTTTTTAGTGTCATATTAGAAATTTCCCTTTGGCACAAAAGAGATTCCGATGAGCAGAACATGCCAGTGTGCCCATTCTAGATTTACAGTGTATGCAGAAATGGTTTTGCCATGCTCAGCAGACCTCACATAACAACCGGGATGCTTACAAAAAAATAAATAAACAGTGAAGAGTCATTATACTAACATTTGTAAAACCATTAATAACAACAACAACAAAAATTCCTGCTTAAGCACATACTGTGGTAATGAGTGTGAACATTGCATAATGAAAATAAAATGAATGGAACAAAATGTCAGGATTTCTCAGTATAGTGTGTATGATAGTGGAAAAGGAACTGTTTAGCCAATTAGCATGCTTAGAGAGCAGCAAGATGTAGCTGCTTTTATCCAGATTCCCTTTTCTTCATTTTGCTAGTATATATGGAGATATTTAAAATAGATCTTGAGTTCCTTTTTTTTTTCTTAAGTGCAAAGAGCTTTATTGGTGAAATAAAAAAGTGTCAACTACCAGTTAAAGCTGCTACTATAAAACAGCATGATGCTGGTAGATAGAGAACATTAGGAAAGCTTGTTTCAGTTTTTAATTTGATTTACAGTTTGGCCTTATTTTATGTCTTAGCTATACCTGAAAACCCAGCTTTTTGCTTTCAGTACATAATTTTAGTTTTATACTGTCTTGTTATAATTTCAGGATTTTGGTCCTATTGGGGGAAAATATGACTGCAATACCTAATAACTGCTCCTCTGGGCAGCTAGATGACTTGGTGAGTAGAGTGCTGGGCCTGGACTCAGGAAATCTCATCATCCTGAGTTCAAATCTGGCCACAGACACTACTGTATGATGCTGGACAAGTTACTTAACCCTGTTTGCCTCCGTTTTCTCATCTATACAATGAGCTGGAGAAGGAAATGGCCAACTACTCCAATGTCTTTGCTAAGAGAATCCCAGATGGGGTCATGAAAATCAGAAAGGACTGAAGAATGACTTTTAAAATGTGCCTTTAGAAACATTCTACCACATCCTTATTTATTCTCTTTCCCACCAGAAGTTAGGTAACTACACAATTATAATTCAGCTTCTAAAAATTATTATTCAAGGCAATGTTCTTGATGCCAAGTATTTAAAGAAAAAAAGATGATAGAATCCAACCCTACTCTCAAGGACCTTTCAGTCAAATAGGGTTGGAATGATTAACTGCACTACAAAGTGAATTCTCCCTGTCTCAGAGGGAAATGAAAGCTTAATCATGCATCTAGTTATAAACACACAAAGATTTTCTTTTTCAAACAATCTGCTAATTCACAAGTACTGCACTTGACATTCATTTAACAGATGTTTACTACAGTTCTAAAGGGCATTAATCTCCTAAAAAACAACATCAACAACATCAGCAACAACTCCAGCAAGACTAAGTAATCAGTCTTCATAATTTAGGTATGTAGTTACTACAAAAATGACTGTTGAAGCATTTGTTGGTGAAGAGGTGTTTTTAGGCCATTTTGTTTTGATTCTAGAGACTTTGGTCAAGGCACTATTCAGTGAAATAGCTATGCTCATCCAGAACTTTTCTGTAAAATGAATCATAGGTTTTTGTTTGTTTGTTTGTTTTTTGTTTTTTGTTTTTTACTTTCAGCATAAAATATATTGGGTCAGACCCATCAAATTTCTAACCTGGCATCCTATCCTTCAAGCTAAAAGGAATCTAATGAGGAAAAGCTATGTCTGTGTCTGCTTTGACACTGAGCTTAAAATTTTGGAATTTATATAAAGCGTTGTAGTGGTCTTGGTAACACTATGAAGAAGTGGAACTTCTTTTCTGAATCAGTATGTGTATGTATCTGTATGTGTGTTTATTCTTGACCCCATCCCCTCCTATCTCCTCAGTCAGATTGCTCTCCACAACCAATCTTTCCCTTTCTAGTGATTTCTTGCACTACTTCCCAGGTATCCCCATATCCTTAAATCCTTACTTGACCTTATTATCCCATCAAGATAATTTCCTGTTCTAAACACAGTAAACTCTCCTCATCATTCCTTTCTCCTCATTTCTTAGTTCTTAACAATCTGGTGTCTAACCTTAACTTTAGGTGAAACTATTCTTTCCAAAGTTACCATGAATTATTAATTGACAAATTCTCTCCCTTTCCCTTTACTCTCTTCCTCTTCCCTCCTCCCTCATTCCTTCTCTCTTGTTCTTTCTTTGTCCTGTCTCCCTCTTTCTCTCCTTCTTTCCCTCTCTCCCTTCCTCCTTTCTCTCCCTCCTTACCCCCTTCTCTCTCTCTCTCTCTCTCTCTCTCTCTCTCTCTCTCTCTCTCTCTCTCTCTCTCTCTCTCTCTCTCTCTCTCTCTCTCTCTCTCTCTCTCTCTCTCTCTCTCTCTCTCTCTCTCTCTGTCTCTCTGTTCTCTGTGTCTTTCTTTCCATCTTTCCATCCTCTCCCCTTCCCCCCTCACACACAAACATATCCTTTGTGAGTGCTCTGATGCAGCATTTAAGAGATGTCTGCAGACTTTTAATTTTTGTGATTTTTTTTCTCTTGGTTCTGTTACCCATTATGATGTTTTTCAGTATCCACTGTGGTTGTTCCTCAAATTCTGAGCTAGCCCCTATTTTATTATCTGTGTTCTCTCAGTGACCCCCTCAACTACGTGGCTTTAGTTATTTCTCTGTGGATTTTTCCTAGACTCATAAAATAATAATAATTTTAGCATTTACAATAAATTTTAAAGTTTACAGAGCATTTTATATAAATTATAATCTCCTTTGATTGTTGTAACAATTTTCACACCTTATTATCTCTGTTTTACTGAACGAGGTTCAGAGGTTAAATTACTTGTTCAGGGTGAGACAGCTAATAACATGAGGTAAAATTTCAAGTTGTCTTCCTGATTCTAAGCCCAGCCCTTTCATATAAACAGTTTTAGTGTCTCTCCTGAACTTGTCAGTTCAGCATCACCAACTGCTTGCTGGGCATTACAGATTGGATAGCCCAGAGATATCTCAACTCAACATATCCATCATATAACTCCTTATCTTTTCCCTAAACCATTCCTCTTACAAACTCCATTCTAGGGACCTCACAGGGCTTCTAATCTCCACAGTTTATAACCTCAGAATTGTCTTCAAAATTTTGCTTTTCTTTACCTCATTTATCTAATCAGTTACCTTTTCTTGCTGATTTTAATTCCATGTTAGACAACTAAGTGTTGGTAGTGGAGTCTTGGAGGCAGGGAAAACTGAGTTCAGATTCATCATTAGTTATTTCCTATCTGTGTGACTCTGTGTAAGTCACTTGCTAGTGGCTAAGGTCCAAATTTATCATCCCCTAATCTATTCCCTCAGTCCTCTTCTCTTTGCTCACAAGACCACAATCCTAATTCTAGCCCTTATCACATTTTATCTGAAATACTGCAGTAGCCTTTTAACTTGTTTCCTTCTATCATCTTTTCCACTTTAGCACATCTTTCACAGAGCTACTCAAGTTATTTTATGAAAATACAGATCTAACCATTTCATTCCTTTACTCAATAAACTCTAGTCCCTCCCTATTACCTTTAAGATAAAGTAAAAATTCTTGTTTGGCATTAATATGACTTTTAAAGCCTGATTCCTTTTGACCCTTCTAGCCTTGTTATTTATTGCTATGAATGTGCATAACCTTGATAACTAGCCTCCTTACCCTGCCAGTCTTACTATAAATTATTTTTCCCTACTTTACAGAAACTTAACTAGTTTTATTCTTGTTTTCCCATTCCCCTCCATCTCTCCATTCTATGCCTTTGTACATAGATTTTCCCTATTCCTAGAATGTATTTCCTCTTCATGTCTCTTAAAAATCCTTGTTTCCTTCAAAGCTCAATTCAAGCCCTACCTTCTCTGTGAGTCCTTCCCTGATCTCCCAAGCTCCCTCCTCCCCTCCAAAAATTACCTTGTATTTTGTATTTATTTGGATGTCTGTATGTATGTATGTGTGTGTACAATGTGCATATGTATACATAGCATATATATGTATGCATGTGCCTTCTTGAACTGAAAATAACCTTTATGAAATTAAAATGATTACATCTCAGTCTTCCATATCCCAGTAACCAGAACAAGCTCTGATACAGAGTAAGTACTTCCAAAATAATTATCGATTAACTGATTTGATTACTTATTCACCACTGAACTTTTCAAAATATTTCTTAAGCCTTCTTGTAATTCCAGCCTATACAATCTTTTTGTAAAGTTTCATGCCTGCTGAATTCAACAAGACTTCTCTTCCTTTGTTCCAAGCCTTCTACAAATTTTGAATGCTGTGGATAAGTTCACTTACCTTGCAGTGTACTTTCCAGGAATGTTCACGTAGATAATGAGGTTGGTGCATGCTTTGACAGAGATAGCTCAAGTTTTGGGAAGCTCTGAAAATAGGTGTGGGAAAGAAGAGATATTAGGCTGCCTATCAAACTGAAGGGATACAGAGAGGTTGTGCTGACCTCATTGTTGTAAGCCTGTGAAACCTGACAATATGCCCATACCAGGCCAGAAAATTGAACCATTTTTATTTGAATTGTCTTAGGAAGATTTTGAAGATCACCTGTCAAGATAAGGTGCCAGATACCGAGGTCCTCTCTAGAGCTGAACTGCCAGGAATTCAAACTCTCCTGCAAAGAGCCATTCCAGTGGGTTGGCCCTGCTGTTTGAGTGTCAAATGTTTGTTTATGTAAAAAACTACTTTGCAGAGAAATCAACTAAGCAAGTACACAGACTGAGATTAGAAGAAGTATACAGCCTCTCTCAAGGCCTCTCTGAAGAACTTTGGAACTGATTGGGAGACATGGGAGATGCTGGTAAAGACCGCCTAACATGGTATGGCCACATCAAGGTACAACGCTCTGTGAACAAAGCAGAATCTCAGTAACACAAAGAAAATACGACTTGCATGAACCTAGGAACACCATCTCCATCCCAAATGTTCAAAAGGGATTATTTGTAATAGAGCCTTTCAGACTATATTGGATTGATGAGCTACAATGGAAAACACTATACATTGACCCCAACAGTGTGATTTTATTGGTCCTTTTTGACTTTGAAGGACAGACAACAACGGTTGCCTAAAGCTTTCTGCTCATCCCCTTCCCTTTCCCTCATTTTAAATACTCCTAGATTTGGTGAATAAGTCAGTGGTTTGCACCATAAGATTTTTTAGAATTGTATTGAAAAGTTCCTTCAGCTGTTTGTATTTCTGGAGCATTGTTATCCCTTGTGGGTGATTTGATTTGTGGTCCTTGGTGTCCACTAGGTAACAAAAGGCTTCTAATAGCCATAATGTTCAGAAGCAAACTGCAGAGTTCCTGCTACTGGCAGCTTTCCAAATACTGTCAACTATAATGGTCCTCAGGCTGGAGCCAGGAAGAGGGAATCTTTTCTTCTCAGCACAGAGGAGGAGAAAATGTGAAGGGGTTAATTGCTAGAGTAAATATTGTGGTAAGTTTAAAGGGTAATGATGCTCAACAATTGATGTTGTCACCTACAATTGAGCCTTGGGGCAAAAATCTTAACTGAGAGCAGAGAAAGGAACCGCATTATCAGGGACAATTTGTGATGGCCTTACTCAAATAACTCCCAAACAAGTTAATTAATATTATCTTTCAACAGGAAGTAGTTCATTTATTTAATAAAATATAATGGCTAGTGGATCAAATGACACTCATTAATCAAACTAAATGCCAGCATTCATATCCCCTTTGTCAGGCAAGGAACAAGTAACTTCAATTTCTAAACAACAGTCCTAAATAAGTAAGAGGTGACAAATTAGGAGGGAAAAAAATAAATTGTTGGAATGATTACTCCAAGAATATGTCTAAAATGATTGTTAAATTAAAAGAGTCATTTTCCAGGCATTATTATTAACATAAAACTGTATTGTTAGAAGTTTTACCAGTTTTCTTAGGCCCCTAAAAGAACATTACCAAATGGGAAAAGCATTAGGCTAGAAGTCAGAAAATCTGGGTTCAGGTCTTGGCCCTTGCTAGCTGTATAACTTTAGGTAAATCATTTAGTCTCTCTAAGTCTCAAGTTCCTCAAAAGTAAAATGAGAATAATTATATTTCTCAGAGTGATTGTGAAGATCAAAGAAGATAATGTATGTAAAAGAGCTTTGTATCTACTGTCATAAATGTGAGTTATTATGATGATCATAATTAGAAGCATTTCTAATGGTGTAGGTGTTGTAGTTTCCTTTTTAAAAAGATAAAGTCAATTTAACCTTAGAACTGGCAAGAGGTCTATTCTTGAAACTTGTGGCTGGTATTTTAAGAGTATAGTCTGTACTTCTAACCTTACAGGTCCTCATAATGTCATTGCTGGAAGGCATTTTAGGCATTGTGTGGTCAAATTCATTTTACAGATACAAAAACAAGGATCCAAAGAGCCTGAAAATACTTGCCTAAACTAATGAATTTTTTGGTTCAATCATTTCAGTTGTGACTGACTTTAAATGGCCTCATTTGATATTTTCGTTAAAAAAAAATATTGGAGCAGTTTGCCATTTCCTTCTATAGTTCATTTTACAAATGAAGAAACTAGGTAAACGGAGTTAAATGACTCGCCCCGGATCACACAGCTAGTAAGTGTCTGACCTATGTTTTGAATTCAGGAAAATGAGTCTTCCTGACTCCAGGCTCAATTCTCTATCACCTGTACCTCCTTGCTCCATAGTCTAATAAATTCCACCTAATATTGGAATCTGGGACTCCTGACTCCAAGTTTAATTTTTGGGGAATGCATGCATTACTGACAAAACAAGAGATTAAAGGTTCCCGTCCAGTCTATTCTTGTGGTACTTGTCTCATTTTAGCCCATTAAATAAATTCTTCAAACTAGACATGATTGGGAAAGATGTGAAGTCTGACCTTGGTTTCCCTATTCTGGACCCCTTTGATAACTATTACTTTTCCTTTCTATTGAAAGCTTTCTCTTCTTCCCTTCCAACTGTCCAGGAAGGATTCAGACAACATTTACCCTGACTCAGCAGATAATACCTTTAAGTATGACACATTCCCATTTTTGGAAGACAATAAAAGAAATAAAGCTCTAATTACCCAATGTTGGCTATTACTGTGTGGGGAGATGGGGAGAACTGGAGCTTTCTTGGAATTGGTGAAATTCATGGAATCAGACTATATAGGCCGTTGCTATTCTATTCCTGCAGAAAGCCAACCAAATATTCTGTTGACATTTATCTATACAAGCTAAAAGGAGCTATCGTAATTATGAACTTAATCCTTTGTGATTAGATTATTCTGGACCTCAGTATTCAACACTTTTCATTTGATGCTGTTTTTGTACCAGATCAGTAATTCAAACATGCAAAAAGTTCCACATGAACTTGAGAGTTTTGCCAAGGTTGCAAATGGACCCAATCTCCATGTGGACTCTGAATCATCTAGAGGCTCACGCCCCTAGAACTTTTCTTTTGCTTTTATTTCTTTTGCAAGAATATTTTAGGATAGGCTTCAGGACCTTTGGGCTGCACTGCCAGGATGAAGATTGAGTCTAGAGTTCCAGAGACCATTTTTACAATGTTTTGAACCCTTTAAGAGCAAAGTAGATCTCGAGTCTTTGATCTGGTGCTTTGATAATTTGTATAGAATGGACTAGAGAAGTGGTTTGTGTGTAGCTGCCATGGAGCCAGTACTAAGGAGATGCTTAAAAGACTAACAAGGAAATGTTCATTTGTTTAAAGTTTCCACTGGAATGTGAGAATGTGACCACTATTTTCAGGATAATTGCTAATGTATAACCCTGGCTTGATTCTACAGAGATTCAAAGTCTTTTGCAGAGATGTGGGCAAAAATGATGAGAGTTAAAGTAAATGTGATATTGTGTGACAATGATAATGATTGCCAGAGTCGATAAATAATGACAATATATGTGAAGGAAGAGAAGATTGGATGGGTGCAACTTAATTAACATCATTTTATCACCTACTTCTCTACAAGGCTCTGAATATGAAAAACAATATATATATATATATATATATATATATATATATATATATATGAAAACAAGTTTATGTTCTGAAATTTGTATATATGTGTTGGTGTTAAAAAGGGTGATAAGGAGAGGTGGGCCTTCAAAAAATTACAATCAAGTGAAAAAATGTAAAACAGACTTGAGAGGTGAAATGTTGAGTTTACTAATAGCTATTTGACTGGAAAATGTTGTTTAAGAATCTGGTTAATAAGCATTTATTAACTGATTACCATATGGCAAGTACTGTGCTACGCATTGGGAGTACAAAGAGAACCTAGTCCCTTCTTTCTACCCTTCCCCCCCTACACAAACCATGGTGATCACTTAAAATAAGTCAGAGAAGAGAGGAGCTAGATTGTGGATGCCTTTAGAAAGAAACTAAGAATTTTATATTTTTGGATGAATGGCATTATGAAGCAAGTGAAGGCTTTTGAGCAAGGGAGAAACATGGATAATTGCATATATTAGTAAAATTATTTTAACAGCTCAGAAGACAGTGTATTGGAGAGAAGAGATATTGAAAGTAGGGAGAACAACTAAGAAGCTGTTGATAAATAGTTCTCTGAGAGGGGATGGAAGGATGAAACAGCATTTATTAAGGCACATTATATATGAAACACTTTCCAGACTTAAACAACATGTGTGTGCTTTTGCCAAACCCCATTTAAACTCTCTCTCTCTCTTTTTTTCTTTCATCTGTTTTATTTTTAATTTATGGAATAAAACAAACATTTTCTAACAGTATAATTTTTTTAAAAAAAAAGATAATTACACATGAAACTGAACTGCAAATCTATTATGTACAACTTGCTATTCCTTTTAAATATAAAATAAAGTTGTCATGTAAATTTTCCACTACACCCTCCTCTTCCTTGCCCTAAAGACGGCTACAATTAGGGACAAATAAGTATGTATATGTAATTTTTTTCTATAAATATTTCTATTTGTTAATTCTTTTTTTTTTTTGATGCAGATAGTATATTCCTTCGTAAGTCCTTTACAGTTAATTTGAATGTGATTTATTTGATTATATGACTTATCTGCTCAGTCCCTTTAAAAACAATTTTGCTGTTACTGTATATAATGTTCTCCTGGTTCAGCTTATTTCACTCTTTAGTGAAATATTTAGTGAAATAAATTTAGTGCATGTCATTTTATATTTTTTTCTAAGATCATTGAGCTCATCATTTCTTAGAGTACAATAGTATTCCATCACAATTATATGCCACAACTTGTTCAACTATTCACCAATTGATGGGCAACCCTGCAATTTCCAGTTTTTTATCAACACAATGAGAGCTGCTATAAACGTTTTGGAATAGATAGGTTCTTTTCTTTTTTCAGTAATTGTCTTTGGAAATGGACCTAGTAATGCTATTGCTGGGCCAAAGGATATAGGCAATTCAATAACTTTGGGCCTAATTCCAGATTATACTCGAAAATGGTTGGATCTTTTCAAAGTCCCTCACTATTATAATACTACTGTTTATCTCCAACTGTAATTTATTTAACTTGTTTTTTTTCTTTTATTTTAAATAATAACTTTTTATTTTCAAAATATATGAAAAGATAGTTTTCAACATTCACCCTTGCAAAATGTTGTATTCCAATGTTTTCTTCCTACCCTCTCCCTTAGATGGCAAGTAATCCAATATATATTAAATGTGTAATTCTTCTATACATATTTCTACACTTATCATGCTGTACACGTAAAATCGAAAAGGAGAAAAAAAGAGAAAAAACAAAAAAGCAAACAGCAAAAAAAGGTGAAAATACTATGTTGTGATTCATATTCAGTTCCCACATTCTTCTTTCAGGGTACAGATGGCTCTTTCCACTACAAATCTATTGGAATTGGCCTGTATCACCTCACTTTTGAAAAGAGCTATGTCCATCAGAATTCATCATGATATAATCTTCTTGTTGCCATGTTTAATGTTTTCTTGGTTCTACTCACTTCACTTATCATCAGTTAATATAAGTCTCTCCAGGCCTCTCTAAAATCATCCTGCTGATCATTTTTTATAGAACAATAATATCCCATAACATTCTTATACTATAACTTATTCAACCATTTCCCAACTGATGAGCATCCACTCAATTTCCAATTTGCTACTACAAAAAAGGGCTACCACAAACATTTTTGCACACGTAGATTGTTATCCCTTTTTTATGATCTCTTTGGGATACAAGCTCAGTAGAGGTACTGCTGGATCAGTGGGTATGGACAGTTTGACAGCCCTTTGAGTATAGTTCCAAATTTCTCTCCAGAATGCTTGAGCCAGTTCATAACTCCACCAACAATGTATCAACCATTCTCTCCCCTTGATGGCAAGTAATTCAATATATATATTAAACATGTGCAATTCTTCTATACATATTTTCACAATTATTTTACTGCACAAGAAATATCAGATCAAAAAAGAAAAAAATGAGAAAGAAAACAAAATGTAAGGAAACAACAACAAAAGAATGAAAATACTATGTTGTGATCCACACTCAGTCCCCACAGTTTTCTCTCTGGGTACAATTGGCTCTCTTCATCATAAGATTATAGAAAATGACCTGAATCATCTCATTGTTGAGAAGAGTCATATTCATCAGAATTGACCATTATATAATATTCTTGTTGCCATATACAATGCATAGATAAATTTTCACTTTTCACTCTTGCAAAATCTTGTGTTCCAAATTTTTTTCTCCTTCCTTCCTAGATGTGAAGTAATCCCAATATATGTTAAACGTGTGCAGTATTTCTATATATTTTTTCACATTTTTCATGCTGCAAAAGAAAAATTCAGATCAAAAAAATGTTAAAAAAAACACAAGCAAACATCAAAAAAAGATGAAAATAGATCCACAGTCCTCTCTCTAGATGCAGATAGCTCTCTCCATCACAAGACCATTGGAAATGGTCTGATTTATCTCACGCTGAAAAGAACCACATCCATTAGAAATATCATTGTATAATTTTGTTGTTGCTTTGTACAATATTTTCTTGGTTCTATTCACTTCATTTAACATCATTTCATGTAAGTCTCTCCAGGCCTCTCTAAAATCATCCTGCTAATCATTTCTTATAGAACAATAATATTCCATAACATTCATATACCATAATTTATTCACCATTCCCCATCTGATGGGCATCCACTCAATTTCCAGTTCCTTGCCACAATAAAAAGGGCTGACACAAATATTTGTGCACATGATCCTTTTCCATTTTTTATGATCTCTTTTGGATACAGGTTCAATAGAGATACTGCTGGATCAAAGAATATGTATAGTTGATAGTCTTTTGGGTATAGTTCCATATTGTTCTCCAGAATGGTTGGATCAGTTTACAACTCTACCAACAATGTATTTGTGTCCCAATTTCCCTACATCTCCTCTAATATGCATCATTATCTTTTCCTATCATTTTAATGATTTATATTCTATAAATTTGAGTCAAATCTCTATATTTTAGAAATGAGGTTTTTATCAGAACCCGTGGATGGAAATTTCCCCCCAATTTTCTGCTTCCCTTCCAATCTTGTATGCATTGATTTTGTTTATACAAAAGCTTTTAAATTTAATATATCAAAATTATCCATTCTGCATTATATAACATTCTCTTGTTCTTCTTTGGGTATAAATTCCTTTCTTCTCCACAAGTCTGAGAGTCAGACTATCCTTTGTTCTTAATTTACTTATAGTATCACTCTTTATGTCTAAATCATGAACCCATTTCTATCTTATCTTGATAAAGGATGTTACATGTTGGTCAATTCCTAGTTTCTGCCATACTATATTCCAATTTTTCCATCAATTTTTGTCAAATAGTGAGTTTTTATTCCAGAAACTGGGGCCTTTGGGCTTCTCAAACAGTAGATTACTATAGATATTGACTTATGAACCTAACCTATTCCACTGATAATTACTCTATATCAAGTACAAATGGTTTTGATGACCACTGCTTTATAATATACTTGTAGGCCTGGTACAGCTAGGCTGCCTTCATTTGCATTTTTCCATTAATTCCCTTGAAATTCTTGAACTTTTGTTCTTCCAGATAAACTTTGTTGTTATTTTTTGTAGCTCTGTAAATTAATTTCTTAGCAGTTTGATTAGTATGGTAATGAATAAGTAGATTAATTAAGACAGAATTGTCATTTTTTTATTATATTAGCTTCACCTACCCATGAGCACTTGATATGCTTCAAATTGTTTATATCTGACTTTATTTGTATTGAAAGTGTTTTGTAGTTGTGTTCATATAGTTCCTGGCTTTGTCTTGGCAGGTAGACTCCCAAATATTTTATATTATCTACAATTATTTCAAATGAAATTTCTCTTTGTATCTCTTGCTGCTGGATTTTGTTGGTAACATGTAGAAATGCTGATGATTTATGTGGATTTATTTTGTATCTTATAACCTTGCTAAAGTTGTTGTTTCTAGTAGTGTTTTAGTTAATTCTCTAGGATTCTTTAAGTATAGCGGTATATCATTTGTAAAGGGTAATAATTTTGTTTCCTCATTACCCACTATAGTTCCTTTAATTTCTTTTTCATCTCTTATTGTTAAAGGTAACATTAATAATACAATACCAAATAGTAATAGTGGGCACCCTTGTTTCACCTCTGATCTTATTGGGAATGGTTCTAGTTTACTTCTTTTACATATGATGTTTCCTCATTGTTTTAGATGGATGCTAGTGATTATTTTAAGGAAAACTCCATTTATTCCTATGCTTTCTAGTGTTTTTTTTTTTTTTAATAAGAATAGGTGTTGCATTTTTGTCTCATGCTTTTTCTGCATCTACTGAGATAATTATATGATTCTGTTAGTTTGGTTACTGATATAGTCAATTGCGTTAATAGTATTCTAATATTGAACCAGCCATGAACCAGTCGTGGTATATTATCCTGGTGATAATTTGCTGTAATCTCTTGGATAATATTTTATATAAGATTTTTGCATCTTGATGAACATTTTAACTTTTAAAAACATAGTTGCTTTTTTTCCCTTCTCTTTTTCACCTTTTTTTGATTCTCTTAAATTCTGTTTTGTAGATCATATTTTCTGTTCAGCTAAAAAGTAAATGAAAATCCCCTATTTCGTTGAATGTCCATCTTTTTTCCTGAAAGATAATGATTAATATTGCTGTTTAGTTAATTCTTGGCTGTAGTCCACACTCCTTTGCCCTCCAGAGGTAATCCTTTAAAGAGGAAGCTACTCAGTCCTAGATGATCATGATTGTGGCTCCCATATTTGAATTGTTTCTTTCTGGCTGCTTGTAGTATTTTCTCCTTGATCTGATAATGCTGTAATTCAGCTCCAATATTCCTTGGAATTTTCGTTTTTCTTTTCAGGAGGTAATTGGTGTATTCATTCAATTGTTATTTTACTGTGTAATGTTTTTAGGATATCAGGGCAGTTTTCATTGAGGATTCCTTGCATGATGTTGACTCTTTTTTTCCGTGGTTTTCAAGTAGTCCAATAATTTTTTGGTTGTTTTTTTAATAGCTTTTTATTGACAGCACATATGCATGGGTAATTTTTTCAACATTGTCCCTTATACTCACTTCTGTCCAACTTCTTTTTCCCTCCTTCCACCCCCTCCCCTAGATGGCAGACATGTTAAACATTTTAAACATGTTAAAGTATATCTTGGTTATAATATATGTGTGCAGATCCATACAGTTCTCTTGTTGTTTAAGAAAAATCAGATTCAGAAGAAAAAAATAACCTGGAAAGAAAAACAAAAATGCAAGTCCACATTCATTTCCCAGTTTTCCTTCTCTGGTTGTAGCTGATTCTGTCCATCTTTGATCAATTGGAACTAAATTGAATTTTCTCTTTGTCAAAGATATCCACTTCCATCAGAATTGATCATCATATAGTATTGTTGTTGAAGTGTATAATGATCTCCTGGTCCTGCTCATTTCACTCAGCATCAGTTCATGTAAGTCTCTCCAAACCTCTCTGTATTCCTCCTGTTGGTCATTTCTTACAGAACAATAATATTCTATAACATTCATATACCACAATTTACCCAACCATTCTCCAATTGATGGGCATCCATTCATCTTCCAGTTTCTAGCCACTACAAAAAGGGCTGCCACAAACATTCTTGCACATTCAGGTCCCTTTCCCTTCTTTAGTATTTCTTTGGGATATAAGCCCAAGAGAAACACTGCTGGATCAAAGGGTATGCACAGTTTGATTACTTTTTGAGTATAATTCCAAATTGCTCTCCAGAATGGTTGGATCTGTTCACAGTTCCACCAACAATGCATCAATGTCCCAGTTTTTCTACATCCTCTCCAAAATTTGTCATTATCTTTTACTGTCATCTTAGCCAATGACAGGTGTGTAGTGGTATCTCAGAGTTGTCTTAATTTGCATTTCTTTGATCAATAGTGATTTGTAGTCCAATAATTCTTAGATTGTCTCTCCTGGATCTATTTTCCAGATAAGTTGTTTTTCTTTTTTCTTTCTTTTTTTAATTAAATTTGTTGTTTGTTTTTTGTTTTTTCCCCCAAAATATATCCATAGATAACTCTGCAACATTGGCCCTTGCAAAGCCTTGTGTTCTAGTCCCCCCCCTTTCTCCCACCTCCCTCCCCTAGATAGCAAGTAGCCCAATATGTGTTAAATATGGTAGAAATATGTTAAATCCGCCATAATGCATACATATTTATACATTTATCTTGCTGTACAAGAAAAATCAAAGATAACAGACCTCTAGTGAGAAAAAGGTTGTAGAGGGAAAAGTTGGCCCAGGATTTTGCTTTACAAAAATGAAAGGAGCACAGTGAGGAAGACTGCTGGAACTCTGTTTTCCCAGAAATCAGCCGGAGTCAGGATCACTAAATGTCTTTATTCTTGATCTTTTAAGGTCAAAGTCAGGGGATTAAATCAAGCAATCTCACACACACCTTCCTCCCTCAAACGCCAGGAGAAACTGACTCAGTGTGCGAGTCTCAGTTTCCTCCTCCTCCTCCTCCCACACACGTCACTTCCCCCTCTTTGTCCCACCAATCAAGTCAGCACAGAATAGCTGGGGAGGGTCAACCTTCAAACAAGTTAATAAGGAACCTTCCAATTGACAATTAGTCTCACAGTGCTTCATTATCCAAGTGCATTTGCTCAGTTCTAGCCCTTTACAGAAGACAAAGCATTGAATTTAAAATTGGAAGACCTGAGTTCAAATCCCAGACCTGCTAAATACTGCCTAAGTGAATATGGACAAGTTTCTAATTCTTTGTACCTCATATTTCTCATCTGTAAAAGGAAGAGAAGAATATGGAGGAGGGAGAGAGAAGAAGGTGCCATGGGTGTGGTGGGACAGACTTCTGTTCTGCCTTTCCCTTCCTCCACTACACTTGGTGTCTTTCCCAACTCCACCATGCTTCCTGACCCCACTCCTAACAACTAATTCTTTTTAAGGTGCCAAGTCCCCTTAGGATTTATTCTGCTAGTTAAGGACATGGCCCAACTTCATGAGGTATCTACTTTCCCCTGGCAAATGGCAAGTTCTACTAGGAACTTTCCCCTTTCCATAATAAATCTCCCTTTTGCCAAAGATAATGGCTAATGTGAATTCCTCACATGACCAAACCCCAACTTTGGCACCTTTCATCATCTGGTGTCTACCTAATCCACATAATACCTAACAGTTTTAGGTTTCAATATTACTACAATAACCCCAAATAATTTAATTAGCAATTTCACAATTTTTATAAGTGATACCCAAATTGACTTCTCAGAGGCATTTTCAGATACAAAAAGGAAACATTTATTTAGTCCTTGCAAGGAGAGGCCCAAGCACTCCAGCTGAGCAGACCCAGAGCCTTTCAGCTCCCATCTCCCAGCATTGTGCCTGGCCTAGGGAGCCAGAAATAGTGAATTAGATGGACTGAAAAGGAAGTAACCATTGTTGACCAATGGTCAGCAATGTTGTCTGCTTCCTGTGTGTCATGTGACTTCCTGTCACTTCCTGATGCTTAGACCTAGGGTCTGACCTTCCTGCCCCACAGACCTCTGGGAATCATGTGATAAGCCTCCAATTCTAGGGTCTGACTTCATAGACTTTTTAAGAAATCTTCACCTGGTCCCATTCATATATATGCAATTATATGTAGACTCCATGTTGTGAAAGAACAAACAGACCAAAAGAAAAAAAACAAACAAACAAAAAATCACTAAAAAAGTGAAGACATTATAACAAATTGAATTAAACTGATATGATCCTTACTTTATAGTTATAAGATAAAATACAGAGAAGGAGAGAGATACATATAATAGAGAAAAAAAGAGACCAGGTGAAGAGCTTTCATGGAAAGTGAAGAATTGATTCTTGATGTGGAGGGCCATGAGAAATCACTCTACAGATCCTAAGGTCAGTCATGAATATGTCTTTTCCCTGAAGACAGTGAGAAACACTACTAAATGAGTATCAGTATCAATCTCATAGACCATTTCTCAGTCAATTCCATGACATTTACTGTTTACAAAACAGTGCATTCAATTAGATGGACCTGGAGTTTCCTTAAAAATTAGTTTCTGAAATGATCCTGGTGAAAGGATCTAATGGACAAGGTCATTATTATTGTAGCATGATAATGAGTCACAATTTTTTCAAATTTAAGCTCTGCATGTTTCCTTTGTAAATTATTTATATTTTATACTGTGTGTAAACATTGCATAAAGTGAAATTAATGTTGCACATAGTCTACATTTTTTATTCATCATACTGTTTTTCTGTCTCTAACATCTATGATGACATTTTAATGTCTTGTGCTTTCTATTTGGGATGAGGCAAAATGCCTGTTTGAGTTTGTTGCTATGTTATTAAATCAAAACCATCTGGATAATATATTTTCACGATGCATCATTTCTTTTCAGTGTTGTTCCTGTGCAAACTACCATTACAAATTATGAAAATTAGTGATGTGATTTGAAGAAAATAGTTTTTCTTTGATCATGACGGACTCAGATCTTATCCACCAAGAGCAAAGTGATTTGTTTTCATGTTTACTTCCAGAATCCTCAAAAGAAATAAGTAGCATAGTTCATCTACATCTCACCTGAGAATACAAACAAAAAGGAAAACTTGATATCAGGACCATTATATTAGTTTGGCATCAGGATGATATGACGGATGTTTAGCATTCAAAGATGTAGCAACCAAAACCTAAGAGAGGAGATAACTGGCATTTTAAAATAAAAATAAGGTATTAATATATTAGTGAGCTAGTAGAACAGTTTTGCAAACCAGTCATTCCATCCTCTTTCAGAAAGTATGTTTAGAATATGAAAATTCATTCATTAAACAAGTAACAATATTGATACTAAATCACATATATGTAGCATTTTAAGATTCTCAGTGTGCTTTCCTAACTATAGTGCTATGAAGAATTTGAGTAGTAGTATCACCACACTGTAATGGAGAAACTGAGGCTCCAAGAGATTGTTCCCCATGCCACATATCCTTCTTCCAAGAGAAATATTGTGCTGCTTGTGATTTGTATAATTACTCCAAAAGAGGCAATATGACTATTGGCAATTTAATAGCAGTGTGGTAGGAAGAGCATTGTAGCTAGGTACCTGGAAATTTGAGTTATAGTCCTAGGTGTTTAGGCACCTAGATATGGCAATCCTGGGTAAGGTATATATGTTCTTTCTAAGTCTAATCTATCACATCTTTGAAAAGGGAAAAACTGGACTAGATGACATCTGAGTTTTTTTCCACATCCAATATTCTCATGATCTGGTGCTTCTAAATTCCATGTCTCCTCTCTGTCATTAGCCTGAGAATGCTGAGCCTTATAATTTCTAGCCAACAGAAAGTCTGAGTTCAATTCAGTTTTAATAAACTTTGTTGGCATGAGAATGTATAAAAATTCTGCCAACATCAACACATTAAACATGTATATGAATTTCACAAAGGAATTGGATTGAAGGATCTTTATTTCTCATTCTTGTCTGCTTCTGATTTGAGGATAGGCCTCTTGTTGAGTAGAGCAATTTAGACCATATTTAGATTTTTTTTGGTTTAGGGCTTTTTTTCCCCCCAAGATGATACAAGTTTTTCCTATTTTTTTTATCACTTTATTATTAGATTTTTATTCAAATCTTTTGTTTTCTTATTACTTAATTTTCAAATATATCCTTTTACCATCCTTCAGAGAAATATCTTTTGTATCAAAGAATAAGAGATGTCTATATGGGTGAGAGAGGAAGCAGTTCAGCTAACTAACTTGTATATCAATGAAGTATGAAAGAATATCTAATGTTCCGTATACAGAGTGCATCCCAAATCATCAATGGAAGTAGGTAGGTATATGCCTCCCCTCCTTTTGCGGTCCAAAGTTAACTTTTATCATTATTGAACATTAGTTTCAAATTTCTTGTTTTTATGTTCTTGTCATTATTCTTTCCATTTGCATCATTATAGCATCATTTTATTTGTCCTACTTTATGTATGCTTCTCTGAATTCTTCTTATTCACAATTTCTTATTGCATAAAATATTCCATCATGTTTGTATGCCACAGTTTGCTTAGCCCTCCCTTTATCAGTGAACATTTACTTTGCTTCCAGTGCTTTGATTCCAAAGCCTGAAAAGGGTATGGATCTTTTAGTCACTTTCTTAGCATAATTCCAAATTGCTTTCCAGAATGACTGGAATATTATATAGTTCTACCAAACAGTGTCTTTGCATAACCCTTCCAATACTGACTATTCCCATCTTTTGTCAATCTTTGCCAGTTTTCAGAGCGTGAGGTAAAGCTCCACATTTGTGACTTGTTCTGATTTGCATTTCCTGTGAGTTTGTGTGTGTGTGTACGTGTGTGTATGAACATGCGCTTAATTTGATGACAATCCAGTTATACCAAAGAGAACAAAGAATTAGAGTAAGCATGTGAAAAATCACAAGAAGTAAGAGATTAAAAGATAGTAAAATAGTTCTTTAGGACTTTATTCTTCTGTTAAGCAGACCTGAAGAAGCATGTTTATTTCTCTTCAATATTTTATTTCTTCCACAAAGTTTTAAAACTGATGACTCTTGGCACTATTTACTCCACAAAACTCTCATCATTCTTTATCTTTCTAATTCTCTCCCCTTTTCATCAACCTGATACTTCTATGTCTATTTTTTAAAAATGGCCTTAAATAATCTAAATATTTCTCTTTACCCAGTAACTTGCAGAATGTTTTGCTTGTCATTGAAGTTTTAAACATTTTTTTAAAATAATAAAACATGGAGTTTTAAACATTAAAATAATTAAAAACATAGTTTTAAACATTATTATATTTTATATAATAATATTATATATTATATAACAATATTATTATATTTAATTTAATTAAAAACATAGAGTTTTAAACATTTTTTTCCTGCAAATGACGTGTTTATTCTTTTTTGGTGCTTTATTTTCTGAATTCAAAAATTCTATGCAGATTTTTATGACATTTCTTGCATTGTGGTTTTAAGAGTTTTTTGTTTTTGATTTTTAGTGTGTGATATTCTTCTGGGAGGACTGATTTTTAAGTTGTCTCTATGCATTTGAAATCAATTAGGGATCATATATTCTTTTTAATTGATATTGTTTGGGGCTTCTTTTCTTCCAAATTGTTCTTTACTTCATTATGTTTAAATTCTCATCTGTTCTCTCTCTTATTCTTTGGAAGACTTAGCACCATAAATTCAATTTTTTTTCTATTCTTCTAATTATTTCTTTTATGTAGGTCATACATTTTGCCTTTTATTTTCTCCTAACTTCCCTCAAGATTGTGCTATGTCTTTTAAACTACCCTGGAAAATATTGCTGAGGTTTGCTCTCTTAGCGATCCCTATAGGATTCTAGGATTAATCAGATATTAATTCAATTCTTGCTGTTCTGAAATATTTCTTTATAGAAGTCTGCAATCTTTTGGATGTTTTGATATTTATCTTCTCTTCTGATTAGATTAATCCCTCTATTTTATCTGCTTGGGGGGTCTAGATTTTTTGACTGAATTGTCCTCTTGAAATTTTTGGTGATTTTGGTCTTTGTCCCTCCCTTCTATTTTCTTGGTATTCATTTTCTGATTCCTCCCCCTTTTAGTGAGCTAATTTTCTCTCTTTCTCTTCAGGCCCCAATAGATATTCCTTTATCTCAATGCATTTTACCATATCTTGCTTTTCATCTGTTATGATCCTTGGCCCAATTAACTTCAGTTTAAAATAGCTAGACCCAGTTTATTCTATTTCTTCTTCCTTCAAGGAAATTCAAGGAGTGTTCACTTTAAGATCTCTTTCAGGAGGTGGTCAGTGGATTCTTTCAAATGATATGAATAGTCAGTTTTCAGATGACATGTTCAAAGATGCCTATACTCATTTATGAAAAAAATGCTCTAAATCACTATTAAATACAAATTAGAATAACTCTCATATACTCTCACCTAATACATATTGAATTGGCTAATATGCTAAAAAGAAAAATGACAAATATTGAAGGGGATATGGAAAAATTGAGACACTAATTCATTGTTGATAGAGTTGTGAACTGATGCAACCATTCTGGAGAGCATTTTGGAACTATACCCAAAGGAGTATAAAATCATGCATACCTTTTGATCCAGAAATACAACAGATCTGTATCCCAAAGAGATAAAAAGGGAAAGGATCTATATGTTCACAAATATTTATAAGCAATTCTTTTGATGCTGGCAAAGAATTAGAAAGAATTAGAAATTGAGGAGAGGTCCATAAATTGAAGAATGATTAAATAAGGTGGAATGGAGTAAAATTGTACTATAAGAAATGATGAGCAGAATGCTCTAAGAAAAAACTTGGAAAAACTTATATGAATTGATTCAAAGTGAAATAAGCAGAACCAGATTATTGTATATAGTAACAGCAATATTGTATGATGATCAACTGTGAATAACTTAACTATTCTCAGCAATGCAGATCTAAGACAATTCTAAAGGACTTACAAAAAATGCTCTCTCTCTTCAGAGAAAGAATTAATGGAATCAAAGCACATTTTGTGTGTGTGGGGGTAACTTTCTTTTGGTCTGCAAAACATGAAAGTTTTTATAGCTTTTCATTTTTCTTAATACATACAAAGATAGTTTTCAACATTCATGTTTGCAAAACCTTGTGTTCCAAATTTTTCTCCCTTCCTTCCCTTGGCCTCTCCTATAGATAGCAAGCAATCCAATCAATACAGGTTAAATATGCACAATTCTTCTAAACAATGGAAATATGTATTTTATAACTACACATGTATAATGTATATCAAGTTACTTGTCTTTCCAATGAGGAAACTATAACTATGAGGGAAGGACAGAATTTGGAACTCAAAATTTAAAAAAAAAAAGTTAAAAATATTTTATAAGTAATTTGAGGAAAATAAAATATTTTAAAACATATTAAAATATTAACAATAAAGAACCCCTTCAAAATTATATTTTATTTTATTTTCAGATCTACATTTTCTCACTGTCACTTTTTCCTTCCAACTGAGAAAGGAGAAAAACAAAACAATTATGTTTCAAATCTGTACAGTCCAGTACAACAAAACAAATTACTGCAATGATCATATCCAAAAGGAAAAAGAAAGTCTCAATCTGTACTCTGAGTCTATTATCTTTTCATCAATATGTGAGTAGTATATGGGGTTCTTTGGTCATTTGGAATAGAATAATCTTATTCAGAATGGTGAAACATTTTTTTAAAGTGTTGTATTCCCACAATACTTTCTGAACTACAAAATTTATTATCATTAGATTATAACCTTAAAAAACAACAGCAAAATCCTTTTTGCTCAGCCATCAAAAGATTTTTAAAGAAAAAAATATGCAAGTTACAGAAAGAGCATACATTTCAACACTTGAACTTTTTTCTAGCTGTTTTAATGGCTCAAAGCTACTTGAGAACTAATAGAGGAAGGTATTACAGTAACTATTAATTTGCTTAAATTGTATTCGGTGGTTTGACTTTTAAAGAATTAAATTTAGACTATTCATATTTGAGAATTGATCAGTACATTAAATTTTGAATGACTTATTTGAGAATTGTGTTAAGTTCACAGTGACATCAGGGGACTGCAAGTCTTAATTAGAGGTTCTCTTTGATTGACTCCTGAATAAGTAGAAGTAAAAAGACTATTGAAGCTAAATACAATGTTTCCTTACAGGATGTAGAAATTTCCTCACACATTTGAGAGGACCTAATAGCTTTCTTTATCTAAAAGCACAAGAGAATTTTTGGGAACAATTCTATATTATAAAATAGATAATTAAGGACAGAAATTTGAGGTGCAAGTTTTTACACAATATTGTTAGAAACAAAATGTTAAATTAATGTTTCATAGGATATGCTCATTCAGTGTTATGAATTTAATTATGTCTACTTGAGGCTACCTAATTCCACAAAGGCCCTTAGCTCATCTAATTCTTACTGAAATTCTTTGTTAATCTTGTATATAAACGAAACAAATAGACATACCCCTACTCTTATGTACTGAGAGAATAGTTTTAAATTTGTAGAGAAACAAATTATCTTTACTGAGGAAGGAGGGTAATGTTTAATTTAAGATCAGAGACATAGAACATTAGAATAAGAAAGAACTATGCAGGATAATCTAATGGGGTCCCCAAATTTGACAGAAGAAATAGAGACCTGAAAAGGATGAAAGCTTTCAAAAGTTTCAGAGTGAATTTGTAGCTAAGCCAAGATTGATGGAGGGGAAGGAGGGAAGAAGGGAGACAGGGAGGAAAGAGAGGGCAAGAGAGAGGGAAAAAAGAAGGGGGTAAACAGGATCATACAACTAGTAAGTGACTTTCTGATTTGAAGTCTGATTTGAACTCAGCAATACAAGTCTTCCTGACTTCAGATTCTGGAACTCTATTCATTGTTCCAGCTAGCTCTCATAATCTCCAAATGACCAAACTCAATAGGACATATTTGATGTTGAATATTGTAAAATGTGCTCTTATTTATTGTATTCATTCATCTTCAAAGAAGAGGACCAAATTATATCTGCTTTCAATCCCTCAATTTGGTTGTCACTCTGGAAACTTTCCTGAATGCTGCTCTATAAACTTGGCTGTGACTTGAGTACAAATCTGTTCTTTTTCTTTGCTAGAATGTAATTAAGTTAAAATACTCTTAACTCTTCCCTCCACCCTACCCTCCCACAAAGTTATTTTTTTTCCCTCTACACAATATGTGAGCCTTTGTAAAACATGTTTTTGTAGAGGAAGAAGCTTACTGCATTGGTATTATTATTCTTTGTGTCCTTCCCTCCCCATCTTCATCCCTCTTTACCTTATGAAGGCATTTAAAGAATTTATTATATCTGGGCATCAGAAGGAAGTTCCCTTTCATAGATATTATCACAACTTCTTGCATCCTATTAGTGCCAAATTCTTCTATATAAACAGCATTTTAGAATCATATTCATGGAAAAGGTTCATTCCTCATAAAATTGAGCGGGTAGAAATAATTTTAAGAATACACTAGATTTATAATTCAGAAAAATTGCACTGAATGTTTTTCACCAATGGGAGGCTATACGCTTAATTGTTGTTGTTTTTTTTTTAAAAATTCCTTAAATATTCATCTAGAATGACACTATCTGTGGCTGGCCTAATACAACCTTGCAAATATTGTTAGACCTTCAGAAATTCTATATAGCCTGAAAATTTGTTAACTCTTTCCATACTTTCAAATCTCTTCTCTCACTTTCCTAGTTGTCCTTAATTTACCTGTTTCTCACCTTAGAGGGTCCCTCATTGTTTTGGGTCTTCTCATAATAGAATATCTTCCTGCTGTGCTAGCTATGGTCCTCCAATGAATAAGTGTGTTTGAGGATTATTTTATGGGGATTGGCCTAAACTGGCTGTGTTTCCTAGGACATTGGTGAATCAACTGCCCTCTCCAACTAAATCTGCCTTCATTATTTGTGGCAATTCAGTATTCCTGTATCATGCTAGGTACTCCTTCTCCCATTGGTAAGTCCCTCTATAGACATACATTCTGACGACAGGTCTATATTGTCATGGTTCATTCCCCTTCCCATTGTGTCCTGACCCATGCAAACTCTTCTTTTTCCAACTATCTTCCTTGTGTTGTCTTCTCATATTAGAATGTAAACTCCTTGAGGGCAGGGACTACCTTTTTCTTGCTTGTACTGGTATTCCTAGACTTTAGCACAGTTCCTGGTATATATAAAGTGCTTAATAAATGTTTGCTGTTGCCTGTGAATCTCCCCTTATAATCTCCATACAGAACACACTAGGCTTTCCTCCACTTTCTAATTAATCACAGTAAAGTTTCTGATAATTTTATTCCTCCCTGCCTGATTTGCATTTGAATCTTAATTTCATTTAAACACTAGACCTGTGGATTAATGCTCATTTTTATGACAGTCATTTCCCACTTGTTTTCTCCACAGAGCCAAAGTTTCTGATAGTTTTTCATTAGTCTGAATGGTTAAGTCCATTATCTGTGGCACTAGAAAATTGAACTATGGAGAACAGTGGCAATTCCTGAGGGTTGGATTCTGACTCAAAAAGGAGGATTTTTTTTTTACAGTCTGAGATGACGTAGAAAGGAATGGGCCACCTGGTGAATAGTGAGCTTTCCTATCAGGATTTAAACTAGAGCTAGTCAAAGAAGTCATACAGCAGGTTTTTACATGGGGGTAGAAAGTTAAATGACCTCTGAAATCTCTTTCCTATAATGAGATTCTGTGATTTTTTTCCATTGAAGAGAACAGCTAGTAGTGGATAGTAGGAGGTCAGTGCTGACATTGCTCTGAAGTCTAAATACATCCCTCTGGGAACTGAAGATTGACTCTTTAAAAATCCTTGATTCTGTGTTAGGCACACAGATCAATAATGTTTGTTTGTTAGACAATCAGTCGTGGAACACATACACATGGCAGGTGAATAACTTCACCTTGTGTTTTTCCCCCCATTAAAGTAATTGTTGCCACATTCCAAAATATGCCATTCTATTTTAAGAGAAGCAACTTGATGAAGGCAAAAACTACTTTATTAAATGATCCCTTGTTTCTTTGCCCAAAGAAGAGCTCTTCTTATCCTTAAATATATGGATTTTATTCTTCTTTTATGATCTTGTCACAATCTTGACTTCTGGCTGCTTGCATATATACTAAGCAATTGTTCAAACTGTAATGAATATGGAATGAGAGAGAAAATTTGTGAACTGTGGAATTTTCTGTAAGTACATGGGAAAATATGATAAGAATTGTTAAAACACCTTTAAGTGCTTGACTTTGTAATGATTTCTATTATAATTTCATTGGCACTCTAGAGAAGGTAATAATCTTGATTTCAGTTGTTTGGCGGGCAACAATTATTTAGGTGATCCATCCTGCTTATTAGAGGAAATGGCATGTAAATGTATTTGGTTGAAATATTTTAATGCCTTATTATTTATGTATATGTTCCCATGGCAACCACAAAATTATACTTTAGAAGGATAGTATGAAAGAGTAGCTTTACTTCTAAGTAGGACCCGAGAAATTGTAGGTCTTTTTGAAAACAGTGTAACAGCAAAGTTGAAAAGTTTTGCTTTGGCCTCCTCTTCCTTTGATGAATTCCATTTAAAATTGTGTACAGGTGTTTGAGTGTGAAAGGGACTACACTACATATTAAATTGTGTGTATATTCATATGTGCTTATTTATGGAGGAACATCTAGAAAGTATTCTGAGTGTATCTAGTTACTTTTCAGCTTATGATAGAATTTTACCTGAGAGGATAGAGAATGGGGAGAAGAGGATTGGTGTTTGTTTTAAATGCTATATATTTGAGGGATTTGCTTTTTTTTTTTTTTTTTTTTTTTAACCAGTCATAAATAATTGCATGAAAACTCCCCCCCCCCCATGGTTTCCATTTCTTTGTCAACAACCATTGGCAATTGATATAAAGAACATTGATTTCAAATTGTGTCTTATTTACATAAGGGAGTTAACTTGGTAAAATCAATAAACATAATTACTCCATGAAGTAAAGTAATGAAGCATTACAGTTAAATTAAATGAAGGGAAAAAGTTTTTTTTAAAAAGTAAGCAGATAAATTTCTTTTGAGGTAACAATAGTATTGTAAATAATATATTAAAATCCAGGACCACCTATAGACAATGTCCTAGGTAAATCATAATCTATCCTTATCCCCTTTTCTTTTTCATACAAGTGAAATATGATAAAAATTAGCTTGAAGAGAAAAGAAATGCTACAAAAGGCCTTGTGGCCTAAAGGCTATATCAGAAGTGGGGATATATGTGGAGTATGGTTGCCAGGCAGCCATGGCCAGTGTTACCTTTCAGATTTTACAATGATTGTAGGAATCTTAGGTGCATTATCTTTGTGCACCGCATCTTCTCTGATGCATCCTCCAAATTCAATCCCAGAATAGAATTTGGTTTTAAAATCCACCCCATTATGTGCTTCTTAAATCTTAGTATCTTGGTTTCTTTGGGAACACCCTTCATTTCCTTATGCCATAGCACAGTCCAAAACATTCCTCCTTGCTCTACTCCCTCTTCCTCATCAGTTTTCTACCTCAAAGGAGTTCCATCCACATAAGATTTTTTTCCAGAAGATCCTCAAAACAGTTTATGTACCAATACACTGGCAGGTGTTCAGTGAGCAACTTCAATATTTTCTAGCACTATATAAACTTTCTGGAGGATACAGAGGTAGTATCCTCAAAGAACTTATGAGGAGAAGACAACCTAGACATATCTATGTGACATAGTGGGTAGAGTGCTGAATCCGGAGTCAAGTAGAAATGAGTGCAAATCCATACTGAACAAATCGCTTAATCTCTATCTACTTTGATTTCTTCATCTGTAAAATAAGGCTAAAATGAGATAATATTTGTAAAAGCTTTTCAAATCTGACAGTTTTCTATAAATACCAGTTGTTGCTATTATTTTGTTATTATTATTATTATTATTATTATTTCATTTATTGCAACCTAATTTGGTGTTTGGATAAAATGCTTCTTTTATAGACGAGAAACTCAAAACTCAGAGAGATTATTTTGCTTTTCTAAGACTTTTATTTATAGTAGCCCAGTACCTAGAACCTATGTATCCTAACTTCTCCTTTAAGGATTTTTCTGCTAGCCATCCTTAGTTCCACTTATGCACGGATATTTATGATGACTCAATTTTTTAGCATTACTTATTAATTTGTGTTGGTATCTTAACATCTGTAAATCTGATAGGCTACCCCTTATACTGTTCTTAAATTTAAAAGCTTAAATAAAAGTGGTCAGTGGTCAACCTAACCCAGCATTCTATTTTCTGATAATGATTACTGTGAGATGGCTTAGAAATACAAATCAATGATATTTTGTAATGTGTTATATAATATTTTTATGTGCTTTAGTCATTATGAATTAAATTACCATCAGGCCACTATTTTTTAAGTTATTTTCATAAAAATAGGCTTCTATTCCTAATTGAACCTGATGATTAGTGTATGCCCAAAACCAAAAATGTCTGTTGTTTTACTCTGGATAATCTCAGATGTAATGCTTATTAGTGTCATATTAAAATATCACCTAAGAACTTAGTAGGTTTCTTATGTGTTGTATATAAGACATTATCTTTGTACACGTGTTTTATTTTGGAGAATAAATATGTATCAGAAGAGCCTTGTGTAAATTGGGTCTTAAGAAATTTAATCATATTTTAAGTACATTTTAAATCCATAAATTTTATTTAAAGTAATCATATTATGAATCCTTTTGTAAAGTGAAGAACTATCCCTCTCTCACATTTATCTTTTATTCAAATTCTTATTTTCACTTATCTGGTTTGCTTAAAGCAAACTGCAGTCTTACATTGATTTTCACTTTGTCCTGGGAATATTTTTTGCTACCTCTTTAGTGTCAGGAGAAATTGAGGAAAGCCTCCAACAGTTTGAGTAGAATTCCCATGGCAAACAAGAATGAGGACATGGTTGCATCTCACTTTTCCCTCCATACTATCTCACTTGGTGATCTTATTGGCTCTCATTGATTTAAAAATTATCTCTGTGCAAGGGATTATCACATATCTTTATCTAGTATTAGTCCCTTTCATCCATTCATCTCCAGGTGTTTTTAGACATCTGAAATTGGATGTCCTTTAGATATTTTAAAATCAGTATAACCAAAATTGAACTCATCTTTTCTTCAAAACCATCTCCAAGTCAGTCACCTAGTCTTAAAACCTAGAAGCCATCTTTAACTCCTCACTTTCATTCCTTGTATCTCATAATTTTGTCTTCAGAACATTGCTTTTATATTCCCCCTTTCTCCTCTAACACTACTGCCGTTCTAATGCTGGCACTTATCACCCTATACTTGGGCATTTCAATAGCTTTCTGGTTGGTCTGACCATATCAACCCATCCTCCATTCATCTGCCAAAGTGATCTTTTTTTTTTTTTTAAGTTTTTATTTTCAGTTCCAAATTCTCTCTCCTCCACTTTCCCCCCTACCCAGTGAGAATGTAAAACATATGATAGCCATCATACATTGAAATCACAAAAAAATCATATTTCTATATTGATGTTGTTGTTGTTCAGTAGTTTCATTTATGTCTGACTTTGTGATCCCATTTGAGATTTTCTTGGCAAAAATATTGGAGTGATTTTCCATTTCCTTCTTCAGTTCTTTTACATATGAGGAAACTGAGACAAACAGCGTTAAGTGACTTGCCCAAGGTCACACAACTGGTAAGTGGCTGAAGTCAGATTTTGAACTCAGGAAAATGAGTTTTCCTGACTCCAGGTTGAGCTCTCTATCTACTGCATCATATTAACTATATTAGCATATTTTCTTATTTTTCTTAGCTTTTTAAAAAAAATTCCACATTAGCTATATTTTCTTTAAAAAAATTCAGAAAAAATGCTTTTATTTACACACTGAGTCCATCAATTCTCTCTCTAGAAGATAGCATTTTATATTATTGGAGTTGTGATTGTTCAGTTATTAGGTATTTCATGGTTGATTATTTCTACATGGATTTTTATCCTGGTTCTGCTCACTTCACCCAAAGTGATCTTCATAAAACCAAGATCTAAGTTTGTTACTTCCTTATAAAATAAACTCCGATGAGTGTGTATTATTTGCAGAATTAAATATAAAAGCCTCTGTTTGATTTTAAAAGCCATTCACAACCTGCCATCTTCCTACTTCTCCTGTCTCTTCATTCTTTTACTCCCCTCCCCATATTCTGCAGTCTAGTGACACTGGCCTTTTGGCTATTTTTCACTCATGGAACGTCATCTCTCAACTCCCAAGCCTTTTCACTAAGCTGTGTCCTGTGCTCGGAATTCTTGGCCTCTTGAGCCTATTTCATGGTTTTCCTGATTTCTTTTGAGTGTGAACTCATTTCTCATCTTCTTCCAAAGGCCTTTCTCAATATCCTTTAAATGGCACTGTCTTCCCAAATAAGGCACCATCCCCTGTTACTTCTGTTCCTATATCTATATCTTGTACATTTGCATGTTGTGATCCCATTAAACTATGAACTCTTTGAGAACAGGAACTATTTTCTCTTTTTTAATTTATTTTTTCTGATTTTATATATATATATATATATACAGAGAGAGAGAGAGAGAGAGAGAGAGAGAGAGAGAGAGAGAGAGAGAGAGAGAGAGAGAGAGATTCATTTTTTAAATCACATTTCCTTATGTTGGAAGAGAAAAATCAAAACAAAAGGGAAAAATCAGGAGAAAAAAAAAACAGGAATTTTTTTTTTTAAGTGAACATAGTCTGTGTTAATTTACATTAATTGTCTATAGTTCTGATGAGAGATAGAAAAGGAGGAATCCCATTGGTCGGTGCAAAGATAGTAAGATAGTCCCATGAGTCACAGTGTCCCCTGGAAATGAATTTACAGGCCTGAAAACCTAGATTGATAAAAAGGTTTATTGTAGGGATTTGGAAGTAAAGTTGAAGGTAGAAAGACGCCAGGGCCACAGGTGGTCTCTGGGTGGGCAGGAACCCCTACATGGCCGGAAGAATACCATATTTTGGGGGGAAGGGCTCCTGCAAAGAGAAAGAGAGAGCTCCAGCTTGGCTCTTTTATACCTAAAAGGGGCTTGTGGGTGGTGCCCCAAGTTCTTGGCGGGCTTTTCAGATAAGGAAGAAACTGTTTGTGGGGGGTTGGGGAAACCTGAGCAGATAGTGGGGGCTGAAAAACCCAAGCCAACTCAGATCTGGTGGGGGCTGGGCCCGGATATTCAAAAGGCTGCTTTTTGACCAGGATTTCAGAAAGGAAATCTTAAAGGGACCTCAACCCCCATCAGTTCTTTCTCTGCAGATGGCATTTTCCATCCAAAGTTTTTGGGATTGCCTTGGATCTTGGAATCTCTGAGAAGAAACAAGCCTTTTATAGTGGATCATTGCACAATCTTGCTGTTACTGTGTACAATGTCTTCTTGGTTCTGTTTTGCTCAGGATCAGTTCATGTAAATCTTTTCAGGCCTTTCTGAAATCATCCTACTTATTGTTTCTTATAGAACAATAATATTCCATTATCTTCATGTACTACAATGTATTTAGTCATTCCCCAATTGATGGGCATCTACTCATTTTCCAATTCTTTGCCACCACAAAAAGAGGTGCTACAAATATTTTTGTATATGTGGCTTCATTTCCCTTTTTTAGGATCTCTTTGAATACAGACCCAGTAGAGACACTACTGAATCAAAGAGTGTGCACTATTTTATAGCCCTTTGGACATAATTCCAAATTGCTCTCCCAATTACAAGGACTATTTTTAACCTTTCTTTGTTTCCCCAAAGCTTGGCACAATACTTAGTATCTGAAATTATTGTTCAGTTGTTTCAGTCTTGTCAAAGATTCAGGCTAGTTTGCCATTTCTTTTTCCTAACTTACTTTACAGGTAAATAAACAGGATTAAGTAACTTGCCTAGGGTAACAGCTCAAAATTGCCTCATCAGATTTTCAGGAAGATGAGATCTCTATGCATTATGGTACCACCTTGCTCCAGAATCAGAAGACCTTTGTTAAATTGGGGTTTATATTCATTTCTGCATTGAATATCTCTAAATCTGAATTAGCTGTGGTGAAGAGGCAAAAGCTTCAAATTTAGAGTTGCAAGACTTTATTTTAGATCTGAATTCTAATAATAATCCATAATGTGAACTTGGTTAAGTAACTTGTACTCTCTCACCTTCAGCTTCCTCATCTGTACTATAAGGGAATTGATCTGTGATCTTTAAAGTCTCCTCCCTTTTTAACCCAGCACTCAATATCTAATCTTAATCTAAATTTCTATCATTTTCCTCATTTATATGAGGATAATGTTATATGGCTAATTTTATGAGGGTATGGCTAAAGCTAGCTAAAATAATTTATATTAAATATTTTATAAGTTTTAAAGTATATAAATATTATGCACTTTATACACTATAAATGTTAGTTTATTTTAAGCTTCTTATGTTAATTCCTGGAAGCTACTAATAACCATTCAAAAAATTTGAACTGCCTATCCACATGGGAAAGGCAAAATGAATGAAGAATATCTATTGCCAAGATTCTAACATGCATTTGGATGGACAGCCACCAGTATCTATATCTGATATAGAAGATACATATGGATAGTGAGTCCATCATTGAACAAGAAGTGAGTAGATTAGATTGATGAGCCATTCCTTTAATGACCTCAAATTTCTTGTGAAAGCCAAGGCTCATTTAAGAAAACTACAATGTATCAGTGTTGTGATATAGCAACAGTAGCAGAAGAATTAAATAGATAATGGGTAGAAATAGAAAAATATATGATGAGTATGAATAGGCTATAAAATATAAGAAATGAGGAACAAAAACTGTTATCAAAGTAATATATGATTAGCAAAGATGGGATGATCACCAAGGACATAGAAAATTAAAGTTTTCTTTTCTTCTCTCCATGTCAAGAAAAATTTGGAGAGACTGAATGAATGTTGGGGTGTTCTTCCCTGTACAGGAAGACATGAACAAGAAAGGTACAGGATGAGTAAGTCAGGACGTGTTGTCATATGTATTGTTGGAGGCAATTAGAAAACATAAGAGATCCATTTGAGTACTATATGTATATGAGCTTTAGATTATCTGAGGAATTCAGATATCCTGTTGCTAATCCATTTGCCATGCTGTGCTTTATATCATCCCCAGGATGTTTCTGTTTGTTCAGTGAAGAGTGTGAAAAGCAATGCATGCCATTTCTTATTGACATGTGTATAGTTTAATCACATACAAAGGAAAATGAGTGATCAAAAATAGGCAGAGCCTGAATGCTCTGGGCCCTGAGTTTTGGGGGGACCTGAAATAATAAAGAGACCAAGTAGACATGCACAATGAGTCAGGGTAGCAGGAGGAAGTAGTGCTGATCAAAATGATGAAATGCAGTGAGTCAGTACTTAAATCATACCTTCATTAATAATCTTTTGGCACTTCTTCCAACCACAGCTGTGTCTTATCATTTTAATCATTTTTCATCCATTTAAAAATGTTGGTGAAGCGAGCTGAAAAGAAGTCCCTTTAGTTTCCAGTTTGTTTTTTAATAGCTGAAAGAAAAAAATGTGATATTTGACTATAATGCAATACTATTGTGTCAAGTTCTTCATTCCTTTCAGTTCTGACTTTTTGTGACCTTAGATAGGGTTTTCTTGGCAAAGATACTGGAGTGGTTTGCCCTTTCCTTCTGCAACTCATTTTACAGGTGAGGAAACTGAGGCAAATAGGGTTAAGTAATTTGCCCAGAGTCATACTGATGAGATTCAGCGCAGAGCAGAGAATTGTGGGAACCCCTTCTAGTAAGTGCAGGTCCTTCATAAAATAATTTAAAAATCTGAAAAGTTAGACTGGCAAAAATAAGTTTATTGGCACTGAGAAGTCAGCTTTTGCTAGGAGGCTGACTTCTCAGAGGCAAGGTCCCAACAGAGAAGTAAAGGATTAACAGAGAAATCTTGGCAGAGAGATAAAGAGGGGTTAACACTGAAAAAAGGGTGTCCTCTCAGCGGGCAGGGGGTCCTCTCAGGCAGCTATGCCAAGGAGAAGGTAACAGATATAGCCCCAGTTTGGAGTTTTATTTGTTAGCTGAGAGGTCTGGTTTGGATCAATGCTTAAGAAGATGCAATGAGGGTCACAGTTTATCAAGTAAAATACTGGGCAGGCTTCAAATCAGAAAAGGATCATTGGTGCTAGAGAGGGAAGGGGAAAAAAGGGTACCAGTTTATTAAGGACCTCTAGAATGAGAATAGACTCATTCCAGTACAATTCCTGGATCAATATTCTTTCTTCTATTCTTTTCTTTCTTCATCCCCTTCCCTTTCCATTAAGAAGGCAAATAATATGATTTCATTTATACATATGAAATCATGCAAAACACATCTCCTTATTTGCCATATCTGAAAAAAAGAAAGGAAAAAAATGCGATGGTCCAGTCTAGCTCCTCTGAAGGGCTCAGAATAAGTCCTTGTCAGGATAAGCAAAAGTCCTTGTCCCATGTTGGGCGCCAATGTTAGTAAAGTTGTATACTGATGCAATCATTCTGTAAAACAATTTGGAACTATGTCAAAAGATTGTAAAACTATGCATATCCTTTAGCCAAGCAATACACTATCAGATCTATATCCCAAAGAGATAAAAAAGAGAAAGGACCTAGATATACAAAATCCTGATAGCAGTTCTTTTTGTGATTGGCAGAGAATTAGAAATTGAAGGGATGTCCATTAATTGGGGAATGACTGAATGAATTATATGTAATACTATTGTGCCAGAAAAAAATGATGAGTAAGATGCCCATGAAAAAACCCAAGACTTACATGAAGTGATGAAAAGTGAAATGAGCAGAACCAGGAGAATATTGTATACCAAAGCAGTGATACTATACAATAATCAACTGTGAATGATTTAGCTATTCTCAATGATGATGACCCAAGACAGTTCTGAAGGAGTTATGGTGAAAAAATTCTATCCAACTATAAAGAAAGAACTGATTGAGTCTGAATGAAGTTCAAAGCTTTTTATTTTTGCTTGTTTGTGCGTATATGTTTTTTGACAATATCATCAACAATGAAATATGTTTTGCATAACTGAACATCCATATCTATATCAAGTTACTTGCCTTCTCATTAGGTGGTTGGGAGGGGAAAGAAAGAACATGGGAACTTAAAAGTTAAATTCTGACCAGTTCCTCTCCCAATACTGAAGATGCAATAAAAGGTCAGATGTCTTGGGGGAGAAAGAAAGAACAAAAATCCTCATCTGCTTTCACTACATATTCTCCCATCTCTAAGCATTTCCACCCTTCCCTTCCCAAACCATCAGCTCTACTCACCCCTTCCATTGTAATCCTTTGTGTTGTTTACCTAGATCTTCTTAACCTGGAGGCCAGATCTCAAACCACTACACACCATGGTTATTGGCTGATCTTTTCAGTAGTATCCACACATTTTGGGGTTTTCTTGGCAAAGATTGAGTAGTTTGTCATTCCTTTTCCTAGTTCATTTTAAAAATAGTAAAGTGGCAAACAGGGTTGTTACTTACCCAGAGTCACAATTGCAAATGTCTGAAGCTGGATTTGATCTCAGGAAGATGAGTCTTCCAACTTCAAACCCAGCATTCATATCTATTATACCATCTAGCTGCCTTTTTTATTTTACCATGCTTTCTCATAATGTAGATTGGAGGCATCTGAAGACAAAGTCATATTGATGATATATACTGATATAATCAGATTACTGATTACAGTAAACTCTGTAAAAAAACACACAAAAAACTGTACCTTTTTGATCTGTAAAATTAACACATTAATTAACTGAAATTGTGTACCTTTTGATCTGTAATGAAGGAAGATTTGAGTTTCAGACTCTCCTGGAAAGCATGTCTCCCCAGACAAGTTAAGTGGCATCATTCAACTGGTCCTTTTCTAAGGCAAATCACCCCCCTTCTCCCCCACACACATTGGTAGCCGGATCCTGATTCAGGAAGCCTTAGAAGTGATTTTCATTCAACTGGAGGTCTGGGCCTTGGGACATTGGTTTTCTTTTCTACCTGAAGCCTAAGCCTCAAATTTTCCTATTACAGGATATTGCTAAACTCCTGATCCTTGCAGAAGTCTGGAGTAGGGCATAGAGGCCTGCCAGCACTCCTGTCCACTGAGAAGACATTCTCTTCTCAGTGAAAAAATTTTTCCTTTTTTTCTGCCATTGAGGAAGTCAGTCTCCTAGCAAAGCTGACTCCTCATCCTACAATAAACGTCCCTTTTTGCCACTTAAACCTTCTGGGTGAATTATTTCACAAAGGACTTGTACCTCTGATCAAAAGGAGATTTCCACAACTCTCTGACAGCCACTAGAACCCCATCAATATTAATGATTGTTCATATTAATATAAACATTTCCAAGTCATGATTTTGTTTAGAAAACATCCTTTTGTGCCGTACCAATATCTTGGTAACAAATGTGGCTATATTTGGAATACTCTAGAAAAATACTAAAAATGACTAAGGAAAAAAACGGCTTACTGTTTGGTTTATTATACTAGAGGCAGTAGAATATCATCCTAAGAATGCTGAACTCCTTCACTAAAATTGTAATTATGATAACTAGGTTTAAATTGCAACTCTGTCACTGACTATCTGTGTGACTTTGGTGAAATTAGCTAATACCTCTGGACCTCAGTTATTTCTTCTGTAAAATGAGGGTATTAGACTAAATGACCTCTGTGGTTCTCTCCAGCTCTCAGTTATAGATCTATTTATTATCCTAACTCTAGTTATTCAGTAGTATTTGGAAGTCTAGTCACATTAGATACTCTGGGCTCTGAGACTATTTTATTTCTATTTTTAATTTATAATTTCTGATTTACTGAAATGCTTCCCTCTCCCTTACAATCTTACTCATTGAAAAATATCTCTTCTGCACATAGTAGGCACTTGATATTTTTTGAACTGAATTGTTTTAAATGATCCTCCTTGTTTGAAAGGAAGACGCTTTCAGGATTTATCCAGCTACTTCACATTTTCATTAAAAAAAAAAGTCGTAAATTTTTAATGTAGGATCATGCCCAGCTTTTATCACTGACTGTTTCATATTTCAGTGCCTTATTATAAATTTACATGGTTTCCTTAAATTACCTTGCTTCATATTGCAAAATATCTCCTTCAGAGTTGGTTCCTGGTAGAACTAATTGGCTTCAATTAAATGCTCTTTTTTTTTCCGATGTTTCCAGAGCTATGTGAAATATGCAAATGCATATTAATTAATGAGCAGCTAAATATCAACATAGATAAAGTAATTCAGAAAGGGAACTCTGGAAATAGGCTGTAAGAGCTAAAGCAGGATTTGTCAAAATGACATTGGGTGTCATGGACTCCCACTAGTGTTTGATATTTCAGGAAGGAAGATTTTGGGGAATGGTGAGAGAAATTTAAAAGAAAAACCATGAAATTGGATGGGAGGCAGGAAAGGACTGCACATTTTATAAGCTTGATCAGAAGAGGGTGTAACCATTTTAGAAGAGAGATTTAGGGGAGAATATAATCTTCCATGGAGAGCATATTTGAAAAAAAGTTATCATGTAAAAAAAATTACACTTATTCTACTTGCATCCAGAAAAGAAAAATACGATCGATGGGTGGAAGCTGAAGGAAGGCAGATTTTGCCCCAATATATTCATGATCTAAAATCTGAGTTAGCCAAAAATGAAACAGGCCACATACGGTGATATTGAGTTCTCAGCCATTGGTGGGATTCAAGAAGAGACTCATTATGATGAATTAGAGCAATAGTGGTCAAAATATGATTTCAGCGTCCTTAGGAATACTGGGATCTTTCACGGGAGTTTTTGAGAAAAAAACTATTTTCATAAAATGTATTTTTATAAGATATATTATTTTATAATGTGGTAAATATATATAGATACAATTCACAGAAACTAAACTCACAAAAAAAATTAAAGTAGAAGGTAAGGATGGTAGAAGTATTCATTAATTTCTTAGTCCTGAGACCAAAAAGTCAAAGAACTGCTGTTGTAGAAGAACTATAATTCAGGCAGTATCGACCAGCTGACCCCTGAGATTGCTTCCACAGCAATAAGGCTTTGTGATAATTTGTAAAGGAAGAGCTAATACTAACAAAAAAACTTCACAAAAAACCAAGGCCTTAATAATATGTATTTTTTTTAAAAATGTAAATAAGAAATAACATAATGGAATAATAACTAAAAGGCAAATATAACTTTTAGACAGCTCTTTAGATATAGGAATATACATATATACACATACACATTTTTTTTTTTTTACTTTTTACCTCATATCCTCAGAACTTAGCATAGTGAGCTACTTAATAATATAGAATTTTTTAACTGAACTGAAAAGTGAAATATTGTTATAGCTGGTAAATATATTCCCTCCAGTTCTAAGAAAAGTAATGTAGAGTGTTAATGTGGTCTATCAGTGGGGGAAAACTGTATCAGGATCCTAGTCCTTTTTTAAAATCAAAATTACCCTAAGAATTTTTTTTTTCTAATAGAAATTTAAGTGCATCCCATCTTATCAAGTAGTTTGACTAACTGTTACTTAGAATGTGAAGTTGATTGATCTTTGTTTAATACAGGATGTCACGTATGTGACATGTGTGTGACTATGAAGATTTGAATGTAAACTAACGAAAGTTAAATCTACACAAGACTTTTTGGATACCCTTTACTTGTATATGTGTAATACATAATTGATATTTGGTATTAAAGTGCTTCTAATGATGGTTTTTAAATTATCATAATATATGAAGTGAATCCTTAGATTCTTTCCCAGACATTCAGTATCACAAATATGATGCCACTTTCATACCTTTAAAATTCAAAGTAATTTAAAGTTTTAGTGGAAAAGTTTTTTTTTTAAACATTGGAAAAGTACCATTTCCACTGTTTGTATCAAATATGCCAAAAATGGTATTAAAATAATTCAGCCAATCCGAAGATATAATGAGCTTAAAAGCCCTTAATGTTTGATAATAGAGTGAACCATGTAATCAGGGTAAAAGTGTTGCAGACACATAAATTAGGAAAGGTAAATGAAAAAGTGAGTATTTCTGAAACATCATCATTCAATTTTAACACAAAGAATGAATATTTGGAAAGATTTCTAGCCATTGCTTTAAGGCACAGTGATGAGAATAGTAACAAAAAAATAAGAGCAACATACCGTAGTGGCAAGCAAATAGACCTGGACACAGGCCCCCTCTTTGCCACATCCTGGTTGTATGACCCTGGTAATTCGCTCAGTCTCTCAGTGTGCCAGGCTATCTGCTAAAAACAAAAAAGATAACCATGATTCGTCCCATTCCCTTAGGTCCACCGAAGTTAGTTATAATGTATTATCTAGCAAACTAAGTCGGTCCATTGTTGGATCAAGCCAGCTCAACTGAAGACTTCCTTCTTAAAGGTGCTATTAAATTCTAACAAGGATATGGCACTCCACTGTCACTTTAGGAAACCCTGCCCTGACCCTATGAATTATTTTGGCTAGCTCCATTGATATTTCTGTGTCAGTCAGTGTTGCTATAGGGCTGCTAGGTGACACAGTAGATAGAATACCAGTACTAAAGTCAGGAAGATTTCTGTTCTGAGTTCAAATTTGGTCTCAGATGCTTATTCTTTACGTGACTCTAGTCAAGTCATTTAACACTATTTGTTTCAATTTCCTTACCTGTAGAATAAGCCGGAGAAGGAAATGGCAAACTACTCCAGTGTCTTTGCCAAGAAAACCCCAGATGGGGTCATATAGAGTCAAAAGTGACCGAAAAAAATTGAACAAAAATAGTCAGCATTATATTCATATGTTTCAAATAGCTTTTCTGAAATCTGATGGTTTTCATAAGTACATGTTCTGCACAAAAATGCTGCAATATACTATGGGCCTTGTTCAGAAAACAGGCTGTGGGATCCAAAGGATGAAGGAAAGGAAAACAAGCAAAGTAAATGAAGAGAAATTCAAGTGATGAAATTCAAGTAGTCTGAGGTCAGGTCAGGTCATCCTGAGAGTTTTAAAGGAGAAAGGGAAATGTAAGGAAGACATGGGATTCATCTCATGGATGAGAAATTTTAAGATATTTAAATGGTGATCATTGTCAAGAGTAGTTCAAATTAACAGATTTTCTGTAGTATTCACATTGCAGAGCAAAAGCACTTTTTCACAACAAGTAAAGGTTTCTGTGCATACTCTCTGATCCAGCAGTATCTCCACTGGGCCTGTATCCCAAAGAAATTTTAAAAGAGGAAAAGGATCCACATGTGCAAAAAAGGTTTGTGGCAGCTCTTTATTTAGTGGCAAGAAACTGGAAATTGAGTGGATGCTCATCAATGGAGAATAGCTGAATAAGTTATTGCAAATGAATGTTACGGAATATTACTATTCTATAAGAAATGATCAGCAGGATGCTTTCAGAGAAATCTGGAAAGATGAACTTATGCTGTGTGAAGTGAGAAACCAAGAGAATGTTATACACAGCAACAAGATTATGTGACGAACAACTATGATACTTAGCTCTTCCTAACAATTTGTGAGTCAAGACAATTCCATTAGGCTTGGGATAGAAAATGCCATCCATGTCCAGAAAGAGAATTATGGAAGCTGAATCTATATTGAAGCATAGTATTTTCACCTTTTTCTGTTGTTTGTATGCTTTTCTTTCTCATGATTTCCCCCCCTTCTTGGTTTGATTTTTCTTGTACAATATGACAAACATGCAAATATATATAAAAAGATTACACTTACTTAACCTATATCAGCTTGCTACAGCTTACACAGATTACACTTATTTACAGATTACACTTATTTAACCTATATCAGTCTTGGGGAGGGGGCTAGAGGGAGAACAATTTAGAATGCAAGAAGTTTACAAAAATGAATGCTGAAAACTATCTTTACATGTGTTTTGAAAAATAAAATACTGTTGAGAAGAAAAATAAAACAACTAGTAAAGGTTTCTGGCCATTAGGATACAACCCAGAAGAAGTTAGAATATTATATTTGTAATGTGTTTATATCTAGCCATACTTAAAGTGTTAATGTGCATGTCAGTTTCTTGAAGGAAGGGATTATCTTTTTCTCTGTCTCTCCCATTCCCTGTCAGTCTTTCATTTAGTAAGTACCTAATAAGTGTTAAATGAATTTGAATGAGTAGGAAAATTGAAAATGAAGACTTTAAGGATAGAGGAGTGAAAGAACTTTGCTCAGGATTCACTTCTACTTGGAGGGAGACAAAGTGAAAGTGGATTGGAGTACTAAATATCACAATGCACCTTTCCATAAACATTTCTTTGTACAGCACTAGCTGAATAGGAGCTAGTCAGGAAAAAGAAGCAGGCTTGTACAGACTAAAGTAGAAAGCGATATAATCATTGGGATGGGAATTATAATTTTACTGAAGGACCAAGTACTTCTTGACCTGTAGGGAACTGTGGTTCTCTCAGTGAGTAATAGCTATTAACGCTGAGGCTTTGGCTTCCAAAGGGCTTTCTCTGCTGGAATCCCGTGTGTTATAGCATATAAGAGCTCGTGAGGAATTTTCTCTTAGAAAAGAGTAACTGCTACCACCAAGGCTATGATGCCCTGAAGGAACAATGTGCCTCAGTGCCCAGGGAATAGCTACCCCAGCTATTCTGAGAACAGCACCACATTAATATATAACACTTAAAATGTATCAGCCAGCTAGAAGGGATAATTCCAAAAATAAAAGATAAAAACATTGTTATCCCAATATGAACGTCCAGTCAAACTGAAAGAGTAAATAAAGAGCTCAGACGGGCTTTATTAAGTATCTTTAGAGGGCTTTGAGGGTTGTCTTCAAATATTTGGAGGGCTATCTTGTGGAAGGTGGGTTAGACTTATTTTACTTTGTTCCAGAAGTCAAGTATATGGAAGTTATGGATAGATTTTGTCTTGACATAAGGAGAGTCTTCTTAATAGTTTTTGTTCTTGTTGTTCAGTCATTTTAGTTGTGTCCAGTTCTTTGTGATTTGGAGTTTTCTTGGAAAGGATACTAGAGTGGTTTGCCATTTCCTTCTCCTGTTCATTTCACAAATGAGGAAACTAAAGCAAGCAGGAATTAAGTGATTTGTCCAGGGTCACACAGCTAGTAAGTGTGTGAGGCCAGATTGGAACTTCCTCACTCCAGGCCCAGTGCTCTATCCACTGCACCATCTATGTGTCTTCTGAAAATTTAGAATTATCCCAAAATGAAATGGTCTACCTTGGGGAGGCGATGGTGCATAAAAGAAAAGAGGGCAGGGACCTCAAAGATCATCTGATCCAACTATCTCATTTTACAGAGGAGAAATTGAAAGGAGTTAAGTGGCTTGATTACCTTGAACAGGTACTATCAGACCTCAGGTTTAAATTGAAGTCTTCCAACTGTCATCCACTGTATTTACTATACCTGGAGGCTCTTAGTTAGTGGTTGCATAATTACTTATTGAGAATCTTACCAATTCATGACTTGGGGCAGCAATTGGATTGGATGACCTCTAAGGTTGTTTCTGACTCTAACACATTGATTCTATCATTCTTTTACCAATCACCTAATAATTATATCATATTACTTTTCTGTGGAGCTTTAGAGGCTAGAAATCAATCAACAGCAATTAGTAAAAGCCTCAAGGATCTAGGTGGTATAGTATAATGTCAGGAAGATGAGTGAGAATCCTGCCCCAGACATTGATTAGCTGTATGATTCTGTTTTGTTTTGTTTTTTTAATTTTTTTGACAGTATATATGCATGAGTAATTTTTATAACATTATCCCTTGTATTCTTTTTTCCAAATTATCCCCTCCCTCCCTCTACTCCCTCCCCCTGATGACAGGCAATCCCATACATTTTACATGTGTTACAATATAACCTAGATACAATATATGTGTGTAAATCCCATTTTCTTGTTGCACATTAAGTATTAGATTCCGAAGGTATAAATAACCTGGGTAGATAGACAGTAGTGCTAACAATTTACATTCACTTCCCAGTGTTCCTTCTCTGGGTGTAGTTATTTCTGTCCATCATTGATTAACTGGAAGTGAGTTGGATCTTCTTTATGTTGAAGATTTCCACTTCCATCAGAATACGTCTTCATACAGCATTGAAGTGTACAGAGATCTTCTGGTTCTGTTCATTTCACTCAGCATCAGTTGATTTAAGTCTCTCCAGGCCTCTCTGTATTCCTCCTGTTGGTCATTTCTTACAGAGCAATAATATTCCATAACCTTCATATACCATAATTTACCCAACCATTCTCCAATTGATGGACATCCATTCATTTTCCAGTTTCTAGCCACTACAAAAAGGGCTGCCACAAACATTTTGGCACATACAGGTCCCTTTCCGCTCTTTAGTATTTCTTTGGGATATAAGTCCAATTAGCTGTATGATTCTGGATAAAGGCCTCCATTTCTTATCTGAACAATGAAGGACTTAGGTTCAATGTCTCTAAAATTTCTTGCTATGATCTATGTACCATGCACTGGGCTGGAGGCAGGCGATGCAAAGACAAGGGAACATTGCCCTCATTCTCAGAGATAATATTCTATTATTATATATGTTATATACAATATGTGTTATTGTTATACTATATATTATGTTTTATATTATTGATATAGTTTGTATTGTAACAAAACTTTATATTTTATATTACATGTATGTGTATACATATATACAATATATGTGCTACATGGAGTATATATGAACCCTATATAAAGTAAATCTCAGGTAATGGGAATGTGTCTAGTAGGAAAAACAATGTCTAACAGACAGATGGTGGTGTGAGTGAGGAGCTTAGGAACAAGATTAGTGCTAAATCCACAGATTGGTATTTATTTGCATAGAGATGATAATTATACTTATGTAAGATGATAAAGCCATCAAGATAACAAATGTGGAGAGATCAGAGAGCCTAGGACAGACCTATTTGTTAGAGCCACAATGAAAAGATCATGATATGGTTGCTGAGCCATCAAAGTAGGCCCAGGAGATAGTCAGCTAGGTAGGAGGAGAAACAACAGAGGGAGAGAGAAAAATCTCCAGAGGCTTGGGGAAATAATGGTGAACAATGTCAAATGCTGTGATTTCCAGTTAAGATGACAGTGTACAGTTGCATAGAACCTAACTCTCATACATGTGCTCTACCAAATATCCAAAAAGAGCAACAGACAGAATAATGATCAATAAATCGACAGGAAAGTAGAGTAAATGCTTTTATTTATCTCAAACCTTAACAGAAAGACAGCCAGAAGTCTGAGGGTGTTGGGAAAGGGCTCCACTAAAAATCTAGCATAGATAAAGAACTAGTAATCTCTCCATATGCTCAGTAAAGGAGGAGAGAATGAGGGTTAGGGTTAGGTAAGCAAACTGAAAACCTGTTGATGAAGACTAGTAGTGGAGGAGAGATTGAGGGGTGATATCCAGGGGTTGTGTGAAGAGAAGGGGGATTTCATTGAAAATGGCCTCTTACTAATTAAAGCATGAGTAAGGTTCTCATCTAAAAGTGGGAGAAGGGGGTGATCAAAAATCTTTATATCCATTGTTCAGTTTGATCCATGTGGAAACCCTTAGAAACAGGCCAGGTAGAAAACAGAGCTAGAAATACAAGCAGAGTTTGTTTACCCCCAGTCACACAAATGACAAAGGGTAGAACCCTAGTTTTCATAGTCCTCATCCCACATCGCCTCCCCTCTATGGAACAACCCTGAGAAGTAGGAGAGCCAAGCTGTAAGGGGAGCAGGACACCGATGGGGGAAGCAGGAATGGGGTCCAGCAGAGCTATCCTGGGCCCCCAGACAGCAGGATGGAGGGGAGAAGGTCAGCTAAGGAGGGAGGTGGTACCTCCAAAGCTGGGGCTGGGGAAGCTGATACAGCTCAGATTCAATGAGCAAATCCTTGAGCGTCAGGCCACGCTTTCAAGGCTGGAGCTACATTCTGTGTTCTTTTAGAAATCACTTTCTCACACTTCTCATGTATGCAGCACAGAGGTAAATAGGTGGGAGGAGGGGCGCACAACAGAGCAGAAATGCAGCCCATGCTCTTGTTTGCTGTTGCTTTGTGTAGGGCCTCCCAGTCCCTGCCTTTATTTGTTCCCTAGGAAACACAGTAGAGTGGAATTTGATTAGCTGCATTGTTGCTAGAACAGTCGCTGCTCCTGTTTCCAGTGGTGGATGTTTGTGCAAGACAAGCAAAACAAATGCGGCTAAATTTCTGGTTTTTATAGAAAGTCCCACTGCCAGAACCCTGGTGGAGCTAGCCCATCAAACTCATCCTGGGGAGCTGAGGTTGAGGCCAGGGATACCCATCATTGTGACCATCTGAAATTTCAAAAGCCCGTCACAGAAACGTTTGTACACGTGGCATCTAGTGGACCTCACTGTGTGACCAAAGGAAGAAAAGCCCAACGTCAGAACGCCGTTGCTCAGCATTTAGGAATCTCGAGTTATTTAATGGCTTCATAGGAAGTGAAGCATAAAGACCAAACAAACCCAGTAAATGTGCTGGACATAATCCGAACCCAGCAGTGAGATAAGATTTCCTTGTAGTTCTTGTAAGTAAGTCTCAGCCATTGTTTACTCTCTCTGTTGAATTTACAAAAGTGGGTTGTGAAAGTGGATTTTTGGCACTATCACTTCCAAAGTTTGGTTGTTTTTTTGTTTTTGTTTTTGTTTTAATTTAAATTTAATTTTTTAAAATTTTTATTTTTATTTTTTGTAAATCAAGCACCATACAAGTAGTGGTATAATAAATTTCAAGCTGCAATGTGAGGCCTTATAGTGAGATCCAAGGAAACTTTTTTGATCTAATTACTTCCAGGATAGAAATTTTAATTTATTTTTGCAGATGCTGCTATTTCAAATCTTTAATTTCATGGATTCAATCTGAAGGAAGACTAGTAAGCTGATCTGAATGAAGTCAAGAGACCTAAATTTGAATTCCAATACATCTTCCTATATATTAGTAAGAAAAGTCACTTAATTTACCTGGACCTTTTTAAGAAGAACTAACTCTTACTCTGCAGAATACTGAATGCTTTACAATAATTATTTCATTTGTCCCACATGACAATAGGAGGTAGATGGTACTATTATCTCCATTTTGCAGATTAAACTGAAGCAAACAAAAAAACAAAAAAGTTAAGTGACTTGTTAAGGGTCATTCAGCTGATAAGTGTCTGAGGCTGGATTGGAACTCAGGTGTTCCTGACTTTTGGACCCCGGCTCTATATGCTGTGCTACCTTCCTACTTTTTCTTGGATCCTAAGGGAATAAGACTAGCCACAATTCCCTTCTTCAAATCTTCTTTTAAAAAGTAATCTATCATCTCCCTCTCCTCCAAAAAAAAAAAAAAAAAAAAAAAAAAAAAAAAAAAAGCAAGCCTAAAATTTAGGGTTTTTTTTTTTTCCTTCCCTCATCTTCCCCCGCCCCCAAGCAGTCAAATCTAAGTCAAAAGAAACTAGCATGCTTTTTTTTATATTTTTATTCACATATTATATATTTCATTTATCAGTTACCAATTATATTAGAGCAATCCACAAAAAAGATAATTTCTTTAGAACAGATTGTTTGGAAAAGTTTTAAAGCCATAATATCAATTATTAATCTATGTTATCACTGTCTCTACACTGGTTCACAGTGATTTGAGAATTTAAGACCTGTATAGTTCCTTCAAAAGAGGGATAGAGACTAGACCCCTAATCCCTTTAGGGGTAGGAGTTTCCTCCATCAGTTCAGAGCAGCACTTTGCTTGCAATTTGTATTCCTAAGCAGAGTTGCCTAGAGGACTGAGATGTTTAAATGATTGACTCAGGATCTTTCAGTCAATATGTTTAAGAGTGAGTTTTGAGCCCTGGTGCTCCTGGTTTTGAGGTTACTTTCTATTAGCTGGAGCAACTAGGTGTTGTAATAGAGGGAGAGAGCTAGATTAGGGTCAGGAAGAGCTGACACCAGCCTCAGACACATACCAGCTGGGTGATCCTGGGCAAGTCGTGCAACCCTGTTAGCCTCAGTTTCCCCAATTGTAAAATGAGCTGGAGAAAGAAATGGCAAACCACTCCAATGTCTTTGCCAAGAAAACCTCAAAGGGGGTCACAGAGAGTCTGACACACCTGAAATGACTTATGTAATAAGTTATAAGTTATGTAAACTCCTCTAAGCTGCCTGTTACATATTCCCTTGAAGTAGAGCAAGACCATTAGGTGCCCACTCCTAGCATGGGATCATGAAAAGAATCATCATCTTAGAGTTAGAAAGCTGGTATCCCAGGACCAGCTCTGATCCCTGTGAACTGTGTGACCCTGGGAAAGTCATTTAATTTTTGTTTACTTCATTTTCCTCAAATGTAGAATGAGGATAATAATATCACCTACCTTCCAAGGTTTTCTGTGAGGATCAAATGAGATAATATTGTAACGTGCTTTGTACTGTGCCTGGTATGTAGTTAAATGTTTAATAAATCCTTGTTTCCTTCTCCTCCTCTGCACAATGGGGATAATACAATTTTCAATCCTTTCCTTATCAGACTGTGACTTATTCCTATTCATTTCTTAATGTTATAATTGCTTAGTCTTTTTATTTTACATAAACTCTTTGTGATCCCTTTTTGGATTTTTTTTGGCAAACTGACATTTTCTTCTCTAACCCATTTTACAGATGAGGAAATTAAGGTAAACAGGATTAAGTGACTTGAACAGGGTCACACAACTAGTAAGTTTCTGAGAATGAATTTGACTAAAAAGAACTTGCTTATTTTAGAGGTGTTTTTTTTAAGATACCTAAAGAACTTGTCAACATGATTGGATAACTACTAGTAGAGATCTTTCTGGTGAAATGTCTCAGGACTAGATCCAGATAAATGTCCACATTTCAAAAATGGGAAGGAGATGGAAGAGATATAGAAATGGAAGGAAATATTTTTCCAAATATACATCAGTGAGTCTGACTTTTAATTCCCAGTAAAATCCTTAGAATCACGAAATCTCAGACTTGAAAGGAACCTCAAAATCCAAGTCATACCTGTCAAACTATCTTCTTGTAAGAATTTGCATAATAACATCCAAATATGGAACAGAGAGCTTCTTATGATAACTGCAGCCTTCTGGCTGGGTCGAGGAAACTCCTTTGATAAGACAAATAGTCCAGATTAGATCATTAAAAGAAAGGAAAGAAAAGAGGTGGCCATTCCGTGCCAGCCTAAATTAATTTTTTTAGACTGGGTCATTGAGTATGTATTTCAACAAGCATATTTGATATCTTGAGATAGCATTCTTGTGAAAAATGGATTGTACAAGTGTAGACTAGATAGTACAGTTAAGTACTTTTAAAATTAGTTGAATGCAGGATCAACAGATGAGTTTTATTTAACTTCTGTAGGCCTTATTTTCCTGTATTTGAGTATTGAACCAAATGGTCTCTATTGATTCTTAGTTCTGACATCAGGGAGGTGAATCAAAGGCATGCAAGTGAATTGGATTTACCTGAGGGAAGCTATGCAAGGTCACCAGCCTCACTTTCCCCTCCAGAGCCAGCTGGGTCCAGTGGCCAGATATACATCAGGACAACTGGAGATGGCCCTGGATGCAGTGGGACACCTTGACCTTTTTTAAGCTAAAGTCTTTAACAAGTCTCAGTTTGACTGAAGTAGTGCTCATTCAGTGATTATTAAGGCTGGGTAAGAATTGCTACAAAGAATAGTCTCTTTTACCTAGTTTAAAAAAATCCAACCTGAGAGGGGAAGACCCTCAGGGTTTCTGGCCAAAACACAAACTATTGCTATTACATCTGGAACATTGTGCCAAGTCTGAGGGCTACATTTTAGAGCGGACATTGAGACATCTAAATATATATATATATATAAACACATGTATATATATATATATATATATATATATATATATATATATATATATATATGTGTATATATATATATGTGTATATATGTGTGTATATATGTACATATACATATGTATATATATATATATGTGTGTGTATGTATATATGTACATATACATATGTATATATGTACATATACATATGTATATATATAATATCCCAAGCCCTTGGCATAATTCCTAGCACATAGCAGGTACTTGAATTTATTGACTGAATGAGTACTTCTTGCTTGCAAGCTAAAGTCTTCCCATTCTTCCTTTTCTAGGACCAATTCCTAGAAAGTGATCATTTGACCTCTGAGGGTTTTTCCAGGTCTGAGAGTTTATAATTGCATAGAACTAAAGCTAGAATGATGTAATAAAAGTTTGGAAAGATCAAAAATCTAAGCTGTCCCTCCTATAAACATAACTTTGCATAGGGAGATGACCTGCCGTGGCACACCTGAGTAAAGTTATATTGAAGTGCCTTGCACCTAGAGTGGAAGTTTTCTGAAAATAAACTTGGTCTTCCTGGCATAGCCATGCAATTTCTGAAACTTTTTTTTTTTTTTTTTTAATTTCCTGAGGCGCCTGGATCTGACTGACCCCAGAGCTTTGAAACCTGCCTACAAGACAATATTTTTAAAGAAATATATGCCTTTGTAATCTGATATCACGAGGATCCTATCTTTTAACTTTTTTTTTATCTTCTTGCCCCGAATCCTGGCCTGGAGTCAAATGTGCTTCCCAGTGGTTTTTCCCCAGCCTTTGGACTTATTCATCAAAGTGCCCTTGCCCGCTTGTCTTTCAGAGGGCAGCTACTCTCCCTTTTAACCACAGGCCATCTATTCACTCCTCCTAGGATATTTGGACTAATCATAAGGAAAGCCCAAGTTTACCTTTTCAGTCTCAGCACCCCTGCTTCCTTTCTGTAGAAAAGTAGGACATTTTGCCTCTGAAAACATACCCCTCCCAATTCCATCATTTTTCTTTCCAATTAAAAATAGAAATTTTTTTTCATGAGTCCTATGAGTTATCACTCTCTCATTGTTTAATAATGTATTTTTCTAATGAAAGATATAATTTGATTTGGTTTGTAGGATATTTGTTTATTTTTCTAATAGATTGCTAATAGCAGCAGTACCTTGAGTAGTAACTTATGATATTCCAGAAAAAAAAAAATTCTTGCAAACCTTTTCCTTAAAGCCAATAGATATTATAACATTTTCCACACAGTTTTTGAAGAATTTTAAAAAGAAATTTAGACTGATTGATCAAGAATCCCAACATTAAGGAGAAACTGGCATGTGTAAGAAGTTGTCTATTTCTTACAATTTTGAAGCTAGATCCAAAGTTATGGCCTAATTCATAAAAGAAATTCAGCAATAAAATAAGCAGTCATTGGAACTTGAATGGCATTTAGATATGATCTTTACCTCACGTTGCAAATGCAGAAACTAAGATTGAGAGATGTAAAAGGATGGCCTGATGGCATATGGCCAAAAGTTAGTGGCAGAGTTCCCAGTTGAGTGCCTCTCCTAGACAAACTTTGGGGAAAAATGTGGAATTGGAACTGGGTGTTGTCACAAGAGCTGAGAGGGTTGGACTGCTTGGTAATTGCTCTCACGCTATGATTCCATGATTTTATGGTTGGAGAAAATTATAGTTTGAGAATTCAGTCAACAAGAATTTATAAAGCATTAAATACCATACTAATTCAGTGAGACAGAATGCTGGGCCCAAGGTTGGGAAGACACGAATTAAAATGTGACCTCAGACACTTTCTAGTTGTGTGAGCCTGCTCAAGTCATTAACCCCGTTTGCCTCAGTTTCTTCATATGTAAAATGAGCTGGAGAAGAAAATGGCAAATCACTGCAGTGTCTTTACCAAGAAAACCCCACATGAGGTCACGGCCAACTCAGATGACTGAACAACAACAAAATGTGTCAGATACTATTATAAATATTAAAAATACAGAGAAAAAAAATTAGTCTCCAATCTCCAGTAAGTTTACATTCTAATGTGGGAGACAATACATGTGTCTATAAGTGTATGTAAGATACTTACAAAATAGATAACCTTAATACTTGAAGGACCTGAAAAGATCTCTTTCAGAAGGTGATTTTTAGTAAAGTCTTAAGGAAACCAGGGATACTAAGAAACAGAGATGAAGGAGTATATTCATATTAAAGTATATGTATTTTATTTTTTCCATTTACATTTAAAAACAATATTAACATTCTTTTTTAAAATTTTGATTTCCAAATGTTCTCCCTTCTCCTTTCCCCCATTAGAAGGCAAGCAATGTGATATAGGTTTTATGTGTAGTTTTGCAAAACATATTTGTATATCAGTCATGTTGTAAATGAAAACAGATACCAACTCCCCACACACAAGAAAAATAAAGTTTAAAAAAGTATGCTACAATCAGCATTCAGACTCTGCCAGTTCTTTCTTTGGAGGTAGATAGCATTTTTCATCATGAGTCAAGGAGTATATTCTAGACATCAGGAACAGTGATTGCAAAGTCTTGGAGATGAGAAATTGAGTGCTACATTCTAAAATTTGCAAGGTGGCCAGTGTAGCAGGATCACAGAGTATATTTAGAAAAATAAAGGGTAAGTAAACTGGAAAGGTAGAAAGGGGCGCACATTAAGGATATGAATATCCTTAAATGCCAATCAGAGGAACTTATATAATCTCAGAGGTAATAGAAAGCCGCCAGTTAATCAAAAATAAGAATGACATGATTAGTCATATGCTTTAATAGATTTGCTGAGAATGGATTAGAGTAAGAAGAAATCTAAGGCAGTGAGACCAAATAAATTATTTGTACTTATAAGAGATAAAAATGGGTTATAAATAGGGTGATGATTGTATAAATGAGAAGAGGAAGGATACAAGAGATGCTATGGAAAGGAAAGCAATAAAATGTGGCCACTGATTGAGTTATACTGGGGTAAGTGAGAGCGTTGACAATGATACTGAAGTTCAGAACTTGGGTGACTGAGAGGATGGTGGTGCTCTTTGCAGTAACAAAGACGTTTAGAAAAGAGGTGGATTTATGGGAAACAGTGAATTCTGTTTTGAATATGCTGAGTTTGAGATGTCTGGGAACATGTAGGATCAAAATGGGCACTTTATGATGCAAGACCTTAGCCTGGCGAAGAGTGGTGTATAATCTTAATGCAAAACAGAGAACAATATCTGGGAAATCTACGTGGGAATGGTCAGAGTTGTGACCAACAATGGTTTGAATAAAATACTTTTAAAATCCAATGAAAAATATGCATTAGGTACCTCCTTATTGTAAGACATTGGGCTGATGTTGCAGATACAAAGGTGAAAAATTTTGTGGTAGCTCTAAAGAAAATTAAATCCTTCATTCATGGGCATTCCTGCTATTTAGGATTGAACTGGACCTTATAAGACTATCTGGATTGATGCTTTCATTTAAGCTGAGAAAACTAAGGCCCAGAAATCTATGAATTGGCCAAAGTCAAATAGGTAATAAATAAAAGAGCCACAATTTTCCGAGCCCCAATTCAATAGTCTTGAATCTTTACTTTGAAATTATTCCACATACTAAATAATTTTCATATTGAGGATTTTTAAAATTAATTAAGATAAAGGTATGTAGGGTAATTTTTATTACCAGCAAGCCAAAGAATTAATTTTCTGTTACTCTGGGGTTGGAGAAAAGAATTATGAAAAAAAGGAATTTCCCTATGGCTAATAATTTTAACCTTTTCCATCAAACTCTTTTCCCCATTTTTATCAGCTGTTTACAAAATTTCAATTCCTGCTTCACTCCCTTACCCTGACAGCATTCTGGTGAAATGGACAAAGGACAAGCATAGGATGGCTAGAAGAAGAAAAGGGAGTCTTACATCATCCATAAGTAGTATAAATAGTCCCTGAGTTACCAAGAACTAGCAATCTACCAGTGTTCCTCCCATTTGGAATCTTTGGATGAGTTGAATATGACCTTGAGAATTAAAATAAAAGTCTTATTGAAGAGTAAATGTATGCTCATTCATTGGGAAGGAGAGAGTGACGTTTGAATACTTAAAAAAGTAATTTGTAATGTTCTGGTTTAGCTTTCTGGAGGTCTTTGGACCAGCCTTCCATTTACCTGAGTAATCACCATGAGAATAGCCAGAGATAAAGTCCAACCAAATTCTTTATTGTCTCCTTTACAGTCTGTCTCCTTACCTGGGGCCCAGGCTAGCTTTCTGGAGGCTCTTCAGACTGGCCTTGGTCTCAGTGGAGAAAGCAGGAGGACAGGCCAGCCCCCTCAGTGTTGGGAGATGGAGTGAATATCTGTTTCCAGTCTTTGTTGGCTCTTATATACTGTCATAATTATATCATCATAGGTGTGAATCTTGTAAAACAGGTGTCAATCTTGTAGAACTATACTAAGTACTAAGTACATGTACTGAACTAGAGAACTATTAGTCACCATGCTAAACTAGGGAACCATTGGCTTATCAATACCACTGAGTTAACATCTTATAAGAATCCTCATTTCAAATATAGAGTTCTGGCCCATTACAGTAATTTTCGATAGTGATGCCATGGATCAGTTTATAATTATACTTAATTTGATTTGCTAGATGGATCCAGTCTCATTTAAAGTATTTTTTTTTTAAATATAGCACATAGTAGAAGTCAACTAATATAGGTTAGTTTCTATGGGGAAAGTGCTTTTTTGAAAACCTTTGGAATATTGAAAATGCCATTCACTCATTGGTAATATTCCAAATTTCCAATTTCTAACTGCTAATCTTTTAAAATATAAATCTTAAAACATAAACTACACTCTTATTCTCATTCAAATATTTGGTGAGCATGTGGCCATGTATTTAGATAAGTTCACATTAATTTCCTTATCTATGAAATAAGAGAGATGAATTCAATTTCTAAGTTTCTTTCTAGTTGTAGGTATATAATTTTACTATTCAAGTATATATTTAATCATAATGATGCTTATGCTTATATAATACTTTATGATTATAAAGTACTTTACATTCATTATTTCATTTAACAGTAAAACACTGTTTAGGAAATACACGTATTGTGATCTTTAGTTTATAGGTGATGGAATCAAGGACTACCAGAGTGATTCTCAAAATATTTTTCCCTGTGTAGAAAACTTGATGATTTTGCATTTGAGGAAAAGCTTTTCAATAAGGAACAAATTAGAGAGATGACCATTTTTCTTCTAAAACAGTGCATGTCTCCTTTATTCATGTGCATTACTTTACAAAGTCATGAACTATTTGATCTTTTATTACAAGTAAAGTGAGGAAGGAGGAGAGGAGGGGTGTAGGTAAGAATTGGTGAAGAAAGGCTAGGAAAATTTTTACAATAAGACTAAAGTAAGAATTAGCCAATGAAAAGTTTAGTAGGATAGGCATCTTTATCCATTGCTCTTGACATATAGATTAGATAAACAGATGTTCCCCAAACCAGCTACAGGCGATCTAAACCAAGAAAACGTGATTGGTGAAGATTCTTTATGAATCAGACCTTCATTATTCAGCATCTTCTATTATTTTCTGATTATTTAATATATGTAAGTATTATCTTATGATTAAGATGATAGAATTAGAACTGGCAAATACCTGAAAGATCATCTAGTCCTACCTCTCATTTTACAGATATAGAAACTAAAGTCAGAAAAGTTAAATGGAAATGCCCTTTTTTGTATATGAATTAGAATTTTCATTTTTCATTTTTCTATAAAAATTTTCATTTTTCTATAATTTCCTTGTAAATTTTAAGACATTATACAAATGTGTAGCTATTATTCTTGACTCCTTCTTCTCCTTCCTTAGCATAAACCTGAGCACTTAGTAGGGTCAATAAGTACTGCCTTACTTTTCAGTAAGACAATGTTGAAATGAAAATATGTAGGATTTATCCTGTTTGGAGTATATCTAATAAAAGTTGTTTTCTCTAAAAGGATGAGCTAGAGACTATTAGGCAGAAATTATAGAGGGATGTTTTTTTAATTAAATATAATATTGAAAACTGACAGTTATATAGTACTTTAAAGTTTGTGGAGTCATAACTTACCTGACATCATTGAATTTTCACAGCAACTATGTGATAAAGGTTTGCAAGTATAATCTTCACATTATACATGGAGTTGCTTAGGTTCATATAAAATGCCTTACTTTCAGTTACATATCAAGTAAGTATTAGAGGCAAGATTCATCAGTTCTGGCCTGGTTCCAAATCCAATGTTCTTTCCATTACAACCCACCAAACAATCCAGGCTATATAACAATGTGATGAACTGCCAAGTTCCTCATCACTAAAAGTATTTAAGCACAGTCTGAATGACATTTTGGTGCCCTATCAGATCCAGACATCATCGTTTCACAGCTTCCAGCAACTGCTTTCAGGTGATTAATAGTCATTGTGGAGAATACAAATGGGGTGATTGTGGTCTAAGGTTGAGGACTGAGAGGGCATAAAAGAAAAAAAAAGAACAAGACAAGCAAGGGATTCACCTATGGAAAATAATGTCTGGTTGAACTGAATAACTACTGAGTTAAGACTAGAAAGCAATAAAAGTTAAGTTAGAATGGTGGGATGAATGGTGGGAAAAATGAGGGAGATACAACTACTAGAAATTCATTTCCACAAATAAACATCTACTAAGTATAAGTGCTGGCATCATAAACCCAGAAACAAAGCATTCCTTGCTATAAAGCAGGGAAGAGAGAAGAGGGACTGACAAGTGCACAGATAAATACATATAATATAATTTGTAGAGAGAGCATGGAAAACTTAGGAGATCAGAAAATCTCTTGCATAACTTATAGCATCTGAACTGAACCTTTAAGGGAAACCTTCTAAGAGGCAAAAATAAAGTGTCTTCCAGGGCCAAAGGACTGCATGGGCAAAGGCGGGAAGATATGAGATGGAATGTGATTTTCTGGGAAGAGCTAATAGGGGAAGTCAGAGTATAAAGAAGAGATCGAATAGCAGATTTTATAGCAGTAAAGCAGAGAAAAGATGGAAGGATAGGAAATTGTGATCAATGGAAATATTAGATTCAAGATGAAGGGATAGAATAATTTTGGGTGATAGTGAGGGTTTTACATAAATAAAGTAGGTTGGAGAGGGAGGCCACAGGAGTTGAGGAGGTTGATAAGCTGGGAAGCTGGGCTGTCAATGGGATATCTCGGTATACACTGAAGTTATTAAAAATGAGTAGGGATAGGATAGAAAAAAAAGTGAGGTAAGCCAGGTAGTGAATTATTGGAGAAAAGAGAAAGAATTATTTAAAGGCTGATAGAAGATCAAAACAAGGATATGAAATGGGTAATATAAATGGTTAGACTAAACCTCAAAGAAGATGCTGAATGATAAAAGCAGGGATAAGTGTTGATAAAGAAAATGAGTATTCTTATTTTCTTCTTCAGGTCTCAGCATATCATGTTTTAGTCATGAAAAAATAGCTAGTGACAAGAGTTGAGGCACATTCTGGAGAAATCTGGTTTCTCTGAAGAAAAGATTAGAGAATGTATAAAAACGATAATGGTGAATCTAACTATAAAGTTGAAGGTTCTAGTGGGTGTGAGGCAATGACAACAGATGAGAATAAAGACTAGAGAAAGGTAGAAATGAGTATGTGTAGGAAGATGTAACAGAGGTAAGGGATTTTTTCCCTTGTTGAGTACTCTGAATTACAAAGACTAAGGAAACATGAATGATGGAATCAGTAAAAGAACATTTATTAAGCATTTGCTGTATTTATTACATATTTATTACATTTTGTTTAAATTAAATTTAACATTTAATAAGCATTATGCTAATTGCTGGAGATACAAAATGAAGGTAGTCCCTGCCCTAAAGGAACTTTCATTCTAATAGAAAGAAATAGAGGAATGATGACTTTAAAATGATATTTTGGTTTGGAAAGTTATTTTGTTTTGGAAAGAGATGTGGAGACTCAAGGAAGCAAATTGACACTTTTTTAAGGAGCAATGACTTGATTTGATTATCTTTGCAGAACTGAAAAAGACATACAGCATCCTAGTGACTAGGGAGATGTCTGTAAAGTGAAGTGAAGCATGGCTAAAGCAAGTCCTTAGAATAGCAAGTGACCGAAGCAACTACCACTCAGGAGAATAGGAACTTGCATGCATTAGGGTTAAGTTCTCCAGGGCATGGTATCTCTTCTGGCCTGTATAACATACTAGTTATAGGACAGAGGAAGTACTGGTTGATCAGAGCCAATCAACATTGAGACAATCAATGGCAGTGATGGAAAAGATGGATTACTGATATAGAAGCTGTTTAAGACTCTGTAATGTGAAGCCAGATCATTTACTGATTTGACCAAAAGTAAAAATCAATACTAAATTAGAAAAAAAAAAGATAAAGATGAGAAGGCATAAAATTTGATTGCAAAGTTCATTATAATTCATTATACTAGCTGTTAATTGAAAATAACAACAAACCATGGACAATGAGCAAAGAAAATTGCATGCATTCTCTAACCTTTACTTAGAGAAGTCTAACCAAATAAAACATTCAACACAATGTAGAAAATAGAAAAGCTCAAAAAACCATTTCTTCTGACAAATATTTGATCTTCTCATCAAGTAGACATAAATGTCAAAAGGAGAAACCTACAGATGACAATCATATGTTCAAGACTTTCTGAATGAGGAGGATCAGAAGATAAAGGGCAGTATCACTTCACAAAAGGGGGAAAAGTTGAGGGGAGTAAAAAACATTATTTCAAAAGTCTTGGTATAATATCAAAATAAATTAGATCATCCTTAGTAGATCTCTAAATAAACCTGGAAGAAGGCTACTAAGTACAAAATGGAACAGATCTGAATTTCTTATCAACTCTTATTACTAGTAATAGTGAACTTATCACATTTGGGCTTATCATCTGTATCACCCAATGTAGTATATGAGGAAACATCAATGGCACCTGAAATCAGAATAGTCAGATCTAACAAAATATGTACAGAAGAAATCTATGCTACAGGCAGACAATTGTGAAGGCATCTTCGGGAAGACTGTAATGTGATGATCCCTCAGTCAAGAAAATTCTGAAAGAATGCAAATAATCACAGATGATGATTTTACCAAAAATTTAAAAAAAAATAAAAAAACATGGGAGGAGATGTGGAGTAGGAATGGAAAATCATTTGCCATTTCCTGTTTATATGCCTGCTTTCTTTTCTCTCCAAAACATTTTATGATGGTCATCCTTGATGAAAACACAAAAAAGCCACAAGCCCTCTTTCAAAAATTGTTTCCTACAGCAAATCATACCTACAAAGTCACCTAATCAACTGAGAACTCTAGAGAATATAAGATCCCAATATGTGTATGGGTTGATTTCAAAAAAACATTTCACTCCGAGCAAAAAAAAAAAAAAAAAAAAAAGCTTATAACTTTAGAGGCACTCCTGTGTGTTTTTAACACACAGATTTCTATTTCTAAGTGACCATTAACATAAAATTTTAGTGAATTTTAAGTTCAAACAAAATATAAAATAGAGAAGCATGTTTCCCTCAGGTATTCACCACTATCATGAATGATATTCTGCAGATGCCAAATAGAATTTTGCATCTATTCTAATAATTTTCAAGTGCTCCTATTTGCAGATGACATTATTCTATTGAGTCAAGCGCTACAGACTCTCATGCAATCCAGTCATGTAAAAGAGATCTAACTATTTTGGGGAAAAATAGATGAAAAAATCATACTATCAATATTATAATATGAAAATAGAGTTCATTCTATCAATATGTGTGTGAATGGGTCAATTGATCAATCAAGTTAATTAAACTCACCACATTTCTGTAGCATATATCCTAAAGTACTTTATTGCTTTAGGATCCTATAATGGGAATACCAAAAAGAGTGAGGGATGGTGGCAGAGAGCTTTCTCTCATGCATAAATTCATAATGCACCTGGATGGAAGATTACAAATAAAATGACCAAAGAGAAAGTTGATGTGGGTTTGTGGAATAGAAACATCTTCCTCCTCTGATCTGTGTATATATGAAAGAAAACATGAAAATCCCTTATCATAGGAGCTTTCAATTATTCTGTGAACAGAACAATGATTAGTGAAAGACTAAAGCAAATGCATCTATCTTTATTCTGCAGAAGAAAACCAACAAGATAAAAGATGATTTGTACCAGACTGAGAAACAACCTAAAGATGATTAAAAAGTTTCTGACAGAAAAAAAGAGTTAAGCTGGCTGCTCAGAATGCCCGACTTTTTCCATCAAATTTTTGAGCAAAGAATAATAAAAACAAGCTGAGCGTATCAATGAGTAAATTATCTGGGGGAAGATTGCACTATAAATTAAAGAATGAGGAAAATACATTTAAAAAATACTATTGCTATACCAGATTATTAATAGATTATAAGCATCTTTGCTCAAGCATATTTTAAAGTCATGGTTGATCATTTCCTCATTTACTTTAACCTTACAGGACCTGGAAACAATTGATAGTTCTTCTTTAAGAACATTACTGACCTGTAAAGCACCCCACATTGCCTTTTTTCTCCATTTAGACTAGATATTGACAAAGTAATCCTAGAGCTAGAAGAATGAACTTAATCAGGGAAACATTTATTTCTAGCTTTACCCTCTTCTTATAACCATATTGTGTTAATTTATTGAGCTGTGACAAGGGAATGATGCTTAAACCTCTTACCCCTGCTCCTACCTTAAATATTAATGCTTACTGAAATCTGGCTTTTGTCCAGGAAATAAGTCTTTATCTTTCCCTGCAGTAGTTCAAAAGAAATGTGAAATTCACATTTAGAGACGTCTCCACTGCAAATGTTCATATGGACTGCTTATGCCTTACCTGTGGCAGAGCCTTCTGAGCTCTTATTGGTCTAATCAGCCATAATCAGACGCTGTACCCCCACAAAGTGATGTCATTTTGGTCCTCTTCAAGCATGAAAGAAAATAACTAAATCAACCTTTCTAGTCTTAACCAAAATTTCAACTGTTTTAATTCTCTCCTATCCTTTTATCTTGTGCTAATATTCACCTTTTAATGTTAGTGCATGAAATTGTATTGCCCTAATGAAATTTAATATTCACTGAACCTTCTCTTCTTATGTATTATTCTTCTTCCCCTACTCATTAGTCCAACTAGACTGGTCTTCTTGCTGGAAATGTATCTCCTATTTGCTTTTTTTTTTTACTGACCTCTCAAAAGGCGTCCAGGTCAACTATGTCTCATCCCTCTTGGGTCAATGTTCCTGACTGAATTTTCTCCACCATGCTCTCTGCAAGAGTCTTCTCCTCTCATGTGTCATCTTCCCCAGTTAAATATAAGCTCCTTCTGGGCAAGGATTGGCTTTCTTTGTATTTATAGTTTTATTCATAGAGCTTAGCTCTATACCTGGCACATAGTAAGTACTTAGTAATAGTTGCTAAATGAGAAAGGCAATGCTCTATCAACACCTCTGTCCACCCAAGCTATTAAAATATAGTTCCTATGACTGACATGAGGCTACATCCCTATTCTGCATGGTTCAGGATCTTGAGAGTAGTCAAAAGTCCTGGAGGCCTGTGGTGTCGGCAGCAGCCATCATCCAGGCAAAGGGAGGGACATTCTTTGGAATGGTAGTACCCAAAGTCAGAGAAATTCACACACACTTAGACAATTCTCCCTCTGCCTAAGCAGTGACAGGAATAAACTAGAACAAAGGGAAGGGTTGGTATTGGGGGAGAAGCAGTTCTTCAGAGAATGAATGGATGAATGGATAAATGTATGAGTGAAAGGATGAAGGAATAAGTGAATGAAAAATGGTTTAGCAAGATTTTATTATCTACTGAATATCAGGGATTCAAATAGAAAAGCAAATAGTCTCTGCTTTCAAGAGACTTATATTCTAATACCTTTTAAGGTTTTAGCTGCAAGTCATATGGAAGTCACATGGCCTTAGAGTATAATAGCAAAGCAGGTAACATCAAGTTTAATGTTATTTCCACTAATATCATTGTGTCTTTTTCTGGGGCTGGATAATTCCACACTACCAAGGACTTTGTTTTCTGGGTCTTCAGTGGCTTTGGTTACTGAGAAAGTAGAGGTTCCAACACCTCCAGAGGAAATTGCTCTATAAGTATTGTTGCTTCCCTGGCTTCAGGGACCAGGTTGTAAGCAGGGCTAATGTCAGAACAGGTCCTTGCATGTGGCAGTTGGTTGATGGCTCTCCAGGAGGTTGCTTTCCAAAATAAGGGCCGAAGGAGTTAGGCTGGAAGAAGGGACACTCTTCTGTAAACACTCCTATTCCCAAGACTCTTAGGTTCATGGTCCTAGACTGTAGTTTTGAGATGTGCTGTCACTCCTAATGGTGTATGTCTGACTGCTTTAGCTGTTATGGTTTGCCTCCCCTGATAGCTGGCGTTGGTAGGAAGGATTATCAATCAGTGACTCAGTTGACAGGCCTTCTTTTGTGACAGGCATTATACAGGGTATTGGGGATTCTAATACAAAGAATGAAATAAAGTACTAGCAGTGACCTTCTTGGGTAGGGTGAAGTGTGGTACCTGAGCTGCATCTTGAAGAAGATAAACTTGATGAAATCGAGGTCAGGAGGGAGTGCTTTCCAGGCATGGTGGATGGCAAGTGAGAAGTGAAAAAATATGATGAACAGAGGAGGGCAGTTTGGCTGGATTGCAGAGTAATGTCCATTGAGACCAGAAAGACAGATTGGGGCCAGATGGTGAAAATAAATGTATGGAATGTGGTGAAATTTTGTTTTAACATCTGTTCTTCACTTATTAGTGACTGGCAATGTGTTTTCAAATGATTGTTTATGGGTTTGGAATCCTGCTTTTGAAAACTGTTCCTTTTGACGACTTATCTATTGGGGAATATCTCTTGGTTCTGTATATTTGTTTCAATTCCCCATTTATCAGTGTTATTTGGTACAAATATTTCTCCTACTTTTTTGTTTCTCTTTTAAGTCTTTCTCTGTAAGCATTTTCTAACTTTATGCCATCATAATTTTCTGTTTTCTATCTTATGATTCCACCTATACTTTATTTGTTTAATAATTCTAGCCCCAACCAAAAGTATGAAAGATACCTTTCCAGTTCTACCACCAGTTTTTTTTTATCAGATAAGGAAACCTCCCCCCCCCCCCAGTAATCCATGTTATCACACACTAAATGGATAGTCCAAATGCTAACTACCTTTTACTCATGTTTTTTTTTTTTTCCTTCTTTACTTCCCTTGAGATTCTAGACCTGTGTTCTTTTAAATGAAATTTATTATTACTTTGTCTAGTTTTATAAAGTTTCCCCTTGATAACTTAATTAATATAGCACAGAATCTATAAAACAATTTAGGTAGCAATACCATTTTTATTATATTGGTATGACCCAATCATGAACAGTAGGCCTCTCTCCAATTATTCAAGTCTCCTCTTATTTCTGCAAAAAAATGTTTGGTAATATATTACTATAAATCTTACCTGTTTCTTGGTAGGCCAATTCCTATATATAATCTGTATTTTGTGGTTCTTTTGAATGGAATTCAATTAATTTTTTTATCATTTCTTCCTGGGTTTTGTTAGCAATTTTAAAAAGTATTTGTGTATTAATTTTGTTTCTTGTAACTTTACTAAAGTTATTAATCAACTCAGTTCCATCTGTCATTATATGGAGTTTTCTCATATTGTTTACTAACAAGGATAATCTTCCCCTTTGCAAATGTTTATGCCTTTAATTTCATGTTCATCTGTTTGCTATAGTTTGCATTTCTAATATATCTTATGAGCTCAATTTTTCTCATAATTGGAATAGTTATACATCCTATAAAATTCCAAATATGAAATTTTATAATTTCCAAGGATGATTTCTCAAAGGAAAATACGACATTGGAAAAGTCACTTTATTTCTTTGGGTCATGGTTTCCTCATCTGTAAAGCAAAGGGTTTGAATGAGATGATCTCTGTGGTCCTTTACAGCTCTGACATTCTTGTCTATTATTAGCCCGTGATACCAAGAAAGTCTACTACTTTGTTGTTGCTGTTTGTTGGTTGATAAGGAGAAATAGAATCCGTTTCTTAGTCAGTCCTGAGCCAGATTACCCAAAAGCCTTCAAGGTCATGACCTTCAGGCGCCCAGCTGCTGTAATTTAAGACAGAACGGCTTCATCACACATCAGGTGTCTTTACATCTCTATAGGCCAGTGCCCCAGACCTCCGTGCGTCTTGCCATTTGAAAGCTATAAATAGGGAGCTATCGTATGATAGCTGCAAATATGGATGGGATGCCAGCGGAGATTTGGAGGGCTGAAAACTAATTCAATTGAAAACAGTTGGCATGTGGATTGGCATCCTTAGAGTAGGTGAGGTTGCAACTTTAAGTGCATACGTCTTTTCAAGGCATCTCACTCCTCTGTACAGCTAATTTTTAAAAAATCTGCTGCAGCCCTTTATAGCAAACATAATATAGTAAATTTAAAAACACACACACACACAAAACTTAAAAACTGGCCAGATATTTGTACATTTCCTTGGTATTGGCTACCTAAATGTTTTGATGTCTTTTTGTCTAAATACTCATCTGTCATAGGTGATGCCATAGTTCCAGGCTTGGAATCAGGAAAACGCCTCTTCCTGAGTTCACATCCAGCTTCAGACACTTGCTAGCTATGTGACCCTGGGTAATTCATGAACTCTGCCTTAGTTTCCTAATCTGCAAAATTAGTTGGAGAAGGAAACGCCATACCACTTCAGTATCTTTACCAAGGATACACCAAACGGTGTCACAACTGAATGGCAGCAACAACTGTAGCAACATGGAAGCTACTTCAAAGGGATGTTTTGTGAATCAAATGAAATTGTATGAATAAAGCTCTTTGAAAATCTCTGTCAGATATCATAATTTATCATTAGCTACCTCTGTTGTCTTCCCTTTTAGCTTCCTTGGTCTTGGAGTTGTACAATTGCTTATTTCAACATTTACAGGTTAAAATGCTAAGTGTTCTAGGATCTGTCTAGGATCTGATATTAATCATTTGTCACTTGCCACACATGGCAAATAGGCACAAACCACCCTCACCATTTTTTTTTTTTTTTTTGCTGTGAGCAAGTCCATGTGTTGCCTATTCCTTATCCTGACTGTGCTTATCTTCTTGTCCTCCCAGAGAACTTGCATACGAATTTTTGCATCATTCCACAATAATTCTGCAGAATCCAAAGCAACATTTTTGTTGTGGTTTTTGTTTGTTTGTTTTTACTTTAAAAAATAGATAACATTTCCCATCCTGGGTCAGCATCTTAGAAAAACACTAATCCTGAGACATCTGAGTGGTGCAGTATGAATAGAGCACTGGTCCAAGAGTCAAAAGTTTAAATCCTGCATCAAGCATGTACTAATTATGTGATCCTGAGCAAGTTACTTAACCCTAATTGCCTCCAAAAAAGAAATAAAAAACATTAGTACTCTTCCAAATGCATTAGAGCTTCTTTAATATAAAGAGCTTCATGTCTATAATAAGCAAGTAGTGTCTATTTCTGCCCAAGCAGCTGTTCTTCTTCATGAATGAGTCTTCCATTCCCTCCTCAAACCCATCCTTCCCATGAACATTTAACTTCATTCTTTTTTGATGGTTTTTTTTTAATTCTCAGCTCATGATCCTCCACCTTAAAAATGTATTTCCTTTTGACTTTCTAGGTCTTATATCTAATAATAATGACTTATACTTCCTATTTCATACTTATTGCTTTATTCCCTTCTCTTTTTTTAAGAGCTTCTCCATCTACAAATGAGTTTTACAATATTCCTTTTCTCTCCAGAATAGTTTCATCCCCATCTTGTTTTGTTCCAACCTGACAGTCTTTAATGTGTCTATAATGTAAACTGATCAATTGCTACTAGAGTATTACAGACTTCCTCTTTCTATAAGAACAATTATTTTCCTCCTTTGCCTGCCCCTCCTTCCTCCCCCTGAACTGGAATTCCTTTCTCTATTATTGTATGCTTGAAAACAATCTTATTCTCCTTTGCTAAACAAAAGTCTTCCTCAATCTTTAATGCAGCTTATAAAGCTTCAGTAGACAGCGTCACTAATTTTAGGTAGTCAAGCAGGAAAAGAGTTCCACCAAAACTCAAACAGAAGGAAAAAAAGCCTATGCTAATTTAAAAAGGTTATCAATAAGGAGATCTGACAATACTGGTGTTAGGGACCCAGCCATTGGTCCTGGGCTTTGAATCCTTGAAAGGATGGAAGTGGAGCCAAGGAGCCAAGGGCAGGACATCAATCCCAAAGGAACAGAAGTGCCAAGGAGGACCCTAGGCATGAAGAATAAAATAAAAAATCTTCAGGGAACTGAAATACCAATTGGTTTCAAGTACTAAGTCAAGAGCTTCATATTAAAATTGACCCAAAAGGAGAGAGTGGAACTAATAGCAAGAATCCAACCAAGTTATAGATTTAGATTTTCCTTGTAAAGTCTGTAATTAAAATCTTTAAATTCCTGAAAATTCACTTGGAAGCAAATTCACTTAGTGAAGTCCCCATGGATAAAAGGTGCTCATCCACGAGGACAGTCTAGTAGGATGTGGAGTTGCAGAGGGAAGGAGAAAACTATAAACTCACCTAGCTATGCAGTATACTTCTGGAGGACCACATGATAAGGACAGCAAAAAGGAAGAAATGTGTAAGTGTGCCCTCCTGTGAAACAAAAATGATCTCCCTTTATGGAGCAGATCCCCGCTTTTCAGCTTTCAGTTTTTCAAGTTTTTCTTGAGATACACTGAGATCCCCCAATTTTTAGGTAATGTTGGAATAGCAGTTGGAATTTTTATTTGTTTTTTTCCTTCATTATCTTCATTACTTGTTGTGCATTTCCTGTTCTTCATTCAATAGCTGTCTATATTCTTTGAATTGTTCTTAAATTTGCTCTACTTGCTTAATCGTTCAAAAATATTTTTCTCATTCCTAGTCCTTATAGTCTGTTCCCTTGGAACTTTAATGACTCACAAATACCCATTTTTGATAGTCACATCAAGAAAGAAGGAAATAAGGGCAGACAATTCATCTGGTCATCATGACAACGTGATATTGGCACCATTAGCTTAGAAAAGAGAAAATTTGGGGTAGATCTGGCAGCTGCCATCAGATATTGAAAATGCTTTAAATGGTCCAGAAATTAGACTTGTATTCCAAAAGAGGGTCTAGAGCAGAAAGCAGTGGGCAAAAATTACAGAGATAAACTTCAGTTCAACAGAAAACAAAGTATTTACAAGCAATCAGAGCTCTTCCAAATAAAATGTGCTTCCCCGTGAGTCAGCCCTCTGTCACTGGAAGTATTCCCATGGAAGGTAAATGGCCATCTGTTTAGGGGTGTTGTAGAAGGGATTCCTGAATTAGGTCCGAGTTTGGACAAGCTGTTCTTAATGGACCATTCAAACTCACATTCTGTGACTGTCTGCTTCTGTGAGTCTTTTATCTCATTCTTTAGAAGGAAAATTTGAGGCTATCATTCAGGAACTTCCTCATGTCTCAGTTCCTTTCATTTGTATCAATTCCAGAGGAAGCTGTGATCCTTCTCATTGCCATATAATCTTTCACTATTAAAATCCTAGGAAAAACATGTCTACAACTTTTCTTCACCTCCATATTCTTAACCTTGAAGTCTGGCTTCTGAGCCTATCACTCAACTGAAACTATTTTCTCCATGTTTTCCTCAATACACACTTCTCTGTGAACTACAATTCTTTGCTTGATATCTCCAATAACACTTGCTATACCATTGGTTTTTCCAATTACACATGTCCAAAACAACTCATTTTCTCCCTAAAATCTCTCCTGTCTCCTAACTTTTCTTTCTTTCACAGTGATCATCTTCCACACAGCCACTCATGGAATTTTTTACTTTGGAGTTTTTTTGACTCTCCCCTCTTACCCTCTCCCTTTTACAATAAGTTGTCATAATATCTCTTGCATTCATCTCCTTTCTCTACTGAATCACCACTCTAATTCAGCCTATCACCTCTCACCTGTAGTATTAAAATAGCCTCCTAAGCTATCAGCTTGCCTCCAGATCCCCTCCTCCTCTCTCTAATCTCTCCTCCAAATTGTCAGATGGTTTTTCCTAAAATACAAGTGTGAACATATTATACTTCTGCTTGACAAATTTCAGTAGTCCCTTGTTGCCTCTAAAATACAACCAAAAAACTCTATTTAAAGCTTTTTACAATCTGACTCTAACCTCTTTCCAAATTAATTTTTCATCACTCTACCTCATTCACTCAATATTCTAAACAAACAGACTTTTATCTGTATATAGTCTAACATCTCTTGTCACCATTACTTCTAACAGGCTATTTCCCATATTTGAAATGTTCTTTCTTCTCACTTCTACCTCTTGGTACCCCTAACTTCTTCCAAGGTTTAACTCAACTACACTTATCTCTTCCACTTTCCCTATTAGAGGTGCAATGCCCCCAGCAACTTGGAAAATCCACCTAAATTTTTTTAGTTCTCCATATTAGAGAAGTCTGAATTATTATGTTATTACAAGGTAAAAGATGTTAATATTACATAATACTATACATATATTTATGCATTTCTGAATTTCTAAATTTTTCCTGTATCATCTTCTGGCATTTGAATGTTGTCTTCCACTTGCACAAAATTCTCAAAAATATTCCATTTTATTTCTTATGCCAACCTATAACATATCTACACCATGATGGGGAAAGTTCAGATGGGAAGGATAACTATAACCTTTGCAGTTGTTCGTCTTTTCCTATTCTAAAATTCAGATTTTATACACATATATACAAACATACGTGTGTGTGTAATTTATATATTTCTACAATATGAACTTTACTTCTATTGATTCTAAGTAACTACGGGGAAGTAAATATATAGTAGCCCTTGGAATCAAGAAAACTCATCTTTATTTTCATCCCTGATCCATATTGACTCCGTGATCCTGGACAAGTCACTTATTTAACTTCTCAGTGCTTCCAGGCAATCAATCATTAGTGAGTTTAATTTTCAGAGAAGTTTCTTATTTCCATTGAGAAAGGAATATCCTCATTCAGGAAGTTTCTATACCAATGAAATTAGGTCCAGACCCTGTATCCCTCTTATATTTTGTATATGCTTTTGTGTACATCTTGTTTTCCCTCACTAGACTGTAAACCCGTCGAAAGACAAGGCTTCAATTTTGTTTTTTCTATACCCAGAACCTAAAACAGTATCTGGCACATAGTAGGTACTCCACAAATATTTGTTAAGTCCCTCTGCAAGGGACTGTGACTTCTCAATCCTGAGCAGCAATTCTCTAATATGTACTAGATGTTACCAAGAGAATATTAAAGCAATTGTGTCTATTTGTGTGCTTTAGATCTCAATAAGTTGCTCTTTTCATGACATTACATTGATATATATGGAAAGTAATTCCTGCCCAGTCATAAAGATGGCACCTAACAAGATGGTGCTTCCTTAGAAGCATGATTTAATACTGACATTGAAAAGTAAATTATGCCTTCACTGAACATGAATGCTATTTCATCCAAACAATGGCCCATTTAAAGTCTGGCTCCTGGAAAGTCCCTTCTTCCTTTTTTATATAATATAGAAGTTAACAGATTTACCTATGGAGAACCCTTCAACATACTTAATGTATATATGACCCCCACTTTCCATCTGCCTTGCAGAAGTTTTGTGGGCCCCCACTTCTGGTGAGCTGATGCATGCTGATCTTGCTTAATTTATGAGCTGGAATCTGGCCCAAAGTGCTCTATGGGTAGGGCATTTAAGCATTATTTCCATTGTGGACTACAATTCAAACTACAATTCTGGACAATGACTTCACTAATTTAGAGAAAAATTGCATTCTTTGGGCATCTTGTTTCCCAAATCTTATTTCTCAGTGTACTATGAGTTAAACTAGACCTGCATCTTTGTGTAGCAAGAGATTTCTCCTCCTCCAAATTCTTTCCTTTTCTTTAGGTACATTCCATTTGAAGGAGGTAAACTAGTGGATCAGGTTGCTTGAAACTTTTCAAAAGAAAAAAAAGGCACTGGAAAAAGTACCTATTATAAATATCAGAATCATGGAGAAAAAAAATAAGTATAGTCTTTTGCTAAGAAGGCTCAGAGATTCTGTTCCCAGCTGTGTTTAATAGGGGAAGTAATTATTCCACAAAGGAACAGATATCTTTCCATATTAGATTCTCCATCTTAGTTATATTTTTGCATTATATATAGAAGAAAAGGAGAATCATTAGGGAAGATGAAAAAGAGGTAGTTTATCTTCCCATAACCTAATTAAGAGAAACAAATGGAGTGACAAGTAGAATATTTAGGAGATTCCAAATCATTTTAAGACATATTTGCCTGTTCCTGAAGATCTATTTTGCACTCCTTCATTTATGTCATTTTTGGCAAGACCAGGGATGACCTTGAATAATACAGAGATCCTTATCAGAATTCCTCATTTTCCAAGCATAAGTAAAATTCTAGCCACCCCTGAAATACATAGCTCATGTCAAAAAAGACAAGAAAATGAAGCTTTTCCACAATAGGATCAGACCTAGAATTTAGAAGAGAGACTAAATCTTATTCTACCAAGCTGTGAGGATCACCAATATGTAAACACACATGGTGTGCCCAGTGTGCAGTGAATGCATTAATCCAATTATCAGTTACAACTTTTAATTAATAATTCAGATTTTTTCTTTATTTCTTGATAATTGTTATTATTCTGGAAGCAGACAAGTTGAAGACAAGAAGAAATCTTGAATTAGTAGTTAAATAAAAGGAAAGCTTAGGAAAATAAGTTATTAATTATTTGTGTTTTCTATTTCCAAATGATCATCTTAATATTTGAATTTCTGATCATTGCAGTTCCAACTTTTTCATTTACCTCCTCATCAAGATAGACATTCATAGTATTGTACCAAGAAGATAAAGATGAGTTCAGAGGGAAAAGAGTTAGTTATATAGTAAAGCACATAATTCTCAAGGCCTAGATTATCAGGTCTTTTTTGGACAATTTAACAATTTCATCAATTTAAAAAAAATGCCTTCAGAGCATGTGATAGCCACTCAAAGTTTTAATAAAATTACACAGGATACAACTTCTGTCATCATGATGCTAAGAATATGATAAAGAACTATGACCCAAATCACTATAGTAAAGAAAGACATATCTAAATTTTTCTGAAGGGAGAAATTCTGTAATTGTTTTCCTATTGCCTCCAGCACTTTGGACAATAACTAACATAGAGTGGGTGATTAATAGATGCTTTTTGCTTGATGTAGTAGGAAAAAAATCAAACTTGAACCCAACAGTTTTGGATTCAAATTCCAACTGTGCTAAGTTCTACAAATAGATTAACAATAAGTTCTATAAATCTCATCTTCCTCATTTGGAAAATAATAAAAAAATGTTATTATTGCCCATCTCACAATTTTTTAAAGAGAAAGTATTCTGGGGGGATAGCCATAGAAATGTAAGTTTCTATTATTAAAAGGAAGCTACACTATCATTTTGGTTAAGAAATGATAAATTATAAAAATACAAAGTATAGAGTTGCTAGTTAAAAGGTGATTATCACAAAAATTGTGCTTGGCTGGAAATAACTGTCAAAAACTACACATTCTGTCCTCAAGTAGTTTACATTCTACTGGGGAATATGACAGAAGCACAAATAAGTAGACATATAGTACATAAGAAAAGCTATTGCAGTAGTTTCAGTGGCAATGGGAATGGAGTGGGAGGATGCAAATCAAGAAGACGATGATTGAATATGGAGGATGGGCATGACAGGTCAATCAATATCATTTTGTTGTTTTTGCAAGAGCTGAGTTCTGGTTCTGCACTGTCCCCAGCACAAAAAGGTTGAAACAGTGTAGGACTTCCCTTCACTTCTAAAATTATACTGTGTCTAAGGCTGACTCTAACATGAAGGCAGTTTGAGTAGTATCAGAGTAATTGGGGATTGGGTCAAGGGGTATGGAATTTTCTTGGTTCTTCAATCTCAGAAAGGACCAATGATATCATGATTTGCTAGCGAATTGAATTTGAGTGAGGTAAAGCTGTGTAAAATCATCAAGCCTTACTCTCTCCTCCATAATTATCAAGAGTCCAAAGACGAGACAAGGGCAATGACCCAAGACGAAATGAATGACCTGGGCCTTTCTAAATTAAGATCTTTCCCAGGTTTGTCTGAGGCCATACCTCTTCAATGAGTAAAGACTAGGTAAGAGTTGAAAGTAAAAATGGTCCAATTTATCATCACAAAGATATCAATCTGCCTCAAACTTTCTGGGCAGAACAAAAAAAAAAAATCCCATTTACTTTAATTCTAAGACATCAGAACTTAAGCAATGACCACACGGGCTTTAGCTGGGCCTATTAATGACTTTTAGAGCCCTAGACAGTGCCAGAGTATGCCACTTGGCTAGACTGAGTTAATTACTGGTATGATACAGTAAAGAGGAAAGGATTTAAAGTCAGAGAATTTGATTTTAAACTTGACCTCTGTTACTTATTACTTAGACAAGTCCATTGGACAATTATCTTCATTTCAATTTCTTCAACTATAAAATAAGGGGTTTGTATCAGAAGACCCCTGAGATTATATCTTGCTCTCTTCTATGATCCTATGAAAATTTTTGCTCCCTTTTTGGAAAATTTATAGTCTTATAGCATCAGGATGAATGACCAGTCCTCATTTCCTATTGCTATTTTGAGATATACAAGAAAAAAAATTTCCTGTGCTCTTATGCCTCTGGAAACCCCTTAAAAAGCCATATAGGCTCTCCTCATTCTTGCAATAAAGCACACTCTATGTATATGTTGAGCTCACAAAAGATTTCTTGATAAAGAATGATTTGTTAACAGCCAAGATTTAAACTAGTAATCAGGTCATGAAAAAAATATCTGCTCTTCTACAGTGTATTAATAAAGATTATAAAATCAGAATTATAAAGTCATAGAATTTCTATAGGAGGAGATAGCTTAGAACTCATCTAAGCCAACTCCTCCATATCATAGAAAGAAAAAAAACTAAGGCTCAAATAATTCAAATGACCCCATTAAAGGCTTAACATCAAGGCATGACACAGCTGACTTGCTCATGAGAAAAGCCATAAAGCCCAAGTTTCCTGTGTTTGTCTCCCTGTAGCACATGACCTCTCTTGACTTAGTTTGATACAATCTGACTTTTATCTAGTTTTTTACCCTTTACTCAGCTTTGCATCTATCCTGTAATGTCTGCTTGTCTATCTTTTCCTACCTATTCTTCCCTCTCTCTCTCTCTCTCTCTCTCTCTCTCTCTCTCTCTCTCTCTCTCTCTCTCTCTCTCTCTCTCTCTCTCTCTCTCTCCTTCTCCTTTCTCACTTTCCCTTTCCCTCTTTTTGCTCTTACTCTCCTTTCCTCCATCCCTCCTTTCCAGACTTTTTCCCACTTATCTGTATTTACTCTCAACTCACTTGGTTAAAATAAAAATTGTTGGAGAAATCCTGCTTGTTTTCAATCTCTGCTTTTTCTTGATGACTTACCCCAAGCCAGATTGGAGACAGATCTTTAAGCAGCATTATGTGCTAATTACCAACATATTCACATTCATATGACAAGCTCTCGGCTTAATATGGGACACCCAACTACCCCATCACCTCTGGTCACTTATTTTTCCCGAGTAAGATTGACCACTTGGAAATGTCCCATTTGAATGAACAAAATATGCTTAATTTTGTTCTTGTTTTTCTAATGTTGATCCCATATGTGTATTTGTATAAAGTCTTCATTAATCTATTGTGGAAAAAAACCATATATTTTTCATTATTGATATCTAGTTTAAATCTTAATTGTCAACAGGCCACTCCTTATCAAGAAATCTACACAAATATTGTTTGTAACCAAACACAGTCTATCCTCTCTGCACACATATACTAAATTTCCATAGAAACTCACAATAAATAAGGACCTCAGAGGCTCACTTGTCCAACTTTCACTTTGCTTCTGAACAATTTTTGCATAGTGCCTGACACATAATAAGCACTTAATAGATGTTTTATTGATTATTGAACAAGAATGTCCTCTGCATTCTACCTTTAAAGACTGATAACAAAAAGGAAGCTGTCATTTCCTATTATTGCCCATTATACTTTTCTTTATTGTTACTGGGTCATTTTTTCACTCATCTCTGACTCTATGTGATTCAATTTGGAAATTTCTTGGTAGAGATACTGAATGGGTTGCCATTTCCTTCTCCAGCTTATTTTATAAATGATGAACTGAGGTAAGCAGGATCTGAGGCTAGATTTGAACTCAGGAAAATGAGTTTTCCTGACTCCAGGCCCAACACTATAACCATTGCACCAGCTAGCTACTACTTTTGAATACCTCTATTAGAAACATTTCCCTATCCTCTAATAAACTTCAATTTTCAAATTCTATCTATTAATAGATATCTGTTGAACTAAACAGAACAGGTTTGACCCCTCTTTCAAGTAATAGTCCTTCAAATACTCGAAGCAAAGGATTATGTTTCTCCTGTGTGTTCTAAACTGATCCATCTTTTATTTTAGGCTGAACATCCCAAATTCTTTTAACTAATCCAGCATAATCTCAAAATACTTCATCCTAGTCACCTTTCTCTAGATGCTTTCCCACTTATCAATGTCCTTCCTAAAATGAGATGCCCTGAACGTAACATAATACTCCAGATGTGGACTGATGCCTAAGCTTGGACATTATCTCCCCAGTTCCCCATAAAACAACATATGGTTTTATTTTTGGATGCTGCATCACATTGTTGACAGGAGTTGAATAGAGCTTGTAGCACATTTTAGTTCCAGACCCTTTTCAGATAAATTACTGTCCAGTCACGCCTCTCCCATTTTGAACTTGTGAAACTGGTTTTTTGTTTGTTTGTTTGTTTGTTTGTTTTATGCAAGTTCCTTTTTTCATGGTATTTCATTTGGCCCAATTCTAGCTTATCTAGATTATTTATCTTGCAATATGTTATCCTTCCCAGTTTTGTGCCAAATTTAATAAGCATTTAGTCTATTCTTTTACTCAAATCATTGATAAAAGTGTACAGTACAGACCCATGCACAGACTCTTGGGACATTCCACCAGGAGCCCCCTTCTAAGCTTACATTAAGCCATTAATAATTGCTTTTTCTGTCCAAAAATTTGGCCAGTTCTGATTTTACTTAACTCTATTCTTTCTTAGCCCACGTTTGTCCACAAGAATAGTATTAGAAACTCCATCAAATTCTTTGCTGAAAATCCAAGTAAACTCTATCTAAAATGTTCCCTTCATCTCATCACCATGCCAAGAAAGGAAATGAGGTTGTTTTGCCATGTCCTGTTCTTGAGAAATGTGATTTCTTTGTGATTTCTTTCTCTTTTTCTAGATGTTCATTAGCCTTCCTTTGAATAATACATCCTAGAATTTTGCCAAGAATTGAAGTCAAGTTCACTGATCTATAGTTGCTAACTGTACCCTTTTCCCTTAAAAAATAAATTAGATATTATTGTACTGCAGTCCCAGAGGGCATCTTTCCTGTTCCTCATGTTCTTTGAAAGATCACTTGCAGTGGTTCATTTATTTTAGTATCCTGGGATATAATTTGTCTTATTCAGCTGTTCCCCCATGTATGAACTGTCAGGGATCTCTACTCCCATACAATACTTGACACAGTTGAAATAAGTCTACTTCTCATGGCCTCCTCAACCTAGTTTTCTTTATCCCTACACTGGCTTCATACTTCCAGGAGCCAGTTTCTGTTGTCATGATTCTTACTTTATACCAGCATCAACATTTTGTCTCTATGCTTTCTAAATAGCCCTGGGGAGCTGTGAGCAGTTATGTGCATGACCCTGAAACCTCAGGTGCACAGCTATTTCTGCTGCTGGCATCCCCAGGGCCTTGCACTAAGTATATGTTATGTATACAAGTAGATAAGTACTCATTTTAAAAGCCACTGTGAAATGAGAATGTGTTAAAGAAAGAAACAATTAGTGTATACTTTACGAAGAACTGCCAAATGAAAGTATGGCTCCTTGGGATGATTGTGGATTTTTCTTCCCTGAGCACCTGAAAGACAACATGTTACAGTGTGTGGGGCCCTGATCTTGGCAATAAGAAGGCATAGATTCAATTAATGCCTCAGATACTTATTCCTGTGTGACTCTTAGTTGCTTAACCATTGTGTGTCCCAGTTTCTTTATATGTAAGATGAAGGTGACCTCTAAGTTATGTTCCAACTCTCAATCATTCCAGGATGCTTAGATATAAGGGAAATGTCAATCAATTGAATCGGATAGTTTAACTCGATAATCACCTGTAGTATTTTCATAATAGTGGAATTTAGGTATTAAAATATATCTGCAAGCAATATATGTTTATAAGATCTGCATATTACTTGCACATACCTACCCTAAATAGGATGTTCAATTCTTGGGTGCTTTTCTGAGATTGTTTACCATCCCACTTTTTAGTGATCTTTGTAAAATTCAGATATAACCATGTCACCCTCCTCCCGGATAAAATACATGTGGTTTCCTGTAATCTTCAGAATCAAATAGTAAATCCTCAGTTTGACATTTTAAAATAATTTGATCTCTTCCTATCCTTCCTGAATTTGTATTCATCTGTGTATTCTAAGTTCCAATGACAATGACCTCCTTGCCATTCTTCACCCAATATATCTTCCAACAAACCTATGCATTTTCTTTGACCATTCCTCATGCCTGAAATTTTCTCCCTCCTTAATTTTATATATATATAAAGTTAAGCTATATATATATATATATATAGCTTATATATAAAGTTAAGCTATATATATATATATATATAGCTTATATATAAAGTTAAGCTATATATATATATATATATATATATATATATATATATGTAGCTTGTTTTTTACATAGGTTTTTTTTTTTGTTAGGCTCCTTGAGAATAAGAAATATCCTCAGTACTTTTTGTGCTTGGCACATAGGTGCTATGTTGACTTGACTTTCAAATCTATATTTTATTATTAGTTTCCATAAGTTGTGGGTTCTTTTGCATATTTTTCACTTTTCCACCAAAATTGACTAGGTTCTCCATATATACCAAAATAACACAGAGGAGAGGAACTCTAGAGCTGAGAGAAGCCCTGGGAGCCAGTAAAGATTTTTAGAAATCTCTTCTGAGCCCAAAGTTTAAGAATAATGATTTATACTGGTTGTTGTCTAGAGGGTTTCTCAATATCCATTTCATCTATAACAAAACTGTCCAATCTAAAAACAAAGAGAGGTCATCAGCTATAGAAAATAATTGATTTTGATGTGTTAGATGCCACAAAATCACCGCCATTTGTAAAAGAGAAGTTTTATTGTTATTTTCTCCCTCTTTGATTTAGTATTGGACATACAGAATGCTTAGATGGAAGAACAGAAACAGTAAGTACTAGGATTGGCTTTTTAAAAGCCCAGATATACCTTCTCAAAAGAATGAATTAAGTTTGTACTAGCTTAGCCATCTTCTGCATCTATCCTTAAGTCAGAGCCTTGAACTCCCTTTGATTCAATTCAACAAATGTGTATTGAATCCTTCAAAGTTCTGAGGTAGATCTGGAAATGAAAAATTCACAGTCCTAGTCTTTTGCTAATGATACTCAATCACAGGGAATAAGTCATTCTAAAATAACTATAATGTCTTTGAAAACATTTTCCAATCTTCTGTTTAGATCCTATAGTTGTATAGAGGCAGTTTTCAATGATTCAGAGTTAGAGAGGGACAACAATGGCCTGAATAATGCAAAACAATAGAGAAGCAAACATTGAGGTATGCCTTATCAAGGCAGAAGAATTATATTTGGCTTAGGCTTGTACAAATTTGGGGCAGACAATTTCAGTAGTATAGTTAAAGTCAATGCTTGTTTGAGATGGTGAGTGAAATTGGCTGAATGAACATTTGCCAAAGAAAATACATTTGCTTAGAAGATAAGCATTTTGTAAACTGGGAACCATTATCTAAATTTGCACCACGGTTATTATGAAGTGGATAATCCCCCTGTGGATGATAAAGATCTGATTTATCTATAAGAACAGAGAAATAGTTATTCCTTTAATCAATCTATTAACAAGAATTTGTAAAGTGCTTCCTGGGCGCCAAGTATTGTACTTTGTAGTTTGGAGGTGATATGGTATTTTGTTGTTGTTGTTCAGTAGTTTGAGTCAGGTCCAATTTTTCATGAACACTTTTCTGGGGTTTCCTTGATGAATATTTTGTAGTAATTTGTCATTTCTTTCTCCAGCCCATTTTTCAAGTAAAGATATCGAGGTAAACATGATTAAGTGATATATGCTCAGGATCATAGAGCTAGTAAGTGTCTGAGGCCAGATGGAACTCAGGTTCACCCAGCTCCAGTTCTGGCATTCCATTCACTGAACCACCTAGCTGCTCTGTATTATAACATAAACTTGTAGTATTTTTGCGTTGGTGGAGTGGAAGAAAGGGAAGGATGAATGAAATAATTAAGGAAAAAGCATTTATTAAATGCTTAATATGTACCAAACTTTGGTGGAGTACAAATATAAAATCATAGTGGTCCCTTCTGTCATTGAGCTCACATTCTACTCTAAACGGGATAGACAACAACAAATGTAAGAGAGTTCAGCCATGGGGTAGTTGGTAAGCCCAAGAACAAAGGCCACTAAGTAGAGCAGAGCATATTTTTCTCAACTTTAAGCCTATCCAAAATAATCAGACTAAGGCCAGCTGAGAGATTTCCTTTTCTCTTGAGCCATGCCTCCAATAAGATACCAGTATACATAAAAAAGTTCTTCCAAAGAATATATTACTTTTCTGCATTGTTTTCATACCATCATAACAAATGTAGAGATAGGCAACCAGGACTTGACATCCCAGGTGCCAACATTATCTTATTTTTTCTACCTTTTCATTTTTCAATTAAAAAGTACTTGTTTTCTGTTCCTATCACTCCCACACAATTTAGAAGAAAAAAAAAAAGAAGCAAAACCCTTGTAGCCAAGCAAAACAAATTGCTATATTGCTCATGTTCAAAAGTTTATGTCTTATTCTGAATTTTGAGTCTATCATTTTTTTGTCAGGAAGTAGATATAACTGATCATCATCAGCCCTATGAAAACATTCTTGGTTGTTACATTGTTAAGAGTTTTTTTAGTGTTTCAAAGTTACCTATATTTTATTTTATAAATTGGACAATTGGTTCTGTTCACTTCAATCAACATCAGTTCATGTAAATCTTCTCATTTCTTACGGTACTATATAATTTCATTACATCCACATACCATAATTTGTCCAGCCATTCCTCAGTTGATAAGTACCTCTTTAGTTTCTAGTTCTTTAACAAAAACTGTAGAGATAAATATTTTTGTTCATTTGCATTTTTTTCTTATTCCTTTGATCTCTTTGGTGTATAGAGTTAATAGTTCCATCACTGGTTGGATATGTGGTAACATTTTGGACATAGTTTGAAATTGTTTTTCAAGTTGGCTGGACCAATTCACAATTCTACCAACAATGCATTAGTGAGCCTATTTTCTGCTGAACCCACCAACAACTATAATTTTCCTTTTTTGTCACTTTTGTCAATATGTTTGAGGTGGAATGTGATAATTGCTTTAATTTGCTTTTCTCTAATTATTAGTCATTTAGAATATTACTTCATGATTGTTATTAGTTTTAATTGTGTCTAATGGTAGTCATCTCTAGAGCAGGATGGGGAAGAGAGAAAAAGAAGGGAAAAAGAAGAAATTTACATGCTAATTTAATATACACACATATATTTATAGCAAGTAGTAAACAAATCAATTGGCCCTTTTATATTCAATCTTCTTTCCCCTGATATGTTATGCAAATGCTTGTTTTACTTCATGAATTAAAAATAAAATAAAGTTTTAAAAAAGAAAACCATTTATAGCTTTCGACTATTTATTGTGGGAATGGTTCTTATTCACACAATTGAAACAGATCCTTATTCCTCTTGGTATCGCTTGTCAAAGAAACTTACTATAAAGCTCCCCCCACAAATTAACTGTTTTCTAGCTGCATTGGTTTTGTTTGTACAAAACACTTGTAATTTTATAGTGTCAAAATTGTCCATTTTATCTTCTCAGATTCCCCCTATCCTTTATTTGGCCATGAAATCAGTCTATGTTATAGTTTTCTAGCTTATGTATTTATTTGAAAATTCTTATTATCTTGAGAGATGGTGTGAGATGTTACGTTGGTCTATTTCTAATTTCTGGCAAATTGCTTTACAGATTTCCCAGAAAGATTTTATTTAAGAGTGAGTCTTTATACCACAAGCTGGGGGTTTTGGACTTATCAAATATAATGTCCATTTGGTATTTTTTTTTTATGTTGTGCACCTAATTTCACTGATCAACCTCATTAAGTTTTAATCAATACCATATAATTTTGTTGATAACTACTTTAAGATCTAGTATTTCCAGTTGCTTTTTACTTTTTTCAATATTTCCTTTGAGATTTTTGTGAATTGAATAGATTTTAATAAGATTTAAAGTCAGTTCTTTTATATGTGATTCTTAATACTATATATGGATGTGTTTTGCAATAGTTCTATATTTGTGATAAAAGCAATTGTTTGTTGGTTTTATTTTACAGAAAGAACACTTTCCTTTGCAGAGTCAGTACAAAGAAAGAGAAATAGGCAGCTTTCAGCATACTGTAAGTAATAAGCTTATATTTTAGGTATGAATGTGGCTAGGGCACAGCTTTCATAGTAGTAAAGTGCTTTTTTAAGTCCATGAAGATTCTTTTTTTTTTCTTTTGTTCTTGTCTGTTGGAGTAAAATTTGATAAAATATTTATCATTTGTCCTTCCTTAGCAGTAGACATCATGTCCAATGAAATAAATAACTATTCAGAGGGAACATTACATGTTTATAATGTCTTAGACTAATATCTCTTTTTGTACAAACTATACTGCTGACCAGTAAAATATCACAATTCTCCAACACAAACCATTGTCTTTTAAATATTCAAATTACTTAATGTGTAAGGATGAAAACTAGAGAATAATAGGGCTTATACATGTGAATAAGTAAATGCAAGGAGAAAGAAATCCATTTTAAAATTGTTTTTGGACCCATGAATCCTTGCCTTCAATTGGAAGTTGGGAGACCCTGAGCTAGACACTATTTAAAATTATAAATAATATATTTTGTAATAGGTGTCAGTCATAAAAAAGCTAGAAAAAGACAAGGAGGAAATTTTAACTTTAAAGGAATTTTGTCGAAGTCTTTTTGAAGGAGGAAATGTGATCTGGCATTCCATTTCTTACACAGAGATTTTCTTGGAAATGGATAATGGAAAGACTGGAAAGAGCATATTATTTAGAGTTAAAAGACCTGGGTTCAAATCCTCTCTCTTTCATTAACTAGATATACAACACTGGCTAAGACACAGCTTTCCTGAGTCTTCATTTCTTCAGCTGTACGATGAAAACAGTATATTAAATGATTTTTTAAAACTCATTTGTAGTTCTATGGCCTTCCCATACACAACTCCCAAATTCAGTTAATTAGATTTTTAGGTTTTTTGTTTGTTTGAACTCCTAGAACTTGGTATGTCTGTTCCCAATATCAACCTATGAGACCTTGTTGGTAGAAACTCCTGAGCTTCACAAGTTTTATCTCTCTTGCTTTATCATACAATTAGTTGACTTTGGAAATGCCATTGTCTTTATTTTTAGATAAAATTTATATTTTTTAAACTGATGAAAATTCACTTTTTCTCTTTCCTCTCTCTTCCCTTCCCCTCTCCACCATAATTAAGAAAAGATAAAAAGAAAAAAAAAGTTTCAAACATGTATAGTCAAGCAAAACAATTTGTCCCATTAGCCATGTCAAAAAAAAAAAAAAAAGTCTCAGTCTACACTCTGAGTTCATCAACTCTTTGTCAGGAAGTAGGCTGCATAGTTCATCTTCAGCTCTATATTTTGTCATTCTGTTGACCAGAGTTCTAAAGTCTTCCATATAATGTTCTCAATGACATTTTCTTCAAATTCAGAAATCTGAATCTGGTCACATGCTAAATATCCCTAAGTTGTTTAATGTCTTGTATCCTAAAAATGACACCACTTTTGATGGGGTATCCCCCAAATTATCTCTGTTTAATACCCACCAGAGAATTGTAATTTACTCCTAGTGATTGGCACAAGAATTCCATTGGAATGAGTGTGGACGGGAAATAAGGAGATTGTACTGAGACTTATTCTTACTAAGGATCACCAAGAATTAGAAGGATGAAAGCAGCTTATGTTTAATATAAGCAATGTTTGGATTTTCAGACTGTGGTGAACGGCAGACAGTTTGACTATGAAGATGAACATCCAGAGGGGCAAGATGGGCTTCAACAGATGTATCCCCTTTGCCGTCAGACATGTTACAAAGACTGGAGCTGTGAGAAACACCAGCAAAGCTCAGATACTGTAAGGTCCTACGTCAACCCACAAGAACATTATGTGTGATTATGGGTTGTGGCTAAATGCTCATCCTATTACTGGAAAAAGAAAACACAAGCATGGATGTCTTACTCTGACTCTCGCAGGCAGGGCTGTACCAAGTGCATCTGGAGTTTGGATGAATGACTTACAGTTGATTGGCCAGCTTCTGGCCTTGAATAGATTTTTCTCAACTACTGACTGAATTTGAGTATAGCTCTATGTGTGTGTGTTTCATTAAAAAAAAAAAAAAAAAAAAAAAAAAAAAACTACTAACATTTGGCCTGCAATGGCATTTTCATTTAAAATTCCAGTGTGTGCCTGTGATAGCTGTTGTGAGTCTCCAGAAATAGAGCCCCAGCTGGCTGTGCTAGCCTCACTGGGTTTCAGCCCTGCCAGCCCATTCATCTGTAATTCAAACGTGCAGAAAATGAGTTTAGAATCCATTCTACTAATTATTTCTCTGGGATTTGTCTTTCTCCGACATGCTTAATAAAATTACAATACCTGTGTACAAATAGAGGCCCAAGGAAAGAGGCGTAATTTGCTCTCTGTGGGGAAAACAAAACTACTGATAAAGACAAAGAGAGAGACAGAGAGTCAGACAGAGACAGAGAGAGACAGAGACAGAGAGAGCAGCTTTCCAATTTAAAGCTAGTTGGAAGGCTTTAGCCCTTTGAGGCTGCTATATATGTTTATTTCTCTTCAGTCATAACTTTCTTTTCTTTTCTTTTTTTGTTTTGGAAGTAGTCCAGCTGGTAAATGTCTGAGGTCAGATTTGAACACTGCTCCACTGCCAGCTGTCCCTCAGCCACAACTCTGAAAAATTTTCCCTATAGAACATGACATAACTACTCAATTGCTGCTTTTTACACACTTTTAAAAAATCAATAATTAGGTGATTCCCTTTTGTCACTGTTCCTCTGAATTCTACAGATTCTCTAAATCCCTTCAGATCTTTCCCAAATATTAGGCTCTTGGTACTTATTCTAAACTGTGACTGCAGCATCTTTTTTTTCTGTTTCCCATGTTCACCCCTTACTACTGAAATCTGATCCAGTGAACGCACTTATACCACCCCCAGAAGACTGCCTAGGTTGTGCCCCCAGATCTCTGTATTTTAATTCATCTTTGCTTGTCTTCTATGTAACACTATTTCAGAACTGCCTACTGCATTTCTGTGCTACAGAGACACCTTTGAATTAGCACCTCACTTTGAGGTCTAGTGGAGAGTTTTAAAAACTGACAAAAGTCTACTTTTATATCATGTGTTCACATACCCCCAGCTCTAGCTTTTAATTTTCTTCAGCCAGAGAGCTTTGAAAGTCTGTCAGTAGTTTACCTGCTCAGCCAGAGCAAAGGTCATTGAATTTTCTACAAAAAATATTTGGACATCACTAAGAAAAATGATGGCATTGATTTGACCTGCTTTTCAACCAGTATATTATGTTACTTATGTCAAATGGTCAAAATTTCCTCATTCTCCTTCAATATCTCTAAATGAGAAGGGTAGAAGGTGGAAGTAGTGGTAACAATAGTGGAAGGAGGATGGAATTGAGTGTGTATGCAAAAGTACATATAAGTATTCACAAAAATACATGAAAGTTACTGAACAGCATTATGAAATGTTTCCTCTTTAGGGGGTGTTTAAAACTGTGTTCTTAGTCTGGATAGAATATGTGGTTCTGTCTGAGACAGAAGGTAGATGAGGTTAGTCTTATGGTCATTCATTAATGCAACGTGAATGAAAAGGAAAGCAAAGAATTGTGGAATTGCATGTTAAACCTCAGAAACTCCTAACCACAATTTTGTTATTTCTCTCTGCTCTGCATTATTCTCTGGACATTTATAAATTACATCTCAGTGGATTATGGGTGACTTGCCTTCATTAAATGCCTTTTCCCAGAGTAAACTATTCTAATAAGCATTTTGCCCTTTTTAAAGGTACATTTTCCCCCTAAAATATACCCAAAGATTTCTGCAGTTTGGGGCCCTAAGTGCTTAGGTCACATAAATTTTGTAATGGTGTTTCCTGGTATTTTCTATCTGTTTCTAAATATTGAACTGTACAGGAAGAAATATCCAAAAGGGATATTCAGCTTTACCCTCAACTGAGAAATGTCATCCAAAAATGATCTGCTGGTCCCTAAATTTGGGTCCCAGACAACTTGACGGTGTCCATTTAAATTTGGAAGTTTGGCTCTAAAAGGCCGGTGAGAGAGGCTTACAGAAGTAATCCCCTGCTGATATTAGATTACTCTTCCCATAACTGATTTACTAGGACACAGTGAAACTGGAATAAATCCCCAGAGCACTTACCCGCTTATGCTGGCAGTTTTGCATTTCCAGGGGAAGTGTGCAGACCCATCTTAAACACACATCCTTTATTGCTCATTTTGTAGGCAGCCCAGGCTCCAGGAGCAAATGCATTTGGTGGCTGTAATAGTAACTTACCAGCTGCTCAGCAAGTCCCGCTAAATGTAACTGCTTCAGAAGCTGGGATTGGCCAGATGTGCAAGAGATGAATTTGGATTTCTTCTTAAATGACAGTGACTTATTCTTTCTCAAAAAGCTTTTTTCCCTCTTTCTTTCTATATTTCTCATATTTGAAAATATCTTTAGTCTTATCAGTATAATATGGAAGTCTTAACTCTGATACTCTAGGAAAAGAATCAGATTTTTTCATGCTCTCTGCATGGTGCCTTGCACATAGTAGGTTCTCAATAAACATTTATTAAATAAATTCCTACATTAGGTTTCCCAGGTTTTATCTACCCAACGGAGGAGCTACTGAGTTTGAGATGTATTTCCTAAATCCCCTTTCATATTAAGGGATGTTTTTTGTTGTTTTTGTTTGCTTGTTTGTTTTTTACAAGCATAGTCTTTGCTAACCCTCTCTCATCAGTCTTTCTGTAGGTATCAGAGTTGTACACAATAGAATGTTCCCTCCGTGTCTTTTCTTAAGTGCTGGTTTGAAGTATATGTGTATATGTCTCATCAGGGTTTAAAATGTGTAACCTCAATCCCCATGAAAGTATGAATACAATTTGACTACTTTAAAAGAATATTTTATATCAATTTAGAAATATAACAGCAGCAGAACAAAATCATAATCACTTATATTCCAATTCAGTAATGCCCCCGCAACTTTTTTTATATTTTGAGTGACTGCATGACTGAATAATTTGGCAGTCCTTCTTGTGCTATATTTAAGTAATTAAAATCTGTCAGCTTGTTCCTATTCCATGATACAGTAGTAGCAATGTAAAAACAAATGAGGCAGCTAAGTGACAGAATGGACAAAGCATCAAATCTAGAGCTAGAAAGACCGGAGTTCAAATTCAGTAAGTCATTTAATCCTGTTTGCTTCAGTTTCCTCATCTGTAAAATAAACTGGAGAAGGAATTGAGGAAGCACTCTAGTATCTTTGCTAAGAAATCCCCAAAAGGGGTCACCAAGAGCCAGACATGACTAAAATAACAGAAACAACAAAAACAAATAGTGCAAAATGCTATTTTTGCTCTTGGATGAGTCTCCAGAAGTATAGTCCTATATAACTCTGCATGAGTCAGCTTACTTTGATCCTAATGTCCGAATCTCTTTGCCATTAAGTGCTATTCCAAAATAATCAGCATCTTTGTCACTTCATTATTTATTAAATTACTTATAACTTTTAAATACTAGCACTAAAATATGTGCATTTGTTAAAAAAAAACCAGTATTATAAATATCACTTATTATGTTTTTTATCCTCTGTCTTATTGTCCTTCAACAATCGTGACCACCAACTTTCCCCATATTTGGTTTTGGCTCTGTTCTGTTTTCCCTCAAATAATGTCTGCTATAGAAAAAGTACTAGCACTAGAATTACAGGCTGTTATTTAGTAATTTTTCAATTGTCTGACTCCTGGGGCAGGTCACTTACTTCACCTAGTCTTCAGTTTCTTCATCTGTAATATGAGGGTACTTGGACTAGATGATCTCTAATGCACCCTCTAGTTCTAGCTCTAAGATATTATGATTTGGTATCACTTTCTAAAGGTTAGTAACCTTAGTTTCTAACTCAGATATATTACCTGCAAGTAGAAACAAGAGGGGCAAAGAACGTAGCAGAATTAAAGAGAGGAGCCTCTTCCTCAATAGGTCAATAAGAGTAGTATATCTGACTTTTGAATTTGGTTTTTTTTTTGCTTTATAATACTCTCTAGCATGATTAATGTATTGTTATTCTTTAGGGTTTATTTTTGTTCCATAAATAAGATCATAAGATCATAGGATCATCATTATGTGACTACAAATAGGACCAAAATCTATAGAAGTCAGATGTTTCCTTCACTTAAAAATTACATATATGTATTCTCATTCAAATTAAAATTCATAGGTGTACAAATTCGTTATTACCAAAACTGATTCCATTATCTCTTAATGCTCTGCTTTTGGGGTATCAAGTGGAAATATCTTTTTTCTTGAATTTAAAACAGTTAAGGAATACCCAAAATGTTTATTAGCACAGAAGGGTATATATACATACACATACATATTCCTTTATCTCTGGCTTTTTATGCCTCTTCTTATATGTATGTGTGTATATATGTGGATAGATAGATAGATAGATAGATGCATACACCTGACATTATTGAACTGGACAACTGAAATGTTACAGTTTTCTAAAGGAGTTGACACTATCTTTGAGGAGTATAATAAAGGTATTGAAATGAAAATCTATCCCTTATGACCAGGAAAAAGGTACATATAATTCTAGGGCATTTTTCTCAGTATTTATGTTTTTAAAAAATTTCTTTATGTATCAATTTGTAGTTTTGTCTTGAAGAACCTTTTAGTATAACAGAGTTGTGAAAGTAACATTTTTAGATGTTCTCAAAACTACCTCTTTCAAGTTTTAAGGGATATTCCCAGATTCTCATTTTCATAGGTCAGTTAAGAAAGAATGTTGTTCATCCTATATACACATTCCATAATTTGATAAACTTCTAAAATATATCTCCTCAGCCTCCCCACCCTCATCTCAAACTGGAGAATCCCAACTATGGGAAGTCACTCTTCCTATAGAAGGCAAAGTATTTCTTGCATCCTTTTGTTGGATACTCTACTTTAGATCTTCTCCAGTTCCATTCTTTCCTTGCAGGCTGTGAGCCTGAGTTGCATCTTACCACATCCCTACTTTACATCTAAAACTTTTCTGAAAATAAGCTGCATTTTCTCCCATGGTTGCTCATTGAACTAGTGTCAATCAGGAAATAAAATAACTGTTAGATTCTTTTTCTTAGCTGTACCTGATTTCTCAGTGTTTATAATATTTTAAGTACAGTTTCCCAAAATGTACTGATGGTTAAACTTATTGACAAATAACTTAACCCTCAGTTTCTTCATCTGTAAAATGAGCTGAAGAAAAGAATGGCAAATTGTACCATTATCTTTGGCCAAGAAAACTCCAAATGGAGTCATAAAGAGTCAAACAAGTTTTATACCTGTTATGTGCTTGCCCCCTCCACAACTTACTTTTGCTTTTTTTACAGCTTAAAAAATTAAATTGTCTGTGGTCAAGTCTATTTTGTCTTCCAGATTTTACTCCATTAATGCTCTATACAATGTCCTCCCTCAGTTATCTAGATTTAAAACTTTATTTTAAATTTCATTGTTAACATTTGCATAATCTCTCATAGCAAAGTCTTCTTTGTAAAGATTATAGAAATTAAATCATAGAAAGACAATCTGTCCCCATGAAAAAGGAGTTAAAGGCTAATGAGTTTATACTTTGCTTACATGACTAAGTTCCTGAAAAACTCTTCATGAGGTCACTGTCACCTATGTTTAGTTCTCATTTGTATAATGAGTTTGACAATGGTAGGCAGTTGTTTTTTTTATAATATAGTGGTTTTACAAGAACTGACCAGTAAGTGTTATGAAAGCACTTTGTAAATATGGTGTTCAGGATAGGGGGAGTAGTTTGCAGACTGAAAAAATCCCCAGTGCTGAATGTCAAAAACCTCAAAGACCATCCAGTCCAATTTAAACCTCAAGAGCATCCTCTTCACACCACACTCAATAAGTGGTTGCCTAACATTCCCTTGAAAACTTCACTGAGAGTGAACCCACTACCTCCCAAGGCAGCCAATTTCCTTTTTTTATCTAGTTCTATTATTAGGCTTTTCAAAAACTATATCCTACTTAAATAGGATCATAGACCTAGAAGGAACTTTGATAGTTCTTTAATCAAAGTCTTTCATTTTACAAATGAAGAAGAGAAGGGGATGACTATTCATAAGATACCTATTATGTATCGATCATCTCATTTAATCTCATGACAACCCTTCAAGGTAGATCTTGTCATTATCCCCATTTAATAATTGATAAATTGAGGCAAGTAGAAGTTAAATGGCTTTCCTAGAATCACATAGCCATTAAGCGTCTGAGGCCAAAGTTGTCCTGACTCTGGTATCTATTCCAACCTTCTCATTTTATATCTGATAAAATTGAGTCCCACAGAGTTCAACTTAAGCAATTTCCTAAAGGTATTCCACATTAAAGGTAGTATTGGAACTCAAGTCCTGACTCTAGCATCAGTATAGCTTCTATTGTACCATCTTCTCTAGGCTGAACATTTCCATTTCTCTTAACTGCTCCTCTTATAATATATATCCAAGATTCCTTGTTATCCTCATCCCCTTCGGGAGAAAGTGTTAAAAGTTTGTCAATAGCCTTCCAGAAAAAGATACTAGATGTAGCTATTTCAGTTGTGGGTCTGACCAGAGCAGAAGAGTACAGTATAACTCTAACTTCCATTGTTCTGGATATGTCAATACAGTTCCCCAAGATCATATTTTTGTTTGTTTTTCTATGTATTAAAACATGTTAAATTTTTGATTTGTAAAAACCCACCAAAATATCCAACTATTTTTCTTATAAATTTTTGTCCATCAATGTATCTGTCATTATGTACTTAAACTCAACCTAAGTCAGATGTTTAGATTTGTCCTTTTCTAGGTCTTTGGAGTTCTTGAATTTTTCAAACTGTCCTTCATTTGCATGTCATTTTCATTTTTTCCAAGTAAAACTAGTGATTGATTCAAGAAATTTTTATAGAACAAAATCCTAGAACATTTATTCAGGCCAACATATATGCATTCATTACCATTGTTTGAATAGAAATTCTAATTGCTATCATAAAGCCCACATTTCTATATATCACATAAAAAATAGACTGAACAACTTTGTCAAATGCTTCTTAAAATCTAGGTGTTTTATTTCAGATTAATTTGTTGATCTAATAACATCATCCAAAAAATGAAAATATCCTTAATCTGTCCTTGATCAACCCATGTTCTTAGTGATCATCACTAACAAACTCTTCAGAAATGCTTCCTCAAACTTTGTCAAGAAAAAATCAAATTCATTGGCCTGTAGTAGAAAGAAAATACGGATTAAAATATCAGTACCATGAAAGGAAAGAAAGAAGAAGGAAGGAAGAAAAGGAGGGAGGGAAGGAGGGAGGAAGGAATGGAGGAAGAAAAAAGAAAGAAAGGAAGAAAAAAGAAAAAAAGAAACCTGGAGGGAGGGGAAGAGGAAAAAAGGAGGGAAGGATGAGAGATGGAGGGAGGAAGGAAGGAAGAAAAAGAGGATATGGGAGGAAGGGATCAAAGGAATGAGCCTATATATACAAGCAGAAAATGACAGTACTTATCCTCAAGGAGCTTGAAGTTTAATGGAGATACATTAAGACAATACACTGAAAAGAACCAAAAACTGGGGGCAGGGATTAAAGTCAAATCTATAAAGAACTTAGAAGAAAAGAAAATCTGGCCTATCTCTTCTTCAGTCTTTGTCCAAGCCCAACAAAACATTCTAAAAGGATTTTTATTATAAGCCTCTGCTTGGTTTGACATTTGTATTATTAAAATTCATTCTTACAGAGTTAAATTCTAGTGCTTTGCAAACTTTTATATATGATGTAAATGTGAACGTCAGTGATTTTCTGTACATCTTTTAAAAATCTAAATTTGTTGATGGATAGCCTGTACATTCAAACCAGTATCTTTAGACACTTAGCCCTTTTCTTTCTTATTACAAAAATTAGTGGTTTGCTTTTTTTTTATCAAAATTTTGTCTTTCAGGATTTCTTTCCCATCTTACAACCACTTTCCTTATAGAATCTCATGTATTTTTTTCAAAATGTATTATACCTTGTTTTAAAATACTAATTCTGCACTAATCTCTAACTTTGAGATAATCAAAAATAGTTTTTTATTTTAATGTATCTATAATAGTGTGTGTCATTTGTCATAAACAAGTATGTAAGTATTCTTTTTAAAATAAAAAGTGAAAAGTTAGCACAGAAAGGTAGGAAGGGTGAGAGAATAAGTGGACCTTCAACTGTGCAGAAAATGCTGAAGTGTGTCAAAGTTTAGATTTAATTATGAGATTTCATAATTGGACAGATGCTACATAGTTATTTGTAGATGGTACTTATTTTTAAGTTACCAGAAATTGACTTTTATTTTTGCACTCTTCTGAAGTGTATGGTTTGTTGACATGTTTTGAATAAACATATCCACTACCAAGTGACAAAGTTTTTCATTTTTTTATATATCTTCCTTCTAAATCAATCACATGACTTAAAGACAGTTACACTTATACATAACATACGACCTTGACTCAAAAAATGTAAGGGTTGTTTTTTTGTTGTTTTCTAAGCAAAACACTCTCACCTGAACCTTATTGAATAGGTACAATGAACAAGGCATCTTCCAGGAGAGAAGCTCTATAAACATACTATTCTTCAAAGGTTGTGTGTTTTTTCAAGTTTCAATTATGCTTTACAATATTTCTCCACATTCTGAAACAATTAAAAGATGTTTCAGGACACACAAGTGGTTATTTGAATTACTTGCCAAAATATCATTAATTTTGCTTAAAAATTATCACATTAGATACATCCCATCTAAGCTTGTTCACTAATCAAGAACTACCCTGAATGACTTCTACATAAATCCTCCAGGTAAGGAGTAATCTTTCCTCCACTCTCAGATAGTATCTCAAGATTGGGCACTTAAAGGGTTATTTTTTTTTCCAAATGATAATTAATTTTGCATGTGTTATGTAGATTATAGGTTTAGTAAGTAAGTAAGAGCCCAGCTCTAAGTGGCAATCTGCAAGTAATCACCATACATCACACACACACACATCCTCCAGGGTTGGGAGGGGAAGTACCACAATAATACAAACAATATGAAACAATCCCCAAAATGCTTCTGGGGGCTACTACAGATTGGAGTTAGGGGGTACCAGTCCAGCAGGTCAGAGAAGAGCTCACCTGGAGCACAGCCCTCAATCAGCAATCTAGCAACTTCATTCTTAATTACTCTTGTCAAATAAATGTGAAAAGAAAGTATTTCTGAGATGCTGAAGACAGACTTCAATTGCTACCAGGATCTTTCAAATTTTTGTACACTGGAACAAATTCACGTTGCTCAATCCTAGTTATAGCTCTGGTAGGGACTATGTTTTATTCATCTTAGTATCATCTCCAAGGCCTTGCACATGGCAAATGTTTACTAAATGTTTGCATATACAAATTAAATTATTTGGTACACAGCTTTGTTCTCTACTGCATTGTAGAAAGCAGGAACTCTGGAGAAGTATACTTGAAACAAGGTGTTAACTCAGTGGAATTGATGAGATGATGGTTCTCTAGTTCACACATATTCAGTATGCTTTAATGATGTAATTACAATAAGGTATATAAGGGCTGAGAAGGTGGCTCTCCTGCCTCCTCCACTAAGACCAAGGATTCTGGCTAATCCTCCAGAGAACTGGTCTGGACATTACACTCCATGTAGTACCAAAATAAAGAACAATGAAGTCTCTGCCTCCAAAATTCTAACAGACCAAGTGAGGAGATCAAATAAAGTGTAGATTTATTTACATATCTTATCAGATATGTCCTCCTTCCTTTTATTTGTAAAACCATCACTCTTCTTGCTTTCTCTTTCCTGGACTGTTACAATAGCTTTTTAAGAGTCTGCTTGCCTTAAATATATTTTCACTTTACTCCATCCTCCAAATTAAGACCTAAATGATATATTTAAAGTTAGGTGTAGAGCAGCTAGGTGGTGCAAGGCAGCTAGGGGATACAGTGGATACAGCAATGGGTTTGGTATCAGGAACAGATTCAGTCTCAATTACTATCTGTGTGACCCTGGGCAAGTCACTGAATCCTGTTTGCCTCAGTTTCCTTGTATGCAAAATAAGCTGGAAAAGGAAATAATAAATCTCTCCTATATTTTTACCAAGAAAACCCCCAAAGGGGGGTTGTTATTCATTCTCATTTTTGAATTGGACCAATGATATCAGGATGCTGATTCCCTGACTGGTAAGTGAATTCGATCAGCTTCTCCTCCAGAGTCATCAGAGTTTCATGGCAAGATATCAATCAGGGCAACTGACTGAAAATAACTGACCAACAATTTGAGGTATGATTTTGTCACTAACCTCCATCCTTAAACTACCAGTGATACCTCTAGCATCAAATATAAATTCCTATGGCATTAACAGTTTTTAAATCCTGGGCTTGTCCTCTCATTATAGCTTTCTAACACATGACTTCCTTTCCTAAGCCAGCCTTATTGCCTTCCTTGCGTTTCTTCACATATAGCAATGCTGTCTCTGAGCCTTTATCCCAGCTATTTGTTATCCTCATGGCTTCCTTTTAGACAACTCCTGGAGCAGGAGATCTTTCCTGCTCACAACCAGTTCCTAGTGTCTCTCTTATACATATAGTTCTCCCCTCTTGGAATGAACGACATTCCATGAGAACAAGTATTATTATTTTTCCTTTTTATTCCCAGCACTTAACATAACTCAGCATATGTGTTTTTAAATTATGTTTCATACATTCTTTTTCTAGCCTTCTCTGTTTCCTCTGCTTTGCGGCAGCTCTTTTTCTTTACCCCTTACCCCCTGAGAACGTCTGCTTGGGCCAAGTTTCTCTCTCCCCCTGCCCTTGTGAGAAGTCAGCTGCTGAACAGCCCATTCTCCACAGTGGTGCTATGACCTGCAGAGATTCTGACAGGTGACTACCTCAGCATTTTGGCAGCATCAGGTCCCCCCCCCTCTCCCCGATCCCCAGGTGTTCATTCCTAACTACCCATTCCAAGACACAGAAGCCAAGTTCATCAGGGGTTGAGGCTGTTCTGGGGAGGTGGCTGTTCTGGAGAAGGGATTGGAGCTCTGTTTAGGAGAATCATCATTGGTTATGCTGGAAACCCCCCTGAATCACAGCTTTCCCTCTGCCACCCTGGGCTTTGCCCTGTCTGAAGTCTGATGGTGATGGAACCATTTTTATCCCCTGATGTTTCTGAATGTTCTTCCTTATCTTTCTGAGCCTTTTATGTTTTTTTTTTTCAGCCTGTGTGTACCTCCCTCTTCATCTTAGCAGACAGTCCTGGGAAAAGCCATAGGCTCAGGGTTTGAGAGAGGCAAGACAAATATATATACTACATTGATAAGCTAAAATAATTATTTTTAATAGGCTGATTCATAACTAAACCTACATATATAGCTATATCAATATAATAAATATTTATTTAGTAATGGGTGATTTGGGGTGGGGGGAGAAGAATAAAGCATGGTTCCTATCCTCAAAGGTGCTTATAATCATTAAATATCACTATATACACAATATATACATGTATACACACATAATCATTAACACTATAGTGTTGAATATAAATATAAGAAGAAATCTGCATTTAATCTGAGACAATTTCCTGTATGAGGTAGGATTATTATTGTGTGTCCTTCGTTCTTAAGAAGGACCATGACATATGAGAGATAATACCATGATATACAAATGAATTGGATTTAAGTGAGAGATGGCTGTGCAGTCACCTGCCTCCCTTTCCCCTCCATCTGGGTCTAGGGGCCAGATATAGATCAGGAGGACTGGAGATGGCTCTGTATAAGAAGAATTTTGTAGAACTGATGAGAAAAAACCTAGTGAACAAATGGAAACATGTCAATATATATGTCATGGTCCATGCCAGGGTCCAGACATAGACAGTGATTAAAAGGTAACCTATCTATGCATAGGGAATAGAGGACTATTAGTATGAGGTCATTGATGAAGCACTCTCGAGTAAAGAAATGCCAGTTTTTGTAAAACAGGTCTGTGTCTTATATTTGAATAGTGAGGTTTCAGAGAGGTTTCAGAGAGGTTTCACAGAATTACAGATTCTTACCTCCTCTTAGCTCTGTGTAGGAAAGAAAAGAAGTATCAGAAAAAGAAAGATTGTATTTCTTGAACAAACAAGTATTTATTACATACTTTAGCTTTTTAAAGTCTCTCTGGAAGGAAATACATCTTTCCAATTAGTGTCAGTTTATACCCCTGGTATATGGACACTTAAGTCCTTGTACTTCCAATTTTCAGCTGCTTTTTCAGGCAGAAAATTTCCAAATGGTGCTGACTAGACCCACTATGAAATTTATGGCAGAGAAATCCTTTTATATCTCCTTAATTAATTCACTATCCTATTCACCACAGTAGCTTTTCCAAATATCCTCATCCCTCTTCAAACTTCCCTATCCCTACCCTTTTCTACCCTCTCAGCTAGGACTCTCTCCTCATGCTTTACAGAAAAAATTGAGGTCATTCACTAAGCATTTTCTTCTCCCCTAATCCTCAACTCATATTTCCAGATTCCTTCTGCCATTCTCTGCTGTCACTTCTGTCCCATATGATGAGGCAGTCTTTCTCTATGCCAAGGCAAACTTCTCTATATACAAAAAAGATTTTATTCTATTCCATCTTTTCTAATAGATTGTCTCCTCTATCATCCTCACTATCACTTGTCTTAAATTTCTCTTCCCTGACCAAGTCTATGGGCTTCTTCCATGCTGCCTACAAATTTGCCCATGTGTCCCCTATCCTCAAAAAATCTTCATTTAACTCCATTTCCACCACTATGATTTTGAGCTCCTGATTTTGGATTTGTCATGATGTTAGCCAGACTGTTGATTGGAGAAAAAGCTCTTGGGAAACTAGGTCTTGTGTCCTCCCCCCTTCATAAAGATGGCTAACAGTGTGACTATATTCTATCTCTGTGGGGAGTCCCATCATCATAATTCTACTGGCTGTAATGAACTATCAATCTTTTCTCTGTGATTATTCCCTGACTCCCCAGAAAGAAGTTTGATCTTAATCCTCCTAACTCCCTCCAAAGAACAAATAAACAAAAACAAAGGCTGAGGTAGAAATTGAAACCTTCTTATCCAGCTCTCCTCTTCCGAGTTTTGCTCATTCATTACCTGCACCTTAGCCTTTATTGATTTGAGAGGGGGGAAAAAAAGAAACCATTTGATATAGTAGAACATAATGCAGGTCAAATCAGTTATCCCCTATGCATACATTAAGATCATACAAGATTCTAAGATATGACTAAGGAACTAACTTCTTTCTATGAAAATTCTACTAAAATGTACATTTTGAGAAATATGTTATTAAATCTGCCTTCTGAAAATACTGGTTTGTGGAAGAAGAATTAGGATAAAGTGGCAGTTGTCAATAGCTGAGAAATCTCAGTTATTTCATCTGTAAAATGAATATTAGGCCCTCCTCTTCTAACTCTAAAGCATAATTCTGAATTTTGTAACAAATCCTAACTTTCTGCTGTATTGGCACAAAGTAAACCAGACTATTAGACAAGTATCTGAACTGATTTCAACAAACATGCTTCTCTTGAAGGTAACTGTGGAATTTATTGCCTGAATCAAGTCAATAACTCAAAAAGCATTTATTAAAAGCCTACAGTGGACATAGATTGGTTACCTATGTGGATGAAATTTATCAGGCCTATAGAGATTATTTCCTAAATGACTAAAAAAACAGAACATTTTGTAGAAACAATGAATTCTATCTGAAAATAAAGCTCCTTCATTCTTAGATTTCCCAATACATAAACTTTATAACCTGTTGAAGACAATTTGTTGTTGTTCAGTCATGTCTGATGCTTCAGGACCCCATTTTGAGTTTTCTTTTCAAAGATACTGGCATGACTCATAAGTTTCCAATGAGCAATTCAGGTCATCAGGTCATATCTTACTAGTTATTCAGTGTATTCTAAATTTTTTGGAACCAACAATATGTTAGATATTATCAAGTGTTTCCTTGCAGTTATCCTATAGTGATTAAATTTCTCTTCCTTAAGGTGAACACTTCTGTTTTGATATTTATATAGGGTTCTCACTATTGTTTTTCAGTCATGCTGTCATGCCCCATATGGGGATTTCTTTTTTTTTTTTTATTTAGAATTTTTTTCCACAGTATATATGCATGAATAATTTTTTTATAATATTATCCCTTGTATTCATTTTTCCAAATTATCCCCCCTCCCTCCACTCTCTCCCCCTGATGACAGGCAATCCCATACATTTTACATGTGTTACAGTATAACCTAGATACAATATCTGTGTGTAAATCCCATTTTCTTGTTGCACATTAAGTATTAGAGTCCGAAGGTATAAGTAACGTGGGTAGATAGACAGTAGTGCTAACAATTTACATTCACTTCCCAGTGTTCCTTCTCTGGGTGTAGTTATTTCTGTCCATCATTGATCAACTGGAAGTGAGTTGGATCTTCTTTATGTTGAAGATATCCACTTCCATCAGAATACCTCTTCATACAGCATTGAAGTGTACAGCGATCTTCTGGTTCTGTTCATTAAACTCAGCATCAGTTGATGTAAGTCTCTCCAAGCCTCTCTGTATTCCTCCTGCTGGTAATTTCTTACAGAGCAATAATATTCCATAACCTTCATATACCATAATTTACCCAACCATTCTCCAATTGATGGACATCCATTCATCTTCCAGTTTCTAGCTACAACAAAAAGAGCTGCCACAAACATTTTGGCACATACAGGTCCCTTTCCGCTCTTTAGCATTTCTTTGGGCTATAAGCCCAATAGCAGCAATGCTGGGTCAAAGGGTATGCACAGTTTGATAACTTTTTGGGCATAGTTCCAAATTGCTCTCCAAATTGGCTGGATTCTTTCACAACTCCACCAACAATGTATCAGTGTCCCAGTTTTCCCACATCCCCTCCAACATTCATCATTATTTGTTCCTGTCATCTTAGCCAATCTGACAAGTGTGTAGTGGTATCTCAGAGTTGTCTTAATTTGCATTTCTCTGATCAGTAGTGATTTGGAACACTCTTTCATATGAGTGGATATAGTTTAAATTTCATCATCTGAGAATTGTCTGTTCATATCCTTTGACCATTTATGAATTGGAGAATGGTTTGTTTTCTTATAAATTAGGGTCAGTTCTCTATATATTTTGGAAATGAGACCTTTGTCAGAACCTTTAACTTTAAAAATATTTTCCCAATTTGTTACTTCCCTTCTAGTCTTGTTTGCATTAGTATTGTTTGTAAAGAAACTTTTTAGTTTGATGTAATCAAAATCTTCTATTTTGTGATCAATAATGATCTCTAGTTCTCCTCTGGTCATAAATTCCTTCCTCCTCCACAGGCCTGAGAGGGAGACTATTTTATTTTTCTCTAATCTATTTATTATCTCATTCTTTATGCCTAAATCATGGACCCATTTTAATCTTATCTTGGTATATGGTGTTAAATATGGATCCATATGGGGATTTCTTGGAAAAGATACTGAGGTGATTTGCATTTTCCTCACCAGATCATTCTACAGATGAAGAAACTGAGACAAAGACTTAAGCAACTTGCTCATGATCACATAGCAGTAAATGTCTGAGGTCAGATTTAAAGTCAAGAAGATGAATCTTCCTGATTCCAGACTGACTGCTTTATCAGCTGGACTACATAGCTACCCCTAGTGTTATCACCACCCTTATTCATAGTATAAAAATAATCCAGGAATGCAAAACTGAGTCAAAGCCTTTACAATAACCAGCAACAGCAACAAAAAGTATAAGTGCTTTTGGGCATCTTGTACAATAATACCTAAATGGATGATAGATTGCTCTTAACACTTCTGGGAGTTTAGGGCTGAAATCTGCAGTGAGATGCAGAATAAGAAAGTTAGTATAGGGTACAGCACCTGTAATTTTCTGGCACTACTGACAAAGCTGTCTATGCTAAAGACCCATCACCTTCTCAATCCCTTATCTCTTACCCAAGGCCTTAAAAGTCTTAAAGGATTTTATAAGTTTATCTGAGATAAAAAGAAAGAATGAGATTATAGTTACTTGGAAATGGTTTTTATAATTGTTTTGTTTTACTGGTTAAATGTTGTCTTTTACTTGAATTGAAAAGTTTGCCAACTGAACATATAAGCTAGATTGACTTCAGAAATGTCAGTTTGAAATCTGTGTAAAGGAGAACTGAACCATATGAAATGAATTACCATCCAAAATGCCTCCATGATTTGAACCTCATCTGTATAAAACCACAGATGTGAAGAACATGGGTTGCAATAGAGAAGGAAAGTAGATTTTTCAAAATCTTGTTACAAATAGTACCATAAAATAAAATCAAAGGTTTATTTTTTTTAAAGAAACAGATAAAGTCACCAGACATATCTTATTAAGAGGACTCTTTTTACCTCCTATGTTTCTCTTTGTAATAAAACTCTCTCTTTTTTAAAGTCTTAAATGTCTTTAACCATTCAAAAATCCTGTGTTGGTGTCTTATTGTGGCATGATGACCATTGAACTCTCAGAGGCTATAGTAGTATAGCACAATCACTGATACACTCTTCTACCTTGCAAAGTCTCTAAACATGATATCTATTATAGATTTTTTCTAAAGAAAAGAGTGAATAAGGATGAAAAGGCTTATTACCAAAAAGTTGGTCATTAAGTGATGAGTTCTTTGATCATGGTTACCAAATGTTTTTAAACATTTTAAATATTGTTCAGCAAAAAGGATATTGATTACCAACTTATCATATTTGAGGCAATGCTGAATTTGTCCTGCATTACTTCAAAGATATTAGAATTTTTAAAGTATATCTTAGAATTTCCATATCCCTCAGTCCCCTCTGCCACCAATCTATATCAGGCCCTAAAGCCTGTTTTATATCAAGCCTTATGTTGCTCTTCCTGCCTTCAGACTCTGCCTTTCCAAAGCATCCTGCCAAAGAACTTTTTCTCCAATACTTCTTTCATTATGCCATTCCCTTTTTTCATAAACCTATCATAATTCCCGAGAGCCTACTCAGTCAGTCTGCTTCTACTTTATCTATCCAACTTTATGTTCTACTTTTCCCTAACAAGAACATTATGCTTCATTCTCCACCCAATTTACAAAAAAAAAAAAAAAAAAAAAAAAACCTAATCATGTTCTTTCCCCATACTATTCTACCTTCTGAAAAATGCCTTTTCTTCTTCAATCAAAAGCTTTTCTAGTTACCAATTCTACAAAGTTTTTCCTATTTTCTGCTCTTCAAATGGATATTACAATGTTCTGATCTAACAACATTCATGACCCCCTGTTTTGTTTTGTTTTGTTTTCCTTTGATCATATGCTGTTTTACTGGGAAAAGGATAGGAAGTAGATCTGTGATTCCACTGATATAAGGAATTATTAGATTAGGAATCTCCCTCTACCAATTCAAACCTGCAACTATTCTGAAACCTTGAGGTTTAGAGTTTGCCCAGCACACTGAGAGAGTGAATGACTTGCTCATGATCATACAGTAAACATATGTCAGGAATGGAATATGAACCCAAACTTTCTTGGCTTCAAGGCTGGTGTTTTATCCACTTTGCTGCACTGTTTTGCATATTGTTTTATGCTGTTACTTGTTTATTTGATTTAAAAGTAATAGCAAAGGATGGTGAAAAATATGTTGGAAAATAAAATTCAAAATTAACAAATGAAGGAGACCAAAGGTTTTCACTTTTTTAAGAAATTTCATAGGGACAGCAAGGTAGCACTGTGGAAGACTTTTTTTTTCCTAAATTCAAATTCAGGCTCAGACAGTAGTTGTATGACTTCTGGCAAGTCATTTACCTCAGTTTTTTCAGTTTTCTTACCTATAAAATGGACTGGAGAAGAAAATAGCAAACCATTCCAGTATCTTTGCCAAGAAAATCCCAAACAAGGTTACAAAGAATCAGACATGATTGAAAAAACTGAACAACAAGACAAAACTTCATACTTGCATACTAAGAATACATTTCTTTAGAAGAAAACTGAAAGTCACTAGAATGTATAGAACATAAAAAACAAAAACAAAAACGAAATTGCTCTTAACAAGTCAGAAATGTCTGGTTACCAACACGAGAGCTATTTCAGAATCAGTTCTCTTTCTCTGTCTCTGTTTGTATATGTGTATACATGTGTATGTATATGTAACTCAACAGCTAATAAGATAGAATATAAAAATCAACACCAGAAAAAAAATAAAGCTAAGATACTAAATGTAATTAAAATAACTCTGATCTGGTTATAAAAATAACTGATACTGTAAAATGGTAAATGGATTAATATAAAGAAACTCAATTTGATTTTCATTATGTTTTGGAGATTTTTAACTCATGCAAATAAGACTCCTCATAACAAGCAGGTTAATGCATCCAGAAACTAGTATGCTGACTTCCCAGGGCAAGTAGATGAAACATGATTGAGAGGCTCCCAAGTTTTGTCAAATTCATGTTCATTATTTATTGATAGGAATGATTAATTCTGGGAAAGGAATAACAATTTATAGTATAATTATTATTTTATTTTATATTATTTATTTGCATTTTTTATGTAATTGTGACTTGTCCAGGATTGCAGAGTTGGTAAATCTCTGAGGTTGAATTTTAACTCGGGTCCTCTTGATTCAGAGCTACACTCTATCCATCATACTACCTAGCTGCCCCCATAGTTGTTATTTTCATCTGTGGTGTCAATCAAAGATATAGCTTTTTGGTTTTTTTTTTTTTTTTTTTTTTTTTTTTTTTTTCAAAATAACCCACTAGGTAAGAAGATGATATCTGATAAAAGGATTTAGATTTGTAGACTACAATTAAAAAAGAGATGATGGACTTTTGACAAAGGGTATACTATTTGCAGTGTGGCTTTATAAAATATATTTCCTTAGACTTATAGTTCTAATTAAAAATGCTTGAAATTGAAAGTAGGAGGGAAGGGAGAAAACTATCTACAGGTTTTCTGTCTACCAAGCTAGTTATTTGAGATAGCTTCCATACAAGAAGAATAAAATAGAGATTCTCAGAAATTTATGGGATACCACACATTTAAGAAATAAGCCAACAATAAAACAAGTGCATTGAATAGGGATAACAAACCAAACTAACTAGCAAAACTGGATAAGGAGGCTAATTTGACTTCCTAAATATCACTAAGATTTGGTGAAATAGATTTTATGACTGTAATACAACTCTGGAAGATTCTGACTTATCCAAATGAAACGAAGAGAAAGAGATAAAGAGTGAGCATAATAGCTTTGTATATTAGACAGATATATGTGAGTAAGGAAATCTAGAATCAAGAAGAGGTAAACATGGTGATGAATATTTGAATAAAGAATAGGATAAACAGAAGCATTGGGGAGTAATACAGATTATCTGAACACAAGGAGAAAATAGATGAAGAATTAAGGAAAGAGATAAAAATACTTAGAAAAGGGGCATAATATTGTAGTAATAGAAAATCCAATAGTACAGTAACTAATCTCTCTCTGTATATATCTCTGACTCTGTCTCTTTCTGTTTCTCTCTCTGTCTCTGACAGTCTGTCAGTCTCTCTGTTGCTTTCTGTCATTCTGTCTGTATCTCTCTCTTCCCACAAAATAAGAGCATCTACTACATTTTTGATTTATGAAAATGATAATATTAATACTTGTAAAAATGGAAGAAGTGATGAGAGACTTTATCTAAACCTGATTTTTCCAACAAAGAGCAACTAAACACTAAAATAGAAATTATGCAAATATTAAGAGAGAGTGAGCAGTGTTGAGTGTGGAGTGGGAACCAGAGATGATAGAAAATGAAGAGAAAGTTGGGTATCATCTATAATGATATTTAAATATGAAGAGAATCAACTTCAAAAAATAAATAGGATCCAATGGCCTAAAATCTTCAAGGGAATTTTTTGGGATACAATATTTTCAATAATGAAATATTGAAACCACAAGAAATAATAATTCTGATGAGTAAGAAATAAGAGAGTTTTTTTTTTTAAGAAACCAATGAGCATGCACAGGAAACTCATCAATCAACTTGAGTTTCATATGGAAGATACAAATGTTAGAAACAAGAGCATAAGCAAAATAACTGTATGGACATGTATACATATATTGTATTTAACATATACTTTAACAAGTATTGGTCTACCTGCCATCTGGGGGAGGGGGGAAAGGGAAGGAGGGGAAAAATTGGAACAAAAGGTTTTGCAACTGTCAGTGCTGAAAAATTACCCATACATATATCTTGTAAATAAAAAGCTATAATAAAAAAAGAAACAAGAGCATATATTAAAGAACAGATATATTAGTTTGCCAAAGTCTTGTCACAATAGCATTAAAAGACTAAAGCTTAAAATAAGCTAGAAAATAGTAATAAGTGTTATGGATAATAAAAAGAATATTAAAAAAATTAATTGGAGATAGAACTACTGATTGACAAGAATAGGAAAATAATAATGGAGGACAGACAGAAGGCAGAACTCCAAATATTTTTTCACTTCTATTTTCTTTGGGGGAAGTGAATTAATTTTGGACTGGAAAAGATAGAACAAAAATTACTCTTAGCTAAAACCCAAGATAAGAAAGGTGCTTAAAAAGAACCCCTAGCTACCTTTGATGAGTTCAGATCTCAAAGCTTTAACTACTTCTCAGGGTTTTGAAAGAACTGGTGAATATGAAAGGTTGGAAAAAAGAGAGGAGATGCCATGGGACCGAAGAACTCTGTTGCCCTGATTTAAGAAAAAATGGAAGTAAGTTTATAAACAATAGGATGGCAAGCTTGGTTTTGATTCTGGGCATATTTCTAGAACATATTATAAAAATGATTACAAATAGACAACATGATTTCATCGTTAAATGGTCATGCCAGACTAAACTTATTTCCTCTTTCTATAGTATAAACAGGTTGGCAGATCAAGCTAACAGTAGAGATGTAGTTTGCTTATATTACTGCAAAGCATTTGACAAAACCTCTCATACAATTCTTGGGGATGAGATATAAAAATGTGATCTAGACAATAGGAAAATTCAGTATAAAACTTCTCCTACTGTTTTTGTGGTAGGAGAAGTAAGAAGCTCAGCAATAGTATGGTTGAGTAGGTTTAGAATTGGTAGAGAAGCCAGACAGAAAAAGTAGTTAGTAATGGTTAAATATCAACTTGAAAGGAGGTAATTTGAATTGTGCCCTAGTGTGCCAGAACCTCTGGTGTTTAAATGATCTATTAATTATTTGAACAAAGGCATAGATTTATTTCAGATGACAAGAAGTTGAAAGGGATCATTAGCATGTGGTATAATAAAATTTAGTTACAAAGAGTTATTGATGGGTTAAAACAATGAAATATAATAAGGACAAATAGTCCTTTCATTTGGGTTTAAAAATCTACAAGTGCAAATAATGGAGATGTTAGTTACACTGTGATAATTCATATGAAAAAAATCTGGGGATTACAAAGTCAGTGTCATATGGTCATCAAAAACCTAATGCAATCTTTGTATTAAGAGAGGAATTGTGTCCCCACATATCAGTTCTGTGCAAAAACTGGTTCATACTTGCATTCAAAAGCCATTTGTTACATTTTCACTCTGAGTATTTACACTTTGAAATTGGCAAATGCTACAAATTAGAGCTTGGTTTATTACTTTGTTGGTTGCCTAAAATTAGGAAAGTGATGGAGCAAACATCAATAACATAGATTAAACTTCATACTGTGCCATTCATACATTGTTAAACATTTACCAAAACCTCCAGTTAATAGTTTCTTTGACTCAGTTTGACCACAATTAGGAGTATTATGTTCTGTTGTGGAAATCACATATTATGCAGGTCATTGATAAATCAAAGGAACATCCATAACAGAAATTCTTAACTGGGGGAATATGTGAACTCAATGAGGAAAAAATGTATTTGCATTTTTACTAATCTCTAACTGAAAATTTAAAATATTCTTTTTTAAAATGAAGAAAATTATTATTCTAAGAAAGAGTGAATAAACTTTATCACATTGCTAAAAGTTGTCCCTCATAAACTGCATATGCATGTGCAAAATGTACATTCACACACACTCACACACATACACACACACACAAATGAGATTTTCATTCAGATAGTAGTTGGTTAGGATGACCTCTGATTGATATGCCTTCCAAACTTATAATTCCTTGCCAAGTGGAAAGATTTGAAAGGCAAGCAAACACATAAACAAGCCAAAACTTGTTTAGAATACAAACTCATTTGCAAGACTTTGCAAAGGAAGGTGACAGAGCATTTCAATCAGGATTTTTTCCTCACAAAAAGTCCCACACAAAAGTGTAGGGGAAAATGAGTATGCAGAAACTGTGGAAAGAAATTCTAATAATTCATATCATAAAGGGACCATTTGTGAGTCAAACCATAAGAAGGAAATAAGAAAAAGCAGAGATAGCGCACATGAAATGAAACTGATTATGAACAATTGAACCAGCTTCAGTATACATGGCAGCTCCATGGCATCATAGAGTCCAAAATGCTGATCCTGGAGTCAGGAAGACTGACTTGCCTCAGCTGTGTGACCTTGAGCAAGTCATTTAATCCTGTTTGTCTCAGTTTCCTCATCTGTAAAATGAACTAGAAAAGGAAATGACAAACAATTTTAATTATCAAGACAGTTTAGATTAGAAGATTCCCAAAGAATTGAAAATGGTACAGATAGTTTTATAACAATAAAAATTACCAAGAAAACTTCAGAAGCTACTAACTTAAAGATTTTTGTTCCCCACATTAGAAAGTATTTATTAGAATAGTCTATGCACAGATTGAGTATCCTTATTAATATGAGAAAGAATTATCCATTTTTAAACATAATTTTTATAAAACAGCCACATAGCTGACTAAAAAGCAAAGAGATCTTCATGTATTTCTGGATTGGCCAAAAAAAAAAAAAACCAAAACCTCTTTATTTGGTAAAGCAAAGGAGTCAACTTAAAGTTACTCCTTTGACAAAGTACCTCTGATGCTTATGCTAAAAGATCACAAAAAATTCCTTTGTTTCAAATATGAATGTCAAATAAGTCATGGAGAAAAATGACACATATAATTAAGAAAATTGTTCACTAGTTTTATGAATTTATCATGTGATTTACTGAAGGGGGAAAGGAAACAAACATTTTTATAGCGCCTATTATATACCAGACATTGTGCTAGGCACTTTATGAATATTCTCTCATTTGATTCTCACAATAACTTTTTTGAGGTAGGTTCTCAGAAACTCGGATCTTCCAGGTCAGTCCAATGCATATATATATATATAAATATATATATATATATATAAAATAAAAGATTTAAAAAGTGAAAAAATAATTGGCCCCAGAAAAGTAAATATATATTTACTTTTCTGGGGCCAATTATTTTTTCACTTTTTAAATCTTTTATTTTATTTTTATTAACAAGCATTTATTTTCTCTTTCCTATCTTTCTTCCCATTACATATAACATAAATAATTTATTAAACACACACACACACAAACACAGAGTCAAGCAAAACAAATTCCCACATTATCCATGTTGTTTTTATCCAATAGAATATAAGCTTCCTGAGAGCACAGAATAATTCATTTCTGTCTTTGTATCCCTAGCACTTAGCACGTTGTCTGACATGATATTTAATAAATTCTTGTGAAATGAATGGATAGGCTATAGGCTATCTTTGATCTATATGCTAAGACAGAGAGAGACAGAGACAGAAACAAAAAAAAAAAAAGACAGAGAGATAGAGAGATGGAAAGACAGAGAGACAGAGACAGACAGGGGTATAAACATAGTCTATATACATATACATACATGCATAAATACATTTACACACATATTCCCTTTACACCTTAGAACAATGTTAGCCCTATGATTCTCAGTAAATATTTGTTAAATTAAAATGAATTGTCCTTTTCAACATGAATGGGCACTTTCCAGAAATAACTTTATTATTGCTATATGGAGTTTTCTTGACCACATTAGGAGCTACAGGGAAACAAGATGACCCAGAGCAGCACTTACTACCCCAGGAGTGAATTGTCTCTCTATTCTTTATGATCTTATTTAATTTGTCTTACTATTCATCTCCTAGGATAGTCACAAATGAAGTGTTCTTTTACAGGCATCCTGTTAATTATTTACAATCATCACTGCCAAGTATAGATCTTACCATGGTCTGCTGAGCAGCCTGTCCTCCCATTTTCTTGGTTCTTCTGACCATCTGTGGATATATGTTTTTTCAACTCCCTAATACAACCTAATTGAAAATACTGCTTTGCTCCATTTGTCTTATTAAAGACAGATTAAGAAAATCAGTTCAATACCTTAGCCATTTTAAAGTCAGTATTAATCTGAAGAGTCTGATTTACTTCTAGGATGATTTTCTCTCTGGTATTTTTTTTCTTCTTCTATGTATCTACACAAATCTTCCCCAAACTTTCAGTCTCCTTTTTTAGTACCAGTATATTCTTTCTGGGTTGCCCATTACCATTTTTTTTGCTTATACCTTTAATACATGCTATTGCTTTTGCCTTCCCTAGTGACTCAAGTCTTATGTACACATTTTTCCTTGCCCATAAATCTCTTAGCATTTATTATTGGAAATTAGATTTTCTTCACCTTATCTGAATTGTGAAGATCATTTAGAGTGCCCTTGAAAAGACCTTAGTGTTTTTCTACCTTTATGAACTTCAAACACAAGTAACTAGAGGATGCAAAGGAAGGCAACAAAATGATGAAAGGTTTTGAATCCATGTCATATGATGGTTGGTTCAAAAAACTAGGGAACATTTAGCTGGAGAGAAGGGTGTTTAACTCTCTTCCAGTATATGCAGGGCTATTAATGGGAGGAAAGACCAAATTTGGTCTGCTTAGTCCCAGAGGGCAGAACCATAAGAAACATGTAGAAGTTACAAAGAGGCAAATGTGGGCTTAGTATCATAAAAAATCCTTAATGATTAAATCTAATCAAACAGGGAATGAATTGTGACAAGAAGAGGTTCTCCCCTTTTAGATGGTATATACCACTTGTAAGGTATATAATGGTGAGTATTCTTATCCTTAATATATTGGACTTGGTAGTCTTTGAGGCCTTTTCCATCTCACTAATTCTGTGATTCTGTAATTTCATCACCAATTCATCAGTCACTCCACATTTTTTGGCATTTGGATGTTGCAGTGAATATAGTGCAGGGGGGAGAATCAGGATTCTTTCTGAATTCAAATCTTGCCTCAACCATTTTTCAATCAGGACCATATCCAGTCATCCTTATGTATATTTTGCCACTGGACTCAGATGGCTCCAGAGGAGAAAATCAGGCAGGTTACCTTGAACAGCCCTCCCTCACTTAAATCCAATTACTTGCATGTCATGGCCTCCCCTCCCTAATGGCAGGGTCATTTTCAAGAATGAAGACAAACAATAATTATATTTCTTGCTAAAGGCATCATATTTGGACAAAACTTGGGAGTAGGCAAAGTTTGTGTCCAGTGCCTTTTATCCCTGTGAAAATGCCATTGTGATATTTCTCAGCTAAAGATAATCTCTTATTGGAACAGAACTCCAAAGAGTTTAGAAAAGTCCACAATTCACATATGATGTATGTGGCAGAATCTTATTTTCTGTATTTTCACCAAACTTAGTGGGCTTGACAACTTGAAAAGTGATCTCTCAAGAAGTTCCCCTGGGATCAGTGATTGTCTATATTCAGCATTGTTTAACTTTTTGTTTGTTTGTTTACCAGTGTCTCAGATAAAGTCACTGGTAGCATACTTGTCAACTCTCTGAATGGTAATTTTGAGAAAGTTATCTAGCACACTGGATGCCAGAGTCAGGATTCAAAAAGATCTTGACAGGCTAGAGGGGAGATATATGTACCCATGGGTAAGGAGAAAGAAATGTAGAAGGTAGGAACAGAGGGAGTGTGGAGGAGAGAGAAATTTGAAAAAGATCTGACTTTTTTAGTGAACTACAAACCAAAAAAGCTACCTGATAGAACAGCTAATACTTAATGCATTCAGATTTCATTCAGTTCTTATCATTCAGACTTGTATTTAGGTTTAATTGCCTAGAACTAGAAAAGTGAGGGTTCCAATCAGACTACATCTAGAGAACTAATGTTCAGTTCTGGAACACATAGTTTAGAACAGAAAGATAATATACAGAAGAAGGCAATCAGGACAGTGAAAAAGTTCAGTCTGTGCATCAGTTGCCAGAAATAAAGATGTTTAGCTTCCTGAGAAATAGGGCTGTCTGTCTTCCAGTATATTAAGGGCTTTCTTGAAATAGATTGAACCTCTTCTGCTTGGTCCCAGAAGACTGTGCTAGGAACTATGGATGGAGGTTGCAAGGAAGCAAACTTAGTCTTGACACAAAGTAAAAAACAACAGTTCTCCAAAAACCACATAGTTTCTTTGTGAGGTCTTAATATACATTGTACTTTCCCCCTGCATTGTGAATTTTATGAAATCTGAATTCAACATATAACATAGTATCAGAGTAGAGAAAATTGATTTAAGAGATCTTAAGAATTGCAGGAAACTTCAGTCCCTTTCACTATAGTATGTAAAAGACTATTCCTTCTATTCATAGGATGTTTTTCAATGAAGGTCAGATGACTCATTATTGTCTTTAATGACAATACCATGTTGAAATAAAATAGTGAATCAGGAGTGATGACTTGTTCCTAAATTGGATTTGAGACAGAGATTTTACAAAGTCATTACCCTTACTCTCTCTTCAGAGTTGTGAAAGTTCAGTGACAAAGACAAAGTCAATTGAGTGGTGATGACCCAGGATGCTGTGGATGACCTTGGCAATTGATGTCTGACCAAGCTCTAATCACTTCACAACACCTGCTTTCACCACTTTCAGGACCTCTGGAACAAATTGTTCTCATCTGCCCACTCCTCCTGCCTGGGGTAGATGTCCTTCCTGATGGATCTGAGACCTGTTGGTTATCCCCAACTTGGTTTACATCACCTGTTGAAGGGGTTTTCCTGGGAGGTGTTTGCTGTACGCCCTACCAAAGATGGCTGAACAGCTTTGAAAGTCCTAATCCTCCCTGAACACCTCATATACCTATACTCACAAGAGGTCTTTGAGTGAAGGTCAGATGATCACCTAAAGAAATGACTGCAATGAAAATTTTCTATCAGGTATCGATTAGACAAAATGGCTTCTGAGGTTCTTTCCAAGTTCTATGATTGGTGGTAAAAGAATATTTAATGAGAATCAGTGGACCAAGTATTGAGAAAGGATGTCATGAATGAAAATATGAATTTCAAGTCTAAGGGAGACATCAATTTGGGATCTTGAAATTTGACATTCACACTTTTTGGTTCTGTGTCCCCTCCTCAGTGCCATAAATTGATAGATGAGTACTCCAGGGTTTTTGACCTGCTTCAGAACTTCCCACAGAGTAAACCTGGCACGGGCATAGTAAGAGACCATTACAGCTATAGTCAGAATCAGTCCAAAGCTACTACCATCCCTCCTGAGTTCACTACCAATTTCCTGTCTGTAAGACAAAATTTTCCATTAGCCATTTGGACATGTAATTATATATACATATATATATATATGTATATATACATATATATATATTTTACCAGATCTGTGATTTCAATGGTACAGATGTCAACTAAAGAGGAATTTCTTCTATCTATGGAGATAGATAATGCTTCTGTACAACATTTAGTCTTAGAAAGTTATCTAGAGCAACCTTGAATCAAACTTAAATAGAAAGGAAAAGGCACTTTCCTGAAATAGATTGAAACTCTTCTGCTTGGTCCCAGAGGACTATGCTAGGAACTATGGATGGAGGCTGCAAGGAAATAAACAGTCTTAACACAAAGGAAAAAAAGATGCTTTCAGAAAAACCTAGAAATTCTTAGCATGCTCATGCAAAGTGAAGTGATCAGAAGAAGGAGAACATTATATAAAGTAGTAGGAATATTGTATGATGATCAACTATGAATTACTTAGCCAAACTCAGCAATACAATGATCCAACACAATTTTGAAGGACTCATGATGGAAAATACTATTTGTCTCCAGAGAAAAAACTGGTGGAATCCAAGTATAAATTAAAGCATACTTTTTTTAACTTTATTTTTGTTAGGTTTGTTGTTGGTTTTGGTCTGTGTTTTCTTTTGCAACATGACTAATATGAAAATATTTTTGAATGATTGCATAAGCATAATTTGTATAAAATTGCTTACCTTCTCAAAAAGGATGGAGAGACAGGAGGAAGGGAGGGAATTTGTAACAAAACTTATAAAGAGCTACTGTTAAAATTGTTTTTTGCATGTAATTGGAAGAAATAAAACAAAAAGCATTTTTAAATAAAATAAGATGATGTTTAAAAATAACATTTGGTCTCATTTTAAGTTGTACTTTCCCTTACCCTCTGTATTGATTTTATGAAATTTTTGTACAACCTATCATTTTGCTTTTAGTCCTAGATTTAAAGGATAAGTTTAATATAGAGCCTTGGAACTATAGAGAAATGTACCAAAGTTCAGTTATTTTCACTGTGACACACACACAAAAAAACCCCCATCTCTTCTATCAATCATCAGTCTTCAACATAGGGCTGTCTTTTTGTTGCAGCAATGGTGATAGAGATGTCATACTATGAGATATGTCAAAAAGACAAGAATAGTTATAAAAGTGACAAAGAGAGTAGTGAAAAAATAAATAAAATATCTATTGGAATTGAAAAAGATGTTTTAAAATTCACACTATTTTTATACAGTCATTTTGTTCAATGGTTTTTTCTGCTGTAAAATTCTTCATCATTAACATCTTACCTAGTTATCATTGCCCAAATCTCTCTGTGGTCTTTTGGGTGACCTAAAACACTAATTACTCAAAGAAAAATATGCAATGGTTTATATCCATATAATATTTTTGTTTATTTTGAACTGATCTTATAATTCTATTGTTTTAGGAAACTTCTATGAAAATGCCTTTACCAATATTGATCAACAATTTCTCTATCATTTATAATTTTAAACAGTTTCTTGGAGACAGAATAATGTATTGGTGATAGAGCTGTGAATTAATACAATCATTTTGGAAAACAATTCAGGATTATACAAGTACAAACATGATTTGGTCTCAGGTCTCTCTGCCTAGAACTAAGACTCCATCAGCTGAATCACAGAACCTCTACTAAATAAGATTTTATTTAAAAAATTACAGTCTGTTTAAAGTTTTCTATGAGTTCTAGAAAAGAAGAATATCATAAAAGATAATTAATTAATATGCCTGACATAAAACTCTTCATAGGTAATAAGGACATCAGTAACTTACATTTATAGACATGACTATGTCTAGGAAGCAAGTTTTCTAAAGCAGAAATCAGTGACCACTATTTTAAATTAAGCTATTTGTTTATGACTCATTACCCTTAGGGCTTCTTGCTTGACCAGTGATTACTGGAAATTCAATAGACTTTGGTCTTCCACATAGGCTCTTTGTTCAGTCCAAATTCAGCTGATTTATCCATCAGATCTGCGGATTACATGAAACCTTCCAGACAAACAGATGGTACAGACTGGGTAATTTTTCATAGCAACATGTGTTTGTTTGAATAAGATGGCCATAAACCTTTCACTCAGGGTCTAAAATTAAATTGTGGTTTTGGGATGGTACCTGGGGCTGCATAGGAGAGAGCATTCAAATGTCACATTTCTGGATTGCTTCCATCAGTAAATGCTGCATGATGTCCTATGTGCATTTGGAAGGCAAACTTAAAACACTATTATATAGGAAGGTTAAAACTAGAGCTCTGCTATTTATTTGGTTTTATGACTAAATGGACAAATTAATTTATGAGTTTGCATCTGATTGGGTAAAAAACACACTTTGCTGACCTTCACTCTGTCGGTAATTTTAAATTCAGATACCACTGAAGTTGCATATATAACTATACCAGGGCAAGAACCATTTTAATAGTGAGTTGTATATTACAGTCATATATATATAAAAAGGGCAGGGGAGATGGGGAGCAAGTACTCAGATAGCATGGCATTCTTCACAGAATCACCAAGTATTGTAAACATGGAATGGAAGGGTGATTTTCAGTGCTATTGTCTCCTAAATCCTGTTAGGTTTTCAATGAATGGTATGGGATACTTCAAGAACCAAAAGAATGATTGATGTGGGGTTCATGAATCTGTGATATGGCTGCCTTGGACTTTTCTGATACATTTCAAAATTACAGTACACTATAATGGATTCCCTTTGTCTCGTTGGAATAATCCATTAATCATTGTTTTTGAGGCTTTGAATTATTATTAGAGATACACCATCCTTTCCTCTTTCTCAGTTCAAGTTCTAGTCATCCTTCATAAATGAGTTTAAATCTCAACTCTTCCTTGAAGCAATTTCCTTTTTATTCAAATTTACAGTGACCTGGTCACAACATTCATCTGTGACTCCAAGAACCTGTAGCAGGAGTAGCAGCCATAATCTGGTAAAACAGACTGGCTATACCAGGTTGAAGGTAATCAATAAGGCCTCAAATCAGTTGGGGAATTAGAGAGGTGTCTACCCTAAGCATGTGAAAAATTCTGTGATGAGAGGTTGAGAACAGTTTGCAATTGTCATGAAAACAGCTGAAGTTCTCTATGGAGTGCTTAATGCTTAGTTATACATCAAAGACATTATGGTCATCCATTACATTCTGGACCATCATCAGTCATCTTAACTTTTGAAACTAGACTTTGAGTGATGCTTACAGATTATGGGACTTTGTCTCACAAATTCAACTCATAAACAAGTTAATCTATCTCCCTCATTATGTTAATTGCTCTTCATTGAAAAATACCTCCACTATGATTTTCACTAATTGACCAGTAATAGGAGTCAGCCTAAGCCTTACTAGCTCCTGCTTTGGGTTTTTATGTTTCAGAGTAGGTGTAAATAGCAATTGTTTCTGTTCATCCAGAAACTCAGAGGGTCTTTTCCTTCCAGATTGATTGTTTTTTGAAGGTAAATTAGGGTATCTTTTGCCTCAATTTTTATCTAGCCTTTCATTAATGAATGGGTGTTGTTTCAGATAAATTGAAACCTAAGAAAAATCTTAGCTTAAAAAGACAAGATCTGTAACAGCATCTGTAACCATCACCAATCATCTTGACCTATATCTCGCCACTGGATTCTGAAGATACTGGAGGAGAAAGGGAGACTGATGATTTTGCTTAGTTCTGCCTCACTTAAATTCACTTGCAAATCAAGGTGAACTTTTAATTCTGTTACCTTCACCCTAACTTCTAACTGGCAAGCCCTATAACTGTTAGCAAGAACAAAAGCTTGTTAGAAATCTAGATGTCATGAATATATGCTTAAAAATATAAGCATTCCAAATTTTTATTCCAAGCTTTGGAGTAGATTAATCTTGTAAATTATCTGTTTTTTAACATTCCCTATTAGATTGTAAATTCTTTGAGTGCAGGTGCAATCTTTTGCCTCTTTTTTTATTCCTAGTGCTTAGCATAGGGCTAGGTTACAAGAAACCATTTACTGTTTATTGATTGATGACTTGCCAATGGAGTGTTCTAATTAAACTACCATTGTGTTTCTTCAGTCAATTGGACTTCACTAACTTAGAAAATGAAATGATAGTATTGTCTGCCAATACTTTCATTTGAATCTGCTTTCCAATTTGCCTTACTTCTTTTCTGATTTATTATAATCCAATTCAATTATCACCTCCTCATTTCATTGAGCCTTTTCAATGTGTTCTATTCTCCACAAACTTTTATATTTGAAAATTTTTCCACAACAAGAATTCTTCCTTTTTATTTTTTTTATTATTATAATAGCTTTCTTATTTACAAAATATATACATGGGTAATTTTTCAAAATTAACCCTTGCAAAACCTTCTGTTCCAAATTTTCCCCTCCTCTCCCCCACCTTCTCCCCTAGATGGCAGGTAGTCTAATACATGTTAAATATGTTAAAATATATGTTAAATCCAATATGTGTATACATATTTACACAGTTATCTTGCTGCAAAAGAAAAATCGGATCTAGAAAGAAAAAACCCTGAAAAGGAAAACAAAAATGCAAATATCTCCCACATATTCTTTCCTCTCCCAAGACCATCATTCTAACTCAGACACTATCACCTCTTGCTTGAACAATTATAATAGCTACCAAATTGTCCCTATTTCCACTCTCTCCCTCTCTGATCCATCCTGCACAAATTAATTAATGAAGTTGCCAAAAGAATCTTTATGAAACAAAGATCTGACCATGTCACTCTTCTGCTCATGAATCCCTGATAGTTCCTTATCTTCCCTATAATAAAAAAATTCAATTCCATTTGCAATTTAAAGTCCTTTACAATCTTATCCTAGTCTTCTTCATCTTTTCAGACTTGTTTCACATTACTTCTCTTTGCATTTTTTGTTTCTTCTAGTCCTGCTTACTTTGTATTCTCCGTAAATAGCATTATAACTCTTTTTTCTGTACATTTGGTGGATACATCCTAGGCCTGGTTGGCAGTTAAGTAAACCAATGGATGGGGTGCCATTCTGGAGAAAGTTCAAAGTTCAAATTAGACACTTACTAGCTGTGTGACCCTGGACAAATTCCTTAGTCCTATTTGCCTCAGTTTTCCTCATCTGTAAAATGAGCTGGAGAAGGAAATGGAAAACTCGTCCATTATCTTTGCTAAGAAAACCTCACATGGGGTAATGAGGAATCAGATATGAAAAACATTACTAAAAACTACTGAACAACAACCCTTTGTCTAGAGCATTCCTTCTTCTCATGTAAACACTGTGGAATCATGAATTTTCTTCAAGATTCAGCTCAGTCATTTGCTTTTCTGATCCTCTTCCATTAACTCTCAATCCTTGGTCTTCTCTCAATGAATAAAGTACTAAGATTGAAGTCAGAAAGACCTGAGTTCAAATGTGACCTCAAACACTCAAAGTCACTGTGTGACTTTGGGGAAATCAAGTGATATCTATTTGTCCCCTCAGTTTCCTTGGCTCTAAAATAGGGACAAAATAGAATCTACCCTCCAAGGCTATTTTGAAGATCAAATTAGTACAATGCCTGACACACAGTAAGTATTTAGAAAATGCTTGATTCCTTCCTTCCTTGTTAGTGTTCTTATTCTTTACCTCTATGAAATTATTTTGTATTTGCTCAGTCTAGCATAGTATAAACTCCTTGAGAATAGTTTTAGGATTTTCCTATGTAACTATGGTGCTTTACATATAGAGTTTTGGTAAGTGGTTTTTGTATTACATTGTACAAGTTGAGGGAACACCCATAACAACAAAAATATAGATAAAGTTTTCAAGGGAGATCCAGTCTTGTCTGAATTCTAGAATTATTTGGTAGAAACCAATCATTACCTTTGTATAGAAATAAAATTGATGATGAGAGTGACTGGTTTGACTGTCACAATCACCTTGTCATTTTCTTTATGAACATACTGAACTAATATAGAAATGCCATATGGTGAAGTTTTTTTTAAAGCCTGTTGGGGTTTTATTGCTGCTATTATAGAACTAATTGAGTATTAAGTGACTTTACCAGCATCAATTAGCATATAAATGACAAAAATGGGAACAGAATTGCTAGCTACTTTTTTTATTTAAATAAATTTATTGACATATTCTGCTTTTATATCGTCTAAATTTCCCTTTATATTTCTACCCTTTGCTCTCCCAGGGAGTCAAACCATAAAACAGGAAGTTTAAAAAAAAAGAATATGAAAGAAATCAGCATAACTAATCAATGCATTAAGAAAATCTGAAAATATATCAAACGTTCTATTCCCATGCACCATTCATTTTTTGAAAAGTAGTGGGAGTAGGTTTCTTTTCATATTTTTCCCTGAGTCCATACTTATTCTTTGTAATTTTACAGTATTCATTTTAAAATTATTTGTGGTTATTATCCTTTCTATTGACATTGTAATCACTGCATATATTGTAATTTTACAGTATTCATTTTAAAATTATTTTGTGGTTATTATCCTTTCTATTGACATTGTAATCATTGCATATATGGTTTTCTTGTCTCTACTTCTCTCACTTTGCATCAGTTCACATCTTTCTATGTTTCTCTATCTTTGTCTCATTTATCATTTCTCATAGCACAGTATATTCCATTATATTCATGTACTATAATTTGTTTAGCCATGCCTTAATTAGTACACCTTATTTTTTTTAAAGAAGTTTCTGAAACACAGTAATAGTTTCTGGGAGAATCAGAGCAGGATAATCCTATATCTAAGAACTGAAAGAAACCTCAGAGATCACCTAGCTCAATCCACTTTCTTCACAAATGATGAAAATGAGGTTCAGAGAGATTAAATAAATTGTCCAGGGCCATAAAGTAATGGCATCAAAGATGGGGATTTGAACCCAAGCTCTGTGATTCCAGAACTTATGCTATCTCCTTTGTACCATACTTGCTCAAACAGATCTATGATCTTAGATTACATGTACCTTTCATTTTTAGAAATTATATCCCTTGTGGCTCTTCTCAACAATGAGATAACTGATACCAGTTCCAGTGATCTTGTGATGAAGAGAGCCATTTATAGCCAGGGAGAAGATTGTGGGATCTGAGTGTGGATCACAACATAGTATTTTCATTCTTTTTGTTGTGGTTTGCTTGCATTTTTTTATCTGATTTTTCTTGTGCAGCAAGAGAATTATATAAATATGTTTATACATATTGGATTTAACATATATTTTAAAATGTTTAACATATATTGAATTGCTTGCCATCTAGGGGAGGGAGTGAGGAGAAAATTTGAAGCACAAGGCTATGCAAGGGTCAGTGTTGTCAAATTATCTGTGCATATGTTTTAAAAATAAAGTTTTATTAAAAAATAAAATAAAATAAAAGTATATCCCTTCCATCCTGTGTAGCTGTTATCCATGGCCTCCTATACATTTACCACAGTGCTGATGCTGGGGCAGCTAGGTGGTACAGTAGAGAGAATGCTGGCCCTGAAGTCAGGAAGACCTGAGTTCAAATCTGACCTCAGACACTTAATACTTCCTAGCTGTGTGATCCTGGGGAAGTCACATAACCCCAGTTGCCTTGCAAAAAAAAAGGAAGGAAGGAAGGAAGGAAGGAAGGAAGGAAGGAAGGAAGGAAGGAAGGAAGGAAGGAAGGAAGGAAGGAAGGAAGGAAGGAAGGAAGGAAGGAAGGAAGGAAGGAAGGAAGGAAGGAAGGAAGGAAGGAAGGAAGGAAGGAAGAGGAAGAAAGATCTCTGCTGACATTCTAGGGTTTCTTCTTATCAACACATTGCCAGTGATTTTTATTGCTTAGACATTTTCCTGTTATCCTCCTTTATATCCTTTAATTCTTCCTTCCTTCCTTCCTTCTTTCATTTCTTCCTTTCTTTCTCTCTCTCTCACACACAAATACCAGATCCTCATAGAATCCAGATCTATTTTATATTAAAATTATACCTCAGCATAACAAAGAAAAAGTAATGTTAATTTTTTGTAAAAAAAAAAAAAAAAGGTTTTGCCAAAATTCCAGTACACTTCTGATGGAAAATGCCATCCCCATTCAGACAGAAAACTGTAGAGAATGAATGTGAATCAAAGCACAGTTTTTTCACCTTTTTAATGTTGTTTGTTTGCTTGCTTATTTTTCCTTTTTCATGTTTTTGCTCTTTTGATATGATTTTTATTTTTTGCACAGTAGGACAATATGGAAATATTTTTAGAAAAACTGCACATGCTTAACCTATTTTGGATTGCTTGCTTTCTTGGGGAGAGGACAGGAGGAAGGAAAAATTCGGAACAAAAGAGTTTGCAAAAGTAAATGTTGAAAACTATCTTTGCATGTATTGGAAAAATAAAATACTATTTAAAAATATCTTTCCAAAGATATAGATGATGCTAACAAATATTAACAAAGTTATGCAATTGTGTCGGTCTAAATGCTAATATGTTTAGACAAGAGGTTAGATATTGGATCTGGAAATTTTTAATATTTCTGATTATTAGTGCAAATTTCTTTTTTAATCATATGCAAAGAGTTTTCAACATTCACCTCTGCAAAACCCTGTGCCTCAAATTTTTCTCCCTCTCTCTCCCCCTCCTCTAGCAAATAATCCAATATATGTTAAAATGTGCAAATCTTCTATACATATTTCCACATTTATCATGGTAGTGCTAACTTTTTAAACCAGTCAATAAACAAATATTTATCATTCATTTAAATTTTAAATATATATTATGTACCTACTGTGTGAAAAGCACATGTGATAAGAGAAATAAAAAATCCTCTCTGCCCTCAAAACTTTCTTGATCTGGAAGAATTATTGTAACTAAACACAGAATATATGTGGTCCAGTAGAAAGAATAGAGTCAGAGGATCTGAATTAAAATTCCCTAAAATTCTGTTTGCTACCTTTATGATCTTGAGCAAGCCACTTCACACTCTCTGTTCTTACTTTACTTACCTGCAACATGGATTGGATTAGATAAAGCCCCTTTCATGTTTACGGGTTTGATGCTGTGATCCTAAATGCATGAGAGGAGGACAAAGGCTTATTTTTTAAAATGTGCCTAGCACCATGTCAAGTGCTATTAGTTGCAAAGGAAATATGAGAAAATAATCCTTAGCCATGTGAAGCAATCTAATTTATGAAATAATAAGCTCCTAACATAATTAAGTACATTAATAATATATAAATATATATATAAATCATATATAAAATAATATAATCATATAATGTTCATTTCTATTAAAAACCCATAAAAGTATTGGTAAAAATGGATTTTTCCTTAAATTGATAGAAAGCATTTTTCTAAAATCATCAACAAGTATTATTGATAATAGGGATAACTATAAACTTTCCAGTAAGATCAGGTGTAAAAACATGGATGTTTGCTGTCACCAGTATTATTTGATATTGATAATTATTCAATTATTATCCAGTACCAAACAATAGCAATAAAAGAAGAAAAGGAAACAGAAGAAATCAGAATAGGGAATAAAGAAACACAACTGTCTTTTTTGCATATGATATAATGATATAGTTGGAAAATTCCAGAAATTTGCTCCTGAAGAAATTTATGAACAAAACTAGGTCTTTTCCAAGGTCCCTTGAACTCCAAACTTTTATTTGTTTTATAATATATATGACAACAAAGGATGTCTAAATATGTAAATGTAGTTTATAAGTGTAATGGATAGATATGATCTTAACTGTGATGAATCTCTATGTGTAGAAAGGAAAGCCAAGACTACATAAGGAGGTGGTAGTGGTAGGAGACACTACCTAAGAATCCTGGGTACTTAGTCCAATCTCCTAAGGGGTATCTCTCCTTCAAACATTGGTAGTCTTAACCATTTTAGATTTCAAACAAAAGTGGTTTTCCTGACTACTCTTAAAGTTACAGAAAAGGCTATATTAAAAAGGGTGAATGCTGAATGGACCCATTTATCCAAGCAATATAGCAAGTAGAAACTGGACAATTAATATGGATTAGATATGCCAAAAATATACAAGAGTGAATGAGTCTTTCAGCCTGGAGCAAGATAATATCTCAGCTCAAACCAAGGAGGAAAGAGTCTCCTCACCCAGAGGAGGTTCACTCTCAGCAATATTTATAACCTCAAACATATTCAGAGACATAATGGGGCTGGCTTCCCCATGCATATCTGTCATTTCAAATCTTCTGTCTCTACCAAATCTCCCTGGAGTGTCTTCTGTACATGTGTCTTTCCTAAGAATCTCTACTGTTACCTTGATAAGTCTTTTATATAAGTATACAATGTCACTCTCAGCATTCTTTCCCAATCAGGAAACATTCATCCTTATGAAGCGAATAACATAAGATTGTCTCTCTCCTCACTCTATTTGGGTGGGAATTGGGTTACAATTCTACATGTTGTAGTCTGAATTTAGCAATATTTAGATAAATTATATTAATCAACTTTCTGCTACTTTATTAATTAGCTAATTGATTAGGCATATGAGCTGTCATTAAAATAATTAAAAGCACATCTGGTACCAATAATTGTGTTTCAGATACTACTATTGGGCTGATTCTTCTCCTTTGGGTTGAAACATTTAGGTTTTATTTATGTAAAATCTATGTCAGAGATTGTGAGGTGTTCACAGTCCCAATATCTAGAGTGCATTGAACATTGTAGCTACTTAATGAAAGCCTTTTAGATAAAATGTAATCCTGCCATTAATTAACTATAACCCTGAGCAAATTATATCCAGGTAGGAATATGTTCTATAAAGGAAATCAGCTATCCTTTATAGAACATATTCCTACCTGGATATAATCAGGGAACTAGGATACTGGTCCACAAAGGCCTAATGCTTAGATGACATCTGGATTTACCCTTCCTTTTGGGTTATTCAGAGAATGCTCAATATTTTCTTTGCTTATTTTCAATTCAAGATATTAAGACTTTGTGACTTTATTTCAGTCTATGACTTTTAAGAATGAGGAGTCTCCTAAATCCCTGGGAAAATTAATGAGAAATTGCCTACTTGAACCTTTGGCATTCACTCTCATTTTTACCTTTCCAACCAATTAGAGAAGATTCTTTCCCATCACAGTATTTCTTCACAGTCCTCATTTATTTATGGCCAACAGGACTTCCAGTGTTGGATTTAAACCAAGTAGGGAGCATTGTACATATGCACATCCTTAATAAGGAGAACGGATATGTACAAAATCTATAAGTGAACCCTCATTGACTGGTTCCCTCATTACATGCAAGAGGAGGAGTTTGGGATAGCTTCCAAGCTTTTTTTTTTTTTTTTTTTTTTTTTTTTTTTAGCTATTAGGTACCATCATGTATAGAGTGTCCCAAAAATCTTAGTGCTGTTTTTAGTTTTAGTAGTTTAAAGCTTCACTAAGACCTTGGGGACATGATGAAATATCTTCAGAATAGATGAAAGTATATGATTATATATATTAATGGCCTAGTGGTGGAATACACTTAGTGTAAAAACACATTAGAAGAGGTAGGGAGAGATGGAGTATTAGGACTGTTACACAGTGAAGTAGTACAGTGCATAGAGCACTAGGCCTCAAGTCACAAAGAGCTGAGTTCAAATCCAGTCTCAGACAGTTACTAGCTGTGTGACTTGGGGCAAATCACTTGACTGCTGTTTACCTCAGTTTCCTCTTCTGCAAAATGTATAGCACCTACCTATTGTTGTTGTGAGGATCAAATGAGATGATAATTATAAAGCACTTAGTGCCTTCTACATAGTAAATGCTATGTTAATTGTTATTATTAACACTTCCTAGAGTTGTTGTACAGATCAAATAATAAAATAATTGTAAAGCTCTTTGCTCTGTACATTTTTAGGAATGAAGAACAATAACCAGCCAACTAACTATTATTGTTTTAGTTTTTGATTATCATAGAAAAGTTCATGGAGGAGGTAGACCTTAAAACATAAAAATATAAAGTTTTTTATTAAAGCTTTTTATTCTCAAAACATATGCATGGATAATTTTTCAATATTAATCCTTGCAAAACCTTGTGTTCGAATTTTTCCCCCACCTTCCCTCACCCCCTCCTATGGATGGCAAGTAATGCAATATATGTTAAACATGTAAAACTGTATATTAAATTCAATATGTATAAACATTTCTCTTGCTGCACAAGAGAAATCAGATAAAAAAAAGAAAGTAAATGAGTAAGAAAACAAAATACAAGTGAACAACAATAAAAAGAGTGAGAATGTTATGTTGTGATCCATACTCAATTCTCACAGTCCTTTCTCTGGGTGCAAATGGTTCTCTTTGTCACAAGATCATTGGAACTGGCATCAATCCATCAGAATTGATAGTCGTATAATCTTCTTGTTGTCATGCATAATGGTTTCCTGGTTCTGCTCATTTTACTCAACATCAGTTCATGTAAATCTTTCCACACTTCTCTGAAATCATCCTGCTGGTCATTTCTTACAGAACAATAATATTCCATAACATTCATATATCATAACTAATTCAACTATTCCCCAATTGATGGGCATCCACTCAGTTTCCAGTTTCTGGTCACAACAAAAGGGCTGCCACAAACATTTTTGTACATATGGGTCCCTTTTCCTCCTTCAAGATCTCTTTGTGATATAAGTCCAATAGAAACACTGCTGGATCAAAGGGTATAAAAAGTTTGATAGCCCTTTGGGCATAGCTCCAAATTGCTCTCCAGAATGGTTGGATCAGTTCAGAACTCCAACAACAATGTATCAGTGTCCCAGTTTTCTCACATCCCCTCTAACATTGGGCGTTTCCTTTTCCTGTCATTTTAGCCAATCTGACAGGTGTGTAGTGGTATCTCAGAGTTGTCTTAATTTACATTTTGCTGATCTATAATGATTTAGAACATTTTTTCATATGACTAGAAATGGTTTTAATTTCTTCATCTGAAAATTATTCATATCATTTGACCATTTCTTAATTGGAGAATGGTTTGGATTTATAAGAATATAAAATGGGGAGATTGAGCTGAATGACTTTTTAATATCTCTTTCTGCTCTATCTAGTCAGTCAGTGAAAAAGTAGTGAGTAAGTGCCCACTCTGTGTCAAGCACTGAGCTAAGTGTCGGGGATACAAAAAAAGGCAAAAGATAGTTTCTCTGAATGAATGCCCATCAGTCGGGGAATGGCTGAATAAGTAATGATATATGAATATAATGGAATATTATTGTTCTGTAAGAAATGATCAGCTGGATGATTTCAGAAAGGCCTGGAGAGACTTACATGAACGGATGCTAAATGAAGTGAGTAGAACAAGAGAACTCTGTATACAGCAACAAGATTATGTATTGATAAATTCTGATGGAATTTTCTCTTTTCAAAGGAGGTGATTCAAACCAATTCCTTTAGATCAAATTGCGATGGTCCAGTCTAGCTCCTCTGAAGGGCTCAGAATAAGTCCTTGTCAGGATAAGGAAAAGTCCTTGCCCCACATTGGGCGCCAAATTGTAACATGCTGTTGTCTCCAGAAGCTGCCGATCACTCTCTTGAGGAAGATCTGCTGTGTCAACTTCCCTTCCTGCAGAGAGCTCCGTCAAGCCTGATGTAGAGCAGAGACTAACTTTTTCTTCCAGAGCTGCTCTCTTTATCCTCCCAAAGAATGGGCGTAGGATAATGCAAGGGCTTCTGGGAAGAAGTATTTCAACCAATGAGCTTGTTCCTCCTAAGCATGCAAGCTCTTCTCCAGGAAAGGCCGGAATTAGAGAATTGTCAAGTACTGACTTAGCACTTAGTAAAAACCCAATATCTCATTATCTCATTAGTACTTAGTAAGAACCTAACATCTCTCCCTTTCTTTTGATTTAGAACATAGGGTGGTTGTGACCTTGAAACATAAATCCATCAATATGGGGGGGTATTACACATAATTACATAAATTACATAAGCACATAGTAACATAGTAACATAATACATGCTAGAAGTATGTAACAAATAACATGATCAAATAATCATAAATTGAAAATTTATAAATGTCCATAAGTCCATTGTCCATTAGTCTCATCTTGTGTTAGGAAGTCCAATGATTCCTGCTGATTTTTAAAGTTCTTTAACAGTCTTCTTATTAGCCATGCTCTTTCAGTGTCAGATGTTTCTTAGATTTTCTCCTTTGTTTTGAGGTCTTTCTCTTTTTCTGTCTCTCTCTGATGGACAAGACGAATACGACTCGTTGGCACCCATCTGATTCCTTCTCCATCTGAAGAAATACAAGCAAACCCTCTCTCCCAGGCAGTTAACCTATCTAATTTCCTTCTATTTACCACTTTCTAAATCTCTTCTCATCATCTGGCAAGTACATTGGAGTTGTTTGCACTAGACACAGCCCTGTTGGTTTAAAAGGCCTGTATTCTCCCCAAGTGCATATTTTCTCCTTTTATGGCCTACAGAATCAATCTCTTCAATCTCAGGATATGCATGTATAAAATCACTTATACCCTGTCCTTCTCTCTTAGCTTTAACCAATACTTTTTCTAATCTTGTCATAGGCTTAGGCTGCTTCACAGGCAATTCTGTTTATGTTTCTGCCTCTTCCCCTCCTCCTTCTTGCTCCAACCCTGAAGGGTTAATTGAGGGAGGAGATGGGAGGTGCTCCTGTTGCTCAGAATTGTACTTAACTTCATTGTTATCTGATTCATCCTTTTCACCTAGTTTAGTTGACACTTCCCCATTTTGCTTCTTCTTCTCTTCCTTTAGAATAGCATTTTTAAATCCATTTGGCTTAAATTGTAGGTTTGAATTGTATCTTTGGAAATTGAGTTTGGTCTGGAACCAAAGGGTAAAATGTCACAAAGGCAATTGTAGTGTTCACCTAATTGCTTTCCTACTAATTCCCATTCATCTGGATCCAATTCTTTTTCCAGAGAAAAACAAGGACATATGACCTTCACAGTTTTTAAAAGTTCAGTAATCTCCTCCAAAATTGTAATCAATCCTTGGCTTTTCATAACTTTGATAATGTTCTCCAAATATTTTCCTTGAACAGAAGGCGTTTGCCCCATTTCACTATCAGAGATTGCTGGTTTAGCCCTTAACAAGTTAAATTCCTTATTTATCTATTAGCACGCTCACTTAATCTTTAACAAAATTTCCTTGTTACTCATGGTTCTGGGTCAGAGAGACTGAGATCTGGATGGGAGGCTTTTCCATTGGAATCAGGACTGTGTCTGTCCCTGTTCAGGCGCCAAATTGCAATGGTCCAGTCTAGCTCCTCTGAAGGGCTCAGAATCAGTCCTTGTTAGGATAAGGAAAAGTCCTTGCCCCACATTGGGCGCCAAATTGTAACGTGCTGTTGTCTCCAGAAGCTGCCGATCGCTCTCTGGGGGGGAGATCTGCTGTGTCAACTTCCCTTCCTGCAGAGAGCCGCGTCAAGCCTGATGTAGAGCAGAGACTAACTTTTTCTTCCAGAGCTGCCTTCTTTATCCTCCCAAAGAATGGGTGTGGGATAATGCAAGGGCTTCTGGGAAGAAGTACTTCAAACAATGAGCTTGCTCCTCCTAAGCATGCAAGCTCTTCTCCAGGAAAGGATGGAACTAGAGAATTGTCAAGTACCGACTTAGCACTTAGTAAAAACCCAATAATGGAGAGAACCATTTGCTTCCAGAAAGAGGACTGTTGGGATTGAATGTGAACCATAACATAGTATTTTCATCTTTTTTTATTGTTATTTGCTTGCATTTTGTCATCTTTCTCATTTTTTCCCTTTTGGTCTGATTTTTCTTGTGCAGCATGATCATTGTGAAGATATTTATAGAAGAATTACACATGTTTACTTGCTGTCTAGGGAAGGAGGTAGGGGAAAGGAGGGAGAAAAACTTTGGAACATAAGGTTTTGCAAGGGTGAACACTGAAAATTATCTATGTATTTGTTTTGAAAATAAAAAGCTTTCATTAAAAAAAAAAGAATTAAAAAAATAGCTTCTATTGTCAGGGAGTTTACAATATAATGAAGTCTAAGGATCCAAATTAGATAGAGGAGCAGAAATAATGAGAAGTAAAAGAGAGAGGGAGAGAGCAGAGAGATGAATATTCTAAAAAAAGGGGAGACAACATGAGTAAAGATACAGACAGAAGGAAATATACTGTGCTATTATTTAGGTAATCCAGAAGAATAGAAAGGTTTGGGTCTGTAAAGATTATGGGAGATCATCCAGTAGCATAGACTAAATAAGTGATAGAAGTGTCATGTAAATGAGTTCTAGTTTTAGACTAATAGCTCTGGAGTTTGGATCATGTCTCTGTTACTTATGCTCTATGTGGAGTGCCAATTACCCCATTTGAAAATCAGAAGGTTGGACAAGATGACTTATGAGATTTCTTCCAATTCTAGACCTGAGATGACAATTCATAAAATCCTAGGAGAGCTGGAAGGCAAAGCCTTCGAGTTCAATTTTATTGAACTTTTTTTATAAAAGAGGAAACTTGCGAAGATTAATGATTTATCCAAGGTCGTACAAGCACTGAGGATAAGAGGTAGGATTTAATCCTTTGATATTTCCCAAGCATCACTGGTAGCATCCTGTGGTATCCTGTGGTAACCCAATTGCTCTTCTTCTAGATCATGAGTGGAGAGCGTCTTGCAATATAAGCCCTGCTAAATTATTTGGTCTGGCCCTGCCAAGGCAACTGTGGATGATGATGAGCTGAAAGCTAGCAACAACAGCCTCCCACTACTTGAGTTTTTAAGTTGATAATTTTCTATGGCCCCCAAATGAATATCCAAATAAATATCCAAATGGCCCTAGACAAAAGCATTCTAGGGTATCTCATTTTGGTAAGTAACAGAATTGCTATCAAGCCTACCTAATGCTTCTTGGCAATATCACTGTTTTTAAGTCTCCATCTCAGCATTTAATTGTGCTTTATTCAGAGACTAACAAGCATGCAGAACATTTGTGTAATTTCATGATTTACTTGCCTTAATAAGACATCAAGACAGGCAGGTAGTATTGAGGTGGAGAGAAGAGCTGCTTTGGTCCATTCTGCCTATCGCCTGAAGATAGAAACTGTACTGAGAATATTGGGAAGAGACAGAAATACACCACCCAGCTATTTAGCACAAGTCTAAAAGATTATTTAGATTCCCTCAACTCAGAAATTTTCCAACTCAGAAGCAAATTAATGAAGAATAAGAACATTTAGTCTTTTAGCAAAGGGCTTCCAAGGCCCTTATCAGACAACTTTATACCAAGTAATAACATATTGTTCTTACCTCAGTGATTTGAAAGATAGCGTGGGACAACATCTAATAAAATTTCTTGAAATATTATAGGTTTCCTGTCATTAGTGAGTCCCAGATGGACTCATTGCCTAATCTTTAAAAATGATAGCTTTTCATGTATCTAATGGTGACAGTTTCTGCAGGCGCTAATACTAGGCTTTTAGGAGAAGCTTGGTGTTGAAAATATTTACTATAGTGCTGGAGCATAAACCAAGAGTTGTTAGACTTTAATGCCTTCCCCCAAAAAACTTTTTATAGCCTTTCATTTTTAATCGCTGCCAATCTGTTGATTTTAGTTTAAATAGATATTTCAAGATTGTGCTATGTCAAAACAGACAGATGCATCATTAAATTCTTCCTCCTCCTCTCCCAAGATACATTAGGCAGTTTCTTTGTTCCATGTATTTCTAAGGTATTCAGGTCTTTTCTATTTGGTAATAAATGAGACATAGCAAGTTGGTTTCCAGAGTCAGAGTCCAAATTCATTATGGCTGTTTTGATTATATATAACTTAATGAAATAAATATTGACTCACCTGGAAGGGAAATAATTACTCATATTTAGGAGGTGTGTAATTCTTTCAGTTCAGTGTGCAATAGTTTCATGTAGAAGAATCCATTTAATTGATCCCTAGAAACCTGTTATGTTGCTGCAATATGTTTATTAATCCTACCATCTTCAATGCTTCCATGATCTCATTGATGTGAGTCCAGTGCACCAGTATAGATTATAATATCTTTGCACTCTCAATTGTAGACTCTGTCCAATGTGTTGAAGACCTAGCCATATTCTTCTAATATTTCCTTGCTAACAATGACTTTCTTGGGCTATCTACCTACTGGTGTTCAATCTTGCTATATGATCTTTCCATCTCCTTTCCTCATCACATGCAAGTGATCGTTGGTTATATTTTGCAAATAAACCCTAAAAGTAGCACAGTGGATACAGTGCTGAGCTTCTGTCCACTTCAGTTAACTCATCTGTAAAATGGAAATAATAATAGCACCTCCCTCTCAGAGATATTGTGAGAATCATTTGAGATAATAATTGTAAAGTGTTCATCATAGTGCCTCAAACATGACAAGTGTTATATATGAGATATTATTATTATCATTAATAAAAATGAGAGCTAACAAATCCATCTTTTGCGTCTCAAATTTTCCTTTTAAAATAAATGTAAATATTCATAATTAATTTATCAGATATCTATTAGACACCTACTATATGCAAATTAAAGCATCTAGTTGGCTTAGAAGATAGAACACAGGTACTGGAATAAAAATTTATCTTCCTGAGCTCAAATATTGTTTTAGCTGTGTGATCCTAGGCAAGTCATGTAACTCTATTTGCCTCAGTTTGCTCATCTGTAAAATGAGCTGGAGAAGGAAATAGCAAACCACTTTAATATATTTGCTAAGAAAACCCCAAATGGGTTCATCAGGAATTGAACACGACTGAACAATAAAAATGCATGCAGAATTAAAATGTCATAATGTCATATTAAAACATAGACCATAGGAAAATATCTGTAAAGCTGAAGAATATACCTTAGAGGCTATCTAGTCTAACCTGCATCATTTTATGGATGAGGAACAGAATAATCCAATGGAGATGAAGTATCTTGTCTAAGGTTACACTAGTAATGAACATGAGAAGCAGGGTTTGAATTTCTTTCCTCTGACTCTAGAGCCAGTGGTTATTTTACTATATTGACTGTCTCCCCATCTCACTGGTTGCTTCAAATTATTCTCTTAATTGTATCTGCTCACTCCAAAGTGAGACAATTTGGGATAATGGAATGAAACTTGTAATAGGAATCATGATCCTTCTGCTATTATTTCTTGATTTATTACCATTTACCCATGAACAAATCATATTTCATCTCTGTCATGTAAGTAACCTTTTTTTAAAAATTGCAATGTAATAATTAATGACAATAAACAATTAGTTAATAAGAATAAGAAATAATAATAAACATGCTAGGACCTATGCTAACTGGTGGGGATATGAAAAGAAGCAAAAATACCTTTCCTAGTCTAATCTAGGGAGATATGCAAATGGCAATGTACAAATGAATTATACAGAAAATAAATTAGAAATAATCAATAAAGGATAATGGTATATATCCCTCCCTCTCAACATCACTGGGTTAATGTAAGTTTTAAATGAGATAATTAATCTATGTAAAACATTTAGGAATTGTAAAATGCTATCCATACAATTGTAACATTATTATTATCTGATCATCCTTAAATGGATGTCTCATATTGGTAAATGTGCTAGGTAATTATTAAAAATAGAAATATGAAGTACAAAGACATGGGAATCATTTCTTTTAGAGAACATTAAAGTTCTAAACATTAAAAATATTAAAAGTTAAACTAAACATTAAAAATTATCTAAATATCTATTAATTAATTGACAAATATTTATCAAGTATCTATCATATACTATGCACTGTGCTGAGTAATAAAAAGACAAAAATGAATTAATTAGCCCCTGCCTTCAAAGTGCTCATATTTATACAAGGAGACAATGTGAAAAATATATAAGTATATACATAGTATTTAGGGTAAGGATAAGACATGTGATTTCACTGTCATAGGGAATGCTGAGGTGAAGGAATTCTTAGTTGAAACTCCCTCTACCAATACAAGATGTCATCTCTGCATCTGTCAATGACACAATGACACAAAAGGTGTCATCACCTTTTAGCTTCAGAGTATTGTCTAGGGGTATCGAGAAATTAAAATCACTAGACCAGAGCCATATAGGCAGTATGTGTCTGAGTCAAATCTTGAACCCACATCTTTCTTCACGCGAAGTGTGTGTGTGTGTGTGTGTATACATATACATATATGTGCATATATATATGTGTGTGTATTGACATAAATAAATATAAATATAATTCATATATAGATAGATATAGATATATAATAAATATTACTGAATTATCAGGGTAGTTGGGTAGCACAATGAATAGAATCCTGGGCATGGAGCCTGAGTTCAAATCCAGATTCAGATACTTATTAGTTGTATGACCCTGGACAAGTCATCTAACTTCATTTTACCTCAGTTTCTTCATCTGTAAAATAAAAATAATAGCACCTACTTTCCAGAGGTGTTTTAGCATCAAATGAGATATTGATAATAAAGTGCTCAGAGCAGTACCTGGTACATAAGAAGCACTATTTAAATATTAGTAATTATTAGATAAGAATCTATATGAGGAAAGGAATAGGGAAAGACATAGCAGCTTGGGGAATAATGAAAGTCTTCATACAAATGTTGGTATTTGAGCTGAGCTTTGATGTAAACCAGAAATCCTAAGAGGCAGAGGTGAGAAGGAAGAAGTGCATTTATATATGAAGGGCAGTTAACATGATAGTACAGTTTTGGGAAATGAAGTGCTATGGGTTAGAACACTTAAGACAACCAGTTTGACTGAACCTCAGAGTTTGTAAGAGGAGTAATGCATAATAAGTCTGGAAAAGTTGTAGTCAGATTTTGAAACTTTGTATATGACAAAGAATTTGTATTTAATTCTCAGGCCTTAAGTAAATGTAAACCTTCTGGAAGAGGGAAGGTGTATATATGTGCATGTATATGTTTATGTGTGCGTTGTGTGTGTGTGTGTGTGTGTGTGTGTGTGTGTGTGTGTGTATGCAACTATCTCCTCTAATCAGTTACTGAGATTAAAAATAGGTTTTGAGGATAATTACATGGTCAATAATGAAAAAAAAAATAGATTTCTGTTAAGGCATGTTAATACCACACAAAGAAAAGCTCATGGTTAAAGGGATCACCTAGGAGTGAGAACAAAGGGAGTAGAGCAGGAGCCAGAAAAAAAAAGAAAAAGAAAAAGAAAAAGAAAAAAGAAAGTTAAAAGCACCTTGATCACTGTCTATCTTCAGAACATTGCAGGAGAATAGTGTTCCTATGGAGAAGTTGTTTCTAGATTTGGCACCCCAATCTTCAGTTCAAAGGTCCTTCCCCTAATCCATGTGGAAGATAATTGGGACCTCATTTCAGCTCCTTAATACTGGGTCCATAAGGTAAATCTCACTTGTTAGAACAACAGAGTATTTTGCTAAAACCGTCCCACTTATCAGGACAAGTCAATGTGCTAGGACAAACCACCCCCTGGAGCAAGTGTGAAAGCATTGAAAGGCAAGTATTTGATAGATGGGGATCCTACTCAGGTTCCAAATGTTTCTCTACTTCTAACACAATAGTCAGGGAGATAAAGGGGTTACAACTCTGATTCTGGAGCCATAGAAATCTTAGTTTAAATCCTTCCTCCAATGTTTATTACTTTTGTGAGCCTGACACTTCTTTGAGAGTGACAATTTTTTTCATTTACATGTAGTGCCTAAAAGAATCCTCCAAAGTGTAGGGTAGATCCCCCAGGGACTGACTACCCTAGATTCAAGGTACTCTGTAAATCTGTCTTCCCTAAGACTCATAAAAGTCCATTGATTTATCCACCTAGTATAGTCAGCCAGAATATATTTAATGAAATGATGAATTAAGTGTGAGCAACCTATAGTTGTATTTCCATATAGGGAAAAGGACTTAGAGAAAGATCATATCAGTTCATTGAGTTTGTTATACAGAACAAGATATTGAACTGCTGAACTGATAAATCAATAAAAATCATCCCAAAACAAGAAGTAGGTGAAAGATATCTGCAAGCCCCGAGTACACAAGCTAATGAGCTAATTAACATTAACTTCTCCCCAAAGCAGGAGTTTCTCATTATTTTTGAACATGGGTTGTATGAAGAGGGAGGTGAAACATGTCAAGGAGAAACACAATGGGAGGACCAAGAAATCTGTTAATTTTGTCATCCTTAGACAATTAGGACTTCCCCTGGGTGGATTCCCCATTTCCTGCAAGAATTGTAAGTAAATTAGTTGATTTCACACACTTCTGAGTCATTTTTATCTTTAAAGCATATTTCTAACATTAAGAAAGATAATACAACATTTGAAAGGCACTTATATACCTTAGGTTCACTCTCCCATAAATATATATAATGTCTATAACAAAAGTAGACATATGTAGGAAACACATGAGGGAGATACATATAAGTTATGATCATTACACATATGTAGAAGGGTACACATTTATCATGTGGATCCTGCTGACCCTCTTCCTTACTGTTCTGATAAGACATTACTTGATTGAATGTTCTCCATTGTTTTCTTCTTCTCTTCTAGATGCTGATTCTGGGCATGTCATCTAAGCTGGATGCTGCTCACTGAATTGTCTGCTGACTCCAACTCCCAAATTCATTAAAATCCTTGGCTATGGCTTTGTCAAGGGAATAGGTACAGGGCATATTCTTTCAGTTCAAAGCCCAAAAACTGTTTTTAGGGCTTTTTTTGTTTGCTTGTTAGTTTGTTTTTTAGAATAATGAGAAATCCTTGCTTGGGACCAGAAAAAAAATTCCCTTGGGTTCTCCTGTCCTGTTTCCTCTGAAACCTGTTTTTATTTTCCTGGAGGTCTTCAAGCAGAGCACAGACAATCTCCTGTAAGATGTGTTAATATAAGAGTTCTTTGGATTGTACAGGAAAAGGATATGATTGTTGTTTAGGTGTTTCAGTCTTGTCCAATTCTTTGTGACTCCATTGATTTGCCATTTTCTTCTCTAGGTCATTTTACAGATGAGGAAACTGAGGCAAATAGACTTAAGTCACACAGCTAGTAAGTGTCTGAGACCAGATTTGAATTCAGGAAGATTTCTTTCCAATTCCAGGCTGGACGCTATCCATTGTGCAATTTAACTGCAGGAGGATGTTAAAGAGTCTTATAAAACTCTCACATTCTCTGAATCTATAATTTCAGTAGGAGATACTCAGCTAGAAACTACTACTTAGCAAAATAGATTGAATGTGCTCAGGGTTAGTTTTTTCTTTGTATCCTTCTTCTGTGAGAGCTTCAGGACCCCCTTTTAGATACCTCACTGTAACCTATGCTGATTATGTTATGTACATCTCAATTTCAATCTCTGAAGGCTGTACTTTAAGCCAGACAACAGTCATTTGCTAATAATTAGCAAACAGCTCTGGGGTTCAGGGTTCTGTAATTTTCAAAGTATAAGCCTCTTCCATCATTGCATGTAGATGATTAGATGGGGGAAAAACTCAGGAGGCAATATCATTGTTTCCTTAAGCAGTGACATTTCGCCATCAAAAGAAAGATCTGAAAACATGACAATTTGCCTTTACAAGTAAAATAAGGTCTCTAAATATCCTTCCAGATCCAAGTCTATGCTCCTATCAAAGTATTGGAAGTTTCTCCAGAGTCCAGAAAATGAAGAGAAATCCAAGCCAAAGAAAGAACTATTTCCAGTGCAGAGACAGCCTGTTGCAAGGAAGATAGTCTAAAAAACAGGTGGTTTTTGTTGTTGTTATTATTGTTTCAATGGAGGATCACACTATCCTAATCATACTTATTTCAGTCATGAAGTACATAAACAGGCAGTGACCAGCTTCATTTCATTTTGTGTTGATACCCCTTTAAGTTAATCTCTAACCTCAGAAGATCTGGGAGAGACCAAGAACTCAAAAAACCCTGGAAATCTGTGTCTGTCATCTTTGCACTGATGCATTCCTCTGCTTGGAGGTTAAAACTCACTTCTTGGAGCAAGGGTTAAAAGTCTCAGTACAGAACACCTGTCCTACAAAGAAAATTTACAATTTACAGAAAATTAATTCTGTCTCAGGGTCACAAATCTGTCCATTGAGCCTCATGCATGAGGAATGATGAAGAAACTATTGTCAATTTTAGCAGCTGCTTTATTCTGAAACTAGCTTGATTTCCTAGGCTGTGTGAGAAATCAGGACGGACTTTTAAAAATAAGCCCAAGAGTCACTGAGTGGAATTTACTTGATTTTAAAATCTAACTTTTCCAAAAAAAATCATAAATACTAGGCTTATGTAGAACTTTTCAATCTAAGGTCATTTATGATGTTCAGCCACTTTTTCAATCATGGCTTAATCTTTGTGACCCAATTTATGGTTTTCTTGTAATGGTTTGCTATTAACATCTCCAGCTCATTTTCAGATAAGAAAACTGAGAGAAAACAGGGTTAAGTGACTTGCCCAGGATCACACAGCTAGTAAGTCAAGATCTGAAGTCAAGAAGATGAATCTTTCTACCATGTAGAAAGTGTTGACTCTCTATATTGGCCCCCTAGCTGACCCAAGATCCTTTCTGCTTCATTGACTACTGTTCCTGAGGCTGTTTCATTTTTATCTGGCAAAATCGTTCTGTGGAAGTGAAATACTATTTCTTCCTTTTTCCCCTTTACTGATCACTTTCTGCTGCCAGAAAAATAATATCCCTTGTGTGTGACAGTGACCCTTACCCAAGTTAAAATTAGAGTCTCTCAAGGTAAAAACTGCAAAAAAGGGATTTATGATGTCTCGAAAAAGGGCAACTCCCAACAGACATGGTGTCAGTGGAGGAGTGCAAAGCACATATTGCAAAACACAAGATTAAATAGACCAGAAGTCCCCATCCCCCTGACTTTTTCTCTCATTGTCTGGGGGAGTCCAGGCTTACTTTCTAAATATGGAAGTCTATCCCAGAAACTAAAGAATATTACTAAATAACAAACTCTTAATTCAAATTTCCCTAGAGTATAGCTATATAGGCAGATATTCTTGGAGGGGAATGTTTATCCAAGATAATCAAACACCTGCAACTTTTTAGCTATAGTTCAACTTATTATTGCAGTTTCAAGGCCATATTCCCATGATAGGTCTTCACTCAATTTATCCCAGTCAGTCCTTCCTTTTTAGTATTCATTTATGAAGACCTCTCACACTATTCTTGATACATTTCCTCAACTATCTTGTTCTCAGTCTCCAATCCTCTGAGTCTGGTTTTGTCCTTTTTCTCTATTGGGGTCCATCCACATAAGTTACCAAAAAAAATCTGTTTTCAGTTTGATTTCTTTGTCTCATCTTCCAAAGGTTCAGGTCTAACTGGATCTCCCCCTTCCAAGCTATTCAGCCTTTCCTCTGTGGAAATCCCAGTCTTGTCCCTGAAGTTAAATTTTCCTTATAAAGCCTACTTATGGGCCATCCCATGGCTGCTGCTTTGCTTTGGGTCATCTACCACAGCATTCTGTGGTGTCTTTTGCCTTCCCCCATGCCACATGGTATCTGTTCTAACTGTCCTTTGCTTCCCAACTCCACTTCTCCTTACAACTAATGAACTCTTTTTGGATGCTAAGACCCTTCAGTTTTTAGATTTCCATCGAAGGGCATGTCCTAACCTCATGGGGTACTCTCTTTCTACGGGGAAATTGTGAGTTCCACTGAGTAACTTGTCTTTCATATATTCCCCCAACTCTATTTCATATTTATCATCCCTTCATTTTGTCTGCAACCCACTCCCCCAAACAAATCTACCTTCTGCCAAAGACAATGGCCATCATGAACTCGTCACATGACCAAACCCCCAACTCCTGGTGCATGTCTTCATCTGGTGAGAAACCTCACAACATAGATCACATCAGAGAGTTCCAGGTCTGGAATTCTGGCCAGTTTTTCTGATATCTTTGGAAATTTCCTTCACCATATTGTCTATTCACACAACAAAAACGTAATTTCCCACAAATTCTATTTCTTCAGCTAACAAACAGTCTAATACTAATCTACACTGGAGTACTGCTTCTTTGGTCTGAGTGGTCTGGTCTGCCAATAAATCCAGTGCCTTTGTTGTTGTCTGGTTAGTAATTATTTCGACTATGGCCTAGAGTCCAATGAACCTATTCAGCATACTAATTGGGGTTCAGTACCCCCAACTCATTTGAGGCCATTTATAACCCCAACCATTTGTATCTCTAGTAAGTGGACTAGCTAACCTTTCACAAATAAAAATGCCAATCAGGAAAGTTAGTAATAACAAAAATGCTAAAAGAAACAGATAGATATATGCATCTTAGCAACTGATGACTAGGCCATATATTCACTTACCTATTATTTAGGGTATAATGACTACATGTTTCCAGATAGGAAACTGCAAAATCTTACATAATTGAATTGTGCTCATAGCTTCTACTGAACTTCTATTGAACACTTGCCCTGATTATATAAATTTGCAATAAGAAGAAAAAAGGAGGGACATGATTATAATAGCATCAAAACTGGTTCTCAGGCCTCTCAGCCTGACAGCACCTACAAGATAGGATAAAGCATCCTTAGCTAATTGTATACAATAACAAGTCCACCTTATAGCCAGACTTGGGAATAATCAGGTGGGTTCTTATTCAAAGAACACCACTGGGAAACTGAGTCAGAAGGATCCTACCTTACACAGAGGCCAAGGTTGTCCTCCTAACTCTTTCCTAGATACTAACCTCCATCTGTAATAATTCAGGATCACATTTCTCTGAGTAGTTTGTGGCATTCCTTTCAAATGTAGATTACTGGCCTGATGATCCATCAGATACTCATACCTGAATTCAAAACTCCAAATAATATCAGTTACTCTCCCAAGAGATTTCATCTCAAATAGTAAGTTTCATTAATCAAAGATTCAGGTAAATTTAGCTCTCAAAGATCACTTATCCTAAATAAGTATTACTATAATCTTATATCAATATCAGTAAGAGAATCGTTTGGGGTTTTAAATTTAACATTACACAAATAATTTTACTTCAATATGATTAACTTTAACAAAACTTTATCAAAACATGTTCAGGTATCATCTTTGTTCAAAGTACAAAGACATAGACCATTGTTCTCAGAATCTCCTTAAACAATGGGAACAGTTTTAAAAATGATTCAATACAACCGATTGAAACTTACATAGAATATAATTTCACATAAAAGAACCCTATAAGAATTAATGTTAATAATTTCTTTATCCTAAAAAATGTTACTTGAACTTTCTCCAATTGAGGAGACCCTATAAAATTGTCTAGAAATATAAATAACAGGCACAACACTAATATTAAAAATTCCTCTAAGCACAATTAATCTCCCCTCCCACCTAAACTTTCCTAATTGCAAAGTTAATTTTAGACATTATAAATTGTTCTTAATAGTTCATTTTTGAGGTTCCTCCACAGGTCCTTTAAGCCTGGTGTTCTCATATCCAGACTCCAGTCTCAGTCATTTATATGACATCTCTTAAGATCGTTCCCAATCTGCTTCTTTCAGGACTTAGTAAATACCCACTCTTCTGGAACTGCAAACTCCAAAGGTGTTGTCTGGGTTAGCATTCCTTGCTTCTTAAAAAGAGATGAGGACATTACCAGTACATAGTTCCTTAAAAACTTGTCCTTTGTTTCAAATAGAGCATCTTTAACTTTTTCCTCCCAAATAAAACTACAGCAAGCAGCATCTTATAAGGGGAAAGTCCCAGATCACTTCTGGGGACAGTTCTAATTCTTTAACAAAGCAATAGGCAAACATTTGGTCCAAGGCAATCTTATCTCTAACATCAATTTAGTAATCTGTTTCTTAAGAATCTGATTCATTCTTTTCACTTTCCTGATGTGGACACATGCCCAGGTGAATGAAATTGCCACTCAAGTTGTGATCCCTCTCCATTTTTTTCTTATGAAACTTTACAAGTAAAATAGGTTCCTTTATCAGAATCAACATTCTCTACCACTTAGGTACAATTTGTTCCAATGTTATTCCACTAACCCTTCTTAAAGCAGCAGATCTCAGGGGAAAACTTTCACCCATCCCTACTCTATCTCCATTTCCCCACTGGTGTCATTTTATTGAAACCTGACCTGAATATATTTCTAGCCAGGCTCCCTCCCTTTGGACAGACACCTCCTCAATACCCTCTTATTTATCTTTAGACATATTACACACCTTTCAGATACAATTTGTTCTGTAATTACACATATCCCTATATGCCAAATTTTCTAAGCAAGGTTAACATTCAGAATATAGGTAATAGCTAAATAACTTTGAACCAAATTTCACAAAATCTATACCACACAGCTCTTTTTGTTGTAGCTAGAAACTGGAAGATGAATGGATGTCCATCAGTTGGAGAATGGTTGGGTAAATTGTGGTATATGAAGGTTATGGAATATTATTGCTCTGTAAGAAATGACCAGCAGGAGGAATACAGAGAGGCCTGGAGAGACTTAAATCAACTGATGCTGAGTGAAATGAGCAGAACCAGAAGATCACTGTACACTTCAACAACAATACTGTATGAGGATATATTCTGATGGAAGTGGAAATCTTCAACATAAAGAAGAGCCAACTCACTTCCAGTTGATCAATGATGGACAGAGGTAGCTACACCCAGAGAAGAAACACTGGGAAGTGAATGTAAATTGTTAGCACTAATATCTGTCTGCCCAGGTTGCATGTACCTTCGGAATCTAATGCTTATTGTGCAACAAGAAAATGATATTCACACACATGTATTGTATCTAGGCTATATTGTAACACATGTAAAATGTATGGGATTGCCTGTCATCGGGGGGAGGGAATAGAAGGAGGGGGGGATAATTTGAAAAAATGAATACAAGGGATAATATTATAAAAAAAATATATATATATATATAATAAAAATTATTAATTAAAAAAATTTATACCACATATCAGCTAGGCTAACAAAATGTTAAAGCCTAGTTCTTACAATTTTTACAAATTACCCAATATACAATTTAGAAATCAACAAGGTCTAATTAGGAGGTACAGACATGTGACATTTTTAGGTAAGTTACCAGAGAACCCAAATTTTTAACTTCAAATCAAATACAGATTTAAATTTCTAGTAACAATACTTCAATATCAATGCACACATATTTCTAAAATCTTACGCCAGAATAAACAAGTTCACAATTTTATTATGCAGTAGTTAATAGTAATTATCTCATACAGTTTCAGATTGAGAATTCCAATTTAAACACACACACACACACAGCTCCAAAATTTAAAGTGGCAGAAAACTGGCCCTTTCCCAAGATACAATAACTTATCCTCTTTTCTTTTAGTCTTTCCCCCCCTCACCAGTTGCTTGCACTACCTGGGTTGTTACCTGACTGATTTCAAACTTTTCTCAGCTGCCTTATCTCTTGGGCCGAATTAATCTTTGCTAGTCCACTTTTGTTTTTGCTTTCTCTAAGTGTATCTCTTTGGGAGTTTACCTGATGGAAGCAGGAGTTCCCAAGCCGAGTCCAAGGACCACAGGAGAACTCTCTGGAGGGCACCTGCCTAAGGATTTGGTATGGGAGAGACCCTTCATGAACAGGAAATGTCCCAGATGAGCTCCAAACTGTCTAGAACAATGACTCTTGAAGTAAAAAAAGGCAAAAAGGAATTTGTTATGATCTCAGAGAAAGGGCAATTCCCAAAAGACAAGATGTCAGTAGAAGAGTGCAAAGCACAAACTGCAAAACACAAGATTAAATAGACCAGAAGCTCCTAACCCCCTGACCTTTTGTCCCATTGTCTGGGGGAGTCCAGGGTTACTTGTTAAACATGGAAGTCTATTTAAGCATAACAGTATAACAAACTTTTAAATCAAGTTTCCCTAGAACTGGAATACAAGCCCATATACTTAGATGAGAGAATTATGTTACCTGAATTCTCAAAACCAGTATTTAAATGCTAAATAAGAAGGGGGGACATAAAGAAAATAGTCATTCAAGGCAATCAAACACTAGCAGCTATTTAGCTATAGTTCAATTTGTTATTGTAAAATCTCAAAGCCATATTCCCATGAGAGATCTTCACTCAGTTTATTCTATATATCCTTGAAAAAATCAACCCTGGAATATCTGTAGGTTGCTAATTTTTATTCTTTTTTCTTTTCTTTTCTTTTCTTTTTTTTTTTGTAGCTGAATTTAACTATCTATCTTCATTTAATTATTTATCTTAATTGAATTTAATTATATTATCTTAACTGAAATTCATTTTCTTTTTGGTTTAGCACAGGAGATAGCTCACAGAGTCTGGAATCAGATGTGGATTTGAATTCTGTGCTACTATTTATATGATCTTCAGTAAACCTCTCCCTTAGACCTTATTTTCCTCATCTCTAATATGAAGGAATTGTAGTACCTGACTTCTGAAGCTCACTGTTCTAGCTTTGAATCTAGAATCTTTAGATGTTTTCTTTGTAGAATTGAATTGGGAAGGAACTTGTACCTTATTTTACAGATGAGAAAAATTAAGCCAAGAATTGCTAGGTGATTTGTTTAAAATGATAAGGGTTAGTTAAGTAACAAATTTGGGACCCAGATCTAGGTCTCCTACTTCCGATTTCCTTTGAGTCCTGAAGAAACATCTCAGAAGGCCAGAAAAAAAAAAAAAGACAGAAGAGCTTGGAATGCCAAAAACTGATTTTATTACATTCTTAAAATATTACAAATTATATGATATGATATGTTATCAAAAGACCTGTAAAACTTATCAGATTCAGGAAGTAAGCCCAGGATGAGTTGTCCACTGCTTCCCTAGTTGTAAGCTAGTTCAAGAGTAGTGATAACCAATGCTCTTTTAGAGTGAAAGAAAAATCCTTTATTCAATTCTTGGGAGAATCAGGAGGACTCACCAGGTTCAAAATCAGGAGCAAATTTTATACTGTTTATTTGGTTCCTTAGCCTTCCCTTTAAGGTTAAGATTGATCAGATTCATAGAGTTAATTATAATTGGTCAATTTATAATCTCTTTATTTGTCCATTCCACTTGGCAAAAGGCTTGTACTCTGTCATTAACCCTAACTGGTTTGGATCACTTTAAGCCTGGTCCTTTTGTCAGGAATTTTGTTGTTTATTCAATTCCTTGACTTACAAGGTAATTGGCTGGAGATATCTTAACAAGACACTTTACCCCTCCCTTTATTCTGTTTTGATATCTTTGGAAACCAAACTTCTCATGCTCCTCATAGCTATATTCCTAAAATGAAGAATATAGGATACATAATGGAGGCCTGCAGTTTTATGTACAATGTACATGAAATATACAATGCATTCTGTTGTTGTTGAGACCCAAAGGAAACCACTTATTATATTCTCTTTGAATAGTTTCTTTTAAAGTTGTTTCAATTTCTATTTTTATTCTGAACCTAGCAAACAAAAAGGGACGTATGTGTGTGTAAATGTATGTGTATATATGTATAGTAGAACAGCTAGATAGTGCAATGGATAGAATGCCAGACCTGGAGTCAGGAACACTCACCTTCCTGAATTCAATCCAACCTCAGACACATTAATTAGCGGTGTTACCCTAGACAAATCATTTACCTCTGTTTGTCTGTTTTCCCTCTGTAAAATGAGCTGAACAAGGAAATGGAGAAGCACTCCAGTATCTTTGGCAAGAAAACTCCAAAGGGGGCCATGAAGAGTCAGACAAAACTGAAATGACTGAATAGTGCTGTGTGTTATTCATTTGATAATATAGTATTTAATATTTTAAGAATATAATAGGATCAGTCTTTACATTCAAAGTGGTTCTGCTTGTCTGTTTTTTTCTGACTTTTTGAGATGTTTCTTTAGACTCAAAGGAAAGCCTTTTCCTTAAGAGGAAATGCAATCTAGTGGATAACATCCTGGATTTTGGCCTTTAGAAAGGCCCTCCTTAAAATTCCATCACAGCTGTGTGGCCATGGCTAAACAAACCACTTAACCTCAAAGCCCCAATTTTCTATCTGTAAAATGGAGAACATATAAACTCTTTGGAAATGGGCACTGTTTTTGCTCTTTTTTGATACAAAACACAAATACTTGTTATTGATGATTATGATAGCCGTAGAACTTGTCTCATAAGCTTTATGTGAGGTTTACATAAAATACCCATAGTGGTTTTTTTATAGGTTAATTTTAAAGTGGTACAAAATGTCAGTATGATGGAAAATTTAGATCCCAGTACTTCAAACTAACCAAATGCCTCAAACTGAGATGTGATGACCTCTTTATAATTACGAATTTGATTCTTTTTACTAAGACTACACTATTAGATTCATTACATACTCCCAGCACTGGCTCTCCCTTACTATCCACCCTCCCTGCATCTAACAACTGCCCCTTTGAGAATTGAGAGCTCTCAGCTCCTGGCTCACTGACAACTTCAGGCTAAAAGGCATAGAAACTCATGCTCAGTTGACCTCTCTTTCAGTGAAGGGTGAAGAGGTCTGGAGACAGTTGGTGAAATGAGATGATCTCTGCATGAAGAGCTTCCTAAAGGGGTAGGATTCTCCCTACCCCATTGTCAAGGATGAAGGCATTTCCCCATGCTTGAATGAGTGGGTGAGAGCAGGAAATACAAACTCTTTTCAGCCATCATAGAAATATGATTTACTATTATTAGCAGAGAATGTATTAAATAGTAATAATATTTTACACTAATATAATGTTGTATAAATTTGTTCATGTTATAAAAAGATTCAAATATTTTACACTGCATGTATTTTCTTGAGAAACTCATGAAATAGTATGTGGTCCCTACAGCTTTGCTATTTCCAGTAATGGGCATTGCAATTATTCTAGCTTCAATTACTCTATTTTTTAGAGAACTGGCCTTAATGCCAAGATCTACATTCAAATTATGCTTCTGATGTATACTGGTTTTTGTGACTGAGCAAGTCATTTGACTTTGTTTTTTAGGCAATTTTCTTAGTTGCCTAGAAGGTAACCATACTTTTAGAGAGTTTCTTCAATACTAAGTCCTTGATACTAATGAAAGCACAGGTGTGTTTTCTCTCCCTAGTATTTGTGTATGGAGTATATGCACCCTAAAAATTAAGTCATTGTCAAAAAACTAATGCTACTCCAAAATAAGTATGATGAAGAATGGGTTTTCTCTCATCTTTTTCTCTCATTTCCTAGTGAATCTTAAGCTGAAGTTTGACAAGTTTATGCAGTCTAAGCTTTGTTGCCAGGTGGGTAATTGCATAGGACAATTCTTCAACAAATACCCCAATATGGCAAAAAAATAACATTATCCTTTCTCCTGAATACTGGGGAATAGAACATTTGTACTTTAGGGTTGTCAGGAATCTTGGAATGTGTGCATTAATAAAACTTTCTTCTTTCCCACTCATATCTGGGGAAATATCTTTCACTTTTAGGAACCAGTAGGAGAGTTTCTTTTTTTTCTTTTTTTATTTTATTTATAATTTTGACAGTATATATGCATGAGTATTTTTATAGCATTATCCCTTGTATTCATTTTTCCAAATTATCCCCTCCCTCCCTCTACTCCGTCCCCTAGATGACAGGCAATCCCATACATTTTACATGTGTTTACAATATAACCTAGATACAATATGTGTGTGTAAATCCCATTTTCTTGTTGCACATTAAGTATTAGATTCCGAAGTGTAAGTAACGTGGGTAGATAGACAGTAGTGCTAACAATTTACATTCACTTCCCAGTGTTCCTTTTCTGGGTGTAGTTGTTTCTGTCCATCATTGATCAACTGGAAGTGAGTTGGATCTTCTTTATGTTGAAGATATCTTCATACAACATTGAAGTGTACAGTGATCTTCTGGTTCTATTTATTTCACTCAGCATCAGTTGATGTAAGTCTCTCCAAGCCTCTTTGTATTCATTCTGCTGGTCATTTCTTACAGAGCAATAATATTCCATAACATTCATATACCATAATTTACCCAACCATTCTCCAATTGATGGACATCCATTCATCTTCCAGTTTCTAGCCACTTCAAAAAGGGCTGCCACAAACATTTTGGCACATACAGGTCCCTTTCCCCTCCTCAGTATTTCTTTGGGATATAAGCCCAATAGCAGCAATGCTGGATCAAAGGGTATGCACAGTTTGATAACTTTTAGGGCATAGTTCCAAATTGCTCTCCAGAATGGTTGGATTCTTTCACAACTCCACCAACAATGTATTAGTGTCCCAGTTTAGTAGGAGAGTTTCTTTAAGAAAACTCTTCAAAAGGGAATGTCATCTGATGGATGTTAACTCCTTGAAAGTTGGATTTTTTAAATTTTTTTTTTATTTGTGTCCTCAAGACTTAGCACAGGGACTGGCACATAATAATTGCTCAATAAATGTTTCTTGCTGATTTGATTGATTCCATGATCTTTTTTAAGAATTCTCTACCCTTTGCTGATATTCAAGAGAAACTAGTGGCATTATAAAACTCTGTGTGTGTGTGTGTGTGTGTGTGTGTGTGTGTGTGTGTGTGTGTGAGAGAGAGAGAGAGAGAGAGAGAGAGAGAGAGAGAGAGAGAGAGAGAGAGAGAGAGAGAGGAGAGAGAGAGAGAGAAAGAGGAGAGAGAGACAGAGACAGAGACAGAAACAGAGAGAACAAAGAGACAGAGACAGAGACAGAGACAGAGAGAGGGAGAGAGACAGAGGCAGAGACAAAGAGAGAAACAGAGACAGAGAGATAGAGATTGGATGAAGATTTTCTAACAGAACTCTAGTCAGTAATTTTGGCATCTAGAATAGGAACTGTTGGGGATTTCAAGATGCTGTAGACTAGAGGGAGAGACTTAGGGATACTTGCCTTTATCAGGGAAGCAGAGAGCCTTGAGTACTATGGATTGGGATCACTGAAGATCCAAAAGACATTTTAGGTGGGCAGCAAGAGAAAATCAGGCCACCAAGAAGCTCATTTGGCATAGGATTACTGGATAAAAGAAGAATACTATCTGTAAGCTTCTTATTTTAAGTAATTATTCTTATACTATATATCTTACTATGCTCCTTTGGCTTTTCTCTAGTTTCAACAATAGATATAGCACAAGTTTAAACTTTTACACTTTTATCACTCAATGTTTGTGTTTAAATGATGTTCAAAAGTGCTTTACATTTTCTTTTTATCTTTTAGTTGATATATACTGCAATAATGTCAGCTGGAGAAGTTTGTTTTCCATATCATCTATAAGAAGTTTTCTGATTGTGATAGGATCTGAAATAAGAAATGGAATCTAGTTTCTAGCATACCTGCAACCAAAATCACTGAAGCTCCAAATATATTATAATCATTTCCATCATACTGTTCTGATTTTGTTATAAAAATATAAAGCTCACAGCAACTTTATGAAGGATCTGTATGGATATTTTTGTGCTAGTATAAACTATATAGTAAATACATGTAAACTGAAACACAGTCCTATTTATCAACAAAAAGCATTACTGAGGTGATTTCCAAATTCTGGTACACAAAAATATATAGAAAGAATACTAAAATAAACGAGATGCATAGGAAAACAATTGTTAAATATTCATCTACAACATTCTGCATTCCTGAATGTCTCTGTGTTGTTAAGCCCAGCCACTTTCTCTTTCTCAGAGGTCATGAGATCTAACAAGGAGATTCTGTCATGGGAATATCTTAAGGTTATTTTAAGAGGACCACTGCATCTTCTCAAAGTGATATAGGCCTCTACCTTCTTCCTTTAAGCGCATAGTGTAGATATATAAATAGAAAGTATTGCTAATAATAATAATAATAATAATAATAATAATAATGACTAACATTTACAGAGTACTTAGTGATTTACAAATAGCTTTACATATTTTATTCATTTGATCCTCCTAACAATCTCATGAGGTCAGTACTGCTCTTATTTTTCAACTTATCAATGATATAAGGTAAGTCACTTTCTCTTTAGGAGAAGTGATTATTAATAACTAGTACCTTGAGGAAATTCAGAGGTCTCCCCTTTTTTCTAAATTTCTCTTTTTAAGAAGTTCAGTTTTCTTGAAGGACATCATTAATAATGGGAGTCAGACTCCACCCAACTTTACAAGGAATTTAATCTAAGATCTGTAAGCCCATTACTTTCTATTCAAACTTAGATGGAAACACATCCTTTTGTCTAGATAGCACAAAGCTGTGATGGTCTGAGAAGAGATAATTTCTCTGTTCTAGGATGACATGATATCACTAGCAGCCCCTCATTATTTTGAAAGGCACATATAAACTGTGAGCCTACCACTATGTGATGAGATGGTCAAATGATTGTACTTTTATCAGTAACATATTGGCTGCATTAATAAAATGATGAAAGTACCCAGAAAGGATGTTTTCTGAACCTTTTAAATTGTTATATAGAATCATGATTCTACTACTACTTGGTATCTTGACTTGAAATCTAGTGCTCTGTCTACTATTATACCTCCTTGCCTCTTAAAGGTGGAAAAAAGAATGTATGTTGTGGGATAAACTGATCCAGGCATCAGTTCAAATATGGGGAAGTATAGAACCAACTGTGAAATCCTGTGTAGGCAACATCACTTAAACATATGTGTGAATAGACCCGATAGTTTTGTGATGATTGGATACCTCCTTTATAATTCTCAGCATCCTTGCCATCCCTGAGTATCATTGCTCAGCATTTATGAGTGTCCAGCATGTATTTGGGCCCAAACAGCTGGATGTGTTTTTGAATTCTTGCCCAGATCGGGTATTTTCCCCCCACTCATGTGGTATCAGAATGTTGTTGTATTGCTATTTTCTTTTTCTCTCCAGGGGATGTATTTCATTGCTACATGGTTGCTTTTCATTTAGGGCAAGAGATATGTAAGGTAATTTGACAGCCTTTGGGATGAAAAGATTTTTTTACCAATCAGTACCCATTATTATAACTATTATTGTTGCTTTTACTTAAATGGAGTGAATGGCAGGTGCATGACCTGGTGAATCGAGATCCAATCTGCCTGAACTTGCCCAAGCACAAAAGATTTTCCCCACAATGCCATAATATGTAGGGAGAAGCTGCAGAGACAAGATTGCCCTGATGCCTGGAAGAAACTATCATTCATATGACCTGCTTCTTGAGCTCTTCAGAAATAATGAGCCTGGTCAGCAGAGCATGACTAAGTGGTTACAGGTTATATGGCAGAGATCCAGGAAAAGGGCCTGTCAGGTTAAACAAACCTGCCAAGAGCCAGGAAGGGGGAAAAGGCATTCTCCAAAGACACATTTGGAGCCTCCGTATGGTTGACTTTATTCTGGCAAAGTGAACAAAAACTTATGCTACAAAGATTCTCTGATTTTATCTTTGGTTTTTCTTTCAATATGTTACAGTGGACAGAAAATATTGTTATTAGAACCAAAATGTGAGTGACCCTGGGTAAGGCCTTAACTTTTACTCTGCCTCAGTTTCTTTATTTGTAAATAACATTCAAATTACCTTATGGAACTCTTTGTGAAAGTACTTTGGAAATCTTAAAGTGAATTATTGTTTTTATTGCAGCTAATTTTCATAATTATGCTCACTCTTCTCACACACTTAGGAAACATTTTCTCTCCATAAATATTCGTCAGCAGAAGAAAAATTTTCAGGAATTTGTGTTCACATTGTGCCAATTTTTTTCTTTTTTAGAGGATTTCATCCCTCTCCCCTCAGAGACAGTCATAGATAATTAATACTCCCATTACCTTATAATAATCCATAGAGCATTTTCTAGGTGTCAAATCCACATCTTAGTATCAAAGTCATGAGTTTTTATAAGATCTATAATACCACTCCACATCTCTCTCTGTCTCCTATCTTATGACATGTATATATAATATATATATATATATATGTATATATATATATATATACACACACACACACACACACACACACACACACATACATATACATGTATATCCTGCAAACAGGAATTTTAGCTGCAGCCATCAGTGTCATATTTCTTTTTATCCATTCCCTAAACATTGGCCTTGGCTGGAGTAGCAATAGAAAACTATTTTGGAGCCCAGACAATGGAAATGACAACCTTTTATATTAAATTATCTTGAAATATCTGCTTTGGATAATGTTCCAAATTGTTCTAGCTTAATAATCAGATAGCCCTGTGCTTTCATCAATTTGGATATTGTCTCTGATGTCCCATCCTGCATAACTTTTATTGATGTCTCCCAATAATTTTGCAATAAATGGTCCACCCAAGCTTTTAGGATGGGCTTGACTTCTGCTGATATTGAAACAGTATAAGTTGGGGAGGGAGAGTCAAGATAGTGGTATGAAGTCACAATTGCCAAACTCTCAAAACAACCATATAAAATACTGAACAAAATTCTGATGGGGTCACAATGAGTCATTTTTTTTCAGCCCAGGGCAACTTAGAAGATAGAAAGAGAAATCTAGGAACACATATGGGTGTTGTGCAAGAGTGTGACACAGTAGCAAATGTAGAAACACTAGTGTCCAGAGATAGTAAAGGGACTGAACACCTGGTCAGAAAGATATCCCTGTTTTAGTACTGGGCATAAGATCAGGTGTCATTTTGTCATCTCTGTCACCTATCTAGTTTCAGATTATAATCCATGGCAGAGAGTGATCACTGTCATAAGGGAATAGTGATTTACCTGGGTAAGGAGCAGAGCACACAACAGGAGGGTAAATATCCAGTCCTCTCTCAAGTCACAGCATTTTGGAAGTACAAAAACATTTTAGGCCTCCAGATTGACCATGAAAACTTTTAGACTTATAGAAGGATAAGTTAATCATTTCCCCTAGAGGTGAACAATGGCCAATTCTAACATAAAATTCAAAATCAAGAAGCAGAGTGGAAAATAAACAAACAATAACAACAACAACATCAACAAACCTAAAACAACTTGATCATGAAAAGTGACAGGGAAGGTCAAAATGCATACTCAGAAAAAAACAATGACTTGAAAATGTCTGTAAGCAAAGTCTCAAAGAAAAATATAGATTAGATACAAACCCAACGAGAATTCCAAGAAGAGCTAACAGAGATAAAAAGATAAAAAACAGAGAGAAATAAACTTTAGAATATGAAATAAAAGTGCAGAAAAAAAATTTGGAAAAATAAAAGAGAGATAATTAAAAAAAAGAATTAGCAGCTTGGTAAAAGACATACAAAACTATTGAAGAAAATAAGTCCTTAAGATCAGAATTGTCCAAATAAAGCATCAAGAAACAAGAAAACAAAGTCAAAAGATTGAAAAAAAAAAGAAAATGTGAAATGCCTCATCAGAAAAACACCTCACTTGGAAAAGAGATTAAGAACAGATCATTTTTTAAAAGCCCACCCATCTTTTTCAAAAAAAAATTATAAAGAAAATCTTTCCAGATATCTTAGAAACAGAGGGCAAAGTAGAGGAATCAACTGGTCATCTCAAATTAAATTTCCAAATAAGCCTTCTCAAGGATATTTTAGTCAAATCCTAGAGCCTCCCAGGTCAAAACATTCAAATATATATATAGTTACAGTCAGGCTCACCCAAGATTTAGTAGTTACTACTATAAAGGTGCAGAGGGGTAGGAATATTATTTCTAGGTTGCAGAAAAGCAAAGGATCTAGAATTGCAATTTAAAATAAGCTACCTAGAAAAACTAAATATAATCCTACAAGGGGAAAATGTTTATGTAATGGAAGAGAGAATTGTCAAGCATTTCTGGTAAAAAGACCAGAGCTGAATAGAAAATGTGATATTCAAACTCAAGATTCAAGGGAAGCATAAAAAAGTAAACATGCATGAGAAATCATATGAGATTTAACAAGTTAAACTCTTTATGTTTTCATATAAGAAGATAATACATGTAGCACTTAAGAATTTTATCATTTGGCCAGTTAGAAGGTATCTACTTACACAAAGGACATGGATAGGTGTGTATTATGTTGAAATGTTCTTAAAAGAAGAATGGAAAGATGAGAAAGAGAGAATCACTAGTTGAAGGGTAAAAGGAGATGAAAAATGGGAAACTTACTACATGTAGAGAAGGTGTAAAGTGTTTTATGATGGAGAGGAAATGAGAGGGATAATGGGTAATGGTTTGTACATGACCTTACATGACCTTCAAAGAAGGGATATCTATCAATTTATCTATCTATTCTACCCAAATATACATGTATGTACACACATACACAAACATATCCATACACATCAATATAGTTTGGTTAAACAATAGATAGATAGATAAAGAAAGAATTATATTTATGTTATCTAACAGGGAAGTAGGAAGAAAAGAAGTTAAGACAAAGCAGTAAGCAACAAGATGAAGAAGGCTTAAAGGATGCAGTAGTCAGAAATAAAACAGACTTGAGGAGAGGACAAGACAAAAAAATAGAGAAAAAAAATCTAGAGTTGACAATCATAACTGTGAATGTGAATGGGATATCCTCATTCATAAAATGGAAGAGAATAGAAGTATTAGAAACTATAATTCAACAATATGTTGTTTTTAAGAGACAGTAGCTGAAATAGAAAGATAGATACATAGTTAAAATAAGAGGATAGAACAGAATCTATTATGTATCTGAAGCAAAGAAGTCAGGGGTAGTAATAAGTATTTCAAAACAAAATAAAAATAAACCTAATTAAAAGAGATATTCTGGGAAACTACCTTTTGCTAAAAGGCATCATAGATAATGTTATTAAATATAAATTGATATTAATTAATTAATAACATAATAATAACATAATTGTTATTAATTGTTAATTAATAATGATTTTGAACATATATGTGTCAAATGATATAGTATCCAAATTCTTGAAGGAAAACTTAAATGAATTATAGAAATTAGTATATAATAAAACTATATTAATGGGGAACTTCAAATCACCCTCTCAGGCCTAGATATAGATAACTATTAAATAAACAAAGTAGTCAAGAAAATTAATAGAATTTTTAAAAAAGTTAGAGATGATAGACCTCTGGAGAATATTGAATGGAAATACAAAGGAAAATACTTATTTCTCAGAACATTTACAAAAATTCAAGAACTTTTACCAAAATTGTCATGTATTAGGACATAAAAATTTTTCAAACAAATGGCAACAATACCAGTAGAACACCTTTTCCATCTACCAATCATTTTTTACCTTACTACACCCTGTATCTATGGAACCTATGGAATAGCTAGAACCTTAATATTATGGGAATTTGGCTCTTCACAAGTAATTTTTTTTGAAATTTCAACATATTTTTATTATGTGAAGCATTTAATATGTACATTTGTTATGTATGGCTGTGTTAAGCATCACTGTTTTATACACTTTTTATTATTAAAGCTTTTTATTTACAAAGCATATGCATGGGTAATTTTTCCAACATTAACCCTTGCATAACCTTTTGTTCCAAATTTCCCCTACTTCCCCTACCCCCTTCCCTAGCTAGCAAGTAGTTAAATACATATTAAATATATTGAAATACATGTTAGATCTAACATATGTATAAATATTTATACAATTATCTTGTTGCACCAAAAAAAAATCAGATCAAGGAAGAAAAAGAAAAATTGAGAAAGAAAACAAATGCAAGCATATCACAACAGAGAAAGTGAGAATGCTATGTTGTGATCCACACTTTGTTCCCATGGTTTTCTCTCTGGGTGTAGATGCTTCTCTTCTTCACTGCACAAGTGGAACTGGTTTGAATCATCTCATTATTGAAAAAAGCCACATCCACCAGAATTGATCATCATATAGATGATCATGTATAATGATCTCCTGGTTCTGCTCATTTCTCTTAGCATCAGTTCATGTAAGTTTTTCCAAGCCGCTCTGAAATCATCCTACTGATTGTTTCTTAGAGAACAATAGTATTCCGTAACATTCATATATCATAATGTATTCAGCCATTCTCCAATTGATGGACATTCACTCAGTTTCTAGTTTCTACCCACTACAAAAAGGGCTACTACAAACATTTTTGCATATGTGGGTCTCTTTCTCACCTTTAAGATCTCTTTGGGATACAGGCTCAGTAGAAACACTGCTGAGTTTGATAATTTTTTGAGCATATTTCCAAACTACTCTCTAGAATGGTTAGATCCATTCACAGTCTACCAACAATGTATCAGTGTCTCAGTTTTCTCACATCCCCTTCAACATTTGTCATTATCTTTTTCTGTCATATTAGTCACTCTAACAGGAGTGTAGTAGTATCTCAGATTTGTCTCAATTTGCATTTCTTTAATCAATAGGTTATTTGGAGCACCTTTTCATGTGACAAATAGTTTCAATTTCTTCATCTGAAAATTGTCTGTTCATATCCTTTGACCAGTTATAAACTGGAGAATGGCTTGAACTGTTATACATTTGAGTCAATTCTCTATATATTTTAGAAATAAGGCCTTTATCAGATCCTTTGGATGTAAAAATGTTTTCCCAGATTATTTCTTACTTTCTAATCTTGCCTGCATTAGTTATGTTTGTACAAAAACTTTATATTTTAATATAATCAAAATTGTCTATTTTATGATCAACAATGACCTCTAGTTCTTCTTTGGTCACAAATTCCTTCCTCCTCCATAAATCTGAGAGGTAAACTATCCTATGTTCTTCTAATTTATTTATAATCTCATTCTTTATGCCTAAATCATGACCCCATTTTGATCTTATCTTGATATATGGTGTTAAATGTGGGTCAATGCCTATTTTCTGCTATACTAGTTTCCAATTTTCCCAACAGTTTCACAGAATTCTGTGAATTCCGTGTATGGAGTCTGTACCACTTTGGTCTGGGGTCCTGCTCTGTTGGAACTGGCATTTGTACTCAGCTGGTTGTGCTTTACTGCCTCCCTCCCGTTTCCAATTGAAACAGACCTTTTCTGGCGATCTTCGAAATTGTCTTCTGCTGGTAATTTGCTGCACTCCCAATATTTGTGGGTTCTGCTGGCCCAGAGTTAATTCAGAGGCTCGATTTCATAATTAATATGAGGGTTGTAGAGAAGGTCAGAGAGAAATGTGTGTCATCTCCGCCATCTTGGTTCCACCAGGAAATACCACTTTATAGGTTTTTAAGCAATATTATGGCACATGTTTTGTTTTATGTATTTTTTTCATTTGTTTTTAAAATTTTTTGAGTTCTAAGTTCCCCTCTTTATCTCTACTCCCAATCAAGAAACCATATGTGAAATTATGTAAAACATTTCCATAAAAAAAGAAAACATAATGTCCGCCCTAATAAAAAAAATAACCTTCAAGAAAAATAAAGGAGAGAGAGAGAGAGAGAGAGAGAGAGAGAGAGAGAGAGAGAGAGAGACAGAGAGAGAGAGAGACAGAGAGAGACAGAGAGAGACAGAGAGAGACAGAGAGAGAGACAGAGAGAGAGAAGAAGGAGGAAGGGAACGGAGGGAGGGAGAGAGAGAGAAAGGGAGGGAGAGAGAAAGGGAGGGAGGGAAGGGGGAAGAAAAGGAGGGAAGGATGGAAGAAGGGAGAGAGAGGGAGAAAAAGCATGCTTCAATCTGTATTTAGACATAATCAGTTCCTTCTCTGAGTATGGATTTTTCATCATAAGTCCTTCATATTAGTCATGGGTCACTGTAAAGTCATTTACAACTGGTTATCCCAAAACATTAATATTATTTTGTACACAGTACATTTCACTTTGCTTAAGTTCATGGAGGACTTCCCAGGTTTTCTTTTCCTCTGAGAATATTCTGCTCATCATTTCTCATGGAACAATAATATTCCATCACAATTATATACAACATTTTATCAAGCCATTCCCCAGTTGAATGACCATCCCCTCAATTTCCATTTTTTCCCAAGAAGAGATGCTATACATATTTTTTGCATATATAGGTCATTTACCTCTTTTTTGAATCTCTTTTGATATTCATGCCTAGGTAGTAGTGTGGTTAGGTGTCAAGTCTGGGCTAGCTCTTCTGAAGGGCTCAGAATCAGTTCTAGTCAGGATAAGCAAAAGTCTTTGCCCCACATTGGGCGCCAATTTGTAACGTCCTATGGTCTCTCAATTATAATCCTTCTCTGTGAATCTTTTCCTCTGTGAGCAGATTTCTTGGGAGGCTTCTGGAACCTTCCCCTCCAAAAGTGTGGGATTGCTGGACTTGCGAATCCATGGGACGTCTTCTCTTTGACTCAATCTAGACTGCCATCCCATCTCAATGTCCCAGCCTAGACTGCTCTTCAAACTCAATGTTGCCTTCTTTTATCCTCACAGAGAATGGGTTTGTGAGAACTCAGGGGCTTGTGGGAAATACTTCAACTAATGAACTTGCTCCTTTTAAAGGTATAAACTCCTTTAAATATGTAAACTCCTTTTCAGAAGTCTAAAGGTGTAAACTCCTTTTAAAGGTTTGAACTAAAGGTGTGAAGTCTAAGCTAGAGAATTGGTTAGACAACCTGAGTTATCACCTTGTAATCCTAACAGTTAGGTCCAAGGATATGTATGAATTTATAGATTTTGGGGCAAAGATATCTTTTTATCATTTATCAATTGGGGCATGGCTCTCATATTTTATAAATTTGACTTAGTTCCCTCTGTGTTTGAAAATTGAGGCCTTAGAAAAGCTTGCTTCAAATTTCTTTTTACAATTATTATTGATAACTATTATGTACTATTTATTCTTTCTCTTCTTTCACCTTGTCCTCCCTCCTATTTTCCAGCAGGATAAGGTAAGTGTTCTATACTCACATTGAGTGTGAATGTTATTTTCTCTTTGAGCCCATTCTCATGAGAGTAAGGCTCAGTCACTCTCTACCTCTCCTCCCCCTTATATTTTACTACTGTAAAAGTTTTTTCTTGCCTCTTTTTAAATGGAAGATAATTTATACCACTCAACGTTTCCCTTTTTCTCTCTCCCAGTATATTCCTCTCTCATCCCTTAATTTCATAATTTTAAAAAGACATTATCCCTTCATATTCAACTGATACATGTGCTCTATGTCTATATATACTACTTTTAACTGCCATAATAATAAGCAAGTTTTGAGTTACAAATATCATCCTCCCATGTAGGAATATAAATAGATAAACCTTATTAAATTCTTTGAGATCACTTTCCTGATTACATTCTTTTGTTTCTCCAGAGTCCTATATTTGAAAATCAGATTTTCCATTCAACTCTGGCCTTTTCCCCATGAATACTTGAAATCCTTTATTTCACTCATGACCACTTTTGTTTCAAAATTCTCTATTTCATAGAATGTCCATCTTTTTCTCTGCAGAATTATATTAAATTTTGCTGGGTATATTATTTTTCATTGTAATTCTAGCCCCATTTCTCTTAAGAATATTATATTCCAAGCCCTTTGGTCTTTTAATGTAGAAACTTCTAAATCCTATCATCCTGACTATGGCTCCACAATACTTGAATTGTTTCTTTCTGGATGCTTGCAATATTGACCTGGGAGTTTTGGAATTTGGCTATAATTTCCTGGGAGTTTTCATTTTAGGATTTCTTTCAGGAGGTGATCAGTGGATTCTTTCTAATTCTCTTTTACCCTCTGGTTCTAGAATATCAGGACAGTTTTCCTTGATAATTTCTTTAAAGATGATATCTAGGCTTTTAAAATTTTTTGAATATGACTTTCAGGTAGACTAATAATTTAAAAATTATTTTTCCTGGATCTGTTTACTAGGTCAGTTATTTTTCCAGTGAGATATTTCAAATTTCTTTTTCTATTTGTTCATTTTGGGGGGTGGCTTTATTATATCTTAATTTATCATAAAATCATTAGCTTCCATTTGCTCTATTCTAATTTAAGGAATTATTTTCCTCAGTGAGCTTTTGCACCGTCTTTCACAATTGACCAATAAACAAAACCTAATGTGTCTTAGTATTAATTAAAGAAGTATTACTTCCAGGAATTAAAAAAATAATATTTCTGTAATTTGACCTTGTTAGAGGGAGCAGCCTGAGCCTCAGTTTTCTTGTTTGTATGTAATACCTCCTCCAGGACTATTTTATTCTTGCTCTTTCTTGTAGCTTGAGGCTTGATGGGGTTAGATGTCCCAGTTTCAAGGTCCTCTTTGGGTTCACACTGATAAAACTATAGTTCATAAGTCCCTCTCCCATCTTGTACTTAGCTTTAATAGCCAACAAAGAGATATAATTAGCTTAAAACAAAATGCAGAAAATGAAATGTCATGGGAAGACCGGAAGGTATAAAACATCCCCCCCTACCCCTCACTACAAATCTGGTGCACTCTCATAAATGCACACTGTATTAATAGTAAGAAAAGGAAAATAGAGCACAGTAGTAGAGAGGTACACACTCAGAGAAGATGAGGCATAGGCAATTTAAACTTCTAGTACTGTATTTAGTCAATCAATAAAATTTTATTAAATGTTTATTATGAGCTAGGCAGTACAGTAAGTTCTAGGGCTTAAAAAAAAGACAAAAAGAGTTCCTATCCTAAAAACTTCCACATTTTAATGTGAAAGATAAAATGTAAATAGCTTGAATATGTATAAAAGATACACAGAATAAATAGGATATCTCAGAGAATAAAAGACCATCACCTGGGAAGTTAGGGAAAGGGCATCTTATAGAAGGTGGGATTTGAGGTGAGCCTTGAAAGCAGCCAGAAATATCAAGAAGCAGAAATGAGGAAAGGGAGCATTTCAGCCAGTACAAAGGTGTAGTTTTCCTTCTCATGTAATCCTCATTTTGCTTATCTCCTCCATCCCACCCCCAGATTATGAAGTATCCCTGCTAGGCGAGTTACTGAGCTGAGTATCCTGGACCTATTCTTTATACTCAATTCTGAATGACCAGGACTGGCTCTTTTTCCTAACTCAGAGATCATCCTCATCTCAGGTATTTGTTTTCTCAGTCCTTGGACCTGTTTTCTGCTGGGTGCTATGTCTCCTATTGGATGAAGAACTGCTATCAGAGTTGAATTCTTCTTTGTTTTCTGGGATTGCTTATTCTATTATGACTGATTGACTTGGAGAGTTTGTCTCTCTTGTTAAGGGGCCATCAGGATCATAGCCTAAAGACTTATTATTTAGTCAGTCAGTTATATCTCACTCTCACCCCATAAACCATAGCACGCCAATATTGTTCATGGAGCTTTCTTACCAAAGACACTGGAGTGATTTGTCATTTACTTCTCTGGTGGATTAAGGGAAATAGAGATTAAGTGACTTGCTTGGTCACACAGCTGATACTCAGGTTATATTTGAACTCAGGTATTCTTGACTGTAGTGCTTTATTCATTGAACCTTTAATTCCATCGATTTTAATGACCCACAAATCTTATACAGCAATGTTTAAAGTAAGCTCTTTTTTATGCTTTGGTAAAACCTTTTCCCCTTGTGGTCTCTAGTTTATGTTCTTTTTCTTTTATGAATTTGTTATCTAAGTTGGAGAAGGCATGTGTGAATTAACTTATCAGTCTTTTTCCTGATCATCTCCTCCCCATCACTCCCTAAATAAATACTTGTAAAATGGGGATTATATCATTTGTAGTACTTGTTTTTGTGAAGATCAAATTAGATGTGTAAAGTGCTGTGCAAACCTCAGAAAACTAATACATACTTTAATTATTTATTTCTACATCTTCTGTCCAGATGATATACTTCTCCTAAATAATAAGTGCTTAATAAAAACCCTCTTCTTTGTCTTTGGGTTTATGATCCCACTTTCATTGCCATTCAGAGTCTGGGAGCCTTCTCAAGATGTTCCTCTATTTCAGGGGGATACGTATTTTTCTCTCAATTCCTCTATACCTCGATATCTTGTTCTATAAAATGGGATTACAAACACTTCCACTCTTTACATCAAACACTAAGTTTTTCAGAGGGTCATGCTTTGAAAACTCAGACATAAATGTAACTCATTATTTTCAAATCATTGGCAGGGAATTTTTGTTTGTCTGTTTAACCAAAGGGGGTTCTATTTAGAAAATCCAAGGTAGAAAAGGGCACTATAGAGCTTTAAAAAGGCACAGATGAAGCTTTGCCTAATGGCGACTCCTGTTTGTTTAGGTAAAAAACTTTCTAGAAACCAAATCTTTGTATTGAGTTTGACTTAGTTCAAAATGGGAAAAAAACAACTAGACTGTTTTGTTTTTTCCCTCTTGTGTTTCCCAGGTATTTAATTTACTGTGTTCCAAACAACATTCTGAACACAGCTGTGGATGGTATGAAAACCTTTCCTTTTTATAGCTTTTGTGATTTTTATTTTCACCATTTCTGATTCCTTTGACTTAAATAGCAACAGATTTATAAGGGTCTGCTTTGTTAGTTGTAATTGTACATATTCTCCATGAATATGTTTATATACAGTATATAAGTTTTTGTCTTAATCTTCCCAGCAGAATCTAGAATACAGCTTCATGTGGCCTTTGTTTCATCTCTCCGAAGGTTGGAGATTCTTTTCAAGAGTCATTTTCTGCTCTCAAGTGAGCATTTGTTTAAGTCATTATTTACACAGAAATCACTTTCTGCCAACTTGCAGAAGAGATTCTTGTTAGGTCTATGGGATGGACTATCTCAGTGGTATCAAATTCAAGTACTGACAACCTGTCAAACAAAATAATATAAGAATCCCTGTGGCCACATACTGACTTGGAAAAACACAAATTAACATTATCTGTGATCTCTTGTATTTGTATTTATTTTGTTAACTATTTCCCAACTACATTTTAATTTGATTCTAATCATATTTGAAAGCATTGTGGGCTTATGCTTGATACCTTGAGCCCTTAAGATCTCTTCCAATTCTGAGATTCTATGATTATCTGCTTCAATGTCCTAGAAATGATTATCTCCTCACTCACATGCATAACCAATTTATTATCAAAATCTTGCTTTTTTATCTCAATATCTCTCATTTGTATTTCCATATCTCCACCTACATAGATAGCCACTATCTTTGTCACAATAGGGTATCATTTCTCTCTTGGAAAAGTACAAAAACTTTCTAGTGGGTCTTCTTGTGTTAAGTCATTTTGCACTCCAATATACCCTTTACTCAGTTGCCATTCAGCTTCGAGGTCTAACCATGTCATTTTCCAACTCAATAAACTCTATTAGCTTCTTGGTACTGCTAGCATCAAATCTAAAACCATATTTGTCACTTAAAATTCTTCACAATCTGGCCTTTTTTTCTTCTTCTTAGACTCTACTCTCCTCAAACTAATCTGCTCTACTACCAGTTGCTCCAACATAACACTCTCTTGCAACCTATGTATATTCCCTGGCTCTCCCCTATAATGGAATGTTCTCCTTCCTCACCTCTGATTCTAGCATTCCCTGGTTTTCTCCAATGATCATCTTAAATTCCTTCTTATACAGGATGCTTCGTAGCTCTTTTCCTTTTCTAGTCTCTTCCCTCTAAGATTACTTTCAATTTACATTGTATATATCATTTATGTACCTATTTATTAATATATAGTCTATTAGGATGTCAGTTTTTTGAGAAGTGTGTTTTTGCTTTTCTTTCTATCACTGGTACTCTCTGGCAAACAGCAAGCACTTCATAAATGTTTGTTCACTGATTAGCTGGATTTAGAAGCCATGTCATATTTATTAAATATTTCCATTTTGTCAGCAGAGTATCCAGAACACTCAATTTTTAATGCTTTCTCTATTGGTTTGCTTTTCTTCTTTCGACATTCCCTATTATTATTATTATTATTATTATTTACTTCATATAAAACTATTTTTTGCTAGTTCTTCTAGTAGGTCATACCTACTAATGGTGGGATTCTGTCTTGGTTCCTCTTATGTTCTTTTTTACTATGTCACTTGGTGATTTCATCACTGTGGATTCAATTATCATTTCTATACCGATGATTCTCATAGCTATCCTACTTTTTATATTTGTGTCCTAAACACTTGCATAATGCCTGGCATGTGGAAAATACTTAAATTTCTTTCTCTTCCCTTCTTTTTTTCCCCTTTCTTTCATATGTTTTAGCCCTGTCTTCCCAACAGAACAAGTAAATTTCTCAAAAACAAACATGTTTTCCTATTTATTTTCTCTTTCTCTAGAGTGCTCAGAACATAATAGATAACTGACAAATTCAATCTGACAGACTATGCTATTAGAAATGGGAAAGAAAACCTAAAGTTCATAGAATAGAAAGAACTCCAATTTGTAGTTATAGTGACCAGTGAATTATCTTTAGCTGGGCACAATTCTAAAGTAGGTGAAATTTGTATTCAGGGGCAAGAGTCTCTATTTTTTTGTTCCCTTTTCTCTGTCACCCCTGTGCCTCTCAATCTATAAAAAATGTACTGTCAGGCAAACAACTTGTCATATTATTTATAACTTCCAGAGAAAATCATTTCCTTTGTCAACTCTTGTAAGAGTACTTGAATTTTAAGCCCGAAGCCTGATCTCTAATTATTGTTTGGTCTATTAAGAAATTCTGAATTACATGGTCACCAATGAGAAATTTTCATGAGAGGTCCACTACTAGGCTTCCTAATACCTCTAAAATGATCTCCCTAGACAGCTGCCTCTTTATTTTTATATAAAGCCAGCCATGCTCTCAACTTCATTAATGAGTCAAAGGGTGCCCAGTTTTTAATAAGAAAAATACATGCCTATTCATACTCACTAGTGTTTATTAATATGCCCCAAACTGTTCAACATTTTAATCAATAACTTGAAGGCATAGAAATTGTGCTTCTCAAATTTAAAGATGACTCAAAGCTGGAAGGGTAGTTAATAATATAAATGATAGAATTAAGATTCAAAATTATCCTGACATGTTAAAATGATAAGCTGAAAGCAACAAGATGAAAATATAAAATATGGAAGATATGGTTTATGAAAGGAGCACTGGATTTGGAGTCAGAGGCAGTAGGTTGCTTTTTGTATCTGCCATTTGCTATCTATGTGATATTGGGGAAATCACAAACATTTTGGCACATACAGATATAAGCCCAGTAGTAGCACTGCTAGATCAAAGGGTATGCACAGTTTGATAACTTTTTGAGCATAGTTCCAAATTGCTCTCCAGAATGGCTGGATGTATTCACAATTCCACCAACAATGTATGAGTGTCCCAGTTTTCCCACATCCCCTCCAACATTCTGCACTCTGTCATTCTAGCCAATCTGACTGGTGTGTAGTGGTATCTCAGAGTTGTCTTAATTTGCCTTTTTCTGATCAATTGTTATTTGGAACACCTTTTCATATGAATAAAAATAGTTTCATTTTCCTCATCTGAAAATTGTCTGTTCATATCCTTTGACCATTTATCAACTGGAGAATGGCTTGAACTATTATAAATTTGAGTCAATCCTATATATTTTAGAAATGAGGCCTTTATCAGATTCTTTGGATGTAAAAATACTTTCCCAGTTTATTGCTTCCCTTCTAATCTTGCCTGCATTAGTTTTGTTTGTATAAAACCTTTTTAATTTAACATAATCAAAATTACCTATTTTATGATCAGTAATGATCTCTAGTTCTTTGGTCACAAATTCCTTCTTCCTTCACAGATTTTAGAGGTAAATTCTTCTATGTTTTTTCTAGTCTGTTTATAATATCATTCTTTATATCCAGATCATGAATCCCTGTCAACCTTATCTTGGTATATGGTGTTATGTGTGGGTCAATGCCTAGTTTTTTTCCATACTAGTTTCCAATTTTCCCAGCAATTTTATCAAATAGTGAGTTCTTATCCCCAAAACTGGGGTCTTTGGGTTTGTCAAACTCTAGATTATTAATGTTATTGACTATTTTGTTTTGTGAACTTAACCTATTCCACTGATCAACTACTCTATTTCTTAGACAATACCAAATGGTTTGGGTGACCACTGCTTTATAATATAGTTTTGGATCTAGTATAACTAGGCCACATTAATTTGCTTTTTTCCCCTTAAGTCCCTTGAAATTCTTGACTTTTTGTTCTTCCAGATGAATTTTGTTGTTATTTTTTCTAGGTCAATAAAATAGTTTCTTGAGAGTTTGATTGGTATAGCACTAAATAAATAGATTAGCTTAATTAGTCTTTTTGCTAATATTTTATTTAAGATTTTTGCATAAATATTCATTAGGGAGATTGGTCTATAATTTTCTTTCTCTATTTTTGTCCTACCTGGTTTAGGTATCAGTACCATATCTGCGTCATAAAAGGAATTTGGTAGGAGTCCATTCCCTATTTTTTCAAATAATTTATATAATATTAGAATTAATTGTTCTATAATTATTTGATAGAATTCACGTGTAAATCCATCTGGTCCTGGGTATTTTTTCTTAGGGAGGTGATTAATAGTTTGTTCTAGTTCTTTTTCTAAAATGGGACTATTTAAGTAATTTATTTCCTCTTCTGTTAATCTGGGTAATCTGTCTTTTTGTAGGTATTCCTCCATTTCATTTAGGTTGTCAAATTTATTGGCATAAAGTTGGGCAAAGTAATTCTTAATTATTGCTCTAATTTCCTCTTCATTAGTGGAAAGTTCTTCCTTTTCATTTTTGAGACTAATAATGTGAATTCCCTCTTTCCTTTTTCTATCCAAATTAACTAAAGGTTAATTTGTGTGTGTGTGTTTTTTGTGTTTTTTTTCATAAACCAACTCTTAGTTTTGTTTATTAATTCAATAGTTTTTTTTTTTAACTTTCTTAAAAAGTTTTCTAGAACATAGGGCTTGCATAGACTTATCTAGAGATAGACACTCAAGTATGAGTCATATGTCTCTCTATCTACTAAGCCATATTACATTTTAGGGGACCACGGACAAGTAAAAGTACCACTCTGAACCTCAGTTTTCCTCATCTAAAGATGCGCTTAGCAATGCCTTTAATATTTATTTATAATGTTTTTGTAAGAAAATTGTTTTGAAAAGAAAGAAAAATGAAACTGAACAATTTGTAATTGTAATAAACACATTTGCTCTAAAAGAGTAGAGAAATAGATTTCTTTCCCTTTGCAGAAATAGTAAAAACTATGGGCGTTGAATTTTATATACACTGTCAGATATGATTGATGTGTCAATAGATTTTGCTGAATAGGCTTTTTGTTTCATTTTAAAATTCTTTTAATAAAAGATAGTTTTCTGGGTGGGGAATATTTAGAAATGATTATATGAGAAGAAAAGAAATCAATGAAATAAGATTACTTCTTTTTTTTTCCTTAGAAAATCTTAGAAGGAATGGGAATTATGAAGCATACTGAGAATATTCTTGGAGAAGATATGAGGAGGCTGGGAAATGAATGTAAACTGTTATTTTTACCTTCTGAATCCAATTCTTCCTGTGCAACAAAAAATTCGGTTCTACACACATATATTGTATCTAAATTATACTGTAATATATTTAACATATATAAGACTGCTTGCCATCTGGGGGAGGGGGTTGGGGGAGGAAGGGAAAAAAATCTGAATAGAAGTAAGTGCAAGGGATAATGTTGTAAAAAATTACCCATGCATATGTACTGTCAAAAAATGTTATAATTATAAAATAAAATTAAAAATTAAAAAAAAAAAGATATGAGGAGGCATCTTTATATATTTGAAATACAGTTACATGAAAGAGGGAGAAGCCTTGTTCTTTGTTGCTTCAGAAGGTAGTGTTGAGATAAAAGAGTTTGATGTAGGTTAGTCATACCTGGACCCTTTCTCCCTGCACAGAAGAGTGTATGTGTGTGTATGTGGGTGTATGTGGGTGACAGAGGCAAATTTAATAGCAGTAACAGATGATCCATTGAAAAAGTGTATGTATAGTTTGCATATTCCTGAATATGAAAAAACAAACAAGCCACAAGACTCAAGGACAATGGGCCCTCAGATCCTCTTGCCACTTATCTCTTGGATCAGAGCTCATGGTAACTGATGTGCTTATGTTTCCCATGTTTAATAGTTCTATCTTTTCTGGCTTATTGAACTATCATTAAATTGTAGAAAGGCTGAGTATATGATTTATTGAATATAAATAATATCTCCTTGCTCAGGTCCCTAACTGGACTGAAATAGGGTAGAAAATAAAAAAAGCAGATTTCTGTTCAACATAAGAAAAATCACCTAGCGAATACAACCATCAAAGAAAGGAACAAAACTTTCTTAGAAATAATCTCCTTGTTTTGGAGAATGATTAAACAGAGTCTATCAGAGAGGGTAAAGAAAGAATGTCTGCTCCTATGGGAAATTGAACTAGGAAATATCTGAAGTTCTTTTCAACTCTAAGTTTCTATACATTTATAATTTATGCATAACTTTTTTGCCTTAATGAAGCTTAAATTTGGTCTGAGTAAATATTCTAAATGAATATTCTTTGGAACCAATGGAGATGTCCTGGAAGATTTAGGTAAAAAAATCCACAAGCACTGTAGGATCTGCTCTAGGAATAAACTAAATTAAAGATTTGTTAGTTAGTTAGTTAGTTTTTAACATATTTTCTGAGAAAGAACTGTGGGGAATAACCTACTAATGTTTAATCATTAATTACTGCCACTATGGAAACAGCCACTACCACCATCACTGCACAATTTCTTTTTCTTCTACCTTCTCCTTCTTTTCCCCCTTCTTTTCTTCCTTTCTTCTTCTATTTCTCTTTCTTTTTTCTTTGTTTCTTCCTTTATTTTTTTCTTCTTTTCACTTCCTTTCTTTCTTCCATTATTTTCCCTCTTTTCTTTTCTCTTTCTTCATCTTTTTCTTTCCCCTTTTCCTTTCTTTTTCTTTTTTCCTTTCTTTTCCTATTTTCTTCCTTCCTTCCTTCCCCCTTCTTCCTTCCTTCCCCCTTCTTCCTTCCTTCTCTTTTTCTCTTTCCTTCTTTCTTTTTTCTCTTTTTTCTCTTTCTTCGGAGCCTAACACATTGTCCTTATGAGAGAAAATATTTAATTTTTGAAATTTACTGAATCAAAGGTGGATTGTCTAAAGGATCTTTATTAAAATGCAAATCTTATGTGGCCAAGGTAAAAAACAAAAAACAAAAAACAAAAAACAAACAAACAAAAAAAAATAATGCTGCAGATTTATATCATGTTAGGGTATTTTAGAAGTCATCTAATTCAATCACTTCATTTTGGGGTGAAGAAATAGGGGTTTAGAAAGAAGAAATGCCTTTTTTAAGATTAATTACTCAAATTAGAGACAAATCCAGAATTAAAATTCATAATTCCAGCCTTCTAGTTCTTCTTGTTTCCATTACATGACAATGCTTTCTACCTCTTCAACAAACAATTAATCAAAGCCAATAATAAGCTCATTTGGTAGCCTTAAGTGACAATATTACATGAGTGTTAGTAGAGAAGAAGGAATAAATATGGGTTTCAGGTGAGGTAGGGAGGTCTAGGTTCATCAAGAAATCTTGTTTGAACAGCACTTAACAAGATGAAAATAGTGGACATCTTGAGGTAGAGGGAGCACACAGAGAATTTAACTATTCCTGAAAGATGCAGCTCTTTAATTGGGTCTCACATGAGGAAGTGAGACTTTTGAGCCTGTGGTCCAGTGTGTATGAGTCAAAGATACGATATTGGAAGGGTGCTGAGCTATATTCCCTGTTAATTAAATGTTGATTCAAAGGCAGTTAGTGGAATACATGTACATATATAAATTCTGTAGTTTAGTATCTCTCCTTTCCCCTAAATCAGACATTTTAATTAACCTTCTAGTTTTAACAGAAGTTTTGAAAGGACTTAATTGGCCTGCAGGGATTGGAAAGAACAGCAGCTAGAAAAATGCTATATCTGTTATTTTCATGGTGAGAACTTATAAAGTAAGAATTATTGTCATAGTTTGTGCTTGAAAGACCAAAAATAAGTGCAAATTCATCATTGAATTAACTAGCCAGAAACCAGTGCTGAGTTTTCCAAAAGTACTGTGGGGCTTTATCCATCCCATTGGAGGTCACAAAACTTCCTCTTTTGATTTTTGCAAATTAAGCTTGGACACTTTAATGTACTATGTGGACCTTCATTCTTGGTTGGATACAGTATTCTGGGACCTGAAATTCTTTTTTTAATTAATTTTATAATTATAATTTTTTGACAGTACATATGCATGAGTAATTTTTTTTTACAATATTATCCCTTGTATTCATTTTTCCAAAATTTCCCCTCCATCCCTCTACTCCCTCCCCTAGATGACAGGCAATCCCATGCATATTAAATGTTACAGTTTAACCTAGATACAATATATGTGTGTAAATCCAATTTTCTTGTTGCATGGTAAGAATTGGATTCCGAAAGTATAAGTAACCTGGGTAGAAAGACAGTAGTGCAAACAGTTTACATTCAATTCCCAGTGTTTCTTCTCTGGGTGTAGCTGTTTCTGTCCATCATTGGTCAACTGGAAGTGAATTGGATTTTCTTTATGTTGAAGATATCCACTTCAATCACAATATATCTTCATACAGTGTTGTTGTTGAAGTGTATATTGATCTCTTGGTTCTGCTCATTTCACTCAGCATCAGTTCATGTAAGTCTCTCCAAACCTCTCTGTATTCATCCTGCTGGTCATTTCTTACAGAGCAATAATATTCCATAACATTAATATACCATAATTTACCCAACCATTCTCCAACTGATGGACATCCATTCATTTCTAGACACTACAAAAAGAGTTGCCGCAAACATTCTGGCACATACAGGCCCAGTAGGAGCACTGCTGAATCAAGGGGTGTGCACAGTTTGATAACTTTTTGGGCATAGTTCCAAATTACTCTCCAGAATGGCTGGATTTTTTCACAACTCCACCATCAATGCATCAGTGTCCCAGTTTTCCCACATCCCCTCCAACATTCATCATTATTAGTTCCTGTCATCTTAGCCAATCTGATAGGTATGTAGTGGTATCTCAGAGTTGTCTTAATTTTTATTTTTCTGATCAATAGTGATTTAGAACACTTTCATATGAGTGGATATAATTTCAATTTCATCCTCTGAAAATTTTCAGTTCATATCCTTTGACCATTTATCAATTGGTGAATGGCTTGATTTCTTATAAATTAGAGTCAGTTCTCTATATATTGTGGAAATGAGGCCTTTATCAGAGCCTTTAACTGTAAAAATATTTTCCCAATTTGTTACTTCTCTTCTAATCTTGTTTGCATTAGTTTTGTTTGTACAGAAACTTTTTGGTTTGATGTAATCAAAATCTTCTATTTTGTGATCAATAATGATCTCTAGTTTTCCTCTGGTCATAAATTCCTTCCTCCTCTGAAGGTCTGAGACTTAGACTATCCTCTGTTCCTCTAATCTATTTATGATCTCATTCTTTATGCCTGAATCATGGACCCATTTTAATCTTATCTTGGTATATGGTGTTAAGTGTGGGTCCATATCTAATTTCTGCCATACTAATTTCCAGTTTTCCCAACAGTTATTTTTTCAAATAATGAATTCTTATCCCAAATATTGGTATCTTTGGGCTTCTCAAACACTAAATTGCTATAGTTGTGCCCTATTTTGTCCTGTATACTAATCTGTTCCACTAATCGACCAGTCTCTTTCTTAGCCAATACCAAATGGTTTTGGTGACTGCTGCTTTATAATATAGATTTAGATCAGGTTCAGCTAGACCACCTTCATCTGACTTTTTTTTCATTAATTCCTTGAAATTCTCGACCTTTTATTGTTCCATATGAATTTTGTTGTTATTTTTCTGGGTCATTAAATTAATTACTTGAAAGTCTGATTGATATAGCACTAGATAAACAGATTACTTTGGGGAGTATTGTCATCTTTATTATATTCCCTCGGTTTATCCAAGAGCACTTAATATCTTTCGAATTATTTAAGTCTGACTTTATTTTTGTGGCAAATGTTTTGTAGTTTTGCTCATATAATTCCTGACTTTTCTTTGGTAGATGGATTCCCAAATATTTTATATTCTTGACAGTTGTTTTGAATGGAATTTCTCTTTGTATCTCTTGCTGTTGCATTTTGTTGGTGATGTATAAAAATGCTGAGGATTTATGTGGATTTATTTTGTATCCAGCAACTTTGCTAAAGTTGTGAATTATTTCTAATAACTTTTTATTAGAATCTCTGGGGTTCTCTTAAGTATATCATTATATCATCTGCAAAGAGTGATAGTATGATTTCCTCATTACCTACTCTTATTCCTTTAATCTCTCTCTTGACTCTTATTGCCAAGGCTAGCATTTCTAATACAAGAATGAATAGTAATGGTGATAGTGGGCAACCTTGTTTCACTCATAATCTTACTGGAAAAGGTTCCAGTTTATCTCCATTACATATTATGCTTACTGATGGTTGTAAATATATGCTCCTGACTATTTTAAGGAATAGTCCATTTATTCCTATGCTCTCAAGTATTTTTAGTAGGAATGGATGTTGTATTTTATCAAATGCTTTTTCAGCATCTATTGAGATGATCATATGGTTTTTATTAAATTGATTATTAACATGATTAATTATACTAATAGTTTTCCTAATATTAAACCAGCCCTGCATTCCTGGTATAAATATTACTTGATCATAGTGTATTATCCTGTGGATGATTTCTGAAGTCTTTTTGCTAATATCTTATTTTAGATTTTGGCATCAATATTCATTAAGGAAATTGGTCTGTAGTTTTCTTTCTTGGTTTTCAACCTACCTGGTTTAGGTATCAGTACCATGTCTGTGTCATAAAAGGAGTTTGGTAGGACTCCTTCATCCCCTATTTTTTCAAATAGTTTATACAACATTGGGGCTATTTGTTCTTTAAATGTTTGGTAGAATTCGCATGTAAATCCATCTGATCCTTGGATTTTTTTGAGGGGACTTGATTAATAAATTGTTCTATTTCTTTTTCTGAAATGGGACTATTTAAGCAGTTTACTTCCTCCTCTTTTAATCTAGGAAGCTTATATTTTTGGAGGTAGTCATCCATTTTACTTAAGTTATCAAATTTATTGGCATAAAGTTGGGCAAAGTAACTCCTTATTTTTCTTTAATGTCCTCTTCATTGGTGGAAAGATCTGCCTTTTCATTTTTAAGACTAACAATTTGATTTTCCTCTTTCCTTTTTCTGATCAGATTTACCAAAGATTTATCTATTTTATTGGCTTTTCCGTAAAACCAACTCTTAGTTTTATTTATTAATTCAATAGTTTTTTTTTTTTTTTAACTTTCAATACTATTAATTTTAGAATTTCAAGTTTAGTTTTTGGTTGCATGTTTTTAATTTGGTCTTTTTCTAGATTTTTAAGTTGCAGGCCCAATTCATTGATCTTCTCTTTCTCTATTTTCTTCAAATAAGCCTCTAAAGATATGAAATTTCCCCTTGTTACTGCTTTACCTGCATCCCACAAATTTTGGCATGATGTCTCATCACTGTCAGTATCTTGGGTAAAATTATTTTTCTATCATTTGCTGTTTCACCCAGTCATTCTTTAAAATGGGATTATTTAGTTTCCAATTATTTTTTTGGTCTATTTATTCCTAATTTCTTGTTGAATGTAGTTTTTATTGCATTGTGATCTGAGAAGAAGGCATTTACTATTTCTGCCTTCCTGAATTTAATTTTGAGATCTTTATGTCCCAATATATGGTCATTTTTTGTATAGGTTCCATGAACTGCTGAGAAGAAAGTATACTTCTTTCTATCACCATTCAGTTTTCTCCAAATATCTATCATACCTACTTTTTTCTAATGTTCTATTTACCTCTTTAATTTTTTTCTTATTTGTTTTCTGGTTTGATTTATATAATTCTGAGAGTGCAAGGTTGAGATCTCCCACTATTATAGTTTTACTGTCTATTTCTTTTTGCAACTCTCTTAACTTTTCCTTTAGGAAGTTAGATGCTATACCACTTGGTTCAGATATGATTAGTATTGATATGGCTTCATTGTCTATGCTGCTTTTTAGCAGGATATAGTTTCCTTTCTTATCTCTTTAAATTAGATCAATTCCTGCTTTTGCTTGATCTGAGATAAGTATGGCTACCCCTGCTTTTTTGGCTTCACCTGAAGCATAATAGAGTCTGCTCCTACCTTTTACCTTTACTCTGTATGTATTTCCCTGCTTTAAATGTCTTTCCTGTATACAACATATTGTAGGGTTCTGACTTTTGATCCAGTCTGCTATCCACCTCCATTTAATGGGAGAGTTCATCCCATTCACATTTACAGTTAAAATTACTAATTCTGTATTTCCTGCCATCATATTATCCCCTGATTATGCTTTTTTTCCCCCTTGTCTCCCTGAACGCCTTCTCCAGTATTGAATTTATGGATCCCACTTGTGATGCACAGCCCTTCCTTTTTAGTATCCCTCCCCCCTCCTTTTAAGTCCCTTCTTCTTTCTTGTACCATTCCCTTATTCCTCTTTTCCTTTTCCCTTTACCTCTACCCCCTTATAATGAGGTGAGAGAGAATTCTCTGAAAAACAAATATGTCAATTATTTACTCTTTGAGCCTATTTTGGTAAGAGTAATATTCACACAATGCTTCTCCCCCTCTCTAAATTCCCTCAGATGTGTTAGATTTTCTATGCCTCTTCCTGTGATGTAGTTTCCCTCTTTTTATCTCTCCTTTCCCATTTTCTGATACAACCCCTTCCCTTACTGCTTCCCTTTTTTATTTTATATTAGTAAAATCAAATTATCCATGTGGACTTTCTATCTATCCACAACAGAGATACAGTTCTCAAGAGTTCTTTTTACCTTTTTCTGTTTCTCTTTAGTCTCGTGGACGTAGATCAAATTTTTTTTGTTTAAGACTGGTTTTTTTCTTAGAAACAAATGGAATTCCTCTGTTTCATTAAATGACCATCTTCTTCCATGGAAGAAAATGCTAAACTTAGCTGGGTAGTTTATTTTTGGTTGCAATCCTAGTTCTTTTGCCTTTCAGAATATCAGGTCCCAGGCCCTTCAATCCTTTAATGTGGAGGAAGCCAGATCTTGAGTGACTCTTATTGTGGTGCCTTGATATTTGAATTATTTTTTCCTAGCTGCTTGCTATATTTTTTTCCTTTGCTTGATAGTTCTGGAGCTTAGCTACAATGTTCCATGGAGTTCTTTTTTTAGGGTCTTTTTCAGAAGATGTGTGATGAATTCTTTCAAAGCCTATTTTCCCTTCTTTTTCTATTATTTCTAGACAGTTCTCTTTGATGATTTCCTGTAAAATAGAATCTAGGCTCTTTTTTTTCATCATAATTTTCAGGAAGTCCATTGAAATTCAGATTATCTCTCCTAGATCTATATTCCAGGTCTATAAATTTTCCCAGTAGATATTTGACGTTATTCTCCAGCTTTTCATTTTTTGTTTTGTTTTGTTTTGTTTGACTGAGTCTTGGCTTCTCAATGAATCATTCATTTCTATTTGTTCAGTCCTGATTTTTAATGAGTTATTTTCTTCATTCACACTTTTTAGTTCTTTTTGTATATGTCCAATTGCATTTTTAAATGAATTATTTTGCTCTGTTGAATTTTTTTCCATTTCAAAATTTTTTTAAGTGAGTTATTTTCTTTTTCCAAATCACAAATCCTGCTTTCTTGGGAATTTTTATCTTTTCCAATTCATAAATCCTACTTTCCTGTGACTTTTTAAACCTTTTCTAATTCACAAATTTTGTTTCCCTATATCTCCTGTGAATTCTTTATTTTTTCCAACTCAAATTTCAGGACATTGTTATTCTCTATCATACCTTCTCTTTCCTTTCCCCATTTTCCTTCAAACTCTCTTAACTTTTTAATAGTCTTTTCTAGGAGAGAGTTATATGATAGGGGGCAGGTATCATTCCCCTTTAGGGTGTTATCTGGTGACTCTCTGCTGTTAGCCTCCTTGGGGTTAGATACCCACTCTTTCACTGTATAGGAGGTGTCAATCGTTCTCTTCAGTTTCTTACTCATTGTTAACACTCTGTGGGGGGTCTGGCCTTGGGTAGGAATTTTACCAGTGTCCTCCCATACTGGATAAATGCAGCAATCCTGTGAATGGGCTAAGAGAGAGCTCTGGGAGAGAGTTTCCCTCCCCCTCCCCGAAATGACTCAGAGGTGGTGGCAAGGAGTGCCCAGTGAAGGGACCCTGCTGTGTGGCTTAGCGACTGCCCTGAGATTTAAGGCTAAACAGTGAAAGTGTCACAAACCCCAGCTAAAGCCTCCTGTGGGGTTGTGGATATTAGCAGCTGGCACGAAAAGCCCCTGTACTCAAACCAGCAGTCTCTGCCCGGAAAGCACAGTTGCTATTGCAGTGGTTCCTCTGCTGAGGGAGTTCCGCTGTTGCTGGAGTTTTGCTACTGGGAGAATTCCACTACCTCAGGCTGAGCCCAGCACTATATGGATTAGAGGCTGACCTGGGCTGTGTCCCCTGCTGTTCAGGTTCTTAGCTGCCCCAAGGAAAAGCCCCATACAGCAGAAGGCAGCTGCACAGCCATGCCACAATCGGTACTCGGCCACTTCCAGTTTGGGGTGACTATATTATGTTTTTATTTTTTATTTTTAAGTGGCTTTGATTTCTCTTCTGATCTGCTGTTTTATAAGCAGAGAAGAGCTATCAGCCTATGCCAGATTCCTCTATCTCAGTGGCTTCTCTGATCCCAGAGTTCTCCCCAGCCCGTTTGGCACAGTGTGCTAGCCCCTAGTTCAACTTGGTCTTTTTTTTCCTCCCCTCAGAACTGACCTTTTTTGTCGAAATTCCAGATTCTCTTTGGATGGTAAGTTGCACTTCTAATCCTTGTGGTTTTTATCAGTCCAGCATTATTTTTGAGGCTGATTTAACTAGTTGTTATTGAGAGTAGAAGGTAGCTTAGAAATGCGTGTGTATCTTCTCCGCCATCTTGGCTCCACCCCGACCTGAAATTCTTGAAAGGTTTATAGACATATTTAGTTGTGTCCTACAGAGTGCTGAGTAACATTCTATAAGCAGTTTATATTTTATCTATAAAATCAACCAATCATCAAGTGTATATTAAGAATTTGTCCTGTGTAGATAGCTATTACAAATTTAATCACATTGATATGATAAATCTTAGGATAAATCCACAAGAAAAAATGATACCAAAAAAGACAAGGTAGAAGCTTAGCAGATCCTAAAAACATAGAAAGACAACAAAAATTAGAAAATTAAAACATAGAGAAGGAGTTAGGACATAGCAGGGGATGAGCTGCTATTGGGATTAGACAAATAGGGCTTTGCCCCAGGTCACTGAAATTAGGTATATACCTACATTGTAGAAAGAACTGAGCTCAGCACTTGAGAATAATTTTTACTATGTATGTACCCCAGATGATCTCCTTCTTAGCCAGCCTCTTTGTGTTTCTTTAGCATTGGCCTTCCTTTCTCTAGTAGCTTTCAGCCTCATTCATTAACCCATATTTGAATTGGCTTCATTACAAAAATTGCTGGTTGAAGGAAGTTATGTAGAAGAAAACAGACAACACAAAAGCATTGAATCCAGAAAAGGAGTTTTCTTGGAAGGAAGAAAAAAAAATCAAGAAAATATAAAAAAAAAAATTAAAAAATGTATCTACTTAATTTTTCTTCTATTGTTCTTTGAAATTTTGAATAATAAATTTTTAAATCACTTCTAGGAATTCTTATTGGGTTTGTGTTCAATTTGCATTTTTCTTTGATGCTCAGCTTGTAGCAGTTTTCAATTCATCATCTTCTGAATTTATCTCTTAGTTTTTCTTGTAATCACAGTAATTTTTATGATCAGGTTCTTTTGGGGGTTTTGCTCATTAGGAACTTTATGTTAATGTTGGGCTCTGTTCCTAATTTGAGATGAGAGTGTGTGTGTGTATGTGTGTATGTGTGTGTGTGTGTGTGTGTGTGTGTGTGTGTGTGTGTGTGTGTGTGTGTGGAGAGGCACTATCTCAAGCTTTAGAATTTTTTGTGCTACTATTTCCAGAGCTAATTTGAGAGGTTTGGAAATTTTTAGTGCTTGTAAAATGGTATGATCTAGAGAGAGATGTTGTCACCACTATCTCGGTCTACACTCTTGTCTAACCCTGTAAGAGCACCTGATCCCTTAGAATTTTAATTAATACTACTACTTCCTAGAGCTCCTCTTCCCTAGAACCAGAAGACATACTAACTCTCAAGGCTTTGATTCTGTCTTGACTGAAAAAGCCTTTCTCTGCAATTGGACCAAGAAGTGAAAATAGTCAAGAGAGTTGCCAAACACTGTGGCTAATGCTAGCACAGAGCTATCCTGTAATCTCTTTCTGTCCATTTGCTAGGTTCTTTTGCCATCTTTGGCTTGAGAACTCCTGAAGCGGTTCATGCTTTCCATTACTTTGTCCCACAACTGATGTTTCATCAACACGGACATGGGGCCAAACTCCTCCTCCCCTATGTGACAGATCTCTCTTTCAGACCTCCTGTGTTGTCTTAGGATGAAAGGATATCTCACTCTAAACTTTTGTTGGCTCTGCCATTCCATATTTTAATTTGAGGCATTATTTTAAAGTTATTTGAAAGAGAATTTTGAGAGAACTCAGCTGAAAGCTTTTTCCACTTACCTATCTTGGCTTCCTCCCTAGAAATTAATAATCTGATGTAATTGTTGTTCGCAATTATTATTAGACTATGAGTTCTTTGAGGGAAGGGAATTTTTTTAAACCTTCTTTATATCCTTAGTGCTTCCCACAATGTAGTACTTAATAAATGCTTGTTAACTCACTAAAGTCAAACTTTGTCTACTGCTACTATTAAAACTACTTAGTATCCCTTGTTTCTTTCAAAATCTAATTGTGTAATAGAATTGTGGAATGGAAAGGTCCTAAATTGGGAGTCAACAGAATGGAATTTTATTTCTGCTTTGCCAATGATTAGCAATACATACATACAAATTACAATTAAAATTCTCGTGAGCAGTTAGGCAGCTGGATGGTGTAGTGCATAAAACATGGGATCTAGAGAACCTAAATTTAAATCAGACCTCAATACTTACTAGTTGTGTGACTCTGGGCTAGTCACTTAACCCTGTTTGCCTCAATTGTTCACCTATAAAATGAGCTGGAGAAGTAAAGGGTAAACCATTCAACTATCTTTGCCAAGAAAATTCCAAATGGGGTCACAAAGAGTCTGATACAACTGAAAAATGGGTGAACAACAAGATGAGCAGTTATTGTCAACACTTTCACTATCCAGTGATAGTAAATATAATAAATAGAACTAAATAGTAGTAAGTGGACTAAAGCTTCAATCCCTCTGAATGCTCAGCAAGAAGGTGTTTGTTTTAGATATAATTTCTGACAGTGCAATTTCTATCTAGTGACTAGAAATGAAAATCAATTTCATTTAAATTTAATAAACATTTATTAGACACCTGTTATATACTGGCAACTGTTCTAGGCTCTGTAAATATACAAAATAAAACATATCTTATCTCAAAGAGATTGTATACTATTAGAAGGAGAGAATATAACATATGTACAGAAAAGGAAACAGCATATGGACAAAATAAATCCAAATTGATTAAGAGAGCAATATCAGCTGGGGGTATCTGAAACCCTATTGGAAAAAAATCCACTTGATCAGAACCTTGAAGGGAACTGGAAGCTCCAAGGTAAAGATGGAGCATTGCAGGCATGTGAGATAACCTTCTCAAGGTCATAGACTCAGAAAATAGACAGGGGAGAGAGAGAGAGAGAGAGAGAGAGAGAGAGAGAGAGAGAGAGAGAGAGAGAGAGAGAGAGAGAGAGCAGATAAAGTGCTGAGCTTAGAATCAGAAAAACTTGGGTCTTACCTCTGATACTAGATGCATGAGCCTGGACAAGTTATTTTAAGTCTATTAACTCCCAGGACTTATCTACTAAGTCATAAATAGGTGGTTATTAGCAAGGAAAGTTCACATATTGGCAGTTCTCTCACATTGACAAAATTACGAATGTTTTGTGCATCATACTAGGCACTGGGGATACACAGGCAAAAATGAATCAATTTCTTTCTTCAAGCAGCTTTTGTTATATGGGGATAGAAGAGGATACGGCATATACATAGGTAATAATTAATAATAATGATAATTAACAATTATTTGACATTTAATATATGCCAGAGAAGTTACTTAGTTTGGTTCAATCAGTGAGTTTTTTTCATGTTCTATAAAAACTCATAAGGCAAATTTCCTCTTCCAATTGATACAATATCTGGTAAAGGCCTTTACCTTGGCAAAATGACTTTAAATTACATCAGTTGCCATCAGTTGCTAATTGTATTATCTGATGAGGTTGTACTCTGGATATTCTCAATACCTGTGAAAGGACCATTCTGGACCCATAGTTCCTCTTCCTCTCTCCCATGAGGTTGTTGAACTAGATTTTTCTAAAGATTTTTTTTTAGATCTCAAACGATGAACTTTGAATCATTCATTCAGCAAGGGACAAAGACTCTGACATTAGAGGAGTTGAGTTCAGATGCCATCCCTGATGCTCTCTTCTTGTGTGACATGCAAAAAATTACCAAACCGTCATTTCTGTAAAAGGAGTGGAGTGTATGGGATGGCCTCTGCCTTTTTGACTTCTATAAACTGAGCTTCCTTTACTGAATACTTATTAGGCACAATGTAGTTTACTAGCACATATCCTGCACATAGTAGATATAGAGTAAGTGTTAAAATAAAATAATGTGAACAGGAGATTGTTTCCTTTGAAGGAGGAGGAATACAAGCAGTCCCCCCTTTTCCTGCCCCATATTTGCCAGCTGACACAGCAAATCACAACATTCCTTCCAGCAAAGGACTGAATGAAGTTGTACAGATTACCCAATTCTTTTACTGCCTCTTATTGTTTCTGGCTGCAGATTTGGACAGGAAAGTGGTTGAGAGAATTACATAACTTCAGTTTTTAGAATTATCAGTCAATTCCAATTGTTTATGCTACCTTGCCCTTCTTTCTTTCCATTATTCAATTCAATGAACATTTATTAAACAACTTTTGTATGTAGGACACTGCATTAGATAGTTGATTGTGAAGACGGTGAAATGTTCTTTTAAATAAAATTGAAAAATAAAACATACATTTTCAGATTTTTAAAAAAATGATACTTATTTGTTAGAACGGAGGACTTGCCATGGATTTTGGAGAGTAAATTAGTGGGTAGTAATAGAGATGCCAAAACAAACAAAGAAAGAAAAAAAGAATAAAAAAAAGAAGAATACTCAGAAGTAAACAAAAAAATCAGAAGTTGTACAGATTACTCAACTGTTTTACTGCCTCTTATTGTTTCTGACTGCAAAGTGGTTGAGAGAGTTACATAACTTCAGTTTTATCTTTCTGCAACAAGGGTACTATAGAATTATCTAGCGGGGCAATTTTGCTACTACTGAGTCAAATATAACACATTTAAAAACTGTAACATAAATTTGCATTTTACAAAAAGTCTTCTTTTTTGTTATTCATACATAAGATGTTCATGCTTGTTAATTACTTTTAAAAAAAAATCTTCTGACAGATTGGCATTTATTGATACTAGTAGCTGAGATGTTTTCCAAAGAAAAATAAAAATCATAAGAGACAAAGCACTTCACCCAGGTGATTGAGAATGACTTACGGTCTTTTTAAACAACAGGCACAAATCATAAAAGGAAAATTCAAATTAATTTTAGTTATTATTGTTAGTCCTTTGGGAAACTAGCAAATTGCAGCCTGATCAATTTTGCCATCTCTATTTAATGTTCACTCGGACTCCCTTGGATGTTGTTTAATTTGTTCTCTATTTCATAGGGGAAAAGTAGTGGATAAAACTGGGCAATGACTGAGCTTCTAGTTCATAAAGTTGCTCAGTTTAATTACATATTTATTTGTAGCCAAGTGTTAAGTATGGCTCTGGAATATCCAGGGTGAACAGCTGCTCAGATTTGGTATAAAAATTTAGCAGCCATTTCCCAGACACTGACTTCAGGAAATCTGCTTACAATCATTGCATTCATTGCTAGGTAATTCCTTAGTGCCCTAGTTGCAGAAAAAAAATGCCACTGCACAGACAATGAAAAGCTGTAGACTATTCTTCCCAATGGGATAGTTAATTGACTGCTGAAGCAAGCAATAGACAAAATTAAAAGGAGAAAGTTTGTTTTGTGCCCTCCTTTGGTAACTTCCCTCTCTTCTCAAATCCCTTAGCTCCTTTCAAGTGTTTTCCAGGAACCTCATGCTCCTCCTACCCTATCTTTTCACCTTCTCCCCCAATTTGAGAGATCAACCCCTGTTAACAAGAAGACAAGTCATTCTTCTTAGCAATAATATGCATGTAACAGTGGCCTCCTTGAGATAATGTTCCCACTTTTATTATATAATTCTTTAGTGGCTCAAATGGTGATAATTTTAAAGGTATTTTGAGGACCTTTGCCAATACAGACTCCATCTCTAAGTAATTTGCTGTCTGTTTTCCACCTTGAAATTCACACAATTGTGAATCAAGAATAAAAACTAGATGACAACATCCTTTCTAGCTCTATCAATCTATGATATTTTAACTTTTTTTTAAAGAGGAAAAGAACAGACTATTTGTATGCATGTTCTTCCTACTAGATATTATAGAGCTGAAGCTTGAGAAATAATGATGGTCAGAGAGGAAATTAATTTCCCTTTAGGGGATAGAAACCAATTTTTTAATATCTACCTATATCTTTGTATGGAGTAATGATTTCATTCATTCAACAAATGTTTATTGAACTCCTATTGTACTTAAGCCATTGTCCTAGGGCTTTGAGAGATAAAAAAGATGAACAATACACAGTCCCTGCCCTCAAAGGGTTTATCAAAATAGGGTATCACAAAAAAATATAATAAAATTAACAAGTAAGCCAGTTAAGAGTAGTACTGCAAAGTGTTATAGGAGTTCCAAGAAAGGAGAAAGCTGTTTTGGATGGGGATTACCTTATGGCACAGCACTTGATTTGGTTCAATAAAGATGTCCAAAAATGCTGATAAGTGGAGGGGGCATTCCAGGTAGGGAAAAAGACACAGAAGTGAAAAGACACAGTGTCTTCAGTGAACAATTGGTTCATGTAAGGAAGTAGTGAGACATGAGACTTGTAAAGTAGCTTTCATCATATCATAGAAAATGAGTGCTAAGGTAGACTCAGATTTAATTTAGCAGGTAATTGAAATTGGAAGTATGGATGTTGTAGGCTCATTGAGAAACAATGACTGATGTTCCTTTGAAACTCCCTAGAATGCCTAGTCTAGGGCTGGACATATTGTAGGCCAGAGAATTTCTAAGTAGGCGAACAGAAGAAAAAAGAGGTGGTAATTAGATTTAATTAGCTCGGAACTTACTAATAATTGAATTCCTAGAGTACAGCCTGGAACAAGTCATGATTGCATTTGGTCTTGGCAGGAATGTGTTTATTACCAACCAAGGAAGATAACCTACATAGGTAGGAAGCCCTTAATAAAATAAAGCTTGTTTAAGAGCCCCACATTATAGAGTTCCCACCATAGAGAATGGGAAGAACAATGGGGTAATTTGCCAGGCAGTTTGCCCAGAAAATAAGCAGCGAGAATTGACATTAAGAGCAGCAACAAAATATTCCCTTGACTCTTACTCTCACTCATCTTATCCTGTCCAAACAGATGCCAAATCTTAACTCCATCTCCTTGGTATAATTTTTATCCTTCCCTGCTCTTTATTCACACCATAACTACCTTAACTTAGGCCTTCATCATCTGTCACCTGATGGATAAATTTGTTAATGATTGGCAGACAAGGGGTTATGTTCATCATTCCAACCAACTTCAAGGAATAATTATGGGTATATAAAGTATAAATTTGAAAGAAGTTCCAGAAGAGCCTTCAACTTCAGTTGAGAATAGTTAAATAATGGTTTTAAAAATATAAATTTGGCAACTATGTGGAGGATAGATTAGAGAGGGGAGAAAAGGGATTCAGAGACAAGTTAGAAGGCTTTTGCAATATTCAAGGTAACAACAGATAATGAAGGACTGAACTAGGATGTTCTAGTAAGAATAGTGGGAAGGCAAAGATGGGAGTGATATTCAGATAGAATTGACAGGACTTGGAACTGATTAGATGGGGTGTGGTGAATGAGAATGTGGATCAAAGTTGAATCTTATTTTATGAATATGAACAGCATGAAGGTCTTTACAGAAATAGGGCCATTAGGGAAAAAATAGGTAGATTTACTGGGAAAGATAAGGAGTACTACTGCTTTGGACATTTTGAGTTGGAGGCTTCTATAGTATATGGAAGCAAGTGAAATTATTGGGTAGGCACTTGTTGATGAAGGGCTGAAGCTCAGGAAGCAAATATGAGGGATGGATACAGGAGTCATCTGCATAGAGATGATATGGAATCCATGGAAACTGATGATACACTAAGGGAGAGAATGTAGAGAGAAAAGAGGAGAGGGCCAAGAACAGAAGCCTGCAGTATTTATAGCCACACATAGGAGATAGAATGTAAATAATGAATCTCTAATCAAGAAGAATATGCCTAAAAACTGGAAGAAAACCATGACCAATCAATGCCATGAAAATCCAAGGAAGAGAGAGTAACCGAAAGGAAGGAGTAATCCATAAAATCAGATGCTGAAAAGAGGTCAAGAAGGATGAAGATTAAAAAGGCCATTGGATTTGATAATAAAGAGATCATTGGTGATTTTTTCAGAGAGCAAGTCTGTGATCATTTTTAGGTGAATAGCCAATGTGGTTCTTCAAGAACAAATTATAACAGGACATTATTTCATTTTTTGACAAGTTTAAAGAAAGGTAGATCAAAAGAATGCTATTGACATAGTAGATCTTCATGAGCAAGATGAAGAGAGGCAGATTATGGATTCAGAACTATTACACCAATAATAAGTAATTATTGGATCAATGGTGTTGTAGAAGGAGATCTCTAGAGGAGTGTTCTAGGAATCTGTCTTTAGTTTTGTGCATTTTAACTTTCTTAGAGTGACTCAGATAAGGCTCAAATTTGCAGATGGTATAAGGCTGGGAGGCAAAGCTAAGATGTTGGATCACAGTATCAGAATTCACAAAGATTATGAGTGGTGGAAATGATGGACCAAACCTCATAAGATTAGATTGAATGAGCATAAATGTAAAGCCCTGAATTTGGGTTCAAGAAAGCCGCTTCATAGAGAATTTAAGGAGGTACCACTAGAAAACAGTTGATTTTTTTAGAGATCTGGGAGTTTTAATAGATTGCAAATCCAAAATGAGTTCCCTGTATGATACAAAATTCAAGAAATTTCATGCTATTCCAGTCAGCATTAAGATAAAAATTATTTCTAGGATTATAGCAATGATTCCTCTGCTGTTCTCTGCTGTGATCAGATCCAATAATGAACCCTATGTTCAGCTCTGGATGATACATTTTAGGAAGGACATGCTATAAGACAGAGTATGTCCAGATGAGAGTGCCCAGAATGAAAAGGAGTACAGAGACCAAGTTATAAGAGAGACATTAATGACTCAGATTATATTTGATAAATACATCAGGTAATGGTACCTGAGAAAAAGTACTAGGAAATCACCCAAGGCCATCAGGATTTCTCTTAGAATTCTAAGAAGAGAATTAGCCAGCCATGTCTGGACCTGCTTCTAGTTGTTTAACAAAAGAAAACATTTAAACTAAGCCAATTGACTAACTGACAATTATATCTAGGCATATTGCTTTTTGTATCTACATTACACATTGTTTGTTGTTTGTAGTAAAGCCATAGATGTCAATCAGTTCAAAACATAATCTCTTACTGCCTAAGGGTAAAGAAGCAATTAAGGAAGAAAACAAGCATTTATTAGGCAACTACTGTATAGCAGGCATTGTACTAAACAGTTTAGAAATATCTCATTTCATCCTCACAACAATTCTAAGAGGTAGGTACAATGGTCCTCATTTTATAGTTGAGGAAACTCAGACAGAGCCATGCAGTTAATAAGTGTCTAAGACTGGATTTGGAATCAAGACTTCCTGACTGCAGGCCCAATACTCTATCTACAATGTCTTAATTGACTAAAAGAAAAAATATGACCCCCATCTTGGAAAAGGTCACAATTTAACTGGGAAAATAAACTGCAAATACAAACATTTTTTTCCAAATATCCTCTATTATTAGTGCTCCCAAATTTTTATATTTATTTTGTATGTATTTTATATTTATGTCCCTCTCCATTTCTTAGGAATATAAGATGCTTGAGAACATGGTTAATTTTCATTTTGTCATTTTATCTTTTGCACTTCATATAGAGCTAGGGCATAGTAAGCACTTATAAATGCCTGTTGAAATGAATTTAATTGATTTTAGATAATTTCACTTAAAAATGGAATATTTAAAAACAAAATTAAGAAAGTTAAAGAAGTCTAGAGATTTACTCATAAGGGAAAAAATAAGAAATATTGAGGTAAATCTGACATCTTTAAAGTTATGACCTTTAAGTCACTAAAAAGACTCATATAAATGACTTTGGAGAAAAACACTAACCCATGTAGCCATAGTTATAAATTCCAAGTCTCATTTAGTCTTATTATCTGCTAAATTATCTGTGGTTGAGATTTCCTTTATAATCATATGCCTTCATTTTCACAAATTTTTACAGAAAAGAGATTGGAGCTTCCAAATGAACAGTGTTGGAATCCATCTCCCTTTGTATCCTGCAGTCAGATTAGCAATTCATTTTAATAGGCACGGGGTTGTGGCACTGGTGGCCTATGATGTAAATGAGTAGGTGTACTTATCATCATTCTTTGCCATGATTACCTTTTATTTATTTGTGAAAGCTTCCTGGATTTTAGTCTATTGTTCACACAGGGGAATACATTTGTTCTATTCACATCAATGTTTTAATTCCCAGGTTCTGAGCAGACATGATTTCTCTGATTCATTTTCCTGTGCCTTTTTGCCCTGATGCTTTGGTTAAGCTGAATGCAATTTCTATCTCTTTTTTCCCTGTGGCTGTTAGAAACCTCTTTGACTATGAAGTCCCCTTCTTTTCCTTCCTCAACCTTCTCCATGCTGACTCTTGTTAGAAAACTTCCCTTAGGCACAAAGAAATTGGGAATCTTGTGGAGCTATTTTTGCTCGCTAATGTTTTTATTTCATGCATGATGCACCTATAGATCTAAGTGAAAAGTAGAATTTATCACCCCCCCAAAAATATTTGAAAATCAAATGTCATTACCATTAGTTCCTAGGAATTCATAATAATGGGAAACTTTTATTTCACAAATGTCTTTCAAAATAGCTAGTGTCCAGAATGTTACAACTTATGTAAAGAATGACTCATGGAAGCTCTTTAATAGATTGGAGAAATAACTTGATATAAACACAAGGCTTCACAGTTTAAATTGTATGGTATGAGATATTAAAACTAATTTGGTAAACATCAAGAATAGCCTTCTAGAAAGTGGGTCCCAAATGTTTTTATTTTATATTTTCCCAAGAACTCACAAAACCCACTTTCCCGTGGTACCCTTCTTTCTGCTAACCTTTATGGTTGTTTCATTTTTCTGTCATTTCAACTGATTTTAAAGTAGGTAGTCATTGGAAATAATCCTCAGAAATATTCTGAGGCTTTCTGGTAGAAAAAAAAATTTAGAGACAGTCTATAGACTTGTGTGAAGTAGCCTGAAGATGGAAAATATGGAGTTTGCCATTTCACCATTTTACAATATTACAAGTCACCATTGCTAAGCACTATGGCTATGGCATTGGGGCTATTTGCATTCATGAATGGAGTACAGTATATCTCCCCACTCAACCTTCCCCCTCAAAAGCACCCTCTTAAAACATAGGATAAATAATAATAAAAATATGCTTATCCTATATTTAATCTCATAATTGCTATTAACATTTTAGAAGGTACGGTATTTGGATGAATGAAAACAAATTCACAACACTGAAACTAGCCATCAGAAAATTACATAGAGCAGAGATAAGGAACTTCTATAGCTTAATAAATGGCGTAAGGAGATTTTATTCTTGCCCTTGTATAATTTGGTTTTCTATGTATATCATGTAGAAGACAGAGTGAATGATTTGACCCATAGTTTAAAATTATTTTATTGAATTGTAGGAAATCAGACACTAAATTGTAAGGCCCTTAGGGCAGGAATAGCATTATTTATTTTTGTTTCTTCTCCAGTATTTAGCAGAGTTTCTTGCATATATTTATTTAATGTTAAATGCAGATAAAGTGATCCAAGGGATTGATTAATTTAACAGCTTTTGTCAAGTTTTAAGTATGTGGTTGTCTACATATTTGAATCAGCTCTACCTCACATTGCCATATTATTCGCCAAAGATATGCTTGTCATTATTATTGATGATGATGATATTCAGACTCATGATTTCATTGCTATAGAAACTTCTAAGGTTGAAAAATCTGACAATACATATTGGCAATTTATCTGTGAAGAATAGTCTTAGACTGTTATGAGCAGTATTAAAATGCCTTGTTTATGTACAAAGAGAGTACAAAACATAGAAAGGACTGACCCAAATTTTACTGGCTTCAAGGTCATGCTTCTCTTTGTGTCACTGTAATGTTTTCCTAAGATCATAAGATCATAGATGTAGAACTAGAAGTGATCTTGAAAGTCATCTAGTTCAGTCCCCTTATTTTACAGATTAAGAAGCTGAAATGTAGGAAGGTTAAATGACTTATTCAAAGTTAAATAATAGAGTCAAGAATTGAAACCAGACCCTCTGACTCCAAAATCAATTTTCTTTTAAATATACTATTCAATGTCTCAATTTATTTAAAGGAAAGAATCTTCTATTTTATAACCATATTATTTGTACTGAGCTCAATATCTTTATCTGATAATGTCAATAGAATAAAAGTCCTAGTGCTCTACCTGAAAGTCTATATGTAGAAGCACCTAAAACCTGTTTTTGTTTTTACTTCATATTTTGGAGCTTAGCACAAAGCCTAGTACATAGATTGTGAATCTCTATCAAATGACATAGAGAAATCAATGACAGGAGGGTTGAAGCTAGTTAAACACTGAATTTTCAATAATTTATCTTCAGTGATAGTAAAATACTATCTTTATCATAGTATTGCTCTAACTGCAGTTGGGATTCTGCATGCGTAATTCTTGCTATGTTCTGTATTAAAACCACCCCATTTTATTTCTTTGCTTAAGGGAATCCTGTTGCTTATTTCATTACCTTGGACAGCACCACCCTGTAGCTTTTCCCTACAATTCAGCAGTCTTATGCCTGCAAGCATATATACCTATCCTCTTCCTTACTTGTTTAAAAAAAATAAATAAAAAAGAAAGAAAAGAAAAGACTTATTAGCAGTACTCTCTTGTCCCAATAATAATAGAGAGCTTCTTTGAGAAGCACTATAATGTTCTAGAAATGTAATGTATTCCTAGCACAGTGTAATCAGAGACAATGTGGTCCAATAAGAAAATAAAACAACCAAAAAGCCACCCCTCCATATCAGAATGACAATAATAAGAATTAGGTTTTAATTGGGACTCTAGAACTTGATTGCTCAATAATCTTGGGCAAGTCATTTCTCATTTCTTGATCATTTCCCTCAACTATAAAATGAAGGTGCTAGTCTATATATTATTATTATTTTTTTTTTGCTGAGGCAATTGGGGTTAAGTGACTTGCCCAGGGTCACACAGCTAAGGAGTATTAAGTGTCTGAGGTAAGATTTGAACTCAGGTACTCCTGACTCCTGGCAGCACCACCTAGCTGCCCCTATATACTTTCTAAAATCCTTTCCAGTTTTAGGTTTTTATGAAGAATCCAATTTCCTTAAATGGGCTGATACATATTTCAATTACTCTAAAGTCAAAATAAACAGAATAATTTGTCAATAGATTAGGGAAGGGAAAAGCACATTAGACTGATGAAGAAGAGTGGTGACACGAGAAGGATTATTTCCCCTTCAGAAAAGATTTGCTTATCTCAACTTTTTTCTCAAACTTTGGGAAATAAATGGTGGTATAGCATACACTTTTTCTGGCCCTCACCTCAAAGCAAAGTTATTAAATTATGTGCCTGTTTTTAATTATTGCAAGCATCATTTAGGAAATAATCACTAATATCACTTTCCTAAAGGAAAAGAAGAAATTCTGGGAAATTGAGGGGACAGAGTCTCCATTTTATGTATATGGAGGAAAGAGAGATCGTGGAAAGATTTGTACATTCTTCTTTTTACCTTTTTATACTATACTATTTTTTGTTCATTCAAACTGCTCTTTATGTAAGTTACAAGTAACAGCTCAGTTGGCAGTTATTCCATGAATTCAAAGTTTTAAGAATAAAAAAGATAATTAGCAATAAAAGCAGATATTTTAGAGAGCATGAAGAATATCAGATCTCTTTTCAAACTCTCTTTTTTCACTCTTTCTGGATGTTTTCTTTTTAACTAAAGCACAATTCTTTGAAACTGTGACCTTCCTGGTTTAATCAAATGTCATATGTCTGCTTAAAGGAGACCATGATGAGTCAGAAAGAACATGCATCTTTTCCCCATAAGCATGAAATGAAGATACCTGGAAGCTGTAACCTTAAAAGAAAGTTATTATTATTTTTTTTTCATTTTCACATGTGATAGAATGACATACTCATTCATTCCTTCTTTTTTATTTTATTATTTTTTAATTTTATAATTATAAATTTTTGACAGTATATATACATGAGTAATATTTTTATATCATTATCACTTGTATTCATTTTTTCAAATTTTCCCCTCCCTCCCTCTACTCCCCCACAGATGACAGGCAATCCCATACATTTTACATGAGTTACAGTATGATCTAGATACAATATATGTGTGTAAATCCAACAATCACGTTAAGTATTAGATTCCAAAGGTATAAGTAACCTGGGTAGACAGTAGTGCTAAAAATTTACATTCACTTCCCAGTGTTCCTTCTCTAGGTGTAGTTGTTTCTGTCCATTATTGATCAATTGGAAGTGAGTTGGATCTTCTTTATGTTGAAGATATCTACTTCCATCAGAATACATCTTCATACAGCATTGTTGTTGAAATGTACAGCGATCTTCTGGTTCTGTTCATTTCACTTAACATCAGTTCATGTAAGTCTCTCCAAAACTCTCTGTATTCATCCTGCTGGTCATTTCTTACAGAGCAATAATATTCTATAACCTTCATATACCATAATTTACCCAGCCATTCTCCAATTGATGGACATCCATTCATCTTCCAGTTTCTAGCCACTATGAAAAGAGCTGCCACAAACATTTTGGCACATACAGATCCCTTTCCCCTCATTAGTATTTCTTTGTGATATAAGCCCAGTAGTAGCACTGCTAGATCAAAGGGTATGCACAGTTTGATAACTTTTTGGGCATAGTTCCAAATTGCTCTCCAGAATGGCCGGATTCTTTCACAATTCCACCAACAATGTATTAGTGTCCAAGTTTTCACACATCCCTTCCAACATTCATCATTATTTGTTCCTTTCATCTTAGCCAATCTGACAGGTGTGTAGTGGTATCTTAGGGTTGTTTTAATTTGCATTTCTCTGATCAGTAGTGATTTGGAACACTTTCATATGAGTGGATATAATTTCAATTTCATCCTCTGAAAATTTTCAGTTCATATCCTTTGACCAATTTATCAATTGGAAAATGGTTTGATTTCTTATAAATTAGGGTCAGTTATCTATATATTTTAGAAATGAGACCTTTATGAGAACCTTTAACTGTAAAAATATTTTCCCAATTTGTTACTTCCCTTCTAATCGTGTTTACATTAGTATTGTTTGTACAGAAACTTTTTAGTTTGATGTAATCAAAATCTTCAATTTTGTGATCAATAATGATCTCTAAGTCTCCTCTGGTCATCAATCCCTACCTCCTCCACAGGTCTGAGATGTAGACTATTCTCTGTTCCTCTAATCTATTTATGATCTCATTCTTTATGCCTAAATCATGGACCCATTTTGATCTTATCTTGGTATATGGTGTTAAGTGTGGATCCATATCTAATTTCTGCCATACTAATTTCCAGTTTTCCCAACAGTTTTTTAAAATAATTAATTTTTATCCCAAATGTTGTTTTCTTTGGGTTTGTCAAACACTAGATTGCTATAGATGTACCTTTTTTTGCCCTTTGTACGTAATCTGTTCCACTGATCAACTGGTCTATTTCTGAGCCAATACCAATTGGTTTTGGTGACTGCTGCTATATAATATAGCTTTAGATCAGGTACACTTAAACCACCTTCCTCTGACTTTTTTTTCATTAGTTCCCTTGCAATTCTCGACCTTTTATTCTTCCATATGAATTTTGTTGTTATTTTTTCTAGGTCATTAAAATAGTTTCTTGGGAGTCTGATTGGTATAGCACTAAATAAATAGGTTAGTTTGGGGAGTATTGTCATCTTTATTATATTTGCTTGGCCTATCCAAGAGCACTGAATGTCTTTCCAATTATTTAAATCTGACTTCATTTTTGTGGCAAGTTTTCGTAATTTTGCTCATATAATTCCTGACTTTTCTTTGGTAGATGGATTCCCAAATATTTTATACTCTCAACATCTGTTTGGAATGGAATTTCTCTTTGTATCTCTTGCTGTTGCATTTTGTTGGTGATGTATAAAAATGCTGAGGATTTATGTGGATTTATTTTGTATCCAGCAACTTTGCTAAAGTTGTGAATTATTTCTAATAACTTTTTATTAGAATCTCTTGGGTTTTCTAAGTATACCATCATATCATCTGCAAAGAGTGATAGTTTGATTTCCTCATTACCTACTCTTATTCCTTTAATGTCTTTCTTGACTCTTATTGCTGAGGCTAACATTTCTAATACAAGATTGAATAGTAATGGTGATAGTGGGCAAACTTGCTTCACTCCTGATCTTACTGGGAAAGGTTCCAGTTTATCTCCATTGCATATTATGCTTACTGATGGTTGTAAATATATGCTCCTGATTATACTAAAGAATAGTCCCTTTATTCCTATACTCTCAAGTGTTTGTAGTAGGAATAGATGTTGGATTTTATCAAATGCTTTTTCAGCATCTATTGAGATGATCATAGGGTTTTTATTAAATTGATTATTAATATGGCCAATTATACTAATAGTTTTCCTAATATTAAACCAGCCCTCCATTCATGGTATAAATCCTACTTGATCATAGTGTATTATCCTGGGGATGATTTTCTGAAGTCTTTTTGCTAATATCTTATTTAAGATTTTAGCATCAATATTCATTAAGGAAATTGGTCTGTAGTTTTCTTTCTCAGTTTTCGATCTACCTGGTTTAGGTATCAGTACCATGTCTGTGTCATAAAAGGAGTTTGATAGGACTCCTTCATCCCCTATTTTTTTCAAATAGTTTATATAACATTGGGGCTATTTGTTCTTTAAATGTTTGGTAGAATTCACATGTAAATTCATCTGGTCCTGGGGCTTTTTTCCTGGGGAGCTGATTAATAGATTGTTCTATTTCTTTTTCTGAAATGGGACTATTTAAGCAATTTATCTCCTCCTCTGTTAATCTAGGAAGCCTATATTTTTGGAGGAAGTCATCCATTTCACTTAAGTTATCAAATTTATTGGCATAAAGTTGGGCAAAGTAACTCCTTATTTTTCTCTAATTTCCGCTTCATTGGTGGAAAGATCTACCTTTTCATTTGTAAGACTAACAGTTTGATTTTCCTCTTTCCTTTTTCTGATCAGATTTACCAAAGGTTTATCTATTTTATTGGCTTTTTCATAAAAGCAACTCTTGGTTTTATTTATTAATTCAATAATTTTTTTACTTTCAATATTATTGATTTCTCCTTTTAATTTTAGTATTTCAAGTTTGATTTTTGGTTGGGGGTTTTTAATTTGGTTTTTTTCTAGCTTTTTAAGTTGCAGGCCCAATTCATTAATCTTCTCTTTCCCTATTTTGTTCAAATAAGCCTCTAAAGATTTAAAATTTCCCCTTATTACCGTGTTAGCTGCATCCCACAAATTTTGGTATGATGTCTCATCATTGTCATTATCTTGGGTGAAATTATTAATTGTTTCTATAATTTGCTGTTTCACCCAGTCATTCTTTAAGATGAGATTATTCAGTTTCCAATTACTTTTTGGTCTATTTACCCCTAATTTCTTATTGAAGGTAGTTTTTATCGCATTGTGATCTGAGAAGAAGGCATTTATTATTTCTGCCTTCCTGCATTTAATTTTGAGATCTTTATGTCCTAATATATGGTCAATTTTTGTATAGGTTCCATGAACTGCTGAGAAAAAAGTATATTCCTTTCTATCACCATTCAGTTTTCTCCAAAGGTCTATCATACCTAGTTTTTATAATGTTCTATTTACTTTTTAAATTTCTTTCTTATTTGTTTTGTGGTGTGATTTGTCTAAATCTGAGAGTGCAAGGTTGAGATCTCCCACTATTATAGTTTTACTGTCTATTTCTTTTTGCAACTCTCTTAACTTTTCCTTTAGAAAGTTAGATGCTATACCACTTGGTGCATATATGTTTAGTATTGATATGGCTTCATTGTCTATGCTACTTTTTAGCAGGATATAGTTTCCTTCCTTATCTCTTTTAATTAGATCAATTTCTACTTTTGCTTGATCTGAGATAAGGATGGCTACCCCTGCTTTTTTGGCTTTACCTGAAGTATAGATTCTGCTCCAACCTTTTACCTTTACTCTGTATGTATTTCCCTGCTTTAAATGTGTTTCGTGTAAACAACATATTGTAGGGTTCTGACTTTTGATCTAGTCTGCTATCCGTCTCCGTTTGATGGGAGAATTCATCCCATTCACATTTATAGTTAAAATGACTAATTCTGTATTTCCTGACATCATATTATCCCCAGATTATGCTTTTTTATTTTGACCCCCCTGAACCTCTTCCCCAATATTTAATTTATAATCCCCACTTGTGATGCACAGCCCTCCCTTTTTAGTATCCCTCCCCCCTCCTTCCAAATCCCTTCCATTTTCTTGTACTCTTCCCTTATTCCCATTTTCCTTTTCTCTTTTCCTCTCACCCCTTTTACTGAGGTGAGAGAGAATTCTCTGAAAAACAAATATGTCAATTATTTACTCTTTGAGCCTACTCTGATGAGAGTAATATTCACACAATGTTTCTCCCCCTCTCTAAATTCCCTCATATATGGTATATTTTCTATGCCTCTTCCTGGGAGGTAGTTTCCCTCCTTTTATCACTCTTTCCCCTTTTTCTGATACTATCCCCTTCCCTTTATTCTTCCACCTTTTTTTAATATCAGAAAATCAAATTATCCATGCAGACTTTCTATCTATCCACAACAGAGATACAGTTCTCAAGAGTTCTTTTTACCTTTTTTCTGTTTCTCTTCAGTCTTGTGGATGTAGATCAAATTTTTGTTTAAGACTGTTTTTTTTCTTAGAAACAAATGGAATTCCTCTGTTTCATTAAATGACCATCTTCTTCCATGGAAGAAAATGCTAAACTTCGCTGGGTAGTTTGTTCTTGGTTGTAATCCTTGATCTTTTGCCTTTCAGAATATCAGGTTCCAGGCCCTTCAATCCTTTAATGTAGAGGCAGCCAGATCTTAAGTGCCTCTTATTGTGGAACTTTGATATTTGAATTGTTTTTTTCTCTAACTGCTTGCAATATTTTTCCTTTGTTTGGTAGTTCTGCAGCTTAGCCACAATGTTCCATGGAGTTCTTTTTTTAGGGTCTTTTTCAGAAGGAGTTCAATGAATTCTTTCAATGCCTATTTTCCCTTCTTTTTCTATTATCTCCTGTAAAATAGAATCTAGCCTCTTTTTTTGATCATAGTTTTTGGGAAATCCAATGATCCTCAGATTATCATTCCTAGATCTATTTTCCAGGTCTATAGATTTTCCCAGTAAGTATTTGACGTTATTCTCCAGCTTTTTTTTTTTGTTTTTGTTTTGTTTGACTGATTCTTGGGTTCTCAATGAATCATTCATTTCTATTTGTTCCATCCTGATTTTTAATGTGTTATTTTCTTCATTCAGATTTTTTAGTTCTTTTTGTATATGCTCAATTGAAATTTTAAATGAATTATTTTGCTCTATTGCATTTTTTCCATTTCCCTAATTTTGTTAGAAAGTTATTTTCTTTTTCCAATTCAGAAATCCTACTTTCTTGAGACTTTTTTATCTTTTCCAATTCAGAAATCCTACGTTCTTGAGAATGTTTTATCTTTTCCTATTCAGAAATCCTACTTTCCTATGATTTTTTTTAACCTTTTCTAATTCACAAATTTTGTTTCCCTGCATCTCCTGTGAATTCTTTATTTTTTTCCAACTCAAATTTCAGGACATTGTTATTCTCTATCATAGCTTCTCTTTCCTTTCCCCATTTTTCTTCAAACTCTTTTAACTTTTTAATAGTATCTTCTAGGAGAGAGTTATGTGATGGAAGGCAGATATCATTCCCCTTTAGGCTGTTATCTGCTGACTTTCTGCTATTAACTTCCTCAGGGTTGGATACCCGCTCTTTCTCTGTGTAGAAGGAATCAATCGCTATATTCAGCTTCTTACTCATTGTTAAAAATCTGTTGGTGTCTGCCCTTGGGGTAATAAGTTTATTTATTTATTTATTTACCAGCTTCCTCCCAGATTGGATGGATGCAGCAGCTCCTGTGCCTGAGCTAAGAGAGAGCTCTGGGAGAGAGTTTCCCTCCCCCTCCCTGGAAGTGCCTCAGAGGTGATTAGTACAGCTGCACTGTGAGGGTTGTCCAGTGAAGGACCCCCTTGTGTCTCCATGCGACTGCCCTGAGGTTTAAGACTGAACAGTAAAAGCGACACAAAGCCCAGCTAATGCCTCCTGTGGGGCGTGGATATCAGCAGCTGATGTGAAAAGCCCCTGTGCTCAAACTGGAAGTGTCTGCCTGGAAACCACTGTCCCTATTTCAAATGTTCTGCTTCTCTGGGAATTCTGAGGCTACTAGAGTTCCATAGCCTCAGGCTAATCCTTGCACTATGTGGATTAGAGGTTGCCTCAAGCTGTGTCCCCGCTGTTCAGGCTCTTAACTACCCTAAGGTGAAGCCCTGAACAGCAGAAAGTGGCTGCACAGCCATGCCAAGATCTGTTACGTCACTTCTGGATTGGGGTGGTTCTAGGATCTGGTTTTATATTTTAAAGTGGCTTGATTTCTCTTCTGAACTGCTGTTTTATAAGCAGAGAAAAACTAACAGACTGTGTCAGATTCCTCTATCTCAGTGGCTTCTCTGATCCCAGAGTTCTCCCCAGCCCAATCGGCACAATGTGCTAGCACCTAACTGTCTGTGCTGGCCTTTTTTCTTCCTCCCCTTGGAACTGGCCTTTTCTATTGAAACTCCAGAGTCTCTTCAGCTGGTAAGTTGTGCTTCTAATCCTTGTGGTTTTTATCAGTCCATCATTATTTTTGAGGCTGATTTAACTAATTGGTAATGAGGGAAGAAAGGAGCTTACAAATTTGCGTGTATCTTCTCTGCCATCTTCACTCCGCCCCCAAGAGAAAGTTATAAAAGCAAATGCATTAAATATAAATGTTCACATCTTGGATAATTTAGTTTTTGTTATGATTGATTGTACTTTTCAAATGTTCTGAAAGATGGGGAGACTGTGAATATATGTATCTACTAAGAAATGGATAAGGTAATTGATCTCTAATATAGCATGGGTATCACACTGCTAAGCTCCCACCAACTATACTTTTTAAAATGTTGGTTTTTGAAACCAGACAATAATAAAAATCTATGTTTGTCTTCTATTTGGAAATGTTTACTTTTTTAAAAAGTATTTTTATTTAAAGTTTTAAGTTCCATTTTCTGTCCCTTTCTTAATGCCCTGCCCCCTCCTTCAGACATAATCAATCAAATAAAGGTTATACATATGCAATCATGTAAAACAGTTCCATTACTCTTTTTTTATAAGAAGATTCAAACAAAAGAAAACAAATGAAAGTAGGTGAAAAATAGTATGCTTCAGTCTATATTCAAACAATATCAGCTCTTTCTCTGGAGGTATATAGTATGCTTCATCATTAGTTCTTTGTGATTTCTTGGATCATTGTATTGCTGAGAATAGTTGTCATTCACAATTCATCATTGAACAATATTGCTGTTATCCTGTAGAATATTTTCCTTGTCCTTTCACTTCACTATGCATCAGTTTATGTTAATCTTTCCAGATTTTTCTGAAACCAACCTGCTTGTTATTTCTTATAGTATAATAACATTCCATGGCAATTATATATCATAGCTTCTTTAGCCATTTCCTAATTGATGTGCATCCTTTCTGTTTCCAATTTTTAGTCACTACAAAAAGAACTGCTACAAATATTTGTGTACAAGGTCTTTCTACACTTTTCAGATGTCTTTGGTATAGAAATCTAGCAGTGGAATTGATGGATCAAAGGATATGCAGAGTTTTAAGGATCTTTGGGATAATTCCAAATTGCTCTCCAGAATGTTTGAATCAGTTCATAATTCCATCAATACTGCATTTCTTGAAGACCTTAGTTTAAAAAGACCATGTTCTTCCATTTTTTTCCATTTTTTTTTTCTTTCAAGGCCATCTTCAATCATTTTGATCTATATCTTGCCACTGGATCCAGATGGCTCTGGTGGGGGAGAAGTGAAACAGGTAATCTTCCACAGCTCTCTCTCATTTAAGTCCAATTCATTTGCATGTCATGGCATCACCTCCCTGATGCCATGGTCCTCTTCTAGAACAAAAGACAAATAACAATCTAGTTTTCCTACATTTAACATTTTCCAGCTTTTATCACATTAGACAATTTTCTAGTTATGTGGGTGATACCTCAGAGGAGTTTTATTTTGCATTTCTTTATTTAATAGCTATTTAGAGCATTTTCATTTTAGAGCATTCCTTCATCTAAAAACTTTCTGTTCATATCCTTTAACTATCAATTGGGGAATGAATTTCATTTTAATAATTGGGCTCAATTCTCTATATGTTTGAGAAATTACACCTTCATTAGAAATATTTGTTGTAAAATCCCCACTCCACTATTTTTGGTTCTCCTTTTAATTTTAGTTGCATTGGTTTGTGCAAAAAACTTTTCAATTTTTAACAATTAAAATTTTCTATTTTACATTTTGAAATATTCTAAATATTTTCTTTGGTTCTAAGTTCTTCCCTTATCTCTATATCTGATAGACAAACTATTCCATGTTCTCTCAATTTTCTTTGGGTATCACTCTTTATATGTAAATCATGAACAAATTTTGATCTTATGTTGAAATATAGCATGAGATGTTGGTCTATACTCTGTTTCTACCATATTGTTTTCCAGTTTTCCCAGTAGTTTTGTCAAATTGTTGTCCCAAAAAACTTGTATCTTTGGGTTTCCACATAGATTTTTTATAGTAATGAACTATAATATGATTTGTACCTAACATATTCCCATGGTCCATCACTCTGTCAGTACAAGATTATGTGATAGTTATCATTGAATAATATTGTATTTGGATCTGGTATAGCTAAATCACTTTTTTCCCCATTGATTTTCTTGATATCCTTGAAATTTTGTTCTTCCAAATGAATTTTGGAAAGAAAGTTCTCTAAAATAATTATTTACTGGTTCTTTAAAATAACTTTTTGATAGTTTGATTGGTATGACACTCAATAAGTAGATTAATTTAGGTAAAATGGTCATTTTTATCATATTGGCTTGGCCTACCCATGAACAATTAATTTATATTTTTTAGATCTGACTTTATTTGTGTGAAGATATTTGTGGTCAAATAGTTTCTTGGATTATTTTGGCAGATAGACTCCCAAGAATTTTATTTTGTTTAAAGTTTTTTTTAAATTTTTTAAATTTCTCTTTTATCTTTTGCTGATGGGATTTGTTGGCAATATGTAGAAATGCTGATGATTTATGTGGATTTATTTTATATTGTGCAACATTGAGCAAAGAATGATAGTTTTGCTTCCTCATTGCCTATTCTAATTCCTTTACTTTTTTTCTTCTCTTATTGCCATAGCTAACATTTCTAGTACAATATTAAATAAGAGAGATGATAAGAGAGATTCACCCCTGATTAAAAGGGGAAGACTTTTAAATTACCCCCATTACATAATGGTTGCTGATAGTTTTAAATAAGCATTACTTATCATTTTAAGGTAAGTTCCATTTATTCCCATGTTATATAGCGTTTTTCTTTTCTTTTCTTTTAAACTTAAATATAAAATAGAGGAAAAACATAAACATGCGCAAAGCAGATCATAAGAGAGAATTCAAAATATCAAGCAATAAATTTCCATTTCAAGAAAGCCTATATAATAAATATTAGTCATCTCTTTGCTTTCTCTTTTTCTTTATTCTTCCTTTCCTCCTTTTTTCTACCCTCCCTTCCTAAGAAAGTTATACTTAAGCATAAATATCTATCTTTCTATTTATTTATCTATCTGATCTGTAATTATTTACATACATATAAACACACACACACTATATATATATATATATACTGTACCTATATGAAATATATATATATATATATATATATATATATATATATATATATGTGTGTGTGTGTGTGTGTGTGTGTGTGTGTGTAAGACTTTACTGAGGTGGATAATAACTTCCTTCAAAACATCAAGACTTTTATTATCTAACTCTACCATATAATCATTTCCTAACACTAAAGCAATATTCTGACCTTATAATGACTATTTTAAATAGTCTAAAGCAATATTGATTAATATAGCTGACATATAATGGTTTCCTTATTTTCTCATTCTATTTTCTTATTCCCTATTCTCTTTTGATTACATTTATTTTAGTTTTAATTTTGTCTGATATCCTGAATACTACTCTCTCTAGTATTTAATAGGAATGGGTGCTGTATTTTGGCAAGATCTCTTTCTGCATTTGCTGAGATAATCATATGATTCCTGTTGATTTTTTTTTTTATTTTAATGGTCAGTTATGCTGACAATCTTCCTAATATTGAACCAGCCCTGTATTCCTGGTATAAATCCCATCTGGTCATACTATATGATTCTTATGATATATTGCAGTAATATTTTTGCTAATATTTTATTTAAAAGTTTTGCATCAGGGGGGCGGAGCCAAGATGGCGGAGAAGAAACACATGACTCAGTGAACGTCCTCACTCCCTCACAACCAATTAGATAAATTAAGTCTCAAAATTAGCTCAGGACTGATAGATACCACAAGGACTGGAAGCACGACTTACCAGCTGAAGAGAATCTGGAGTTTCAACAGGAAAGGTCAGTTCTCAGGGGAGGAATAAGAAAGACCAGCACAGACGGTGGGGTAGGGGCACACTGCGCCCATTGCGCTGGGAAGGGCTCTGGGATCAGAGAAGCCACTGAGGTAAAGGAATCTGGCACAGGCTGTTAGCTCTTCTCTGCTAATTATTTAGCAGTTCAGAAGAGAAAGCCAAGATATTTTAAAACTCAGATTAGATTTTCCCCGATCCTGGGGGGTGACTCAGCAAATCTCTTGGCACCAGGGGGTGTGGCCACAGCTACCTCCTGAGAATAGTTAAGAGACTGACAAGTGGGTGGATACGGCCCAAGGCAACACACACTGCCTAGCTTAGCTGGAGGGAGTGGAACTCAGCTCCAGGAAGTCCCAGAGAAGCGGAACCTTTGAACTAGGGACCGCGGTTTCTGGCAGACACTTCCAGTTTGAGTGCAGGGGCTTCTCACGTCACCTGCTGCAGACATTCACTCCCCACCCAGACACATAGGCTGGGCTTCCTGCAGTCTTCACTATTCTACGCCCTCGAAGCACAGTAGTGCTAATCACCTCTGAGACACTTCCAGGGAGGGGGTGGGGAACTCTCTCCCAGAGCTCTCTCTTAGCTCCGGCGCAGGGGCCGCTGCATCCATCCGGTCTGGGAGGAAGCTGGTAAAGAAGTAAATAATTTCCTACCCCAGGGACAGACCCCAAAACATTTTTTAAGTATGAGCAAAAAAGCTAGAAAAACTATAGATTCCTTCTATACAGAGAAAGAGCGGGTATCCAACCCCGAGGAAGTTAATAGCAAAGATTCAGAAGATAACAACCTAAAGGGGAACGATTCCTGCCCCCCATCACATAACTCTCTCCTAGAAGAAGCTCTTAAAAAATTGAGGGAGATCGAAGAAAAATGGGGAAAAAAAGGGAAGTTATGATAGAGAATAACAACGTCCTGAAATTGGAGTTGGAAAAAATAAAGAATTCACAGGAGATGCAGGGAAACAAAATTAGTGAATTAGAAAAGGTTAAAAAAACACAAGAAAGTAGGATTTCTGAATTGGAAAAGATAAAAAAGTCTCAAGAAAATAGAATTTCTGAATTGGAAAAAGAAAATAATTCTCAAAAAAAAAAATTAGGGAAATGGAAAAAAATTCAATAGAGCAAAATAATTCATTTAAAAACGAAATTGGGCATTTACAAAAAGAACTAAAAACTGTGAAAGAAGAAAATAACTCCTTAAAAGTCAGGATGGAACAAATAGAAATGAATGATTCACAGAGAACCCAAGAATCAGTCAAACAAAACAAAAAAAATGAGAAGCTGGAGAACAACGTCAAATACTTACTGGGAAAATCTATAGACCTGGAAAATAGATCTAGGAGAGATAATCTGCGGATTATTGGACTTCCAGAAAACTATGACCAAAAAAAGAGCCTAGATTCTATTTTACAGGAAATTATCAAAGAGAACTGTCCAGAGATAATAGAAACAGAAGGGAAAGTAGATGTGGAAAGAATTCATCGAACTCCTTCTGAAATAGACCCTAAAAAAAGAACACCACGGAATATTGTGGCTAAGCTGCAGAATTACCACACAAAGGAGAAAATCCTGCAAGCAGCTAGAAAAAAACAATTTAAATACCAAGGTGCCACAATAAGGGTCACCCAAGATCTGGCTGCCTCCACATTAAAAGATAGAAGGGCCTGGAACCTGATATTCCGTAAGGCAAAAGATCAAGGACTGCAACCAAGAATGAACTACCCAGCTAAGTTTAGCATCTTTTTCCATGGAAGAAGATGGTCATTCAATGAAACAGAGGAATTCTATATGTTTCTAAGAAAAAAACCAGACTTAAACAAAAAATTTGATCTACATCCACAAGACTGAAGAGAAACAGAAAAAGGTACACAGAACCCTTGAGAACTGTAACTCTGTTGTGGGTATATAAAAAATACTCAAGGATAATTTGATTTTACTGATATAAAAGAAAAAAAGGGGGGTGTAGTAAAGGGAAGGAGTGATAAAAAGAGGGAAACTACATCCCAGGAAGAGACATAGAAAGTACACCATATCTGAGGGAACTTAGTGAGGGGGAGAATCATTGTGTGAATCTTACTCTCATCAGAAGAGGCTCAAAGAGTAAATAATTAACATATTTGTTTTTCAGAGAATTTTCTCTCACCTCATTAAAAGGGGGGAGAGGAAAAGGGAAAAGGAAAAGGAGAATAAGTGAAGGGACTTGGAGGGAGGGGGGAGGGATCCTAAAAAAAAAAAAAAAAAGAGGGAGGGTTGCGCATCACAAGGGGGGTCTGTAAATTAAATATCGGGGAGGGGGATCAGGGGGGTCAAGGGAAAAAAGCATAATCTGGGGATAATACGATGGCAGGAAATACAGAATTAGTAATTTTAACTGTAAATGTAAATGGGATGAACGATCCCATCAAACGGAGACGGATAGTAGATTGGATCAAAAAGCAGAACCCTACAATATGTTGCCTACAGGAAACACACTTAAAGCAAGGAGATACATACAGAGTAAAGGTAAAAGGTTGGAACAGAGCCTATTATGCTTCAGGTAAAGCCAAAAAAGCAGGAGTAGCTATCCTTATCTCAGATCAAGCAAAAGCAGAAGTAGATCTCGTTAAAAAAGATAAGGAAGGAAACTATATCCTGCTGAAAGGTAGCATAAATAATGAAGCCATATCAATACTAAACATATATGCACCAAGTGGTATAGCATCTAACTTTCTAAAGGAAAAGTTAAGAGAACTGCAAGAAGAAATAGACAGTAAAACTATAATAGTGGGAGATCTCAACCTTGCACTCTCAGATTTAGACAAATCAAACCACAAAACAAACAAGAAAGAAATTAAAAAAGTAAATAGAACATTAGAAAAACTAGGTATGATAGACCTTTGGAGAAAACTGAATGGCAATAGGAAGGAATATACTTTCTTCTCAGCAGTTCATGGATCCTATACAAAAATTGACCATATACTAGGACATAAAGATCTCAAAATTAAATGTAGGAAGGCAGAAATAATAAATGCCTTCTTCTCAGATCACAATGCAATAAAAGCTACATTCAGTAAAAAGTTAGGGGTAAATAGACCAAAAAGTAATTGGAAACTGAATAATCTCATCTTAAAGAATGACTGGGTGAAAGAGCAAATTATAGAAACAATTAACAATTTCACCCAAGATAATGATAATGATGAGACATCATATCAAAATCTTTGGGATGCAGCTAAAGCGGTAATAAGGGGAAATTTTATATCTTTAGAGGCTTATTTGAAGAAAATTGAGAAAGAGAAGATTAACGAATTGGGCTTACAACTTAAAAGGCTAGAAAAAGACCAAATTATAAACCCCCAACCAAAAATTAAACTCGAAATACAAAAATTAAAAGGAGAAATCAATAAAATTGAAAGTAAAAAAACTATTGAATTAATAAATAAAACCAAGAGTTGGTTTTATGAAAAAGCCAATAAAATAGATAAACCTTTGGTAAATTTGATCAAAAAAAAGAAAGAGGAAAATCAAATTGATAGTCTTACAAATGAAAAGGGGGATCTTTCCACCAATGAAGAGGAAATTAGAGAAATAATAAGGAGTTACTTTGCCCAACTTTATGCCAATAAATTTGATAACTTAAGTGAAATGGATGACTTCCTCCAAAAATATAGGCTCCCTAGATTAACAGAGGAGGAGATAAATTGCTTAAATAGTCCCATTTCAGAAAAAGAAATAGAACAAGCTATTAATCAACTCCCCAGGAAAAAATCCCCAGAGCCAGATGGATTCACATGTGAATTCTACCAAACATTTAAAGAACAATTAGCCCCAATGTTATATAAATTATTTGAAAAAATAGGGGATGAAGGAGTCCTACCAAATTCCTTTTATGACACAGACATGGTACTGATACCTAAACCTGGTAGATCGAAAACTGAGAAAGAAAATTATAGACCAATCTCCTTAATGAATATTGATGCTAAAATCTTAAATAAGATATTAGCAAAAAGACTTCAGAAAATCATCTCCAAGATAATACACTATGATCAAGTAGGATTTATTCCAGGAATGCAGGGCTGGTTTAATATTAGGAAAACTATTAATATAATTGACCATATTAATAATCAAATTAATAAGAACCATATGATCATCTCAATAGATGCAGAAAAAGCATTTGACAAAATCCAACATCCATTCCTACTAAAAACTCTTGAGAGTATAGGAATAAATGGATTATTCCTTAGAATAATCAGGAGTATATATTTAAGACCGTCAGTAAGCATAATATGCAATAGAAATAAACTGCAACCTTTCCCAGTAAGATCAGGAGTGAAACAAGGTTGCCCACTATCACCATTACTATTCAATATAGTACTAGAAACGCTAGCCTCGGCAATAAGAGCCGAGAAAGAGATTCAAGGAATTAGAGTAGGAAATGAGGAAATTAAACTATCACTTTTTGCAGATGACATGATGGTATACTTAGAGAACCCCAAAGACTCTGCTAAAAAGCTACTAGAAATAATTCAAAATTTCAGCAAAGTGGCAGGATACAAAATAAATCCAAATAAATCCTCGGCATTTTTATATATCACTAACAAAATGCAACAGCAAGAGATACAAAGAGAAATTCCATTCCAAACAAATGTTGAGAGTATAAAATATTTGGGAATCCATCTACCAAAGAAAAGTCAGGAATTATATGAAAAAAATTACAAAACACTTGCCACAAAAATAAAATCAGATTTAAATAATTGGAAAGACATTCAGTGCTCTTGGATAGGCCGAGCGAATATAATAAAGATGACAATACTCCCCAAACTAATCTATTTATTTAGTGCTATACCAATCAGACTCCCAAGAAACTATTTTAATGACCTAGAAAAAATAACAACAAAATTCATATGGAAGAATAAAAGGTCAAGAATTGCAAGGGAACTAATGAAAAAAAACTCAGAGGAAGGTGGTCTAAGTGTACCTGATCTAAAGCTATATTATATAGCAGCAGTCACCAAAACCATTTGGTATTGGCTAAGAAATAGACCGGTAGATCAGTGGAACAGATTAGATACAAAGGACAAAAAAGGGTACATCTATAGCAATCTAATCTTTGACAAACCCAAAGATTCCAACATTAGGGATAAAAATTCATTATTCGGAAAAAACTGTTGGGAAAACTGGAAATTAGTATGGCAGAAATTAGATATGGATCCACACTTAACACCATATACCAAGATAAGATCAAAATGGGTCCATGATTTAGGCATAAAGAGGGAGATAATAAATAGATTAGAGGAACAGAGGATAATCTACCTCTCAGACTTGTGGAGGAGGAAGGAATTTATGACCAGAGGAGAACTAGAGATCATTATTGATCACAAAATAGAAGATTTTGATTACATCAAACTAAAAAGTTTCTGTACAAATAATACTAATGCAAACAAGATTAGAAGGGAAGTAACAAATTGGGAAAATATTTTTAAAAACAAAGGTTCTGACAAAGGTCTCATTTCCAAAATATATAGAGAACTGACCATAGTTTATAAGAAACCGAACCATTCTCCAATTGATAAATGGTCAAAGGATATGAACAGACAATTCTCAGAGGAAGAAATTGAAACTATATCCACTCACATGAAAGAGTGTTCCAAATCACTACTGATCAGAGAAATGCAAATTAAGACCACTCTGAGATACCACTACACACCTGTCAGATTGGCTAAGATGACAGGAACAAATAATGACAAATGTTGGAGGGGATGTGGGGAAATTGGGACACTAATACATTGCTGGTGGAGTTGTGAAAGAATCCAGCCATTCTGGAGAGCAATCTGGAATTATGCCCAAAAAGTTATCAAACTGTGCATACCCTTTGACCCAGCAGCGCTACTACTGGGATTATATCCCAAAGAAATACTAAAGAGCGGAAAGAGACATATATGTGCCAAAATGTTTGTGGCAGCTCTTTTTGTTGTAGCTAGAAACTGGAAGATGAATGGATGTCCATCAGTTGGAGAATGTTTGGGTAAATTGTGGTATATGAAAGTTATGGAATATTATTGCTCGGTAAGAAATGACCAGCAGGAGGAATACAGAGAGGCCTGGAGAGACTTAAATCAACTGATGCTGAGTGAAATGAGCAGAACCAGAAGATCACTGTATACTTCAACAACAATACTGTATGAGGATGTATTCTGATGGAAGTGGAAATCTTCATCATAAAGAAGATCCAACTCACTTCCAGTTGATCAATGATGGACAGAGGTAGATACACCCAGAGAAGAAACACTGGGAGGGGAATGTAAATTGTTAGCACTACAATCTGTCTGCCCAGGTTGCATGTACCTTCGGATTCTAATGTTTATTGTGCAACAAGAAAATGATATTCACACACATGTATTGTACTTAGACTATATTGTAACACATGTAAAATGTATGGTATTGCCTGTCGTCGGGGGGAGGGAATAGAGGGAGGGGGGGTAATTTGGAAAAATGAATACAAGGGATAATATTATAAAATATATATATATATATAATAAAAAAAAAATTACTTTCAAAAAAAAAAAAGTTTTGCATCAATATATATTAGGAAAACTGGTCTATAATTTTCTTTATTTATTTTTGCTTTTCCAGGTTAAGGTATCTACATCATATTTGATTCATAAAAGGAGTTTGGTAGGATTCTTTATTCACTTATTTTTCCAAATAGTTTATATGTTATTGGGATTAATTATTCTTTAAATGTTTGATAGAATTTGCCTGTGAATCCATCTAGTCCTGAGGATATTTTCTGAGGAAATTGATTAATGATTTATTTAATTTCTTTTTTTCTAAGATTGGATTATTTAAGTATTTTATTTCATCTTCTGTTTATCTGGATAATTTATATTTTTTTATATCTGTTCATTCGTTTCATGTAGACTGTCAAATTTATTGGCATAAATAATTGAATAAAACAGGTTCTAAGAATTGCCTTAATCTCCTCATTCGATGAATTCAACCATTTTCATTTCTGATACGAGTAATTTGGTTTTCTTCTTTCCTTTGTAAAACAATTAAGTAAAGCAATAGTTTATCTATTTTATTAGTTTTCCTCCTCCATAAAACCAGTTTTTAGTTTTATGTTTTAGTGCAATAGTTTTCTCACTTTTAATTGTATTCATTTCTTTTAGTTTTCAGGATTTACAATTTAGTGTTTAATTGGGGATTTTTAATTTATTGCATTCCTAGTTTTTTCCCCAGTTTCATGTCCAATTCATTGATCTGCTTTGTAATTGAGGTAAGCAATTAGACATATAAATTTTTTTTTCTAAATACCACTTTGACTACATCCCATAAATTTTGGTGATTTTTTATTGTCATTTTCTTTAATGAAATTATCAATTGTTTTATGATTTGATTTGACCTACTTATTTTTTGGATTAGATTATTTAATTTCCAATTAATTTTAATATATTTTTCATTGTTCATTATTGAATGTAAATTTTATTGCATTGTGATCTAAAAAGGAAGCATTTTCTATTTATACTTTCTGCATTTGGTTGTAAGATTTTCATATTTTAATAAAAGGTCAGTTTTTTGTGTAGGTACTATGTACTGCAGACAAAAAGGTATGGTCCTTTCAACTCCTATTCATGTTTCTCTGGAGATCAATTACTTAAATTTTTAAGAATTTTATTCATCTCCTTGATTTCTTTCTTATTTATTTTTGGTTAGATTTATCTGTTCTGAGAAGGAAAATATGAAGTCCTCCCATCAGAATAATTTTATTATATTATTTCAGGTACCTTTCACTAAAACATAGTTTTTTTTTTCTTATATATTTTAATTAGATATACTTTTGCCTTTGCATTTTCCGAAATGATTATTGCTATTCCTACTCTTTTTGCTTTGGCCAAAGCATAATATATTCAGCTCCATTCCCTTACCTTTAGTCCCTATATAGTTCTCTCCCTCAATTGTATTTCTTGTAAACAACATATTGCATGATTCTATTTTTTAATCCATTCTGTTATCTGCTTCTCTTTTATGGGTGAGTTCATTGCATTCACATTTATAATTTTTATAATTAGCTACACATTTTCCTCCATGCAATTTTCCCCTATTTCTTTTTCTCTTTTAACCCCACCTTTTCTCTTCTCGTATTTTATTTTTTTTTAAATTAATTTTAAAATTATAAAATTTTTGACAGTACATATGCATAGGTAATTTTTTACAACACTATCCCTTATACTCCCTTCTGTTCTGAATTTTCCCCTTCTTTTCTCCACCTCCTCCCCTAGATGGCAGGTATTCTCATACATATTAAATATGATATAATATATACTAGGTTCAATATATATGTGCAGAACCGAATTTTGTTGTTGTTGTTGCAAATGAAGAATTGGATTCTGAAGGTAAAAATAACCTGGGGAGAAAAACAAAAAATGATAACAGTTTACACTCATTTCCCAGTGTTTCTTCTCTGGGTGTAGCTGATTCTGTCCATCATTGATCAATTGGAATTGGATTAGCTCTTCTCTATGTTGAAGATATCCACTTCGATCAGAATACATCCACAGACAGTATCATTGTTGAAGTGTATAATGATCTCCTAGTTCTGCTCATTTCACTCAGCATAAGTGGATGTTAGTCTCTCCAAGTCTCTCTGTATTCCTCCTGCTGGTCATTTCTATTTTTTATTAATTTTATAATTATACATGTTGACAGTATATATGCACGAGTAATTTTATAGGATTATTCCTTGTATTCATTTTTCCAGATTTTCCCCTCCCTCCCTCTACTCCCTCCCCTAGATGACAGGCAATCTCATATATTTTACATGTGTTACAGTATAACCTAGGTATAATATATGTGTGTAAATTCAATTTTCTTGTTGCACATTAAGAATTGGATTCCGAAGGTATAAGTAACCTGGGTAGATAGACAGTAGTGCTAATATTTTACATTCAATTCCCAGTGTTCCTTCTCTGGGTGTAGTTGTTTCTGTCCATCACTGATCCTGCTGGTCATTTCTTACAAAACAATAATATTCCATAACATTCATATACCATAATTTACGTGACCATTGTCCAATTGATGGGCATCCATTGATTTTCCAGTTTCTAGCCATTACAAAAAGGGCTGCCACAAACATTTTGGCACATACAGGTCCCTTTCCCTTCTCTAGTATTTCCTTGGGATATAAGCCCAGTAGTAGCACTGCTAGATCAAAGGGTATGCACAGTTTGATAACTTTTTGGGTATAATTCCAGATTGCTCTCCAGAATGGTTGGATTCTTTCACAACTCCACCAACAATGTATTAGTGTCTCAGTTTTCCCACATCCCCTCCAACATTCATCATTATTTGTTCCTTTCATCTTAGCCAATCTGACAGGTGTGTAGTGGTATCTCAGAGTTGTCTTAATTTGCATTCCTCTGATCAATAGTGATTTGGAACACTCTTTCATATGAGTGGAAATAGTTTCAATTTCATCATCTGAAAATTGTCTGTTCATATCCTTTGACCATTTATCAATTGGAGAATGGCTTGATTTCTTATAAATTAGAGTCAATTCTCTGTATATTTTGGAGATGAGGCCTTTATCAGAGCCTTTAACTGTAAAAACGTTTTCCCAATTTGTTACTTCCCTTCTAATCTTGTTTGCATTAGTTTTGTTTGTGCAGAAATTTTTAATTTGATGTAATCAAAATTTTCTATTTTGTGATCAATAATGATCTCTAGTTCTCCTTGGGATACAAATTCCTTCCTCCTCCACAAGTCTGAGAGGTAAACTATCCTATGTTCCTCTAATTTATTTATGATCTTATTCTTTATGCCTAAATCATGGACCCAATTTGATCTTATCTTAGTATGTGGTGTTAAGTATGGGTCCATGCCTAGTTTCTGCCATACTAATTTCCAGTTTTCCCAGCAGTTTTTATCAAATAATGAATTCTTATCCCAAAAGTTAGGATCTTTAGGTTTGTCAAACACTAGATTGCTATTTTTATTCACTAACATTTCCTGTGAACCTAACCTATTCCACTGATCAACTAGTCTATTTCTTAGCCAATACCAAATGGTTTTGGTGACTGCTTCTTTATAATATAGTTCTAGATCAGGTACAGCTAGGCCATCTTCATTTGATGTTTTTTTTCATTACTTCCCTTGAAATTCTCGACCTTTTATTGTTCCATATGAATTCTCTTGTTATTTTTTCTAGGTCATTAAAATAGTTTCTTGGGAGTCTGATTGGTATAGCAATAAATAAATAGATTAGTTTAGGGAGTATTTTTATCTTGATTATATTCACTGGGCCTGTCCAATGTCTTTCCAATTATTTAAGTCTGACTTTATTTTTGTGGCAAGTGTTTCGTAATTTTGCTCATATAATTCCTGACTTTCCTTTGGTAGATATATTCCCAAATATTTTATACTTTCAACAGTTATTTTGAATGGAATTTCTCTTTGTATCTCTTGCTGTTGGATTGTGTTGATAATGTATAAAAATGCTGAGGATTTATATGGATTTATTTTGTATCCTGTAACTTTGCTAAAGTTCTGAATTATTTCTTTTAGCTTTTTAGCAGAGTCTTTGGGGTTTTCTAAGTATACCCTCATGTCATCTGCAAAGAGTGATATTTTGATTTCCTCATTTCTTACTCTAATTCCTTGCATCTCTTTCTCGACTCTTATTGCTGAGGCTAGCGTTTCTCCTACTAGGTTGAATGCTGATGGTGGGCAACCTTGTTTCACTCCTGATCTTACTGGGAAAAGTTCCAGTTTATCTCCATCACATATGATGTTTACTGATGGTTTTAAATATATGCTCCTGATTATTTTAAGTAATAGTCCATTTATTCCTATACTCTCAAGTGTTTTTAGTAAGGAATGGATGTTGGATTTTATCAAATGCTTTTTCTGCATCTATTGAGATGATCATATAGTTTTTGTTAATTTGGTTATTGATATAGTTGATTATGCTAATAATTTTCCTAATATTGAACCAGCACTGCATTCCTGGTATAAATCTCACTTGGTCATAGTGTATTATCCTGGAGATGATTTTCTGTAGTCTTTTTACTAATATTTTATTTAAAATTTTAGCATCAATATTCATTAGGGAGATTGGTCTATAATTTTCTTTCTGTTTTCAGCCTACCTGGTTTAGGTATCATTACCATATCTGTGTCATAAAAGGAATTTGGTAGGACTCCTTCAATTCCTATTTTTTCAAATAGTTTATTTAGCATTTGAATTAGTTGTTCTTTAAATGTTTGTAATGTAAATTCATGTGGTCCTGGGGATTTTTTCTTAGGGAGTTAGTTAATAACTTCTGAAATGGGACTATTTAGACTATCTACTTCTTTCTCTGTTAATCTGGGCAGGCTAAAGGTATTCTTCCATTTCATTTAAGTTATCAAATTTATTGGCATAAAGTTAGGCAAAATAGCTCCTAACTATTGTTCTAATTTCCTCTTCATTAGTGGCAAGTTCTCCCTTTTCATTTTTAATATTAACACTTTGCTTTACCTCTTTCCTTTTTTAAATCAAATTTACTAAGGGTTTGTCTATTTTGTTGGTTTTTTCATAGAACCAACTCTTAGTTTTAATTAATTCAATAGGTTTTTATTTTCAATTTTATTAATCTCACCTTTTATTTTTAGAATTTCAAGTTTCATGTTTGGGGGTTTTTAATTTGTTCATTTTCTAGCAATTTTAGTTGTAAGCCCAATTCGTTGGCCCTCTCTTTCTCTATTTTATGCAAGTAGGCCTGTAGAGATATAAAACTTCCCCTTATTACTGCTTTGGCTGTATCCCACACATTTTGGTATGATGTCTCATTATTGTCATTTTCTTGGGTGAAGTTATTAATTATGTCTATGATTTGCTGTTTTACTCAATCATTCTTTAGTATAAGATTATTTAGTTTCCAATTATTTTTGGTCTATTTTCCCCTGGCTTTTTATTAAATGTAATTTTAATTGCATTATAGTCTGAAAAGGATGCATTTACTATTTCTGCATTACTGCATTTGATTTTGAGGTTTTTATGTCCTAGTATATGATCAATTTTTGCATAGGTTCCATGAACTGCTGAGAAGAAAGTGTACTCCTTTCTGTCTCCATTTATCTTTCTCCAAAGATCTATCATATCAAACTTTTCTAGCATTCTATTTACCTCTTTGACTTCTTTCTTATTTATTTTGTGGTTTGATTTATCTAATTCTGAGAGTGCAAGGTTGAGATCTCCCACTATTATAGTTTTGCTGTCTATTTCTTTTTGCAGCTCTCTTAATTTCTCTTTTAAGAATTTAGATGCTTCACCACTTGGCGCATATATGTTTAATATTGATACTGCTTCATTATCTATGCTACCTCTTAGTAGGATATAAAGTCCTTCCTTATCTCTTTTAATTAGATCAATTTTTGTTTTTGCTTGATCTGAGATGAGGATGGCTACCCCTGATTTTTTGGCTTTACCTAAAGCATAATAGATTCTGCTCCACCCTTTTACTTTTATTTTGAATGTATCACCCTGTTTCAGGTGTGTTTCCTGTAAACAACATATAGTAGGAGTCTGGCTTTTAATCCAGTCTGCTAACTGCTTCTCTTTATGAGGGAGTTTACCTCATTCACATTTATGGTTAGAATGACTAATTCTATATTGCTTGCCATCTTGTTAACCCCTGCTTATGCTTTTCTCCTTTCCTTCCCTCTTACTCCCCTACCCAGTATTAAACTTGTGAACACCACTTGCTTTTCACAGCCCTTCCTTTTTAGTATCCCTCCCCCACCTTAAAGTTCCTCTTCCTAGTTTACCCCTTTTTCTCACAATTTCTATATTCCCTTCCCCTTAGCTTACTCCTTCCCTCTCACTTTTCAATGAAGTGGAAGAAGTTTCACCATAAATTGAATATGTCTATTGATACACACAATGTTCATCCCCCTCCTTTCTTTCTCTCACATATAATAGGTTACTTTTGCCTCTTCATGAGATTTAGTACCACCACTTTACACTTTTTTATGATATAATTTCCTTTCCAACTCTAGTTTCTAGGACAAATTATACATGTGCTCTTTACATATCTTTAGGCCAGAAATATAGTTCTCAAGATTTCTTTTTACCTTTTTAGAAATCTCTTGAGTTCTGTATTTGAAGATCAAACATTTTGTGTAGATCTGGTTATTTCATCAAGAATAGATGGAATTCATTTATTTTGTTAAATGTCCATCTTCTTCCTTGGAAAATGATGCTCATTTTTGTGGGTAAGTTATTCTTGGCTGCATACCAAGTTCCTTAGCTTTTCAGAATATCATATTCCAGGCTCTTCATTCTTTTAATGTGGACGCTGCTAGATCCTATGTATTCCTTATTGTGGCTCCTCCATATTGGGGACGAATTTCTTTTTTCTAGCAGCTTCCAATATTTTTTCCTTCGTCTGATGGTTCTTGATCTTGGCCATTATATTTCTTGGCGTTTTGATTTTAGGGTCCCTTTCAATAGGTGATCGATGAATTTTTTCAATGTCTATTTTACCTTCTGTTTCCAAAACGTCTGGGCAGTTCTCTTTGATAATTTCCTGGAAAACAGTGTCCAGGCTCTTTTTTACCTCACATTTTTCAGGGAGTCCGATTATTCTCAAATTGTCTCTCCTGGATCTGTTTTCCAGGTCTGTTGTCTTTCCAGTAAGGTACTTGACATTCTTTTCAATTATTTCGTTTTTCTGGTTTTGCTTGACTACTTCTTGCTTTCTCCTTGAGTCATTCATTTCTATTTGTTTGATTCTAATTTTTAATGATGTATTTTCTTCACTCACTTTTTAAAATATCTTTTTGTAATTGTCCAATTGACTTTTTAAGTGAGTTTTTTTCTTCTATGGAATTTGTTTCCATTTCATCAATTTTATTTTTTAGAGAGTTGTTTTCTTTTTCCAACTCAATAATTTTATTTCTCAATGATTTGATCTCTTTAGCCACTGTGGATGACTTCTGACTTCTCCAGACTCTCTTGCCAAGCTTCCCTTTCCTTTTCCCATTTCTCTTCTAGCTCTCTTGTGAGAGCTTTTTTGATTTCCTCTATGAGAGTCTTGTGTATCCCCCTTAGGGGATTCCTCTGGAGACAGTCTGCTTTTAGTCTCCTCAGGGTTTGAAGTCTGCTCTCTATCCATACAGAACCTGTCAATGGTTAGAGCCCTTTTAAATTTTTTGTTCATTTTGTCAGAATGGGAATCAAAGAAAACAAATTGACAAGAGAAACAATTGGTCTGTTTCTGGGTGGAGGGGAATGGGGCTGGATTGTGTTACCAGGCTTTCTCTACAGACTGTGGGAGACAGCAGCGAGGCACTAGCAGGATAGTGATGGCTGTGCTGCGTCTTGCACTCTGAGGCTCTAAAAAAGCACTGAGTCGTTCCGGGTGGGGGTGGGGGTGGCGGGTCCAGAGACGCTAGCTTTCCAGGGTTTTATTCTTTACCTCTGGTGTTTACACCTTCTCTGCTGATCCTGGCTTGCTGCCAAGAAGGAATATCCACACTGGGCTACAGATCATTTTACAGAAATGGCAGAGATTGGACCCCTTCCCCTTTAAGTCTGAGCAGTGTGAGCTGCCTGCCTTGCTCTTGCTGACTGCCCTCAACCTGTGCCCAGTTTGTTTGTCCCCTCCCCTGAGCAAACACAGACCTTCTCCAGTGAATTTCAAGGATGTCTTCTGCTGGTGATTATTTGTGGGTTTCTTTTCTGGTCAAGCATTAATTCTGAGGCTTTTCATGAAGTAAATTCTGAAAGAAAATGCGGAGCTCAAGCAGCTGTGCACCTCCTTGCTGCCATCTTGGCCGGAAGTCCAGTATTTTACTTATAATCACTACTTCCACAATTTACTCTTTTTTTTTTTTATCAATCTTTCCTCCCCCTTCTGTTAACCCCATTGCTTTTTACTTCCCTTTTGAGTAACAATGATTTCTGTATCCTAGAGTGTGTATGTTATTCTCTATTTGAGCCAATTCTGATGAGAATAGGGTTTAAACTTTTCCTGCCTCCCTATCCAGCCCCATTTTCCTCTCTATTATAATTTCTATTTCCTCCCTTTTTTATGTGGGATAATTTATCCCATTCAATTTTTCCCCTCCTTCCAGTGCAATTTTCTTTCTTGCCCCTTTATTTTGTTTTTAGTTATATTTTTTGGGGGAGTTTCTTTCCTTCAAAGTCACCTTATGTCCACATCCTCTGTCTATATATACACCCCCTCTAATTGCTCTGAAAGCAATAAAGTTCTTAAGAGTTACAAATATTATCTTGATATATAGAAATAAAAACAATGTAACCTTATTGAAATGTTTATATTTTCTCTTTCTTGTTTTTTAAACCTTATGGTTTCCTTAAATCTAGTCTTTGTAGATCAATTTTTTTGTTTACCTCTGGTGTTTTAATTAGCAGCACTTGAACATCCTCTATACAATTAAATATCCACCTCCCTCCCCCAAAGAAACTTTTTAATTTTATTGGTGAAGTGATTTTTTGGTTGAAATTCTAACTCATATTTCTTATACTTTATCTCATTTCAAGTTTCCTGGTTCTTTTATCTTTCAACTGCTAAATGCTAAGATCCTTACTTTAATTCCATAATATTTGAACTGTTTTTTGTTTGTTTGTTTGTTTGTATTTTGGGGCTGGTTGCAACAGTTTCTCCTTGATCTCTGAGCCCTGGAATTTGGTATGATGTTCCTGGATGTTTTCACTTTGAGATCTTGTTCAGATGTTGATCAGTGGATTCTTTCAATTTCTATTTTGCCCTCTGGTTCTAATATATAGGGGCAATTTTTCTTGATATTTTGTTGAAAAATGTTGTCCAGTATTTTTTTTTAAATCAGGCTTTCAGGTAGCCCAAGAATTCTTATATTATCTCTCTTGATTCTATTTTTTAGATCAGTTTTTTTTCCAATGAGAAAGGTTACATTTTTTTCTTTAAAAAAAACTTTTTAAAATTTTTATTTCATCATATTTAATGTCATAGGAGTCATTTTTCCCCCTTGCCCAATTCTAATTTTTCAGGAAGCTTTTGTACTTCCTTTTCCATTTTGCCAATTCTATTTTTCGAAGCCATCTTCCTTGGTACATTTTTGTATATCTTTCCCCATGCTATTGACTCTTTTTTTCATGATTTTCTTGCATTACTTTCATTTCTTTTCAATTTTTTTTCTTCTACTTTTTTTTTGCTTTTTAGAATCTTTCAGGAATTCTTTTGGAGCCTAAAATCAAATAACATTTTTCCTTGAGGTGCCATATGTAGCCATTTTGACCCAATTGTCCTCTTCTAAGTTTATTCCTTGATCTTCCCTGTCATCATAGAAACTTTCTATAATCAAGTTCTTTTTATTGCTGTTATTGCGGTGGTGGTTTGTTTATTTTTTTCTGCCTGTTTTGTGATATGATGTTTTTATGTGAGAGTTGAATTGTGACCCTGCACCATCTGAAGTTTTTTTGTACTGGGATTCAGGGTCTTACTATAGCAATTCCTCTAGTTGCTTTCCCTATAGTGCAGGTTATTTTTCTGGCTTGCAATGATCCACCTGAGATTTCCTGTTGACCTCCCTGGATGTAGGATTTAGGTGCTGGCTTGTCCCAGGCTAGGGCCAAGCTTTTGCACTATGGAAACATTTTCTCTCTGTTGGTAGGATTCAGGTGGGGTTCTAGCTGTTTTCCAATCCTGGAGCATGGCTTTATCATTAGTCAGTAATGGGATCAGGGCCTAGCTGGTGGTTTGTGCTGGGGATAGGGTTACTGGGGTGGAGCTTTGCTGTGCTACACTGATTACTCACTTGCCTAGGTGGTTTCTGATTAAAATGAGGGCCTGGCCTCTATGGTGGATTCAATCCCTTTTGCAGGTCCCTTGATACGAGACTGGTTGATGATGGTGTTCTTTAACCTCACTTCCCTCCCATCCCAATGAGACAGCCCTTTTCTGTCAGGCTAGCAAACAGCTTCCCTGTTGCTAAATCAATTTTTGGTTATTTATTTTTTGGAAGGAAATTTGGAATGGCTTCAGAGGGTTCATTCTTTACTCTGTTATCTTAGCACTGGAAGTTCAAAAGTTTTACTTTTTCTCAATATACTCTAACACTCATTTGCTTCCTATCAGCCCCAATATACATATAAATATAATTTTTCCCTTACCACAATGCACTTCCCTATATTGAGAAAAACATCCTTAAAAAACCCAAACTAAGGTGAGAATAAACTCTGGACAGAAGCCCAGACATCATTTTCCAAAATGACAGGCTCTAGTAATAGGGAAGAGTTTGCAATTATACAGATCATTGCATCGACCTGGTGCAAAGTCAACCAGGCAACAATTTGAAAATAAGAAAGCTTAATTTCTGCAACCTCCAGAGTGACTCTTAAACAGGGTGCAAGCCAGCAGGGAATTGTCTGCTGAGTTGGGCAATGCTTTACCTCCCACCACCTTCTTTAATGGGAACCTTGTGATAAACAGTCCAGCTCATTTGCTGTTTCCTTTGTGATCTTCTGCCTTGTTAAGTAAAAATTAAGTTTTTTATTACATATGTACTTTTCTCCACAATCAACCTAGAAACTATTTGAGGGAAAGAAAAATATCTTTTTTAATGTCATGCAGCTCAACATCCTGAACATCTGATGAGCTGTACCTTTCGTGTCTCTGCTCCAGCTTTGATATCTTAGCTATAGAAAAGACACTTTTATGTCTCTCTTTGAAGTGAATTTTACCCTTTCAGCTCAGTTTAGTAGATGATCTATGCAGAATACTGGAAGATGCTGTTCTTTTAAAAAATATATTAAGACCCTAATCACTTTCAAGGTAAAATGGGTGCAAAGCATCAAACTGTGCTAGGGTGTTTGTCACACAGATAAGGGGAAAGCATTGGATGTAATTGAACCTCTTATTACTATTCACTTTGGCATCTCCATTCAGCATGTCTAGAGGCATCTCCTTTTTTAAGCTTTGGGGAATTAGAAATTTAAATGAGAAGTAGAAGAAAGGAAGGGGAGAGATGAGAGTCCTTCACATTTCCTAGGCTCAGCAATCCTTTTTTGAGGTGGGTGGTAAGACTTAAAGGGAGGAAGAGACAAATCTTTTTTTTTTTTAACACCTATACTACAGCATAAAAGTATCCTCTGAAGTATAAATAGGATATCATTTGGCAATAAACAAAATGTTTAGAAGTCAAGGTATGAAATAATTATATGTGGCATCAGAACTTATTTTTATATAGATAATTCATATCTTGGGCCAACTTTCCTTTTATTTTGGGGGGATTTTGAGCTAAAAACACTTAAATTTAATTACTTTTGTTTATGAGTTCTATATTCTATCTTTTTCTCTGACTGTCTCTTTAAGCTGTGTCTTTAGGAATGCTTCAGAAATCATTGTACTGACCTGGTCTCTCTAGGAAGGCATTTCATAATCATGAAGTCATTGGTAACATCAATTCAATTCTGAAATGGTTTAATAATTGTTAAATGCCTACTCTGTGAAGCTCACCCTGAGGAATTTTAGGGTTAATAAAGTTCAGATAAGGCATAAGTTTTATAGTCTAGTTAGGAAGATAAGGCAAAAAGAGAGGCAACTATAATATGGATTTTCTTTTACTTTTATCATTGGAGCATAGTCCTTCTATATCTAAACTTTAGTATTCAGTTTGGGATGCCACATTTTTAGAAATAATATCAACTAGCAAGAAAGCATCCAAAAGAGAGCAATTAGAATGTTCAATGTCATGAAGACATATCATATGAGGATAAGTTGAATAGCCTGAAGAAAAGGATTTTGGGTAGGTTGTAAGGATGTAAGGCATGATAGCTGCTTTCATTTAAAAAAATAATAGCTTTTTATTATATATATACCCAAAGATAGCTTTCAAGATTCATATTTATGAGACCTTGTGTTCCAAATTTTTCTCCTTTCTTTCCCTTCACCTCCTACCCTAGACAGTAAGCAATTCAGTATATGTTAACCATGCGCAATTCTTCTATATATATTTCCACATTTATCATGCTGCACAAGAAAAATCAGATCAAAAGGGGGAAAATGAGAAAAGATACAAGCAAACAAGAATAAAAAGATGAAAATATTATGTTGTGATACACATTCAGTCCCACAGTCCTCTTTCTGGATGCAGAATCTCCATCATCAGCCAATGAGTATTGTCCCAAATCACTTCATTGTTCAAAAGAGCCATGTCCATCAGAGTTGGTCATCCTAAAATCTTGTTGCTGTTTGCAATGTTCTCTTGATTCTATTCACTTCATTTAGGAAAACATGTCATCTCTCCAGGTCTTTCTGAAATCCTCCTTCTGATCATTTCTTACAGAACATATTCCATAGCATTCAAATTCCATAATTTATTCAGCTACTCTCCAACTGATGGGCATCCACTCATTTTCCAGTTCCTTGCCATGACAACAAGGGCTGCCACAAACATGTTTGCACATGTGGGTTCTTTCCCTTTTTTATGATCTCTTTGTGATGCAGGCCCAGTAGAGACACTGTTGGGTCACAAGATAAGCAGTTTGATAACCCTTTTGTTGCCCCCATGTTTTTTTAAAGAATTGTGATGTATAAAAAAGACTAGACTTATTTGATTCTTCCACTTTGTTCATTTGTGTGTATCTAATGAGCTGAGATCTTTTCAGCTCTGCCTCCATATCTCCACCATCTGTTCCCTTCTCTCCACATAAACAAACTATATCCTAGTTTATATCAATATCACCTGGACTATTGTGATAACCTCCTATTTGGTCTCCATGCTTGCAGTCTCTCCTCTCTCCAACTCATCTTCCGCATGGCTACTATAATGATATTATTGAAATACATATCTAACAATACTACTCTTCTCAAAAGCTTCAATGATTCTTTTTTTAGCATAAAATGTTAAGTCTTCAGTCTGACATTTAAGGAATTGTAGGATTTATAGTCTAGTTTCATGTTGCCAAAATAAAAAAAAAAGAGGAACATTAAACCATATATAAGGATCAGAATGGGATGCATATTGAATTAGGAAAAAACATATTAATATTATCTATGTCTTATTGAAATTTTTGTTAAATATTTTCCAATTATGTTTATTCTAGTTCCATCTTTCTCAGGAGTGTTGTGAACCACTGGAAAAAAAAGGTTGTATGTTTGGTACTTCTAATCTAGCTGAAATGAATAGTGTCTTCATGTTATAAAATAGTGGGATATAATCTGAGTGATGGATAACCGATAGGATATCTTAAACATTTAGATGTTAAATTTTGACTTAGGCAATAGACACCAATCTAAGACTGCTGGATAGCAGTGGCAATGGCTAAGTCATAATAATATAGGTATGAGGATTTGAAATCCCAGACTAGGAATTTTCCACTGTGACTGTGGAAAAATAGTTTTAAATACCAACTTGGAGAAAATGTGGTGATAGAATGCTCATCAAGGTTTAATAACTCATCAACAAATTTTTGATAAATGAATGGATGAATGAAAATGGGAGGTTAAGGAAAAAGAGGAATCTGAAAAATTTGAATTAGATGATCTCTAAGTTTTTTTCCATCTTGAACATAGTGATACCATATTATTTTAGAATATTTCCTTTCTCTGTTGACAGACTGACTTCAAGGAACTCTGAGAGAATAATAGGTCCACTATGGAATAGCTGATGGCAAAGTGTATAGAATGTTGGACCTGAAGTCAGGAAAATGGGTGCAAATCCAATTTATAAACACTAGTTGAATCGGTCTGAACAAATAATTTTATTTGCTTCAGTTTTCTCTTCAGTAAAATGAAATAATAGTAGTACCTATTTCACAAGGTTGTCAGTGAAGATCAAATGAAATATTTGTAAAAGTGTTTGACACATCATAGGCATTATGTAAATCTTTATCACTTTTCCACTCTTTAGTGTGATTTTCTTTTTTATTATAGATTGTTACAAACCCATGTATAGATCATTGTTCAACTCTCTAAGAATGTTCTTCGACTTGATAGGTGAACTTTGGCAATGGAGCCGCAGGCTACCTCAGTAAGGCAAAGCATCTGGACCACTGAAATACTCCTGTATACCTTGTAACAACTAAACTACCTGATGCTACCTTCCAATCATCGCTCTGATCCTGAGTCAAAGGTGGTAACAGAGCTATTGCTACATGCAGCTACACAGATTAGATGAGGAAAACTCATTTTGTATGAACCAGGGTTGAAAATTGAAAATGTTCCACTTTAACTTCTTTTCATGCTTGACACACTTCAAAAGCTATTCTTCTCTGAAACATAATCTAGTTTAGTCGGGTATGCTTTTTCCTTTATTAAGACGATTATGGGGTGTGGGGGGCAGGGTGTATATGGTCCCACTATAATCTTTTAGATCAGGAAGTCCATCCTATAGAAGGGGTCATTCAACCCCATGGAGATGTATCTCTGAACCTCCCCCCAAATTCCTTGGCTACCAGATGCCTTTCCAGAGAGGATAATTAATGCATAAAATTTATTCTTTCAGAGGGAGCAATGTAGTTGCAATGGAATATATATTTATGGAGAAATTAGATAGGCACTCACATAGGGAAAGCTGCATGAACTCTGCATTATCACAGTGTAGCCGGAAATAGTATGTGAAATGTGGACCAAGGCTATTTCCTCTGATAGAGTCCATGACACATGTATCAATTATGTCCCTTGGGAAACATAATTATATGATTGTTTCTTAACTTTCATTCATGTTCACTGGAATGGGGGACACTTTTACCTCTACAGTGTCTTGTGCAATCTGTGAAAATAAAAAGGAAACATACATTTCTTTCAGATGCAAGTTACACTAAGGTTCTGATAGTAGCAGCCGTAGATAATTAATTGTTTGGGATTCAATGTAGCAAAAAATAACATTGCCCTTGAAGTCTGGAGACCTAGCTTATTGTTCCAAATTGGTCACAAATATCTGTGTTCTATGTGTCAGGTTAATATGTCTCTTTATGTTTTTGTTTCCTCATCTTTCAAATATAAGTATTGGAATGCTCAAGATCAACAAATGTACTTTACATCAAAAATTATTCTGAAAAATTTAGGAATCAGCTTGATCAGCTTGAAAGGGAGGAAAAACAAAGAAAAATAAAATTAATAAGTAGTACATTGATGAGGGCCATGTCTAAATATGAAATTGAGACTCAAATTAGTTTTACAAAAATAAGGATTCATAAAAAAAAAGTCATAGTGAACCCTGAAAAGAAAGAGCAGAGCACACTTTTTAAGGCCATATATGAAACAGGTAGAAGTCTTCCTGATGCACAAGTCCTTCCTTGTCTCCTTAAGTAAGCAATGTAGTCCAAGCTTAAGCTAAAGCACATAAAGGAGAAGCCTGACAATATAGAAGAAGTGATTTGTATTTCAGAGGCCTGATGTTAATTGAAAATCTTCTATTTCATTAGAAGTCCATTCCCCCCAATCTCTCTTCCTTAAGTAGAATTATACTCAACTTATCAGAGAAGTTGTTTTTATTTGTAAGCCTCCTGTCTTCACCTTTTATATCCTACCATATTTCAACATCTTCTCTCATTTATAGTAGAAGTTGAAAGGTCTTGTGTGATGCTGAGGGGTTTCTTTGGATTTGATCTGCTCCTTTTTGGATGCCTGCAGCATTAAAAAAATTTTTTTGATGTGGAATCTATACATTTTGTCTATGACATTCCTGGGATTTTTCCTTTTGGAAATTTTTAAAGAAATTATCAGTGAATTTTTTCCACCCTGACTTTGCTTTATGGTTTTTGTGATATAGGCAATTTTTAAAGTTATTTTTTTCATGAAGTCCAATGACTCATGTTATTTCTGCTTTATTTGATTTCCAAGTCAGCTTTTTATATGTTATCTCTTACAGTTGAGACTATGATGATCATCTTATACCTGTCTTTGTATCCCTGTCACTCAACACAACATCTTGAATATAGTAAAGATTTAATAAATATTTATTCATTTAATAGCTTTTCATCTTTTAATTTTGTTATACTATTTCTTGCAATTTTATAAAACCATTTCAGTTTGGCTTATTCAATTATTTTTCTTTTTTAAAATAATTTTATTTTTAAATAACACAAATTTAATGTCTTTCTCTCTGCCTCTCTCCTCCATTAAAAACAAAACAAAACAAATAAACTTCCATAGCAAGCAAAGCATGCCCACATTAGCAATATCAAAAAAGGTCTCAATTTGTACCCTCAGTCCATCATCTTGCTGTAGGGGGTAGATGATATGTTCCCTTATCAGTTATTCATGAAATCATATATAATAATTGCACTGAAATGAGATCATAATCTTTCAAAGTGATTTATCTTTGCAATGTTGTTACAATATGCATTGTTCTACTGGTTCTATTTTATTCTTCATCGATTCACACAAGATTTCCAAGATTTCTCTGAAGCAGTCCCTTTTATCATTTCTAATAGCATATTAGTATATTATTACTATTCATATATTCAACTATCTCTCAACTAATGGTGTCTCCTTTAGTTTCCAATTCTTTGACATCAGAAAAAGATGCTATAACTAACTTCATAGATATGGGTTCTTTCCCCTTTTTTCTTATTGGAGTTTTTGACATCTTCATCCATGTGTCATGTCTCTGACAACTCCATTAACATCCTCACAAAATTTAACTCCCTACTCAGCTTTCAACATTGATTATAGCATCTAAAAAGTTTACTCTTGATAAATTTTTGGCTTTATGGCAGGCAAATATGGAGACTGGGATGGCTTTTCCTTCCTCTTCCTTCTAGCACCCTGTAAAAATTCTTGCTAACAAGTCCTTCTAGGATCAAGGGAAACAGAAACTCAGAAAGAAAAAAAAAATATATATATATATATATATATATATTTCTAGCTTTAAAAAGTGATACTCTGTTTCCAAAATCTCTGATTACTCATAATTGCTAAAAGATTGCATTCATATGATGATCTTTAAAAAATTTCAAGAGATAGAGTTTATGGATAATTTAATAATTTTATTAATATAGCTATCATGTTTCATAAAAAAGAAGTCAGTGATATTTTTTCATCTCAAAGACAATCAAGGTGAATGGCTCATGATTTATATGCCCTTGGAAGAAGGGTATTCCTAGGGGTGGCAATTAACTCTGATTGGTTCACAATTAATAGAAAATAAATATTACAATGAGGAGTTACTAGGCTAATGAACTTTGATTATGTCATTTACTTCTAAATTACTTGGATAACCTAATTAAATAATTTATCCTCACCCAAAGCTGAATAGAACACAACGGGATTAAATTCTTTCGAAGGTTTTGTGGAAGCTGACCAAGATTGAGGAGAGTTAATTCAATGTCCTTCAAGATATAAACTTTGAAATGAGGATCAAAGAAAAAGGGGAAACTCTGGATCTTCCCAAATCATTGGTTATTAATAATTATATCTCTCTACACGAAGTCTAAATTTATCCCTTTACAACTTCCATTTATTGTTGCTAATTCTTTCAGCTAAGATTATTAGGAAGTAATTTTTTTATATAATATTCCTTCAAGTTATCAAAATGTGCATACCCTTTGACCCAGCCATACTACTACTGGGCTTATATCCCAAGGAAATACTAAAGAAGGGAAAGGGACCTGTATGTGCCAAAATGTTTGTGGCAGCCCTTTTCATAGTGGCTAGAAGCTGGAAGATGAATGGATGTCTGTTAGGATTACTAAGTGAGAACTCAGGTTGTCTGGTCATTATTTCTGTAGCTGAATTTTCTCCAATAGTTCTTTTGACAGCAGTTTGCAAACGTCCCACAAAATCTGCAAAAGGTTCATTGGGACCTTGCTGTATTTTAGTGAAAGCCTCTCCATGATCTTTCTGTCCAGGAAGGACACCCCAAGCTTTTATTGCAGCCTTAGCAATTTGTTCATATATTGTCATGGTATAATGAATCTGTTCCGAATTCTCTCCATACTGACCTTCACCAGCTAAGTGCTCAAAAGTGAATTGTGTGTTAACTCCTATTTCCAAATTGCATCTGACTTGAATTTTACACAATTCATGAAATTCCGCAAGCCATAATAAATTTTCTCCAGGTTCCAGACATGTCCTTGCTATGGATTTCCAATCATTCGGGGTTAGGACTTCATAAGACAAACCATCTAGTAACATTTTGACATAAGCTGATGTAGCCCCATAAAGGGTACAACCTTTTTTCAAATCCTTAATTTTATTCAAATCTAAAGGTGCATATCTTCTCCTTTTTTTACCTACAGAATCAATCTCTTCAATCACAGGATATGCATGTATAAAATCACTTATATCCTGTCCTTCTCTCTTAGCTTTAACCAATGCTTTTTCTAATCTTGTCATAGGCTTAGGCTGCTTCACAGGCAATTCTGTTTGTGTTTCTGCCTCTTCCCCTCTTTCTTCCTCCATCTCTGAAGGTGGGGTTGATGTGGGCCTGTCAATAATCTGTTCTCTAGGCAGGGTTGAAGCTTCTTCAAGAGAATCATACCATAATTCCTCATTTAAATCCTCTTGCTCTAGGGAAAGATCTTGATCTTTCCTTTTTTCCTCACACTTCCTCCTCTGTTCATTTTTAGAACTTTTCCTTCTCCTACAACTTGCTTGATAGTTTAAGGCTAATTGAACTATGTTGTAGATATAAAATACTTCTGCAGAAATTGAACGAGGCCCATTTTTTGCTTGAAATTCTTTCATTTCATATCCCACTAGCTTCCATTTATCTACATCTATCTTTTCTTCCTCTAAGAACCAAGGGGATGTGCGTCTTAATGCAGCCAAGAGTTTAGCAATCTGTACCCAGGTTACAAGTAAACTCTGCTCCTCAATTATGTTGATTATACTCTCTATAGTACCACTCCTGAATGGAGCTGAGGTTGCGTCTGGGGCTGAGGTTGAGTCGGCTGAGGTCCAGGGATTGAATATAGCTAACATCTGCCCCATTTCAGCTATAAGAGATTCCTGGTTTAGCCCTTAACAAGTTAAGTTCCTTATTTATCTATTAGCACGCTCACTTAATCTTTAACAAAGTTTCCTCGTTACTCACGGTTCTGGGTCAGAGAGACTGAGATCTAGATTGGAAGCTTTTCCACTGGAATCAGGACTGTGTCTGTCCCTGTTCGGGCGCCAAATTGCGAAGATCTGGTCTAGCTCCTCTTGTCAGGATAAGCAAAAGTCCTTGCCCCACGTTGGGCGCCAATTGTAACGAGCTGTCGTCTCCAGAAGCTGCTGGATCGCTCTCTGGGAAGAGATCTGCTGTGTCTACTCAAATCTCTCAGACAGATTCTTCTTCCTGTAACGAACCGTTGTCTCCAGGCAGTTGCTGTTAACTCTTGTCCAAAGAAGTGACTTCCCTTCCTGCAGAGAGCCCCGTCAAGCCTGATGCAATTCAGAGTCTTCCTTCTTGAATCCTGGCTCTGAATCTCCTCCAGCTCTTATCCTTCTCCAGTCCGATCTCCTCTCCAGGCCCAATCTTTTATCCTCCCAGAGAATGGGCGTGGGATAATGCAAGGGCTTCTGGGAAGAACCACCCCAGCCAATGAGCTTGCCCCCTCTATCAAGTCAACCTGAGTTCTCACCTTGTAATTGTCCAGAAAACCTGAATTCTCACCTTGTCACTGTCCAGACAACCTGAGTTCTCACTTAGTAATCCTAACAGATGTCCATCAATTGGAGAATGGTTGGGTAAATTATGGTATATGAATGTTATGGAATATTATTGTTCTGTAAGAAATGACCAACAGGAGGAATACAGAGAGGCTTGGAGAAACTTACATCAACTGATGCTGAGTGAAATGAGCAGAACCAGGAGATCATTATACACTTCAACAACAGTACTGTATGAGGATGTGTTCTGATGGAAGTTGATATCTTCAACATAGAGAAGAGCTAATCCAATTCCAATTGATCAATGATGGACAGAATCAGCTACATCCAGAAAAGGAACACTGGGAAATGAGTGTAAACTGTTATTTTTACCTTCTGAATCCAATTCTTCCTGTGCAACAAGAAATTCGGTTCTACACACATATATTGTATCTAGAATATATTATAATATATTTAACATGTATAAGATTGTCTGCCATCTGGGGGAGGGGGTTGGGGGAGGAAGGGAAAAAAATCTGAACAGAAGTAAGTGCAAGGGATAATGTTGTAAAAAATTACCCATGCATATGTACTGTCAAAAAAAGTTATAAAATTTTTAAAAAATAATATTCCTTCAAGTATTATATGTCTCTCACTTCAAATCTTCATTCTCCAATTTCTTCACAAGCTCTCAAATGATATGAATTTGAGACCCTTTTTGCTATCTTGGTTGTTCTCCTTTAATGTTCTTCTGCTTGTCAATGATTTTCCTAAAATATAATACCCAGAAGTGAGCAAGATGTTCTAGATTCTGTTTCAGTAGCGCTAAGTACACTATTCTAAGAAAATTTTGCTCTGTTACTTATTATCCCAACCTTGGACTTTTAGAGCTGAAAGATATTCAGGTGATCATTTAGGCCAAACACCTTATTTTCCAAATAAAGAAAGAGAGACCTAGAAAAATGATGACTAACCTATATTCATGTACCCTGTTTATATTAGATCTAGGACTATAGTTCTAGTCTTTTGAACCCACAATACCACAAGATTCACTAGTTAGCATTTGGAATTTGCACTATTACCTTGAACATTTTGTGTTCACAAAAAGATTTTGCTTACGTGGTGGTGATTGAATCCAAAACCTGGCCTAACACATGCTTAACACATGGCCTAACCAGATCAAAGACAAACAACTGTATCTAAATTGCATACAGCTTGTAGAATTATCATTGTAAACAATATTATGATAATTAGAGTGTAAGCCAGAATTTGGACATCTTAGCCAGCTCACCTTTGCAATATTCTAAGAGCTGTATCTAGTATCATAGGTTAATAGCAGTAAATGTTACTTCTTATTACCTATGGTACAAGATTTTTTAACAAAAAAGAAATAGTATTTTATTTTTTTCCAAATACATACAAAAATAGGTTTCAACATTCACTTTGCCAAACCCTGTCTTCCAAATTTTTCTCCCTTCCCTGACCCTGACAGCGAGCAATCTAATATAGATTAAATATGTACAATTCTTCTAAGCATGGTTTCATATTCATCATGTTGTGCAAGAAAAATCAGATCAAAAGGGAAAATATGAAAAAGAAAAAAAAAACAAAAACAAATAACAACCATAGCCAAAAAGGTGAAAATACTATGCTTTGATCCACATTGAATTTCTACAGTTTCCTCTCTGAATGTGAATAGCACTTTTCATCACAAGTCTATTGGAATTGCCTTGAATCACCTCATTGTCAAAAAGAATCAAGTCTATCATAGTTTATTATCACATGGTATTGTTATTTCTGTTAATTCTGTGGTTCTTCTCAGTTTATGTAAGTCTCTCCAGACTTTTTTTTGAAATTATCCTGCTGGGGACAGCTAGGTGGTACAGTGGATAGAGCACTAGCTCTAAAGTCAGGAGGACCTGAATTCAAATTTGACCTCAGACACTTAATACTTCCTGGCTGTGTAAACCTGGGCAGGTCATAACCCCAAATGCCTCCGCAAAAGCAGGAAAAAAAGAAATAAAGAAAAAAAAGTCATCCTGCTGATTGTTTCTTGTAGAACAATAATATTCCATAACATTCATATACCATAACTTATTTAGCTATTCTCCACCTCATGGGCATTCATTTAGTTCCTAGTTCCTACTACAAAAAGGAGTTGCTACAAACATTTTTGCACATATAGGTCCTTTTTTCTTTTTTTATTATCTTTTTGGGATACAGATCTAGTAAAGAGACTGCTGGATCAAAGGATATGCATAGTTTGATGCTTCTTTGGACATAGTTCCAAATTGTTCTTTGGAATAGTTGGATCAATTCACAACACCACCAACAATGTATTAGTGACTCAATTTTCTCACATCCCCTCCAACATTTATCATTATCTTTTCCTATCATCTTAGCCAATTTGAGAATTGTAATTGTACCTCAACTGTCTTAATTTGCATTTCTCTAATTGATAGTGATTTAAAGCATTTTTTTCATATGACTAGAAATGGCTTTAATTTCTTCATCTGAAAGTTGTCTGTTCATATCCTTTCACCATTTATCAACTGGGGAATGACATAATCTTATAAATTTGAATCAATTCTCTCTATATTTTAGAAATTAGGCCTTATCAGAAACACTGGTTATAAAATTTTCTCCTAGAAATCTTGGCTTCATTGGTTTTGTTTTTGTAAAACCTTTTTTAATTTAATGTAATCAAAATTATCTATTATCTAATTTTTCTTTGGCCATAAATTCCTATCTTCTCTATAGTTCTGAAAAATAAACTATCCCTTGTTCTCCTAATCTTATCATTATCACTCTTTATGTCTAATACATAAATCCATTTTGACCTTAACAGCATCAGGTATTAGATTTTAGTCAATGCCAATTTCTGCCATACTATTTTCCAGTTTTCCCAGCAGTTTTTATCAAATATTACATTCTTATCCTAAAGGTTGGAGTCTTTGGGTTTGTCAAACACTAGATTACTATAGTTATTGACTATTGTATCTTATGAACCTAACCTGTTCCAATGTTCCACTACTCTATTTCTTAGCCAATACCAAATGGTTTTGATGACTGCCATTTAAATGGTATGTGATCTTGAGCAAGTCTGGGGTTGGATAATCCCTAAAGATTTTGCTGGCTCTGAATGTATGATTTAGAGATAACCTAATCCATCTTTCTCATTTTGCTGATGAAGGAATTAAGCTTTAGAAAAATGAAGTGATTTATCTAAGGCCTCTTAATTTTTGTCCCAGGCAGAGTCACTAAGGAAGTTGATCCACAAACCCACAACTTTCTAGCTCCCCTGATTAAAATCTTACTTTCTGTTCCCTCCTCTTTCCCACTTCCCTCCAATGTTAGTGCCTTTCCTCTGAGATTGCTACCCCTCTAGGCTGTATATTATAGGTAATTCAGTAGATTGAACACCAAGATGAGTCAGAAAGACCTGAGTTCAAATGTAGTCTCAGATACTAGTTCTGGGTCCCTGGCCAAGCCATTTAATTTCTCTTTGCCTCAGTTTCCTTTTATGTAAAAATAAGGATAGTAATGGTACCTACATCCCAAAGTTGTGAGGTTCAAATGAGATAAAAATTGTAAAAAATTCATGTACTTAGAATGGCGTCTCTTCTAATAGAATAGGAGCTCCTTGAGGGTAGAGACCATGTTTCTTTCTTTTATTTGCATTCTTATCACATGAAGGTGCTCAACTAAATGTTTATTGACTGACTATAAGCCCAAAGCCCTTTCCTTGTTACATGGATACTGAAATGTAAAATCATGGCTCTAAGGATGGCCACATCCATCCCAGTGGCCATCTAGTCTAATACTCTCATTTTATAGATGACGAGACTGAGGCTTAGGAAATAGTCTCAATCTAGATCACAGTTCTAAACTTGGACACTAATTTCAACAAGTATCCAACTACTCTTTTCCTTGGTTAGTGATATATATATTTTTATCCTAATTAAGTCATTTGGTTAATCATATTCTTGGGATTATTCTTCCACTCCCCCATTTCCACTTTTCCTTCTTACATTCTTCTTGATTATTGTCAATAATTTCCAAAGTCATCCTTTATCCAGTGAATAAACAAAGCATTATTAATGACTGATTTGATTTGAAATGCCCTCCAGTTCTCCTTCATTTTCTGATAGTTATACCTTTTCTTGTTTATCACGAAGCTGATTTAGCTACTAAAACATTTCTATGTTTTATTGCATGCATTATTAAAAAAAATCCTTAGCAATAAAGTTATTCTAGTGAGCCTGAGACTAATTTTGCACAGAGTAATTACAATTTAGTCAACACAAAAAATTGTTTAGAGGGATACGACCTCTGTGCACTTGATAACTGCAGTTTAGGGCAAAACCTGTAGCTATGATGCATGAAAAACATCTTAGTTCATTAAGATCAAAGGAGTTAGTCACTTGTTCACAGGGCTAATTTCTCCAGCCAAAAGTATTTACACCAATTAACTGCTTTTTAGAGCCCTCTGCTTGAATTGTTAACCTTCAGATAAGCTATCTCAGGGGAAATTATAGATGACACAGCCACTTGTCTCAAAATTCATCTGCCTGATCTTTATTGAACTTGACATGCAAACATTTAAATGATAATTGAAGCACTAATTAAACCCTGTGTCTGGGCACTCCACCTAGTAGTGTCTTTCCTTTCAAAGAGAAAGGTTGACTTATTGATGACAATCTCAGTAACTGGAAGTCCTGAGTGTCTTGCTAAATTTTGGCAGGATTGCTTTTAGTGCTATTTTGGGTTGCCCTGATATTTGCACAGTATATGGGCCTCCCTTAACACCTGTATTCATCAGCTAGCAAATAAAATCCCAGAGACGGGAATTTCAGTCTTAATTGAAATGAAATGATTCTTTATGTTCATCCTTAAACATGCTTTAAAATTCAGTAATAGTCCTATTTTACTGTCTTTACTATTTGTAGATAAGTGGCTTAAAAGACATGGCCCCATTTGGAGTACTTGAATACACACACTGATACCTTTACAGATAAATGCCCTTTAAGGGATGATCTAGGGTTGCCCCTTTAATTTGTATGGATTTTTTATGTCAATTTACATACTTTGGCTCACTGTCCTGCCACCAGCTTGAAAAAAATGACAAACAAACATCTGGACATATGTGAAATCAATTCCTATCTGGTTATTCAAGCTGCTCACCATACTAATAAACAGAAGCAAAGAACAACACTGAAATGTCAAAACACTTAATTGGGCTAGAAAATATTATTAGCCACATTCCCAAATGAATACAGAGTCTTTCCAATTCTTTTTCTTTCTCCCAATCTTATGTTAAAGTAGCTTTTGAAATTAGTCTTTTCCAAAGATTTATGCTATGACAAAGTGACTCATGGTTTCAGCCTTGCCTTGTAGCTAAATTATATTCTTTTCTTCCTTCTTTCCTCTTCCCTTCCCTTCATCCTCACTTCTCTTTCCTCCTTTCATCCTTCTTTCTTTATTCCCTCCCTCCCTTCTTCCTTTGCTTTACTCCTTTCATTTCTCCATCCATTCTTTAATATCTTCCTCTACTTCCTTCCTTCCTTCTTGTCTTCTTTCCTCCCTTCCTGTCTTCCTTCTTTCCTTCCTGTCTTCCTTCCTGCCTTCTGAGACATCAATGAATAGCTAATTCTGTTTCTAAGTCCACTTATTCTTCCTGTTCATTTTCCATGCATGTCTAATCTGTAAGCCACCACTTGCCATGGAATTCTCAGTGTCTGTGTCTTTAGGGCTTACCTCAAATAGTAACTATCTTGAGAATGACCTTGTAGGAAGCTACCACTCTTTGGGAATTTTTTTTGGAATATATGTGGGAGGGAATTGTGTAGAATAAGGATTTCCTGAAAATAATTCAGACTTTTTCTTAATTGTGTTTAGTTCTGGCCCAACTTAGTACATTGCTATCTACCTTACAGACAACAAATATGACTGAAACAGGTATTTTCTCCCTACCTTTTTTAACTGGGTAAAAGAAAGTAGAGTTGGAACCAAACTAAGCAAAGCTAGTCAAAATTTTTCTTCCCTAATGTGCTGCTTAATGGAAAGGAGAGATAAGCATATGATCTTATGCAATTAACACTTTTCTTTGCTTCCTAAATATGAAATCACTTTTCCTACCTCAAAGAGGCAGGAAGAGAACTTACATGGTAAGCCCATTCTCCAAGGAGCTGCCACTTACTTATATAAATACTTATATATGCATATATATATATAAATGATACAATGTTCTTAATTATAGCCCAGATATTTGGGCAAATACACTGAGCAAAAGGAAATTGTTGAAAGAACTTTATGGCCCTTAAAATAATTTTATTTAGACAATCCCTTTTTTGATGGTCAGGTATGTTCATTCTTACTTTGTACTTGAATTAATTTGGAGTAAATTCAAGTTATCTACACTATTCCAGATTTAATTTAGTTCAAAGAAGCCTTTATTGACACCTCTGAGATACCACTACACACCTGTCAGATTGGCTAAGATGACAGGAAAAAATAATGACGAATGTTTAGAGGGGATGTGAGAAAACTGGGGCACTGATGCATTGTTGGTGGAGTTATGAACAGATTCAACCATTCTGGAGAGCAGTTTAGAACTATGCTCTAAAAGTTATCAAACTGTGCATACTCTTGGATCCAGAGAGGCCTGGAGAGACCTATATGAACTGATGCTAAGTGAAATGAACAGAACCAGGAGATCATTATACACTGCAACAGCAAGATTATACAATGATCAGTTCTTATGGGCATGACTCCAATAATGAAATGATTCAGGCCTGTTCCAATTGTCTTGTGATGAAGAGAGCCATCTACACCCAGAGAGAGGACTGTAGGAACTGAATGTGGATCACAACATAACATTCTCACTCTTTTTGTTGGTGGTCACTTGCATTTTGTTTTCTTTCTCATTTTCTTTCCTTTTTGATCTGATTTTTCTTATGCAGCAAGAGAATTGTATAATATTTATATATATTGGATTTAACATATATTTAATATGTATAACATATATTGGATTGCTTGACATCTAGGGGAGGAGGTGAGGGAAGGAAGGGAAAAATTGGAATACAAGGTTATGTAAGGGTCAATGTTGAAAAATTATCTGTCCATATCTTTTGTAAATAAATAACTTTAATGAAAAAAATAAAGAAGTATTAATTTAAAATCCAAAGTTCTGAAAATTCTATGTCATATACTAGAAACCAAGGGAGTTGGAGTTTGGACTGGATTATTTCTCTTTTTCAATTCTTATCATATTATTGATGTGACTTGAAGGATAAGAAAAAGACCTCTATCTCGTGCCCATGATAGACCCCAGCAATTTCTGAGACTGTTTGGAATTCTATCATTAGAAAAACTTGCTGGTCTAACAAGCATCCTGTTTTATGATAAAAATTATTTCTAGAGAAAGCACTTAGAGAAAGCAATCATTCTGTAGTATGAAAAAGTCTTCTTGACTTTCATTAAAAATTATTTATGTGTTGCTTTCTTCCTAATAGTTTGCTGAGATGTCACACTAAAGAGAATGGGAATTATTATACTGGAGAGGGGAAGGCTAATATCTGAGTACATAACATTTCCTTGAGAAAAAAAAAAGACTTAGAAAACATCTGGGCATCCAGAAATCAACATGAAAACACTAAATACCTATGGAAGAGATAGAAAACAATTATACCAAAAGGGAAGGGTGAATCAAGATATTTGCCTATCTTTTGGGATATTTAATATAAATGTTTTTCCCATAGCTGAAGCTAGACCACCAAACTCACAATATTTCTTAAGTTCCACAATGATGATTTGGCAAGAGTTCCATAGTTATATCCAAAAGACCTCACCTTGCACGTCACCTGTCATTTATTAGCTATATAACCCTTTAATTGATCACAGTCTTTCAGTGCCTCATTCTCCTCCTCTATAAAATAAAGAAGTAAAACTAGGTAGTTAGGTGAAAGATAAAGTATTCATTAAGAACACACTATGTATAAAACATATGGTTTAATAGATAGATCCCTGACAGGAGATCTAGGACAATTTGAGCTAACATTTAAATTCTTAACACACAATGGCTATGTGACTCTGGGAGACTAGCTACAACCTATGAATATTCCAGTCAGAGATGACAAAGCTCCAAACTCCTGGGTACTAAATCATATTAAAAGGCAACTGAGGAATGTTTAACAAAGTAAATAAAAATACAATACAACCTAATGTTAATTTGTGTTTTTCTGAGTCAATTTGCAGCAGCAAGTTCCTACCTGAGTTTGATACCATAGTTTTAAGTAACTCTAAGATTCTAAATTGCACATAAGGCGCTACTGATCTGTCTTGGTAATCAGAATTTCCTCATTTGGGAGGTCCTTTTCCAAATGAAATCAGAGGGCCAGATCCTATCCCTATTCCCCTGTGCTACATTCTGCAGATATAAGTAGAACAGCAAGACATTCTCTAATCTCAAAAGCTTATATTCTAAGTGAATGAGACTGTTGGCAGTAGCTAAGGTCCTATTTTTTTACATTTTGTGTATAGCTAATCACAGAAAGTGAAGCTATGGAGATGGATGGGGGTAAGGGGAGAGTTGGTGGGAAAATGTTGGGAGAGAAGGTAGGAATATTAATCCATGTGGTTGTTGCTAAGCAACAAAATTGGGCACAGATATACTTGGTTCTTAAGGTCACCACTTCTGTCTTCAATTTTTTCTTTTGCAAAAACTAATCTGGATGCCTTTCAAAACTCTTTCTGACTTCCTATTTCAGTTAGTTTCTCTACTTCCACACTCCATATGTTTATTACCTTTTGTGTGAAATAGGTCTGCTGAAAATTCTTGGTGTTCTAGTTTCTTATTTTTTGGATAATAGTCCTTAGTTTTTTTTAAAGTTTTTCACTCATATGAACCATTTATCACTCTCAAATTCTATTGATTTATTTTACTATTTTGAAAATTTCTATTAGGCCACAGCTCAAGGTCCCTTCTCCAGTGAACACAAACTCCAGGCCAGTTTATTCTTATTTATATTCTGAATAATATTTCTCTTGTAATTGCTTCAAAGTACATGAAATTAGTTCTTCTTAGTTGTTTTCTTCTTATTATTAGCATTTTAGTCTCATTTCCTTTTGGTAGAAATCACCTTTTCAATCACTCATCTTCTATCGTTTCTAAGATGCCTGGATAGCATGATCATTTTACTTTATAATAAGAACTCTCTTTTATGTAGCTCTGTAAAGTTCAGAAAGTATTTTCTTCCCAAAACTTTTGTCAGTTAAGTTTTTGTTGTCCATTTCAGTCATGTTTGACTCTTCATGATGCCATTTAGGGTTTTCTCACAAAGATATTGAAATAATTTGTCATTTCCATCTCCAGCTCGTTTTACATATGAGGAAACTGAGGGAAACAATTAAGTGATATCCAGAGTCACACAGCTAGTTAAGTGTCTGAGGCTGAATTTGAAGTTAGGTCTATCTGACTCTGTCCACTGTGCTATCTGACATGATCATACCCATTTTACAGATGTGTGAAATGAGGCTCAAATAAGTTGAGATAATTTGACATTAGTTACATGAGGGGGGGAAATTTAATCACAGGATCTTAGACGATAAAGTCCTTGAGGTCAAGGATTTTCTTTCTGTTTGTATTTCCAGTGCTTAAAGTAGTATTTGGCATGTAGTAAATGTTTAATGAGAGGGAAGGTTAAAAGGAAAGAAGGAAAAGAAGAAGTAAGGAAGTAAGAAGTAGAAGAAGAAATTGAGGGATGGATTCAAGAAGGAAGGACAGAAAAAAGGGAAGGAAGAAGGAAGGGAGAGAGTAAAGAAAGAAGGAAGAGAGCAAGGAAGTGGAGGAAATGAAGGAGGGAAGGGGAGAAGGAAGGAAGAAAAGAGAAAGGAAGAGAGAAAAGAAACAAGCATTTAAGCACCTATTTGTCAGGTACTTTTTGTGCTAAGAACTTTACAGATATCTCATTGGATCCTCACAATAACTCTGAGAGTAGGTGCTATTATCATTGTTATTACCCCTGTTTTAGAGTTGAAGAAATTACAGCAGACAACAGCTGTGACTTGCTCTGGGTCACATAGCTAGTAAGTATCTGAAGCTGAACATGTGCACCTGCAGGTTCATCTCTCAATTCACTATACCAAGTAGTTGCCTCTCAGTTATAAATACTTGTTGACTTATTGAAGGACTGACAGATCAGATAGAACATAGAAATCATAGAGCTCAAGCTTGAAGGGACATTAAAGGACATTTAGTCAACCCTTTCATTTTACTTAAGGAAAGTGGGGTCCAGAAAGGTGACACAGAAGTAGAAAGAATAATCAAATCCTTTAACTCCCCAGTAAGTGTTTTCCCCACTTCATCAGGTCCTATGGCTCCATGCTGAATGGATTCTCTCTGTTATCATTTGCTGTTCAGTCGTTTTAGTTTTGTTTGATTCTTCAAGACCCTCTACTGTACCATACAACAGCTATAACAACATCTTAGGGTAAGTGGTTTTCTAGATTATTATTCCCCTTGGAAGACTCAGACAGCTTAGGGAATCACCATGTGTTTTAGCTTCTGTGTTTTTACTTTTAAGCTTCCTAAAACACATTTTCACATTGAATGTAAATATGGCATATAAATATTGCAAGAAAATATAGTTTTAGCTACATAATATGAAATATAATAGGAATGGGAAAATGAGTATGAGAGATGCTCATTCCAAGTAATTTTAATTGAGACTGAATCATATCATGTCCATTATCCTCCATTTTTTTAATCAGAGTTTCTACCTCAGTCTTTCTTCATGCTATCATCTTTATATATCTTTCAGGGCATGGTATCATATTGTTACCTCAATAAAGATTGGGCAATTAAGGCTCATTACAGAGAATATAAGGGGATTGGACTAGATTACCTCAGAAACCCCTTCTAGTTCAAAATTTATGTTCCTATTATCATTATGAAATTCTCTTATTATCCTATGAATGAAGATTTTGAAATTTTAGAGACCGACTGTACTCTTTTCTCCAATGCATAAAGGCTTGCCTGTTAGGGAAGAAGTAAAACCTTTTGTCTCACTTTCTATCATATTCCTAAAAGTAAGTGGTCTTAAAACTCTTTTCCTTCATACAATGCTTCTTTCTTGTGCATGTACACAGATGACTGAAATTTTTGAACTAAGAGCTCTCTTTAAAAAAAATTCCAACCCAGAAACATTAAAGAGAATTTTACTAGCTTTTCTCAGTCTTGTAATTTTAATACTTGCCTCTACCCTAACGTCTGGGAGGAAAAATAGAAGTATTTCTGGAATATTTAGCAAGCTGATTTCTGTCTTTTTATTCTAATTTAAATGTTATTCAGCATATACTTAAAAGGAAAAGAAATATCAAGTTCAGATAAAGTAGATAACTTGTAACTCCAAAATGTCTACTAGGTCAGATTGTTTAGAGAGTACATTATGATCTTTGGAAACAATTGAAATTATGGAAGGTAGAGGGATGTCACTTGTACAATGAAAATAATAGCATTTGTATTTCCTATATACAAGGGAAATTATGAGAAAAATATCTTGGAAGCTCTAAAAGGCTATTTATATAGATAGCTATAGATAGATAGATAGATAGATAGATATATCTATATCTCTATATATGTATATATAAAGATATATATATATATATAAAGATAGATATATCTATATATATATCTATATCTATCTATCTATCTATATTTATATATATATATATAAATATAGATAGATAGATAGATAGATAGATAGATAGATAGATAGATAGATACACATTGCCTTGGAAATGACAATGCTTCCAGTTTTGTTCCTTTAGCCATCATTCCGAGAAGCAATCCCTAAAGAAATTCAGTCTGGCAACTGCTCCTACAGATACTATAGCTTCATCTGTTGAAGACCCAGAAAAGAATGTTCTTGCTATTAGAATCTTTGTCACTATCAAATGGTTCAAGCTGTATGATTTTAATAGTATAAATGACATTAAAGAAGATGCATTACCATAGTTTGTCATTGTGACCTAAGGACTATGGACCCTTTCCATCTTAATTGCAGTTGAAATCTTCCATTTATGTTGTTTTCCCTATTAGAATATGATATTCTTAATAGAAGGTACTATTAGTTTCCTATTTGAATCCCTAGAGTTTAGAATATTCAATCAGTGTTTCATTAAATTTGTTAATTTGTTTTAATGTGCAGTTATTATCACAATTTCCAATAGATTGGGGGCACTATGACTCAATAGATAAAGCAATATGCTAGATGTCATTATGGTTGGATTTTCACACCCTTAAGATCCTTGATTTACTTGCTTCTCAGTTTTGAGAAAAATTTCACATTTCTTTATTTTGTTTTCTCTATGTGTAAAAGAGAAAAAAATAATTGATATAATGTATATAATATACTTGTTTGGGGTTATTTTTTGTTCAAACAGTATATTATCCTACACTAAGCAAAATTATAAGCTTGTCTGCCTGATGCTTCTCACTTGTAATAAATTGGTCCTGAGATAACCAAAGAAATTTTAAATAAAAGCACTAGTGTCAGCAATGATATCAGTTCAATTCTCCTTCATTGTGACTTTCTCTCCTTTGAAGTACTCCAAATCATTTCTAGGTAGAGTTTTAATGAGAATTTTTTTCACCTGAGGCAAACATTATTGATTGTGGAGAGGAAGTTAGAAAATGTCATGGCTATCATAATCTAGCTCTTGGATCCATGAGGCTTAAGGCAGACACAAGAGAGGGGTACCCCCTAAAATAAATTCTAGGAGAGGCCACCATATATCACAGGGCATTCCCCAGTTGTGGCAGGATTAAGTGGCCAGTGAGAGGTGAAAGGACCCTGATGATAGTGATAGCTGGATCAGTATAGGACCATGAAATGAAGCTCAGAGCTCAGGGATGATTGTGGAATCCCTTCCCACTAAGTTATTGACCCAATGCTCCTGGGCTACCTTCAACTCTGTTTAGAGTTCCAGACTGGGATTTACTAATGCCATTATTCCCTTGCCATAATATAAGGAAGATGATGCTTTTGGCAAATGAAGTGAGCTGGTTGGCTGATAGGACATCACATAGCCTAGTCTAGTACTTTCTTTATCTATTCTAGAGGTCTTGAATCTCCTTCCATTAATTGCAGGTAAATTCCTAAATTGTCAGAGTTGGAAAGTATCTTCAAGATGAGCTAGTTCAGGCCTCTAGTTGGACAGATGAAGCATCCCTTCTGAGCCCATTTTACTTTTCTTGCTCACATAGTGATAGGGTAGGACTCCAGAGAGTATTTGGGTACCTCTTTCCCCACCCCTCCACTTGAGTGGTTTTTTAGTGCAATTATTCAAAATCCCTTAATCTTGAGTGATTCCCAGTTCCCAGTTGAGTGATTATCAATTAGCAGGTCAGAGTTAATTAGCATTTAGAAATGGGTATTTATGAACCTTAACATCAGATAAAGTAGAATTAAGATTAGCCTGATAGAGTAAGAACAATTGGAATCAAGAACAATGTTCCAAAATTGTCCAGCACATTCTGACACAAACATAAACCAAATCAATGACAGAGTGTACTCAAGCTTAGAGAAGACATGGAAAAGGAACAATTTACAATTTCTAGTTACTAGAAACTCTTCAGCCCCCTTGTGAAATTCTGAATGAAGTTTCCTCTCAGTGCAGCTGCCTTTTGGCCTCTGGGAGTTGGTAACTTGTAAACGGCCTGAGGCTGTACCTCCTTAATGTCTCTAGTTTGTCTTCAGTGTGTTTCTCAGATCTAAAAGCAGATACTAGTGTCATCCACTAAAGCAGGACAATATTGATAATGGATCTAAAGGATACCAATTGTAACTCCAGATTTTTCGATTTTTTTTTTTTTTTAACTCAATGGGGCAGGGAAGAGAAAAATTTTCCTCATCCACAGGGTGCTTAACTACCATTGAATTGCTGCTTGTGGAATTTATTGAGGGAAATCACTTGCCAAATTATACATATACCCAGAAGTGTGTCTGATTCTTTCAGCCAATCCCAATGTATTTCCTGTGTGACATCTAATTTTTTTTTCCCCAGTGGGTTAAAAACTTCACTCTTCCCAAACTAATTAATGGGTTGTTAATGACACATCTATTTTATACTTTAGATTGATTGTTTTAATTAGGAAGTCTAGTACTTCTACCTCTACATCAATTAGGGTGTAGTTTTTCATCCATAGCAATTTGGATGGGAGTTTCTATCTTCACTTTTCCACAGATAGGGACACAGATCTAGGAAAGTTAAATGAGTGAAATGATATACACAGAAGGTTGCTGGCAGAGCTGGAGCCAGAAGTCAAATGTCCCAAATATTTTGTGCTCTTTCTATCCCCCTCACTTCCATGTAAAAAAAACTTCTAACTAAGCAAATATCAAGTAAAGCAAGTACTTCCATATACACAATAGAAAAAAAGGCAAAATTGTACATGAAAATTACTATCTCTATTATATTGTTTTCCTTTTTTGTATGTAATCAATTCCATAAATTACTTCTAAATCTATCCTGCTTTTTTGATTCTCTTTCTTTCTTTCTTTGTTCCTTCTTCTCTTCTTCCCTCTCTTTCTCCCTTTCTTCCTTTACACCTAGTTCTTTATTACTTTCCCACCACCTGTCTCTCATTGAGAAAAAAAGAGCATCATTATTATAAAAAAGGCGCATTATTGAACAAAACAAAATCCTACAATAAGTTCTGTCCAAAATGTATGTTTCACTATACATTTTGAGTCCATTACTTTTCATTCATTATCATTCATGCATGCATTCATTTATTCATTCAGTCATTCCTCTGGAATAATGGTTGGTCATTATATTGGTAAGTGTTCCTAAGTCCAAATGTTTTGTTTTTTTTTTTTGTCTTTTCAGTGTTTGTCTACAAATTGTTGTCCTGATTCTGATCACTTTATTCTCCTTTAGTTTATGCACATCTGTGTCTTTTCCTGAAAACTTCCTTTTTCATCATTTCTTATGGCACAGTAATCTTGTATTATGTTAGTATGCCTTAATATATCCAGGCATTCTTCAAATGAAGAACATTCTCTTTTTATAAAAGGCTATATTTTATACATCTTTTCCCCTTTCCTTTTTCAGTCTCTTTTAGATATATGTACATGTGGCTCTGGGTCAAAGGCTATGCATATTTTAGTGACTTTCAAGGCAGAATGCTAAATCGCTTTTGGAATAGCTAAAGCAATTTACAGTTCCACCAAGAGTGCATCAGTGTACCTATTTTCCTAAAGCTTCTCTCAAATAAGTCATTTTCCTCTTTTTTTTTTCCCTTTGCCATTTTTGCCAGTTTCAGGAAAGTGAAATGGGAGCTTAAAGTTGTTTAATTTACATTTCTCTTATTATTATAATGATTTGAAGATTGATAACTTGGATTTGTTTCTCTGAAAATTGACTATTTCCTTTGACTATTTATCAATTCTAGGAAATGGTTCTCATTCATATAAATAGGATTTGGCTCCTAACATATTTTGGATATGACCCCTTTATTAGAAAAACTTTCTGCAATTTTCCCCCATTAACTATTTCCCTTTTAACTGGAATTATTTTGGTTTTGTTCATGCACTCATTTTTTAATAGTATATACTCAATGGTTAGAATTTTTCCCTTGCCAATAGCTGCAAGAGTTATTTACTTCTTGCTCCTCTAATTTATGTATGATATAGACCTTTTATATCTAAATCATAGTATGAGATATTGGTCTATACTTGCACTTAACTTCTATCAGAGTGATTTTTATGTTTCCCAAAAATTTCTGTCAAATGTTACCACATGAGTTGAAGTCTGTGCGTTTCAAATACTATGTTATTTTTTCATTTCCTTCTTCATTGAGTGTGTATTATATGTTCCACTGATCAACCTCTCAATTTTCCAAATGATTTAAAATTATTTTGATGATTACTAGGGTATAGTGTAATTTGACGTCTGATGCTAGTCACCTTATTTTCTACTTTTTTTATTATTTTTCTCAAAATTCATGATCTTTTTTTCTCTTTAAATGAATTTTATTATTATTTTTTCTAATTCTATAAATAATCCTTTGGTAAGGACATTAAACAGGCAAGTAATTTAGGCAGCATGGTCATTGTTATTATATTGGCATGAACTACCATGTAATTAATATTTATTCAGTTAATTAAGTCTCTTTGTTTCTATATAAAAGTATTATATTCACATAGTTTCTATGTGTGCCTTGGTGGATAGACTCTCAAGAGTTTTATATAGTTTATTTTGAATGAATGCTCTGTTTCTTGCTGCTAGGTTTTTTTTTTTTTTTTTTTTTTTTGCTGATTTAAGGAAATTATTTATGTAGATTTATTTTATGTTCTTCAATTTCATAATTATTTTCCCAATTAGTTTGAGCTGACTTTTTTTTTTTTTGGTTTTAGACTCTAGATAAATCATTAATTTGCAAAAAGTAAGTTTCACAAGTAACATTTATTCTCCTGATTTCTTTTTCTTTCCTTATTTCTATAGCTATGATTTCTGCTATCGTATTAAAAATAGTTAAGACAATAGGCATTCTTACTTTACTCCTGATTTTGTTGAGAAGATCTCTACTATTTCCCCATTATGCTTTTGAGCTTGAAAGAATTGGATTTAAGTTTCAGGCCTTACTTTAAATAGTTGTGTGATCATGGGCAAGATATTTTACTTTTGAAGCTATTTCCCCAAGCATATTATGTGAGAATAATGACATAGGCATTTAAGTCCTAAAATGCTTTAAATTTATATGATAGTTATAAGCAACTCTAGATCTTTAATGATTTAGAATATTTTTCTTTTAACAGAGAATACCATTCTTTATATAAAAGAGTTGGGACAGGGACTTCTCTTCCTGATGCTATTTATTACAACGATCCACAAGTGATAAGATTAAAGTTAGATGGAATGTGGAAATCACATTGTCCAACCTACTCATTTTATAGATGTGGAAACAGTTCCAGAGGAATGAAAAGAGTTGCCAAAAATAGTAACAGTTTTCAGATTCAAACTAAGTAAATAGATAAGATATTGGAGTTTCATTGGAAGGAGACCTCAGGGGTCATTCAGTACCACCTTCTTATTGTCTTGATGAGAAGACTGGGACCAGAAAAATGAAGGAACTTGTCAGGGCTTGCACAAGTAATAAATGCCAAAGGTAAAATTTGAGCCCATTTCTGACTCTAAAGCCAGTGTTCTTTTCACTGGGCTATAAGCCTCTTCCTCTGACTTAAAAAAAAAAAAAAAGAAAAAAAAAAAAGAAACTTAAATTTTGTCTTACATGTCCTTTAATATCATCCAGTTACCTTCCATCTTACTGCTTTTTCTCAATCTTTCTACCTTTTCTCCCATAATATTTCCCCCTCTGTAATTTTTCCTTTTCCTAGAAATCCTTTTTCTAGATTTCTCCTTTCTTCCTCTGCATCTCTCTTTCCATGTTCTCCTCTTTTTTTCTTAATCCCAATCTATTTAGAAAATCCAGAGCAACTACTTACTTCCAGGGAATCTAATAATAATAATAATAATAACAAAACAAACTTCCATTAGTTCTATGACTGACTGAGGAAGCAGAGGTCATTGTCAATTATTCAAAATGAAATGACTTTGTCCTTAACTTTGTAGGATGTATCTTTTAAAGGAGAACTCTTTTCAATACTCCTAAGAAGAAAGTAGATCCTCATTTCCTAAAATATCATATTTTGGATCTCCAGTGGCTGCTAAGGCAACTTGATTGTTCTTAATTTTATTTTTAAGAGTTTTTGGAGGTCATTATGCAAATATAGTGCACAATAAAGTATTCAACAGGCTCCATGAACTACAATTTCTTTGTACCAATCAGAAACTAGATAAATGGGGCAGTATGGCAGAAAAGCATTGTTATTAGAAATAAAAGATGGGTTTTAAGCATACACTAAAGGGTACCCAGTTCACAATAACCATTATGAATGTCATTTAAAATAAGTATTAATTTTCCAACCTATAAACTGAGCATCAAAATACTTGTACTTCCTACTTCACAGGATTATTATAAAGAAAATGCTTTGTAAAGCTATAGATATTGTAAAATTATCTTCTTATTACAATTGAGGCAACTGTTGAAGAAAGTTTCAAAGATGTTATTTGTCAGTTAAAATCCATCCACTTATGAAACAACAGGCTGTAATTTATGGTAAGTTTCCCTATCTATCCTAGAGCCTTAAACATCTATTTAATTGAATGAGTTGCTTTCATCTAAGCCTTACCTTTGTTGCTCCTGATTCTTATACCAAAACACCACTTTTAGCTGAAGAGATGATTTGGGATTAAGAAAGGATTAGCTGGCCATCATTGGAATAGAGATGCGAAAAGGTCAGGATTTAAGGAGTCTTCTCTCTATGTTGACAATGCTAACACAGCATGACTACTTTTGCTGACAGGAAAGGAGCCCTAGAATGGGAAAGAATGAATTTCTCTAAACTGGATGTGAAGGTAATCCTTAAAAGCTCAAGGATAAGAGATGTTTATTGCAATGGCATTTGCTAGGCAAAGACTATTTCCCTGCATTCAGGGATAATCACTTCATATGTCTCTCTGCTCTTTTAAAGACTCCTCATATTCTAACTAGGTAGTATAATATGATGTAAAATGAATGAATGAATGATGTTCTTAACCAGCAAGGTTGAGAGATAATATGGTAGAGTAGACAGAAAACTGAATTTGAATTTTGCTGCAAATCCTTTTTTCTTTTTTTTTCTCCTTCCTTCCCTCCCTCCCTCCCTTCCTTCCTTCCTCTCTCCCTCCCTCCTTCTCTTCCTTCCTTCCTTCCTTCCTTCCTTCCTTCCTTCCTTCCTTCCTTCCTTCCTTCCTTCCTTCTTTCTTTCCTTCCTTCCTTCCTTCCTTCCTTCCTTCCTTCCTTCCTTCCTTCCTTCCTTCCTTCCTTCCTTCCTTCCTTCCTCCCTCCCTCCCTCCCTCCCTTTCTTCCTTCCTTCCTTCCTTCCTTCCTTCCTTCCTTCCTTCCTTCCTTCCTTCCTTCCTTCCTTCCTTCCTTCCTTCCTTCCTTCCTTCCTTCCTTCCTTCCTTCCTTCCTTCCTTTCTCTCTCTCTTTCTCTTTTTCTTTCTTTTTCTCTTTCATTCTCTTTCTCTCTTTCTTTTTTCTTTCCTTTTTTAATTGTAAGACATATAAATTCATTGACATAGGGAACTTCCAATGAGGAAATTCCTTCAATGAATGAAAATCAGCACTTTTTAGGCAACAAAAAAGTGTTTGAGAGACTTGACAGGGTATACAGTCATGCCAGAAGCTATACTTAAATATCTCCCCCCACTCACTTTCTCCACTCCTTCCCCTTACTATTGGCAATTTATCTAAACTTATAGGATCTCCACTTTTAAAATCTGCAAACTGGTGATCATAGTACCTACTTCATAAAATTACTGTGAAGCTCAAATATGTATAAAGTGACTGAAAATGACTAAATAATAAAAAATAAATTCCAGTTAGCAACATGCATATAGGCAAACCATATTTTTTAAAGAATGGAAAGTTAACTCTTTTAGAGTACCCAGGATATCACTCAGTAGACTATCAGCATTTCTTCAACACCTTAGCTTTCATATCTGGATGGGAAGTTACACATAACATCATTCTTATCTACAGATAACTCACATAATCACTTACCCAGTGCTTTTTATATCTTTTTCTATTGAGGAAAGCAGGGAGACCTGCAACAACATCAGAAAATCGGTCACAGCTCAGCAGTCCTGGAAACCAACATTGGCTGGTACTGCCTCCGAATTATACAATAACCTTTAGAGTTGTCAAAGAAGCTTTATGATTTGAAATATTGGTGCTAAGAGTGAGAGTAGCCATGAGCTCCTTCACAGAACTAACATCTATGCTTTCTTCTAGTTGAATCACATAATGGTTTCTTGTTTGATCTTTACTTTTTTTCTCAGCCTATGAATTGCCTTAATCCTTTGAAAGTCATTTTTTAGGATAAAAGGACAGTTATGATCTAGGCCTGCTTTGGATGAAAGGAAAGAGACTTCTAAGGTTGGGGTTCCCTTTCTTTGCAAAAATAAAGGGGAGCACAAGTAAGATAAATTTCAGTGTTTAAACTTTTATTAGTAGGAAAGTATGTTTGTTAATCGAGGAAATATAGCTGCCTACTTATTCATATTTACTTAAAGTTCAATCCTGTGTCAACTGGGCATTGGTATCTTTGAACAATGTACTTGAATATATTGTAGGTTCAGTGAAAGAGAAGTATTGGGCTTTCTTGGGACAATTCGGGGAGAATAGCATTTAGACCCAATAGAGATATAAACACCTATATATATATACATATATATATATGTATATATATATATACACACACATATATATACACACACACATACCTACCTACTTACCTATGTATATGTATATTATATAGTGAGTGTGTGTATGTGTGTATATATGTGTATATAGACATACACACACATATATATATTCATATATGTGTATATATGTATATCTCAGACTCGTGATTTCAATGGTATAAGGAGGTCCTGATGAGGAAACTCCCCTTTAACAATGTGCCTCAAATAACTTCAGAGGACCACTAGAAATCTGTTTGGTGGATTATCAACTTACCCCTGATTGTAAATACTTTTTTTTTTTTTTTTTTTTTTTTTTGAGGCTAGGGTTAAGTAACTTGCCTAGGGTCACACAGCTAGGAAGTGTTAAGTGTCTGAAATCAGATTTGAACTCGGGTCCTCCTGAATTCAAGGCTGGTGCTCTATCCACTGCGCCAACCAGCTGCCCCTTGTAAATACTTTTCTGAAGGAAATTCTAGAGAGCACATTGGGAAAACTCTTAGAATACCTTGCAGCTAGCCAGAGTTTTCTTTTTCTTTCTCATTTTCTTTTCTCTTTTGTTTGTTTTTCTTTTTCCTTCCATCCATCCTTCCTTCATTCCTTCCTTCTTCCTTTTTTTTCTCTTTCCCACTTTGCTTCTCCCTAATTTTCTTCTCCTTAATCTAAAAGGAGAAAACAAGAACAAAATCCTCATATGGTTAGATATTGTTAGGCAAAACAAATTTTTATATTACCCATTTTTAAAAAAACTTGTCTTATTACACATCTCTAGTCTATCACTTGTCTGACTTTAGATGCTAGCATGCTTTATCATTAATTCATTGGAATTATGGTTGGTTAATGAACTGATTAAAAATGTTGTTTCCAAAATTGTCCATTTTTACATGATATTACTATAAAAATTGTCACGTTTCTGTTCATATACCAGACAGTGAAAGCAGCTCCTGATGTTCCATGATGCTCCCTGATTAGATAAGATTTCAACCTCCCATTGAAGAAATATTCAGGTGCTCTCTGGAGTCTTATAATGGTAGCAAGGTGATGAACCTCCAGGGGGCCATTAGTAACTGAAACAGGAATGTAACTTCAGTTATTTCTGGTAGAAATATGGATTCACCGTGTTTGCTAGGCCCCTGGCTGGCCTCTAGGCATGTGTGTGTTTGTAAATGTAACCACATGTTCATGGCTCATAAATTGGTAGGCTGCTGATGTTCATTCAGAATCCATAGAATATTTATATGAAAGTGTTCATCTTGAAAAGTAGCTGACACATAGTGTTTTGCATGCCTTGTGTTATTTGAGCCCCACAATAACCAACTAACATCCCTTTACAGATGAGGAAACTGAGTGCCCATGGTCACAAAGCTAGTGAGGATCAGAAAGATAATTCTGCTATGTACAGCCCAATATCTTCTGTAACATCCCTCTCAAGCATAATGGAAACGGAAAAGAAAATCTTGGATGATCTCTGAATAGCCTTTCAATGCTTTGTTGGTTGGAATGGGTAAAAGCTTTGGTGGGAGATCAATTTCAGAGAAAGCCAGAAAAAGAGTATATAGGATAAGAATCAGGCGTCAGGAACTCTAGACTAGAGTACTGATTTAGAAAGTCTAGGCTATGTAACACTCTCAAGTTCTTCAACTGTAAAATGGGAGTCAGTTCCCTTACTTCTAAACTTATTTCCTAGAGGCTTTGAGATACACAGTGTGCTTTCCACAGTCTCAGAATAAATCCTTAACACTTTCCAGGATTATAGTTTGGATTAACAGGTAGGAGTTTCTTAAGAGTTTGGAGCTCCTTGGTTGAACAGATATGAATACAAAGTATCATTAGTGAGACAGCCAGCTGCTGTTCTACATCACCAATAAAACATGCTTTGCATATCCTTGTCTCTTCTTCCTGGGCAAGTTGCCAGAAGTGTTAAGAGTAAGTGTTTGGGTAAGGACAGTTTGGTCTTCCGTCTGCTGCTGTGCTCTGTGGGATTTATTGATTCTCTGACATCTGTATCATCAGGGATGAACATGAGCATAATGTACTAGGAGAGGGGCATTGTACAGAAACAGCAGGCTCGGGCTGTATAGGGATGATACATTGAATTGAAGAGTTAAGACTATTGACAGTTCCCCAATGAAAGGCTCCAGAAACCTTAGGATATTGGGAGTTTGGGGAGGAGTAACCAAAAAAGAAAAGAAAGAAGAGAGAAAACATGGAACAAGAGTAAATTAGTGAGATTTTCCTAATATATTTGGGGAAAAAGAGAGAAAAATATCCAATATTAGAATAAAGGAGCAATCATTATAAGAATATAGCATTCCCATTAAGATAATAGAGATAAATCAGGTGAAGTAGTCAGGCTCAGAAGATTTTGTATCACATACAAAGCCCACAGAAGTTATTTTTCATTTCTCAATAATGTGAAACCCCACCATTACCATGCTGTTCACCTCTGCAGTCATGTTATTCAGGAAATGGCCAGTTTATATTATCCTTCCTATAAAATTACTGGCCATTTTTATGTGTATCATTTCTTTTTGCATGGTTTTTTAAATTTTTAATTTTTTGAAATTATATTAAAGTACTTTTTAAACTTTTTCTTAATGTTTTGAGTTCCAAATTCTATCCCTCCTTCCCTGATATGGTAAACAATCTGATATAATTTACACATGTGCAGTCTTCATGGTGTTTTCTACAGATATGACTGAATTTTCCAAAAGAAATTGTCACTATGAATTAAGCAATGATAATTCCACTGGAGAGAGGCATTGGGTGCATAGTGGATAGGGAAACTGCCTGGAAGCCAAAAAAAGCTTGTTTCAAGAGTAGCCTCTAGCTATATGACTCTGGGTAAATCATTTAATGCTTTAGGGAATGGGTAAAGGGTGTTTTCTCACCAGGGAGTTACTCACACTAATGAAATCATAACTCTTGCTCTGATCAGATAATATTTATAAAATGCTTAGCACAACCTGAGAACATCATAGGCACTGGATAAATGTTTATTTTTTTTCTTTCCATCTCTAATACCATTTGTGGAACTTCCAATAATTATTTATATTGTTGACACCTTTATTGAAATATCTCGACAAAGTAGACAGCCCTTAGTAATTTTAGAACTTTAGTAACTTTTAGGACTTAGTAATTTTAGGATCAGTCATTAAGGACCATCATCAATGTTAGTTTGATCTCCATATTTATGCTCAGGCAAATTGATAGAGGGACAAATGGAAGCTTAGAATAATTTTTCCACTGAAGGCTGGGACAAGCTAAATTGGCCATAAGCGATGTCAGAAGTGATCAAAATTGTGACCTCAAATGTTGTAGGAAATGTAATTATTTTATTTAACCTTTACCAGGGAAGTGTGTATGTGTTCTGGAGAAAAGTGAGAAGAGGAAAAGAAAGAGGAGGGGAAGGAAGGGGGAAAAGGGAGAGAGCAGGAGAGGAAAGGAGAGGAAAGGAGAGGTTCATCATTACTCAGAGATATTCATTTGACCTGTGATTGAATACTTCCAAAGAGTAGAAGTTCACTACTTCTTGATCCTATTTGTTAATCAATTCTTAAACTCCAAACAATTTTAGACTGAGCCACTACTTTTTCTTTTAATGTGTAAACCCAAATTGGGCAATAGTTCTACTGAAAAAAAAAAGGAGTAATCCATTCACTCTTCTACAAAATACACCACTAGATCCTTGAAAACAATGATTATACTTTCTTTTCTCCACCCTTAATATCTTTAATTCCTTAAAATATTCTCCATATAACTTTAGAGAGCTTATCTCCTTCTAGAGAGGAGAATAAAGTAACTTCATTCTCCTATAGTCCTTCAATATTTCACCTAGAAGTGAATACAAACTATACATGCCATTTGTCTGTTGAAAAATATGGTGGGGCTATTTTGCTCATCATCTAGACATTATTCTTTTAATAATGTAGCTAAAGAATGAATTATCTTTTTGATCAGATTTATTTACCAATGAAGAACGAACTCAGAGCCTAGAGTTAAGAAGACCTAAGTTCAAATTCAGCCTCAGCTGCTTACTAGTTGTGTGACCTTGAGCAAATCAATTAACACTATTTAGTTTATTTTCTTCATCTATAAAAAAGCTGCAGAAAGAAAGGTTAACATATTCCAGTCTTTACCAAGAAAACCCCAAATAAGGTAATGAAGAGTTGAATATGACTGAGACAACTGAACAATAACAATACATTCAATTCAATTTATCATCAAACATTTGTTGCCTCCAGTTTTGGCAGGAATATCTATGAACTGATAGTAGATAAATTTGAGTTGGGAAAACAAATTTTAAATTCTGCCTTAAAAACCTGTTGGGGACATGTAGGAAGTCTAGTGGACAGAATCCTAGGTTTAGAATCAGGAAGACCTATCTTCCTGACTTCAAATATAGCCTTAGGCACTTACTAGCTGGGTAACCCTGGGCAAGTTATTTAATCCTGTTTCCCTCAGTTTCCTCATCTGTAAAATGAGATACAGAAGGAAATGGCAAACCACTCCAGTATTTTTGCTAAGAAAATCCCAAAAGGGATCATGAAGAATTGAACTCAACAACAGATATTTATTACCTGTCTGAACCTGGACTAGTAGTATAATCACTTGGAGCTTCAATTTACTTATCTATCTAATAATAGCACCTAACTTAAGAGGTTGTTGTGAGGACCAAATGAGATTTTACACATACACAATGTGTGTATATATGTGTGTACAAATATATATCTACATATGTTTGTATATCTGCACACACATATACATTTTGTATATATACATAAATGCAAATATATATGCATAAACACATATAAAATGTATTCAAATATTAGCTATTATTTAGAGGCACCTAGGTAGCTCAGTGGATAAAGTGCTGGATGTAGAATCTAGGTAGTTCATATTCTTTTCTTTTTTCTTTTGTTTATTTAATATTTTCCCCAGTTACATTCAAAACAATCTTTTTTAACATTGGTTTTTAAAATTTTTGAGTTCTCTCCATTATCCTCACCCACAATTAAAATAGTACATGTGAAGTAATGAAAATGTTTCCATAAAAAGTCAAAAGAAAACATAGATATCCCATCCTAATGAGAATAAAAACCCCAAAGAAAAATTAAGTTAGAAAGAAAGAGCGAATTAGAGAAAGAAAGACAGAATGCTTCAATCTGCATTCAGATGCAATAATTTTTTTCTCTGGGAATGAATCAGATTTTTCATCATAAGTCTTTCAGAGTAATTGTGGATGATTGTACTACTGAGAAATCATTTACAGCTAGTCATTCCAGAGCTTTGCTATTACTTTGTATTTAGTACATTTCAAATTGCTTGAGTTGATGGAGGACTTTCCAGGGTTTTTAATTTCCTGAGAGCATCTTGCTCATGATTTCCCATAGAACAATAATACCGCATCACAAACATATATCACAGTTTATTGATCCATTTTTAATTGATGGTTATCACTTCAATTTCTATTTTTTTACCCCAAGAAGAAAGCTGATATGAATATTTTTCTACATATAGATAATTTTCCTTTTTTGAATCGCTTTTTTGAATTTTTTGAATTTGATGAGGCCAAACAGTTCAAATCTGAACTAGTCAGGTCATTTAACCTCTGTCTCACTTTCCTCATCTACAGGAAACAATTGCACCTATCTCAATGGATTGTTATGAGTATAAAAATAAAGTATTTAAAAAGCACTTTATAAAATATAATGGTTTGTAATTGTTATACAATTACAAACAACTTTTACAAACAATTACAAACAAATTACATCAGATAATATATTAATATTATAATTATATAATAAGTGCCAGATGCAGTTTGATGCTGGAAAATTTCGAAGACAAAATTGAAATTGTCCCTTCCTTCAAGAAGTTTTTGTCTAGTGAGAAAGTATACATACACTAAGCCAAAGAAAGGAAGGTAATTAGAGGAAAGCGATAACACACTAATAATTGGGGAAAATAAGTAATTTGACATTGGAGGTTGTATCTTGAAGAGATTCTGAAGGGTGGAAATTAGGAGGGATCACATTCTGGTAGAGAGGGAAAACTTATGGAAAGATGAAGATTCAAGTTTGGGAATTCTCAGTTTCAGAATGAACTGGTTTACACAGAGAATACAGGGTATGAAGAGGAGAGTTATGATGAAATGTCTAGGCAGCTAAGTTAGTTTCAGTTTATGGAAGATGTTAAGTGCTAGTTTTAGGAGTTTACATTTTATCCTCAAGGTAATAGGGAGCTACTGAGTATTTATTTATTTATTGTTTACTTACTTATTTATTCATTTATTTATTTGTTTGTTTGTATATTATTTCTATTGAGGATTTTTAAACTGGGAAATGACAGACATCAGTCTACTCTAGGGACTCGATTATATTTTTGGTTTATATTAAGCTTCTGATCAATTTAATGAGAAACTAAACTTTTTAATAGAAAAATAAAGTATTCTCTGGATTTGTAAGATAGTTGTAAACAAGTAGATATGAACATATTTATCTAGTTCCCTGAAGTGAACAATTTCCTTCATGGTGACCTATGACTCTCTGAGCTTCTGAAAGTTTAAAGAGAAAGAAAGGTTGGTAATAAAAAAGAACATTTGTGAACAATGAGTAATCAGTTACTTGTTATTTAATGATGATGACAGACTTTTATATAGTATTTTAAGATTTTCAAAGTATCTTACATATATTATCTCACTTTATCCTCACAATAAATTTATAAGGCATGTTTCTCATATTTTACCATAAAACTGAGGTTCACCAAAGTTAAGTGGTCCATGACTACAGAGTAATAATTAAGGAAGAAGACAAATCTAAGTCTGCCTGATTTCTTGACAAAATTAGAACAAAAAGTAAATATGTTTTATTTAGTCTGATTCTTCATGTTTCCACCAGATAAGTTGACTTGGTCAAAATCACAGAGGGAGTGGGAAAGCCAACTGATATCTGTTTCCCTATGTTCCTTTGAAGAACTAGCTTCCCTTCTTCAGGAGGCAGTAAGAGAACTTAGAGTAAGTCTGCAGCTCACCTGAAAAGCAAAGTTGGAAAGAAAAGATTTTAAAATTATTTCATCCACATCCACCATTTTGCTTCTTTTTTTTTCTCTCACTTTCCCAGTCTCTTTCCTAATCATGTCTTCTTGTATATGTATGAATGCAGCTTTCTCTTTCTGGAAAAAAGCTCCATTGATCCTTTTATCCTAGCTTTAGTTTTTGTCTCTTCATTCTCTCTCCCCCCCTTTCTTCTCTTTCTCCCTAACTTTGCCTTTTTTTTCTTCTTCTTCTTCCTACCAATAAGTGTCCATCTATTCTATCCAGGTTAAACAAACTGTATAATGTTTATATTGAATGAAGTGCTGTGATTCAATTTTTATTTTGCCAAATGACATTTCTCTCTTTCCTTCTCTCTCTCATTCTAGTTCTCTGTCTCTTTCTCAAAAAAAAAAAAAAAAAGCAGGGGGAAGTTGGGCAAGAATAAAAGTGGCATTAAATTTCCTTATCATTTTCTCCCAATGGGCTTCAGTTGATCAATTTTGTTTTTTGAAAATCAACCTTCCTAGAATTGATTCAAGAGAAAAAAACAACAACAATGCATTATCCCCAGTAGAAGAAAATAGAGTTGGAAGGGATCTTAAAGTTCATCTAATTTAATCGCCTCTAACAGAGATAGTACAGTGGTTAGAGTTCTGGATCAGGTAGTAAGACTGAGTTCAAATAGATTTGATGTTGATAATAAGAATTATTTTTTTCTTTTACTTTTTTAAAATTAATTTATTTATTTTGCCATTTTTTATATATTTTTATTTACAAAATATATGCATGGGTAATTTTTTCAACATGGACCTTTGCAAAATCTTCTGTTCCAAATTTTCCCCTCCTTTCCTCACCCCCTCCCCTAGATGGCAGATAGTCCAATACATGTTAAATATGTTAAATTATGTGTTAAATCCAATATGTGTAAACATATTTATAGTTATCTTGCTGCAAGAAAAATCAGATTTAGAAAGAAAAAAAACCTGAGAAGGAAAACAAAAATGCAAGCAAAAAATAATAGAAAGAGTGAAAATAATGTGTTGTGTTCCACACTTAGTCCCCATAGTCCTCTCTCTGTATGTAGAAGGCTCTCTTCATTACTGGAAAATTGGAACTGCTTTGACTCAACTCATTGTTAAAGAGAGCTATATCCATCAGAAATGATCTTCTGGTTCTGCTCATTTCACTTAGCATCAATTGATGTAAGTCTCTCCAGGCCTCTCTAAAATCATCCTGATGATTGTTTCTTATAGAACAATAACATTACATTAATATTATAATTACATATAATATTGTAATTACATTAATATTATAATTTATTCAGCCATTCTCCAATTGATGGGTGTCCATTCAGTTTTCAGTTTCTTGTTACTACAAAAAAATGGCTGCTACAAATATTTTTGCACATGTGGATCCCTTTACCTGCTTTAAGATCTCTTTGGGATATAAGCCTAGTAGTAATACTGCTGGATCAAAGGATATGCACAGTTTGATAACTTTTTGAGTATAATTCCAGATTGCTCTCCAGAATGGTTGGATCTTTTCACAACTCCACCAACAATGTATCAGTGTCCCAGTTTTCCCACATTCCCTCCAACAGTCATCATTATCTTTTCCTGTCATCTTAGCCAATCTGAGAGATGTGTAGTGGTATCTCAAGAGTTGTCTTAATTTGCATTTCTCTGATCAATAATGATTTGGAACACCCTTTCATATGACTAGAAATAGTTAAAATTTCTTCATCTGAAAACTGTCTGTTCATATCCTTTGACCATTTATCAATTGGAGAATGGCTTTATTTCTTATAAATTTGAGTCAATTCTGTATATATTGGAAATGAGACCTTCATCAAAACCTTTGAGTATTCTTTTTTTCTATACAGGGAGGCTGATTGACAAAAAAAAGCAAAACTGGTTGATTGAGACCTTCTGATTTAAAAAAGAGGAAATTTAGTGTCATTTTTATTCTTTTCTATCTTGTTCTTTTTTGAAAAGGAGAGAGGAGGGAAGTAAATGCTCCTTGATTTTACAATCAATTACTGGCTTCATGATCCTGGCCAAGTCACTTAATCTATTTTTGCTTAAATTTTCTTGACTATAAATTGGAGATTATAAAAGCACCTACCTCACAGGGTTGTTATGAAGATCAAAGGAGATAAGATCTAGAATATTGAAGTTGCTATATAAGTGCTTGTTCCGTCACCTCCCCACTTTTTTCCCACTCCCCTTAATTTTATAAAGAGAAAACTGAAACTTAGAGAGATGGACAGGTGACTTGTCTAAAGTCACAAAGGTAGCAGCAGAGCTCATAGTTGACTACCAGCCATATGACCACAAATTTAATATTAATAATAGCTACTATTTATGTAGCAACTCAAGGTTTGCAAATTACTTTATAATTATTATCTCACTTCATCATTACAACCCTAGGAGATAGATACTATTATTATCTTCATTTTACCAGTAAGGAAATTAAGGCAGACAGAAGTTAAGTAACTTGGTCAGGATCACACAGCTAGCAATCATTTGGTATTGAATTTGAACTCAGGTCTTCCTATAGGTTCAGAACTCCAGTTACTACACCACTTAGCTGAACTTTGGGAAGAATCATCAATTGAGGGCTGAAAAGTATTTGAGAAGTCATCTAACTCAATCTTTCATTTTACAAATTAAAAAAAAACTGAGGCACAGGATAGAGACAACACTTGCCCAACGTTATTTTAAGGGGTCATTTGAACCCAGGTTCTCTGACTACAGTTGCCTTGTACAAAAGACAGCAATAATGCCTTTGGTCTGTGGCTCTCTTCTCCTAGGTGTTGAACGATAACAACAATTCGTGATGAGAAGAAAAGAAACAATGTGTTCTTCCTGTGCAATTGTTTCTCAGTTACAGGGCTGCAAGGATTGGCAAAGATTTGTAGATTGAGTTGCCTTATGTTGAACAGGGAAGTGATGCAATGGATAGAGAGCTCAACCTGGAGTCAGGAAGATCTAAATTCAAGTCCAGCCTCAGACAATCACAAGCTGTGCGATTTGGGCAAATCCCTTAGACTTGTTGACTTTAGTTTCATCATCTATAAAGTGAGCTGGAGAAGAAAATGGCAAACCTTGCTAATATCTTTGCTAGAAAATCTAAAAATGGCTCATAAAAAGTTTGGCATATGGGAAAAACAACTGAATAATATTGAGGGAGACCTGTCTTGGATGCTGCTTCACCAGGTGCTCTAGTTTTGCTGTGCTAATTTGATTATCTTTTACTTAACACCTTTTAAGCTCCAGGGTATGATGCAGAGTAGGGAAAAGGGTCATTCACAGAACTGCACCCAAGAGACCTGAAAGGTGTTAAGTAGAAGATACTCTAATGAGAATAACTGAAGTCAAAAGTAGTGATGGGCTGAGTTAACAATTAACACTGAAAAAAGTCAATGACCTGACTGTCATCCATGTGGCCTGACAGGGATAATGCCTTTTTTTCCCCACAATATGAGCTTTTCCAATTGTGAGAACAAATCTGAGCCTTACTTTAAAGGTGATGCTATATGTTGCTCAGAACAGTTTAATTGAATAATGATAGTAATTTGGCTCAGCCACTTATTAGTTGTGTAACCATAGGCAAAGGCATTTACTTTATCTGACCCTCAGTTATCTTATGTATAAAATGGGAATAATTACATTTGTACTTCATGCCTAACAGCATTGTGGTGAGGGAAGGACTTGTAAATTACAAAACCAAAACTCTAAGACAGTTTTTACTTATACAAACATTATAGATTTAGAACTAGAAGATATTTTGCAGGCCATAGAATTAATCACTTCATTTTGCAGATGAGGAAATTGACATTTAAGGAGGTTGAGTGACTTATCCAGTATCTCACTGTTTTCAATCATCAGAGGAAAGATTTGAATCCAGGTCCAGGGTCAGTATTCCTTTCACTGAATGATCTTACCCCTTAGAATAGCACCATTTAGTTGGATGGGTAACTCTCTCTCAAAACAAAAACAAAACAAAACAAAACAAAAAACCTACAACCAGTGTAGGAAGTTTTAATGGCAATGGGAGATATTCTAGCTGAAGAATATTTGTTGATCTAATAAAATGAGAAAAAAAAAGATCAGAAAGAAAATTTTATTGTTGAGTTGTTTTTTTTCAGTCATGTCTGACCCTTTGAGGCCTTATTTGGGGTTTTCTGGGCAAAGTGGTTTGCCATTTCTATTTCCAGTTCTTTTTACAAATAGGAAAACAGAGGCAAACAGAGTTAAGAGACTTGTCCAGGGTCACATAGCTAGTAAAGGTCTGATGGCACATTTGAACTCAAGAAGATGAGACTTCCTGAATCAAGGCCCAGTGTTCTAAATAATATGCCATGTAACTATCCCTCAGAGGGAAAAAGGGATGAAGAAATCAAGGGATAAAAAATCATAGTGAGAGTTGCTCTTGGTGGTGTTTTCCATAGCTGGCTTCCAGCCACCACAGTGACATTAGACACCGTGGAACACATGGCTGAGAGGGGTACTCCAAATTAGATTATCTCTAGAGAGCTCTGGCTAGAAGTCAGTGTCAAGGAATGGTATAATTAATCTCTTGAGCCATTCAAAGGTATGTTGGAGATGGCATCAGAAATTTTGGTGACACTACACTATTTTTAGAAAAGTAGGGGTGGGTCACACTTGATTTTGGAAACCAAGAATCTTATTTATTTTTTTATTGCTTTTTATTTACAAGATACATGCATGGGTAAATTTTACAGCATTGACAATTGCTAAATCTTTTGTTTCAACTTTTCTCCTCTTTCCCTCTACCCCCTCCCCCAGATGGCAGGTTGACCAATACATGTTACATATGTTAAAGTAAATACAATATATGTATACATGTCCAAACAATTGTTTTACTGTCTGAAAAGAATCAGACTTTGAAATAGTGTACAATTAGCCTGTGAAGAAAATAAAAAATGCAGGCGGACAAAAATAGAGGGATTAGGAATTCTATGTAGTGGTTCATAGTCATCTCCCAGAGTTCTTTCCCTAGGTGTAGCTGGTTCAGTTCATTACTTCTCTATTGGAATTGATTTGGTTCATCTCATTGTTGAAAATGGCCACGTCCATCAGAATTGATCATCATATAATATTGTTGTTGAAGTATATAATGATCTCTTGGTCCTGCTTATTTCACTCAGCATCAGTTCATGTAAGTCTCTCCAGGCCTTTCTGAAACAGGTCCTGAAACCTGTCAGGAAATCAGTAATCTTCATAGTGAGTTAAGAAGGTAGCACCCAGGGGAGAAAAAAGTGATTTTAGATTTTCCCCCCAAGAAGCATCAGTCAGTAATATAAGGCAGCATCCTTTACCACTCCATTAGGGCTATCTTGGGCTTGAGTTTCAGAAGGATGACTCAGGTTATCCTGAGGCAGTGTTTGGCCCCTTTCACTTCTGGAGATCCCTGACCTCTTACCTACAGAGATCTCATCAGTTTATTAGGGTACTTTTTCTCCCTCAGATGTTACAGGTGGTCCAGTTCAGCTCCAGTTGTCCAGATGCTGCCAAGTTGTCACATTCCACTTGTCATACATCACCAGTCTATTATATTCCACCAGTGATTGTGAATTTCTGCGTGTAATGGTATAACCCTTGTGATTGTCTCTGATTAGACATAATGATGGTCAAGCAGGAGGGGAAGATTTTGGTAGGTGAGAAATAATCTGGCTTCAGATACTTTCTAGAAAATTACAACCTCTCTGAGCCTGTTTTCTCTCTAATATGAGAGTTTTGATTTGATGATCTTTAAGGTCTTTCTCAACTCTCAATCTATAACCTTATGATAGACTTTATCATTGAGTGTTGGATTTCTGCTACAACATTTTTATTGGATATCAAGAATGGTTCCAAAATATTAACAGGTAGTTTTCAGATGAAGAAATCAAAGCTATTTATAGTAATATGAAAACATATTCTAAATCACTATTGATAAAAGAACTTTAGATTAAAACAACTCTGAAGTACTACCTTATACACAGAAGATTGGCTAATATGTCAGAAAAGGAAAATGACAAATGTTAGGGAGGATACAGGGAAAATGGGAAAATAATGCATTGTTAATGGAGTTGTGAACTGATCCAATCATTCTGCAGAGCAATTGGGAACTATGCCCAAAGGGCTATAAAACTGTGTATACCTTTTGACCCAGCAAGACCAAAGCTAGTTCTATATTCCAAAGAATTTTTTTAAAAAGAGAAGAAAAGGACCTATATGTGTAAAATATTTATAGCAGCTCTTTTTTGTGTTGGAAAAGAATTGGAAATTGAGGGAATACCCATTAATTGGAATATGACTAAACAAATTGTGGTATATGATTATGATGGAGTATTATTGTACTTTAAAAAGATGAATGATATGGCTTCAGAAAAACCTTGGAAAACTTGTATGAGCCGATGTAAAACAAAGTAGAATCAGGAGAACATCATACATGATAACAACAATATTATACAATGATCAACTGTGAATGACTTATCTATTCTCTATAATATGAAGATCCAAGACAATTATGAAGGATTTATCATGAAAACATGGTCTACCTCCAGAGAAAGAACTGATGGAATTTGGATGCAGATCAAAGAATTCTGGGGTTTTTAACTTTATTTTTCTTGGATTTTTTTGTTTGTTTTTGTTTTGTTTTGTTTTTGGTCTGTTTTTGCATGACTTGACATATATAACCTTTACCAAACTGCTTGCCTTCTCAATTAGGAGGGAAGTTTGGGAGGCTGGGACAGAGTTTGAAACTCAAAATTGTAAAAAAATAATGAACTTTAAAAATTTTTGCACATAATTGGAAAAATTACGTTAAAAAAAGAGAATGGGTCCATACTGGGCATTAATGGCAAAGACTAGTAGGAGGCTTTCCTAAGGAAGCTGGGCTGCTGAGCAGAGAGGAATAGTTGTTTTTTAATCCCTGATTCACTTAGGGGAAGAGGGTTCTTAGAACATTTTTCAACTTTTCCTTTAGTGGAACAAAATGAACAACCATCTGCATAGTTCTTGTGTACTGTACTGTGTATTTCTGTAGAAAGAACATCTTCAGACGAAGGTTGCCTCCAGGTACCCAAGAGCAAAATTATCATTAGGGAAATAGTGCTGATGCTGATTAGGGAAAGGGTGCTGTCATGCTTTCCCCACCGTTACCGTTTTGCTGTGATCACCAAGAATCCCTTCCTAATCAAGGCCTAAGTCATAATTTTCCAGAAGTGTTTGGAGAGAAAACTGTTTCAGTAATAGTATTCTATACCAGAATCATTGTGTCCTTATGTATTATTTCTTTTACAAAATGGTTCTGTAATTTTGTGCCTATCTTGAATACCATGTTTTCTTTTCCTTCCCCTGCTGATCTTCCATGAAGGAATAAGAACATCAATAAAGAGCAAGTAATATAGGATGCTCTCATTTTTGTAAGTCTATAATAAGAGAATTTTAATGATTTCTCTTCTCCCTACCCAAACCTTGAGATGTCACTTGAAATTCAGTTACAGAATCTAAGAGTTAGAAGAAAACTTAGAGGACATTTAGTGCAGTCTGAAAGAATCCTGTCTAGATTGTTTGCAACAAATGGCCATCTAGTTTGACTTCAAGACTTTCAGCATAAGAGAAATCCACTATCCAAACTAGTCTATTCAATTTTTGGATAATTCAACTTACTAGGAACTTTTCCTCTTACATTAAATAGCTTATATCTCTCTCTTTGCAACTTCTATCCACTTTTTTATCTGATTCTTCCCACAGTGCTGGATAAAACCAGTCTAATTCCTCTCCCAATTACATCTTTATAAATAAAGACAACTAATATAGGTTTCTCCCCTTATTACCCTCCTTCACACACACACATACACACACACACACACACACACACACACACACGTTTCTTCTTCATCAGTCCCTTCAACCAGTCCACATACAACATGACCTCAAGACCCTTAGCCATATTGGTTGCCTTTCCATAATGCAGAGTTAAGGGACTTGGATCCTATGAAAATTAAAGTTCATTTTTCAGTGTTGGAGTCCCAGGAAAAATGACTTTGCCAAAATCACACATATCATAACTCATAGTTCATTGAATTAAGAGCTGCAAGGAACTTGAATATATAATCCAACTGCTTATTTTCCAGATGAGGAAATAGAGTCAAAGAAATTAATTGTTTGCCTGATTCACAGAGGCAGTAAGTCTGGTATAAATATCAAACTTAGGTCATTTGACTTGAAATTCAGTGTTCTTTCTCATTGCACCATGCTGTCTTTACAAATCTGCTCTTTCAATTTGAAATCATCCTCCCCAGAATATTGCTGGCTTCTATCCCAAAAGTAAAGTGAGAAACTTATTAAATCTTGATTTCTCCTTCCCCTGTCCAATAAAATCTCAACTTCATGCCAACCCCTTCTCACTGGGTAAAAAAGAAAAATAGGAAGGGTCAGATGCTGCAGTTGACTAGCCAAAAGGGTTGAACAGCGAGCCAACATGCTCTGAATAAATAAATAATTTCTGGGTAAAGACCCCAGATGCAGTTTGGAGTTTGGATGATAGAAAGCTGTGTGGAGCCTATTGTTTTTGCTGTTGCAAAGGCAATACTGCTGCCAATCAATGGCATCAGTGCCAGCACCAGCAAGGAAGCAGGAAGCTATTGTAGGCAAGGAAATTTGCCTCTGCCATGCCTGCTGGCTGATGTTCAGGGTGACCCAGACCCCAGGGTGCCTTATGCTCCACAATATGACCCATGTCGAGAAATCCATTTAGTATCCCTATGGGGAGCAGACACGTGTACTAAGGTTTTGCCTATCAAAGCTAACAAGGAGAGCTCCCAGTCATCCTTCTTCCTAGTGCATCAGACACACCTGTTCCTGTTCACTTCCCCTGGAGTAGCAACTACTCTGGTTGGATCAGCTGTTCTGGGACTTCAAGGGTTTTTGTTCTCTTTCCCCATATAGACGGAGCCAAGGCAAGGACCCATGACTTCACTTCAGAGCTTTGTCAAAAACCCAACAGGTGGGAGCCTTTACTGGACTTTAGGAGCCTCTCTTTTGTCAGAACAATGATTGATCTTTTCTTCCCCAGGGGGAAGGGCCCCTAACCAGCTACCAAAAAAAAAGGCAGCTGCCTTGTTCTTTGAACACATGTGATCAAGAAAAAGAGTTAGTAGAGACAGCAACTCAAAATACATGGCACCAACACAGCATCTCCAAGAAACCATGGATTAAAAAACAAAACAAAGTAAAACAAAAGGATAGCTTGTCTTGGGGGGTAGAGTCCTGGCAACAGAACCAGAAAGACTTGAGTTGAAGCTACACATTAAAACATACTTGTTTTGTGACCCTTGAAAAATCAAATAACTTTTCAGCGACTCAGGCAACTAAGATTAGAAGTTCCCTTGGTAAAAAGAGAATTCACATTAGGGGTTCCCAATATTGATGAAATCACAAATCCTGGAGGAAAAAAAACAAACAAACAACAACCATGAAACTACAAGAAAAATAATTAGCAGGATTTTACTTTTTCTCATGAATACAATTATCTCACTTGTAAAAGATTTGGCAAATTACAGGCTGCCATCAGGAAAATCCAATTACTCAGAGGTAAAGGCAACATCAAGTGAACACAGTAAATTAAAAATGCAAATCAAGTCAAGTTTCAAAATATTACTCTTAGGGAAGCAGTGAAATTGGCTGTCCTTACTTGCTTTTCTGTTTTGACAACAAGGCAGTATTTTCAGAGAAGAGCTGAAAGATATTCTTCTTGATATCCTTTCCCACCTCAGAACATCAGAATGTACTAGCATTTTTACACCTGATATTCTGAGTGACCTACTGATTATTTTCTTCTAGAATTACCTTTATCTTTTCAATTTTAATCAAAGCCTAACAAGCCTTTCTGTTTGGCTTTCAGTCCTGAACAGCTGATATGCAGGAAGGAGATGTTCAAAGAAATTGAGCTTCAATTTGATGCATGCAATATTTATTGATTGTCTACTCTCTGCCTCACATCATATTAAAGCAAATCCTTACGAAGTCAGGTCCTGAGTCAAGTGCTTAACTTTTTTGTGTTCTGTCACTGCTATGCTATGAGGATACACTTGGTTTAATCAAGGACTTTTTAATAGTCTCCCATCTCCTATTTGGGTACCTAGGTGGCACAGTGGATAGAATACCAGTCCTGAAATCCTGAATTCTCATCTTTCTGAGTTCAAATCTGGTCTTGGATACTTACTAGTTGTGTGATCCTGGGTAATTCACTTAAACCTGTTTGCCTCAGTTTCCTCATCTGTAAAATGAGGAGGAAACGGCAAACCACTTCAGTATCATTGACAAGAAACCTCCAATGATGCCATTAAAAGTCATACATGACTGAACAATAAAAGAATTTTCTATTGGTCATGTGTGTGATCCTTCCCTGGTGACTCCATATATGGAAATGCCATTATCACCAATCACCAAACAAGCATTTATTAATGTGCTCTGGTAGCAGGCCAGTTTTAAGTTCCAGAGATACAAAAAAAATGTATAATCAGTCCTTATCCTCTCAAGGAGATTATATTTCAATCAGAGAGATATATAAACAATCAGTTATATACACAAGATGTATTCAGAGTAGATGAAAGATAACCATAGAGAGGAAGGTTCTAGTAGTTCCATTAATAGAATTCAAGGATGGAAATTTTACAGGTGCTAGGAAGGATCATGATATCTCCCTCCCAGTCATTTATTATCTTTGGACTCAAACATACAAGTCCCTTAAAACTTTATCCTTTTAAGCTTAATAAATCTATGATTCTTTTAAAAATATTTTTGAAATCCTATAGAAAGGGGCATTAATTGTTTTCAGTTCTTAGGGAGAAAACTTAATATCAGAGAGATTACAAAGAGAGTAGTCTGAGAAGTCTTAGACCAAGTGACAATTTCAAGGAACATATTATGTGATGAAAAATCTATACGGATTTTTATAACCTAAGATTTTAGTTCCAATGAGACCATAAAATGACAGTAGATGTATAGCTATAATCTTAATAGATATGTTTGGTTTCCAGATACTGGTCTGTACTGATTCTTTAGCTTAGCATAGTGTTATATGAATATAAGAGACAAAGAGACCAAGAGAGAGATGGAAAAAGAAGGAAAAACTTCACTTTACTCAATAGGGAAGTTATAATAGAAAGTATTCATATTCATATCATAAATATCAGAATATCTTATTCCCCACTGTTAACTTTCTTCCATAGAGTTATTGCATTTAGACTTGGAAGAATGTCAATTTCTTGAGGTCAGGGTACATTTGATTTTTATCTTTGTATTTATTCCCAGTGTCTAGCATAGTGCCTTGTAGCATAGAAGACAATTAATACCCACTTGTTGGGTTATATTACTTGGGATGGGACCTTGAAGACCATTTCCCCCCAAATATTTCATTTTATAAATAAATATACTGAGGTCTAGGAAGGTTAAGTGAAAGTCCCAAAGGCTTATTATAGGGAGTAAGTAGAAATGATTGAGAGTTATATCTGTTTATAATCCCTAGAGGCTTGAGCGTATCATACAGAACTCCACATCCCTTTGAGTACTCGATAAATACTAACTGACTGACAACTGTGCCAGATCAAATATCCAATTTGTTTTTGAGATTTGGCAATTGCTAAGAGTTTGATTGGGCAGAATATTTGGGGGGGAACAACCTGACTACACATGACCATGCCACAATTGCTCCATGGCTAAATAAAGGCTCTGGTTTCCATGACTACTAATCCTCTGTCTTTCCCATGACATGTCTATCGGAAATTCCCTGCTCCTTAGGTCTTTTATTTTCATTACCAATTTTCTGTTTTCATCGAAAATGTTATCCATCCAAACTGAAGCCAACTCCTCATCACTGGGGGTAATGGTTCATTCTGTTTGACTGACAGTTAGCCAAGTTAACTTATTTATCATGCAGTAACAGAACTAAAACCAGTGCAACTCCATTATAATGTGGCTTATTATTACAGGAAATTGGATTATTTTGTTGGTAGCATCATGCTCCCTGAAACATGACCTGAACACTAGAGTAAATGACTGATGTAACACTAGTAGCTTATAAGGCAATAGTGATTGCATTTGTATAGAGCTTTATGATACTCAAATTCCTTTTCCTAAAATATCCCTGTGATAAAGCTGATATAATTACTAGCATTCCTATTGTACAACTGAGGAAGATGAGGATCAGAGAGACTAAATCATTATTTGAATCCAGGTCTTTCCTGATTCCTAGTCAGTCTATCATTCTTACAAATGTGTGCTATTATTCCTATCACTCAATATCAATTTCTGGAATGGTAATTTAAGTAGAATGATTTTTTTTACTAGGAATATGATGAAAGTTTACAGAACCTTTGTCACCTTAGGGATCTCAGGATGAGCGGCATTAATTTTTATTTGAAATGGAATTATTATATTAATACTGCTTTTGGATCAGTTCAGAGAAGCTGATAAAGGATGCTATGACTTTGTTTCAGTATTCCCATCATTTACTGCCATTAAACTGGAGCAGGATTGACCTTAACATAGAGAGGTTGACAAAAATTAATAGTTTACTAGGTTACTTTATTGTTATCTCTCTTCTAACAATGTTTGAAATATTTCTTGTCACATTCGTTTCCTGGACTTATAAGTCAATCTTAAAACAAGGGTCTCTGAGCCTTAAAGATATTTTTTGTTTCCTTGAGATTATGGCTGACATCAGTTTTGAGAGGAAAAAGAAATGAAAATCAAATCAAACCAAAAAACCTCTAGCTTCATGTCTTCTTAGGGGTAGGTACTACTTTTGACTCTCTCTCTAGAGGAGACTCAAACTGGCTTCCCAGGTTGTGCCCAGAACAGAAAAAAACTATAATTCTTTGGCTTGTTTTCTGTCTGCTGTATTTGAGTCCAATTTGCACTAATTAAAACATGACAGCAGACAGCCACCATTTCAATAAGTCACTAAGCATTTATCAAGTGCTTACTATGTGCCATTCATTGTCTTAAGTGTTGGGGACACAAGGAAAACCTTCAAGGAGCTTACAGTCTTGTTAGGGGAAACAACATGCAAATAACGAAATAACTAAATACGTGTGTGTGTGTGTGTGTGTGTGTGTGTGTGTGTGTGTGAGAGAGAGAGAGAGAGAGAGAGAGAGAGAGAGAGATGTTTCTCTCCTGTGTCTCTCTCTGTCTCTGTCTCTCTCTCTCTCCCTCTCTCTAAAAATATATGGTGTAAATCTGGCCTATTCCTATCATTGCAGTCTTCTTATACTTTATTTCCCACCATATTCTCAATAATCCATTTACACTAATCTTTTTGCTGTTCTTCACATGTGACAATCCATCTCAATTGCATCTACATTTTTTCTTCAAAAATATTTTTTATTCTTCTAACAATTCATGTTTTAAAAATATTTTGAGTACAGTACAGCAGAAAAAAGTTAAAAACATTTTTACAAAGTAGTCCATTGTACAATGGTAGGCTTGCCAATCATGTCATTTTCAGGTTTGTGAATCAGGTTTAAGAAACATGTCATAATATTTTCTATTGTATAAAAGCATAGAGCTTAATTTCAAGCCAGGAATGCCCAGAGTATAATATTTTTGACAATAAGCCAGTGTCTCAGAGGCCTCTAGTGGTGTATAGAGGAGATCCAGCAAGTAAGAGTTAAAGAGATAAAGATGTGTTGTTACAAAAGGCAAACCCAGAAATAGGAAAGCATTTAAATGGAAGGGGGTAGTGGAGAAACAGAATAATATCTATTATTGAGGTATGACAAAAGGAAAAGGAATAGATAGAATATAGCAGAATCTAAGTTCAAGGACTATATATTTGTAGTTAGAAAATAACTAAAAGACAATCACATTCAAACCCTTTGTTTTACAGATGAAGAAATTGAGGTATGTAAATGTAAATTGATTTGCTTAAGATGGCAAAGTTTGAAACAAAGTCTTCATGACTTCAAGTCACATTATACTATTTACTCCATTATGACAATGAAACTTGTACTACCTACTTCATAGAGTTGCTGTGATGAGACAATTAGAAATCCTTGAATCACTTAATAAATGTGTTATCCTCCATGTTATTAATTTGTCAGTATTATTCAACAGAAATCACTTGTAAAACCTCATCCACAGAAAGGTACTTGTCAGTATTTTTACTATAAATGTTCATATGGACTATTTGTGCCCAACTTGTGATGATGTCTTCCAAGATCCTATTGGTCTGATCAGCCACAGTCTTACCCTGACATATTGATGTCATTTTGGATCTCTTTGAACATGGAAGATAATAACCAGTTGATTATTAGGATCTCCAGCTTCCTGCAGGTCCATTAGCTTCCTGTGCTCTGCCTCTACAAACAGGGTTAAGAAAGGTTCTTGGAAATCATTAAATGCCTAGAAGTTGGTAGTTAGCAAAATTGAGACCCAGAGGGGTCAGATGATTTGCCTAAGATCACCTAGGCAATCACAAAAGGAACATTATTAAAAGAAGAATGTTAAAACATTCATGAAACACAGTAAAATGAACCATGATGAATTTTAAAAGAAAAACAAATAGTGAGACTGTTTTTAAAATCCTCACAACAAAATATGGTTTTCAAGAAATCTTTAAATTCTTTTTTTATATTTTTCCAGGTTCTCTATTTTGTTTTAATTATGATCTCCTCTGTGACTTTAACTCTTATCTTCTTAAAAAAAACTTTTGTTTTTTATTTCAATATTTCCACAATATGAAGTGAATTCTATGCCCTCGAGTCTGTTCTTTTCTTTGAGTCTTCTTTTTCTTCAGCGCCTCCATATTTGAGTTTTGAGGAGGTTTTAAAGGCTAATCCGGGGCTGCCACCTAGTGCTACTACTTGCAGAGTTAGACAGATTAGTTTTTTTTCTAAAGTGTCAATTATTTCCTTTCTTTTTAAACACCATCACCTCCTAAAGCATCGTGTTTCTTTGGAACCTTTGCCACTTGCCTTTGAAGCAGGAGAGGCTAAATTGACTATTCAATCCAAAAGTAGAAATTTTTAGTCTGGCAGTCAAGAACCTTCACTATTTGACTTCAAATTATATTTCCAGCTATATTGTACATCACATTCTACTGTATTACTTATCATTCTCTTAACAGATCCTGTCCTTTCCCATTTCAATGTTTCTGCTTACCCTATTGCTTTTCAATTGCCCTCACCCCATCTCTGTCTATTGAAATCCTGCTTACTTTTCAAGATTTGACTTTAATACCCCAGCTTCCCAGAAGTCCTCTGATCCTCAGCCAAAAGTGATTTCTGAATCCTTGGAATGTTTATAGTACTTTGCTTATTTCTCTCATCTGCATTTATAATATTCTATTTTGGATTGTATTTATTTGGGTATAGGATTTCACTCCCTTACTAAATGGTAAGTTAATCAAGGGCAGGGTCCATGTCATATGAATCTAATGTAAGACCAGCACTACAGGCTATTAATAAATATTTTGAAATGAATGAATAAAGAAAGGACCCTAGTAGGTTATTTTAAGTCTTTTAAAATAAGTGGAACTACCTTTCTATTATTATTCAATAAAATAAAATTTCCATTTTATAAATTGCCAGATGAAATTATATATTTCAATGATTTTTTTTACTAAAGTTTATACCCATCAACTTTGATTTGGCATAGAAATAATGAACTTTCAGAATGTTCAGAAAAATAGGGAGTGACTTTTGATGAAAATTTATATCATGAGATGTTATATAATCTCTTCCAAAAAATTTCCTTTTCACATTGGAAAAACACTTCATGATGATATAGATTATAAACCATCCATAACTACCCATTCTCTCAAAGTCTTGACCATATATTCCCTTTTAGCCATAAGGTTGCCCATTATTTCTTAACTATCTTCACTGTAATAGTCTATTTTCTTTTTTCTTTTTTTTAATCAAATAATTCTTTAGTAACATATTTTATATCACCTTCTCTGCAAAATGTCTTATTCATAATATATTAACATTTGCTGGAAACCTTCAACTTCAATTTTTGAAGGGTGTTGTGTTCTTTAATTTGTATACTTTCAAGAACCCCAGAAAAATGTTAATATCAAAAAGATGGACAACTATGGCAGCTAGGTGTGTGGAAGATTGATCACTGGGCCTACATTCAGGAAGAGCTGAGTTAAATTCTGGCCTCAGACACTTAATAGCTGTCTAACCATGGGGAAGTCAACCTCTGTCTCAGTTTACTCAACTGTCAAATGGGAAAATAATGGCAACTTTCTTCACGGTCTTGTGAAGATTAAATGAGAAAATATTTGTTCTAAATGCTTAGCATAATGCTTGGAACTTAGTATGTATTATAAAAATGCGTATTTCCTTCCTATTTGTTTCAGGGAAAAAAAAAGACCTAAGGACCATTTATAAGAAGTTTGAAGCTTCCTAAAGGAAATCTGTCCCACTCCTCACTTATGTTCAGTTTCAGGACATATCAGCATCCATTTATGGTGTCTGTCCAAAATATATTTATTGATGGACAATAATTAGTCATGCAGCTATAGAACATTCTCTGACCAATAAGCATTGTTGATCCACATGGCTTTTACTGGTTGAATGATAATATTGAAATAATGCTAAGCTATTACAGATAATATTGAGAAGTCTCTGTGTTTTCTGGAGTTTGATACAATCTGCACAAAAGTTATCCAGACAAGAATGCTCATCCAGAGCATGTGTTCTTAATTTTGTTATTGTTTTATAGATACCTTTGGCAATCTAGTGACACATTCTTCATATTTTTAAATGTATTTCAAAAATAAAAAGGTTTATAAGGAAAACCAGTTATATTGAAATATAGGAAACAAGATATTACAAAAACAAGTTCATGGACTTGTTAAGAAGCCTTGCTCTACAGGAAATCCTCCTTTGACATAGGGTCAGTGCTATTGCTTTTCCATTAAAATGGTTCATGGCTTTAGTGAGTGTTTCCTTGATTTATGTTTCATTTGATATAAATAATCAGAAGTTCATCAAAAACAAAGAATATAAAATGATATTTTCCCAGGCCACCAGATGAATGAAGTTGTTAGGGCCATTTATCTTAGACAAGTGCTGAAGATGACAAATAAGGTAGATTCAATGGAGTAGGAGATTAAACTGGATGTCATTTAGAAAAACAGCAGTTTTTTCAATAATCTCAATTGTTCTCTATCACAAAGTCTATTTCTATAATGCCAATAGTTTTTCTACAAGTCTATATGACTCTATCTAAATCATGCAATACCATAACCTAGAAAATCAAGATTGCAGATGATCCAGCTATCAATAGAAAGATACATCAGATGTTATTCATGACAAATCACATGGGTTACCTGACATAAAGACAGTATTATGTGACTAGAAAAGGAGATTGATTAGTCATATTGACCCAAGTATATGCTGGTATCTTTGCCATATTAAAAGAACCAGAGGAAGGTCTCAAGTACATTGGATGAGTCCCGTATGGAGGATTCATGGAAAGACATATGAAAAACAAGAGGAATGAGGGTTTGTAATTTGCATAAGTAAAATAAATACTATTGCCAATATAACCTACAAAAATATAATATGATATTATATTTGGGGAGGTGTGGTAAGCAAGTCTCATGATTTTATTACTCTAAATTTACAGTGAAGTAACATATTACAATAGAGGTATCTAATGCAAATGGAAACAAATCCTTATAGGCAGAATATTTATTTAGATAAGATTACAAATTAGCTTTACCTATGATATATTGCATCTTTATTTATTTTAATAAACATTTCCTGATTTTATTTTAATTAGTTTCAGGCTGCTCTCAGTTTTGCAGACCACCAACATATCATAGATAGACATCTAGTCTGAAAAGTTTCCTCTTAATAATAGCTGACATTTACATAGTGCTTACTATATACCAGGTTTTATGCCAAAGAATTTACAAATATCTTATTTGATCCTCACAACAGCCTTGGATATTGGATGCTATTATTATCATAGAAGAGGAAACTGGAACTAAATGATCTGTCCAGGGTCATACAGTTTATAAACATCTGGGGCCACATTTGAACTCAGGTCTTCCTGACTCCAGATTCCAAACTATCCTTTTTTACTACTTGGCTACCCCTCAAAGAGCTACCTGCATCACTGAATGATTATATGACTTGCCTAGAATTAACCAACCACTACACATCAGAGGGAGAGACTTAAGCTACTTGACTGTGACTTCAGCTCTAGCTACTCTCCCAGATTGCTTCTCATTTTGTAAACATTATGACATTAATTGCATCATCATTATAAAAGCAACTTGAAGAATGAATCTAAGAATGAATCTAACTCACAACTAAAGATTACAGTATGCTGAAATAATCATCCACAACATAGGATAAGTTAATTTGGAGGCATCCCTGGAAATACAAAGATGGATCAAAGCGAGTTATGAAGGATCCAGTGTAACCCAGGGTAATCTGATTAGGTCCTAAATTAACACCAAAACCTAAGCCCATTTTAGCTTGTCTTGAGAGGATTTAGGGATTATAGTATTGAATGAGATTCCTGGCTCTACCCCAGAAATGACCTAGCTCTCTCTGCCCCATTGAGATTCTGGGAAAGAAAGGTAAATTCGATGATGTCCTATTCTTTCTATACCTCACCTTTATTTAAATAGAAGGAGATAAGCCCTAGTTCAGTCAGGAGAATTCAGGCATAAAGAGCAAAAGAAAAGCATACCACTGGTTGACTGATATAGTCAAAGGAAAAATAAAACAGCAATATATCATCATTTGAATAAATACAAAAGGAACTCACATTTGTATGGGGAGGCTGGAAAAGTAGCTGTTGTCTATCTGGGAAGTGATACCATAACATGTAAGTGAATTGGATTTAAATGAAACAGGGTTCCTGCCTCACTTCCCCCTCCAGAGCCCATTCTTATGACTTTATACTTGAAAAATACCAAAAAGATTTTAGGAATGGGTTTAGCTGTCATTTCATAGCTCACATTTCTAGAATACATTAAAGTTTTTAGCATGATCTCCCCACAATAATCATACAGTATGCTAAATAGTGCAATATTATTTTTTCATTTTGCAGTTAAAGAAAATATGGTTTAAAATATTAAGTGATTTACCTATAATCTCACAGCTAAGAGGTGTCAGTGCCAGAATAAAAATACAGGTATTCTGTCTCCAGTTCCGATGTTCTTTTCACTATGCCAATTTCCCCAAAGAATTTGGATCCATTGCTCCATGAACTAAGAAGGAAAACAGACCATACAGCCAATGGTTTGGTTCAGAGATTGCAGTAATTATTCTCAGCAGTTGGGTGAATAATTACCTGGACCCCAAATTGAAAAGGAGCAGGAAAATTGGAGGACTGAATTTGGGAAACTTCCCATTGCTTTCAATGACCCCAAGCATCTCCCTAATATAAAGGCCCAGCTTTTCAGCATCAGTATTCTCCCAGTGATGCATATAACTGTTCATCATGAAGACTGAAACTATAATTTTTTTCAAAGGGCAATAGAAATATATATGGAGGGTGTGAGCAGGCTACAACATATGACCATTGAAAAATTGTGCTGGAGAATTGTGGGTGGTATAGTGGGAAAAGTTCTGATTTGGAGGAAGATGATGTGGGTTTGAATCCTGATTCCCTTAATACTTGTATGACTTTGGGCACATCACATCTCCACATTCTATATAATTAGAGGGTTGAATTTGATGGCTTTTACAAGTCCTCCCATCTTTATGTCTATGACATAAATGAATAATCTTCAGATGATACAATTGACAAGAAGGAAGGACAAGCAAAGATAGTTCATGTGCTCCATTGGTGGCTTATATGTAGAAGATCTAGAATTTTGTCAGTGCATTGGCTAGATTCCTTAGGGAAGATTTATCGGAGAACATGGGCAAGCATGAGGCAGCACTATTCTAGTGAATAGAATACTGGGCATGGAGTCAGGAAGATTCCTTTTGCTGGGTTCAAATCTCACCTAGACACTTCCTAGCTCTGTGATCCTCAGCAAGTCACTTCACCCTCTCAGTTTTCTTATCTGTAAAACAAGCTGGAGAAGGAAATGGCAAACCATTCCAGTTTCTTTGCTAAGAAAACCCCAAATGGGATCACAAAGAATTGGATACAACTGAAAAAAACAACAACTGAACAACAACATGAACAAGCACGGAGAAGAATGAGAAGGCATAGAAAGGCCATGGTATCACTCCAGTGGTTCCCTATTTGCAGGATCAGATATAGAATAATTTAATTTGGCATTTAATGCTCTTCACAATCTGGCCTCTTATCTTTCTACTCTTCTTACATTATTTCCACCCACACACTCTACAGTTATCCAGCCCTACTCACTTTGCCTCCCACATGAGAGTCCCTCTCACTTTTACTCTGAGTGGGTACCATGTCTGGAATGCATCTCTTTATTCAGGACTTAAATGCTACATTCAACAAGAAGTCTTTGCCAATCCCCCACTTCCCTCACAAGTTCACCCCTCATTCGCTCTGTGTCTGTCAATTAGCTGTTCCTTCCTCCATTAGAATATAAAGTCCTTGAGTACAGTTACTAGGCTATTGTCTTTCTATATATCCCCAGTATGTAGCATAGGTCTGGAATATAGGAAATATTTAGCAAATGTTTGTTGATTGATTGATTGACATTAGCACCTATGAGATAACAAACCCATCCAAGTAAGCATTCTTGCCTACTGTTGTCATTCCCTCTATTCCTCCCACTGAAACAACATGATTATTTGGAATTGTTTTATCACTTTGTGGTGAAAACTTGTTTTGCATCAATTTCCCTCATTTGCCCCTCCCCTGACAGCTCCTTAATTGATTGATTTGATTGTTCAAGCTTTGACTCCATCTCTAAAGATGGATTAGAATAATTATCACAGCGTACTGCTTAATCATCCTGCCACACAATTACGGCTTCCATTATGTTTTATACCGGCACTTTATTAGCTGGAGTAATTGTAGTGTGGTTTAATAAGTTAATAACATGTTTGAAGATGATAACGTGGTCATTACTCACGGGCACTTTAGTGGAACAATCAGGCACTAGGCCAGGTGGGGTGGCTCAGCATCCCCTTTCTCTTACCTGATTGGCAGGCTTTTAAGAAATATCTCACCTTCCATATAATTTCAGCTGTGAATTTTCAACACCAGGAGATGTAATGGGGCACTCTTAACATCAGGAATTTCCAGCTGTTTGAGAGTCTTAGTCTGTAAGAGATAGTTTCATGGCTAACATCAGTCTTGGGACATTGGGATATAAATGTGGATATACTACTGGGACAAAAAACATGCTGTCCTTGTTTATTGGGTTTCATGATATTTGATACCTGAAAAATTTCTCTACTCAGGTTCCTCTTCCCTTTTGGGGAATGGGGGGGTAAGAAAAGGAAAGATAAGAAATGGAACGATGCTATAACTTTGTCTATCACTAAGTAGTTTTATAAAAGGGAGGGAAAATGTTTCATGGCTTGAGTAAAGACCAAGAAGCTAAGTCAAATTTCCACCATAAATCATGGGAGAATCTCCAAGCTAACCCCCACTTCTTCTAAAGGCCTTGATTATTTGCTAGTCATTTACAGAATAGCCGGTCCCATATTTCATTGTATTTCAGAGAGACAAGTAGCTTGCTGACTTCAGAATTGCACCAACTGACAAAGCTTTGTAGGATTTCCCCCACCTCTTGGGTGGTATGGGACAAATCTGGGCAGCAGAACCCTATGCAGACATTCTAGGGGGAGGCAGACTATTGTTATGTGCTCCTTTGGTTTACCTCATCCATCCCCCTTCATACTTAAAAGAGAACAGTAAGGTGTCCCCAGAGGTCACTAGGCAACATAGCTTTTATCTTATGATGTTATAGAATCCAAATGCAAGATTGTAGCTCTAGGCCCTATTCTTAACTTTATAAATTTAGTAAAGTGCGAATTGTTACCCCTTCTTTGTTCTTCTATTCCTCTCTTTATATAATGAGGACAACTAACCTTTTATAAAGATTTTTTTTTGAGTTTTGCATGTCTAGATGATAAGTACTATTAGTAATCTTAACCATTTTTATAAATGTCACTGTTTACTAGCTTGGAAACAGAATGAGTCAGGAAACTAATTCTGGTTGTGTTCTCCACCCCCACCCCGCTCTTGTAATTCCAACCAAAGTTGTCACTAAATCAATTTGGAAAAATACAGCTCAGTGTTTCAAATGTGTTTATCTCTTAATGCTTATTAACATGTATTCCTTTCTTATACTGACATCATCTGGGACCATAAAACTTGGAATTTATCCAGATTATCTCACAGATGTTAGGTTTCCAACCCTTTTGAGCTCATTATTTGAAGAAATGAGGATCTATAAATTATATGGAGATGGACTGTCCAGTTTTCTTCTGGTGTGTTATATTTTCATTCTTTGTTTTTTCCTGGGTCATTATATCTGGAATTTTTTGCTAGTGACATTAAAGGGCTTTTTTGGGGGGAGAGGATTTTTTAAAGGAAGCACAAAGGACCTTTATACAAAAACATACAAAAGAAAAATATTATTCATTTTGACAATTATTTTCTCCCCTGATTATTTTGACCAATTTTGTTTTTTGGGGGGAAGGACTGGGAGATAGGAAAGGTCAATCCAATATAACCTTATTGAAATTAGATATATATTTTTGGAGAATAAATGATTGCATTAATAACTGAAAGTTTTAGACATAAATCTGGTCATAATCACTGCAGTAGCCCTAAGTCATTTCTTTCAATACAATGTATTGACAAGACCATATTAAGACATCACTTCACTCATATCAACTCATATTCTTCATTTCTTATCAAATAAGTAATTCTGGCAGAGATTATACATCCTCTTCTTTTTGTGTATTTGCATGGAGGAAACAGGGGAAAAGAACAAAAGAGTAGATGAATCCTAATGGATGTGATGAGATGTGCTATGTATCAAATCAGGCTTGGGGAGAGAGTAGAACTGAGAACCTGGGGAAGGGAAATGCTTGGATTTGCTATGCAGATTCTTTCAGAGATTTGGAAAATATATTTAATGCAAAGTGTTTCTGGAATAACTGAAAAATTTAAAGATTATTTTCCTTACAAATGAGAATGTTACAAACCAGAATTAGTCAGGATGAAAAGAGATAATATTTGTGAAAGTATTTCATAAAACGCAGTGGTTGTTTCATCATTATTCACCTCATTCTCCTGTCTTCAATGTAGTTCAGATAGAAACAGTTTGGGGAGAAGTCACCATCCTCCTATCTTTCTTTTTTGTTCATTAATATAAAGATTATTCTATAGGTGAGCAAAACAACTATTGGGAAGTAAAAGAATTCTTTGTAGTCTCACTGAAAGTGCCATATAACTTCAATAGCAGATAGAATAGAGATGATATTCCTACTCTGTTACCCCATTTTTTTGATCTTCTCCTGCTAGGTCTAACTTATTGATCATGAACATTTGACATGGAAGTATCTGTTAAAGTACTGTTGTTTTTATTTTTTGTGGAATAATGAAATATTTAGATGACTGTGAGCAAGAATTCTCTGTGATAATGATCCACTTTTCCAGTTTATTGATTGAATACTACAAGATATTTGATATTAATGATTTATAGACTTTTATATAAGTGAATAAAATAGCTAACAAGAGCAGACAGAAGTATGAAGATGGTCTTATTTTTGTTTTATCATTTATGCTCATGTATTTTTAAATGGAATTCCAGTAGAAATTCTCAAGGCAAGTTTCTACTATGTTATTATTTTTTTATATTTAATTTTCTGTGTTTTATTGCCTAGATAGATAAAGTAACTTTTGAATAACAGTCTTGGATGGAAGTTCATCTTTCATAGGTTTCCTGAAAACCTCAGTAGCAGACAGGATAACAGGCATGATATGTAAACTCATTTTATTACTACATGATTTTGATTTCTTTTGCTATTTTTTGCTTTTTTCTCCATATGGCTTGGAATTTATGAATGTTTAGTATGGTAACAGTTACTAAAATATTATTGTTAAATTTTAAAGATCAATGTTATATTTAGGTAATTGTAAACACTTAATTATGACAATATTCTGTCCTATTACAGTTTATTTGTTGAATTCTTGAGGCTATATGGGGAATTTGCATTTATAATATGAAGATTTTCACTTGTTACTTTAAAAAAGGAAAGTGAGTTTCTGATGCTTACTTCTAGATAACTTATCATGTCTTTGTAGATGCTGGTTATATGCTAAGTTTTTACCATTCACAGTAATATTTTGCATAATTTCTATAATTTCCCTTTATAATTTATATTGATAGATAAATCCAGTCTCTTTAAAAATTATCTTTTTCATAATTCCCATTGGAAATGATACAGTCCTAAAATGATATATAAACCATTCCCTCTATTTCAACAAATGTCCTTGACTCAGTCATTTCCTCATGCTTCTTTAATAACATGTAACATTTATATACTGTTTTAAGGTTTGCAAAATATTTTACAAAGTTTCTCTCATTTGTTTCTTACAACTATATGAGGTCAGTGCTATCAATATTCCCCATTTTACAAATAAGGAAATTGAGGCAAACAGAGGCTAAGCAATTTGTCTAGGATTACACAAGTAGTGTCGCAGGCTGGTTTTTGAACTTGTCTTCTTGATTTCAGAATCACTGCACCACCTAGCTGTCCTTTTCTAAAAATATTGTTGGTCATTCTAGTCTTGAATCTTGGCTATGTTATAGGCTTTGTGAGAAGAGAAGCCGCATTTACCAAATCCAGTGCTGAAGCCTAATATTAGCCTTCATATCGCTTTGTAAAGTCATATCTATGTATTTCGAAAAAAAAGTTTCTATAAATTTCTAACCTATTTGTGTGTATGTACACATATATTCCCTGAGAATGTCTCTTAATTTTTTTCTTGATCATTTAAAAGTTTTAATTTAAATAAAAAAACATTTCCATAATATAGCATAATTAAAAATGATTGCATTTGAAATTACAAATCTATTGTGCACAAGTTGCTATTTTGAAAAATGTATATTTAATAAAGTTAGCATATAAATTTATTTTTTCTTCTTGCCCCGCCCCTAGAGATGGCTACCATTAGAAAGAAATAGGTATGTATATGTATATATGTAAAATTATTCTATACAAACTTTTATTTATCAGTTCTTGTTCTGGATGCAGATAACATCTTTCATCATGTGTCCTTTATGGTATCTGGATATTCAGAATGACTTATTGGCTCAAAGTCATTCTTAAAACAATATTGTTGTTATTGTAAACAATGTTTTCTCTTGGTTTTGCTCATTTCATTTTCCATTATTTCATGCATGTTTTTCCATGTTTTTCTAAAATCATTGAGCTCATTGGAAATATTCAACTTTCTTCAATACTTTGGGGCAATGAATCCTGTGGCTTATTCACATTATATGGATTTTTGTTTGATATCTTTTGAGATCTTTTGCTGTCCATTTTGCCATTCCAAAAGTACATATAGCACTAAAGCAAGCTTTGCTTGATTATTTTTATTTTTCCCCCTGAGGCTGGGGCTAAGTGACTTGCCCAGGGTCACACAGCTAGGACGTGTTAAGTGTCTGAGAACAGATTTGAACTCGGGTCCTCTTGAATTCAGGGCTGGTCCTCTATCCACTGTACTACCTAGCTGCCCCTGCTTTGCTTGATTATTAATTGTTCTATATGTGATCTTCCTTTTAGGATTTGACTCAGCATAGTAGTCCTTTTCATAATATATATATATATATATATATGTATATATAGATAAATAATATTATCAGCCTATTATTATTATTTAATTTTTCTTCTTTTTCAATAGAATTGAGATAGAATCAGCCCTGGAATGAGTATGCTGGACATAATCTTGATGTGTCAAGGCAGAATGAGTACCATGTAGCTATCCTTTAGCCTAGTGTTGCTATACCTTGTGATGGGATACTCATGCTCTATGTGGTTCTCTTTAGACAGTTTACATGGTAGAGTTGACAGGCTCAGTCCTTGACTCTGACATTGACTGCTTTTATGGCAGTGAGCAAGATGGTTAATCTCTCATTATCCCTTGGCAACTCTCTAAGTTAGTTAGCAGTGTACTTAGAAACAGCTTAAATGAGAAAGCTGATTATTAAATTTTAAATATATTTCCATTGAAAAAATTGGTAACTGCTACAAATTAGGTTTTGATTTATGATTTTATTGTCTAGGATTGAGAAAGTATTAATAATGAAAGTTATACTTAAAGTATATGTGCATTTTTTCTCTTTGAAAGAATCTTTGATAAACATTTTATCAGTACACTCTTGTATTATTCCATAAATAATGTTTTAGCTCAGCAGTGGAAGCTCAGGGAATTAAATTATCACCAGACTAAAAGTCTGGTGATTGTAAGCTAATAATAATAATAATAATAATAATAATAATAATAATAATAATAAATGGCATTATGTACTGCTTTAAGGCTTGCAAAGTGCTTTTATATAAATTATCTAATTCAAGCCTCACAACACCCCTTCTTTAAGGTTATGAGGTACAGAACAGTTGCTCGTCTGAGTGGGATAGGAAGGTTTCCACCTAAGAGACCCCCATACCCAAGAAACCGTAACTCTAGACCAAAATAGATAGATACCTTTATGTCTCAATTGCTGGATTTTTTTCAATAATTATCTAGAACTGGTTGAAACTCCTTGAAGAATGTGTGTTGATAGATAGTGACTATCCCTTGAGGTATCTTCTTCAAGTTAGAATGAGAATGGAAAAGTGATCTAGAAAATCAAATTAAGAGAAACATTGGGAGTAAATTGTGTTCTATTCCCTACCCATACCATGTTTATCCTTATTAATGCAAAGTAGTCACAAGTCCCCATGGTACTGAGTCAGTTGTCCCAACTTGTTCAGAACTTTAATGACAGGAAGTAGAAAACCTTAAGAGGAATTGATGATATCTTTTTCTGTGGAGTATTAGAGTCTCACTAAGGCATGATCTAATTGAGTAGTGGTTCCAAATGATTGGGTCCATTTAAAGGCAATGTAGTATAATGCTCAGTGTGCTAAATTTGAGGACAGAGGAGGACTTAAGTTCAAATATTGCCAACACTCTTAGGAGGACCTGGAGCAAATATATTCATTTCTCTGAACCTCAGCTTCTTCAATAATAAAAGAGGCACAAAAATAATATCAAATTCTCTAGGATTTTGAGGATCAAATCATATGGATATGAGTTCTTTTAAAACTTAAAGCATAGGAGATATAGTCAAGATGGCAGAGAAAAGGGAACTTGACTGAGCTCTTCACAGTTCCTCTCAAAACAACTTTCAATCAAGCCCCAAAACAAATTCTGGAGCACAAAGCCCACCACAAAGATGGGGTGAAATTTTTTGAGTCTAAGATAACTTAGGACTGCAGGAAAGATCTGTCTCACTTGGGTAAAGGGGGAAGACAGCACTGTGCAAGTGGTGTATAGCAATCAAGCATAGGCTCCTAGACTCAGCACAAATTAGTACTGGAGGCCCCAGGGGTTCTGCATCAGAAGGCAAGTACCACAACAAACCAAGTAGAGACTGCAGCCCCAGCTGAGCAGGTGAACTGCCAGCCCCAGATCTCCCCCCAGTATAGCAATATGATAGCTCTGACAGTGGGTGAACGGTCAGCCCTCGAGGACCCCTGCCTAGCCCCCAGTACAAGAACTTGGGACAGTGACCACTGTACCCTAAAAGCAGAGTTCAACTTTGAAAGTCATGAAATGGGGTGGAAAAGCAACAACAATAAAAGCCCCAACCATAGAAAGCTACAATGGTGTCAGGAAAGATCAAAACACAAGCTCAGAAGAGGATAACAGTGTCAAAACACCTATATGAGAAGCCTCAAAAGAGAAATATGCATTTCTCTCAAGTCCTAAAAATTTTCCTGGAAGAACTCAAAAAAGATTTTTAAAATAAAATGAGAGGTACAAGAAAAACTAGGGAAAGAAACGAGAGTGATGCAAAACAAACCTGAAAAAAAGAGTCAACAGTCTGAAGAAAGAAAACAACTCCTTAAAAAAGTAAAATTAGCTAAATGGAAAAAGTGTATAGATCCACTGAAGAAAACATTGTTTAAATAGAAGTTCTTTAGAGCTCTGTTTAAGTGGGACTTAGATCCTAGATGTTTCCCAGAAATGTCCTTCAGGGACTTCAAACTCAAGCTCTGAGACTGGGATTCTATCTAGCCCTCATTCAGACCCAGATCCAACATGCTACCTGCTGACATTGCATAAGTAACCTTTTCAATAATTAATAATAATAATAATAACCAATAATTAAATCAATGCTACCAAAACACTCCTTCCTATCAACTCCCTTAAGTGTTGTTTCCTTCTATTAAAATATGAGGTCCTAGAGTGCACAGAGGCATATAGTAAACACTTTCTCTCTTTCTTTCTTTCCTTCTTTCTTTCTTTCTTTCTTTCTTTCTTTCTTTCTTTCTTTCTTTCTTTCTTTCTTTCTTTCTTTCTTTCTTTCTTTCTTTCCTTCCTTCCTTCCTTCCTTCCTTCCTTCCTTCTTTCTTTCTTTCTTTCTTTCTTTCTTTCTTTCTTTCTTTCTTTCTTTCTTTCTTTCTTTCTTTCTTTCTTTCTTTCTTTCTTTCTTTCTTTCTTTCTTCCTTCCTTCCTTCCTTCCTTCCTTCCTTCCTTCCTTCCTTTCTTTCTTTCTTTCTTTCTTTCTTTCTTTCTTTCTTTCTTTCTTTCTTTCTTTCTTTCTTTCTTTCTTTCTTTCTTTCTTTCTTTCTTTCTTTCTTTCTTTCTTTCTTTCTTTCTTTCTTTCTTTCTTTCTTTCCTTCCTTTCTCCCTTCCTTCCATTTTTCTTCTTTCCTTCTTCCCTTCTTCCTTTCTCTCTCTCCTCCTTCTTTCTTTCTTTATTGTTTCTTTATTTCTTTCTTCTTTCCTTCCTTCCTCCTTTCTTCTTTCCTTATTTCTTTCTTTTTTCTCTCCTCCCTCATTTCTTTCTTTCCTTCTTTCTTTCTCTCTCTTTCCTCTCTCCTTTCCTCCCTCCCTCTCTTTGTTCTCCTGCCTTCCTTCCTATCTTTCTTTTGTTACAAGTTATTAATTTTGAGAATCATTACCCTTCTCTGACTCTGTTTCTTTATCTATAAAATCAGGGACTAGGACTAAATGATCTCTAAGATCTAATAGATCTTTGACCACATCCCATCCCATCCCCTTCTGATCTTTTTTTTTTTTTTTTTTTGCCTAATCCCAGAGCATGAGCTTCACTGTTTACTTTAGGTTACATTTATATAATTTCATTGACCTCAGTTCTACCAAATCCTGCCCCGGCTGTTTTTGAGAACACTAAATTCCTGGATTGCCCCTCCTGGCTTTAGGTCTTGCTCCTCATTCACCTAGCCACCACTCAGTCATGGTACTTCCAGAATGACATTGCTGCCCTCTGCTGGCCCTGTAAATTAAGCTAGCCCTCCAGAGGCCACAGACTGGGTTCAATTAATTCCCAGTCACTCTAGTTGGTAAAAGGAGGCGGTCGTGGGATCATGGTAGTGGCAGTGGTGATAAGGGGTTGTATAAAATTAAAGGCACAGGTTTTAGGAGTTGCAAGGTTTTGAGTATCTGATTAGTCCATTCCTCTCATAGCTGGCAATGAAACTTAGAGATAAATCATCCAAACCTGATAAATTTGATTTTATAAATAAGGAACTTTGGCCAAAGAAACAGTGATTTACCCAAGATCAAGCAGAAGGTAATTAATTAAGTAAGCACTTATTAAATGCCAACTATTGGGGACCCAGCACAAACACTGGGCCCTCAAGGAACTTATATACTAACAAAGAGAGAATGTGGTCTTTCAAAGGTATTCACAAATTGTCTGCATGATTACATATAAAACATATAAAGCAGATAGAAGATAGCCTTGGAAGGGAAGACCAGGTAAAGCCTTGTGTAGAAGGAGATACTTTAAAATTAGTGTTTAAGGAAACCAGGGCTTCTTGGAGAGAGAGATGAAGAGAAAGACCATTCCAGACCTGTGGATTGGCAGTGCAAAAGTATGGTGACAAGAGTCATTCTAAGGCACAGAATAGGGAAAAGACAATGGAATGAATGAGAGTTTAAATTGTATATCATACACAGATTAACTGTGTGACCCTGAGAAAGTATTTTTAAAAATTTTAATAGTTTTTAATAGTTTTTATTTACCATACATATTCATGGATAATTTTACATTGACAACTGCCAAACCTTTTGTTCCAATTTTTCCCCTCCTTCCCCCCCCACTCAGATAGCAGATTGACCAATACATGTTACATATGTTAAAGTATAAATTAAATACAATATGTGTATTCATGTCCAAACAGTTGTTTTGCTGTACAAAAAGAATCGGACTTTGAAATAGTGTACAATTAGCCTGTGAAGGAAATCCAAAATGCAGGCAGACAAAATTAGAGGGATTGGGAATTCTATGTAGTGGTTCATAGTCATCTCCTAGAGTTCTTCCCTGGGTGTAGCTGGTTCAGTTCATTACTGCTCTTTTGGAACTGATTTGGTTCATCTCATTGTTGAAGATGGCCTCATGTCATATTTTTCAAATATCTTCAGTTTAGCTGGAATTTACCCCAGCTCACCTGTAACTCTTTTCTGGGTCAGTGGGTTTTCCCTGCTTCCTTCCTCCAAGTCAAGTCATTTCAGCTGAGAGTAGATTTCCTTTTTGGTAGTAGTCATACCTTTAATTTTCTATTTTCATAAAAAAAATAGTCTCCATTGACTGTCAAGTCTCTTAGTCTTGACAAAGCCAACATAAATATTTATATTGCAGTGTGACACCATATAGAATGTAGTTCTTTCTCTCTGGTTCACACCCCATATAACTATTTTCCTTTAAAGAATTTATGATTGTTTTCTTTTATTTAATTTATTTTTCCCTGTAAAGTCGTCTTTTCAGTAATGAGTTTAAATATAAGCAACATAAACCCATCTGGAAATAAAATTATGCACTCGATTCACCACAAAAGATAATTACATTATAATCAAGCTGTCATCTTAGAAGACGGTAGGAACTGAACCACACTATAAACTGACAGAGAAAGAGTATGGATTGTTCTTTCAAATTTCCATGGAGGCACTCAGGAAAATGAAATGCAGTGAATTATACGAAACTTTTTTTACAACAGGAGTATTTCTGGAAGCTATAGAAAAGAGGGATTCTTGATAGCAGTGGCTCTAATTCTCAGAGGAAAAGATGACAGGAATCAGGAAGTGATGTGCAGTGTTCCAATCTTTCCTCTGAGACTAACCTAGTGTAGATTCTATATTCTAGACAAGTCACTTAACCTCTTTCTGACTCAATGTTTCTTCATATGTAAATTGGGAATAATAGAATGTTTGCACAGAGAGGGGTACTGTAAGATCAGTGAGATGATATACATAAAATGTTTTTCAAAAATGAAAATACCATATAAATGTGAAGCATATTGGAACAGAAATTAGTATTGATATGATCAGACTTCTTGGATTACAGCTTAGTGTTCATAAATTATTCTAGATTTAATCATATTTGGTTTTTTATTCAGATTGAAAAAATAGATTCTATGAAGGGGACTTGAGGCAATTTATGTTCTCGTGAAATTTGATTGAAGGAACTAGAGATATTTATTTATCTGGGAAAAAGAAAGTTTTAGGTGGTTGTTATTCCTTTCTTTATATATTCAGAAGTTCTCCTGTGGAAAAAGATTTAGAAATTCTCTCTTGCTATTGAAAAGAGAACTAGGAGGCAGATTATATTTCTTAAAAGTATATATACATTTTTCCAGTTAATAAAAATCTGCCTTTTCTCTTTCCTTTTTCATCTCACCTTCCAGACTGAAAAAAGAAAGAAAAGAAAAATTCTTGAAAGAGTTATATATCATCAAGCAAAAAAAAAAAATTCCCACTGTAGACATTTTATCTCTCCCTTCTTCTATGTATATCTGTATAGAGAGATATTAATGACATACAGGCAAACATATAGAAAAAACATATTCCGTATTTATATATGTGTGTATATATATGTATATATATACATATACACATAAATGAGAGAGAGAGAGAGAGAGAGAGAGAGAGAGAGAGAGAGAGAGAGAGAGAGAGAGAGAGAGAGAGAGAGATCTCCATTCTGAATCTCTCATCTTTGTCAAGGAGTGCTACTTCATGTCACATTATGAGTTCTCCAAATCACAGTTGCTATGGATGGGCAAAGCATATTGTTTTCACTTTTTCTTTCTCATGACTTTTTCCCTTTTGGTCTTATTTTTTCTTATACAACACAACAAATATGGAAATAAGTTTAGAAGGATTGTAGATGTTTAACCTATTTGAAATTGCTTGCTGTCTTGTAAAGGGGAAAGTAAAGGAGGAAAGGAGAAAAATTTGGAACATAAATTCTTACAAAAAATGTTCAAAATTATCTTTACATGTATTTGGAAAAACAAAATACTACTGAGAGAAAAAGGAACATGTTGCTATCCGCATCAGTGGAGGGAGCACTCTATCAAACCAATAAAAATATTACAGAAACTATATTCAAGGCCAAAAATAATCAGAAATCAAGTCATAGGTAGATGAGATTTATAAAAACTGATTCTTGATCTTGATATTAATCAATTGTGTTTCTGGGGCTGATGGTTTCATTAGATCTACCTACAATCCAGAGGCTCCCAACTAAATTAAATATAATTGGGAAATAATTAAAAAATAAATAAAAATATACTACAACATAAATAATGTTAATCTGTGGTTTTCTAAGTAAACATGCAGCTTATAATTATCTGCACTATTTAAGTTTGGTGCAATTAGTGAGTATATAGAATGGTGGACTTCAAATTAAGGATCAGGAAGATTGGTATTCAAATTCTGCTTCAGACAATTCTTAATTGTGCGACTGAACAGGCAATTTATCTTTCTCTATCTCAGTTTCTTCATCTTTTAAATGGAAACACCCAGGGTTACACAGCTAAGTGGTGCACAGTGGATAGAGAACTGCACTTGAAGCTGGACTGGTGTTCAAATGTGACCTCAGACAATTCCTAACTGTGTGACCTTGGGCAAATCATTGAATCCTGTTTGCCCAAGTTTCCTCATCTATATAAAGAGCTGGAGAGAGAAATGGCAAACCATTTTAGTTCTAAGAAACATGGGGTTACAAATGTTGTACAAGACTGAAATGACTGAATTTAGGAATTGTCTGAGGTCACATTTGAACACCAGTCCAGCTTCAATATCATTAATTCATTAATTCTGGATTAAATGAGCTAACATATGAAAAGTGTTTTGAAATGCTGAAATACTATATAAATGTTTGCTGTTATTATTTTATTGTAGATTGCTATTCTGTTTTGCGCACATCAGCATTATTTTGTATAAAATAGTATTATACATATGTGTATGTGTAAAAGATGAAAAAAGTCTTGAATTGAAAGATATCACATACAGGCAACACAGAGCAAGAATTCACCATAAGTGTCCACAGCATAATTACAAAGAACTATCTGTTTCAGACAGCTAAAAACGGGACAGAGTTGCCATTTTTCAAAAAGTCAAATGCTGCATTAGTAGTTAATATTCATCCTATGTCAAATTCAAATACTCAGCTAATTAGATAAGACTTTTATCAGAATTTAATTGCACAATTTTATTTTGAGACCATATTAAACTAAAATTCCCTTTCTATCTTAAAAACCTAACTTATGGGGAGGGTTACATTTGAATAACAATTACATATAAGTTATTTAAATAATTAAACAATAGAGTATCTATGTATAGCAACTATTAAGACAGCTTTTGGCAATTTATCTTAAAGACCTTTGAGTGTAAGCTATGCAAATCGTTTTTCAGGGATTTTTTTTATTACCATAAATAGACTGTCAATCTTAACTAACTCAAGCAGCATAGACAGCACAAGTCACAGTATTTTCCTTCATGCTAAAAATCTCTTTAGTTTGATGATGGCCACATTTTTTTGAGAACACAGCAACAATGGTACTAGAATGAAAGACTGATCAAACACTAAAACATACAGTTGAGAGGATTGGCTCCTGCTATCAAGTGCTGAGACACATCTTCTCAGAATGTGGTCCCCATAGTGAGAAGTAGGTATAGAATAAATAACTTCACCATTTCACAAAATCCATAAAATAGTAACTGCAAAGATCTGGTGAATATAATAGCAGCTCTGTCTTTTTTTTTTCCTGAGGGAGCTGAGAGTCAGCATTTCCTTCTAGCTTAAGTGACTACCATTCAAACATCATTTGTTTCTTGTTCCACTGTCATATCCAGGGCCAAGATGGAGCTGGAGTGAGATCAGATTTCAAAAAGTCTGAGATTCAATGACTTTTTCATTTTTGGTAGTTGGAAGAAACAAGTAGGACTGAGAAATATGCCCTATGGCAGGGTATTACCAGGACTAGACATATTAAAACCAAGTGAGCATTCCTATGAAACAGATAGAATTTCAAGAAGGAAATTCCTAATTTATGCAACAGATAGGATTTCAAACCATGTGGGAATGAGGTAATGATGCTAATCACTGAGCTTCCTCAGGTGGGCTGCTATAATGCAAAGATTTCTTCTTTGCATGCATAATGAAAGATTTTGCACTGATGGTAGTGCATTTGGGGGCATCTTTCTGAGACAATTAAAAGCACTTAGTGAAGGAATCATCTGACCTTCCTTGAAGTAAAGATTCTTCCATTCCCTGTGTAAATAGAACCTGGCCATTGCTGCTACCCATCTTTAGATGTGATGTTTATGCAAGTTCAATCTTCATTCTTAGATTTTATGTGTATTTGTGACACAGTGAATTTATAATTTATGGCAGAAAATAGAGAGGGAGTTATGTTTAGTTGTTACAGCTATGGTATTGTTATTCAAATAAAATACCTTTTCCATGAATTAAATGTATTCTCTGGCTGATTGACTAATAAAAACACATTGATAGGGGCTCATGATCTATGATAAAGGGAAGATTCTGATCCACAAAAAACCTAGAACATGGGGACTTGAGGGTCATCATTAGAGGGACAGGTTGAGTAATATATAGCTAGACATAACAATTTTATGAGGTACAAGATACTAGGAAAAAATCAGTTGTCAGTGGGAAGGGAAAAGAATGTCATGAATCATTTTAACTGAGCAAACTAGTGAAAGGCTGAGCTCTTATCTCTATCTGTCTCTCTGTGTCTGTCTCTAACACATAAACATATAATAAAATAGGGAAAGGAGATAGAAAGAACAATAAGAACAAAAGGAGAATTTCTAAAATAAGATGAGAGGGGAACTTATTAGACTAACTAAAAGTTTAAAAGATTGCAGAAAAAGGAAAAAAGAAAAAGAGAAACAGTTAAAGAAAATGTATAGGGTTCTCAGACAATAGATGGCAAAACATTATCAAGGAAAAAATGAGAGAGAAAACAAAATGAAGAAATAGGCAAGAAAGAGCAAAAGCTGAGAAGAAAAATGTTAAAAATGGATAAGGCTAATAAATGGAGTAGATGAAAATAGAAAAGGAAAGGGCAAAAAAGGAAAAGTAGAAGATGGAAAAAGCAGGGGACATCAGGAATTGGAGAAAAGGCCACATCTACATAATTGTTACTAATATTGAGATAATATTTTCTCTTTCATTCTTTGGCTTGTGTTTTAGTTTCCCATTTACATAATGAGGCTCAAATAAACCAGTCTTTTCTAGTCTCATGATTCACTGGGATATGGCCAATAGGATTTTTTTAGACCTCGGGTTTTAAAACTCAATTTCTTGCTTAAAACTGAAAATCAAATGTTCTTTCCTTTTCTACTGCAGAAAATACACTTTAGTTGAACATGTTCCAGGCTTGACCTTACACCCAAACACTTCAGAAGAATCCTCAGGCGGAAATTTGTGATGGTTTTAGCTTGTCAGAGACTACCTTCTCTGGTTGCATTCAGTGGAATGCTGAGAGTCAAATCAGACACAGCAAGTCTCTGTCATTGCAATGCAAAACAGAATAGAAATCATGGAAAGACCTAAAGGTTTGTTATCTTGGAGAGGAAATGCCTAAAGGAAAAATACCAGCCATTATTAATTTTAGTATTGAAAGAGGACAAAAGCTCCAGGTAAGCAAAGGGTATTTTCTCAGGTAAAAAGACTTCTGAACAAACAAATATGGTTGTTTCAGAAATTGACCTGTGGCATGAAAACCCCTACCTACTTCAGTTTGGGGCTTCACAAATTCTGTTTTCTGTGTGTGGACTGACTGCTTCCAAAAAGTGCCTTTTTGGAGTTCATGCCCAAAGATAATCCTTATTATTTTCCCCAGTCAAATATGCCCTTTCAAATTGCCAGCCTCATTTCCTGGAAAAATAAAGTGAGCAGAGGGAGAGGCGCAAGGAAACCTGGCCAAGACCTTCAGTGATTTCCTCTTTGTATGTGTGTGTGTGTGTGTGTGTGTGTGTGTGTGTGTGTGTGTGTGTGATTTCTTAATTTTTTTGAGATTATTACTCCTGTGCTCTTTTTATTTTCTATAATCTGTACTGAACAATGATTTCAAGAGGACTTTAAAATGGAATCTTAATTGCCAATTAGTTGTCTCCCTTTTTGACATATCTAAATAGAAATATCTAGAATATTTAATTTTTCCAGGGAAGTCATGTCCACGCTGAAATAGAGAGGACATAGTTCTTTAATGGAAGAAATGTCCAAATTGGAATATAGGAGTCATAGTGGGGTGTGGTGCATATTCAAGATACAAGTGGTAAAGAAAAAAAGGTTGGAATTGGGAAGGGGACAGAAATAATTCAAAAAGGGAGTGAGGGAAACACAATTTCCCTGCTTAATAGGACTGTAATAGGTAGTTCTAGAATAAACACTACCTCTCCTTCCTTAGATGAAGATAAGAAGGTAAGAAATGGTTTTCTAGGTATAGAGCCAAGAGCAAGGGATGGATTCCAAGTCCCAAGGCTTGGGATGTTCCCCAATGTCCCAACCAATTAAAAAATATAAATGGGAGTCTGTGGGTTTTTCCCTTCAGATATGTCACTAGATACTTAGAAAGAAGTATAGGATATTGGCAAGTCACTCTAAATCTTAATTTTTTTTAATTTTTCAAAAGAGTCAGACTAGATAATATCTCGGTTCCATACATTTTCAACATTCTGTGATTCTATAATTTAATTCTTCCATTTTTCTTACTACTATAGACTGAGGTATATCTCCCACATATTTCTGAGTTTAGAGGTTTATAACTGCAAATTAGAAGTACACAATGACAATTAAGGCTAGAACTGATTTTTTAAAAATAGCTTTTACTGGACTAGTGAATAGAAGAGAAAATAAATCAGATGCTGAAACAGTAGTGAGACCACAAAATCTCTGTGGTAAAGACTGACAAAGACTCCCTAATTTTACTCCTTATGTTTTGAAGGATGTGGGACTCTGAAGGGAAGTCACACACACAACTAGGAATATTTTCTGAGACAATCACATATGTTTATTACATGATCCTGTGGGAAATGACTTAGACTCAGTCACAGCAGACCTGAGTGATAATGAGTTCTAGCTCCACCACTAATTAGTTATAGGACCTCTAGGGATTTTTATAGCTATATATTTGAAGTAATTATGGGAAGACCCAGATGAAAGTTGTTCATGAAAAAAGAGATGCAAAGATAGTGATGATCTGTATCATTAAAGATGGTGTACATATATTGATGAGATCACAGATGTATTAAATTATTGACATAAAAATTGAAAAGATCTAGTAATTGATTGGATGTGGAGAATTAGTAGGGATAAATTAATTCATTGTTAACTCTAATGTTATTGTAGAGTAATTAGATGTAACATGTATTCTGTCCTCTGACAAAACTTTGATTTTTCAATATAGCTTCACCCATCTTTTTGTCTTCTGGGCTCCAGTCAGCACAAACAAGATATTAGATCCCAAAACATTAGAACCATTTGGTCTAAAATGACAAATGAGCTCTTAAAGTGAAAGGATAATCTCTAGTTTGAGTTCCAGTCCCATATTTTTGATTCTTGCTGGACATTAGAGACAACATTGTGGATAGGGCATTAGATTTGGGGTCAGGAAGACACCTGGGTTCCCTTTAGTCACTTATTAGCTGGGTAAATCAATGCAAGGTTATTCACCTCTACAATCTGACATTTAAAATGAGAGGACTAAATTTTCAATGATATGTAAGGGTATTTCTAGCGCTATCATCCTATTGTTCTATCATCTTTAAGTTGCATAAACCATTGCCTCAAACTCAAGAAATTCAAAATAGAATTCATTACCTCATTTCACAGATTTGTCCTTTTTACTTGCCTGTTTTTGCTAGTGGTGCTACCATTTTCACTTAAAGTCTTTAAATAGAAGCTGAATAAATATCTTCTGGCACTTCTGAAAAAAGAATTCCCTTTTTTAGTTACAAGTCAAACTAGATGGCCTCTGAATTCTCTTTAAATTATAGGTTCTTGAGTTGTGATTTTAAGTATAACTAGTTTCAGCAAATATAACAGTGTGGGTCTCATTCATTTTGGACTTCTTTAAATTGATCATTTCATCCTCAGTCCTCTACTTTTCCCTACCCCATTTTATCTTTACAACCATCCTTTGTGTAATGTTTTCTTCTGTTAGATTCTAAGTTTCCTGAGGGTAGGAACTGTCTTTTCTATTTGTATCCCTAGCACTTAGCAGAATGTCTGGCACATGATGTGTGCTTAATAAATCTTTATTTGCTATTATTGACTATCAACTAGAAAGAATATAAACTCGGTAACGGTATCACTATCAGATAGACAAATAATCCATTGCTACAGTATGCTTACCTCTGGATTTTCACTTAGAAGTATGATGAATTTAATCTCTGACTCAATTTTTATTTACTTGACCATACACTATAAATTGTTTTAACATGTAATTGGGGAAATAAAAAAATATTAAAATAATATTATTTTAGCCTCCATAAAGTAATTATACCTATTGAAAAGGCATGAGTGAATTCTGATCTTTATTAATAGAATAGTTATATTGAAAAGTCCATAAACCTATTGAAATATAAAATATTTCATAGACAAAGGATCATAAAATTTAGAAGCACAAGTCATTTATCATTTAGTCCTATGTGATTTTGAAATGAAATTAATAAAGGTTCAGAGTTAAATTACTTTCCTACAGCCTCTCAGGTAAGAAAGAGTTTGATTCAAAAGCATTTCCTCTGATTCAAAAACAAGTATTTCCTCTAATATACTATGGAACATATAACTCCATATTGTATTATTAAACTGCTTACTAGGGACTGTATCACTTTTCAAATTTATCCCCAGAGACTTCCACTAAAAATGTATATAGTAATTGCATAATAGATAATAAGGATGTTTAGGTTTTAAGGGAGGGCTAACAACTCTGGTATGTCGTTTCAGATGTGCTCAGGTACCTTTGGTGTCCATCCATCACCCAAATCTCACTCATGGCTTCAAGGACCAGTTGGATGCACAGCAGCTACATCCAAATAAACCCATGTAGGTAGATGTAACCCATCTACCAGGTTGAGGGTAACCAACAGGCCTCAAACACATCAATGAGACAGGAGGATCTGAAGCATATGCAGACTTTTCCTGGTAGAATGGGCAAATGAGAATACAGTTATGAGCACTTAGAGCTTGGTTAAGCATTGAAGAAGCCGAGGTCATCCACTGCATCCTGGGCCATCATCAGTTGTCTTGACTTTTGTCCTGCCGCTGAATTTTAATAACTCAAGAAGTTACAATCAAATCAGGGAAAAAATAAAAATAAAAATAGTAAAATATTTAACATAACAATAAATACATATAAATATTAAATAAATATATATAAAAATAAAAATAGCCTCCATAAAATTAAAAGAGTTAGGTTGAAAACTTTGTATAACTCTGCCTCATTTAAATCCAATTAATGTACAAGTGAAGACATCACTCAGGGCCTCTTCTAAGGATGAACAACAATTAAATTTAATTTATTTTTCTGTTTTCTGTTCCTCCATCTTTTCACCTGAACATTAGAAAAATTATCTCTAAAGATTCTTCTAGCTCTTACCCTAAGATTCTACCAACAACCAATGTAATCTGCGATAATCCTAAAGCAAACATCTTCTAGGAAGTAAGTAATGGTGTTTTTTTAACCCCAGTTTGTGAGAAACATTTAAAAGTTGACCAAATTACATTAAATTAAGTGAAAATATAATGAACTTAACAAAGGGAAGCACAGTATGGGAAAGAGTACTGGCTCTGGAATCAGGACCTAGATTCAAATTTCATTTACTATCTGCATGAGTTTGGGCACATAATTTTACCTTTTTTTGCATTTCCATTTTGTCACTCATAAATCAAGGGAGTAACACTAGAGGTCTCTGATGTTCCTTCCAATTCTAAATCTACATCCTATGTATCAAAATAGAATACCTAAATAATAAATTATTTCCTTTGATGTCTATATCAGTGTCTGAGCAATCAGGTTTGCATGCCTAAGGTGCCAGAAAAAAAAAAAGTTATCACTGAATCATATTTGGCAATACAATAATGTACTAGCTTACCAGAAGCCTAGACAGGAAGAACTAGATAAATGTGAGCTGCATATGTGGCTTAACCTTGCTTGCAAAAATGCATACTTCTCCCTGACCACACCAGCTTCATTTCTCACAGCCCTGGCCCTTGGGTAACGAACTGCAAACCTTAGTTTAAGTCCTTTCATCACATTTATTTGTTATGACCAAACTAATATGAGCATGAATCTGACCCAAAGGGCTTTGTGACAAAGTCAAGGGGGCCTCAATGGTTCTAAGATGTTTGCCAGCTTGACCTTTGAAGACCTCAGCTTTCTTTTGTTAAAAGTTTTAGAACTTCCTCTCTTGTATTTGCTGATAGAACTTTGAGAAATCATGCCAGAATGTGCCAGCACATCCTACCCTGGCTACTGGGTCAAGCCACAAACAGAAAAAGAACACGCCAATTGCCTCAATTCCAAGAGGAGGAAAGTAGAACACAATGGCGTTATCCACATAATCTTCTTTACCCACGTCTAGTAGGAATTTCATCCTTACCTCTGCTTTGCCCCTCATCCCTCATCTGTAAAATGAAGGTAATAATAGCACCTATTTTTCAAGATTGTTGGGAGGATTAAATGAGATAATAATTGGAAAGTACTTAGCCCATGCCTAGCACATTATAAGTATCACATAAATGTTTGCTATTATTTTTATTAATATATTTCCCTCAATCCAAAGATTAGGTAAATAACCCCTAATAGAGCTATCCATGTTATTCCCTTTTTTGCCCATGACTAGAAGGAATTCCCCCCTTACCTCTGCCTCATCTGTAAAATATAATTTTTCCAGGGTTGTTGTGAGGACAAAATGAGATAACTGTGAAGCTCTTAGCACAGTGCCTGAAACATAGTAAGAGCTATACAAATTTTAATTATTATTCCTATCACCGTTATTATTATCTCTTCCTTCTTTCTTTTTGTTTTTCCTTCCTTCTTTTAAGGCTGTTCAAGTTCTTCCTTCTATAGGATACTTTTTCTGAACTATACCCTACACACACACACACACACACACACACACACACACACACACACACACTGCACAGTATTAGGACCCTTTCTCTCTATCTTGAATTGTATTGTTGTCTTATCTCTGTTGTATGTGTGTATGTACATGTTTGAATATGATGTACATTTAGCGTTCCACAGATAAAAAGAGTCTCAGATAATAAATTAAAGCCTTTTATAATCATATTAAAATGCTCTAAATCACTATTGATTAGAAAAATGCAAATGAAAACGACTCTCAGGTACCACATCAATCAAATTGGCTCAGGTGACAGGAAAAGATAATGATCAATATTGGGGGGGATGTAGGAGAACTGGGACACTGATGCATTGTTGGTGGAGTTGTGAACTGATCCAACCATTCTAAAAAACAATTTGGAACTATGCCTGAACGGTAAGACTATGCATATCCTTTGATCCAGGAGTGCCACTACTGGCTCTGTATCCCAAAAATATTATAAAATTAGGGAAAAGGATCTTCATGTTCAAAAACATTTGTAGCATTGTGATAGCAAAGAACTGGAGAATTAATAGATGCCCATCAATTTGGGGAATTGCTGAATAATTTGTGGTATCTTAAAATAATGGAATATTATTATTCTAGAAGAGATGATGAACAGGTTGATTTCAGAAAAGCCTAGAAAGACTTACATAAACTAATGATGAATGAAGTGAGCAAAACCAGGAAAACATTGTACAGAGAAATAATAAGATTGTGTAATGATCATCTATGACAGACTTGCTCTTCTCGATCCAAGGCAATTCCAATAAACGTCAGATGGAAAATAACATTTGCATCTAGGTAGAATACTTGGAGACTGAATGTGCATCTAAGCATATTGTCTTAATATTTTTCTGTTTTTTTTTCTTTCTTATAGTTTTTCCCTTTTGTTTTAATTTTTTCCTCCCCCCATAATTTATATAAAATATTTTAAAATAAGTGTATATGTATAAACTAAACTAAAATAAGAGCTCCTTAAAAGCAGAGATTATTGTTTGTTTATTTTAAATCTTTGTAAAGTTGAGTACAGTGTCTGGAATTAATAGGCGCTTAATAAATGCCTTTTGAATGATTGATGGCCACTCTTAAGGTTAAACAATACAAAAGCTTATTAGAAAGAGCTCATTAGAATGAGATCTTCTAATCACGATTGGTTATGGACATAGGGGTCTAATTTACATTTCTTATATCTCAGTCTATAACTCTTTATGCTTTATAATCTATTAAATAATCTCATATTTTGTATTATTTACTTGGCTGCATGACAGAAAAGTAATACTAATTATCCTTGTGAACTTGGATAAATCACAACTTCTAAATGTTCTAACTTCCTTCCTAGCTTTAAAAAAAAAAGAGAGATACAGAAATGGGGAAGGGAGGAAGAGAGAAATAGAGATGGAGGAAAAGAGACACAGAGAGAGATAGAGACAGAGCTAGAAAGACAGAAAGAGATGAGACAGAAAGACATAGAGAAAGAGACAGAGAAACAGAGAAAGAGACAAAGAGACAGAAGGACATACACAGAGAGATACAGAGTCAGAGAGACAGACAGACAAAGAAACAGACAGAGGGAAACAGAGATACAAAGAGACATAGAGAAGGACAGACAGAAAGAGAGAGAAAAATATAAATACCATAATTGGTATCTTTTAGCATATCAATACAGAATTGTTTTAATTATAACAATTTATTTTATTTCTGGAGGGTTGATAAGCAGTTTCCTCCTCTCAGTGAAGTGATGAAACGAGTAGAGCAGAATGCTATACTGATAGATGTAATCATTTAGTGGAACAATTTGGGCTTATTATCTTTCTTTTTGTTGTAAGAGTAAATTTCCAACAAATAGGCCATGGAAATGATTATTGTGTAAAAATAAAAAAGGAGGGGAATCCATTAAACTTTAAAAAATAACATCATCCTTGGGATGATTCCATTAATAAAAATCCTTTTTTTGGGGGGGTTTACAAAAAAGAAGAAGCAAACCTTGGAATATTAGAGTTAACAACAGGGTATTTTGCACAGCTAGCTTACAATCAGCAAGAATTCAGCAAATCTTTGGCCAACAGACAGATGCTCTAATCCACAGGACTAATTGATGGTCTTTTTGTAATTTATGTTTCTATTGATTTTTAGGATTATTCCCCAGCAGAAAATATTGGGATTATATTAAGTACATCAATACACCTATCTTAGAAAATATTCAGAGAGACAATTCACCTCTATCTAGAATTCCCTGAACACAGAAGCAGAGAGGCTAATTTGACAATATTTTACTTTTAAGACGTTTAAATAGCGACACCACGAATTCCACTAACGAGAAGAAATGGGTAATTCTCCCACTCAGCAGGCTTTTCATTCTTTACCTACACACAGCCCAATACAATTAACGTGCTTATGGATTAACTGTCTCAGACTGCCAAACATTTGGTCCCTAAGCCCTGCTAATTGCTAATTACTCTAGATCCTTTCTGGAAAATCATTTTCAATGTGGGGACCCAAGGGTTTCTAATCTGGTTAAAGGATTTCCAAGTGGAAAAAGGGAGCATTTTAGATAATGTGAACTGATGAATGGGTAGCTAAGTAGCACTAACACTTAATCAAAATTAAGGGCACATATCTATAAACTACAACATCTGCTCATATTTTGAAGACAGGAATAAACATAATCATTTAAGTATGGCTTACACTTACCTCCTCCATGAAGTTTACCTTGCATGTTGTTTTCAGTTATTTCAAAATTTCCATTTTTTCTTTTGTAGAGATACTGGAGTGGTTTCCTACTTCCTTATCTAGATAATTTTACCTATGAGGAAACTGAACCAAGCAGGGTTAAGTGACTTTCCCAAGTGAGTGTCTGAAACTGCATATGAACTCATGTCTTCCTGATTCCAGACCCAGAGCATCTCCCAATGAGCTACCTAGCTGTTTTTATCCTAACTCTATTGTAATCATTACCTGTTTATATTTTTAATTGTTTTCTGTATGGGAGTTTTGTCATTCTGTTTAAGTCTATAAAATATTATATATATATATATGTATATATATATATATATTATATTTTATATATATACATACATATATACTCATCAGAGTTGATAATTATGAGAATAATAGCACTTATATAGAGTTTTTATTTTGCAAATCATTTTATATATTATTTCATTTGAACCTCACAACAACCCTGTGGGTTAGATTCTATTATTACCCCCTTAGAGCTCAACTTCCTAGAGGCACACAGATGGTAAGTTTGTGAGGAAGAATTTAAATTCAGCTTTTCTTAGCTCCAGTTCTAGTACAATATCCGTGGCATCTCACTGACCTGAGACAAGGTCTTTCTGCTTTCTTTGTGGTTCCCTTATTGCCTTTCCTTTGTAGTTTCCATGACATGAGATGCTCAATAAATGCTTGTGGCATCAATGAATATGAATGAATTAATAATGAATAAATGACTTCTGATAAAATGTAGTTACAGTGCTTGATGAACATGTGGTTTTCTCAAATAGAATATAAGCTCCTTGAGGACAGGAACTATCAGTGTTGATACTGTACCCACCAGAGTCAGTGCATAGTGGCTAACACATAATAGATATTTAATACATTCTAGCTGATTAGAGATGGACTAATGATGTCTGACAGAATATGAAATATATTGCATTTAATAGGAATCAACCTTAATTAAAATGATTGATAAGGATAAAAGAATTAAAATCACAGAATCTCAATGTGAATAACATATTTCTATTAATATATATTAAGATTTCACTAATTTCTTGAGTTGTTTCATGTCACACTTGTTTTAGATTTAGCTTGGGGTGAGTCAAGCTAAGTATTGAGGATATAAAGCAAAAACTTGTACTTTCCACCCCTCCAACACACACACACACACACACACACACACACACACACACACACACACACACACACAATTCCTACTCTTAAAGATCTTGCATTATTCATTATTAACAGCAATATGAAAGAATGTTTGAATCACCATTACCAATAAAATGCAAATTAAAACTAGTCTGAGGTTTTATTTTACAAAAATTACAAAAGGTAGGACTAATCTACTTTGGCAATGCTGTAGAAAGACAGACCTATTAATACACTGATGATCACACTAGAACAACCATTTTGGAAAGCAATTTAAAATTATTAGGAGAAAGTTACTGAAATATGTATATAATTGGACCTAGGGATTTCACAGTTGGACATATAGTGTAAGAGGGTCAATGATAAAAAAAAAGACACCATATATAACGCAATGAATATAGAAGGAAAAAGCCTAGAAACAAAGTAGTTGCTTGTCAATTGAGGAATGACTAAACAAGCTGTTAAATATGAATATAATGGAATATTATTGTGCTGTAAGAAAAATTAGTACCACATGGACAAACTTATATTAACTTAAGGAAAGTGAAATAAGAATCAAGATAACTTATGTAAACTAACTACAACAATGTACAATGAAAGAACATCAATAAAACACTTGAATCACATTCCTCTGAAATGATAATGATCAAATTTGGCCCCAAAGAAGACTTTTGATAATGCACTTTCTTCCTTTGATCCAGCACTATTTCTGCTGGGCCTACATCCCAAAGAGATCCTAAAGAAGAGAAAGGGGCCCACATATGCAAAAATGTTTGTGGCAGCCCTTTTTGTAATGGCAAGAAACTGGAAACTGAGAGGATGCCCATCAGCTGGAGAATGGCTGAGTAAATTGTGAAAAAATATGAATGCTATGGAATAGTGTTGTTCTGTAAGAAATAATCAGGAGGATGATTTTAGAGAGACCTAGAGAGACTTACATGAACTGATGCTGAGTGAGATGAGCAGAACCAGGAGATCATTGTACTCAGTAACAATAAGATTATATGATGATCAATTGTGATTGACGTGGTTCTCTTCAACAATGAGATGATTCAAACCAGTTCAAATTAATTCAGTGATGAAGAGAGCCATCTGCACCCAGAGAGAGGACTATGGGAACTGAGTGTGGATCACAACATAGCATTTTCACTCTTTTTGCTGTTCACTTGCACTTTGTTTTCTTACTCATTTTCTTTCCTTTTTTGATCTGATGTTTCTTATGCAGCAAGAGAATTGTGTAAATGTATTTTTAATATGTATAACATATTGGATTGTTTGCCATCTAGGGGAGGGAATGGGAGGGGAAAAAGGGGAAAATTTTAAACACAAGACTATGCAAGAGTCAAATGTTGAAAAATTATCTGTGCATGTGTTTTGAAAATAAAAAGCTTTAAAAAAAAACAAATAAACAAACAAAAAAAAAAGAGAGAATGCACGTTCTTCCCTTCTTTATAGGAGGTAAAGGACTGGGTATGATACACTATAATGTCAGTTTTTGCTTTTGTTTTTGATATGTTGGTTAACTTTGATGAAGAGGGGCTTTTTGTTCTTTTAGATTCTTTGTTATAAAGAATGACTCAGCATGATGAACAAAAAGGAGAGAAAATAATACGGAAAAAAGTAAAAACAAAATTTAATTTTTTTAAGGAAAAGACATGCCAGACTGTTTGCATTTGCATTTTTGTGAAGTTCATGGGAATGATAAAGAAGAATCACAGTATATCTTAGCCATATTATGTCTAGAATTCAAAAAGCAAATTGATAAGATCTTATACTGTTCTTGGAGACAAAATGGAGATTTTTAAGATGGACAGTTGCAGAGATTTGGAACTGGTTAAATGACTAGCCCCAAAGACTGTTTGCTAATGAAGTATTAGCAACCTTGACATGGTCCAATTCCAATAATTTTTCCCCATGATTTGCATGAAGACTTCCAAATTTGTGAATGACATGAAGCTGATAGAGTGAATTAACATATTTAATGACAAAATTGAAATCCAAAAAAAAAATAGTTGAAATGCTCGCTTGATGGGAAAATTAAATATAATGGAATTTAAGAAGAATAAATTTAAAGTTCTGTAATTGGCATAAAGCAATACACTATGCAGGATAAAGGGAAATTTAGATTGGCAGCAATGGTGCTTAGATTAAACCTTGGTTATTTTAAGGATATATCATTTCAGGTTATATTCCATCTGCTCTGTATTTATCTTATATATACTAATTTCCATATGTTGTCTCTATTCTTATAATGTAAGATTATTAAAAGTAAGGACTGTGGTTTTTGTTATTCTTATTACTGTTATGATTTTTTTCTTGGTATCCTGAACATTTAGTCTGATACATAGTAAGCACTTAATTTGTTTGTTGATTTGCTCGTTGATTTTTTGGTTAAACCCAGGTTAAATAGGAATCAATTGTGTGAAATGGAAATGACAAAAAAAGCTAGTGTGTTTATAATATGCATCAATAGAATAATAATGTTCAGAATGAAGGAAATATTATCATTCTATATTCTGTCCTAGTCAGAACACAGAATTCTATGATCCAATTCCAGAAGACCCAATGACAATGCCTGCTATCTACCTCCTGGGAGATTTTTGATTCCATAATCTTCTTATTAGAGCCAGATAAAAATGGATTTGATATAGGGAGTTTCTCTCTGTTGAAGTTCTTTAAGTGGAAGATGAATGAATTCTTGACAAGTATATTGTAGTCTAGACCTCTTCTTTCAGACTTCTTCCTACTTTGAGGTTTTAGAATTATGTGTGATAATAATTATAAAGAGTTTCAATTTTAATGGAGATTTTATGGAAACATTATGCCTTATAATCCAATGAAGTGATATTAATGGTGAAAAAGGTACTGTATCAGGTCAATAAGAAACATATTTGAAGAAATATATTTCCCTAGAATTCTCTAACAAATCATCCATCCATCTACCCCATCCATGAGTAGAGTTATTACTATCTTATGGGATAGAGACTCTGAGTCTTATTGGACAGTACCTCACATAATGATGATTTAGGGTTTACAAAGAATTTTGACATAAGTAACTACCTTGGGAGGTAGGGTGACCCAGAAAGAAACATCCCATTTAAAGAATACAGGTATTTTCTAACCTACTGTTGGTGCTCTTAAATCATGTATCTTTTTTCACTGGAAAAATATCTTTGCAAAAACAAAATGCCCTGATGAATTACTTATTCAGTAGCTGTCTTTTTAGCATGTTCTCTTTCCTTTCCATTTAACTAGGAACATCAAGAAAAATACATTCCCTGAATAATTCTTTCCACTTCATTTTATTGGAGGGGTGGTGTGTCCCTTTCTTGGAAACAACAATGGTAGTTGTCAGAAGAAATTTCCCAGGAACTTTTAAGACATCAATCTGTGTCACAGCTGGTGCAGCACACTTTACTTAGGAAACTTTTTTTTTCCCAAATAAAGCTGAAACTGCTGTTTGACATTACCCTGGATGAAGTAAAATAATTGAAAATCTTCATTTGTTTCTTTACTCCTAGTTAGTTATCTTTCCCTCGATGTAGCATGGGTCAAGTTGGATCTTGTCTTGAAATTTAGGATGCCAAATTATCCTAGCAAATATAGAAGGAGGGCACATGTCAATACCCCCAAAAGTAAAGATTCTATTACTCTTGGCTATTCCAGCAAGTCCCAAAAGGCAGTGATGGGAAAGTGAGGAGGAGTGGTACTAGATATGGGAAGAGTAAATCCCTGTCCTTCCTGTTCTCACTGTGTTTCATTTCAGGTCAAGATTCCAGTCCTCTGCCAGCCCTTGTAAGTGACATGAACTCACATTCTCAGCATATTCTTGAGCTTCTGAGCTACCTTTGTTGTTGTTCATTCTGAAGAGAACAAATGATTTCATAGAGTAATCACTTGATTTATGTATGAATTTAAGTGAGCCAGAGCTGCTGTGGTTCCACAAACAATGCTGGCTGTCAGATACCAATCTATTGATCAGTAATAACAAAGTTTCTAAGACAATTTAAAATAGAATTTCTTCAAGTCCCAGCTAAAATTCCACCTTCTACCAAAAGCCTTTAACTATTTTCCTTTGCATAAAGACATTTAGGCAGTATAGCGTGTTAGTCTTGAAGTCAGGAAGACTGGAGTCAAACTCCAGATTCAAACTCAGACATAGCCACCATCCAGCTGTGATCCTGAGCAAGTTCTCTAACCTCTGACTGTTTTAGTTTTCCCAGCTGTAAAATGTGGATAATTATACCTATTTTATAAAGTTGTGAGCATCAAATGAGATACTAGTTGTGAAGTGCCTGTCACATAGTAGGCTTGTCGGCTGGCTGAGTACTGCTGCTCACCATTATGAAAGGACAAGGAACAGCACATCTCTAATCCTGGAAGAAGATACTAGGACAGTGAGTTTGGGTTGTGCATACTGGCTGCCTGAACTTTTCTCCAATTGACCAAAATTCTTGAGCACCAAATATGAAAGGAAAATTTAAACATAAATCAGTGGTCATTTAATTCTCCCTCCTTCTCCTTCTCTCATTGTTTCTCTGTCTCTGAATTTTTCTCCCCTCTCCTCTCTTTCTTTCCTCTTCTCTTCTCTTCTTCCCCTCCTCTTACTCCACCTTCTCTCTCCCTTCCTCCTCCTCCTCTGCTTCCTCCTCTCTTTCACACTCATACACAATACCACACTAGCATTTCCAAAGATAGTCTCCAATATAATCTTTGTAGAAAAAGGTCATCTCCTGTGTAGTCTAGAGATAACAGAACATATTTAAGTAATATCTTAGTGGTATAACAAGTCAAAAAGATCAGGGCCCCAGCCCCAGTCTGTTTGAGTCTAGATCATGGGTTATAATATGATAAGAAATGAAGTTAATCCAGATGAATTTATCAGGAAGGATTTCCTTGTTTTGCTGTTATTTGATACAATAATTGTTCTAAATATTCAGTTGAAGCCTGGGATGCATGTCACACAGGCATAATTTTTTTTTGGTAGACTCTTAAGATGAACTACATTAATATGGTAACATTTCACACTTTTAAATGTTAACAGAGGGCCAAAATACTTGTTGCCCTCCTCTGGGGATTTTAATTGAAAAGAAAGAAAAAATTAGGATCATAAGATCATTTTGTCTTTTAAGTTTTAATCTTTATCTTAGAAGTTAGAACATAAAACTACAAGACTTTTCCTATTAATTGAAAAAAAAACTCTCAAAGAGACAATGTGATTTACTTACATGAACTTCTTTTGAAAAAAAAGAAGAGGAGAAGACCCTGACATTATCTCCTATTCCCAAATCAGCAGGAGCAGTGTATCTTAAACTGATTTGACCTAAAAATAATTTGGCTGCCCAAGTACGTTTTCTATGGGATCTTCTCACTTGTAGTATTAACCTTTTTCAAACATTTAATCTAAATCAAAATCATTTTAATTTATTGAGCTAAACAAAATAAACATTCTAAATATTCTATTATCTAAAAAGAATACATCCATTAAAATCTCAATTGACTTGAAAGATGAACTACCTATGGATGATACATATATGGGCACAATGAAGGATAAGGATTTTGTACAATTATAATAATTATTTTTGCTATTTATATATTGCCTCTCAACTATGTACCATAAAATACTACTGTAATATTATCTCATTAATCCAAGATTTATTTGTACTGAGTCAGTTCAGTGCCCACATTAATTTATAGTGTAAACCTCTAGCACTAAACAGCCTACAGTTTTCAAGGTAGAAAATGTTTCCATAGCATTTCTCCATGCTTTTCTGAGTTTTGTCTTACCATTGGCTATTTTTCAATCCACAGTTTTCATATGAATGTTAAGCTTCCTCCTTATGTCTAAGAGTTAATCTTTCTGCTTACTGGCTCAACACCATCTCTGTGGCTACCTCTGTGGCAGGGAAAATGCAAGTGACTTCCAAAAATACAAATTGTTTTCAGTTTATAAAAATGTTGTATTCAAAAAATTTATATGATAAATTGGTGGTTATCAAATTGGGTTCATATACATTAGCTACCATAAATAATAGTGTTTTTCTTAGAAAATGAAATTTAAATATTAACTTAACATATAAGGAATTAAGAAACACCAAATTTTAATGATGAAAGGTACTAAAGGTCATCTTTTTCAATTCCTTAATTTTACAAGTAAAAAAACCTCATCCCCTAAGGATAGAATTCTTACCCTAGATTATTTAGTTAGTTAATATTAGAATAAGTAGTAGAGTTAAGGTCTCCAGGATTATCATTCTACCTTCTACCCATTTTATATGATATCTTCTCTGGTAGAAAATAGAGAAGGACTCTCTAACATTGACTTTTTGGTCATTTTTGCTAATTTTTAAAATGCAAGGTAAGATCTTATATTTGTTTTAATTTGACCTAAACTTACTATTAGTAATTTGAAACATATTTTCAAATCATCATCTGTAGTATACAATTCTTACCATGAAAACCATGTGCTTTGACAATTTAATTATTGAAAATCTTGGTGGTGCATATTTGTAACAACTATCTATATATCTTTTGGATATCAAATTCCTATCTGATACTTGATGCAAATATTCTACTTTTCCATGATCTCTTATTGTATTTTCACTATTGTATTTTGTGTATTTATTGATTTAAAATAATCAAATAGTCAAATTTTTTTATGTTTTCTTTTTGTCCTTTATTTGGTTGACTTTTTTTCTCCTACTACAGTTGGGGGGTATCTCCCTTTTACTTCTATTTTTTAACATGAGCTTTTATTCTTATATCATACATACATTATGAGTTTGTGATATGTAGTATAAGATGCTAGTTTAAATTCCATTTCTGCCAAACTCTCCTCTAGTTTTCCAAGCACATTTTTAAAAAAAGTCTCTTTCCTGCAATAATTTATGAATTGAAACTTGGATTGATCACACATTGACCAACTTTTCTAATGGCTTTTGCTTCTTAGCTAATCTATAACACTGTTCTATTTTTCTTTTCTTTTTTTTAACCAGAATCAAATAGTTTTGATGACTAATGTTTTATAACATACTCTGAAGTCTGTTACTGTTATGTTCTCTTCATTCATGCTTTTTCTTATACTTTCCCTTGAAATTCTAGATTTTATGTTATTTCAAATAAATTTTTGTCATTGTGGGATGCTTCTTTTAAAGCAATTATTAAATATTTTTCTGATTACATGAAAGTTTTTTATACTATTTTTTAAAAATTTGAATTCCAAATTCTCTTTCTTCTTCTCACTTGCCCCCTGAAGATGGCAAGCAATTTAATATAGGTAGTAATAAATGTACTGTTCTATAAAACGAATTTCCACATTAGTCATGTTGTGAATGAAAACAGACAAAAAATGAAGTTTAAAAAGTATGATATGATCTACATTCAGACTCTATGAGTTATTTATCTAGAGGTGAATAGCATTTTTAATTAAAGCATTTTGAATTGTCCTGGATTATAATATTGCAGAAAATAGTTAAGTCATTCGTAGTTCATGCAACATTATTGTTATTATTGTTACTGTGAGCAGTATTTTCCTAGTCACTTATTTTGTATCAGTTCCTTCCCCAAAACTATCTCGATGCTTGGCACTCCCACACCACTCCCACAGTAGCATAACTCAAGTTTCACATAAAATTCAAAGTGAAGAAAAAGGCTAAGAAAATGAGGAAATAACAAAAAAAAATCGACCATAAAAAGCTACTGTGGTGGCAGGGAAGATCAAGACATCAACTTAGAAGAAGAAAAAAAAGATATACAAAAATATTTCCAAAGCTAATGTCCCTGAAAAAAAGATATATGAAAACATTTACAAAGCTAAAGTCTCCTGTAGAGTTTTCATGGCTCTTATCTCCTTGTTTCCCAGTTCTAAAAACTTGGTTGAGGTTTGGGGGTAGTATTTCCCAAAATAATGCTGATGTGAAACTCTGAGAAATCTTTACAATTGTATCTCATTTCTTCTGTTGTCTTCCTGTGTCTTCAAGTAGAGTATTAAATATGTGTAACCAATTCTGCTTCTCTCTCTTTAGTCTTTCATCTCTTCCTTCTTGAGGTTTATGCTTCTCTGCAATTTTCCTCTTTTCTTTCTTTGTGGCCTTAAGGAAGGCTTGATTCTGGAAATATATGTTTGTGAGTGGATCTCTAAAGGTAGTAAGTATACCAGGAATATCTTTTTAAGTGACTTATTTTTCTATCAAGTATGTTTTCTCATTTTCCCCTTCCCTTCATTAGTGTTATTATTCCTCAATGGTGCTTTTTTCTTATTAATTTTAATAGGAGCTCACCTAGATCAACTGATGCTCCACCAGTTCTACCAAAATCTGAACATCTGTTCTTAGAAGCCTTGGAGACAAATAAATGATTTAAAAAGCAGTAGAATTTGAGTCTTTTACCCAAGCCATTTCTTAGGAATTATAAATAATACTTTGTGATCCAGTGTTTTCAATTATTTGAATAATGTAGAATGACATTTTCATCCTAGCTAGTTAGAACATGGCATTAATGAAAGCAAGGTCATAGGTTTAATTATAAGCCAATTAACATGGAACAGAAATAGTGGAATAAATAATAACTAAACCAAAAGCTACAATTTTTCTATATCATGTTCTCAGACTGCCCTTTTAAGCCTACATGTCAAACTTATAAAGGTTTGCTTTTGCTCACAATGGGGAATTGTATGAATGACAAAGTGAAATAATAACCATGAATGGAAAAAGAACCAGACACAGGCCTCAAAGCGTGTGTATCAATAGTGTCATCTTTGTATATGAATGATGTTTTCTTTTAACTTGTACCAGTAACTGCAAGAAAAGTGAGAATAACTTGAAAATTTAGCTGAACATTAATAAGAAATGTTTAATGTTGTATGTCACAGGGTATTCTTACTGTACTTGCAAAAAGCTCTGACTACAATAAAAACAATATATATCTTTTTAAAAATCATCAATTGGAAGCTGTATTCTACCTAGCATGTTTCTAAAAATTACATTGAATCAAGTCCTTTAAACCACTTACAAAACATAGGGGTGGAGTGTATTATGTTCATAAGAGCATAGGATATTTTAATCACTTGAGTTTTAGAGGTAATTTCAAAGAAAAATAACCTTCTGTTGACAGAGGCACTGTAAATGTGTAACACTGAAAATCAAGCAAAACCTGTTTGCATATTATAAACTTTAAAAGAATATAAGATCCCTGAGGGAAGAGATCACTTTTCATATTTTTCCTTGTATATATGATATATAGTAAGATGTATAGTTATAAGAGGTGTTTTGTAAACTCTTGTGGGATGGATATTAAGTCTCAAGCTTCCAATTCAAGTCATTATATTCAAATTCATATCACTAATCTATGGGTGCTGTTGTTCAGTCATTTTTCAGTGATGTACAATTCTTTGTGACCCCATTTCAAGTTTTCTTTGCAAAGATACCAGAATACTTTGCCATTTCCTTCCCTACTAATTTTACAGATGAGGAAACTGAGGGAAATATGATTAAGTGACTTGCCCAGAGTCATGCTGCTGGTGTCTGAGGCTGAATTCAAACTCAGGTCTGGCACTCTGCCCACTTTGCCATCTAGCTGCCTCAATCTATGGGTACTTCCCCATTATTTAAATCTTCACAGACTTCTTAAATTAATTGTGTTTATCTAAACTAAGTGACCAAGAACAACATAACATAATTTGAGTGGACTTCAAGGTAGAGGTCTGATATCTTTGCATATGAAGTCTAAAAAATCCTGGAACATATGGAGCATGTGACATTTTCACATATCTTGGTGTCAAGACATGGTTAATTCATTCATTTATATGGTTGGATTTAAATAATTGGTAGGGAATAAAAAGGAAAAAAATACTTGATCCTTCTGTGATTAGTTTATTCATGGTTATAAACATTTTCAGGGAAGATTTTAGACATCTTCCTACTCCATATCCTAAGTCCAGAGGTATGGGCGGATTTAATTAGGGTCACATTCCTGCTCTTGATTTGATAAAAAACAAAATTGATATAAAATTCAATTTTATAAGTATTTATTAGTGTCTCTGATAGGGCTCACTAGTGACTAATAGGAATACAAAGATGAAAAATAATACAGCTCTAATTCTCAAGATGCTTACAATTTAATAGGAGGGTAAGGCATGTACCCAAATCAATATAATGCAAATTAAAATGACAAAAATACATAAGTTCTCTAAAAGGAATGAGGTTCCTTTAATTGGGAGATCAAGAAAGTAGGTGACTCCTGTGAAGGCAGTCATATCTATGCCGCCCTTTAAATATGAGAAAGGTTTCATTAAGAGAAAATGGGGATATTGGCCATCCCAAAGATGAGTAAATATAAAGAAGATAGGTTGATGACAAGGCCTGACTATTAGTTTGATGGCAAGGTTGCACAGTGGTTTGAATCCTGGCCAGGAATCTAGAAAACCTGACTTTAAATTTTGTCTTCTGATAGTTACTGTGTAATCCTGTATTGCCTCCTTTAGTTTCCTCATTTGTAAAATGAAGGAAATAAAAGTATCTAACTCCCAGAAATTTTGTGAGCACTGAGATCATATTTATATATTTTAATGTTTTATAATTTTAATAATTATAAACTTATATTATTTTATAAGATTTTACAATTTATGTATTAGACAAATTTTATATATATTAAAATAGTTTAATTATTTTATAATAAAAATTTGCATAATTTTTTATATTTTAAAAAAGTATGACTTTGAAAACCTTAAAGTACTAAATAAATGCTATCATCGTTATCATCATAATTTGTTTATTATAACAGATTGAATGAATGGGAACTATATATAATAAAGTTGGAAAAATAAATTGAAAACAACCTCTGGAGAATTTTGAATACCAGACTGAAATTTTGTTTGTTTACTTGTTTATTTATTTTGTGGCAGCAAAGAACAATGGAAATTTTTTGAGCAAGGTAATTACATAATCAGTTTTGTTCAATTGTTTTAATAGCAGTATAAAGGATGCATCCTGGAGAACAAAGAAACCAGAGTGGAGAGAGAGAGAAAATAGAACCAGTGGGATAAACTTAGGGATACACTCAATATGGGAAAGTACAACTTAGAAAAGCTAGTAAGAAGAAACAGAAAAAGAATCATGAAAACAGTAGTGATGTGGAAGTAAATATATGGAAGATGGGTATCAGCAAAATGAAATGTTAAGTTTAGTATTTTATCTTTGCAAGAGAACAAATTATATATAGTTTTGGTTGCCGTTACTGTTACTGATTAAGATTATTGATTAAAATGAGTAACAATAAATTTGCTCCCTTAATTACTTTAAAATTACACAGAGATTCAATTTTTTTGCACTGAGTATAAAATGGCATAAATAAATTATATTAACAAATGTTTATTGGGTACTTCTCTGTTCACTGATAATTGTGAAATAAGAAGTAGAATATATTAAGTCTAATGTATAAGGAAAATGTTAGTCTATTGCTTCTACTATGCCTTTCAGGATATTTTTTGGTATTGTTGTGAATGTCTAGATTAATTCCTAGGGCTTTATTATACTATACAAGATTTACCAGGGAATTCATATATTGTATTTAACATGTATTAGAATGCCTGCCATTTAGGGGAGGGAGTGGGGGGGGAAGGAGGGAGAAAGCTGGAAAAGAAGGTTTCACAAGGGTCAATGATGAAAAATTACCCATACATATGTTTTATCAATAAAAAGCTATAATAAAAAAGTTGAGTTTTCTTGATTCCAAATTCAATGCTTCATCCATTGTGCCACCCATTCTAAATATGATAATAGTGATTTTATGATAGGGAATCACTAGGAAGAAAGTGGGTGAGTATTATTGAAAATAATTATGCATTGTGTGGAACTCAATAATAGAAAAGAAATATCACTGACTCTAGAATCAGAGGACCTGGATTTATATCTAAATTATGATTTCTTGTGTGGCATTAGGGAAATCTCTCTATCTCAATTTCCTTCTCTTCTGAATGTTGGGGTTAGACTAGATGGCCTCTAAAATACCTTCCAGGTGTGGCCTTGTGATCATTCTATATGAATATTGTTGAGTATCGTTGTACTCTAAGCAATCAAGATTTTGAAGAATTAAGGTAAATATGGAAATATACTGATGTAGAATGAGGAAAGGAGAAGAATCTAATAATTATAATTATAATAAATCTAATAATAATAATAAAAGGAGAATTTTAATAATTATGTAGAGTGGTGTGAATTAAAATAACACAATTGAACTCAAGAAAGGATATGAAAATACAATTTTCTCTTCTCTGTAGAGATGGAATGAAGGGATTTCAGATTCCTCATCTGTGAAATGAGCTAGAGAAGAAAATGGCAAGCTGCTCCACTATCTTTGCCAAGAAAACCTCCAAAAGAGGTCATGAAGAGCCAGGTATGACTGAAGCAATTCAACAACAACAACAACAACAACAAATTGTATTTAGAATGTGAGATTTGTTTCTGATTTTTTTTTACCTCCATTAAAAGGATCATTAAGTTAAAGGGTATAAATCCACAAGCTGAAAGACAGGATTGCTGGGTCAGTTTTTTTTTCTTAATTGCAAGGGAAGCTTACTTTGTGAGTATATGTAGGGGAGTTAGTGTCTGTCAGGAAATGGGTGTGCTTTAAAAACAAAAGCCATCAATAAAACTTTTTTAAAAAGTTACAGATGGATTTGAAGATAGCAAAATGCAATTGCAACTAAATTTAGAATCCCTGTTTCATCATTATGTGCTCTTTAATAATGAAAAGGAAAACAATCTTGAAAGATTTCAGGATTTAGATAAATTTAAAGATTGGCTGTGATTTCAGTAGAGAGATGGTGGATGATAGTTATAGAAAGCACTATACATCTCAGATTGTACTTATTATAGAGCAGTGAGATGGCACTATTGTGCACAGAGCATCTGGCCCAAAGTCAAGAAGCCTCATCTTCTTAAGTCCAAATCTGGCCTCAGACACTTATTATTATGTGACCCTGGTCAAGTCACTTAATCATGTTTGCCTCAGTTTCTTTATCTGCCAAATGGACTGGAAAGGGAAATGGCCAACCCCTCCATTATCTTTGCCAAGAAAAATCCATATGGGGGATTACTATTAGCACCCTCTCAGGTGCATATGTAGACAATAACATTAATCCCAACTCCTCTCTCCTTCTGGCTTGTTTCCTAGTTAACTCTTTTTATATATGCCCCAATATTGCTTTCTAATGGCTAAAAATAAATTGACATTTTTGTATTTTTCTGAGAGGTGGGATTAAGGAAGCATCCTTGTCCTGCCACTCTTGGAGATTCCTTCCAATGATTTATATACAGGTGAATTTATCCCATCTGCTTTGTCAATCTTCTCTTGAAAAAAAAAAAAAAAGACAGATAGCATTCCCCTGTTTGTATATGTGAGTGTGTATGTATGCGCGTGTATTTTAAAACAGCTAATTTGACCTTGCTTAAGTGAGGGGAATTGAATTTGCATGCAGTAATGGATGGCTACCGTGGTCTCAACACTCATGACATGATGGACTTGACGTCTCTCTCTGGAGCAGCCATTGCTGCTAATTTTATCGTTCCTGAATATTGGTGTGAAAGTGAAGTTCATCCTGGATAAACACACCTCTATCCCCACCCCTGAAGGATGTCCCACACAGGGAATTGAGACAGTTTTTTTCTCCTGCCTGATGCCTGACAGTGCCGTTGTTTTAGAATCCGTTGTAAAGATCAGATGACAGCTGCACTGTGTTACAAAGGCAATCCGAAAGGAAGCTTATTGTTGCAGGAAAAGGAAAGAAATCCATAGACTGATGGGTGAGCTTCTCTGTTAATGCTTGACAGACTGAAAAGCTGTCTGCAGAGTGAATAGAGAGATCAGGAGAAACGGTAAAGAGAAAGTCATGCTGAAAGGCACTGCTTCTGTATATGAAGGACCTGCAGACCCCATCCTTGCCTCTTCCTTCTCTGCCCCTTCTACAAGTTGCTTGCAGATGGGATGACCTATGGAAAACAGGCAATGAGCTCCTTCCTACGTGAGATGAAGGGAAATGCTCTTACTGCAGATCAAGAAACAGCTTGTCCTTGATGCCATGAGAATGGGGCACAAGCAGACCCTCCTTAATTAAGGACTGCTTCATAGAGTCTGAGATGAGGTGGTTCAACACTGCAGGGCTTGAACAAAATGAGAGATGAGGGAAAATGGTCGAGACTCAGATGCTGAGGACATGCTGACTGCCTGCACTGAGGCAAGAATGGTAACAATCCTGGACTCTCCCCAGCCACACCTGCCATCACCTCTGCAAAGTGGACACTGAGCTCAGACATTGAAAATGAAAGGGAAGAAGAGGAAGAAAGAAGGCCCTGAAAACAGGCATTTTTTTTTTTTTTAGAAAGGAATGTTTCACTGCCTTAGTGAGACTGATGAATATGAATGATGTCGCTGAGGGTGTTTAATCAAAGGAGAGAATCAAAGAGCTCCTTCATTTCTACTGTAGACTTTGAGGCATAAGAGCTTCAATACAGTGGGATGAGCATTGAATCTGGAGTCAGGGTGAAGCCCCATCTCAGATCTTGCCTCCTTTATAACCTTGCTCATATCACTTACACGGTCTGGGTCTCGGCTCTCTGATCTATAAAATGAAGAGGCTGGACTATACATAGCCTTTGACATAGCCATGAACATTAAATCTATGCTCAAATGTTTGAAAATTGCCCAGCACAGGGCCTGGAAACATAGTAGGCTCTTAAATAATTGCTCCTTTCTCCTCTCCCTCTCTCTTGTTGTATTTCTGTTCAATCATGTCTGAGTCCTCATGACCCCATCTTCTTGATAAAGATACTAGAGTAGTCTGCCTCTTCCTTTTCTAGATCATTTTACAAATCAGGGAACTGAGGCAAATCAGGTTAAGTAATTTGCCTAGGGTCACACAGCTAATAAGTGCCTGAAGCAAGATTTGAACTTAGAAAGAGGAATCTTGACTCTGGCTTGGTACTCTAGCCACTGTTCCACCCAGCTGCCCCTCCCTCTTCACTAAGTCTGCTATTTGATGGTGTGTCCTTTAGACCAAAAAATGATGAAGCATTACTGTTATATATATATGCCCAAAATAAGCATTGTGATGGAATATTACCTTTTATTACCGTTGAATACTGTATCTTTTAGATACAAATATGTATTACCTTTTGGTTTTGAGGCAATGGGGCACTGTGGCTATAAGGCTATCTCTGATGTATATCAGTTGTCATTAAATCAGTCATCCTGGTAATAAGAATAGAATTTATAGGAAAGTTAAGTGATAGTGTCCAGGGTACTTAGTGTAAACAAACAACAAGAAGAAAACAGCCCTGATCTCCAAAGGCAATTTTGACTTGAGATTTTTATTAAGTGTTGATTAGGGAAAATGTAGGAAAATAAAGATGAAGAAAATGGAATATGAAGAGTAAAATATCTTTTAAAATATTTCTATTTCTATTTTTAGTTATAAATTCTCTCCTTCCCTCCATCACCTCCCTTGCCTACGTAGAGAAGGTAAGAAATAAGATTCCCAATAGACATATAAAGTCAAGTAAAACATTTCCACATTAGCCAAATTGTTAAAAAAAAAAAAAAGTAAGAAAAATAAAGAAAATATGCTTTAATTTTCATTGAGTCCATCAGGAGTAAAAATGTTAACACTAATATATTCCATCAGCACTTCCCTCAATTTATAATTATAATTTGATTATAAATTCCATTATAAAGGTTTTTATCAAAGTGAGGAAGTGAATAGAATGCTAAACTTGGAAGCAGGAAGACATTAGATGTGGGACATAGGCAAGACAATCAACATCTCTGAGTCTCAATTTCCTCCTCTGCAAAATGGGAACAATAATATTTCTACTTTAGTGAATTATTATAAAATAATACAAGTAAAATACTTATAAAAAACTTAAAATGTCATAAATGTTTTCTCTAATCTTTTAGGTGGGATTCTTCTTATTATTCATGTACAATAAGTGGTAAATGTTTTAAAATTTAATTTAAAAAAATTCCTGTTTTTCCTTTACAATTTCCCACAAACTAGTACTTTGCTCAGAGGATATGCTCTGACTTTCATGATTTCTGTTATTGGGAAAGTCATTTATGAGAGTGAGAATAATGTCATATCTGTCTTTTGTTGCTATTGTCTGTTGCTCCTACTCTTCCATAAAATATTTCTGCAAATTTTAAAGGTTTGATTTGTGAATAAGGGCAGAAGTACAACCATCCAAATCTTTGTCTTCACAGATTAAGCATCAAACTAACAAGACTCTATTAGAAGGATGAGTTACCAAGAAGCATAGACAAGACTTGAAGAGCTTTCTCTTGGTAAAAACATAGACTCGTGTCCTTTATAGCTATCGACTATCTGAATTACCATGTATGAATGCTGATATCTGTGAGACCTGTGTGTATATTAAGTAGGTATATGTGACTTGTTTGTGTGTTTGTGTATATTCCCATTAATATTAAAAAAGACATTATTTCTACAAAATGCAAAGTAATTTGTAGTGAGGGCTCTAATAATATTCAAAGCATTCTGTGCAAAGATGAATGCTGGTTATGGAGAGCCACCAATTTTGGCTGCACTATGGAATCCATGAAAGGGATAAATATTCAATTTTACTTGGAAGCATAATATGGCTAGATTGTGAAGAGCAGAAAGTCACATGAAGTGAGTTCTCAATAATCACATGGGCTCTAGTAAAAAAGACAGGATTTGAATTCAGGATTTGATTTCAAATCTAATTCCTTTGCCCAGTCTCATATACTTATTTAATTTTCATCTACTTGAATCCCTTAGTTCCCTAAAATACTGAGTATGGCAAGGAAGGATGGTGATTTCACTCCCACAGGACAGTTAATGATCACTTGTTGCAGCGGTATATATTAAATGGCATGTTTTTGTCCACTCAATCTATAAAGAAAGTTCCTGAGGGTTCTTTCAGCCTCAAAGAATACAGTGGCCATGACAGTATTTTAGCAGGGATTCAGTCTCCTGTACTCTGTATTTTAGCAACAGAATCTTTTTTTCAACAAGTGATTGGAGATATGGTCCAAGGAGTAATGTGCACACACCCTGAGGCACAATTTCTTATGTAGAGGTGGATAATCCTGACAATGTAAAAAAAAAAAATGTGGTATAAAATGAGCATTTTCAGGAGTAAAAATGTTAACACTAATATATTCCATCAGCACTTCACTCAATTTATAATTATAATTTGATTATAAATTCCATTATAAAGGTTTTTATCAAAGTGAGGAAGTGAATAGAATGCTAAACTTGGAAGCAGGAAGACATTAGATGTGGGACATAGGCAAGACAATTAACATCTCTGAGTCTCAATTTCCTCCTCTGAAAAATGGGAGCAATAATAGTTTCTACTTTAGTGAATTATTATAAGGATCAAATAAAATAATACAAGATTTCTTCAAAGAAGCTACCTCTCCATTGCAAACCTAATAGATTTACTCAACATCCTTTCCTGACCCTTCCCATATTTTCACCTTTTCCTTTCATACATGTCTTTAGTAGAGTGGAGGAAAGAGATTCTCTTTCACCTTCATTAGTAAGAATTAATATTGTTTTTTTTTTTGTTTGGCAGAAGCACATGATGAACAGTATGTACATGTCCAGGTGACCTGAAAGGAGAATTCCTGGACATGAAATTGTTGGTCAACTTCAGTCTTTCTATCTACTTTTATCCAAACATGAACTTTCCCAGACAAAGAAGAGGCAGCACTAGAGAAATCATAGAGTTCCTTTGGGACTCATATGGCAGAGTAGAAAAAGTGCAGACAAAAAAGACTTGCTTCTATACTCCATCTGAGGTAGGAACTTCAGAATAATATTCCTTAAATCCTGACTTCCTATGTAAGGAAGAAAGGATTTGGTTATTTTAGGCATCCTGATACTAAAAATATGGTCCACCAACTGAAAAAAAGAGACTTCTTGGAGCACTGTTCTTCTTGGGAATTGCCTTAAAAAAAAACCCAAAGTTTGAAATTTCAGGGGTTGGACCTTTTAGAGAGAAAATAAAGCATGTTGAGTATTTTAACTCTTGAAGAAAGAGGAAGATCATCCACCTGGTTTCTGCATCTGGAAGGTATCTGGAGAAAGATTGAGAAGGGCTTTCCCCTCTTTCCTATACTGGATTATTTGCATAGTACAGGTATCATGGGAAGAGGTTGCTAATTTAGCAGCCTAAACATGTTTTGGTCTTCTGCAAATCCAAACTGCAAGAGATACTGCAAGTTTTAGAGAGAGACATATAAATATCCCACAACCAAAGTAGGCAAGATTAAAATGAAAGCAAGAAATTGAGTGGGTGAAGGGAGAATTTATAACAAGTTTCCCTGAAAAAGTTTCATTTCTCAAATATTTAGGGAACAGATTCATATTTATAAAAATACAAGTCATTCTTCAATTGATAAATAGTCAAAATATATGAACAGGCAGTTTTCAGAAGAAGCAATCAAAGGTATCCATAATCATATGAAAAAAAATACAGCACTATTGATTAGAGAAATGAAAAGTAAAATAATTCTGAGATATTACTTCATACCCATCAGACTAACATGACAGAAAAGGAAAATGATATATATTGGAGGGGATATGAAAAAATGGAACACTGTTGGTTGGAGAACAATTTGGAACTATGTCCAAAGAGCTATAAAACTACACTTATCCTTTGGCACAGCAATACTACAGCAAGGACTATATCCCAAAGAGATAAAAGAAAAAGTAATAGTGTCTACATATATAAAAATGCTTATAATAGGTGTTTTTGTACTGATAGAATTAGAATGGGGGGATGTCCATCATTTGAAAAATGGTTGGATAAACTGTGATATATGCTTGTGGTGGAGTACTATTGTGCTATAAATGACAAGCAGGATGGTTTCAAAAAAACCTGGGAAAACTTTTATGAGCTGGTGAAAAGTGAAGTGAAGATAACCAGGAAAATACTGTATACATCATCAGCAATTTTGTACAATGATCAACTCTGAATGACTTAGCTACTCCGATTGGATCATTATACCAATGACAATTCTGAAGGACTTATGATGAAAATGCGATCCACCACCATTACCACCACCACCACTACCACCACCCAGAGAGAAAACTTATGGAGACTGAATGTAGATTAAAGTATGATTTATTTTTACTTCCTTTACTTTTTTATTGTTTTTTTTTACAACATTTGAAAATATATTTTGAATGATTACACATGTATAATCTCTTCCTTTCTCAATGGGTGGGGGAGAGAAAGGTAAGAGGGAGAGAATTTGGAACTTGAATTTTAAAAATAAATGTGATATATATCACTCTTTGGAAGATCTAGGGATTCCCTGAAAGTCAGAGCTTTGCCCTAATAGCAGCCTTAATCACCACTCCTTTTTTAAAATAGTATTTTATTTTTCCAAATATATGCAAAGATAGTTTTCAGCATTCACCTTCATAAAACCTTGTGTTTCAAAATTTTCTCCCCCTCTTCCCCCTTCTTCCTTTCCCAAGACAGCAAGCAATCTGAAATAGGTCAAACATCTGCAATTCTTCTAAATATATTTCCAAATTCATCATACTGTGCAAAAAAAAAAATCAGATCAGAAGGAAAAAACCCACAAAAAACAAGCAAACAAAAACAAGCAAACATACAACAAGAAGCAGCAAAAAAAAAAAAAAAAGGGGGGGGGGAATGCTATGCTTTGATTCACATCCAGTCTCCATAGTTCTTTCTCAAGATGTGGATGTTTATTGGACAGCTTTGAATCACCTCATTGTTGAAAAGAGCCAAATTCTTCAGAGATATCATCACATAATCTTTTTGTTACTGTGAATTATCACTCCTTTTGAGGAGAACCACTGTGTCTATTTTCTGGTTTTGTTTATGGCCTTCTGTGAACCCTTTACATTGTATGTATTTCCTGGGGAGTGAAATAAAGACTTTCTCCTTTTTTGTTGGCTAAATTTTTAAAGGCTGTGCACATTCACTTTCTCCATTTTCTTTCCTCTCACTTTTTAAAATCCCTTATATAGTCAAACTTCCAACAGCATTATTCCACCAAAAGTCCTTTCTACTAAGTTAACTAATGATCATTTAATTGCCAAATCCAATGATCTTTTCTCAATCTTCTTCCTCAATTTTCTCAGTCATTGACACTTGATTCTATTGTCTCCAGGATCAAATATAAAAGGCTCTGTTTGTCATTCAAAGCATTACAAAATCTAGTCCCCTTCCTAGTATTTTCTAGTATTCTTATTTCTTACTTCTTATAGGATACTCTTTCAATCAGTGACCCTGGCCTCCTTGCTATTTCAGGAATAAAATGCTCTTTCTCTTTCAATCCTCCTTTAACTCCACTTACTGGCTTCCGTGATTTCTTTCTTATCTTCTATTAGGAGCCTTTTCCCCTGCTAATCATGCTAAATAGCTTGTTTGTATCTATCCATTTGTTTTTCTCCCATTTTACATTGGAAACTCCTTGGACCCAAGGAAGTACTAAAGAAGGGAAAGGGCCTGTATGTGCCAAAATGTTTGTGGCAGCCCTTTTTGTAGTGGCTAGAAACTGGAAAATGAATGGATGCCCATCAATTGGAGAATGGTTGGGTAAACTATGGTATATGAATGTTATGGAATATTATTGTTCTGTAAGAAATGACCAACAGGAGGAATACAGAGAGGCTTGGAGAGACTTACATCAACTGATGCTGAGTGAAATGAGCAGAACCAGGAGATCATTATACACTTCAACAATGATACTGTATGAGGATGTATTCTGATGGAAGTAGAGTTAATCCAATTCCAATTGATCAATGATGTACAGAATCAGCTATACCCAGAAAAGGAACACTGGGAAATAAGTGTAAACTGTGAGCATTTTTTTTTGTTCTTCTTCCCAGATTATTTTTTACCTTCCGAATCCAATTCTTCCTTTGCAACAACAACAACAAAATTTGGTTCTTCACATATGTATTGTACCTAGGATATACTATAAGATATTTAATATGTATGGGAATGCCTGCCATCTAGGGGAGGGGGTGGAGGGAAGGAGGGGAAAAACTTGGAACAAAGGGAGTACAAGGGATAATGTTGTAAAAAAAAATTACCCATGCATATGTACTGTCAAAAATGTTATAATTATAAAATTAATAAAAAATACAGATATTCATCACACAAAAAAAGAAAACTCCTTGGAGTCAGGAACTATCTTTTTCTTCTTTATGTCCCCAATACTCAACACAATGCCTAGAACATTGTAGGATTCTCAAAAATGTTTGTTTGTTGACTGATTGATCAGTCCCTGAAATGAGATATGCTTGTGAGCTAAGATACAGAGGGTCCTGGGCCGTGGGTTATATAATAAATCTTTCTTCTATTCTATTCTGTTTTAAGGGAAGAAGCTTAGATAATGCCAATTTTAAGGAGAAAGACCATGTATTAATGAAGTTGATGGGAAAGGAACTGTTAGCAAGGCAAAAGAAAAATAAAGAGAGTCCAGTGTTAATCAACAGAGGATAGACTCGCCTTTAGTTGAATGGAAAGAAATACGGCTAGCATGCCTCCAGTTGATTGTTATATGTGTAAAATAGTGTTAAGTCTTGGCTTTCTTTCTACATGATGATGTTTGCTGTCCTTGTTCTGTGTGATTAGTTCCCCACTTCCTCCTTTCCCTGCTTTGGTCCTTTTCCTCCTGGAGTCAGACTGCATTCATACCACTTGCTGTTCTCTTGTATTTATTACTTCAGGAATTTATGACTCTGACTTTGGAATGACTTGCTGCTTACTCTCTAGAACAGAATTATCTTGGCATCCCATGCTTTCCACCACAGGATGCTTGACTCCATCAACTCATTTCTAGCCTGGGCTAATCAGCTACATCCCCCTATCACTCCATTTACTCCTTCCTCTACAAGGTTTAGATTTTGAACATAATTTTTAAAATATAAAAAAATAGATTTTTGAATTTATGCCCCCACTGGCAAACTTGTGAAAATCAAGAAAACTAATGGATATTTGGAAACTTGAAAAATGTTATAATGACTTTAGTCAAAAGCTAAAACATGAATTCTTAATCTGGAATTTAAGAACTTGTTTTCTTTATAATTTTTGATGACTATATTTCTGTAATGTGTAATCCTATGTATTTATAACTGTATGTATTTTATGTATTTGAAGCCATTTTTCTGAGAAGGGATCCTTAGACTTCATCAACCCACCTAAAGGGTCTATGAACCAAAAGAATTAAGAACATTTGACTTGGAGCTTTTAGTAGACTTAAAATTCATTATGAGTGTGATATAGTTTTGATTGTTGGTGTTTGTCCTTTGTTCTCAAAGAGGACCATGATATCAGGGAGGTGATTCCATGACATGCAAATGAATTGGATTTGAATGAGGGAGAGCTATGCAAGGTCACCTGCCTTACTTTCCCTCCCAGGGTTGAGTGGCTAGATAGAGATCAAGATGACTGGAGAGGGCTGTGGAAAAATCTACTAGATCTTGATAGAAGTATTGTGTCTGAATTGAGGAAAGTAATAGTTCCCCTATATCCTTTCCTGGTATGGACCATATTCAAGATGTTATAAAATTAGGACAGAACAACCACTTAATAAATGATTTTTCATTCATTCATTTTTTCATTGTAATACAAGTAACTCAGACATTGAAATTAGTGTGATAAAAAATAACACTTTCTTCTCATATTCCATATCTCTTCCACATGCTCACACGGCTAAGTGAGGATAGAGGAAAAGAGAAGAAAGTTATCCATTTTGTCCATAAGTATAAAAGACATTTCATACTATGGAAAATACATATAATATGCCTGAGTAGTCATAATAGATTTTATTATGCAAATACTTTATTTTAATGAATTAAATTATCTATAATAACAACCACAGTAGTAGAAATTTAAAATCTGGGCTGATAATCAGAGTTTCATAAGAGTTCTTCTTTCCTACCACCAGAAAAAAGAAGCAACTTTGTCAAGTGATCTAATATACTTCTTTAATTATTTTGTAGATGTTGAAACTATCCGAGAATTGATTATAGAATATGATGACTAATTTATCAAAGAGACAATCTTATAGACAACTAGGTGGCCCATAGGTTAGAGCATTGAAGCTCAACCAAGTACTAGATATTTATTAGTTGGGTGACCCTGGGCACTTAATGGCTTTCTGCCTCAGTTTCCTCGGCAGTAAAGGATAATAATAATATCTATATTCCAAGGTTGTAGTGAGAATCAGAAGAGATAATATTTATAAAGCATCTGATATATGTCATTTAATAAATGCTTACTTTTAACATTGAACATTTTGATAAATTTAAAACCTTTGAAGATTTTAAATTAATTTATAACCTTATAATTAGAGTTGTATTATTTGTTTACATTTGACTAGTATGGGATAATGTAATTTAGAATGCTACTACAGAAGAATGTTCTTTTTTACATGTAGTGTTGTTCAGGCATTTCAGTCATGTCTGACTCTTCCTAATCCTATTTGGAGTTTTGTTGATTAATAATAATAAAAAAACAACAACACTGTAGTAATTTGTCATTTCCTTCTCTACCTAATGTTACAGATGGAGGAAACTGAGTCTAACAAAATTAAGGAATTCTCTGAGAGTCATATAGTTAGAAACTGACTGGGACTGGATTGGAACTCATGAAAATGAATCGTCTTGGCTTCAGACCCAGAGCTCTATCCATTGCCTCATCTAATTGCCCATGCAGGGCACACACACACATGCACACACATAACGAATTGGTAAATGGCATTTCCAATGTACTATAAAAGACAAGACCTCTTTGACTTCCTAATATTTAGGCTATCAAAGGCCTGTTCTATAAGGGAAAACAGCTTTGATAAAAGTTCAGTTATTCCTTTAAAAATTTTGAAAAATATGACCGAGAATATTAAATTGGAATATAAATTACTGGGAATAATTATGAAACTTCTCTGAGCTTCCACACTTGTTCTCTATTGGGTTGGATCACATGGCTAGGTTTAAATCCAAAAAAATAAAATTTTCTTGTAGATAATCTGAGTTGCTGACAGCTTCTATTCAGAAAATCAAGTGTTCTTTTGGCTTTGCAAAGCTCAGGTGGTAATAAAAATTTCATGATTGGATTTTAGTTTTTTATCTGGTTGATAATGAACAAGGTAGGGTATATCATTTTTCATAATATCTCAAATCATGAAATCTGAGATTCATGAGAATCATGGGATTCAGTTATACATTCAACAAATGCTTTTCGAGCATCTACTATAGGCATGAGTCTGCTTATCAACAGCACATGAATCAGATAATGTAACATCTATCCTTCTCCCCCTCACCCCGTGATGAAGAGCTCCTTAAAAGATAAAAAGTCATTATTAACAGAGTTATATGAAGACAGGTATGTTAATACACTATTGGGGGGAGCTCTATACTTTGCCATCCCAGAAAACAATTTGGAATCATGTCAGAGAAATTATTAAACTATGCATAAGCTTTGATGCAATAATCCAAGCATTTTCTCTGGCTATATCTCATTCCTATAATGGTCCCCCTTTTCCAATATGACTGTCAACCTCCCTAGTTTCCTTTTACTTCCAAATAATATCGATCCTTCTACAAGAAACTTTTCCTAATTCCTCTCAATTCTAGTATCTTTGCTTCTCTTCTAATGTCTTAATTATTTTTGTTTTCTTTTATATAGCTTTATATAGCTTGATTTTTTTCATAATATATTTGCTTACATGTAGTCCCTCCCATTAAATTGTAAACTCATTGAGGGTAGGGTCTTTTGCCTCTTTTTCTATCACAATTGGGGTTAAGTGACTTGCTCAGGGTCACACGGTCAGGAAATGTTAAATGTCTGAGACCAGATTTGAACTTCGGTCCTCCTAACTTCAGAGCTGGTGCTCTATCCATTGTACCTAGCTGCCCCACATAATAGCCTCTTAATAAAAATTTACTACTTGATCAGTTGATCCTCCTATTGTGCATTTACCTCAAGCAGGTAAAAGGCAGGAAGATGTCATATAGACAAATTATATTTATAGCAGCATTTCTTGAGGGAGCAAAACTATGGAAGAATCACTTTACAGAATTAGAAAAAATAAAACAAAAATCATCTGGAAGAACAAAAGGTCAAGAATCCAATGGAATTAATTGAAAATGTAAATGTACCAGATCTCAAACTATATATAAAAGCAGTAATCATTGAAACCATTTGATATTAATTAAGAACAAGAGTAGCTGATCAATAGAATAGGTTAGGCTAACAAGCCACAGTAATCAATGACTATATAAATCTAGTGTTTGATAAACACAAAGAGATCTGGGATAAAAACTCACTATCTGATGAAAATTGCTAGGAAAAATGGAAAATAATGTGGCAGAAACTAGGTATTGACCAACACCTAATACTCTATATGAAAATAACTTCAAAATGGTTTCATAATTTAGATATAAAGAGTGATACTATAAACAAATTAGAAGAACAAAGGACAGTCTATTTCTTAGATCTGTTGAGAAGGAAGGAATTTATGGGCAAAGAAGAGGTAGAGTACATTATGAAATGCAAAATGAATGATTTTGGTTATATTGATTATATTTGTACAAACAAAACCAATACAAATAAGATTGGAAGAGAAGCAGAAAAGGGGGAAAAATTTATATCCAAGGATTCTGATAAAGACTTTATTTCTAAAATATATAGAGAATTGACTCAAACTTATAAGAATACAAGCCATTCTCTAACTAATAAATGTTCAAAGGATATGAAGAGACAATTTTCAGATGAAAAAATTAAAGCCATTTCTAGTCATATGAAAAAATGCTTTAAATCATTAAATTTAGATTGGCTAAGATGACATGAAAAGATAATGATAAATATTGGAGGGGATGTGGGAAACCTGGGACACTGATGCATTGTTGAAGTTGTGAATTAAACTAACCATTTTGGAGAGCAATTTGGAACTACATTCAAAAAGTTATCAAAATGTGCATATCCTTTGATCCAGCAATATTTCTACTGGGCTTATATTCCTTTTTTTTTAATTAAAACTTTTTATTTTCAAAAAATATGCATGCATTATTTTTTAACATTGACAGTTGCATAGCCTTGTGTTCCAAATTTTCCCCTCCTCCCCCCACCCTCTCTCCCAGATAGTAAGCAATCCAATATATGCTATACAATATTCAATATATGTAAACATATTTATACAATTATCTTTTTTATAATATTATCCATTGTATTCATTTTTCCAAATTATCCCCCCTCCTTCCACTCCCTCCCCCCCATGACAGTCAATCCCATACATTTTACATGTGTTACAATATAACCTAGATAAAATATATGTGTGTAAATACCATTTTCTTGTTGCACATTAAGTATTAGATTCCGAAGGTATAAGTAACCTGGGTAGATAGACAGTAGTGCTAACAATTTACATTCACTTCCCAGTGTTCCTTCTCTGGGTGTAGTTATTTCTGTCCATCATTGATCAAATGGAAGTGAGTTGGATCTTCTTTATGTTGAAGATTTCCACTTCCATCAGAATACCTCTTCATACAGCATTGAAGTGTACAGCAGATCTTCTGGTTCTGCTCATTTCACTCAGCATCAGTTGATGTAAGTCTCTCCAAGCCTCTCTGTATTCCTCCTGCTGGTCATTTCTTACAGAGCAATAATATTCCATAACCTTCATATACCCATAATTTACCCAACCATTCTCCAATTGATGGACATCCATTCATCTTCCAGTTTCTAGCTACAACAAAAAGAGCTGCCACAAACATTTTGGCACATACATGTCCCTTGCTGCTCTTTAGTATTTCTTTGGGATATAATCCCAATAGCAGCAATGCTGGGTCAAAGAGTATGCACAGTTTGATAATTTTTGGGGCATAGTTCCAAATTGCTCTCCAGAATGTCCGGATTCTTTCACAACTCCACCAACAATGTATCAGTGTCCCAGTTTTCCCACATCCCCTTCAACATTCATCATTATTTGTTCCTTTCATCTTAGCCAATCTGACAGGTGTGTAGTGGTATCTCAGAGTTGTCTTAATTTGCATTTCTCTGATCAATAGTGATTTGGAACATTCTTTCATATGAGTGGAAATAGTTTCAATTTCATCATCTGAGAATTGTCTGTTCATATCCTTTGACCATTTATCAATTGGAGAATGGCTTGATTTCTTATAAATTAGGGTCAGTTCTCTATATATTTTGGAAATGAGACCTTTATCAGAACCTTTAACTTTAAAAATATTTTCCCAATTTGTTACTTCCCTTCTAATCTTGTTTGCATTAGTATTGTTTGTACAGAAACTTTTTAGTTTGATGTAATCAAAATCTTCTATTTTGTGATCAATAATGATCTCTAGTTCTCCTCTGGTCATAAATTCCTTCCTCCTCCACAGGTCTGAGAGGTAGACTATCCTCTGTTCCTCTAATCTATTTATGATCTCATTCTTTATGCCTCAATCATGGACCCATTTTGATCTTATCTTGGTATATGGTGTTAAGTGTGGGTCCATATCTAATACTGGGCTTATATTCCAAAGAGGTCATAAAGGAGGGAAAGGGACTCACAGGTGCAAAAATGTTTGTGGCAGCTCTCTTTGTAGTGGCAAGAAATTGGAAACTGAGTGAATTCCTATCAGTTGGAGAATGGCTGAATAAATTATGGTATATGAATGTTATGGAATATTATTTTTCTATAAGAAATGACTAGCAGGGTGATTTCAGAAAAGCCTGGAAAGACTTCCACAAACTGATGCTAAATGAAGTGAACAGAACCAAAAGTACATGGCAACAACAAAATTGTATGATGATCAATTCTGATGGATGTGGCTCTTTTCAATAATGAGGTGATTTGGGCCAATCCCAATAGATAATGGAGAGAGCTAACTGCCTCCAGAAAAAGAACTGTGGGGACTGAATGTGGATCATAACACAATATGTTCACCTTTTCATTGCTATTTGCTTGCTTTTTTCTCATTTTTTTTCTTTTTGTGATCTTATTTTTCTTGTGCAGAATGATAAATATGGGAATATGTATAGAAGAATTGCACATATTTAACATATATTGGACTACTTGCTATCTAGGAGGGGAGGGAGGGGATAGGGAAGAAGATAAATTTGGAATACAAGGTTTTGCAAGGGTGAATGTTGAAAACTATCTTTATATGTACTTTGAAAATAAAAAGCTATTATTAAAAATAATCAAACTAAAAATTAAAATCTGGAAACAATTTAGGCTCCCACTGACTATTTCAATAGTCAATTAAATGTGGTTCAGAGGTCATTAAAAATATATTTCACATCTCTCAATAAAGAAATAAGGCACCACAGACATAGTATTCCACGTATCTTGTCAGATGGAGTTGCATTGCCTACAGGTTTTGCTTTTCTATTTTCGTTATTAGCAAAAATTCATTGGCAGTGAGAAGATCAAGAAATTATTATGAGATATAGAAGAAAAGGCATTAAAATTGATTTTAAAAATCAATAAACCTATCCTATGGAAAACTGGAAAGCATGAAAAAAATAGAAAAAATATTAGAATTATAGCACTTGGGTTCAAATACTGATTTTTTGCCATGTAAATGTGACAACTCACTTAAAACTAGTTTCTTTACCTGTAAAATGAAAGGGTTGAACCAACTGACCTCTAAAATCCTTTCTAGCTCTAATTCTATAATTCTACTTCTAATTGTAATTCTCATATCTTCCTTTCTCACCTTTTACCCTCAGAAATATGTTTTCATGCCTCATCTGCCATTTTTCTAGGCAGGTCAAATGAAATGGGTAAGGAACTTGGCACACTACTTTGGGAAATTGCCAACCTCTGGCCTGCTGTGCTCATGGTACTATGATGCCTTGGTGGGTGAGGGTGGGAGCACCTGGGGATTCAAAAAGCTTCATGGTACGTTTCCCATAATCAAGGAAATTACAAATAATGTACCTGAAAAGTTAAATAACCACATAAAAAACACTTCTGAGAAGAGTCAAGTGAGACTTTCATTAAATAAATATTAGGGGAGGGAGAAATCTCAGAAGGCTAGATTGGATATGAAAGATTTCAAAGCTATTTCTCTATCCTGAGCTTCAGAAAGCTGGGCTTAGCTAAATTTCTGCATTTTTTCCACTCATAAGTCATATGAGCCTTAGAATCATGGTGCAGATAGATTGACAATCTCTTTCTGTGATCAAGAGAGAAGTGAGTAGGTCAAAAATGCTAGAGACAGTTGAAATGAGGCTCAGGATAGCCATGATGAATTACCACAAGAACAAGAGAAGACAAACTGTACTATTTCCCTCAGGCCAGAAGGCTTCCAAAAAATTCCTTTGTTTAAGCCTGTCATTGTTAAAAATAATAATAAAATTCACTGAAATTAATAGAGTTGAATTTTCCTTTCTGACTCAAGCAAGAATATTGTCTATTATTATACCCTAGTTAGACTCAGTATTGAATAGGAAAATGAAAGCAGGCTAGATTTTATATTGGAAATTACATGGTGCAATGTTTCCAGTTTACTATCTGACACAAAAGCTCATCTTTTCAATATTTATGTTCGCTCACCAATGCTGTGTGGTTAAAGGTCTTGAATAACCATCATCATCAATGAATCAGTCCTTTTCTTATTTCTGAAGATTGCTGACACTCAAGAATTTATATAATAGAAATTAATAAAGAAATGTATGATCAGATATATAAATGTGTGTGTGAGAGAGAGAAAGAGAAAGAGAGAGAAAGAGAGAAAGAGAAAGAGAGAGATAGAGAGATAGAGAGAGAGAGAAAGAGAGAGAGAAAGAGAGAGAGAGACAGAGAGAGAGAGAAAGAGAGAGAGAGAAAGAGAGAGACAGAGAGAGAGACAGAGAGAGAGAGACAGAGAGAGAGAGACAGAGAAAGAGAAAGAGAGAGAGAGAAAGAGAGAGAGAGACAGAGAGAGAGAGAAAGAGAGAGAGAGAGAGAGAGAGAGAGAGAGAGAGAGAGAGAGAGAGAGAGAGAGAGAGAGAGAGAGAGAGAGAGCTGTACTATGTTAGGGATCTATGGAAGAATTTAGTCCAGAATCTCTCACAGGATGCCAATAGGGGATTGCAACTTCCATTGATGGAAAGATTATTCACAATGAAGAGAGCATAGATCTCCTGAAGTAATTGAGTATTGAAAAGTTAGATGTTACTAGCTTTAATGAGAAATCACTTGGGTAATGAATGGCCAGGTACACAAAATTATTAGGTGTTTTTAAAATTCTCTTGGCTATATTCTATTAGGAAATATCAGCTATGTATTTACAACAACATATGTATTTTTAAAAATAAGTGTTGTTCATGTGTCTAGAGATCCACTGTGATCCTTAAAAGTATTTTTGCCAAAAACTTTATTTTCAAGTCTACTGATGCTGTCTTTATGGAGAAATAAGAAGGTGGATCCTAGCAGTCTGGAAATGTCTTAACTGAAAATAAATTACTTAGAAAAATCCAGACAATACTTATTGACCCAACTGGGGATACACTTGTGAGATGTAAGAGTAGCTTAAGAACAAGTAAAGAAGACAATTCAGCTTCCTACTGCAAAAGTCAGGTTTCTTCCAGGAAATTCTAACTGTGCAGATTAAAAGGGACAATCAGACTTGAACTGAGCTGATTCAGAAGGTACAAAAAAAAATCTGGAAGAAAGAGCTCAATCAAAAAGAGAGATAAAAGAGAGAACATAGAAAGATTAAGTCTAAATTTCCATGTATAATTCCACATAGGACAAGGATCCATTGATATGTAAAACCTTGGCAGCCAAATATTCGTTTTTTCCTTGTTTATTTTTGTACTAAATATTTTCACTGATTATTCCTTCTTCTCACATCCTGTTCTACTTTCTTGTTTCTGATTCCCCCAAAATGGGCATTAGATCATATTATAGGAAAACAGGTTACTTTAATTAATTTACTTAATTTCTTTAAATTATTCTGTTACTCCCTAATGACCTAATCTTTCTCCTTAGATATTTATGATGGGAGTAACTAGTCCTCAAAGTTGGGTAGCCAACTTAAGTTCCTCATTAGAGCTATTTCCTTTCTTCAGTATGTATGGCTTTCTTGAGAATAAGATGAGTTTGGAATGATATTGCTGTACTACATTTTCCCAGAGGATCTCTGTAGATTTGTTCCAACAACCATTTGTTTTTCCCATCCAAATTCTCTGCTAGCACAAATTTTGATGTAGTATCCAATAGTAGAGCACCTCACTATTGGTCCAAAGTGGCAGGATAAGCAAAGAAGCAAGTCATGCAAGATTTTTCTTGCAGTGCTTCTTGTCTCCTTTATTGTCTGGCTAAGTTTGTTACAACTTTTCCTTTGTAAGTCTTTATAGAAATGTTTTTTGGTAATCATATCATTTTAGTAGGGTATAATGACTGCTTAGAACCCATCTTACAGGGAACACAGCTTGTCAGAAAACAATTTCAATGATAATTTAAGGGCCTTATATAAATGACAATGATAATAATTGTTTTTGTTGTATATTTTCCTGTATTATGTGTTTATAAAGCCTTTAAGTAAGACCCAAAAGATGGGTTGTGATATTTTCCAAAATTAGGGCAAGAAAGAAATCTGGGTAAAGGGACAAAAGAAATAAGCTTTACTTTAGTACCTATGACATGCCATATACTATTATCTTATTTAAGTTTTACAACTCTGGAATATAGGTACTATTATTATTTTTTACAGATGAGGAAACGAAGAAAGACAAATATTAAGCTTCTTGACCAGATTAACATAGCTAATAAGAATCTGAAGACAGATTTGAACTCAGGAGTTCTTAACTCCAGGCCCTTGCCTGTAAACTCAGGCCACTGAGTAGAGGGAGTTACAGCAGGATAGGCTCATCAATGGACAATATCCCTTGACTTGATGGAGAGAAGACTAATATCATCCCAGGGCAAAGTTTTGTGCCATGGTCCTCTGAAGCACCATTTTTCATGGAGAAATAATAACCATAGAGAGAGAAGACTAGTAGGATCAAGGCAATATTTTAAAGCACTTTGTAAAAACTAAAACAGCACAGTGTTGCAACCCATGGTCCAGAATTTCAGCCTCTTGGTTTACATGAACCACATTCAATCTTGGATTTAACTTCTAAAAATCTTTTTTTCTCCTTCTCCTACTTAAGTTTGGTTGTTACCTAGCAACCTAAAACCAAAAGAAAAGGTCTCAGTTACTATGCAAACATTTAAGCTTATGGTGGCTAGTTGTTACAGTAGATAGAATGCAAAGTTTAGAGTTAGGAAGACCTGAATTCAAATGTGCCCTCAAAAACTAATCCTGTGACACTAGGAAAATCACTTAACTCTATTTGCTACTGTTTCCTCATCTGTAAAATAAGTTGGAGAAGGAAATGACGAACCACTCCCATTTCTTTGCTAAGAAAAATTCAAATGGATTTGTGAAGAGTTGGATATGACTGAAAGCAATACAACAAGATATTACATGTATGATAAGTTTAATATAAGCTAATAAAAACACAGAACAGAAAGAATACACACTCAAATTTATAAACATTCAAAATAAATCTCACTCCCTCTTTTTTAGATATCCATCTTTTTTTTGACATCTCCATAGACCCCCCCCCCCCAGTCTCTATAGTGTCTCTCAGCTTTAGCTACCTAATCAGTAAAATGGAGATAAGTATAGTACCTACTTTATAGGGTTTTGTGAAGACTAAATGAGATGATATATATATGTATTACTTTTGCTGTTCTTTCTATATGCAGTACCTTCTGGAGAGGCTTCAAGATCTCAGGGCTACTTTGGGATGCAGTTTTTCCTATAACAGAAAAACACTGGGAGTTGTTGAAGAATCAGTCTCTTTACCACAGACTTATGAAACGCAGATAAATGAGCCTATAATGCTAGTGAAGAGCAAGGTCTAGCTTTGCTTTTACACATCACTATCATTTCATTTGTTAGTTCTTGGGATTGAGATTTATTTTGTTTCAGGAATTCCTTCACAGAATATATCAACTTGACATTTTCTAAGAACTTAATAAATAATAAATAATCACATATTAACTATCTATTATGTGCTAAGAATTTTACAAATACCTCATTTGATTCTCACAACAATCCTGAGAAGTGTTGTCCCAATCTTACAGTTGAGAGAACTGAGGCAGACAGAAATTAAATGAAGATGTGAACTTCTCTTCCTGACTCCCCGACTAAAGGCTTGTGCCATGTTCCTCTTCTATGGCACCACTTCCCATAGAGTTCTTGGATAGATGAATACTTCCTAGAACCTCTACCTCATCCCATTGAAGTAAGTTCATTACTGTAAAGCTGTGTTCCTGTAATTGTCACACCAGTGCTATATCTGTCCACTGATATCCTTAGGACCTGGTGTTTTTCCTTGTTTCCAAAGCTAGTTGGTAACCATTGAAATAGACTAGTTGATCATTGAAATAGGTTAGGTTCAAAGGAAAAAAACAGCCAATAACTTCAATAATCTAGTGTTTGACAAACCCAAAGACCCCAGCTTTTGGGATAAGAAATCACTGTTTGACAAAAACTGCTGGGAAAATTGGAAATTAGTATAGCAGAAACTAGGCATGGACCCACACTTAACACCATACACCAAGCTCAGGTCAAAATGGGTTCATGACCTAGGCTTAAAGAATGAGATCATAAATAAATTAGAAGAGCAAAGGAGAGTTTACCTCTCAGACTTGTGGAGGAGGAAGGAATTTGTGACCAAAAAAGAACTAGAGATCATTATTGATCACAAAATAGAAAAATTTGATTATGTCAAATTAAAAAGTTTTTGTACAAAGCTAATTGGTTCAGTGGATAGATCGTTGTACTTAAATTCAGGAATACCTGAGTTCAAATTCTGCTTTAGACACTTACTTAGCCTCTCTCAACCTTAGTTTCCTAATCTATAAAATGGGGATTATAGCACCTACTTTATATGGTTGTTATATAGACTAAATGAGATAATATGTGTTTATTATTATTGTAGTCTCCTATGGTCACCTATATATGCAGTATTTTCTGGAGGGGCTTTAAGATCTCAGGACTATACAAATTTCCGTTCATAGAACTAGTCTTTATATAACCAACCAGTTCATCTTGACTTTATCATCTTTTTACTCTTAACTAGTTCTCAACTCCATCTCTCACAGCTTCTTGTCTAACAGAATTGAGACCCTGGAGGTGAGAGGACCAGTAGAAGGCCATTAGAATAATTCAGATGAGATATATTGCTTGAAAGAGGCAGGCAGCAAGCAGTGAGAGAATATGTCAAGAGGAAACTGATAGAAATTGGAAACTTGTTGGATGCAATTTTTCTAATTTCAAAGAGCTAACCCATTCCACATGGAGGAAAAGCTCTTCTGGGTTTGTTTGGTTTTAGCTTTTACAAAGGGCTATCTACTTTGATGCTATAACAAAAACAGAATACAACTGTCCATTCAGTACCCAGAAGCACACTTTGCCATCTGAGCTCTGAGGAAAGAGGGATCAGATTCGATAGTTTCTACAAAGCATTTACCTCATCAAATACACTAACAAACCTGACATAACTCTATCCTCCATGTAACTCAAAACCCAAGCATCATATGAGATTCTTTCTTCATTAGTGGTGGGCAACATCTTGCCCCAGTATAACAGTTAACCTAGTAACAGGCTGGCAAGAGCAAATGAGAAGAGACACTTGCTTTCTTGAATTTTGGGGGGATTTTTCTGGTTTTCAGCTTTGAGAAAGAAAAAATACAATGCCAATCCTCTTTAGGTTGTTGAGGGGAGAAAAAGATTCTGAGAAGAAAGAGACATGAGAAGAGCAGGCAATCGCCATTATTTCCCCATCTCTAACTTGCTAAGGGCTAGAGACAATATGGGAATTACCTATCGCATGAGAACTAGGTCACTCTTTCAAAGTTGACCTAAGATATTTCATTCTCAATGGGACAGTGCTTTGATTCTGTATTGTCTGGTAATATTATTGCATCTATAATTTCTCTGATTTGTTTTGCAATTGACTTAGATAGCTGTTTTTCTTTGTTATATGTATTCATTATGGAGATTTTTCCCAGTTCCTTTCCTTAAGATTATCTTTAATGGATATATTTATATTTGGCAATTGGCATTTATCAGGGAATCAAATCTTGACTATAAAGCTTGGAGTACTCTACTCTTTTCCCTATTAATGAAAAGCAAATGGGAGTTTAGCCTGAACCTTAAAATTATATCACCCAGACTATCAATATTCAAGGGAGAGGATGGATGTAATTCTGACCCAATACACTCTCACTCTGAGGAGAACAGATTAGTTAAATTTCTGTTCCATTTTAGCAAAAATTAGTCTCTTTTGGAGAAGGGTGGGTGGAAGACAACAAAGATTTATCTGTTCCTTCATCTCTTCCGTCATATGCCACATTCTATGCTACAACATCATTGAACTGATATAATTTATGAGTAGATGAGTCTATATCTGTACTGACCTCTTAAGTTCCTGGGGATTCTGCTCCTCATTATCTAACATCTGGTCAATTCTAGTCCTCAAAATTCTGGTACATCTCTCTCTCTCTCTTGACTTATTTTTTTCTGTTTGTACATGTACATGCAATTTTAAATATATATTTCTTTATGAATCATGTTGGGAAAATATCAGAAAAAGGGAAAAACCATGAGCCCAAAAAAAAAAAAAAAAAAAAAAAAAAAAAGGAAAAAAACTGAACATAGAATGTGTTGAATTGAATTATATTCAGTCTCCAGAGTTCTCTTTCTGGAGGTGGATGGTGTTTTCCTATTTCTCTTTAAAATTTTTATTTATTTAATATTTCTCCCCAATTATATTCAAATCAATTTTTTACATTTCTTTTTAAGCTTTTTCTCTCTTATCCCCACCCATAATGAAGAAACCGCATGTGAAGTTACGGAAAAATATTTCCATTAAAGTCAAGTTGTGAAAGAAAACATACATCTCCCACCCTAATGAAAATAAAAACCTTCAAGAAAAATTAAGTTAAAAATAAAGAGAGATAGAGAAAGTAATAAAGAATGCTTCAATCTATATTCAGACTCGATCAGTTTGTTATCTGGATATAGATGGGATTTTTCATCATAAATCCTTCAGACTAGGTGTGGATGATTGTACTACTGAAAATAACAAAGTCATTTACAGCTGGTCATTCCAGAACATTGCTATTACTTTGTATAAACTATATTTCACTTTTTTCTTGGAGGACTTTCCAGGTATTTTTTTTGTTTCTGTGTTTTTTTCTTGAGAGCCTCCTGCTCATCATTTTCCAGATAACAATAATATTCCAACAGAACAACTTGCTTCAAAAATTTTTTACAATTACTATGGCTTATTGTATTCTCCCCATTTATTTTCTCTCTCCTTTTACCCAGTCCCTCCTCAAAAGTTTTTTTGCTACTGACCATTCCCTCCAGCAATATGCCCTTTTTAAAAAAATAAACCTCCCCCCCATTTCTTATCCCATTCTCCTCTCTAATTTCCTGCAGGATAAGATAGATTTCTATACCCCTATTGAGTATGCTTGTTATTTCTTATTTGAGCTAATTCTGATGAGAGTAAGGTTCACTCACTCCCCCTTTCCTCCCTCTTCCCTACCACTATATATGTTTTTTTTTTTTCCTGCCTCTTTTTTTATAGGACATAATTTGTGTTATTCCACTTCTCCCTTTCCCTTTCTTCCAATAAATTCCTCTTTTCATCATTTAAGAAAATATTATCCCTTCATATTGAACTCACACCCATGCCCTCTGTCTATATATATTCCTAAGTATCATAATAATGAGAATGTTCCAATCAGTTACAAGTATCATGCTCCCATATAGGAATGTAAACAGATAAATCTTGAGTCCCTTATAATATTTTCCTGATTACCTTCTTATGCTTCTTCAGAGTCCTGTATTTGAAAATCAAATTTTTCATTAAGTTCTTATCTTTTCATCATGATTGCTTGAAAATCCTCTGTTCCATTGAGAGACCATTTTTTTTCTTATGAAGGATTATACCCATTTTTGTGGATATGTGATCCTTGGGTGCAGTCTTAGCACCATTGCTCTACAGAAAATCATATTCTAAGACTTCCAGCCCTTTAATGTAGAAGCTGCTAATGCAGAGCCTCACTCTGGCTCCACTATAATTGAATTGCTTCTTTCTGGATGCTTGCAATATTTTCTTTTTGATGTGGGACTTCTGAAATTTGGCTATACTATTCCTAAGAGTTTTTAGTTTGGGATCTCTTTCAGGAGATGTTCGGTGAATTCTTTTAATTTCCATTTTACTCACTAGTTCTAGAATATCAGGACAGTTTTCCTTGATAAATTCTTGAAAGAGGATTTCCAGGATCTTTTTTTGATCTTGACTTTCAGGTAGAACAATAATCAGAGGTGGGGGCTGGGCTAGAACTAGGGATGGGTCCTGGGTTGCACGCTAGATTCCCACCCTGGTGTAACAGACCTTTTCTGCTAAGTTTCTAAGTTGCCTTCTCTGGAAAATGTTCTACTCCATCTTTTTGGGTGTCCTGTGCTCTAAAATTTGTTTACAGTCATTATTTAAAGGAATTTGGAGCAGTTTGGGGGAGAGATGGGACAAGTTCCTGCCTGGATGATGTTTTCCATCCAACGTTTATTGGGATAACCTTAGATCACCGGACTGCTGAGAGAAATGTCTTTCACAATTGATCATCTCAATTCCTTGTACAATGTATTCCTTCTTCTGCTTGCTTTGCTTAACATCAGTTCATGTAAATCTTTCCAGGTCTTTCTAAAATCAGCATGTTCATTATTTTTTGAGCCTGAGAGATGTCTTACTCTCAACTAGGAACTATAATATATGGCAGGGAAGGTGGTTATATCTTCCTTATGTTGGGAAGAGTAAGTTCGTGTATTCATGATTATATCTTTTGAAGTAAATATTTTTATGTTAAGGTATTCTGTGAGTGATTAATGGAACTGGGGTTCATGGGACCTCTCCTTACAACTGAGAAAATAGCTTCATAAGAGCTGGATCCACATATAGAGAATTTAGCACCCCCCTACCCCTCAAACATATTCCATCTCCTTCAGGTATCAGATAATCCTGGAGAGGGTGTGAAATAGAACCTACCTGGCCTTCAGGAAGTGAGAACCCGAAAAGTCAGGGTTATATTTGCATCTCTAGAATTTAGCACAGTGACTAGCATATGGTAAGCACTTAATAAATGCTTGTTGATTACATGACTAACTGGCACCAAAGCTATAAAGGAAATTTAGTTGTCTTTCCTATACTGTTGCAAATCTAATGATTATTTCTTCACAAACAGATTTTACAAATCTGCTTTCCTGCTTTAACTGGCCAAATGGAATGACTCTTCAATTATGCAAACCTGTGATAATCAAGCCTAGATTAGATAAATCAAAGCCAGCCAGAAATCCTCAAATTTTCATAGCTTCACTGATTTTTATTGCTTTTCATAACGACAACAACAAATCTTATAGAACAATGGAAATTAAGTGTCTATAGGGGAATTAGTGCCATGCAAAAGCTCTCAGGAAGACACTCTAACATAGGGAGGGCTTGGCAAGAATTTATCTCAGTGTAACAATCCGGTCTAATGACTATGAAAGCCAGTTACCTAAATTCATTTCCCCTTATCAGGCCATGAAGATAGCTACCTAAAATGAATCCAAATGTTCCTTTGTGTATTTGACAGACAATGTGTTATTCAGATTGGAAATTAGAAGTTTTTTTTTCTCTTTACTCTGGAGAAAAAGTAATATGCTACTGACCTAATAAATATCCTACATGAGAATAAATGCCTAAAGTACAATGAGCTTGATTACTTTATGCCTATCATGGTGCCTCACACATAGTATAGATGTAATACATGTTGATTAGGATAATGATTTTTATAATATTGATGATGATGATGACACAGGGAGCTGAGAGACAGAACCAATTGTAGTCCATAAGAAAGCAGTCATTGCTGCATCCAGTAGTGACTGCTATCCTTTGAATACCATCAGCAAGTCTGTTAATCTAATATTAACCCATTTTTCTATAATTTTAAGGTTTATAAAACATCTTATTCATATTATCACATTGCTTTCCCCACAACAGTGTGAGACAGGTTCTATTATTATCCCCATTTTATAAAGGAGCAACGTTTGGGGTAGAGAGTTAAATGATTTGCCCAGTCACCTGCAGCTCATTAAATGTCTGAGTCAGGATATTTACTCACATTTTCCTCACTTTTAGTCACTATATCAATGTCCTCCAAAGTGGACCTTGGACTGATCCCTTGGATCAGACACTCAGGGGTGTCTGAACAATCAATCAGAGAAGGGAGATATGTCACATCTTGAACTTAATGCATTGGCTATAAGTAGTGTTCCTCGCCAACACAACTACATCAACCTTTCTCTCCAATACTCAACCACTACAAATTCTCTGCCTCCTTCTCTAGCTTAAACATTGTTCCTTTAAGGCAGTCATTTCTGCATTAACCTGCTAGGCACTATAGCTGTTCAGGTGCCAAGGGAAACATTTTTCTCTATTCAATGGCCTAAGAGTACCTCCTGACTGCTCGACAGGCAAACCTTGGAAAGAAAGCTTTGCACTTCAAGGTTCTAACAGTGTATAAAAGCCCCATCTTTTCCATTATTTTTGAAGTGGTGGGAAAATAGCAAAAGTCTTAGGATAAACAGATGCAGCACTCTCTGAGCTCCTTTACCATATGGCACTAGTAGGTTGGAGTTCCCAAAGAGTGCTGACTACTTCCAGTTTCAGGAACCTAGGGGAACACTGAAAGGTTAGATTTCTAGCATACTCATGGGCTCCAACTGGTGTGTTTGCCTCTAATTTGTCAGACTTGATTACCTTTGTAGAAAAGGTATTCACTAAACTGCTATAGTAGAGACAGTAGGTACAAAAACATTTCCCCCAAAAGCCTGGACCTACTCTTCCACAAGTACAGAGTACTTGGAGATAATAGGGTCAAACTTAGAGTACAAAATGATTAAGGAATATGAGGAGAAAATACATTTGACAAAAGAGTAACTTGTAAATCTTTTAGTTACTCATAAAACTCATAAATACTAGACTTTTTTCCTCCATATTTTTTTTAATTTTCCTTAGGTAAAGTTCTCTTCTTAACTTCAAGTTTCAGTGCCTTTGCAAAGTTCATCCACAGCACTTTTCTTGGCAAAGAAGAATCATACTCCCTAAAGCTGCCTCCCCTTTGAGAACTATCACTCCCAAGTGAAAACACTATCATTTGAATCAGTTTCATATGCATGCACAATCTATTCCAATTCCTTCTGATGCTATGGGCAATAAGGAGGTGATTGAGGGAGAGAGCCAGTGGAGAGGAGAAATTATTCCCTCTTTCCCTAAGAGTAATTCCCTCATAAAGTTTTGACTCCAGTTCTTGAACTAGAATCCTTCAAACTTGACTACTTTCATCATTTCATTGACGGAGTCTGCCACTGTCCTGGCTTTTTAAAAACAGATCCAGCAGATGTGTCTGATGCTTTCAGCCAATCACAGGATTTTTCTTGTGTCTTCCAGTGGTCACAGAATTGTAATTCTTTCATTTGAGTAAATACTTACTATGTACTTTTAATTGATTCAATTAGGAATCTGAACCACCTGCAATTATAGTAATTAAGGTAGGGGTAAGACCTCACTTATAATCCTTCTCTCAAAAAAGGTTTGTTTTTATTTGCAATTAAACTGGAGTGCTTTTGTCAAAGTCCATAATCTCAATTCTAGATTTCTCTCTAATAACCTGGAAAGGTTATAGCATTGTTCTTTTTTAAAATGTTTTTCTCTACTGATGTGTACTAAAGAATATCAGAAAAAATCATATAGCACGATTCACACACAAAAAAAGAAATGAGCATTTTCTTCATACTTTCAAAAATGTGATTATATAGCTTAAAAAATATAAATAATTCTCAAAATTCTATCTGCTTGGGGTACTATCTCCAAGGATTTGTATTTGTGGAAGAGTAGGTCCCAGTCTTTTTGGGAAAAAATGTTTTTGTAACTACTGCCTCTACTATACCAATTAAGTGAATACCTTTTCTACAAAGGTAATCAAGTGTAACAAATTGTTAGAGGCAAGCACACCAGTTGGGGCTCATGAGTATACTAGAAATCTAAGCTTTCAGTGTTCCCCTAGGTTCCTGAGACTGGAAGTAGTCAGCACTCTTTGGGAATTCCAGCCTACCAGTGCCATATGGGAAAGTAGCTCCAGAGAGTGTGCTACTTTTTTTTTTTTCCTTTTTCTGGTAAGCCTGTTGATAAATATTTATAAACATATTCTTGCTACTACACCCATGACTCCAAGAAGCTGTAGCATAAACAGAGGCCACACCCCAGCAAACTGTTTTGGCAGATGGACTAAACTATGTTGAAGATAACTGAGGGATTTGAAACCCTCTGGTGAGTTAGAGGATGTCTACCCCAAAACCGTAAAGGCTTCCCCTGGTGGAATGGATGGATGAGAAAAATTTGTTCCAATGGTCATGAAGGCAGGTAAAGCAGGTGTTGTGGAGTTCTTAGAGCTGGATTAGATATCAAAGACACCAAGGTCTTCTGCTGCATCTTGAGTCATCACTAGTGGTCTTGACTCTGTCCTACCACTGAACAGTAGTTCTGGAAGAAAGAGTAAGGTTGAAAACTTTGTGCAACTTTGCCTTGCAAATCCAATTTATGCACAAATGAAAAGATATCAAACTATAATAGCACTTCTACATCAGCGAAAAAGAATGGTTCAATCAGAATGTGTGAGAGTAATACTATTATGATTAATTTATTTTAACAACTATTTATTAAGAACATACAGTATATGTTTCAATTCAATAAACTTAAAAAAAATAACAATTATGTACAATACCCCATATAAGGCTCTTTGAGAAATACAAGGTTATTGTATATACTGTATATATTGTATATACTTGTGAACTCAAGTAGATGGCAGTCTACCAGAGGGGAAAATTAATATTCATAAGAGAGATGAAGAGAATAAACTTGGAATCAGGAAGACCTGGTTCAAATCAAATTTATGACATGTTAGCTTTATGGCCAGTGATAAGATACCCATCCTTTTTCATCTTCAAGCAGCTAAGTTTATGCATTATGCAGCTGCTTGATTTAGTAAAACATTATGACAATTGAATAAAGGTATAGAATGATTAACGTCCTGTTGAATTTATGTTGATGGAAAGTAAACTGATCAAACCAACAGGAAAATTCAAATTCAAGCTACCAATGGTTTGCAAATTTAGTGTTCACCAATCAGGAACTAAAAGTGGTTGGCAGCTTTGGAAGCACTGTCCAAGTTCAAAAATATCTTAATACTCCAATAAGATGACTTACTAGATAATCACTTCACTTGAAAAATATGATTTAATTAGTATACACTTCCCTAGCCATCTTAATAATCAAAGTGGCCTGACTGAGAAGAGATAAAGATAAAGACCCTAAGATACTGATTCTAAAGTTGGATCAACACAATGGGAAAAGACCAACATATTCTGCCAAGTCTGCAGCATGGGACACTTTAACAAAAAGAGGCAGTGAAGGACCAGGTCATAATATACAAAAGTAAAGTGATGATGAATTAATTCAAGATGATGTGAATTCGTACACATCATTTCTCCCAACACAATAAAGGAAGCTTCCACCTGTCAGTTGAAAATGCCCAGTAGATAGTAAAAATGGCCATCCACAGTTTGAGGAAATGAAAAGCCATTAAAACAGTCTAATAGAATAAAATGTCCGGCAAAATGTTCAAGGGCCACATCAATAAAAGACCATTGCCAAAAAATGCCAATTCTAAATGTGGTTTCATAGCCAGAGGACAAAAGCATTGAGAGAGAATTCTCTAACAATTGAATTTATGTTAATATAGCATGAACACATCAAACCTTTAGGACAAAGCACCATTTAAAGAGAGTTGCAGAAAAACTATAACTGTGCCCTATGGAAACACATTTTTTATCATTTTCAGGTAGTAGGAATGGAGACATTTCAGGATGCAAAAGGGCTAAAGCCAAGCAAATGTATTAACACAGGGGCAAGGGAGGTAATCAAAGAATTGCCCTGATTTCTAAGGTCCCTTCCAACTTTAGCATTTTATCATGCTCTGTTGCTGCCTGGAGAGCAAAGCAGACAGTACATATTTTGAGTCTGACAAGTCATTGAAAACTCATGGTGATGCCAAGGAAGCTTTTCTGTGAAAATGTGTGTTTTCTGCAATGCACAAGAGAGAGAATAATATAGTAGGTTCTCAAAGTCTTTATTTTGACTAGCTTCTAACTGTTGTCCCATTTTAATGTATCATATAGGGATTGTTCATGTATACCCCTACAATGTGAGTCTTGTCTTGGCTGTATACCTGAACAGAATTGTTTCAGTGACATGGAGTTGTGCTGATCTCTACACATATCATTTAAATTCTGGCATTTTTTTCAATACTGGAAAAAAAATCTTTGAATTTGGTAGTATGAGTACACAAATTATGAGCTTATGATATTCATTTTTATTTGTTGTTATAGATACAAACATTCTCACACATAATCACAACATATATTGAACATTACTGATGTAGATATTTTTCAATTCAAAAATTTTTAAATATTTATTATGTTTAACATTAAAAAATTTTTGAGCTCCAAATTTTCTTCTTCCTTCACAACCTTCCCTAAAAGGGAGGGAGGGAGGGAGGGAGGAGAGAGAGAGAGAGAGAGAGAGAGAGAGAGAGAGAGAGAGAGAGAGAGAGAGAGAGAGAGAGAGAGAGAGAGAGAGAGAGAGAGAGAAAGGGAGGGAGGGAGGGAGGGAGGGAGGAAGAGTAAGAAAGAGAGAAAAGAAAGAGAGAGAAAAAGATAATGAGAAGTCTATGTATTCAAGTTCATTAGTTCTTTCTCTTGAAGTAAATAGCAGTTTTCATCCTGCATCTTTAGAATTTCCTTGGATCATTCTATTGAAGAGAGTAGCTAAGACATTTGCATTTATCATTAATGCTGTTACTATTTATAATGATCTAGTTCTATTCACTTTATTTTGCATCAGTTCCATATAGTCTTCTAATCCCCCCCCAAAAAAACACTACCCCAGTCATCATTTCTTGTAGCATAATAGTACTCCACAATCATATAGCAGGGTGTGTTCAGCTATTCTTCAATTGAATGTTTCCTCAATTTCTAATTCTTTGTCACCACGAAAGGATTTGCTATGAATATTTTGGTACATATAGGTCCTTCTGATTTTTCTTTGATCTCTTTGTTTTTTGGTTATTGGTTGTTGTTGATTGCTGGATCATGAAATATACAGTTTTATAGTGCTTTGGGCATACTTCCAAATTGTTTTCCCTAATGGTTGGACCAGTTCACAACTCCACTAATCCCCTCCAATATTTCTCATTTTCCTTTTTCTCTCATGCTAGACAATTTGATAGCTATGAGGTAGTACCTCATAGTTCTAATTTATATTTCGCAAAACAATAGTGTTTTAGAGCATTTTCCCCCATTTAATTATAGGTAGCTTTAATGTCTTCTTCTGATAAGTGTTCATATTCCTTAACAATTTGCTAAGTGGGAAATTGCTCTTATTTTTATACGTTTCACTCAGTTCCCTATATATTTGAAAAATGAGACCTCATTCATAGAAACTTACTGCAAAGTTGTTATTTTTTATAAAATTTCACCATCTATGGTACCTTTTAGCAAAATGTAGTTTCTTTGAATATCTCCTTTAATTAGTTCTGTTTTTGCTTTTACTTTGTCTGAGATCATGATTGTTTACTTCAGCTTTTTAATTTCAGCTGAAGCATAACAGCTTCTGTTTGGTGTCTTTATTTTAGTTTTTGTGAGTGTATTTCTGTTTCAATTATGTCTCTTGTAAACAAATGGATTGTAAACGTGGATACTGGTTTCTAATTCATTATGATATCTTCTTCTGTTTTACAGGTGAGCTCATCTTATTCACATTATGTTATGATGTGCATTTTTACCATCCTTTTTTCTTCTACTTATCCTCTTCTTTTAATCCTGTCTCTTCTGAAATCGATTTGCTTCTGACAACTGCCTTCCTTAATCAGACCTCCCTCTTTTCCCATCCGTATTTCCCTCTTGTGTGAGATAGGTTTTCATATCCATCTAAGTATGTGTGTTTATACACACATATGTGAGGTTCAAGCGTTGTCCATTTTCCTTTCTTCTGTAGAGGCTCTTCCTTTTGGAACTCTTATATGCGAGATAATTTACCCAAATCTACTTCTCCTTTCTCCAAATATATCAACCTTTCTCACCCCTTCATTTTTTCATCCTAAAATAATTGACTCACTCTCATACTGTCTGTTTATGGAAACTGACCTGATAATGAGAAAGTTTTCAGGAATTACATGTATTATCTTCCTATATAAAATATAAACAGTTTAATTTTATTGATTCTCCTGGGATTTCTCTTTCATGAATCTTTATGCTTCTATTGAATGGCAAATTTTCTATTTAACTCTGATCTTTAAAAGTCCTACATCTTGTTAAATATCCATTTTCTCCTTGAAGGATTACACTCAGTTTTTCTGGGTAGTTTATTCTTGATTCTATTCCAACTTCTTTACCTTCAAGAATATCATATTGCAAGCCTTCCATGTCTTTCATATGGAAGCTGCTAAATTTTGTGTCACCCTTACAGTGGTTCCATGATATGTTAATGGTTTCTTTTTGGTAGGTTAAAGCATTTTCACCTTAATATGGAAACTCTGGAATTTGGCAATAATATTCCTGGGATATTTTATTTTGAGATCTCTTTCAAGAAATGATTAGCAGATTCTTTTAATTTCTATTTTACACTCTGGATCTAAGATATAAGGCCAGTTTTTCTTGATAATTTATTGAAAGATGATGTCTCTTTTTTAATCATGGTTTTTAGGTAGTCCAATAATTTTAAAGATATCTTTTCTTGTTTTATTTTTAAGTTAATTATTTTTCTACAGAGATATTTCACTTTTTTTTCTATTTTTTCATTCTTTTGTATTTTTTTCTTGACAACTTATGGAGCCTTTACCTTTTACTTGTCTAATTCTAATTTTTAAAGAATTATTTTTCTTCAGTGAGATTTTGTACCTCCTTTTAAATTTGACCAATTGTGTATTTTCAACTTTTATTTATTTCTGTATTTATTTGCGCCTATTTTCCTAAGCAGTTACTTCTCTTTTCATAGTTTTCCCCATCATTCCAATTTATTTTCCCAGTTTTTCTTCTGCTATTCTTGTCTCTTTCCTTAACTTTTCCAGGAATTCTTGCATCCTTGAATCCAATTAGCACTTCATTTTGAGGCTTTACTAATAATTATTTTCTCATTGTCGTCTTCTTCTGAATTTGTGTCTTGGTTTTTCCTGCCTAGTAGCTTTTTATGGTGAAATTCTGTGTGTGTATGTGTGTGTGTGTGTTTTTGTGTGTGTATTTGTGCATGTGTGCTTGTGTTCATTTTTCTAGTATATTTCTTGACTTTACGTTTTATTTTAAAGTTGGATTCTGCTCACCTTGGGATGGGGAGGCACTATCCCAAATTTTAGATATTTTATGTTGCTGTTTTCAGAACTACTTCTGGGGGGTATAAGTTTTTGGTACTTCCAAAGTGTTGTGATCTGGGGAGAGATCTTTTCTGGTCTATTCTCTGATCTTTACCCTATAAGGGCTCCCCTGAAGCTGGAAGCTCCATTCTCCTTTTGTATCTGTGACTAATTTGCCTACGGTCCTACAGCAACAAGCACTAACATTCCTCTCTACCTTGGAACTCTGACCAGCCCCCTAATCTCTTGTAATCTACCATAAATGCTGCTCTGTGGCCTGAAACTGAAACTCTGAATTGTGTATGGACAATATAGTTGCCAATCCTGTTGCTACATCCAGAGCAAGCAAAGTTCCCCCTTGTAATCTCTGGCCAGTTGTCCAAGCCCCTTACTATCTCTGGGCTGAGAATTCTTGAAGCTACCCAATGATGATTGCGTTGTCACTGTGAACTGGCACAGGCTCCATTCCAGTTCTCTTCTGCTGATCTCCTAAATTGTCTTAGGCAGAAAAAAATGCCTCAACCTACCTTTTGTTGGTTCTGCTGCCCCATCATTTGATTTGAGGCATTATTTTAAAGTTGTTGGATTTTTTAGGGTGCAGATTTTGAAGGAGTTTGGGTTACTGCCTCTAATCTGCCATTTTGCATCTTCTCTCTGATGTAAATTTTTATTAAAAACACACATAGACATGCACAAAACCTAAGAAGGATTATATGTTATGTAATCTAATAATTTTGAGAAAAATTTTATAAATGCTTACTTTGGCCCAAAGATCATATTAGAATCTGGAAATACAAAGAGAAAAATGAGGAAATCCCTGCCCCCCCAAAGATCCTCTCAATATGTAGGGGTCAACAACACCTTTTAGTGCTAAGTTCCCCATTATTTTAAAAAGAAGCGAGACTTCTTCTGACATATAAACAACAATCCTTTGCTATTTGATTTATGTGTAAGAAGTTTGGAAGGTGCAGAGCAATGGTTGACCAGAATACAGTTGGCCATTTCTTTCTAGTTTGCCAAGACTTTATCACACATTGTTATCTTTGGGTAGGGCTTTGTGAGTAGTTGTTGTCTAGGGTGAATAGCCTGCTCAATGAAGCTCTTTAATCTTAGAGAAGGCCTTGAAGATGACTACTGTTAGTTCAGAGCAGAAGGTGGGGGCAAGAGGATTTGCACAGAGAGGCATCTCACAGAGCTCAAGAACATTGTAGCAGGGGGAAAAATAGTCATTAAACTTTTAACAAGCAATCTAAAAGATTACAAGAAGTTGCAATATACTTCAAAAAAAAAACTATTAACTGTTAACAAGCAAGTAAAGAGGTTATATAATACTACTCTTAATACAAACATTTCTTCTCCTAGTGTTTGCCTCAAATAGGGGTTGAACTGGTAGTGACAGTATGGCACAAGAAATAGATGGACCCAGTCTCCCACAGCACCATGGTTCAGTACTCGGCCTTGTACCTACAAATAAAATTCCAAACATCCCTTGCATCTTGCAGAGTGCAACAGGCTTCAGCTGTTGAAAAAGCCATTGTCCAGAAAAGACCACCCATGTATTCAACCCAAGAAAGCACTGAAGTATTTGAAGCTGTGATTAAATCAGGAGTACTTGAAGTTGTAATTAAATCAGGTGGCAGCTGATTTCACTAACATTTCTGCCAAAGTGTTGAAGGGACTCAGATCCTAAGAAAAGAACTGGTAGATCTTGTTTAGGGGGATAAAAAACAAAGAAAGCAACAAAAACGAATGAGTGTTAAGCCTTCAGTTCAGGCCTCCTGTTCTAGGTGAAGAACCTTTGGGTTGCAAGTGCAGGAGCAGACCATTCATCATCTCTGACAAAACCCTGAAGGTTCAGAAAGGATTGAAGATATAGCAGTGAACATTAGCACAAATCAGCCCTCTCAGAAGTTTAAAGAGGCTATCTACAGAATGATTCAGAGAGCACTAACAGAAAAACACTGAGACAGATTTTATAAACCTTTCCCTATGTTTTCTGGCTGTGTGTGTCCCCCAAGTTTTGTCTTGGACCTTTTTATCTTTTCCTTCTCTACTATCTTGTTTGTTGATCTCATCATCTCCCATTTGTTCAATTATCATCTCAATGGAGATGATTTGCAGATTGAGATATACCACCCCTAATCTCCATCTCTGGAACTCCAGTCCTATATCATGAACCGCTTCTTAGAAATCTAGAAATGGATACTATAAAGCATCTCAAGCTCAATATGTCCTAAACAAAATTTATTGTCTTCCTTGCTCTAAGCCTATTGCTTTCCAATTTTTTTTCTATTGTTATCAAGAATACCTCCATTATTCTAGTCACTCAGACTTGAAACTTTATCACCATTCTCAATTTCTTACTTCTACATTCCTCACAATTCAATTTGTTGTTAAATCCTGTCATTTTTACTTTTGCAATTTATCTTACTTTTCTTGCCTGTATTGGCTTCCTTCATCGCCTGCTTGGATAATTTCAATAGTCTCACTGCACTCTTCTCTACTCACAAGTGGTTTTCTGACAATATCATCTTCTCTATGTTAAAAAAAAAAAAAATCCAGTGATTCCCTATTGCCTCTAGAATCAAGGATTAAAAATATCATTTTGCATTTAGAGTCCTTTACAAACCAACCTCTTCTTTCCTGTCTAAACTTTTCCCACTTTACTAACCTCCACACATCTAAAGCTATACTGGGTTGCTTGCTGTTCCTTGAATATATTCCAGTACTAAATCTTTTTACTGACTGGCTATCATCTATGCTTGCAAAACCCTTCTTCTTGACCTCTTTCTCCTTCCCTTATTTCTTCAGTTTCTTTGGTTTTCCTCTCTTTCTTTGAGATTCATCTTAAATCTCACCATCTGTAGATGCCCTTAAGGTATTCAGAGGATGATAGTTACTGCCCCCCCACCCAGTGAGAAAAAAGTGAGGGAGGAAAAGTTTTACAAAAGAGAAGTGTCAGTATAATAGAGAGAACAGGGTGTTTGGGGGCATAGCAAGTAGAAGCTTTGCTCTGCATTGCCTTGGGAGAGAGGTCCCTTAGGATGCTCTTTATGCAACTTACACCGCATAAAACCATTGCATCAGTAATTATTGATTTCCATAATCCTTCAGATACATGATTTATGCACACATTTATGCTATTATATGTTACATTGATTATGTGTATTCGTGGTTGCAAGAAGAATTCATTGTCAAAGTGAATAAAAAGAAACAAATATGAGAATCATGTTGCTTGTTCTTTGTTTTCAAAGAGGACCATTGATATCAGGAGGGTGATGTCTTTTCTTGCAAATGATTTGGATTTAAGTGAGCCCGAGCTGCACAAAGCCATCAGCTTTATTCTCTCCTCCAGAGTCATAGGACTCCAGTGTCAGGACAAAAGTCAAGATGACTGACAATGGCTGTGGAAACCTTGACCTTTTTAAACTAATATCTTTCCTAAGTCTCAAGCTATGTCTGAGCCAATTGCCATTCAATAATTAAAGGCTAAGTAAGAATTGAAGTAAAAGATGCCCTAGTGTACCTTCATAAAAGAATCAGTCTGGGAGGGGAAGACCCTCAGGTTTTATGGCCAGAACAGAACTTGCTCAAAGCTATCAAAATCCAAACAATGAACAAATCATGAGAAACATGCAAGATTGGATAGATGGATACCATTTGGGGGAAAAAAGCAGAACCAAGGGAATGATACATATAAGTTGTATGGATATGCCCGTGTAGATTGTTGTGTGCATCCACATGGACCTGCCTAGATGTAGCTTCCAGAGAGAATTGGTTCAATAACTATAGTTTCTTCTACCCATCCTTCACTAAGGGGGATTTTTTGATAACTGCCAAGAGGAGAAATGAAATATTGTTGTCATAAGGCTGGCCACTCAACTCTTCTCAGAAGAAAGGCACTGGGCTATAATTATAAATGTCTGGGACTAAGATCCTGGTTAAATACATAATGACCTCAGTAAGGACAGCTCAATTAAAATTCAAGGAAGTTACCAATACTGACTTTAGAGGACAAATGATGAAATATATTTTCTGTCTCCCAATTTAAAAATTGTGCACATATTTATTCCAAATATTTTTGCTGAACTCTTTTTTATTACAGGGAAGAATTCTGGTGAGCAGAGGTAGATATAAAGGGATAAGTGCTGTAAAAAATAAAAGACATCAATAAGAATTTTTTTTTAAGTCAGTGGATTTAGTACATGAGAGAGATGGTTGAGCCTGGAAGGCATGTAGGTCTGATATAATTTTCCACAGTGTAATCTCGCCAACTCCATTACACTACCTTCTCTAGCCCTTCACCGATTTCTATTTATTAGCTTCTGCTTTATGCTCTAGATTTGTCAGAAACTATGGACTCTTTGACTTGACTTAAGGTTGCTTTCAACCCAGCCATTCTCTCAATCCTTCCCTTTTACTACCCACCCAGTCAAGCATCTTCACATCATGGTGGTTTTGTGCAAACCACTGTGTTAAGTGCTAAGGATACAAAGACAAAAACAAAATCATTCTTGATTTCAAGGAGCTTATGTTGAACTGAAGGGAAATAACATGTACATAGAGAATTAAGACAAAGCACACAAAATAAATACCAAGAAATTGGGGGTTGTGACAGCCATAAAAATTGCAAAATCAAGAAAGAAATATTGTAGGAGATTGTAATTTTGGTTGAGTCTTGAAGAAAATTAGAGGTTTCAAGACATGGATGGAAAGAGAAAAACATTTTAGGAATGATGATATCCTTCCCAAAGGCATGGAGAAGATGCATGGCATGCAAAGTATGGTATACAAATAGGCTATCTTTGCTAATTTTTTCCATGATTTAATACTCGTCCATTAAAAATTAGTCCAGATGTAGCAAGGTAATTCCTAATCTACCCACAACCAACAATATAAGGTGATTACATCAATTCTGTCTTCAATCATGAGTGAAGCAATGGTGATTGTCCAATATTCTCTTGAATCATCTGGCATTCAAATAATTATTGGGCAGTGTGACAGAGAGTCCTGGTGAACAAGAGAAATTCCGGGATTGTCTCATCCCTAACACAGGGTCTAAATCACCTAGGACTAGGGTCATCTGTGTGCTAGTCTACCTGCTCTTCTTGGGAAAGATGTTGATTCTTTACCTTTATCCAATAATCTCTAGGCTGATCAATGTCTTTCAGATAATTCACTTATCTATAACTAGGCTTTTGGGGGGTTGTATATAAGCAAAATATGGACTTGGTCTTTGTCCCAATGCTTTTTCAGCCCCATATTTACCTTGTAATAGGTTAAGCAATAGATGGGCTTCCTATTTTGTCTGGACCAGTGATCTAGAAGGCACATATCCAGTGGGCCAAAGGTTCTTCAAAAGAATAAACAGGAAGAATCATCTACCCCCCTCCATATTGAACCTATTATTGTTAACAAGAGCAAGGAGTTATTATCCATGAACAATACTTCCTACTCTACATTGATGATACCCAATCTGATATAACCTATTTGGAAGCCAAGTTATAGCTTTATTTTAGTGCAATGTTCCTGTGGGCTCCATTTATATCAACACTTACTGAAATGGGAGTTTTCCTTAATCTACTTCAAGGATTCATCATGGTTTGCTGAATGGATCTGGACTATCATGTACTAATACTAGGTATATGCTAAATTTGAGACAGGTCAGATATCGAATCTAGGATATGTAATAGCCTTATAAGAAATATATATATGGATATCTATAAAGTGAAAGTCATATTACTTTAGAGAATTCCTGCAATGGTAGATCTGTAGCTCCTATTTTTCTGCAGTACTGAGACTTCTTTGTCTTCAGGGTTTTTTTTTAAGTTTTTTTTTTTAACCTCTCACCAACTTAACCCTATTCTAGGGTTCCTGAGTGTATTTGGAAATGAAATGGTAATCATTCTTGCTATTTATTTCCCCTACTATTTAGCAGTAAATGCTCCCTAAATGTGTTAGTTTTTTTGGTAAGCAAGCATATTCAAGGAGAAAAGTACACCCCATGCATAAAGCTTACATTACTGAATGAAGTGAATTGATAGCTGTTTTTCACAACCATCTGAATCTGTTAAAATACTGGAAATAGTGGAATTTATGATTTTTTAAGTATAAATCTTAAGTATAGTCTTCACTACCTGTGTTCTCATAGTTCTCACAAGTATAACAGTAACCCTGGAAGAATAGTTAGTTAATATGAAATTACCAAGTTTAGTTTTCCAGTTTGCTTTTCTTATTTATATTACAGGAAAGATGTCATCTTTGATGTGCATAACTGATGGTTTGGGTTTTTTTTTTTACCCGTTCTTTTTACTTCCTGGGTGATCTAGGACAGTGATTAGTAGGAAGCAAGATGGTATTTATTATCTCTGTTTCCATAACTATACTTTAATATATTTGAATACTGAAGTTAATTGAAAGGGAAAGAAAGAAAAGAGAGGAAGAGCTTTACTCATCTCATGGATTACTTGGCAAATTTATTGGGCCTGCTCTGATGGATTTGTGCAGCTCTGAAACACTTATCCATAAGTCTCTTGGGGATTAGCTAGCCATGAGCACATTAGTAGTTTGGTCCAGGTGCTTCAACCAAAATAAATAAAAAATGGTGCCTTAAGTTGGTGATAACCTGAATTTCTCTGGAGAAAATTATTTTCAGATAGTCTTTATACTACACACACACACACACACACACACACTACAGGTATAATAAACAAATTCACTTTCATGGCTTTCATTCATTATTTTCTATATTGGGATTATTATATCTATGAATTGCATTAGTAGAGAACAACCAACTTGTAGACTAAATCCTACAAGAGCAGCTTGCTGAAACATTTTGAAGGATTCCACTGGTTACTAGAGATCTAAAAATGATTTTCTTTGTCTTACATTTTAATATACTTTGATCTGCATGAATAGTTCATTGTAGGGAATGAAATATTTGTGTTTCTGTGGAGGCTATCTTTACCAGATAACCACAAGCTTCTATAAATTTGACTAAGGCAGGAAGAAAATATATGCTAGGGAAGAAGATCTTAAAGTAAATGGGACATTTATGGTACTATCTCTAGGTCCCCCAAAAATGCATCATTATCATTCATCTTAAAAACTTGGAGTATTTGCAGTCAACCCATATACATTATTAATGTCAGATCTGCTGAGTGTTAACTCTTTTTAGAATTCTCAGCCTCTTTTTTCCAATGGAAGGGGGAGGTGGGAAGAAAAGGAAATAAATGTTTTTTTAATTGAAAAAAAAGTTAATATTTCTGAAAAAGATTCCACTTTACTATCATGAGTTAGTTTTAGAATATCACAACCTAAAGGCATATCAGCTATTATGAAAACTGGAATTTTGATGGTAGATCTGCCATCTTGACAAGCCTTCCTGCAGACCAAAAACTTTATAGCCATTTAGCTGGCAGGATTGATCTATCAGCAATAGGAACAGGATGACTATACTGAAGCATAGTTGTCAGCCCTCCAAACTGGCTAAACTCCCACATCCAAAGAAGAGTGAATCTCCAGTGGACTCCTATAACTATGCCTGCCTGAACATTTTTTTCTTTATGAGATTCATTGGCAGTACTCACTGTATCTGACATGATTTCCTGATGGTAGAACACATAGACCTGTTAAAAAAACATTATGTACTATTATGCAAGACTTTTAGTGGTCCAAGATATAGGAAGTACAACATCAGTCAAGGTTTCCCAAATCTCTGAATTTTGTGCCTGTGACATAGGTTCCATAGTGCAGTTGGCAAATTTGTTGAAATCTCTGCCAATTCCTCTATGTCCCCAGATCACAGCAACATTTGACTTCAACATAGATTCCAACCAAAATGGCACATTTCTCTCTACTATGCCTCCAATTACTCCTGAGGCCATCCAGTTATTCTTGAAGGAAATTTCCTAGTTCCCCTAGCAACAGTTGAATTCCTAATTGGATCTCCAATTTCTCTTTCTTTTTTTTTTTCTTTTGAACTGCTTTCCAAGTAAATATTATCATTTACAAGTCATACCTGGGAGTAGACAAGTCTCATGAATAAGGATCTTGAACAATATCTAAAGTGATATACTTCCTACCATCAAAATTACCCTATTGTTAATTTAAAAATTTTAAAGCAGTGTAGTATTCTTTTCTACCATCAAAAATATTTTCTTATGTGAAATATGGTTTGTTTAATTTCAAATCATCCTATACAAAATAATCTTTCTTGTAAACTTCTATATGGAGTTACAGGATAAATGACAATCTAGCCATGTGTCTTAATATAATTTAAATTTGAACCCACTCGCCCCACAGAACTCACATATGCAGCAGGGGGGAAAGAGGTTGATTATTGTGATTAGTATTTTTGCTCTATCTTCTCAGTCATTTTTTTTTTACAAAGCTAATGAAATTATAATGGTATATTTATTATATTAAGCATGATAGGATTGGGCTTGGAAAGTAAATTATTAAAAACTCTAGCCCCTCAGAATTATCTTTAGTTCTCTAAGGAGAAAAGTAATCAGATATTCTTTGGGAATCCATCCTATGAGTGCTAGTATTACTTAGTATTACTAAGTTCATATTCAGTTGTCATATTTTCATCAAAGATACTTTGATCCATTTTCATACTCAAAGATTTTGTAGGAATAATTCATTATAATATAATATGATGTAATTTAATATAAACTAACTATAATAATATGACATTAAGGTTGGCATTTTAAAAATATTATCTCTATATCTTTACTTCAGAAATAGGTAATACTATTAGCCTCAGTTTATAGATGAGGAAACTGAGGCAGATGGAATTTGAGCAATATATCCAGAGTCATATAGTTAGTAAATGCCAGAGGCTGAATTTGAACTCTTACCTTCCATACTCCAGGTATAGTATCCTCTCAACCCTCCCACTTCACTTCCTTCAGTTTCATTGGTAGAAAATTCTTATCTAAGGAAAATGCCTTTACCAATGTTTATTTGTGCTTTTAAGTGTACTAAAAGTTTAAGTGACCTATTCATAGTCATACAGCCAGTAGGTTTCAAAGGAAAGACTTCAATCTAGGTCTTCCTAGACCCAGAGCTGGCTCTCTATCTATTATATTATTTTATGTCTCAAATAAGATTTTTATATAGCTGAGAAAGTCAACATATTGATTGGTAATTATTTATGTTCTCTTAATTTCCTTTTTGATTATCAATGTTCTACATGCTTTCCCTCATTATTTTGGTATCCCCCTGAGCTATTGTATAAGATGTTCTTTCTTTGGTATTGATCCTGTATTATTTTGTATCGTCTGTTTTCATGTCATATCTCCTATGTGTGCTCTACAAAGCCAGGGGCCAATTCTTATCTAAATTTTAACTCCAATTCAACATTTTTCGGGAGATTAACATAGTGCAGGCCTGATGTGATGGGAGAGCAATATCTAGTTCAAAATAAACACATAACAAATGCACAATGACCATTTTGACAAAGGTAAATTTATTTAGAGGAAGGGGTTATAGACAAAATGAAGGGACACAATAGACACCAGAAATTGTAAATATAAAATAAAGTTGAGAGAGCATATAGTTAGAAAAGGAAAAAGATGAGTTTCCCTGGGGGAACAGCTTTTTGAAGATACCCAGAAGTTGGGGTATGGATGATGGGGGTTGGTAAAGAGTTCCTTCCTAGATAATCTGGGAATTATCATATGATAATAGTTTCTTCCTGACAGGGGAAGAAAGTAAGTCACATCAGGTATTTCATTAAAAAGTGTGTTGCTTTAACTTAAATATTTTAAGTACTATTGGGATGGATCTTTAAATACACATGCTTGCATGCATACACATACACATTCAAAATTTCAAGTACTTGAGGTTTTTTTGTTTGTTTGTTTGTTTTGTTTTTTTAACACAGGAATCCTCTCTAACCCTGCAGACACTAACTTGTCTATAACTTACAATGTTAAAAAATTGCTTAAGATTTACAGAGATTGTTAATTATGTGTAGTCACATAGCTCATGAATATCAATTGCTGAATTTGAGATTAGATCTTCCTGGTTCTAAGTTCAACATCATATCCTACTACTTGCTATTTATAACTAAACAGCAACAGTTAAATTAAATTTTATATAGGAATTTTGTAGTCAATTTTGTAATCTTTTTTTATTTTTAGAAGTATTTTTAACTGGAAAAAAATTATTTTTTTTCAAAATTACAAACACACTTTAATTTCTATTATTAATTTTCAACGTGTCCTTGACCCATTTAGAATTTCCCAAAACCTTTGACAAGATAAATAAGGGGGGGAGGATTTTGGATAAAACAGCATTTGTCTTTATGTGAACACATCCATTGTCGTTGGAATATTTTAAGCTCTCTCTTTCTCTCTTTTCCTTTCTCTCATACACACAAACACACACACACACACACACACACACACACACACACACACACAACTACCACCAGAACTGAATTGCCAGAGTGGCATTTTTTTTTCTCAGAAGAATGTATAATACATCATCTTCAATGTCTGCCTCTGCAAATAAACACTTTCTGCTTCATAAAGGCTTTCCTCTAAGGCACTGAGAATCAAAACAACTTTCAGAAGATCTAAAAAATATATTATCAGTCTTTATCAAATATCCCCTGGGCTGCAATAATAGCAGAAAAGCTTAGACATATAGAAATGCTCTAATTGCCCCAAGCACTCATGGTTACACTCAAGCCCTATGAGCCAAGACAGGGATGGAATGGTTGGAGAGAGCTAGCAAGCCAAGGCAGCTGGCTTCCAAAGAAGCCATTCCCCATAAAATGAAATGACAAATATTTTTTGGGAGCTGTCCTCTCCCACCAACACTGAGACTTGGCCCCTGTACAGAGCACTTATGACAATGGGAGAGTAGTAGCCTCCGTGCCCAACCTCATTAGTGCTAAATGAAGTAAGCAATACCCACTTTTGTGTCTGTGCAGAGAGCTGTGACCCAGCAGAGAACCCTACTGGGCAGAGTGTGATCAGGATATCTACAGCCAAACCACATTGATCCAGATGGAACAAGTTCAGATATGAAACATTCATTGTGCCACATTTCTTGAAATGGCTGGATTTAGGGCTGAAAGCTCCTTCATCATTCTGTAACTGAATATTATCAAGCTGGTATTCAGAAAGTTGAATCTTGGGCAGTATATTTATCAGTCTGCATTTTTTGAGCACCAAATATCGAGCATTATTGGATGTTACAGGAGCATGTTACAAAATAAATAAAAGACTGTCCTAGGCTTTGAGCAGCTATGGTGAAATTCAGTTAACTTTAGGATAAGATAAGTTCATAATCATGTCATTTTAACTTTTCTATTAAACATGCAGGCAGTATTTTGTAAATGCCTTGCTATGACAGAGAGATGTCAGTGCTATATATAATTATCTCTTCCACATCATGACTTTCCCCATTGTGGGTTTCAATATATCACTGGTCAGCATAAGAAATTAAAAGAGAATTCAGGAGGAATTTGTAGAAGCCACATTGAAGACCAGCAAATGGCTTAGAAAAAATTTAGAAACTCAGAAATGTGGGATTGCTATTTTTAACGGCATTTCAGTAGACTCTTGTATCATTTGAGAAAAGGAAAAGTCTTTTAGGTGATTTCCAAAAGGAAAATCAAGATGAAGGGTGTACTGTTACAGATTTTGTGTGGACTTTCTGATCATGGGTGCAGTGTGCCCTTAACTCCTGTGATGTGGAAGGGATAACTATTGTGCTTAGAGAGCTAGGCTTGGTGCCCCAGAGACCCTAGTTAAGCCTTTAACACATTCTAACAGGGTGACTCAGTTCCAATCCTTTAATCTCCCAGAGTGTTAGGCTGGGACAATAAATTGCTAAATAAATGCCAACCTGCTTTGTGAGAATTACCTATGCCAATGAAATCACAGATCTAGTCCCTATTTATGTCTCTTGTTATAGGAGATCATATCTTTACAGTTGCAAAAGTAACTGAAAGAAACATAAAATATAAGGCTCTGCTTGTTAATTTTTGTTTTCTATAAACAATTGAATTGATAGCATAAGATGTACAGAATTGAACTTAAAAGGTTTAACATATTTGACAATTCTCTTATTATTGATATTAAACAAGACACAACCTAAGGAGATCAGTGATAGCCAAACACATCTGCTGTAGCCATGGAAATTGTTTACTGAGGAGTCCGAATGAAAGAGGGATTCCCAATAGACAGAGAGGTGCTACAGATGCTCTTGTTTGTGGGTAACATTGGACTTGTTGATTCTAGAATTGGAACTTGGTAAAGTCTCCTAAATGAGATCTGTAATTACTCAAGGAATTTCCTATAGCATCCACACTGGGAAAAAAATGGATCAAGAACGTTTTTATTAAACTATTATATTAAATTGTAAGGATAACCCATAGAATATCAGTACTTGCTGACTTATAAATTGACTAGGAAGATGGACACTGAATGAGCTCAAAATTGAAGAGAACAGGTTAGATTGTATTTGGAAAATTATAATTCTTTTAATCATTAAAAAAAATTAAGTTTCTCCTTGAAAAAAAATTTTATTTTTCTAACATTCTCTTGGTGATTCTATATGGCTATAAAATATGACATATCAGTCTTCAAAATATGAAAGTTGTTCATTACCCAATGGCAAAAGAGAGGCATGTAATGGGTATGAATAGGCTGTAGAAAGAAAGAATTGCCCTATTATAAAAGACACTATCTGAGGAATTTATACAGAAAAAAAATGAAGAGGAATAGACCTAAAATTAAAATGATGAGTAGCTGAGAGATAGCATATATACTCATACACAATATCAAAAGATTAGGAAAAGATCCTCAACACAATGAGTAGACCTGTGTGGATGATTTATAAGAGAATATGGATAGTTGTACAAAATGGGAAGGCATGGATAGGTTGTAATGTACTCTGTTGGAACAAATAGCCACTTTAGTGAGATTACTGACCCATTCAAGTATTCTAGCATAGAGTATGTCAGAATTTATAAACTCAGCTCTCTGCCAGAGGGCTACCACTGTAATCTTTGCAATAATTTCAAAGAAGACATATATTGCTTGATGAGTTACTAATATATTCCCTGGATATAAACTAGGCTCTTTGGGGAGTTCATTAACTACTTTTCTGCAATGACCTTGTTCTGAGGTTCAGAGAATCAAAACAATCTCCTACATATCTGACCATTATATTGAAAAGTGGAGTGTGAATCTGGCCATTATCTGGTTCTATACATAGCATAGAGAAGGACATTGGATAATTCCTAGTCATTAGCAATTTGTTCACACACTATGAGAAACTTTGTAGTTAACAAGAGTAGTTATTCCTTTTAGAAGTATTTTAAGAAGTCAAGATCTTTTAAGAGTAATAATTCTGACATTGAAATTTGTCTGATTTAAAAATAACTGAATTATGTCTCTTGTATGAATAACATTAGTTTTATCATGTTATGGTATATAAAGCAACATTAAAACTAAATACGATAAAATGTTACCAACTAGTGATATTCTTTGTAATAATTAGAGAGGACTAGTTTATTATTAGCAAATCACAGCCATAACTGGCATTTACTTAAATTCAGTAGGCATAGTTTGTATATAAATGGGATAACTGATAGTCATAGGAGACTAGAGCTATGATTTCAGCCAGTCTGTCAATCAACAAACAGTTATTTAATGTCTGTTATTCTCTAGCCTACTATGTGCTAAACTCTGGGAATACAAAGAAAGATAAAAAACAAAACAAAATAAAACAAACAAAAAAAATTGCTCATGATCTAATAGGGAGACAATATGCAAAAAAACTATGTACAAACCAGATATACAGGATAATTCCGGGAGGAAAACTTCCTTTAGTAATGTAGGCTAGCAACTTCATTGAAATGTATAGTCTGGCAGAATTGCTAGAAGCCAGTGATTTGTCAGGGTCACATAGTCAATGTGTGTCAGAGGCAGGATGTTAATCTAGAGTTTCCTGGTTTCAAGACTGGCCTGAAGCAACAATTGTGCTGTGGATGATAGCAAATCTTTAATCTTAGCTTCTTAGCTGTAGATGAAAACTGGATAGATTTCACTGAATCAAATCTCTACATGAAACATAATCTCCCTTTTAACATCCCAGACAAGAGGTCATCTGCCCTCTGCTTGAACACCATCACTGCTCACCCAAAGTAAACCATTCCATTTTTGTGAAGTCTTCATATTGAAATACTATCTGTCTGCTTGTCACTTCTAAACACTAATGTTAGTTCTGCTCTCTGAGGTCCAGAAGAATAAAGCTATTATCTCTTCAGTATATCAATAATTTACCTATTGGAGATTGTGATTGTCTTTCCCCCTGAGTCTTCTCTTCTTCACAGTAAATATGGCTTCAGATACCCTCATTATCCTCGTTGCTTCCTCGTGACCTACTTCAGCTCAGTGAATCCATTTTCTCATTGTTTGGGCATTCCTACCACTAGTACAGACCACAACTCATCTGTGTCCTTTCATCCTGCTACTCTTGTCTATTTTTGCTGGATGCCCAAAGAGAATCTCCATTATGTGCAGAAGGCCTTTTTATTCTCTTAATATTTCTTAATACTAATACAGGATGTCTATCATTCCTTTTTATTATATGCTTAGTCCACATCTTTTACTAACCATTATTGGGAGGAGTAGGAGGAGTAGGAGGAGAAGTAGTGCTAGCATACATATTATTAGTTAGTGTTTGAAAGGTACTTTTAGCTTTTTGATGATATACATTTACATTATTTCTTACACACATCATCATTAGTAATATATTGTGAACTATATTCACCATGAACCTGTTTCAAAGTCTTGACCTACCAGATTGAGAGTTGGTCTTGAAGCCAGGAAAATCTGTTACATGGGCAAGTCACAGAAATCCCCAGTGGTCTAGGGGGCTTTTTAAAATTAAATTGCAAAGAAAGTATGGAAAACCAGGGAGTTTTCTCACCTAGTAATTCTCTAAAGAATAAAATCACAAGTCAATTCTCTATTTCATAAGTATTTGCATTGTACTTTGAGTCAGTCACAATGAAGGTTCTTTGGAGATCATATTGTCTCATGATTCATATCCCTATAGTGGTCCCATTGTCAATGTTTTCCCTAAAATTTGAGTCTCAGACCAAAGCAAAATAATATTTCCAACTTTGTTTGAACAGTAAGACTATTACCTCCCTCATCTTGGACACCATACTTCCTTCAAATTTTACTTTAACATTTTGGCAATTAAAAACACAGTATTTGTTGTTTGGGCCAGGTAGGTCAAGCAATGAATAGAATGCTGAACCTGGAGGCAGGAAGAGTTCAAATTTATTAGCTATGTGATCCTGGACAAGTCTCTGAATTCTTGTTTGCCTCAGTTTTCTCATATGCAAAAAGAGGTTGGGAAAGAAATGACAAACCATTCCATTTCGGGGTGCCAACCAAATCCCACATTGGATAATGGAGAATTGGACATAACTGAAAAAAATGACTTAAGAACAACACATGCCAGACTTAGACTCCATTCATATATAAAATGAGGGTGAGAGGTGAGTAAATCTTTGTATTTTTCCCTCCAGATCCATCTTCTATGATTATATGTATTTATTCTAGTCATTGGTAAGAATGGTAACTAAACTAGCTCAAATACAAAACTTTTTGACTCTATATTATTCTATATTAAAGTTAATTCATTAATCTTCATTTTGGGTCTTTGATTACTCATCTACTTCCAGATTCATTTAACAGTACTGTTTTTTAGTTCAAATGTTGCCCACAAGGATATCATAAAATGCTTTGATGAAATCCAATATATTATCTCTACATTTCTCTCATCTACCAGTCTAGCAGGTCTGACAAAAAGGAAAATGAAGTTAATGTGGCATAACATGGGCTAGATAATAGTATGATGAAAGGGAAGGGAAGGGAAACATGCAAGGGAAGGAAAGAAGAAAAGGGAAGGGGAGGGAAGAAAAGGGAAGGGGAGGGAAGACAAGGGAAGGGAAGAAGGGAAGGGAAATATGGAGGCAAAGAGAAGGGAAGGGAAAGGAAAAGAAAGGAAGACAAGGGAATACAAGGGAAGGCAAGAGAAGGCAAGGAAAGACAAGGGAAGGCAAGGAAAGACAAGAAAAGACAAGGGAAGGGAAACATGGCAGTGAAGGGAAACATGGAAGGGAAGGCAAGGCAAGGCAAGGTAAGGCAAGGCAAGGTAAGGCAAGGCAAGGAAAAGGAAGGGAAGGGAAGGGAAGGGAAAGGAAGAGAAAGGAAGGGAAACATGGAAGGGAAAGGAAGGGAAGGGAAGGCAAGAGAAAGGAAGAGAAGGCAAGAGAAGGGAGTGTACTTTATTTTTTCTATTATTCAGTATCAGTATTGAACTTCAATTTTCTTATTGCCCTTAACATTGTCCTTTTAAAATATCACATTTTGTAATTATCTGCATATTAGATAGAATGAGCTCATTCAGGTCTTTTAAAAAAAGGATTCTATGATTGATTGACAGAACTGCCCATAATATTGGAACTCCCAAGAAAGGGGTAAAAGATTGCTTGTCAAGAATGTGTTCATTTCCATTGTAACACAGGGTCATTGCTTCATTTGGTGCATGATATCCCGAAGACCCCTGACAGCTGCATTGCATAAGAGTCTCCCCTGTGATACACAGTACAGAGGGGAATATTGACCCAGAACAACAGGACAAAAAACTAGGCAATTAGCCTTTTTAGCTGCACTATTTTGCTACATAATAGTGCTATCTGCTTTTTCTGATGTCTGCACTGAAGTATGAGGGCTGGTTTAGAAACACTGGTGTGGTACCCTGAGTTGGTCTGCTTTATATAGACTAAATACAGGAAATCTCAGGGTGGGAAGGTTTGTATCCTCATCAAGGGTATTGGTAGTCCCTATAAGTACACTTTCTTTATTCGCCAGTCTACAGATCAACTTTTTTTTTTTATTATAGTAACTAACACAGATTTCCTGACACTATTGGTACAGGTTTCTGGCAACTTCCTATATTCATTCTTGAGTAGACTGGGATCTCAGGCAAAGGACTAAATCTTCCCAACCAGTGCTTTAGGCACCAGACTAACTACTGAAAGGACTGTGATCTCAAAAAAAATCTGACTTTATTTAAGGCTAAATATATGCTCCATAGAAGAGAGGTATGGCTCACCTGAGGATGCAGCTGCTGAACAATCACAGAATGTTAGTACAATTCAATCTGGGTTAACCAAAATCTGGGGCTAATATTCCCCACCCTCATTGTCTACACTTATGCTCAGCAGAGGTGCAATGCTTTGTAGAAAGGATGCCATAATAGAGATAAAATTCCAAGAGTATAATAGCAGAGACAAGTGTAATATCCTCAGATAGCATCAACCTTTCTGCAGAGTCAAAGGCGTGAGTTTCCATGGCCATCTGTGTGATCTAGCCTCCTGGCTATTCCACAAATAAAGCACTTCATCTCTCCACTACAGGTATTATTTCTGCCTGTTCCCATATATATCCACAATGCTCTTCCTTGTCTACTCAGACTACTGACCTCCCTGGTTTCCTTTAAGTTCCAACAAAAATCCCACCTTTTGTAGGAAATTTTCCTTACCTCTTGTAATATAGTGCCTCCCCTCTTTAATTATTCCCTATTTATTCTATATATGACTTGCTTTGTATATATTTGTTTGCATGTTATATTTCTAATTTGATTACAATCTCTTTGAAAGCAGGGACTATTTTATTTTTTTGTATTTTTGGTAATTAATACATTTTCTGGCACATAGTGTTTAATAAATGTTTATTGATTGATTAATTTAGTGTCACATGTCCCCTATTCATATACCCTAGCTATATACATTAAGGACTTGAATTCCTTTGTATATAAATTCCTTACATGTTTGTGTTCTATGAATTTAGAGCCCTTTAAAAGATTTTTTTCCTACTTATGGGAGGGAAAGCACAGGGAATTTTTTTCTTACCACTTTATTTGCCACAGTTTCATTAATTATATTTTCATGCAATGTGTCTTTTGGCTAACTAATAAAAGTAAGCACTTTCACTTTTGTTCATGCTGGTGGAGATCTACATGCCATGATTTTGAGTGGGTATGACACACTGAGTGCCTCAAACCAAGGGTAACTTTTCTGGGTCCCCACTTGTGAGAAAATGTGCCAGGTACTACATATGAATTGCTCTCCATCCTTGAGTAACTTGTCATCTTGTCTAACTTATGTCCTGCTAAATTTCAACCCTTTCCCCAGATTCTTTATTTTTCCTCCTGAGCTAGATGACTGAGACTGGATCCACTGCAACTCCACTGTATTTTATTTTATTGGGCAAACACTATATCTGTATATCTATATGTTCATTTTCTATACTCATTGATTCCACCTTTGCTTACTTCTAAATTCCCTTGGAATTATATGTCCAGTACCATCATTCAAGGAAAACTGTTCTCTTTGAGATTACCAACAATCTCATAATTGCTAAATATGGTCAGAATTTGGGACTTTGAACAATTCTGCATCATTTAAATCCATTCACTTGCTAGTGAAGAGATACTGTCCTTATGTCATTGGTCATCTTCCAAGAACAAAGGACAAAAAAACCCCAACAACAAACATGGTAACTTTTTTTCTCATTACATTCTCACATTGACCTCTTTCTTATATTTTCTCCTCTCAGGACCTATTTTTTCTGTTGTAAGTTGACTTACAAAATCACTGAAAAAATCACTATTAAGAAGCTTCATGAGAGTGAACAGATAGATAAAATGTTAATTATTTCTTTAAAATTTTAATTAAATGTACTTATTTATTTAAAACAAATACAAAATAGAAAAATAGAAAAGGAAAAAAAAACATTGTCGTGCTCAGCAGAACATAAGAGGATTCAAAATATGTTAATAATAAATTTCCATTTCAAGAAAGTGTATATAATAGATTATATTCGGAATTGCCCATCTTTTTTTCTTCCCTTTAAGTTTTCTTTTATTCTCTGCTGTGTACTTTTTACTTTATTTTTTTGTCCTACCCCCACATCTCCCAAGCAGGCTAGAATTGATCATTTTTATATATTTTGGTATACATACATACAAATATTCTCTACATACAAATACATATATACATTATATATACACATACGTAGACATAGACACTTTTGATCTTATATATATGCATATATATATAATCTTACAAAGATGTATAAAAATATATCTATATATTCTTATACATTCTATATATATATATATTCTTATACATCTTATATATATATATATGTATATATTCTTATACATCTTTGTAAGATTGCACTATGTTTATTTGTCCTCTGTTTCTATGAAGGTGGATAACAATCCTTCTTAGGTCCAAGTCTTTCCAATTTTTCGAATTCTACCAACTTATCAATTCTATACCACAACAATACTCCAGCCTTACACTATCTAGAACACTAGAATAATATAAAACAACATTAATATAGCTGACATATAATGCAGATTTCTCTTTTTTCATTGAATCTTTTTTAACATTGACTTTGTCTGAGATCAGTGATTTTACCCCTCTATTTTCTAATAAATTCTACTCTTGATTATAGTGATTGTTTCCTTGTTTCCTATCTTGTTTCCCATCCTTGCTGACTCTTCTACTTTTCTTCTACCAACTAGCTTGCTTTGCTATTACTTAATCCTACCCCAGATGTTAACTATTTGATGACAGGGATTATCTCATTTTTTCCCTATGTAAATATCCCAATGCTATGTTTCATAAATTCTTGTTGATTGATTCATTAATGTATATTCTTTTTTAATTGACATTTCATGACATTGGCCTGTCTTGGTTCTTCATTGTCCTGCCATAGTTCCTCCCCATTTTCCTTTATGAAATCATCATAGGCATCTTCTCTCTACAATTTCTGTTTGTAGTCTTATTCATTGCTTCAAAGATCATCCCTAAAAATTATTTCCAGGTTTATATATCTATCCTTAATTATTCTCTATCCTGATTACTAATCCCATGGCACAAATTTGTTGACTATCTCCAACTGGATGTTCCATAAACATCTCAAACTCAAGATTTCAAACTCATTTTCTATCCTAAAACCATTGATCTTTTTAACTTCCTTTATTTCCACTTAAAGGACTACTATTTTTAATACAGCCTCAGTTATATTTCTCTTTTTTTCTTCTTTATCTGCAATATCCAATACTAAAACATTTAGATTCTACTTCCACAGTAATTTTTGTACCTGTTCACTTTTCTTCATCCTCACAGTCATCTTCTTCATCCATCAGGCATCCATCCTTGATTGACCTGATTACTGGAATAATGGGAATCACAACATCTGCTTTACATAGCTATCCAAATAACATTCCTAACAGCACAAAAGTGGCTGTGTCATTGCTCTCTCAAGAACCTTCAATAGCTTCTTGTTGTTTTAGGATAAATACAAATATCTTGACATTTAAATCTCTTAATTAAAACTGTCTGTTTAGCACCAACTGTCCTGGGATACAGATATGGTGACTCCTAGGGTGATAGGAGTAGTCAAGAGGCTGCCAGGCATGTAGGATAATGCTCACTGACTTTTCTCAGAAATCCCTGCTACAGAGGAGGATATGGCTCAGAAATTTGTCAGTGAAAAAAAAATGGCACAATATGCTGAAGGCCAGAGAGAAGGATACAAGTCTAAAGGCTAGTTTTCATTTAACAAAAGAACAAGAAGTGCTCAGGGACCTTACAAGGTTGAAGGGAGAAGATGAACTATCAGCTGTGATCCTTTCAGCACACCTATGTCTCACTTTTATCACTGAGTGAGCAAAACTGAAAAGGATTTTGAATATGAACTATGATAAAATGCAATTTTCATGTTCCTAACATTGCCCATACTATCCATTTAGAAAGCACCCAGCACTTAAAGAAGTTTATCAGTGACTATCTCTGGACCTTGGTGGACAAATACTGATGACCAATCAATCATTCTCACTGGTGATAATGTTTAGTGGATACTGATTTAGGGTAAAGGATCATGGTTAATCTCAGTGATTTGAGTAACCTTAATAAATAAATAGTTTTTTTTTCCTAAAATAGTCTTTGCAACCTCTCTCATACACACTCCCTTCTTTGCTTGGATTCTGCCTCTGTCCTAGCTCAGGCACTCATTACCTCACATCTTGATAACTGCAATAACCTGATGTTGGGCCTGTCTGCCTCAAGTCCTTCTCTACTCCAATTTGTTCTCAATTCAACTACTAAAGTGATTTTTGTAAAATTCAGGAGTGATCGTGTCACACTGCCTCTTCACTTAATAAACTCCAATGGTACCCTATCACCTTCAAAGTCAAATTCAAAATTTACTTAGCATCCAAAGCCTTTTATATCCTATCCCCTCCTATCTTTCCAGTCTTCTTACACTGCCCCCACCATATACTACTTCAATCCAGTCACATTGGCCTTCTTGCTGTTCCATAAACTAGATATCCCATTTTTTAGATCTAAACACTTCTCTATCACCATGACTGGAGCTCTCTCTTCTCAATTTTGCCTTCTGATGGTCCTGGTTTCTTTTAAGTATCAACCCTAATCTCACTTTTTTTTAAAATCAATCCTCAATTTCCTTTTCATATGAGTGTATTCCCTTTGTTAATTATTCCCTTCTTGTCTTATATATAGCATTCTTTGTGTATACTTTCTGACATTTTGTCTCATCTATTAGATTGTAAGCTCTTTGAGGGCAGAAGCCATCTTTTGCCCTGTATCCTCAGTCCATAACATGGTGCCTGGCATAGAACCTTATTCACAGAAGATGATCAATAAATAATTGTTGAAATACATTGGATTGAAATAGAAGCCCACAAAGGCAATGACTTATCCAAAGTCACATAATTACTTAACCAATGTGGCAGCCATACAATCTATATCACGTGATCCCCTAGCCCAGAACCTTTCAGACTACAATATGCTATGAAATTCTAGGCAAGAGCAATATTAAACCAGAAAATCGTTATTATTTCAATGAGATTCAAAGTCTTGCACAAAGAAACAATTTTCTCAGGAAACTTCTTATGTAAATAGTATTTTGAATAATACCCTTGGTCCTTGATTACATCAAGAAGCTACATTTAGGGGATAAGAAACTTAGAAATATAGTCCTAGAGATAAACTCTCCATATAGCTAAGCTTGAAAACTGTACACATATAACCATTGTCCTATCCCTGATATGCTTATAACATTGCACAACAATGACCCAGAAGACAACTGAAGTTGAAATGATTATTTTCTTTACCATTTTCCCAATTGCTCTAATATACTGAAAGACACTTTGCCTGAATTTTCAAGGACTCCGGGCTTTGACAGCATAGATATCTCTTTAGCCCATCTCCCATCTCAAACTAAAGAGTAGTTTCATTGTATTTTACCTCTCTTTATCCCTGGTTCTTTTTGCTTACTGTGGCAGCCATCACTGCCACTGATCTCTGCTTCTCTCTTTCCTCTCCTCACTGCTTTTCTTTTTCTATTTCTGCTTATCTCCTGTTACTTCTCTTATACTTCTTAGTCTCATACACTCACAAAAAATGACCTTTTCTAGTTCTTGCCAACCAATGATAGTACTACTCTCTTTCTTCTCAGGCTAGTCACAATATATGGGTTCTCGCTCATTTAATTGTCTCTTCTTAACCATATTCACTTGTTATTGGACTTTGGGAACTATTTTTTTTGGCAAAAGCACTTTGTTTTTCTAGTTCCCTCTACCTACAGCAGGTCTGGAGCTTGGAGGTTCTAGGAAATTTAATATCTTTGTGTATGGGTTTTTGCTATACATAGTTTGCTCTCATAAATAAATAAATGCCTCATTCAACAATCTTATGTACACTATTTATTGACTTGCTTAAGGAAATAATTATGTGAAATGGTTAAGTAGAAATCTCTTCTATCACTTCATAGGTATGTAGCTTTAAGTAAACCATCTGATATCTCCACACTTTATTTCTTTCTCTGTAAAATGAAAGGAGGGAAAAACGTAATCACAGAATCTTGGACGTAGAAGATGCCTCAGAGGCCTTCTCATCTAATCCTTATCTTAACAAGAATCCCTGCTACAATATGCCCAAATGGCATTCAATCTTTATTTAAAGCTTATTGAGAGGTAACCCTTTAACTCTTAAGTCATTCATTTTACTTTTTGACAGCTTTAAATCATCCTAATTTTTAAAATTGCCTAATTTTGCCTTTCTGTAGCTCTCACTAACTAGTCCTAGTTCTGATGAAGGAGAAAAATTCTAATCTTTTTTCTATAATGTAGCATTTCAGTATTTGAAGAAAGCTATTATGCCCTTTTCCTTTTCAAATCTTCTCATCTCTAAGGCTTCCTAGGTTCTTCATTTGAACCTTGTATCATATGATCTTAAAGCATTTCACTAACCTGTCACCTTTCTCTGGATATTTTGCAATTTATCAATGGCCTGTCTAATGGAAGGAAATAGGGAAGTTTTGTGTTAGCAGAACGTATCATAAATGTCAGGGATTTTTTATTGGTGACAGAGAAATAATATATTTGTGTATAGATATAGATACATATGGGCATATATATATAGATGCCTCTATATCTATATCTATCTATCTATCTATATCTATCTATCTATCTATCTACATATATATATGTATATATAGATATATATATACATGTGTATACCTATACACACAGTATATATCTACACACACTGGAATCTTAGAATTAATGTAGCCTTTATATCCCCAATCTCCACATAGAGCCTTTGTGTTTGTTGGAACAAAGCACCAGAGGAGATGGACAGATTTACTGTGTTACTTCAGTGAATAAGGCTATCCATCAGGGGCTACACAGGAGTTACAAGGAATATCCTCACCCTAAATCAAATAGTTGTCTGAAAACATGGACTTTGAATAAACAACAGACACTACAGGTCACTCTAGGCCAGGGTATTCTGGATGGCTTCTCTTGACTGCTTTCAGCTTGGTGTTAATTCTTAGTCTTAATTGTAGCCGAAAGATGTGTCTATCTTGTCAAATGAAAACTTTCTAGTTATAGAATCCTAGAGGTACAAGCCCAGCAGCAGTAAGCATAAAAAAGGCCAATGATTAAGAGAGTATCAGTGTTCAGGGGAGAGCAGCCAAGAGCAGTGTAACCATATTGCCAAAGCACTACTGGGATGAGAGTGTAAACTGCCCTGGATGCACATGTTCTCTACATGAGTGCTTTCCATGATTGGCCACATGGACATATACTCCTTGGCTATGAATGTCCTTATATGTGTATTCCATGTTTATTCCTTGGTTTTATATATTTACAGGCACGTGGTGCTGTGGTAACTATGAGAGAGTAAACTTTTATATTGAAAACTCCTACAATAGTTATAACACTAGCTCCTATACTAAAATATGAACTGAAGATAATAGTCTAGAAGTGATCTAACCATGATAGTTTACTATGATATTATTAACTTTTGCATTTAGAACACTATGCCTCTTTAAATAAAATCTAATATTGCATTGTTGTTGTGTTTTGTTTTGTTTATGGGTGCTATGCCATACCTTTATTACATATTGAATCTGTACTTAATTAAAATTCTTGGATCTTTTTTCATGAGCATTATTATCTGTAGAAATGTTTCCCATCTTGTTTTGAACCTCTGTAGGATTTCACATTTATTTTTAACTGAGCAGGAATTCCCTAGTTTAGATTACTGAACAGCAATCACTGGCAAATTTAACTGGATTCCTAAAATGTTGGAACTGAAAGAAACTATAGTGATCATCAAGGTCAGCTCCCTCATTTTGCATGAGAAAAAGGAGGTCTAGTTTAACTTAATTATCTAAGGAAATTGGTAAATTATTAGAAAAACTGGGACCAGACCCCCAGATTTTCAAGCTCTGTATTCTAGTGAATTTCTCTTATATGATTTTGTTCCAATTTAATTCAGTTAAGAATCTTTGTCATCTAATAATGAAAGTTATAGCTAGGACATATGAGCAAGAAAAATGATTTGTAAATGGCTAAAAGACAATGTTTCATGTAAGGTTTTGTTTTTCATTCAAGATTCAGATTTGGGAATTAAGTACTTTTGATTCAACTATAGAAGGATCAAAGAACTTCTGTAACCCTAGGTCATATTTGCACAGAGATAGAAGCAAAGTGAGGAGAAATAGGCTTTCCCTATTTAGATGAAGAAAGAAGCTGTGAAAGATTAAGTGATAAGTAACCTGGTTTTTTCTTTCCCCAACTTAGTCAATGGCAAGAAGCTACTTTCTTTTAATACAACTTTGCCCTGAGAAGGACAAATTCAGGCTATTAGAAAATCTTTGGTTGACATACAAAACACTGAGAAAAAAAATAGTGGTAGGTGGTAAAAAGGAAAACTATTTTTTCCTAAAAAAAACAAACAAATAAACACAAAAAGGTACAAAAACAACAGGAAAATATAAATTAATTAAACTATACTGCATTGAAACATTACTGAAGATGAACATGGAGAACTTAGTCAAGGACGAAAGGACTGGCAGCTGTTATGAGCCGGAAATGACATCACTCCAGGACTTTAGAAAAGTTTCTTTCCTTCTGTTCTTTATCACTTCTTCCCTGACTGACAATGATTATTCTAACAGGCATTTATGCACTTCCCATGAAGACACAGAGTCAGTACAGCCTTGAGCTGTACTAAGTAAAGGGACAACCACATATTTCATTTTGTGGCTCTCCCTGACATGTCATTTTCTTTGGGGGAAAATTTCACGATTACATTTGCTGATTGCCTCCGTTTTCCTTTTACCCATTGTATTTCTTGCAACCATTCATCAGAATGATATCAAGAACAGACTTTACCTAAAATAGCAGAAAAACACTACAGTCTATCAGTTACCTTCTGTCAACAGCCCAATTTGAAACTCACTGTCTTCTAAGGGGCCAGAACGAATTGCAAATATTTTTAAGGAAGATGATGAATTACAGAGAGCATCCTAACAAAAAGTAACCTAAATAAAACATTTGGGTTAAGGGAAAGAGGAGAGGAACAATATCATAGACACTTCTCACTCAGCCTAATAAGCCTTCATTTTGGAAGGGGGAGGAGAGGCCAACCAGGATAAATTCCAATATGTCATTTGAAAATATAGCTACAGGCTCTTGTTATTGATGTGTCATTGCATTGTGCTACAGGATAAAATTTAAAACATATTTCTGTTTCCCTGAGTCTGAATTAAGGTTGTCTAGCCAGAACTCCTCCAGGGCAACTCCCTCAAATGGGACTTTTTCTCTCAGACTTCATTTTTCATGAAGTGTGAAGTTGAAACCTAAATTGCATAAAATTTGCCTTTGAATACATGGGCAGAAGAAAATGGACTATATTTGCAATTAACATTTTCTCCTATGTTCCTTGTCCCTGTTTCTTTAGCCTAAATTTTTATCTCCTTGTCCCTCTGAGATTCAGGACTCCATCTCTCTCAAAGATCTGATTCTTCAATGGCAAGCCTGAGTTATATTTCAGTTATATAGAGTTATATCTCATTCAATCAATCAAAACAAGAAACATTGAAAAAGTGCCTCCCATCTTCCAGGCTCAGAGCAAGGTTTCTACTGTGCAATGACAAAAATATTTGGTGGCTGAGCCAGAATTCTATGGCTATACTAAAAAGGGTGGCCTGCCCACAGTGCTCCTCTATCTTTTCAATTCTGAAATTCTCTCTGGGAGAGTTGGATAAGAGAAGAAGAGAAACTTTACACTCCACTTAGCCTTTTATAGCTGTGAGCACATATCTTATCTATGTAAGCCTGCATCTAGAACTGTACAAATATGTATACATATATTGGATTTAACATATATTTGAACATATTTAATGTATTGAACTACCTGCCATCTAGGGGAGGGAATGGGGGGGGGAAGGAAGGGAAAATTTAGAACAGAAGGCTTTGCAAGGGTCAATATTGAAAAATTACCCCATGCAGCTGTTTTGTCAATAAAAACTTTTAATTTAAAAAAAAAGCCTGCATCTAGCATGGGAGCACATCTCTTTCCCCAAGTTTTCTTCCCCACTAGTTGATTAAGCAGCAACCACCTGTGAATCTCAGAAGAACATGTGATCCTGGGAAGCCAGTGAAATAAAGGCTGTAATTGTGATTGTAGTAGCAGCAAGAGGAGCTAACTGTCGCTAAAGAATTGAAGAAAGTGAACTTATAATTTGAGGCATCTTGACTGCTTAGAATTCTCTTTTCTATTTAGGAAAAAGATTATTTGTTCCATACATAATTTATGTTTTTACATTATATAACAGTCTTTTTTTAATGCTCTCTCCTTGTTGTGGATAACCCTTAGACTTTGAGCACATAAAACTTTTTACAACAACAACTTTCCCTAGTATAGTTGACAGGGTCATAAAGGCCCAATGAATGTTAAAGATGGGGAGTCTACTTCAACAGTCATACTCTTTGGAGATAAATTTAGGCTAAGTAACTGTGTTGGTAGACAAAGGCTGGAGATTGACAAATATCCCTAGCCTCAATAGCTTCAGAAATGCAGTTATGGTACAAATATATATATATATATATATACATATATACATCATATTTCCATATTTCATCACATGACTATATATATATATATATTTCATCACATGACTATATATATATATATATATATGTGATGAAATATGGAAAAGTTGACATCAGGCATGAGATACCATTTTCTGGTTCAGTAATGATTACCTCATGCCTTGTCATAGCCCTTAGCTAAGTCTGAGAGGTCTTTATAAAGAGCTTCTTTAAAGACTATGGCCAGACTCTTGTCCTCTGCTTGCATGTCTACTTACATTCATTCAATGCATTGTTATAAACATAATGACATAATGAAAATATCAACTCATTTAATCTCATAGGACTTTGGTTTCCTCATCGATAAAACTAAAGATTTAAACTGAATGACTTCTCAGTTTTTGTCATGCTTTAAATCCAATTATCCATTCCAAAAAAGGATACTGTCTCCTATAACACAAATGGATGAACTTCTTCAGCCTCCTCATTTTATGTTTTCCAAACCTTAATAATAATTTTTCTTTCCTTTTTATTATAACTTAAGCCTGCTTCTTATATACCCTTGAAGAAAATAGAGAATAATCACATCACACAACCTGAAAAAGGTAGAGAAAAATCACGTCACATAGCCCTGCATGAATCCCAGATCCTCTCTTGCTTTTCTCTTCTTCAGGCATAAATCCCTTCTTCCAACTTTTCATCTCAAATTTTTTTAAACTTTTCTAGAAAGTCTAATTCTACTGGAAGATTTTGTCATTATAAATCAAGGTGGCTCCTATGTTTTGTAGATTTCAGTTTGCCAGGCTAGCTTTCAGAAGTCATTTTCTTTTAGGTACTAAGATTTTAATTCATGTGAATGGTGGTGCCTCATTTATGGCATATATACCATCCATATAATCTTTTCCCAGGAGTGAGTAACTGATTCAATCATTTATGTCTTTTATTTTTTTAAATCCAATCCCATTAAAAACTTTATTATTAAAATAATTTGTATTTTTAATAAATAGTCTCTGACTATTGATTTTATAAAATGTTTTTCAATAAAATATTTTATACATTTAAAGAAACAAAAGCATACATGAATCTTAGTGTCAATGGTTTACATTAGGTATTGTGATAGTGAATCTTTCTGAATCTAGGTAGAACTTGGTATCTTCATAATTAAACTTAACCTGTTAATAACTACTGTTTAATCTAATATTAATAACTATTATTTAATTGTTTCTTCCTCATTATTTGAATAAGCAAATTAGCTTCAATCTTTTTTAAAGTAAAAAAATTCTGTGATCAAATCCATGAATTTCTTTCTACTTCTTGGTACAGAGCATCAGAATGTTTTCTGGTAAGATTTAGTTCTTTGATTTCATTCTTATCATAGTGTCCTTTTCTAGCCCAATATATGTATTTTTTACCTATTTATAACAGAGAAGATGTTAAGCTGTTTGTTTAGCACAAATTCTATTCTTTTTTTTGTAGAGAAGAAACAGACTTTCTGTTCAATGTAACTTACTTCTCCTCTTAGGATAAAATTCAAAAAGGAAAATCATATATATCTATGTTCCTATCATGCACCCCATGAAAATCTTTTCCTAATGAATTTCTTATTCTACATTAATTCTTTCATATCTGATTCATAGTCCAGAGCCCAGAAGTGATTTTAAAAGTTACTTTGAATTAAATATCAAAAGTCTATTAATCAGTATAAAAGCCTCTTCATTTCTTTCAAACATATTTCTATTAGGGGTACATTTCACTTGTCTTCAAAAGCAATATTTTTTTAAAATCCTCCATAAAAACCTCACTCTAATAGCTTATTGTGACATGGAGGTCACCTTGGATTCTCAAATACTCCTCTGAAAAGTTCCACTAGGTTATATAGACTTTGAATATGGACCCACAGAAAGCCTATATTTCTTTTTCCTAAGGACTACCTAGAAAATCAAAGGCTTGGGATGTCATGGGATGAATAGTTGATAGATAATGGTGGATTTGTTTTAGTTGTTGTTTTTGCTTTGTTTTAAATTTTTGGTTATAACAACCTATGAAACAAATATAAATACAAAATATCTCTCAGTTTTATGCAGTACCCTTCTATTTCCACAGCCACTTAATAACTGTATGAACTGGGGCAAATCATAGAACTGGTTTTAATGCCATTTTATTCATATTTAAATTTAAGGGGTTAGATCAGATGATCTCTAAGGTGCCTTCCACATCTAATACTCTATGAATATAAACCTATTAGGGACAATTATGAAATGACAGAAAAAGAAGAGGGAGTGAGAGATAAGAATATCACTTTTTGGACAGTCTAGAAATATTACAACTAAACTTGGTCAAACAATTCACAAATAGCTTTTTAAATAGTGATATACAATGGTTTTCTCACACAAACAGACTCAGTGAGCCCAATCAACTTTATAGCCAGACAGAGTGCTGCCACTTTCAGGGGTTAATTAAAGGTGACAAGGAAACCTAAATATTTTATTTTATGTCACCAGTCCCATATACCTCTGTCTTTCATCATGAAGGATTTCAGAGACACAATATTATCCTTACTACGAAGGGGGAAAATTATTTCCTCCTACACAGATCAATTACTTTTTTCTATTATAAATAAAAAAGAAAAAGGTCTCTTAGAATATGACCTATAATTCTTTTCACTAGGTTCCTCACTTACTGGTGGATGCTTCCAGTATTACATCAGTCTCTATTACATAAAGTATATCTAAACACTGATCTTCATTTACCAATTTCCAATCCTTTTTAGCTTCAAAGAGAGGACCAGAGGGTTTTGATGATCTAAGTTCTAGATTCATATTAGTAATGAAGTGACTCCAATTTCTCATTACCTAGGATCACCCAGATTTATGGTTTGGGCAACCATATTCAGAAGCATGTTAGTAACTTCCAACTCTCAATTTGGTAATAGAATTGCTATCAATATTCTAAAGGGAAGACTGATCCTCAAACCTGAAAAAGAGTGCCAGAGAAGGAATTAGGATTAACCCTAGTTAAATGATCTTTTGAGAACCAATAAAAAATAATACTCCCATAAAACAGGTATCAATTTAATTCAAAAATTGAAACAGTCTACATCCTAGAAAGCAAGCCCTGCAGATAATACATATAATATATAACATGTATTAGTACACACTGTGTGCCTGGGACTGTGCTAGGTACTTTACAAATATGATCTCATTCAATTCCTACGACAACTTTGTGAGGTATTCACTATAATCATCCCCAATTTGTGATTGAGGATACTGACACAAACAAAAGTCAAGGTTACACAGCTTGTGAGTTTCTGAGGCTGAATTTGAACTCCAAAAGATGAGTTTTTTCCTGACTCCAGGCCCAATATTCTACCACATTATTTGACATTAGAAATCATATGAAGTTATTAGAAGAAATAACAAAGAAATTTCTATCCACATTGTCATTGAAACTTAAGGACTATGAACCCTTTCTATCAGATTTGTAACTGAAACCTTCCATATATATTGTCTTACCAATTAGAATGTGAATTTTTCAACAGTAGAAACTCTCTTTCTTTGTTATTTGTACTCTAGTATTTAGCACAGAAAGCTAGGCAGTTCACTGGATAGAGCCTCTGAGGCAGAAAGAAAAATTTTCCTGGCTTCAAACACTTAGCTGAACAAGGTAATTAAACTTCAATTTATTTTTATTTTTATCTCAGTTTCCTCATTTGTAAAATGGAAGAAAATGGCAAACTATCTATAGCAAGAAAACCTCAAATAGGGTCACAAAGAGACAAACATGACTGCACAGCAACTATAAAAATTTGGCACAGTGTTTTACAAATAAGAACTTAAGTGATTTTTATTCATCCATTTACTGAGAAAGAATTTATTAAGAACTTGTTTGATTGAACTCTTGTTTCTGGGGATATAAAGATGAAAGCTAAACACTCTGTCTCTTCAAGGACCTTATATTACATCAGGCCACTTGGCCATAGATAAAAGCTACAATTAGCAATGCCTTCTTTAGTCATTGCCAGCCCCAGTGCTACTGTTGCAGATTCCTGAGCCTTTCTGGTTTAACTCTTGTGAAATATCATTCAAAGCATCCATTCAAATCTTGGCTTATGAGTTCCTCTTTTCCATCCCCAGTAGCTCCCTAAGCAAGTGGGATCTCTGGCTTGATTCTTATAGATGTCACTCTCCAATGTACTTTTGATTCTCAGTGTTGTTTGTGTTGAATATTACCACTCAATTACCAGGAAATATTTTTAGCATCCAATAATTCTCAATCAAAGGGTAAAAAACAATTATTTCTAAAATTCTCCTCTCCCTTAATCTCAAACTATAACAAAAGTGAAATTATCCTTAACCAAATGGAGGAGATTCTTGGGGGTGAAGGAATCATTGTAGAATAAGATATCTGCAGTAGTGAGGACACACTACTTTATCCCATTTGACCCTTCTTTTCTTTCTAAAATATCACTTCAATCAGAAACAATCTTAGATTCAGGACTTTAGCATGAGCACATATATGTCTCCCACCAACAGCATGTAAATGTATAGGAATCCTTGGTCCCATCTGAGAGAAGACATTATGAAGGAATCATTTTTGTCATTGTTATTTTTCAGCCATTTCAGTTATGTCTGATTTTCTGTGAGCCCATTTGAGATTTTCTTGGCAAAGATATATAGTAGCTTGCCATTTCTTTCTCCAGCTCATTTTATAGATGAGGAAACTGAGGCAAACAGAGTTAAGTGACTTGCCCAGAGTGACACAGCTAATAAGTATTTGAGGACAGTTTTGAAGTCCTTTCCTGTCTCCAGACCCACCACTCTATCCACTAGGCCACCTAGCTGCCATTGTGCCATCTTGTTCTATTATGCCACCTAGCTGCCCTATGAACAATACTTCTTACCAAAGAAAAATTTTATTCCATCCATTTTGTCTTGATTTTCAAGTATCAGTATTTTGTAAATCTCTTAGGACATGATTAGACCTTTTTTTGTGTTATAGCCATACATGCACCTTGGTAAGATCCAATTAATTTTATAGATTCCTGGAAATGTGTATTTATTATTCAGATTTCATGTTTCTCTTTTCCTTAGTGTTTTGAGAACATATCAAATATCGTCATTTGCATAGATTAGTGTGTTAGCTCTTGAGCAAATCCCCTGACTTTTCAGATTTTAAAGAAATTCATCAACCATTTTTCTGCATCTCTCATGGGTTTTATTCTTTATCATCTTTACACAGATTTCTCACAGATCATACATCCAGCCCAATCTCATATGTAAGTTTTAGTCCTGTATTACCTGTCTATTTGACATTTCAAACTGGATATCTCAAAGATATTTTCAACTCATGACTCAAACCGAACTCATCATTTCCTTCCAGCCCCAGAATCAAACTCACACCTTTGACCAACTCCCCTAGTTCTGTTAGGGACTCTTCAATTCTTCCAATTTCTCAAGTTCAAAATCATAGTATTAACCTTCATTTCTCATTTTTACTCATCTCCTATGTCCAATCAGTTGGAAAATCTTGTTATTTCTACTTTCATAGCATTTCTTATATCTAATTCCTTCATTCAACTGAACCTTATCTCTTTTTACTCCAATATATCTTTCACAGAGCTACCAAAGTAATTTTCTTCAATGATATATGACCATGTCATTCTCTATTCAATAAACATGAATGGCACCTTATTGCCTCTAGGATAAAATGTAAACTCTTCCCTTTGGCATTTAAAGTTCTTTACAACCTTTCCTCAAACTAACTTTGTAGTTTCACTATAAATAACTCCCCTTCTCACACTGAACTGGTGTTCTCTCAATTGCTCACATATGGTTCTCCATCTTCCACTTGCTTCGACACACACACACATATATGGATAGATGAATGGATAGATAAGTGATATTGTCTTACTCTTTTTGTCTTTGTATTTCCCAAAGACTAGCACAGTGTTTTGCAGAAAATATTTGATTAATAAATGATTATTGATTAATTTCTCCTTCTTAACTGATAATATCTGGCATTCATGTGATGCTTTAAAATTTATAAAGTGTATTATGTAAATTGCCATTATACTAAAACAATAATTCTGTGAGTAAATGCTATTATTATGCTCATCCTACCAATGAAGAAACTGAGGCTACAAGGGAGTAAATGACTTGAAGAATTCAAATATGAGAGTTTCAGATGTCAAGTTTAGCACAATGTCTTCTGAGTCATCTCCATGCTTCTCCCTCCCTCCCTCCCTGCCTCCCTCCTTCCTTCTTTCCTTCCTTCCTTCCTTCCTTCCTTCCTTCCTTCCTTCCTTCCTTCCTTCCTTCGTTCCTTCCTTCCTTCCTTCGTTCCTTCCTTCCTTTGTTCCTTCCTTCATCTCTGCCTTCTTGCCTCTTTTCATGGATGCCTACCCATTCTTCTTTCTAAACATTTGTTATGGCACCAGTCACACTTTGTGAATTATCATAGGCTAAAAACTATACAAAGGCAACTAAGACCTGATTCCTCCTTTGCCTTCTCCCCCAATCAGAGTACTTATTATTATTTAGGGCAGTACCAGAGTGGAAACAACAAGTTTTGTTTATTATTTATTTATTTATTTTTAAATTAATTTTATTATTATAACTTTTTTTTGACAATACATATGCATGGGTAATTTTTTACAACATTATCCCTTGCACTCACTTCTGTTCTGAATTTCCCCTCCTTCCCTCCACCCCCTCCCCTAGATATCAGGCAGTCCCATACATGTTAAATATGTTATAGTATAATCTAGATACAATATATGTGTGTAGAACCAAATTTCTTGTTGCACAAGAGGAATTGGATTCAGAAGATAAAAGTAACCTGGGAAGAAAGACAATGGTGCAAACAGTTTACACTCAATTCCCAGTGTTCCTTCTCTGGGTGTAGCTGATTCTGTCCATCATTGATCAATTAGAACTGAATTAGATCTTCTCTATGTTGAAGATATCCACTTCCATTAGAATATATCCTCATACAGTATTGTTGTTGAAGTGTATAATGATCTCCTGGTTCTGCTCATTTCACTCAGCATCAGTTGATGTAAGTCTCTCCAAGCCTCTCTGTATTCATCCTGCTGGTCATTTCTTACAGAATAATAATATTCCATCACATTTATATACCATAATTTACCCAACTATTCTCCAATTGATGGGCATACATTAATTTTCCAGTTTCTAGCCACTACAAAAAGGGCTTCCACAAACATTTTGGCACATACAGGTTCCTTTCCCTTCTTTAGTATTTCTTTGGGATACAAGTCCAGTAGTAGCACTGCTGGATCAAAGGGCATGCACAGTTTGATGACTTTTTGGGCATAGTTCCAGATTGCTCTCCAGAATGGCTGGATTCATTCACAACTCCACCAACAATGTATCAGTGTCCCAATTTTCCCACAGCTCCTCCAACATTCATCATTATTTTTTCTTGTCAACTTAGCCAATCTGACAGTTGTGTAGTGGTATCTCAGAGAACAACAAGTTTTATGTTGGAGAAGTAGATTCTAGTCCAGGCTCCAGTGTCAAATAGGTAAGTCACAACTTCCCTTACACTCTTTTCTCATTTATAAAATAAGTTTGGAATACTTACATTTGAGGACAAATGGTAAAATGTTGAACCTGGGGTTCAAATAAATAACCTCAGACATCTTTTGTGACCCTGGACAAGTCAATTAATTTTCCTCAGCCTTATTTTCCTCAATTATAAAATAGGGATAACAGTACCATTTAATTCCCAGCTTCTAAAAGCCTTGGCACAATCCTTGGTATGTAATAGATGCATGATAAATGCTTGTTTCCATTCTTCTTTTGTATTCTATGTGTTCTGATCACTATTAATAACATACGGTAGTTCAAAATTTGGAGTTCTTCAACAATATTTCAAAAAATTTCCTCCCTTCTCTGTCTAATTGTAAAAAAAAAAACAAACCACAATTTCTACCCACTCAGCTTAGTAGAACAGGCATTTGAGAAATTGTTTGGGAATCCTCCTCATAAGGAGAAGGAGGCAATTAGTAGGAATATGTTTCCTCATTGTGATTCTAGCTTATCTCCCTTGCCTTCTACCCATAGAGGCAAATGGGTAATTTTATATCCCATGTTGTCAACAACTAAGGAACTGAATGATGTTGAACATGGTTTATATGAAGTGAATGTCATATACAAGTGCAAAAAATTCAAACACAATCAAATTCTTATAATTATAGACTCTTATGGTTTAGATAACTTTCCCCTAGAAGTTACTAAAAAATTGAATGCTAAGCTGCAGTGATAAGCAAATTTACACTTATCACCTTCCTGTTATTTCTAAATGAGCATGTGATAGGGGTGAAAAAGACATTTTCATTAAATTTAATAATCTACTCTGTACTATAGATGATCTCAACAATAAAAAAGCATATTTTTTTCTTAAATAGTATTTCATTTTTTGTTTTTTTCCCCAATTATAAATAATGACAATTTTTAGCATTCATTTTTGTAAGATTTTGAGTTCCAAATTTTCTCCCTTCCTCCCTCCTCTCCCTCTTTCAAAAATGGGAAGGAATTTGATATAGATTACATATTTGCCATCACATAAAATACATTTCCATATTAACTACAGTTGTAAAAGAAGAAATAGGACAAAATAAAAATTCCTTATTTCTTATTGCACAATAGTGTTCCATTACATTCATGTACCACAACTTGTTCAGCCATTCCCCAGTTGATTGGCATTCTATTTCCAATATTTTATCACCATGAAGTAGCTCAATAGTGATATTTCTGAATCTAAGAGTATTAACAGTTTGATTGTTCTTTGGCCATAGTTCCAGATTGCTCTCCAGAATGATTGGATCAGTTCACAACTCCATAAACAATGCATTAGTAATCTAGCCTCCCCACATTTTTCTCCAACATTTATCATTTTCCTTTTCTCTCATATATTAGCCAATCTGATAAGTGTGAGATGGTACTTCAGAGTTGTTTTAATCTGCATTTCTCTAAACAAAAATGATTTACAGCATTTCTCTATATGCCTATAAATACCTTTGATTTCTTCATCTGAAAATTGCCTATTCATCTCCTTTGATTACTGATCAATTGGGGAATAGTTGATTCCGTTCTTTATATATTTGAGAAATGAGGCCTTTAACAGAGATATGTGTTGTAAAGATTGTTTCCCAACTTTTTAACTTCCCAACATTGACTTTCCCAGCTTTTTAACTTAACATCATCACGTCATCAGACTTATCTATTTACATTTTACAATGTTTTGTATCTCTTATTTGCTTATGAATTCTTTCTTTCCCCATAGATTTCATAGGTAGACTATTCCTTGCTTCTCTAATTTGCTCATGATGTCATCCTTTTTCATCTAAATCAGAAGCCCACTTTGACTTTATCTTCATATATATTGTGAGAAGCTGGTCTATACCTAGTTTGTGTCATATTGTCACCTAATTTTTTCAGCAGCTTTTTTTCAAATAATGAGTTTCTGTCCCCAAAACTGGAATCTTTGAGTTCATCAAACACTAAGTTACTATGGTCATTGACATTGTGAGAAAGAAAAGGCAGGGAGTCCCAGGTTGGGGGAGGGGTCTCAATAGATCACCTTTGCCTCTAAACTGGAGGGTATCTATCCCACTAATTCTTAGTTAACAGCTAAGCGCCTTGGCATTTATCTTGGGTATCTAATCTATTCCTCTGATCCACTAGTATTTGTTAGCCAGTAGTTTTATATATGCTGTTTTATAATATAGTTTGAGATCTTGTATTGTTATCCACCTTTTCTGAAATTTTTTCATTAATTCCCTTGATATTCTTGATCTTTTGTTCTTTCAGATGAATATTGTTATTTTTCTAGCTCTATAAAATAATTTTTATAGTTAATAAGTACAACACTGAATGAGTAAATTAGGCATAATTATCATTTTTTATTATATTGACTTGTTGGACCCCCAGAATAATTACCTTTAACTATGCTCTGGTTACTATAAACATATAAGGGTATGATGGATTGTCTCTCTGTCCTTTGTAAAACCCCAACCTTGCCTTTGATCATTGCCTGGAAAAAATGCATACTGAGAGGGTCCAAGAGGTGCCCTGGGCATGTATTCTGCTGACGTGCATTCCCGAGTTTTGGTTAAGCCAGGCAAGTTTCTGTTGTAGTTATCCACCAAACATATAGGTAGTCAAGGAAATATGGAGCAGTCATGCATTGAGTATGTGCCAGTAATGGGAAAGCACTCCCCTCAAATGGTAGTACTGTTGTTAGGGTAACAAAGGGGCAACAGGGAAAGGGGATATAAGTGGGGCAGAGAAGGGAAGAGAGAGACAGAGAAAGACAGAGAAAGACAGAGACAAAGAGAGACACAGAGAGAGAGAGACAGAGAAAGAAAGAGAGACAGAGACAGAAACAGAGAGAGACACAGAGACAGAGAGAGAGAGACAGAGAGAGAGAGAGAGAGAGAGAGAGAGAGAGAGAGAGAGAGAGAGAGAGAGAGAGAGAGAGAGAGAGAGAGAGAGAGAGAGAGAGAGAGAGAGAGAGAGAGAGAGAGAGAGAGAGAGAGAGAGAGAGAGAGAGAGAGAGAGAGAGAGAGAGAAGGAGGAGATCGAGATGTGATACTAATAAAGAGATTAAAACTTTGAAACTTTCCTCGGGTGTGGTGACTCACTATGCTGCCAAAGTAATCCAGAGATATCTGAAGAGTTGTAATGGAGACCAGGTAAGGAAAGGTACTGCCCATCTCAGGTAGAAATCTGAGATTGACTCAGTATACACATGAGCAATTGATAGTTTCCTAGTTGTTAGATTTGACTTTATTTATGAAAAGTTGTTTTGTAATTGTGTTCATATGTTTCTCTTGGCAGGTAGACTCCCAAAGATGTTATATTGTTTACAGTATTTAAATGGAATTTCTCTTTCTATCTCTTGCTCCTGGACTTTGTTGGTCTTCTAAAGAAATGCTGATTATTTATTTGGGTTTATTTTATATCCTGCATCTTTGCTAAAGTTGTCAATTATTTGAAATAGTTTTTTAATTGATTTTATAGGGTTCTCTAAGTATAACATCTGATCATTTCCAAAGAGAGATAATTTTGTTTTCTCATTACTTATTTGAATACCATTAATTTCTTCCCCTCCCCCCTTACTGCTATATCTAACATTTCCAGTGCTATGTTAAACAATTGTGGAAATAATAGTCATCCTTGCTTCAACCCTGATTTTATTGGGAAGGCTCCTAGCTTATCCCCATTATAGATAATGCTCATTCATGTCTTCAGATGATACTTCTTTCATTTTAAGGAATGCTCCTTTTATTCCTATGCTCTTTAGTGTTTTTTAGAAGAATACTGTATGCTTTTTCATTATCTATTATGTTAATTATGTGATTTCTGTTGGTTTTGTTATTGATTTAGTCAAGTATGCTGATAATTTTCCTAATATTGAACCAACACTGAATTCTTGATAAAAAGTCCATAAGCTCATAATGTAAAATCTTTTGATATATTTCTGTTCAAATTTTGTTCAAAATTTTATTCATCAATATTCATTACGGAAATTGGTCTATAATTTTCTTTTTTTGTTTTAGCTCTTTCTGATTTAGGTATCAACTCCATATTTTTTGTCACAAAAGGAGTTTTTAGTAGGACTCTTTCTTTGTCTATTTTTTCGAAATATTTTATGTAACTGTTGGAACTAATTGTGTTTTTTTTTTTTTAATGTTCAGTAGAATACAATTTTGAACCCCTCTGGTCCTGGGGATTTTTTACTAAATAACTCATCAATGGTTTGTTTAATTTCTTTTTCTAAAATAGGGTTGTTTGGATATTCTATTTCCTGATCTGTTAATTTAGATAATTTATATTTTCCTAAATATTCATTTATTTCTCTCAGATTATCAGATTTATAGGCATATAACTAGACAAAATATTTCTTAAGGATTGTTTTACATTATTTTTCATTGATGGTGATTTCACTCTTCATTTTTGATATTGGTTATTTGGTTTTCTTCTTTCTTTTTTCTTTTTGACTTAATTGATTTGTCTATCTTATTGTTTCTTTTATTTATTATCTCAGTAGTTGTTTCATGTTGTTTCCTTGTACTTTCAATCTTTGATTATTTCAGGATTTTCAATATGGTGTTCAACTTGGGGATTTTTAATTTGTTTTTTTCTAATTTTTTTTTTGCATGATCAATTCCTTACTCTTTCATTTCCCCAATTTGTTGATATAAGAATTTTTAAAAATTAATTTCCCCCTAAGTACTGCTTTGGCTGCATTCCATAGATTGTAGTATGTTGTCTCATTGTTATCATTCACTTTACATGAATCTGAGTCCTATGTGATCTGAGTTCAGACAGGAGAAATCCAGGTCGGTTTCTATCTGCAAGTTAATTTTTCCCAGTACGAAAGGACAAGAGAAATGGGGCCAACATCCCTAATGAGCCCTAGAACTAACATATGAATTCATCTTAATATTCTAATTCAATTTATTTCCTCCCAAGAACAGGGCTGTTAAGATGGCAGAGTTGGTAATTGCATAAAGCTTAAGCCTTTATCCCCAGAGGTTCAAACCCTCTTCTTAATAAATGTTTATTTTAAACCTCTTACTATATTATTGTTTCTATGATTTGTTTTTTGAACCACTTATTCTTTAGGATGGTATTATCAAGTTTTCAATTTTAAAGTTTTCTACTGACATTTTTTGAACATTTTATTGCATTATGATCCAAAAATAATACACTTAATATTTCTACCTTTCTACATTTGATGTTGAAGTTTTTATGTACATGGTCATTATGCACATTGCTCATTGTGCCTGATATGCAGATCATCAATTTCTGTGTTGTGTTATATTCTGCTGAGAAAAGAGATATTCTTTTCTCTTTCCATTTATTTGTCCATTAATAGTCTGCCATTTCTAACTTTTCTAATATTCCATTTTCTTTCTTAGTTTCTTTCTGATTTATTTTTGGTTAGATTTATTGAGTTCTGATGGGACAGTTGAGATCTGCCATAAGTATAATTTCACTGTCTATTTCTTCTTCTAACTTTCTTTTTTAAGGAACTTGCTTGCTTAAATCACTGAGTGCATATATTTTTAGTTTAGATATTGCTCCATTGTCTATGATGTGGTTTTAGCCTGATACGGTTTCCTTCCTTGACTCTTTCAGTTAGGCCTAATTTTGTTTTTACTTTGTCTAAGATCAGAATTGCTACCCCTGTTTTTTTTTATTTTTTTATTTTTTTTTTTATTTTGGCTGAGACATAATAGATTCTTCTCTAGCCCTTTACCTTTATGCTGTATGTGAAACACATACAGCTTTGAGTTTTTTGTAAACAATATATTATAGTAGTCGGGTTTTTTGATCCACTCTGCTATATGCTTTTATTTTATGGGAGAGTTGACCCATTCCTATATGATTACTAACAGTACATTTTTCTCCATCTTATATTTCCTTCTGTTTATCCTCTCTCTCCTTTCACCTTTTCTTTCTACACCAGTGTTTTGCTTCTGTCTCCTAATCTGCCTTCCTTCTTCCCCTTCTACTTCTCAGTCTGATATGATAAATTTTTATATTCAACTGTTTGTGTATATTATTTCCTCTATGAAAGTAAGTTTCATGTGATGCTCATCTCCCAACTCCCTATCCTTCCTTCTACCATAATAGATCTGTTATGTTTCTTCATGTGAATTAATTTACCCTGTTATAGATTTCTATTCTTTTGGCACCCATTGTACTCCTCTTTCTTATCCCTTAATTTTTATGCCATTCCCTCAAATTCATCTTAAATCCATACCCTCTGTCTTTGTATATTCTTTCTATCTTTATAATTAATAATAAAATGTTTAATTACAAGTATTGTCTTCCCTTATAAACAGTTTAGTTCTATTGAATCCCTTATGTTGTTGTTTTTTTTAACTTTTTACCTATTTATGCTTCTCTTGAGTCTTAATTTTAGAGACCATTTTTTGTGTTCAATTCTGGTCTTCTTATGATAGCTTGAAATCCTTCTATTTCATTAAATAACCATTTTCCCCTTGAAGAATTATGCTTATTTTCACTGAGTAAATAATTCATGGTTGTAGTCCTAGCTTCTCTGCCTTCTGGAATATCATGTTTCATGACCTCTGATTTTTTAATATTGCAACTGTCAAATCCTGAATAATAGTAATTGTGGCTCCCTGATATTTGAATTGTATCTTTCTAGCCACTTGTAGTATTTTTTCTTGACCTTATATTTCTGAAATTTAGCTATAATATCCCATGAAATTTTATTTTGGGATCTCTTTCCTGAGGTAATTGGTGGATTCTTTTAATCTTGTCCTCTAATTGCAGGAGATCAAGGCAGTTTTTCTTGAAAATTTCTTAAAAGAGGATATTGAGGTCTTCCCTTTGATTGTGGCTTTCAGACTGTCCAAGGATTCTGACATTGTCTCTTCTGGATCTATTTTCCAGGTTAGCTGTATTTCCAATGAGGCATTATACATTTTATATATATATATATATATATATATATATATATATATATATATATATATATATATATATATATATATATATATATATGCCCAATTCTAACTTTTAAAGAGTCGTTTTCCTCAATTAGCTTTTGTGTTTTCTTTTCCATTTGGCTAATTGTATTCTTTAAGGAATGGTTTTCTTCAATGGATTTTTGCATCTCTTTAATTTGGTCAATTCTACTTTCTAAGCAGTTGTTTTCTTTTACCAAATTGTTTGCTTTTTTCCTTTATGATTCTCCCTTATCATTATTTCTTTTCCCAGTTTTCCTTCCACTTCTCTTATATAATTTTTTATCTCCTTTTTGAGCTCTTCCATGAATTTATTCTAGGCTTGACCCTACTCTCCATTTTTCTTCGGGTTTTCCCCTATGGGTGTTTTGACATTGTTGTCCTCTTCTCTGATCTTCTCTGTGGCCACAATAAGTTTTTGTGGTTAAATTTTGTTGCATTTTGCTTATCTTTTTTGGCCTTTTGCCTTCCTTTCAAGTTTGAATTTGAGGACAGAGAGCACTGTTTCAACTGTCTTTTATGCCAGGAGCTACAGGCTATAGCTGTTTACCTGGTGCTGCATTGATGTTGCCCAGAAGTCCCTGGGACCCTCATGTCTGCTATTAATCCAAGAGAATGGGAGATGATTGGCTCTGCTGGAAGCCTTAGGGATCTGGCAACTTACTTGGTGTTAAGTGAGGATTCTAGTGGTACTGTCTGGCATGAGCTGAAGCCAGTAAGTTGTTTTCATGTTTCCCCAGAGCTACACTAAATAGCACATGGAAGTCTGGTTGCTAGTAGTTGCCTATTTGCCCCAGGCTATTCTGAAGTGTGAGCAGGCCAGTTCTAATCACTGCCTGCTTTCTTAGGGACCCTTGATGTTTACTTACTTGTTTGCCCAGGGCTACACTGAAGTATGTGGAAGTCTGGCTGCAGTAGATTTCCTCTTTTCCTGTTGGCAATGTTGACACCTGAGGCAGTTCTTGGTGTTGGATCTTGCCCTTTCTCCTGGCTATGCTGAGGTACACTGGAGCTTCTTGGGACTTTTGTCTGCTCACCCACTCTGGGGCTCAGGATCTCTCAATGGCTTGCTGAAGTGGGGTTTATTGCTGGCTTACTGGAATGTTTCCTTTCTTAGAATAAGCTTCTTTTTTGCCCAAGTGAGACAAATCTTTCAATTTTGGGGGGCTATCTTTTTTTCTGGTTCTGCCATTCCAGGACTTGTTTTGCATTGTTATTTTATGGTTGTTTGGAGGTGAATATAGAAGAGTTATGATGAGTTACTGCTTGGAATCCATGAAGCACTCTCTTACAGGATATTTTTTCTACTTGCCTGTTTTTTCCTCATTGTCTCTTCTTGATAAATGTCAAAGTCATTATATAAACTTCCTCTTATATGTCTTCTTCTGGGTTTAGACCCATCTGGCCAACTCTTGATGCAGAATGAGCTGTAGGATTAAGCACCTATTATGTATCAAACACTGTACTAAGTACTGGGAATACAATAACAAAAAATAAATAAATAATGAGATTCCTAAAAATTTAGTAAAATTAAAATTAATAATAATAAATGAAATAAATTAGCACCATTTAAAAATAAAAATAATAAAATAAATTTTTAAAATTTAATAAAATGAATCACACTCCCTGCCTTCAAGGAGCTTACAATCTTTTTTTTTCTTTTTTTTTTTTTTTTTTTGGTGGGGGGAGGCTGGGGTCAAATGACTAGCTCAGGGTCACACAGCTAGGAAATGTTAAGTGTCTGAGATCAGATTTGAACTCGGGTCCTCCTGAATTCAGGGCTGGTGCTCTATCCACTGTGCCACCTAGCTGCCCCAAGGAGCTTACAATCAAAAGGGGAAAGAAAATACTCAAAAGAAAGCAATAAATAAGATAGAAAGAATAACGAGTTCCCTTCTATGAAGTTATATCAAGGCAGAGCATCAAATGCAAAGTGAAGTCAATTTAGAGTCTAGTTTTTCTCTCTGTAAAGGGAGACACTGGGAAGAATTTAGTACTCTATCTTTCATCCCTTCAGTCAGAGCAAGAAAGAATCTGGAAAAAGTAGAGTTAGCAACAGAGTGGTTAGTTTAAACTAATGAGGTTTTCCTAGGAAGGGCATGGATTTGAAACTAGGCATACAAGGTATTGCAACATGAAAACCTTGTTGGGGCTCCATAGGACCATAAGACCTCATAAAGTAGTGTGATTAGCAGCTGAAAGACTGCATTCAGGCACTGAAATCCTTCTCTTATGCTTGATAGCATTCTGGAGTTGACCCTAGACTTTTAAAATCCAAAATTTAGGCTTTCACAGTCCCTAAAGAAAGGCCCAGCAATGTCTATCACCCAAAAGTTAATCTACTTAAGAATAGAAAGACTATTAAACATGATATTAATCAGATGACAAATATGATAACAAACAAGATAATAGTTTTTTGTTTGCTTGTCATAGCTACTCGTCAAGACTTAAGAAGGGATAGAAAAGTTGCTACCTTCACTATGAAGGGATGACTCATGTTATAGAATCTATCCCTAGCATCCTTCTTTCCTGCTCCTCCCTTACACACACACACACACACACACACACACACACACACACACACACACACACACGCCATATATAATATAGGTTCTCCAAAAACTAAAATTGTTGTCTCTGTATTCCCAACACTAAACATATAACAGATACTACTTGTGGATTCATCTATTAATGAAATCATATATCTTTTGAAGAAAATGTACATATATCATCAGGGAAAGCATATAGCTCTTTGCCTTTTTTCATTGACTTTCTTAAAGAAAAAGAATGGAGATTAAGCAGAAGTCAGTATATATAGGTAATAATTAGTTTGGGGTTTTCAGTTATGTAAATGTCAGAAAATATCAGTAATGATTCTCAGAGCAAATATTGCTGAACATTTGACAATTGTAGAATAGAAAATTAATGCCATATATGTTATTGAAAATGCTAACTATTTGCCAGGATATCTGATTGTAGTTGTTTTGGGAATCACATCTTAAATCTTCTTACCTTTTGTGTGTTTAAAATCTCAGTTTTATAATAATTTTGTCCATAATTCACTTTCATTTGATGAATCATTCTAAAAATGAACTATTGGTATTTGGGCTTAAAATATTGCAAAAACATTAGTAAAGTATTATTGACACAATTAACATTTATAAAAGACTTGAAAACAGTTTGAAATGATAGAGAGAACACACAGTAGGACTTTGTGTTATCAAACCTCAATTCACACCTGATGTTAGACAGACATTTAAAATGGCATATCTAGCCATTTTTTTGAGTAATAGAAGTATATTATATTGAATCTATTCCTTGGCAGATATGATACTAGGCAAATATTCCATCCATCACATCACTGATGAAATGCGCTTTCATTTGGTGTGGGAGAGCTGCTGATAATGGTGTTTTAAAACTTCTTTATTATGTTGATCCCTGGCATCTTGCAGCTTACTGATGGCAGCTTTATATCAATCTTCTGCACCAAAACAACATACTCAGTTTCCTATTTTTATCTCAGAAACAAGTGATCTCAATGTACCTGTTGACCAAGTCCAGAAGCAAGAAGACTTCTGGAAGAATCTTTGATATTCCCTCTTTCTATAATGAAAAATGAGAATCAGCACAGTAAGTTCAGTCAATCAACATTTATTGCACCCCTACAGAGTCACACACTGTTCTCAGCACTGAAGATACACAGAGAAGCAAGAGACAATCCATGCCCTTGAGGAGCTCTCAGATATAATGGAAGAAACAACAAATAAACAGCTATGTGCAAACAAGCTATATGCAAGATAAATAGAAAATAATCAATAAAGAGAAATCACTAACATTAAAAAACTGGGAAAAGATTCCTGTGGAAAGCAATGCTTAGAAGCCAGGAAAGCTAAGAAAAGCCTAAAGTGGAGACAAGGAAGGAGAATATTTTGTTTATGAGAAAACAGTAAATGAAAATAGCCTATCTGGACATGGAATGTTTTGTCTGAGTAATAGCAAAGGGGCCAGTATCAATGAATCTCTCTGTTTCTCTGTGTGTGTGTGTGTGTGTGTGTGTGTGTGTGTGTGTCTGTCTGTCTGTCTGTCTCTCTTTCTATCTATGTGTGTGGGGGTATGCAAGAAATAAGAAGACTGTAAAGGTGTGGGGGGGTATAAATTTTGAATGCTAAACAGGATTTTATATTTGATCTTGGAGGTGATAATGATAGCATAGCAGCTAGAGGGTTGGCTTTGTAATTAGGAAGCTCTGGGTTCAAATCCTCTGAAATAATATGTGAACATGATTAAGTTATCTAATCTCTTGGTTCCCTTGAGAATTCTACAAAAATATATATTGTAGATGTATTACCTCTCTGCTTTGGTGGAGAGAATTTCCACGTGAGAATTTTACTGAACAGTAACATCATAAGATTGTGATCGAATGAACTAATGAAAAAATGTATGGATTACCACCAGTCCCTTTCTAGTTGAAGGCTGTGAGATTTTCCACATAGAAACAGAGAAGAGGAAGATGAGTAAACAAAATAAGCACTGTATCTCAATGGTGCATGCTGGTAATTGATTTAATGAAGGTCTGAATGGTTTCTGGGGGTCCCCAGGAAACTTGGCAGAAGGGATTGTGTTTATAATCTGCTTTAATCAGCTTTAATCTTCCACCTCAGTCTCACCAAGAATTAGGTGATTGATTTTTTGGTCTCTTGAAAGGAAATAATGACCTCCTGGGATGGATCTTGGCAGCTATCCAAACACAAAAAGAAATTGAGAGCTAATGGTCTTTCTGCTTGAAGGTGGGTTAGTTTTCTTAGTTTAAAGCAGACACTTTTCCTCCCAGTCCCACTCCCCCACACATGCTCCTGTGCAACCTAAATCATGACTGGCTGATAAAGGATCTTCATTTGAAGAGACATTAAGCTATTCAGTTTACTTGGCAGGGCCACAATGACCATGGTGAATTCAAGTTATATTAATAGTTTCAATTCACAGTGAGATGCTTGCCCTGGTCACTGTGATAAAGCAAGTAACCAGTTTTGTTCAGCATCTTCTCTCATTTGTGGGACCTTCACATTCAATCTGTCTTTCCTGGACTGATGCTGGCTGGGTGCTTTCATGCTTTTCTGCCTGTCATGATCAAAACCTTCCTTCCTGTATCTCCTCTCTCCAGGGTTCCAAATGTGACCTAACTAATTGGATAAACACAACTAGGTTAGTATATAAATGGAATAAGGCTTTATTTTTCATTAATAAGGAGGTACTTTATAAACAATGTCCTATGTTATTTCACCCATTAGTGATATAAATAGCACAATTTTGAGCTAGGAAGGAGGGAAGGTAACAGCATGGTAGACATCTGAAGTTTATTTTGGAAAAGTTTGACCTTTTAATTTCCCTCCAATTAACTACTCCCCAAATTCTCCTGAACATTACTCAAGTCAACTAAAGTCAAGTCAAGGAGCATTTCTAAGTGTTTACTATGTGCTAAGTACTGAGCTAAAGCAAGGAGAACACAAAAACAAGCAGAAATAAACCTTGCCCTCAAGGTGCTTACATTCTAATAAATTAATTCCCTTTCAGAAATATAATTTGCATCAATATTCAAATCTAGGTATCTGACATAATATATTTTCTCTGTTCTTATTATGAAGTTCTAAGCATTGCACATGAAAATGTTAAAAGCCTTGAAATATCTAATTTCAACTGAGTCCTCAGTGCTATTTAGCAAACTTTTTATCCATACCATCTTCCTATCACATTTTCTATAGTGTATCAAATCTCTTCTGTTTCCCTCAAATCCAGCTGCTATATTCAAACTATTCATTTTCAGCTAACAATCCTATCTTCTATTCTACTTCCAAACTGTACAATGGCTCTTTACCCTTTGACTTCAGCCCTTGCTGCTCTATAGAATTTTTCTCTGTAATCTCCTATCCAGAAATAATTATTTTTCTCTAAATATTCAAGCTCCTTGACTCTTCTGTAGCCTTCGATTTTTTGTTCTTTTATCAAATATTAATTGTATGTTACAGAATATGTATCAATTTTAAGAATTAGTTATATTGATGCATTTTGCTTTGAGGCTTTAAAAATCTACTGATAAATAACCATCATAGTTTATTTCCTTTAAAAATGCTAAGCAAAATGATCTAATATAAATATAGACATTATGATTGATAAATATATTTCTTTAGCTGACCATTTGTTAAGAGAAAGAAAGTGGATTTAATTTCAAGCAGTTGGAACCAGCTTAAGCCATTGTATTTGACCTAAATTCTTCCATTTTTTATTGTTTCTTTCATTTACATTTTTGTAGTCATTCTGTATGTTGTTCTTTGGAATCTGCTTTCTTCCCTTTGCAAAAATATTAGTGCAAGTCTTCTAATAGATGTCGTCCCATATGATATAATATTGTTGTATTACATTCGTATAAGTATATTGCTTAATTCAATAACCGAACTTCTAGCTTCCAGCTTATTTCTATTACATATAGCAAATAGCAGCATTTGGCTTTGTCCATAATACTTTCATTATTGAAATTTTCCTCCTCTTTCTTTTCTGACACAACCACTTCATGACTCAATTCCATTGAGTTCAATAAATATTTATTAAATACTTTTAAAATGCCAAGTATCTTGTTAGTTGCTATGAATAAAAAGGGAAAAAATGCCTGTCTCCCATCCCCCCCACATTCTATCATGAATACAAAATACAGATAAGTAACACTGTTGAAACTCAGAGTAGGTGTTAAATAAATATGTATTGAATGAATCAGTTAATCAATGAGGATATGGAAGCAACTGGGCAGGTTTAGTTTGGATAAAAGAGTACTTAGAGGGAACATGCTAGCTGTCTTCAAGTGTATTTGAAGGGCTTTCTTGTGGAGGAAGATGAACAATGAAAGTTTTAGAGGTAATTTTAGGACCAACGTCAGGAAAAACTTCAAAATTCTTAACAATTGCTAACAATACACTTATTTTCCAGTTGTTTCCAACTCTTTTGTAAGCTTATTTAGGCTTTTCTTGGCAAAGATTCTAAAATATTTGCCATTTCTCTAGATCACTTAACAGATGAGGAAATGGAGGCAGGTAGAATTAAGTGACTTACCAAGGGTCACAGAACTAGCAAATGTCTAAGACCAAATTGGAACTCAGTAAAATAAGTCTTCTGTCACTGCCCAGCATTCTATCCACTGTGGTCCCTAGCTCTTCACAATCAGAGCCCTCGAAAAGTGGGAATTGCTGATATAAGACACAATAGTTTCCTCCTCATTGTAGTATTTTCAGTAGAACTTAGACATAAAGTATGTTAAAGAGGCAATTTAATGGTACAGGGGTAGAGTACTAGACAAAAGTGAGAAAAAGTTCAAATCTGGTCTCATATGCTTATTAGTAATACTCCCAGGCAAGTCATTTAACTTCTCTATGACTCAGTCTAACAATAGTAATAATAAACAAGGTGGTTTTGATGAGCAAATGAGAAATCTATAGTATTTTGCAAACCTTAAGGACTTATACATGCTAGTTATTATTAGTATTGTCATTATGTTATAATAAGGAATCTTTTTGCGTTCTGGGCTAGACTAGAAAGCCATTGAGGTCTCTGCCAACTCTCAGTTCTGTGATTCTTTGAGTAAATATAATATAATTTGAAGAGAAAGAGGACACAAAACTTATAAGTGTAAAGAAAATGAATAAATACACATATAAATATTTAAGATTTTCAAAGTGTTTCATAAATATTTTCTCATTTGATCTTCAAAACACCCCTGGAAAGGTGGGTGCTATTATTTTTCCACTTTAACATTTGAGGAAACTGAAGCATACAAAGGTTAAGTGACTTACTAAGAGTCACACAGCTAGTAAAGATCTGAGACGGGATTTGACCTCTATCCATTGGGTCTCCTGGTTGCTTCAAATAAAGCTCATTCAAATGTCTTATCATTGTAACTGATGTTCCAGAACTCAAAGTCTACTTACACAAACCAGGTACAATCTTTGGGACCTCTGCAACTCATTCTTGGCTTCCCCTGGTGGAAAGAAGATAAGACCTACTATGTACAAAAACCCAAATGAAACAAAATCTTGATGGAACTTAGATGCTACCAAAATATATATAAGTTATTATGGGTCAAAGTCCAGAGTCTCCTCAAAACTGCATATCTCACTAAGGAATGTGGAACAATAAAATCTAAAAGATATCCTATCTCCTTTCTTATGTTTCTTTTATAATTTACAACCTTGTAGGCTGCTAGCCTGAAGACTGAAGCACCAAATTTTCAGAATTAAAAAACTCTCTTAAACTTCCTCTGATTGCTAGGCTCTCTTAGAGACTAGTCTGACAGCTATGGCTTTACTAAATTCTTTTGTGACTATAAGAGAATCTCTTTGAATTATTTCAGACTAATTATGAACCATAACTCTCACACATTTCAATTATACAGATAAACAAATATGAAGTGATTTGAGATGGGAGTGAGATTTGGAAACCTCAAGAAATAGATAAAGTTTCTTAGAGGTAGTATCTAAACTAACCTTGAATGGATGAGCATTTATTAAGTACTTATTAAACATTCAGCTAAATGTAAATTTGGGGATATAAATTTTAAAAAGTGAGATAATTCATGTTCTCAAGAAACATACTTTTACTGGAGGAAGATAGCACATCTACTATTCAGTTGCAGAATCAATAGAAAGGCAAATATTTACTAAAAGCTCTTCAGAAGGACAGATAGAAAAGACAGGGGTCCTTTGCTATGTCGATAGGTCAAATAACAGTGCTGGGACCCTGCAAATTATAGAGACAGAACAGAGTGGATGGCCTGGAGAATGTTAGAAACCAATTGCAGGGCAAATAATAAGAACTCATGGTCTTTGATCTCACTGGAATAAATGGAGTTGGTGATTTCCATGTCATCTGAGCCAAATGAGCAGATAAGCAGGCTAGATGGGTTTTGAGCAGCACCAAACCAGGGAAAGAAGAAAGGAGTGAAGGTATGAGAAAGAGAGTACTTAGTGGCAGTGCATCAGTCAGTTTCCTAGTCATAATTCAGGGATTTAAGGCAAAAATAAGAAAGGAGTACATTCAAGTTATAGAGATTGTTGTTCTTTTTTCTTTGTTCTTGAAGAGGATTAATGAGGCAAAGAGGGTGATGTCTTGACTTGCAAGTGAAATGAATTTTAGAGAGGCAGGACTGTACAAAGTCATCAGCATCACTCTCTCCTCCAGTCATCCAAGGCTGGTGGCAAGATATAGGTCAGGATTTTATATCTTATAGTAAAAGTAATAGGGAGCCATTGAAGATCTCTGAGCAGGAAAAAGACAGTCAGACCTGTGCCTTAGAAGGATTGTTTTGGCAGCTCTGTGAAAAATAGACTGATGGAAGAAAGAAGCTGAAAGCAAGGAGATATTACAAAAATCCAGGCAAAAAGTGGTAAAGACCCTAAGTATTTGAAATGCTGTCATCTGGAACACATAACAAATTAAAAAAGGATCAGACTTGCTTTCCTTGATTCTAAAAGTAAGAACTAGGAAGGATTGGTGGAAGTTGCTGAGAGGCTGATTTGAGCTTTTTATGAGAGAAATAAATTTTTGTAACAGTAACAATTGTCTTGAAGTAGTCTCATCTTATCTCAGCTTTACCTCTTACAGGATATTTTCAAGCTGAGAATGTTACTAGTGATGGACTCAATGGCCTTTAAAGTTCATCTTACTATAAGATTGTATAATTCTGTGAATTAATGAGACAGGTTTTTGAAATCCTATTCAAGCTTGAGCTTTTGTTTCTTTTCTACTTAATTCCGAATTTATTAGCTGATACCCTGTTGGGTGCTATTGGGTGGGAAGAATGGGAGGAAGCTCTCCTCATTTTCTCATTACTTCTCAGTTCCTATTGGGATAGTTTCCCACTTTGTTCTGCCTAGTGCCCCTGAGACAAATGCTCTGAGTCACTTACTATAATGGGAGATAATAAATATTTGTTGATTATTTTATTTTGTGATACATGACAAGACCTAATTGATTATTAGCATTAATAATCAATTTATTTAAATAGATATTTTTATTATTTATAGCTCATAGATACTTAATAAAAGTATGGTCATTTGGCTTTCTCTTGTAAACCAAAGAGGAATCATGGAGTTTTCTCAAAGCTTATATGCCCTTAGAAGAATAGGTATTCTGAACAATGAGTAACTCTTATAAAAATGAGAGAATGTGGGGACAGTGACTTTATTTGTGTCACTTTTATTCCTTTCTACCCAGACTATCTCCAATCTTAGGTAATCTAGACAAAAAAGATATTCCCCCACCTAACATGTCTGAAAAGAACTCAATGGGTTGGAATTCCCCTAGATTAGATGTTCTTTGTAAGATCTTCTGTTTGGTAACAATCCCACCTAGATAATATGGTCTAGGTGAGGTAACTTTTTGGACAAGGTCAATAATCTCTTTGAGAGACTGGACTTTGAATGAGGAAATAGGAAAGAAAGAAAAATCCTAAATTCTCCTTCTCCAATATTAATTGGTTATTAATATAAGAGAGAACTATTCCTTTCTCTCATTCTCCTATTTGATTCTTTTGAGATACAATATCCTCAAAGAACCAGTATTAATTATCAATCAACAAGTATTTATTAAGCACCTACTGTGTGCTGAGGATAGTACTAGGTGTTAGAGATAGGAAGATAGAAAATGATTTAATCTTTAATCATCAAGAAATGTACATTCTACTGGACAAAGTTTCCCCTTGTAGAAGATATCCTGTGTTGTAAAAAAAGCATGTCCTAAAAGCCTTAATACAATTATAAGCTTTTAATTTTTTAAATGCACTGTAATTTTTGAAACATTGCATATAAGGGAACTATATAACATTCTCTTTCCTGCAATGTCTCCAACCCAACTCCCCTTTCTTTACATTTTGAATGTGGTTTTCCTTCTGGTCCCTCCCATTCACTTCATGGCTTAGTTGTTATAAGTGCTTTCAATTCTTTATATTGGCTAAAGTTTTGGCCATTAATAATAAAGGAAGCACCTTTTTGGAGGGCAACTCTCAGTTCCATTTTTTCAGACGCAACTTTTTTTTTTCTCAAACTTGCTTCAAACTCACTTTTTAAAAATTCTATACTGAAGACTTTCTCCACTGGAGAATAAAACCCAGCAAGTCTGAAATCAGGTGTATTCTGGTAAATACTTAGCAACAGGTTCTCTAAAAAAAACAAACAACCCCCCCCAAAAAAAGAAAAACCTGTATATATGACACATTTCGAATAAGCTGCTTTATTAAGATTTTTTTCACTGCCATAAGTCTAGACAATCAACAAAACCATAAATCAAACCTTGATTTGTAGCATTTACTTATTTTTGAATTATAAATGCTAATCCTGAAAATTGAACAATCAGCTGATTCATACTAGCTTTCATACTTCTATAAAGCCAACCTTATCATCTTTTTATCTTTCTATCATTTCCCCTCTTCCTTCCTCAGACATCTTTATTTCTCACCACCAAAGTCCTTGGCAGTGTCAGTTCATACAACATCAGAAATGCATGCATTTTTATCAGTGGAAATCACAGTAAAGAGTACTTAATACAAAATGTTAAGTAAAAGTACAAAAGTAAAGGTACTTAGTACATGCTTTGCTCTTTTATCTTAAGAATTATGGGACCTTTTTCTAACTGGTAGTTGAAATTTCCTTTTTATACTTTCCTTATCTATTAGAATGTGAATTCTTATAAGCAGAAATTTTCTTAGTTTTCTATTAGCATTAGTGCTTAGCAAAGTACTTTGTACATAGTAAGCATTCAGTAAATGCTTTTTCACTCATTCTATTAATAGCTCCTTCATTCTCCTAGCTCTCTCACACTCTTTCATTAAAAAAAAAATCTTCCCTCCCTTGTTGGAAAATAGAGCTCATTATTTTCTTATAATCTAGTGTTTCCCTTTCAAAGGTATGGAGCACAGTCGAGATTCATCTAACAGAATGAAAATCACTGACTTTAGCATGCAAGTGAGGATAAAGTAGTCCTCCTTTTCAGCTTCCTGTTCTAAATGTTAGGCCAGATGACCTGAGGAGGATTGGGAATTGGGGGAGAAACACAGCAGTAAAAGCAGTCTTTTTTTATTTGAGAAAATGGAAAATAATGAAAGGCCATGATATCTTCTGTCTGTCATAAAGCCCAAGGCCTATAGCCTGGGCATCATGTTTATAAGAAAGGAGGACTGACTTGTGCTATGGCATTAATTCAAACCAAAGGGAGCTGTTTCATTACTATGTCACCCCAGGCCTTGAAGTAGACTGATCAAGTTTGTGTCAGCAAGACTTAGATGGCCAGCCTCAAGTGTGTGGGCCCTAAAAAGCCTTGAGTTTATATGTGACATTTTAATGCTGAGAAAAAAGAAACATGCCAGAGTGAAGTATAAAAAGAAAGTCAGAGGCAGGTGTTGTCTTAACAACAGCATAAACTGAATGAGTAAAAAGTAGCCCTGAGGAGGCATTCTACCCCTTTGCTATCAGAGAAAGCATCCTTAGGCAGACAACTACTACCCACTCTGGGTTTATAGCACCATCAAGAGTATTCAACCTCAGGCTGCTCTTGAGCATTTTCTTTTATAAATTTCTTTTTATAAAATTATTATTTTAAGAAAAGACCATTGCTTATTTTGTGGCCCCCATCAAGCTTCAAAACATAACCTATATATGAACACTAACTTATTAAGTGACCACTGCTGTCATTCATTTGAGAAACTTCATGGCACAAGCACAGTGCTCATAGGCCCTTAGTTCCTGAGGAAGTAATAAGATGATGACAACATAGGAAGCTTCCAGGGAAATCCAATATCTGAACACAATATGAGATTGTAGCCAAAACCAAATAAGAATAGATTCATTTTGTTTTATTTCCCTCTTTGTCACCTGCTTCTTCGGGAAAGGAAAAAAACCCTAAATATGATAAATTAGATTCTTTGGAACAGCTCTGAGTATAGACTGACCAATATTCCTCTGCATCTCTATATCTACCATTGTTAGATGAATGCTTTAAGATGCTATCCTTTTCTCCCTATAGCATCCCTAATACAGACATGCTTTTTTTTTTCTTCCAAAACTCAGTGCTTCTAAGATTTTAACAAAATGTTTTATTGAGAATTTAGTTGTGATTTCTTAAAAATAAAAAGATGGATTTCCTAATATATCAGAGCTATAGAAGAGAAACAAACCTCTCAATTTACAGATGAAGACTCAGAAATCTTCCTAAAGTCTCTCATGTAGTAAATAGCAGAGCCAGAATTTGAGCCCAGTTCTTCCTCCTCCAAGTCTGGTGGTCTTTCCAAAATTAAGGATTTTGTATAATTACTCTATGTTAGATAGATTTACCTACAAAAATCAGAACCATCATTTTAAAAATAGTACATAGTAGTTATCAAAAATACATAAGAGGTGCTCAGTATATGCATATGGAATGTCTCCTGTGCCTGATTCTCTTAAGGATCCTGCTATTTTAGTAAGAACTTATATGGTCTTGGGTTGGCTAAGATGAGAAGAATGACAATTCAAATATTTCTTATTGCAAATCAATGTAATCAATGCATTCATTTTTCAATGTATTCATTGTCAAACAAACATTTTTTCTGGGTTAAAAAATCACTTAAGAGATTGAAGAAAACTGAGCTAGTTTTTCTTTTCAAACTGGTTGAATGAGGTAAAAATTAATTTACTGTGACATTGATTTTCAAAGAACTGAAAAAGTTTTTCATGGGTTGGAAAAATAACTTTGAGATTTCAGAATACATCTGCCAAAATGAAGATAATTTGCAGCTAATTTATTATAATTTTCTTTTTTTCCCTGGACTTGATTAACTAGTACAAAAATATCAATTGTAGCTACAATATGTAAAGTTCTATGGAGAATACAAAGAATAAACATGGTCCCAGCACTCATGCAACTGACATATATTGTTTAAATTCTCTTTACTTGAGTCATAGAATGATAATGCTAGAAAAGATGGTAGAAATTACATAATCCGAACTCTTCCCTTTATATATTAAATAATTATGTATTAAAGTTTTAGAGAAGATATGAATGAAATATCCAAATTAGTTAATTGTCAAGCCAGAACTAGAACTCTGAACTACTGGCTCTTGATTCAGTGATTTGACTTTCTTTGTTTCTTTATTTGTCTTTTCTATAGCAAATACTGTTTTTTAAATGTGATTTTTTTACAAATGACTGGTACTCTAAACTCAAATCTGTACCTGGAAATCACTCTGACCACCTTCTGCTTTGTATACTTCTACCAGTGTTAAGGAATAGAATGTACCGGGCAATTTTGTTAATGATGGATGATGGGACAAAATAGAACACATCATTTTTCTATAGCTCTTTTGATTCTGCACAGTTGATAGGAGTGGGGAATAATAAAGCCAAACTCTCTTTGATCAAGGAATGAAAGCATAAATTGAATGGAAGAACATGTTTTTGCAAAATTTTATTCTTGTGATTTGAAAAACATATAAAACAGTAGCATACACTCATTGTTCATTTATAAACTAGTAAAAATGTCAGTCCCTTGTATCTCACTATTATGTAAGATATAGATAGTATTTTACTTGGTTTCATGGAATATGATTATTCAATGTTGGCCCAAACAACTGAATTAACCTACATTAGAAATGTTTCTCATGCACTGTTCATGAAAGTGCACTTTACAATGGCATTGTAATAATGACTTGTCCGGTTGGGAGGTCACCTTGTATGTTTGTAGACAAAAATATAGATATATGCATATGCATTAGTTATCTTTTGAGCTCCTGCCATCAGTTTGGTTCTTTTCTCTTACTTCCATAGGAGAAAATGCCAGATCTGAAACTGAAATCAGTGAATTTGGGAGCTTGGATGAGAAAGAAAATTTCTTTCTTTTCACTAATCTTTATCTGAAAGTAAGCATTTTCTTACTATACAAACATTATATACAAACATATAAACAGACATATTGAGATACACACACACACACACACACACACACACACACACAGAAACACACTATTCTGAGAATGGGTTCATAGGTCATACTAGACTACCAAAGAAGTCTGATACAAAAAAGGTAAAAAGCCCTGCTTCAGATCATCTCCCATTTTAAGTGAATATCAGCCAGCCAGGCCTCTGAATTTGGTCCTCTGAATGAAGTTCAGTATTTCTTGTAATGGGTTCTTAAGGTCAAAGAAGATATGGTTCAGGGTTCATTGTGATGATGTCTTACATTAGTCTGCCACACTCTTTTGATGTGTGTCTGGATCAGTGGCTCTAAATATGAAATGAAGTGACTAAGGTTAGAATATATAGCATAAAGACAGTTGCTTATTTTGTTTGTGATGTCTTCAGTAGATAGCTGATGTGCCAGAACCAAAAAATGAAGTCTGCCATTAGGTACAACTTACCAATTAAAAAATAGGATGATACTAATTGAAGAGTATAAGATCCCTTTTCAGATCTTATCTCACTGACTAATTCTTATCTCTGGCTTATTCACACAGTTAGTAGTGACTTTCCTCTGAAATGACCATATATTTATTTTGTATACATTTTTAACAGATTTTATGTATGTATGTTGGAGTTTTTTTAAATATATGTAAGCTCTTTGATTTTAGAGATGAGTTCTTTTTCATATTTCTGCCCCTAGCATAAAGCATAGGGAACTGAAACATAGTAAGGACTTAATAAATGATCCTTCTCTTCTCTTTCTATTCATTTCTTTAAAGCTTGATACTTTTACATTCTCTTCTGCTGTATCTTCAACTTGTTATTTTAGAAGATTTACCCTGGAAAATTGGAAAATTGTTACAGATTTGTATGGATATGAGTGTGAGTGTAAATATGATTTATACTGTGGAGAAAAGAAAGAAAATTTGATAGGAGTTCTCATTCATTGGATTTTGTGGATCTCCATCTCTTACAGAAACAAAACAATGGACTAATACAAAATATCAAAGGAAAGTAAAAGCATAATTACAGTATTAATGCCAAATTTAATTGAATTAAAAAGCATTTATGAAACATCTACTATGTGTGCCAGACATTGTGTTAATTTTGAAGAATATGAAAAATCAAAACAAAACTTTAATACAGATAACTAGATGGCACAATCAATAGAACTCTGGGCTAAGTTAAAATATAGCCTCAGATACTTATTAGCTCAGTGACCCTGGCCAAGTCAATTAACCTATCTACCTTAACTTACTCAATTGTAACATGGAGATCATAATAATAATTACCTCCTGGGATTGTTGTGAGGATCAAATAAGACAATATCCCCTTAAGTATGTAAAAGAATTCTGTTTTGTTTCTTTCTTCCTTAAAAATCTCAGCCTTTAGAATAACATTCTGTTATTCTAAGTTAACCACAAAATATGGTGAAGACATCCTCAAATTATCTTCACTTCCAAAATAAGTTTGCATCATTGCTTTTTAATCAGAGCTGGGTTACAATACTGAAAAGTAAGTGTGTCCAGGAAGTTACCATGAAAAAATCCAAACACCTAAGTAATCATTTAGACTAGTACTGGGCAGTAGTACTCTGTTGAGTTCATTCAAATAGACAGAAAATTGGGTAGATCCGGGCCTCCTTCTGACTTACCAAAGAATTGGAATAAAGAGTATTAACTATATGGTCTTTCTTAAAGATGCTTGACTCTTCTCAAAGGACATGACAAGGCAGAGGGAGGGAGTATTGTAAGGAGAAGGAGGTAGAGAATCTGGAACTGAATTTTTTTAGAAATGTCAAAATTGCTTTTACATGTAATTGGAAAAAAATAAAATACTTTTTAAAAAAAATATGGTTAACTCTTCACAAATTCACTCTGAGGCAAAATCATTATAGAAAATATGTAAGTAGCACATGATAAAGGCACAATCCCTAGAAGTTAACAGGCAAGAACCTCCATATAATTAGATTTTTCGACAATTTGTGACTTATAGTAGTAGGGAGCAAATCCCACCAATGCCACCACATGGATAATAGGATCACAAAATTAGAGCATCTAGTCCAAGCCTCTCATACTGTAGATGAGGAAATTGAGGGAGGATAAATAACTTGTCCAAGAAAGTGATAGCGGAGATTTGAGCCCAAGTCCCTCGACTTCAAGTCCAGTTCTCTTTCCACTCCAGTACCTTGACAAGCTGGGATTTACACAGTTTATTTACAAGGAACTTTATATACTCATCTCATTTCACCTCCCTTGCCATGTTGGGATTTACAAAGAACTTTATATATTTTCCTCACAACCACAAGGTAGAATATAAAAGTATTATCCCAATCCAGCATGCTGATGAAGAAATTGAGGCTCAAAATCATGCAATTGGTAGCAAATTTAGGTTCTGAATTTAGGTCTGGTGATATGAATTCTAGCACGGTCTTGAATTATTTGGAGTTTGTTTTAGTTTGCAACTAGGATTTCATAAATGTGGAAGCTCCCCTAATCTATAATGATGAGAATTGACTGTGATACTCAGAGGTCAAGAGATTTGCTCATGAACATACAGTAAACTATCAGATACAGGACTGGAATGTTGAGTCTCCTCAACTCAACTGAAAAATTACTTAAGAATGGGAATTTACTTCAATCCAACAAATATTTAAGGATATTCTATGCATAAGGGATGGCACTAAGTACTAAAGAAAATATATTTTTAAGAAAGAAGGGGGCAGCTAGATGGCACAATGGATAGAGCACTAGCCCTGAAATCAGGAGTTCAAATCTGGCCTCAGACACTTAACACTTCCTAGCTTTGTGATCCTGGGCAAGTCACTTAACCCCAATTGCAGAAGAAGGAGGAGGAGGAGGAGGAATAGGAGGAGGAGGAGGAGGAGGAGGAGGAGGAGGAAGATGCAGCAAGGTATTGATGATGGTGTCCTATCAGGAAATGGTTGAGAATAAAAGCTCAATGAGTATTTGTTGATGTATTGATAAAGCCAAATATTTGATATTCCTAAAATGAAAATCATTGAATGGTCATTGCTTCAAACAAACTGAGGCCTGAGAAAGATCTTAGTTTAAAAAAAAACAAGGTAATCCACTGTATTTTGAGAGATTGCCTGTCATCTTGATTTTTGTCTTGTCACTGGATTCTAATTATCCAAGAGGACACAGTGAGGATGATAACTTTGCACAGCCCTGACTCACTTAAATCCAATTCATGAGCAAATTAAGACATCACCCTTTTGATGTTGTTGGACCTCTTTGAGTATGAAGGATGAACAATACCAGCAACAGCAACAATAACAACAATTGAACCCTGCTCAGGAAATTCTAGTAGCATTCTCTTGTCTTTTGAATAAAGCATAAATTCCTGTTTGGTCTTTAGAGTTCTTCATTAGTTAAATCTAACCTATTTCTACAGACTCATTATAAATTACTTTCCCTTACATACTATACATTGCACTCAAGCTAAACCTACTTTCTGTTACTCATCCATAGCATTCCATCTCCCATCTCAGTCTTTGTAGGCTGTACTTCATGCCTGGATTGTACTCTATCCCACCTCAATCTTTTACAATCCTAGCAAGTTTCATCTCACACTTGAGGCTGGTCCCAATTAGTATAAATAATGAATCTACCTGGAGGCAGGTCGTGGCAAAATAGAGTGCTGAACCTGGAAACAGGAAGACCAGAATTCAAATCCAATCTCAGCTGTTTACCAGATATATTACTCTGGACAAGTCATTTAATTTCTTCCTGCCTCAATATCCTCAAATGTAAAATGGAAATAATAGAACCTAGAGTTGTTTTAAGGATCAAATGAAATAATATTTGTACAGCATTTTGTATAGTATCTGGCATATAGTAAGTGCTCCTTTCCTTATCTGAAATGGTCACATTATTTGAATTAGAAATTAATATTTCCATTAGATTAGAATCAATTACCAATCGTAATTATGATTTCAAGTAGTATGAATTCAAATTCATTCAATCATTAAAAGGATTTCACTATTAATTCAAACTAGATACTACCTATGATTCTAATCCCACCCACACTAAAATGTACTTTGTATTTACTTTACAATGCATTTTGTATATACCTATGGGTGTAAATATTGTTTCTCCTATTAGACTATAAGCTCTTTGAAGAAAGATAATACTTTGTTTCTATCTTTTTATGTCTAACAGACCTTAGCCCTAGACAATAGCCTATTAAACAATAGGCACTAGCAGAGGGCCTGGCACATGGTAGATATTAATAAATGATTATTTATTGATTTATTGATTGACTTGTTGGAAGTCAAATGCTTAGACAGATAAAGCTTCTTACCCCTTTCATTAATTATTGGCTTATGATTGAGAATCAAAGTCAAAGACAGGCCCATGAATGACCTTGGTGCTCACTATGTTCAAATGTTATTTCTTTGGCTCAGCTTCCTGGTACTGGACTTGCTTCTTTCTCCTTGGAGTCAAGTGCATAGTGGTAGCATTTAAAAAGCATTTTGTTAAAAAAAAAATACAACCGTGGTTTGCCTAGAGCAGAAATTATGTGTGCTCTTGCTTCTCTTTGTAAATAATTGAATTTGTCTCTTAAGTTCAGGAAGTTCAAGATTCCTTTTTTATATGTGGAGCTGACTGGTTCTGTTTTCTTCATATATGCACCAGACTGTAATCTAGGCAAAAAAATAGTGTGCAGTTGAAATTGCAGGAAGAATGATAGAGGAGATTGACATGTCTTCCTTAGAAAAGTTATTTTTAAACAGAGAGAATGCCTGTTCTCATGCTGAAAAGGCCTTTAGAAAATACTACTGGGATTGAAAAATCAGTGGGTGAAATTCCCATCACCTGAGATACTTGTGAATATGAGTTGTTGGTGCCATCTGCTGCTTGCAAACAGCTATTGAGAAGATGCTATTTGAATTATGAAGGGGTATATGTATAGGAGCTTGAGAAACTGGGTCTCCTTAAAGAAGTCCCAGAGGCAATGTAGCATTATTCCAAGCCGTGGGCATTTTTAAGGACAGCAAATTACTGATATTTTCTGCTTCACTCAACCCACATCTCTCTTTTTTACCAAGGAGAAGTTCTTCCAAGTCTTTGCCTACAAATTACTGAGCAACTGTTTTGGATAGTGCAATGCTGATTAGAGACAAGACTTGCTCTTTCTTCCTGACTCTGAGTCCAGAATCTGGTTCTCCTACTCCATACTGACTGTAAAAACTAGGAAATCTTTTCACATTTCGAGGGACTGGGTAGGAGGGAAGGGTGAGAGACTGATGAAATAGATCTTGGTGGGTTTCCATTTCTGTGGATTCATCAAAAGCAGAAAAACCATATAATATATCCCATTTATATAGCATTATGAAGTTTATAAAGAGTATCTGGGGGTTATTCTCTAAGATTAGGCTTGGAAAGTTTAAGAGCAATTGTTAATCCACATTAGTAGGAGTAAGGTTGTTTGTTGTTTATTTGTTTGGTTTTTAGATTTCAAAAATTCACTATATCCCCCGATGTGAAATAAAGATCTGGTGGTTTAAATACAAGGAAACTAAATTTTTTATAAACTTGTGAAAACATGCTCACATTCTCTGTCACATTCACTCTCTATACTTCAATTTTTGAAGCAAGGTGGTTGAATGGACTGGCCCTAAGGCTTCAAATGAGAGGGAGAAAGTGACATTTCATATTAGAGACCACCCTCTTAACATACATATCCAGTGTTCATGTAATTTTCCCTGCTCCCTTCAGTGGGTCCAGTATCTTTACCAAGAAAACCCCAATAGGGTCATTAAAAACTGAATATAAATGAAGAAAAAACTGAACAACAAAGCATACAGCTATAAAACTGTAGGATTATTCTTGTGTCAATATTAGTCCAGCAAAGAATCTGAATTCATGTCTTCCTAACTTTGAAGCCATTTCTCTATTTATTCTGTCATCCTCCTTTCTTTATAAACATGAATTACTATTAATTTTTTACTTTTACAATATTGGGAACTCTGGATAAGAAAATTTACTATATTAGAAATTCAATTAAAATGTATATATAATTCAGTTTAATTGAACAATAGTTATTGACTGTTTGCCTGATATCAGGCACCATGTTTGAAGCTAGGAACAAAATGAAATGCTTTCAAGCAGATTATATTCCATTAGATATATGTTGAGGGAAAAGCTACAAGCAATTCTTTTCTTCTACAGATGACTGGTTTGGTTTACCAAACTGGGCTGAATTGACATAAGCTGTATATGGAAAATTTTTTGTTATGCTGCTGCAAAGATTTCAGATTTGCTTTCCATTGTGTAATTCAGGTGGGAGTAACATAGAGTGTTTTTTGGTTTGTGTTTTGATAGCACAGCTAACAAATTGGCCAAGTGATTTGTTAAGGGAAGTGTTATTCCATCCATTCCATCTAGATGACTTAAAAGAGATTACTGAATACAGCTCAATAACCAGATACCCATATTTATAGTTATGATATTCATTGTTACTAAATTTATTTTTCTTGATTTTGAAGAGACTGTATTAAAAAGGCCAGCTAAGTAGCCAGAGTGCCAGGATAGAGTGGATAGAGTACCAGGCCTGATGTCAGAAAGATGAATTCAAATCTGGCCTCAGACACTTATAAACTGTGTGACCTATGCAAGTCAATTATTTTTTTTTCTTTTTGCTGCAGCAATTTGGGCAGGAACACACAGCTAGGAAGTAGTAAGTAGTAAGTGTGTTACAACCACAATCTGTGGTTTTATTTGAACTCAGGTATTCCTTACTTCAGATTCTCACTCTATCTGCCGCACCACCTAGCTACCTAACAGGATACAGACAACATGCTTTGTTATCAGTCTTCAAAATCATAGTTAGTCATTGTATTTATCAGATGGTTTCAGAGTAAGTTGGTAAAATTTAAATAGATGATGTTGAATGAAGGGAGCAGAATCAGGAGAACAATTGATATAACACAACATTGCCAAGACAAATGACTAATCTTCATATGACATAGATTCATAACCTTTTCATGTCCTGATTGTCCACTTAGAGATATTACCCAGCATGTTATTGTACTTTTCAGATGTTAGCACCCAGAACTGAACATGATACACCAGATGAGATCTGATAAGGGCAAAATACAGTGCCTTTCAAGCTTGTTGTTGTTATTTAGTCATGTCTGACTCTTTGTGGGACCCCCCCTTTTGGGAGATTTTCTTGACAGAGATACTGGAGGGGTTTGCCATCTCCTTCGCTAGCTTATTTTACAGATGAGGAAACTGAGGCAAATAGGGTTAAGTGACTTGTCCAGGGTGACACAGTTAATAAGTATCTGGGACTGCATTTGAATTTAGATCTTCTTGATTTCAGACTTGGCACTCCATCCATTGTTCTATCTAGCTGTCTATCTTATCACCTGTCATTTCCCTATATTTTTCTGTTCACCAGGGACCCTGGATCCAGACTGAAGTGGATTTTAAATGTTATCTAGTCCTATTTTCTCATTTTACAGATAAGGAAAGTGTCATTAGTAAAAGTAACACAGGTAGAATGTGGCTGAATTGGTGTTTGGACTCCAAATTCAACACTCTCTCTGCTATATTTCACTTTGCCTTTTCTCCCATTTCTCTGGGAGACACTAAATAGGTTAATGGCAAGGGCCCTAAATTTGAAATCAAAAGACCTGGGTTTGAATGCTACTTTGATCACTTCCTGTCTTAAATACTCTGGACAAGCCATTAAATCCTCCTTGGCTGCAGTTTTTCTAACTTTAAATGTTAAAAGTTTTTGCTCAAGAACCACTCTCTTCTTATATAGCCCCAGGACTGTCTAAGAGGATGCCTAGGGGTGGGGCAGGGCTGGGGATTTCCTTTAAGTCTCAGCAACAGAGGTTGGGCAAAGAAATTCTGCTCCTAGTTTCTATGTTGACCACCAGCAAGGAAAGATTTTCTTGGTCCTCATAAAACAAGTGTAATTTAGGAGAATGAATGAGCAAAGTAGATGGGAAAGGCTTCTAATCATTCCACTTTCAGGAAATCTATATGCTCCTGCAAGAAAGGGCGTGAGGGTAGTAATCAAATTTAGAAATCAATCTATTATTTCTTGTTGCAATTCAGACTATTTCCTTCTAATTCAGTACCCTATAGCACTAAGGTAAAAGGGAATACATTTTAAAATTAAGGATAGAAATATAGTCCATAGTCATTTCCCATTTGGTAAATGGTTCTTTTAGCTCCTGAATAGATATATTTATGATTTCATAGGTAAAGAGAACTCCCAGGTAAAGAAGTTTCTTCTATCAATGCAGGTCAGCACCATTTCTACAATAGTTAAAGTCTTAAGAGTATTGCCTAAAATACTGAGAAGTTAACTCACCAGAGCCACATAGTCAGTGTACAGATTGGACTTGGACCCAGGTCTTCTTGGCTTTGAGGATAGGTCTTGATCCACTTATACCACACTGCCTCTCCTAAAGAAAAAAAAAAAAAAAAAAAGTATGGAAAATTAGACTAAGTCACAGTTGCTATGCATGGTTTTCTTATTTCTTTATTATATTTCCATTCTTATTTTCTTATTGCTTATTTTATTTGTTACTATTAACCTATAGTATATAATATATTATATCAAAGAATATTATATTTTCTATTGTATACATTATATTATTTGTATTTATTTCTTATTTCTTTTAATCCTTATTCCCCTTATCTTCTTGGCTTAGTTTTTAAGAAACTCTCTTCACTGAAAAACTTTATGTGTTTCTTCTGTAGAAGAGAAATTCTGGATAATACCCCAAAATATACACATGAACTTAAATGCTCTGTCTAAAAAAGAGCATGACTTATTTTACTTAAGTCAGTTTTACTTGTAACTTGCTTTTAGGCCACAATCTCTTTTGTATGCTTCTTCCCCCTCCCCAAAGTTGAATAAAGTAAAGTAGTTAAACAAAAAACACCTGCAGTATTAGAGAATGACAGATGTTACTCTTGCCCTGTAGATTTTTGAGAAGAGGGAGTTAAGACTAGGACTTTGAACATGCTGCTATGGAGCCTAATAACTTCACACTTACTAATTAGAAGTAAACCTCAGGGGCAAACCACATAGCTTTCCTGTCTAGAGCTCATTTCCTAGAACACTGCCAAATAATAAGCAGCATTTTATATGTAATATGCTTAAAGTATTTTTGTTCTTATACAGAAAAAATTACTTTTCTTTACTCTAGTTAAAATAGCCAACTCACTCCTATGACCATAATGGAACTGCTGATGCAGGTTGCTTCAAAAACTATGGAGAAGAAATGGACTTATGGAGTTATCTACTCATTCATGCAAATACATCTTATCTGGGGTAAGCCTCCTAATTGTGATTTGTTATCAGATGACTTTGTTTTTTGGGGGGGAATGGGAGTTTTGTTTATATTTTTAAATGACTTGTGAAATTTCAATAAAAATGGGTCACTAAGAATAATATCATTAATACCTTTAAGAGTATATATTTAGTGGCACAGTGGATAGATTACCAGACCTGGAGTCAGGAGATGTACTTTTCCTGAGTTTAAATCTAGTCTCAAACACTTACGAGTTGTGTGATCCTAAGAAATTAATTTAACCCTGTTTGCCTCGTTTTCCTTATTTATAAAATACGCTGAAGAAGAAAATGGCAAACTACTTCAGTATCTTTGCCAAGAAAACCAGCCAAAAAGAGACTGTTTTGGTCATCATGTGGCCCAGATGGGTTCAGGAAGAGTTAGGCAGGACTAAACAACAATAGTATCTCCCATCTGACTTATAGATGTCACATTTCAATATGAAAAAAAAAGTGAAAAGTGATCTTGCTTCTCTGCTGCAAGACATTTTCACCTACTCTTTCCTAAGAACTCCTAGAATAATTTAAGAAATTGTGTGTTCTAGTGGAAATGTTCTCTGAACGATAGTCAGGATAATTCTAAAACACAGGGGGGAATCATATTGCTGGAGATTCAGAAAGACTCCTTAACACCATTTCCTCTCTTAAGTATTTTTTAATATAAAAAAGCACTTCTCCTCCAAATGCAAGGATCCTTGGGAGTTGAGCATATCTTGGACTTTAATGAGGTATGTGCTATAGTGGACCTGGGAGACAAAATAGAGCATCCTTATGTGAGCAGGAACTTGAGACTCAAGAGTCACATTTAAAAATAGAAAGGAGAAAGATGAATTTTGCATTCCATCCTGTGTATATTAGAGTGTACCCCAATGTCTCTGTAATTTACTGTATTACTCAGACCATAATGATTAGGAAGCATTTAAGAAAAAAATCATTACATCACAAACTATGTTGTAGAATAAAGTCTATAGAATATTAAAAAAAAAAAAAACAAGTATTTTCTGAAGCACTATATACCTCCCTGGCACTGACATTACATTGCACTGACCTCTGACTACACAATTTTTTATCTACAACAGTTTGAAAATTATTATTATTTTTTTTGTCAAAAATCCTCAGTCTCTGTCACTTGTTATTTTTTTAAAAGTCTTCTATTGTGTATTTGGGTCATATTTACCATTATATTTCAGTGCTCAGTGTTGAGTGCTAAACTAAGGCAAATGTTTTTTTATATAGAGCCCTCTGAGAAAAATCATTATTTAAACTCATCATTTGAAATCACCCATTTAAAAATTCCTCCCTGCTCCTATCCTCAACAAAAATCTTTCTTTGATGTCTCATTGTGATATAAACATTTCCCTGAGTCCTCTAAGGTTGTGTTTGTCTGCTGAAACCAAGATTGTTAGGTCCTCTCAAGCCGAACAACTTTAAATAAGGAAGAAGCAGCCCCATTTTGTAAGGGAGCTTAAGAAACATGGATTCTGTTACATCTAAGACATCAGACTTCCTAGCCAGAGTAGATAGTACTGGTCAATTGGATTTTTAAAATTTCCTTTTCATTGTGGATTTAAGAATCCAACTCATACCAATTGAATTATTTTTCAAGGCTGGCTTTTCAGCTATATCTCCCCCATCTTCCTCCCTAGTATATTCAACAGGGATGATAGAACATGGAAGACTCTGTAATGACTGTTTTGAGGATGATATTATCTCCTCTAAAATAGAATTTTTAATCTCTGCATGTGTGAGTGTCTGTGTGTGTGTATATATATATATATTTCTTAGACCTCTTTGGCATTTCGATGAAGTTTATGGACCCCTTTCCAAATCTATGTTTTCCAATACAGAATGTAATAGGGTTATAATTAATATATGTTTATCAAATTTTTAAAAAATTAATTGGCCTCAGGCTTAGAACTCCTCCTTGTGTTAGCTATTTCAATCTTCTAAATATTATATTTCATGTGAAAATTAATTATTATGTTTTATGGTATTTATCATATATGTTTAATTTATATGTATATATATGTATGTATATATTTAATATTTTGTATCATATGTAAGTCTGAAATTCAAACAATACAATCCAGTCCAATAATCATTTAACAAAAAACATGTTTTGTACAAAACACTGTACAAAGTTCATGGGATATGAAGCAAAACAAAAAAATTGGTCCCTAAGGTGATGACATTCTCCAAGAGGGATGGGTTGGAAATAATATACTAAATAGCTATGTCAATCCATAATGATTTAGGGTAAAAAAACAAAATAATAATAAGATTAGGAAAGGACTCTTGTAGGAGATGATATTCAAGTTAAGCCTTGAAGGAACCCAAGGATTCTGTGAATGGGGGGAAATAATGCATTCTAGGAAAGGGCAAAAAGCCTTTACAAAGTCACAGAGATAAAAGACGGAATATTGAGTTCAGCTGAAACTTAAGAGCACATTACAGAGCATATTATGCAATAAGTCTTTAAACATAAGCCAGAGCCAAATTATCAAGTGACTTAAATTTTAAATTGAGAAGTTCATATTTTCTTAGAGCATTAGAGAGCCAGTGAAGTTTTGGTATAAGCAGGATTGGTATAAGCAGACTTCTGTTTGAGAATATTTTAAAATGTTAAAATTTTTTAACAAACAAAAATATTTTCTCTTCTTCATGTATTCTTCATATTCCTTCTCAAATGCAAAAGAAAAACACACTTGTAACAAATATGAACAGTGAAGTGAAACAAATTATTACATTGTCCATGTCCAAAAAGTACAGCTCAATGTAGACCCCAAATCCATCTCCTCTCTTATAGAAAGTGTGTAGTATCTTCCATCATCAGTCCTCTGGAATCAAGATCAGTCTTAAAAATAGTATTTTGTCAGTTTGTGTAGAGAGTGGAGTGGATCAGGGAGAAGCTAAGTGCCAGGAGCCCAATTACCTATCTGCTGTAATAGATAGAAATCAGGTGATAGGAACCTGAGCTAGAGTTGTAGACATGTGAGTGGAGAAAAAGGAATAGATGTTACAGATGCTGTGAAGGTAGAATTGACAACACCAAGAAGATGAATAAATATAGGAAGAGAAGGTGAGAAGGAAAGACACCAAAGTTGCAAATATTAGTGTCTGGAAGGAAGGTTTTATTATTAAGAGACATAGAAAACATCAGATCATAGAAAAACATATCAACTTGAATTTTAAAATTTTCTTATTAAAAATTGTTTCATCCTTATTTCAAACATTGAATTAGATTCAAAGGCAAGCAATTTTGCCAATCCATTCCAAGTTAAGTGGATGAGTTGTCTGAACCAATCCTGAACTAAGTGTTCTGGGCTGCTCAGATTCTTTCCTACCTCTATGAGTCCTCATACTCATGTTTTCTTAGTTTGATCAGCAATCCCAATGGATCTGGTGACCAAGGAAAAATAAACCAGATAAAATGATGCTTGGTATTCTTTTCTTTTAGGTAATCTAAAAGGAAGATTTGATGAAAGAAATGTCATCTATGCTACTCCTGGCATGGATGTGAACTTGACATGTCAACTTGAAAACAGAAGCTTGTTGGTGCAAACACAATGGTCCAAAATCGCCAATAATACAGAAATAATAGGTCTCTACCACCCTCAGTATGGTTATAACTGTGGTGCTGTAACCTCCTGTGAATCCTTAGTCTCATTCACTGTATTGTCACCAAATGTTTCAGAATGGACTTTGTACTTGAGAAATGTTTCTGCTGCATTGAGTGGGAAATACGAATGTAGTGTTACTTTGTTTCCAGAGGGCACTTTGACAAAGATCCAGAATCTCATTGTACAGAATGAAGGTAAGCAATAGAAACTGAGCTTAATAAGAACTGGAAAGGTGACTGTGCCTTCTTATATTATTTCAAATTAAGGAAGGAGTATGGTACAGTGGGTAGAGATTTGGCTTTGTAACTTGAAAGACCTGGGTTAAAAGTCTGCCTCTAATATTTACCACATTTATAACCCTGTGCAAATGTGTCACTTAAAATGCTAGATCAAATTCAAATTTAGTTGAATCCCTGTTAACAGCATATTGACCTAGAAAATATCAAATCAATATTTGTATAGTATTTTAATTTATTTTTAAAAACATTTCCCAATTACATGTTAATCCAGTTTCAGAATATTAAGCAGCTCACCAGTCAGTGTTTGACTCCTCTGCTATAGGCAACTCTCTAGGATAATAGGTTGCAGAGAAAAAGCTGATCTGTACAAGTAGACAGTGTCCTCATTCAGTAAATTCCCTTTACTAATGAAATCACAGGCCTAGGTTTGAGCTCTATCTTTAAAATGCAGTGTGCAGAGGGAAAAACATTATCCCTTTAATCAGAAACCCTGGATTCAAATTCTCCCTCTCATGTTTATCAGTCTGTGATTTGGGGCAGATCACTTATCTTATCAAGCTTCAGGGTCCTTAATAAGAATGCTGGAATAGAAGGCTCCTGGGATCCCTTAAGTTTGAATCTATTATCCCATAAAATTCGCAGCCTCCAGCTTCAGCCTTATATTTATTTAAGGATGGTTTTGAGGTCTGATGTAGCTCCTTATTGATCTTGCCAATTACAATAATGTTAGGAACTAATATGCATGTAATACTTTAAGGTCTGTAAAGCACTTTACACATATTATCTCACTCAGTTTTCACCAGTGCCTACTCAGTCAAATAAGTATGGGAAATTATTTTTATTTTATAGTTAAGGAAAATTCTGGGGTTAAATGTCTTACCCATGGTCATACAGCCAGGAAGTATCTAAAGTAGAATTCAGGCCCTCTGCAGGTAGAACACTGGACTTGGAAAATCAGACAGACTTGAGGACAAACACAACCTCAGTCATTTATTAACTGTGTGATCCTGGCTAAATCACATAACTGCCACCAGCCTCAGTTTCCTCAACTGTAAAATGGGAATAAAAAGAGTATCTGCCTCCTGAAGTTGTTGGGAGGACCAAATGAGATAATATCTGTAAAATATTTAGCATGGTATCTCACACAGAATAGGTACATGCTTATTTCTTTCCTTCCTATGCACTACATCAGCCAACTGCCTCTTCATAATTAAATCCAAGATTAGGAATCAAGGTATCAGCAATTGGATTGCTTTGTTTGTTTGACCTTGCTCAAAGAAAAGTCTTGCATAGATTTGGCAGGTAATCAAGAAAGAGGAAGAACATTTTGAGAATAGATCATCTGTAATTTTAATCAAGAAAATCTAACTGAACATTAAAGTTCTAGATTCAACTTTTTTCTGACTCTTCTTACCATATATTGGTAATCTGACAAGTCATTTAGCCTGTCATTCTCTTAATTTTCCTGTCACTTTATCTTTAGGGTCATTCACAGTATTTTCAAGTGTGCATGTTAATCATCTCTGCAAGTAAAAAATTTTGAGACTGTCCCTTAAAAAGGTATTACATAGGATGATAAGCAAAAGAGGATTTAAGCATCATCCAAAAATACTGATTTAACATAGCAAGATGGATGTGGGTCAATCCCAACACAGAGACAAAATTTCTCCATTTTAGCTGGTATAGAAGTAGATAAAGCTTTGAACTTGAAATCAGCAAGACTTTGATTTGAAACTTGTCTCTTATCTTACTAATTCTCTGTAACATAAGGTGCTTGGATTATATTACCTCTGTCCTTTTAACTCTATGTCTATGGTGTATAATAACTAATAAATGTTAGTCAAAGATATTCTCGTGTTTTGGGGGGGAGTTCAGGGGCAAAGGGGAGAAGTCTTCAAAAGCATATGGGCACTGGGGTAGAAACTTCATGACCTAAGCAGGTTTTATATATGTATGTATATATGTGTATATATGTACATACATGTATACTCCACATCTTTTGCCCACTACTTTTGTTAAGTAATATAGTCAAATTTATAAGATTACAAGTTATTTCCCCAGTTGGTAAATGGTTTGATTCTAAGTCTACAAGATTGATACATCCTGCTACCATGAATAACACTTCCTCAATACTCCATTTAGGGAATTCTGCTTCCATTGAATTCAGAAAAAAAAAAAAAAAAAAAAAAAAAAAAAAAAAAAAAAAAAAAAGTTAGCATTGCATAGTATATTGTCTAGTAGGATAGAGAAGAGGGAGTAGATTTCATAACCTTTCATTTCTCAATTCCTATTTTTGTTCATAAAACTGAGTTCATAGAAGCTTGAATTCTGAGTTTGAAGGAAGCTTAAAGGTCACAAGCTTCTCCTTTTATAGATGAAGAACTGAAGCTCATAACGATAATATGACATGTCAAAGCCTCATAAGTACTAAGTGTCAGAGTTAAGATTCAAACTCTGCTTTCCTTCAAATCCAGTGTTCTTCCTATTTTTCAAAATTAAAAGAAATTACAAAGATAGCTCACACCAGGCATAAAGGAATTAGGGAGACAAAAGTGATTTGTATAGTTTGGAAAGAAAGGTCATCATTAACAACATGAATTTTGATAGTGACAAAGGGAAAGCCCTATATTTAAGTTTTAAAAAATAATTGTATTTCTAGATGGCAGTACATGTGAAAAAAGAAAAAAAAACAAACCTGGGATTTATGGAACTGCAAACTCAATATAAATTAACTGTATAACATAGCTGCCAAGGAAAAAAACCCATACCCAAACCCACATCAAAAACTAATGTGATCTTAGGCCGTATTTGTGAATGTGTGTGTGTGTGTGTGTGTGTGTGTGTGTGTGTTCCAAAAAAAGTTAAGGTGATAGTGCCACTGTATTCTACCTATGCTGGATCACATATGAACTATTGTATTGAGTTTTATAAACCATCTTTTAAGAACAAACCAGTCGATAAAGTGGCTCATGGCTAGGAGAGTGAGAGGATTTGAAACTGTGTCATACAAAGATTCTTTTAAGGAATGAAAAATGTTTATCCTGGAGAAGAGAAGACTTAGAGCTAGGGATAACATGATTGTTATGTTTAAATATTTGAAAAATTATCATGAGGAAAAATGACTTGGTATTTTTGCAAGCCCAATAAGCAGAACTAGAACTAATGGGTTCAAGTTATAGGGTATCATTTCATTTTTAAGAAGTTTATGGAATAATTTTATTTAAAAATTAAGGTTTCTAAAAATAGAATGACCTTTCTTGAAAGGGAGTTAGTTCTTTGTTACTAAAAATGTTCAAAAAGAGAATGAATGACAATTTATCATCAATTTTATTTTGTATCTTATTTAATATTTTATTTTCCCCCAAAATACATGTAGAAACAATTTTAACATTCTTTTTTTTAAATTTTGAGTTCTAAATTTTCTTCTTTACTCCCCTGTTTCCTATTGACAAGGCAAACAACTTGGCATAGGTTATACATATGTAGTCATGAAAAACACATTTCCATATAAATCATTCTATGAAAGAAAGCACACATTTAAAAACAAAACAAAATAAGAGAAATAAAGGGGGAAAAAAGGAAAAGAATTTTTGTTCTACATTAAGGTTATACCAGTTCTTTCTCTTGAGATATACAACATCTTTCATTATTACCTACAGAATTATATTGGATCATTGTATTGTTGAGAATAGCCAAATTATTCATAGTAGATCATCATATAATGTTGCTGTTACTATATAAAATATTCTCCTGATCCTGCTCATTTCATTTTTTATCAGTTCATGTAAGTCTTTCCTTATTTTTCTGAAAGCATCCTGCCTGTCATTTCTTAAAACACAGTAGTATTCCATCAAAATCTTATGCAACAACTTGTTGAGCCATTCCCTAATTGATGGACATTGCCTCAATTTCCAATTCTTAGCCACTACTAGAAGAGCTGCTGTGAATATTTGTACACAAAGGTCCTTTTCCTTTTTGTTTTTTATTTCTTTGGGATACTGACTTAAGAATTGTATTGTTTGGTCAAAGGATATGCAAGGTTTTGTAGGCCTTAGGACATAGTTCCAATATGTTCTCCAGAATGGCTGAATCACTACATAACTATACCAATAATAGTAAATTAATGTTTTAATTTTTCTGCAATCCCTCCAACATTTTACATTTTTCTTTTCTGTCATATCAATCAATCTTACAGGTTTGAGGTAGTAATTCAGAATTGTTTTAATTTGCATTTCTCTTATCAATAGTAATTTAGAAATATCTTTAGCTTTGATTACTTTGTCTGAAAATTGATTTCGTGTTCTTTGACCACTTATCATTGAATAATGGTGCTTATATCTATAAATTTGACTCATTTTTCTATGTTGAAGTCTTTATCAGAGAAACTTACTATAAAAATTGTTTTTCACAGAAATCATTACCACCTATATATTTCTCTCCATCCCTATTAGCCCCATTTTTCCTATTTTCCATCTTTCTCTCCTTTTACTCAGTTCATTCTCAATAGTATTTTGCTTCTGACTTTTACCTCACCCAACCTACCATCCCCTCTATCAGCTCCACCCCCTTTCTCTTAAACCCCTTCCTTTCCTATTTTCCTGTATGGTAAAAATAGATTTCTACACCCATTTGAATGTATATATTATTCCCTCTGAATTGATTAGAATGAGAATAAGGTCCATGTGCATTTCTCCCTGCTTTCTTTATTTCCCCCTTCACTGTAAAAATCTGTTCCAGTCCTCTATTATTTCAGATAACTTATCCATTCTACCTCTCCCTTAATCCTTCTCCAAGTGCATTATTCTTTCTCATACCTTAATTTAATTTAATTTTTTAAGATAATCATGCTATCACATTCAACTCATACCTCTGCTTTCTGTCTTTGTGCCCTCCTTCTAATTGCCCTCATAAGAAGAATGTTTTTAGAAGTTACAAATATCATTTTCTCATGTAGGAATATAAATAGTTCAACCTTATCAAATCTCTTGTGATTTCTTTTTCCTGTTTACCTTTATATGTTTCCTTTGTATTTTGTATTTGAAAGTCAGATTTTCTATTCAGCTTTGTTCTTTTCATGAAGAATTCTTGAATGTTCTCTATTTCATTGAATTTCCCCTTTTCCCCCTGAAGGTTTATACTCTGTTATATTAGGTTTTGGTTGTAATCCTAGCTCTTTTGTCCTCCAAAATATCATATTTCAAGACCTCTAAGTCCTTTAGTTTGGAAGTTGCTGAGTTTTGTGTTATTCGGACTGTGGCTTCATAATATTTAAGGATTTTTTTGGTTGATTTTGTATTTTCTCCTTGATCTGAATGAAGGTCTGGAATTTGGCTATAATATTCCTGAATTTTTTTTCATTTTGGGATTTCTTTCAGAAGGTGATTGGTAAATTATTTCAATTTCTATTTTACTCTCTAGTTCTAAAATATCAGAATAGTTTTCTTTGATAATTTCTTGAGAGATGATATCCAGGTTCTTTATTTGATCATGATTTTGAAATAGACCAATAATTTTTAAAGTATCTCTCTTGGACCTATTTTCTAGGTCAGTTATTTTTCCAGTGAGATATTTCACTTTTTTTTCTATTTTTTTTTTCATTTTTTTCATTTTGATTGTTTCTTGATGTCTTATAAAAATCATTAGCTTTCACATGTCCAATTCTAATTTTTAAGGAATTACTTTCTTCAGAGATTTTATGCCTCCTTTTCCATTTGTTAATTATGCTTTCCAAAGTATTCTTCCCTTCAATGGAGTTTTGTGCCTCTTTTACCATTTACTCTATTCTGGTTTTCAAAGTATTACTTTCTTCAGGATTTTTTGTGCCTTCTTTACTAAGCTATTGACTCTTTCTTTTTATTTTCTTGAATTACTCTCATTTCTCTTCTCAATTTTTTCTCTACTTCTCTTACTTGATTTTTTAAAATCCCTTTGAGCTCTTCCTTGGCCAGAAATCAATTTATATTTTTCTTTGAGGCTTTGGATGCAGGAAGATTGATTTTGTTTTCTTTATTTGAGAATTTGATTTGATCTTCCTCATCACTATAGTAACTTCCCATGGTCAGATTTTTTTTTCTGCTGTTTGCTCATTTTCCAGCCCATTTCTTGACTTTTAACTCTTATACTAAAGTGAGTCTCTGCTTCCCAAATGGAGAAGACACTGTTTTAAGATTCAGATTTTTGTGGGACTGTTTTCAGAGATAATTCTGGGAATAAGGTATGTTATTGGCTCTTCCAAGGTAGTATAATCTCATCCTGGTGCAACATATCTTTCCTGTCAATTTTCTAAGTTGTCTTGGCTGGAAAATGGTTTCACTCCCTCTTTTTGTGGATTCTGATACTCTAATATTTGTTTAGAGTTGTTATTTAAAGGTTTTTGGAGGGATTTGGGGGAGAATTCAGATAAGTCCCTGCTTTTACTCTACCATATTAACTCCATTACTATCATTAATAGGATAGAACAGGCATTCTTAGTCTTTTTCCACATGAGTCCCCTTTTGCCCAAGAAGTTTTTATAGTTATGTAATAACACACACACACACACACACACACACACACACACACACACACACACACATGTATATAATTATACCCCATTATAAATTTCAGTAAAGGTGTTTCTGCCAGCATGGTTCAGAACTACAGTTTCAGTGAATTCGAGGGATATAACATGGCCAGACATTACCAGAAAAATATCAGCATTAATTATGTTTGATTTTTAATTAAATTTTGGTCTTTGCATTCAGAAACCTTTTACTGTTGTCACATTTCTCAAAACCTCCACATTCAGTTACATGACCTATATGGGGTCACAATTCACAGTTTAAAATGCTTTAAAGAGAAATGTTACATGGTTAGGAAGACGTTGAAATAGATGATCATTGTTACCTTCTATATTCATAAATTATAGTTTAGAAATTAGCCATTATTTTTTCATTTCCTGGTAATGATTTACACAGTTACTCTGAAAAAAGGAAACCATTGTGTTGTCTTCACTCCTACTATTTAAAAATATGCTGTTTATGACCAAGTCATAATACTATTTTAATTCAGCATTAGTAACTTAAATCAATTCACCATCCAGATAGAGTGCTAATTATATGGTGGTTCAGATGAAAAGAGACAATAGATGTTAAAAAAAAAAAAAAAGTAGAAGGACAGCTAAATAGCACAGTGACAGTGGCTAGTAGTAGTACTAGACAGTTCTAGTACTGGAGTCTGTACTAGAGTCCAGTACTAGAACTGGAGTCAAGGAGACCTGAACTCAAATCCAGCCTCAGACACTTACAACTTTTTGGGTAAGTCACTTAATCCTTGTTGGCTCCAAAGGAAGGAAGGAAGGAAGAGAGGGAGGGATGGAGGGAGAGAAGGAGACATAGAAAACACAGGAGAGAGGAGAGTATACCTTTAAGGAAAGTGAATTTTTTGATGAAACAAACAACAAAAAAATGTGATATGACTTAGGTTCCTTAAGCTGAGAGATATCTAAAACCTCTTCAAATCATTAGGAAGATAGAGGTCATGGACATGGAGGCAGAACTAATCCTTCCCTCTTCTGACTACAGCAGATCAGTTTCAAAGTCATGGTCTGAGTCTTTCAGAAATGGTTGGGCTACCTGTTTACAGATAGGGCCAAACTATAGCAGACAAGCAATCACCATAAGCTCGATAGCTATGACTTTGGCAAAGAGAGAGGATGTCAGATAGTTAGTTTGTTCCCTAGGTAGTAACACTTAAGTATAGTAGAAATCATCCTAGAGTTAGAGCACAAGGAGTCTAGATTCACATACTCCCTTTGTCACTCACTACCTATGACTTCAGAGATCTAGGTGATATACCAAATAGAGAACCTGACCTGAAGTCAGGAAGACTTATTTTCATGGATTCAAATCTAGCTTCAGTCACTTACTAATTGTGTGACCCTGGATAAGTCATTTAATTCTATTTGCATCAATCTCCTCATCTATTAAAGATCTGGAGAAGGAAACAGCACATCACTCCAGTATCTTTACCAAGAATGGTTCATGAAAATCAGACATGACTGAAAAATAACTAAACTTATAACTTTGAACAAAATCATTTAGAAACTCTATTCCTCCATTTTTTTTTACATAAAAAGGATGGACTATATTACATTAAAGATCACTTTCATATTTAAATTTGTGATCCTATTATCTACCCCCAATGCTTATTTTATGTTAGCTCACTCCCACCAGTAGGACTTTTTTTTCTTCCTCTTCCCAGCCCCATTTTCCCTTTAGCTTCCTCCCTTTCTCTTTCCTCTTCTATTTCATCAAGCAACATCATCTCAGGGACTCAGTTTCCTCAACTGTAAAATGAGGGAAAGAAGAAGCTGACCTAAATAATCTTTGAAGACCCATATGATACCATATCTATGAGTCAATGATCCTTTTTCTCACCTTACCCCCCCCCATTTTTTCTAACCTGAACTACAGAGTATCTAGGCAAGAGATATAGCATCTCTGTTGATATCTCTCACATGTGTCTTATGCAATTTCTGATCCTATATCTGACAATGGAAAACAAAGGAGTTATTTACTTGCTCACCCATCTTCCTGTTGAGTCAACAGTAGCTATTGAGATCAATAGATATACTGTCTTTTGGGAGTTTACAAGATGATTGAGTAGGTAAATCCTGTGTGGGAATAAAATCTTTTCCAAAATGCTTACATATAAACATATATACAAATGAATGTTGAAATAGTATGGCACAAATGAAATATATCACTGCTTAGGTATTTGAAGTTAATCAGCATTTCCTGTTAGCTTTCAAAGTCATTTGCATCTCTCTTCCTCTTTTCTGTTTATAAAGTACTAATATGTGTCCATTTTTATCAGAACTAGGTAGTCTTTGAGAAGAAATTATTTTCTCTTCTCTCTCCATGAGGCCTTACAGTTAGCATGTTACTTAGAGGATAAACCCTCTGTGCTATGGAACTATAGGACTAGTATGAAAATATGGCAGTCTGTACTTAACAGAATAGACAGCTACTTAGTGCCGTCAATAAAATGCTGGGTCTAGAGTTAGGAAAACTATCAACCCGAGTTCAAATCCAACTTCAGGCACTTACTAGCTATGTGATCCTATCACTTAACCTTGCTTTCTTCAGTTTCTTCATCTGTAAAACATCTCGATTCTCTTTGCCAAGAAAACCCCAAATGGAATCAGAAAGATTCATATGCAACTGAAAAGGACTGAATAACAACATTTAGCAGAATGTCAAAGCACTGAAAACTCACCATATATGTTTCTTCGGGATACTAAAAGGGAATAGCTTCTCTCCACCCCACATCAGAGAAATTTCTAAAATGATCCCAAGAGCTACATTGCAGGTATTTGGTACATAGTTATGTACTATACCTTCTCTGATTTGCATCCAGACAAATTAGGCTCTAAGATTATATATGTATATAGGCAAAGATGAAGACAAGATGGAAAAAGAGAGAGACATGTAGAAAGAGATAGACATATGTACATGTACATACATATACACATATGTACATGCACATGTACATAACACATTCTCTAAATTGTAGTATAGGTTTTGTTGTTTTAGTTTCTCCAATTATTACTAAAACTTTAGAAAGATTTTATATTCTTGGCTTTCTCTTACCATGGATGATCTTTTTTCTCCCTTGATCTGCAAGCTATTTGGGAATGTGAAGAGTCCTCCTGCTGCTTTTGCCCAGGAAAGATGCCTTGATGAATCTATGATCTCATCCATATGAAATATTAAAATTATACTTGTAAAAGAAAAGACATCAATTCCCCAAATTGTAAAATCCTCATCTGGAAGAGAAAGAGAAAAGAGACAGAGAGAGAGAAAAAAAAAGAAACAGAGATGAAAGAGAAGAAGGGAGGAAAGGAAGAAGGAAAAAGAGGGAGAAGGAGAGAGAGAGAGAGAGAAAGAGAGAGTTGTATATGTAAAAAGAAAGAGGAGAAGAGAAAGAATGAGAAGGGTATTTTTACTGCATTATATGTTACTTAAATAGGAGGAGATTTCCACACAATTCCAAATAACATGGAAATTTCATGCTTTAAAATATACCCTTGGTATTATCATCTAGGTAGGAAAAAAATTCAGAAGTCATGGGCCCCTTCAGCTTTATTTTTGCATTATTACTTCTTATTGTTTGCATATGTGCATGCAGGCAAACACACAAAAAAATTTCTACTTTTAATTAAAGGACAAAATGAGTGCTGAGTTAAAAGATGAAGTATTTTTTTGTGAACCAGAGTCTAAATAGTTAATTCAGGGTCAAGACTGAGCAGAGAGTGCTGCTAAATTTCCATTTGGGTTCTGTTCTCTTTTGCCTATGATTTTCTTACATTTACAAGTCATTTTCTTTCCTGGCAGCTCAGTTTTATACTTGCAAAGTGTGAGGTGATAGTCCTTGTTTCCCCTCTATTTTATAGGAATGTTCTGAGGATTAATGTATTACATTTGGTGAAAGTATCCACATTCTTTGAATGAAAGATATTTTATAAGCTCAAAATATGATTTTTTTTCTTTTTTTCTTCTTATATTTTGCTGCAGTTGCACAAGATGAGAAAGGTGGCAACTATACAGTAGAAGCATTATTCAACCACATGCTGGAAATTCCATGTTTTCAAAACATATCCTCAGTCATTTCATCTGGGATTACTGTTGTCTGGCTGATGGTAAGCAGTACTATTTTCAATCAAAAGGTGACCTGGAATTTGACCTGGAATTCACATATTAATTGAGTTTTAGAAGAGTAATGATAAATAGTAATATTTGATCAATGAGCAAGTATTTATTAGGCCTTTTATATGCCAGGCATTGGTAAAGGTAATAGAGAATTAATGACAAAAATCAAGGAGATCCTGCCCTCTAGAAACTTACATGGTTTTTTGGGAGACAATGTGTCCATATGCAATTTGGGATAAATACAGGAAGTGTCAGGACTCAAAAATGATTCATGTTTGAGTTGAATCTTAGAGGAAACTTGGAGAGACAAGCAATGCAAAGACATAAAGATGAGAGATAGAATATGATGTGTGGAGAATAGGAAAAATGCCCCCTTATATATGAATCTAATTGTTGTCCTAATTATTCCAAATCTCAAACAGCTTCACTGTATGTTAATTTGTATTTGCTATATCATTGCTTTGTAGTGTTCTTGCCTAATGGGCAAGGTGTTTCCCCTCAAAAAATGCTATATTTTCATTTTGTGCATAATGCAACCCCAACCCCTTCACCCCACAGAGTGACCCCTTTACTGTGCTATATATAGTAAGAAAGTAATAGTATTTTGAATGAATGGGAACTCACTGACTAGCTAATTCTTTTATCTAATAGTTTAGGCCTTAGCTCAATATCCTGCTGAGACATCTGCTTAGATAAATGGAGGAGGGAAAGAGAGATCAAATGACTTTCTGAAGGTCACACAGTGAAAGGATGGGGGAAGCAAATTTCAGAGCTCTGTCTTACCTTGCTTCTGCTACCAGACCAGAGAAGTCTGCCCTTGCTCAAAAAAAAAAAAAAAAAAAAAAAAAAAAAAAGTGATACTTGATACTGATACTGTAGCTTAGTGGAGTCTCTTTGGAAGAAACTTCTGTTTTAAAGGATCATTTCACTGACACATTTGGTAACTAAATGCTTTGTGTGTTTTCTTGTTTCAGAAAAAGTGTGCGCATATTTTTAAGTCGTTGTTTCTAATTGATAGCTATGGGATTGAGAGTAGAATGCACAACAACTTATTCTCATCCTATCATAGGATAAAATGTGGTTTTTCATTTTATAGTACTTAATCTCTCTCAGAAGACTTGCAATCTCTAAAATATAACTTCGGGAGGCATTTTATTACATATTAAATTAATATTATTATGGGCCCAATACTAGTGACTATTATCCATGCATGTTGGGTAGGTAATTTGTGGAAGATTTGTGGGGAGTTGAGATGAGGGGGATCAGGGAAACATGGACAAGAACTGAATAAAATGAGAAGGCAGTCTGCCCTAGTTGAAGGAAAGAAATCATGAATCATTCACACTGCATCTCCCCTTCAAACATACCCCAGAATGACTCTATTCTGAGACCTACTCACTGACTGCTTATTCTCTAGTCTGATTCACCTTACACTGGCTGCCCTGCACAGTCTCCAGTAACCCCCTTGTCTCCTCATCTGTTTCTTCCCCCTTCCAGCTCCCCTTTATATTTTATATATACCCAGTTCTTAGCACAGTGGTTGATGCATAGTAAATGCTTGGTCATTCATTCTCTTTTTTCCTCTCTCTCCCTCTCCCTCTTCCTTCCTTTCTTTTCCTCCCTCTATCTCTTTTCTGACTCTCTTTCGCTCTTTATCTATCTATCTATCTATCTATCTATCGATCTATCGTCTATATTATTATAAGCAAAAGAGATATTTAGCCTTGGAATCAGGCAGAGCTAGCTTGAAGATATACATACCACTGACAAATACTAGGAGTATGACCACTTCTGAACTTCTTACTATTTCAGAAAAATATCTAAAAATTATAAATTACAAAGGAATTAAATATCTGGTTCTGGTGAAAGGATTTTTTAATATAGCTATTTCCCTAACAATATCATAACTCTAGATCCTTTCTCATTGTCTATTCATCAATCAATCAACTAATATTTTTAATGTACCTTTTCTGGTACTTAGGTAAAGGGTAATAAGACTGCTGATTCCTATCTAATCTTATATCCTCAGCGATATCAAACACTCCTGTCATATAACACTGCAGAGTGAAGCCTAAACCAGAATAAAATGTAATTGGGAAATATTTAGCAAAGTAAATTAAAATGCACTAGAGCATAGAAAATGTTAACATGTGGTTTTCTAAATTAATATACAGTCCATGGGGATCTTTCTGTATGATTTAGTGACCCCCTCCCTTTTCTATTTGTGTTTGATGACACTTTGATATACTATTTAATAACTATTTCTAGCTTATAATTCTCCTGTATATGCTGGTCTACCAGGTTAATATACCTTTATAGAATAACATGCTTGAGGGCAGGTGTTGTAATGTCTTATTCATATTTGTGAATTGATGATTTTCATTCCCATTTATAAAGGTAGATAGAAAAGGTAGAGAGTGATCTTACCTGTATAATAATCAAGTATCCTCCCCAGATCAAAGGCTGATATTGTGGCTGTTGATAATTAAAGAAATTATTTTTACATCTAAGGCCTAGCCCTCTATCTTGGCCCAGGTTTTTTCAAGTTCAGTAAAGGTGTATTTTAAGATTTTGTTGTTGTATTTTGTTTTTATTTCACCGAGCCTGCCCTTTCCCAATCTCTCCTGTCTCATTCTAGAGATCTTTCTTGTAGAACAAAGAATTAAAAAAAAAAAGAAAAAGAGGAAAATACGGAATCAGGGAGAGGGAGAATCCAAAGTATTTTATCCTAGGTGGCTATTTTGTGAGGGATGAATTTGAGAATTCAGTAAAATGGGAAAACTATATTTTAATGTAAAATAATAATTCACATATATTTCACAAACTTATCACATCACCCACGCAAATTTGACAAAGCTAAAATTAATTGAGAGAAAATTTCCCTTTTTTTCATAGAGGTTGCAGCTCATTTCTTTTAGATTCTTATCTCCCTACAATCTGTGACCTAAAAAGAAATATGCACACATTAGAGCTTGGTTTATTTTAAATGACTGAAATAGAAAGATAACTTATTGCAGTACTGAGCTTCCCCTGAGCTGATGTTTGAGCAAAAGGGGTTAAGCCTCTTTATAATCATTCAAAGTCATTGGCCCATTAGTGACTAAATTCATACATTTATCCACCACAAAAAGTTTGGTGTGAAGTATCATGTTCTGGATTCCTCCTCTCCCCACTCTCTTGGGTTCAAGACTTATATATCAGAAAAACCTGAAAGGTTTTCTTAGAGAAGATCTCCAGAGCCCTCAGTGAGGAAAAAAAAAAGGAATAGTCATCTCAACATTATCTGATTCAGCTCCTCTATTTAGAAACCCCCAAAATCCCACTGCAGGAATGTTCTGTGGCTGGAATGATGTGCCTTGCTCCCTCTCCCTAGCACCTCCTATAATGCTGCCTGAAAACTTCCATAGGTGCCCTAGAGTTGTTGTTCAGCTATGTCCAACCTTTCATGATCCTATTTGGTATTTTCTTGACAAAGATACTGCAGTGGATTGCCAGTTCCTTCTCTAGATCATTTTTAGATGAGAAAACCGAGGCAAACAGGATTAAGTGACCTGTCCAGGGTCACACAGCTAGTAAATGTTGGAAGCCAGATTTGAATTCACGAAAATGAGTCTTCCTGACTCCAGAACCAGTTCTCACCTAGCTGACTACCCTACAGTTAGCTGTCAAAAAAGACAGAATGAACAGGAGTAGGGTGAAGATAGGAAAGGATTCCTCTACTCTGTAGTATTCATGCTTCTCTCCAGAGTCCTAAACAGATTGGCTAAGTGTGATATCTGACTTAGCTCTGGCATCTTCTGTCAAATCATTCAGTCTGTCTTTCTAAGTGTAAAAATTCATAATTTTGAGAGCAAAAACCATGTTTTTACCTTTCTTGTTATCTCTAGTGCTTTATACAATCCATGACACATAATAAGATCTTTATGAATGGTTGTTGAGTGACTGGTAAATGACATGATCACAGCTTTGAATTCCAGACACAAACTCTTAATCCTTGGTCCTGTTACCTATTATCTATTATGCAAGTCCAGGCAGGTTCTGAGAAAAGTGAAAGCAAATTCTGCCTTCACAGCAAGGGTTATGTTTATATATTCCAAAGCTGTAACTGTACTTTATCCCTGACCCATACTAACTATAACTTTGCTAAATAAAGTTGTAAATGAGCAAATATAGGAATTAAATAAATAATAGTTGCCATCTTGTCTTTGTTTTGGTTAGTTTGGTTGAGTTAGCCTTTCATGAAGCAGGATCATTGCTTTGGAGCTAAGTATGGAGATCTAAAGAATAATCTTGTTTAAATGGGCTAGAAGTAAAAGATGGGGACAGAGGATAATGGTCTCATTTTTTATACTGAAGTATAGAAAACAATCAAATATATTATCCAAGTTCATTCATTAAGAAAATCAGAAATAGACAACAAAGATCCCTCATGCTAACTCTTTCTCATTATCATTTCTCACAAAATGACTTTCTTAAATATTGCTTAATTTACCTTCTATAGTTGAAAAAGGACAAGCACTCATGAAAAGACAGGAAAAATGAATTCTATTTTTAGGTTTCCAAATAGCCTTCTAATTTTCCTAGATTCTACCTATACAGAAAGTGAGAAAATAGAGGCTGAACATTGTAGTTTGCAGATTTTCTTCTATCACCTCTTTCATCTTACTGCCTACTGGTCTTTTCATTGCTGGTGATTAAATCAATCAGCAATAAATTATTAAGTACTTATTTTTACTCTATGCTAGGTACCATGGTAAGCTATGGTGATACAAATTCAAAGGTGTGACAGTAACAATACTTGAAGATTCTGTCAGAGGACTTATAGATATGACCAATATATTGCTTGTTGGTAATTTTTATAAAACAATGTCTGCAAATGAGAATAAACCAACCAGTTAACAGGCATTAGTTAAGAACCTACCTGCATTAGGTAATCTGAACATAATAAATGAAATTTAGATATGCTATACATTTACTTTCATTCACTATTTCTTTCCCCCATTAGCTAAAACAAATAAGAAGTAGCTTTTTCTGACGAGAAAAGTGAGAGTTCATAAAGGAAAAGTGACATATTATTTAAATCTCCAAGCAACCTTCAAAGATGAAGAATTTTGTAGGTAATAGCCTAAGTCGGGAATAAGAAGGCCAACTTCCAAAGAAAAACATCTTAATGGGCTATAGAAAGGAGAGTTTTTTTTATAATATAGAAAATTGTTTGAGGAAATGTGACAAAATTGCAAAGTACATTGGACCTAGAAGCAGAAGAAATAGGTTTAATACCCAACTCTGACATTTCTAAGCTCTGCTGTGACTTGGTCATGTCACTTAGTCAACCAATGAGTATTTATGAAGTATCTGGTATGTGCCCTGCACTGTCTTAGATTCCAGGAATACGAATACAACATGTCAAAAACTGAAGTCATTATCTTTCCCTTCAAACTCTTCTCTCTTTCAATTTTCACTATTTTTGTCAAAGACAGGGGTATATTAGAGCCATTTCTAATCTGGCTTGAAAGACAATTATTAAATTTTTAAGGTGAGCATTAACATGTCAAAATAGACATTTGCTACAAATTAGGTTTGAATTTGGAAATATTAATAATGAAGATTAAACTTATAAATGTGTATGAATAAATATTTCCCACAGAAAGTTTGGAAACTTATTTTATTGCTAAAAATTTACCCATATGCCCCTGTATTGCTCTATAAATATTTTTGAGCTCCCTAAGAGTTAAGTAGATGAATAATGAAATGAAGATATTACTACACTGGAGACCTTGTGAGTGTAAGATTAGTAATTATTAATCATAATAATAAACAACTAGAATTTATATAACACTTTGAGGTTTACAAAGTGACCAACAGTGACAACATGCCTAATGAACATTTTGAAAGTACATGCATGTTCATAATACACAACAATAACTCAAAACAACATAAGGTTAACTATCAAAACAAAGTTAGTTAGCTGCAGCAATAATACTACCAATAGATCTATATTAAAATTACAACTTAATTATAAGCAGTAGCATATATGCAAACCAATTAGAAGATCCATTTATATAAATATAACACAAAACCTAGATAAGTGAATAAAATAGCGAAATAAGAACTTACATATTCAAGCATTTTGTAATTCACACGTACAAAAGCTGTTATTGTTCAGAAATTTTACTCATGTCTGACTCTCTGTAATCCTATTTGGGGTTTTCTTGGCAAAGTAGTTTGCTATTTCTTTCTCCAGCTCATTTTATAGAGGAGGAGACTGAGGCAGACAGGAGGAAGTAACTTGTTCAGAATCACAGACCTAGATCTGAAGCTAGAAAGAATTCAGCTCTTCCTGACTATAGGCTCACTGCTTTATCCACTGTGCCACTTAATTGTTCCATATATACCAATAAGCATATGCAATTGCATGCAAGACACATTTCACATGGACAATATATAGTATTGTCAACTAGATACATGTGAAACTATTTCTTTAGATTTACCTGTAACATCATAACTTAGCCTAGTGATTCATCTAATAGGCCTAGTTTTCTTGTCATTGACTAATCTCTCTGCTCATATAGCAGAGCTAGTACCTGGACTGACTATCAGGATCATTACAGACTTGTTTTTCTATACCTGATCTGGCAACCATGTCAGACTGGCTTTTAATGTGTTCCTGTTCTGTGGGTTTAAATTAAATTATTGGAGTCTCTGTAGTAGTTTTGGGAATAAAAGGAGTTGCCTCTGTTTTAAATATTCCTACTCAGTAATAATATAGTTACCTTTATTAAACTCATCATGTTCAGCACTCTGAATCTGGATTAGAAAGTCCTTGTATAGAAAAGGACAGTGTCTTTTGCTCAGTCTTTTTAAAAGTGACTATCAGTTCTCTCCAATTATTCATTAGAGATTCCAATTAACTCTCCTATGGTTCATAAATGGTAACAATGAATACTTCTGATAGGGTGCCTCCATTCTCTAAGAAAATATGTAAACAGACATGTTGTCTAATTTCTCAATAACTTTGTATAGGTTAGCTTTCCATTGGTCAATTAACATGTGAGTCCCTTGAAAGCCCAGGTTTCTCAAAAGAACTCCATCTCCTTGTCAAAAACCTTGACACCATCTTCTGTCATCATAATATCTTTTGTTTTTGTCACACATCTTCTAAAATGAAGCTTTAACTAGTTCAGATGAATCTTTCAGTTTTTCTCTCTACTGAGAGATGTACTGAGTATGAGTAATTATATAACTTTCTCAACTAAGGTATAAAAACATAAGTCAATAGGCAGGTATGGTTCTCTACCAACCATGAGGAATTATAGTGTGGTACACAGGGAGAGAGACAAAGGAGAGAAAATAAGAGAGAGAGAGAGAGAGAGAGAGAGAGAGAGAGAGAGAGAGAGAGAGAGAGAGAGAGAGAGAGAGAGAGAGAGAGAAGAGACTGAGACACACAGAGAGACAGAGAGAGAGAGAGAGAAAGAGAGAGAGAGAGAGAGAGAGAGAGAGAGAGAGAGAGAGAGAGAGAGAGAGAGAGAGAGAAGAGACTGAGACACAGAGAGAGACAGAGAGAGAGAGAGAGGAGACCAGAAAGGGAAAAAAAGAGACACAGAGAAACCCAGAGAGTCAGAGACAGAAAGAAGACAGAGTCAGACAGAAAGACAGTGACAGACAGAACAGAAGAGAGATAGTGTATTTATTAAGTACTTATTCTATGACATACATTGTCCTAAGGACTAAGGAAACAAATACAAGTAAAGAAGAATATCTGTTTTCAAAGACTTTACATTCTCATGAAAAAAAAAAAAAAACAGCACATAGAGGGGAACTGGAAAGCAGTCAGGGATATGAAAGGCTGCACTAAGTAGGGATATCTGAGAAGCAGTATTAAGACCCTGGTTCTAGGCAAACCGAGGCAAAAACTATCTATCTGATTATATCTTTTTGGATGAATTTCCTATTCTTTGTCTTTTAGGAAGCAGAGGATGAAAGCTAGAGTGTAGGGACTTTGGTGTGGGATTAATCAGGTAGTATCTCTGCCTTGCTAAATTTCTTGTTTCCTTCAAGGTGCCATATTCCATATTCTGCACAAAGACTACTTTATCTTACTCCTCTAGGTGTAATCTCCCTTCCCAAAATTCTTTATATATATTTGCTTTATATCACCTGGTGGTTTTATCACCTCCCATAAATTAAATCATCTATATGTCAATGATTCTCAAATCTATTTGCCTAACCAGAACCTCTCTCTTGACCTCAAGATTGACATCTCCAACTCCTTAGGACATCTTGAAAAGTTTATACTGTCAAAATCTTAAAGTCAGCATGACAGAAACTGTACTCTATCTTCTCCCCCCAAAAAATTTCCCTCTTCCCAATCTCCATATTACGATTGAGGTCACACTATCCTCCCAGGTATCCAGGCTCACAAACTAGAGGTCTTCCTTTACTGCTCACTTTCTCTCAATCTCATATTCAACCTGTTCCTAAAGCCTGTTAGTTTTATCTTCATAAAATCTTTTGCATATTTTCTTATCTCTCCTGATGCTGCCACTACTCTGGTGAAGGCTCTCATTATCTTAGTTGCTGTAATACTGTTGTTTGGTCTCCTTGCCACAAGTATTTCCTCATTTCAGACTCCACTCAGCTGCCAAAGTGGTCTTCTTAAAACTCCTTCTCAAAGAACTCAAGTGGCTCCCTACCTATCACCTTAGGGATCAAATAAAAATGTTCTCTTTTCCACTTAAAGTTCTTCATAACAGTTCCAGTCCTCCTATCTTTCCAGTCTTTTTTACATCTTGTTCCACCTTTGCATATCCTGTAGCTCAGTGGCATTGGCCTTCCTGCTGTTCTTTGCATGACACTCCATCCCCCAAGTCTGAATATTTCACTGACTCTTCACTATTACTGAAACTTTCTCCCTCCTCCTCATGACCTCTTGGTTCCCTAGTTTCCTTCAAATCCCAGCTAAAATCCTACCTTCCATTGGAAGTCTTTCTTAAGGCCCCCTCAATTCTAACGCCTTCCCTATGTTGATTATATCAAACTTATTCTGTATATAGCATATTGTAGATAGATAGAGACAGACAGACAGACAGATAAATATGCTATGTGTGTATTTTTATATCCTATAAGGTCTCTCCCATTAAACTGTGAGCTCCTTGAAAGCAGAGACCATCTTTAACCTGTTTTTGTATTTCCATGACTTAGCACAGTGCCTGTCACAGAGTAGGTGCTTATTAAATAATAATTGACTAAATGACCATATAATTATGTAACAAGAAGCTTGAGATAGATGCCGGCTATTTTCAGCCAGAAATTTCTCAAGATCTCTTCATCAACAACTTGGTAATTTTTACCTCTTAATCTTAGGACTATTGGGGCTTGACTTTAACAAATTAGATCTTTCCATTCTAAGGCACTCTAGGAGTAAAAGAGAAAAGCCCAGCACCAGAGAGGGTGCTGTAGGGAGCTTAGATAGAGAAATCCATGGAGGGAAGTTCCCATTAATTAATTATTGCCAGATTTTAGGACTGAGTCTGTGAGGGTATATTGTGCACTAGATGTATCTAGGCTAATCTTTTTTTTTTTTCTGATAAATTCTCTTTGGCTTACATATCTTTCCCCTAAGACTCCTCCCCCTTTTTCCTTTGCTTCCCAGTGATATGAGATTATGTTTTTGAGTTTCCATGCCTCTCCATGGAAAGACATGCTGCCTCCTGAGTCTTAAAAATTTGTTTACTCTTCTATGCTTAAATGTTTTCTTTTTCTCCCCAAGTAGCAATTGTGTTAAATGCTGCCAATCTATCTATATATTATTATTGTTCTAATGTAATAGCAATTGGGGAGCCCAGGTAGAGAGAGAGAGAGAGATGTAAAACAATAACATTTTGCCATATAGAGATCTTTGGGTGGGGATTCAGAGTAGAGAGTCATGAAATAGTGATTGCTATGATTAACTAAACAGTAATAGAGACAGGGTTCTGCTATTTTTCTGAGCTAAATTTGAGAGGAAAGTCACCCTTTGAGGGAGAGAAGCAGAGAGAGTAACTTGGGAAAGTCATTGTAAAAGGAGAAGTAGCAGAGACTACCAAAAGGTAAAGAGAAAAGAATATAAGTGATTGGGAGCTCTGCCTATCTGCCAACTAATATAACAATCACACAAGCACTATTTATGAACTTAGATGAACTCCCTTGATTTGATAAATACTCATGGAAGGCAAAGATGGCTACATTTTTGTATTTATATCCCTAGCAGTCTAGCTTACTAATATCATCTCAATCAATGTTTGGTTATTGATTGATATGATAACTGAAAATCAAATCTAATTATGTTTTTCAACAGGAGAAAAATGGAAAGCAAGAAACTCTTATCCAAAACAGCACCTTTCTAAAGAACAGAAGCATCCTATTTAAAGACCATGGACTCTATTTGCCATCAGTTGAGATCTTTGATGATGACAGAAAATTTTCCTGCCATGTTATAATGCAATCTGGCAAAATCCTGAAGAATACCACCAGAATTAAAGTTTTTGGTAAGAATTTTCTGATGCTTTTTTCAATCACACTGGTATTTTCCAGGGGATCTCCTGCATTTAACTTTACCTTGCATTGTGGAGAGCATGAACTGGTCCTGAGTAATCCTATCAAAAACTTTTTTTCTCATATTCTCTATAACAACAATAATAAAAAGAAACTCAGTGAACAAAATAAATAAAACAAAAAGCTGTAATGTTAACTTGTTAGCCACCTGATCACTAATGGCTCATTTTAACTCAATCCCCTCCCCCAATAGTACTGGAAATCACTTTTATTGTAATTGCTAAAAACCTGATCATATGGTATTACTTGCCAGAGTGGTAAGGCATAGCAGTAGAAAGACAAGTGATGTACCTCCCTTTATCCCCAGCTTCTAGTAGTCTTTGCAGGACCAATTCCAGATATGCTAAAATGAATAAATCCCCAAGCTCTTCTAGGAAAATGACCTGTCAAGATTCCCATTTTATCATCTCTTGAGTCTTAGGAGTATTGTAATTCAACTCTAACCATTCATTGTAGCCTGACTTACAATGCAAAAATTCAGCAAAAACAATTTCAGAAGACAAGGAGGAAATTTTGTTTGACCATGTTACTCAGTGATGCAAAGAAAATTTAAATAAACAGAAGTCCTTAGTTTTGATTTCTCTCCATGCCTATGTTAACAAGAATTGGATTTTTAAATGTGAATGTTGGAAGACAAAGATTAGAGGGAAAAGTGAAATAATAATATGAAATATAATTTTAAAATATTGAGAAAGAAATTAAAATCTGAGTCTATAAAGGAAATACTAGAGAGATGCTGTTTTTTTTTTTGATCCTATGTGTATCAGAGCTGGCCAAAACCTTTATTTAGAATCTTAGTCATTTCTTATTATACATTCCCAAGGTGGTACAGTGGATAGAGTGATTGGCTTGGAGTCAGGAAGACTTAACTTCCTGAGTTCAAATCTGATCTTAGACATTTTTTTAGCTATGTGATCTTAGGCAGATCACTTTACTTTGTTCACCTCAGTTTCTTCATCTCTAAAATGAACTGGAGAAAATAGCAAAGCATTCCAGTAACTTTGCCAAGAAAACCTCATATGGGGTCATGAAGAATCAGAATGACTGAAAAACAACTGAACGACAAAGAAGGAAAAATAATTACAGTTTTAGAAGGGGAGTTGGTAAGGTGAGTTATAGTTATATCTAAAATTATTTAACCTTTGTTCAGAGCAGTAACTAGAATGTGAAAGCTAGGACTTTGTCCCAGGCAAGAAATTTATAGGATCTTGACATCATCCTGCTTGTACTGATGCTGATATTAGTGGTTCTGATTTTGTCCCTCATCACTTTCTTCTCTATCCTTTCATCTCTGATCCTCTTGTTATATGTCTTCCTTTTGACTGCTGCACTTTCAAAAATGTGAAAACTTTAGACTGCTCCAGAATACTTTTTTTTCTCTGATGCCCCTCATACTACCATTTACCTTAGATAAGAACAAAATAAAAATAAAAATTGTATATTCCCATAAAATAAACACACACACACACACACACACACACACACACACACACACACACACACACTTTTTTTTCTTCCTCACTTTATTTCAAATCATTGATTTAAGAATAGTGGGATGTGTCAGACCTCTGAGGCACCAGAGTGTTGTGTTGTGTTTTTTAAGCAAAAAAAAATGTATCCAGAATTGATAGCATTTCAAAAGTATAACAGACTCCTGAAATGAAGTTTTACCCTAATACAATGTTCTCTGAATTTTTGCACCATTGTCTTGGCTGTTCTGTGTATAAGATACTTCATATCTTGGTTCCAGAAATTTTCTCTGCCTGTCTCCTATCCTTTAAATGTTCTCCCTCATGTGCTTCAACTACTGATTTCCTTGTCTTCCTTTCAAGTCCTAATTAAAATCTTATCTTCTACAAGAAGCCTTCCCCAACCCTTTCTAATTCTGGGACCTTCCCTCTGTTAATTATTTCCTATTTATCCTATATAGAACTTGCTTTATATATATTTGTTTGCTTTGTTGTCTCCCCATTAGATTTCAAGCTCCTTGAAGATAGGTCCTGTCTTTTCTAACCTTTTTTTTGTATCCTCAGTATTTAATACAGTGCCTGGCACATGTTGTTGTCAATCATTCTGTCATGACCAATTTTTCATGACCCATAGACTATATTATGCCAATAGTGTTTATGGGATTTTTTTGACCAAGATCCTGGAATAGTTTGCCATTTCTTTCTCCAGCCTATTTTACAGATGAGAAGACTAAGTCAAAAGAGATTATATTCCTTTATTAGGGACACAGAGCTAGTGTCTGAGACCACATTTGAACTCAGGTTTTCTTGACTCTATACCTAGCCCTCCATCTACTGAGACACCTAGGTGGCTTTTCGTACATAGTTGGTTTTTAATAAATGTTTATTCATTAGTTGACTTATATGCTTAGAGATAAAAGATCAAGGTTCTTTTTTTGTCTCTGTCCTTCATTAACCTTAAAAAAATAAAAACCTAAATCATTGGGCAAATTATTTCAATTCAGTGCCTTCTTTTATAAAGGGAGGCATGTAGACTAAATTAATTCTGAGCTTTTTCCAGTTCTTAATCTATACTCTAGTGATTCACTAAAGATTAGAGGGACAGTCCAATTCTCTCCAGCTGGACTGATCTAGAGGAAACCTTGATTCCTTGTACAAAGTGACCTAATGCATTAAAATAATTCTGAAAATTTCCTCCTGTCCATTCATACTATCTCTAAAACTCTAGTCTTTACTCATGCCTTATCTTGTCTCTTACCAAGCTTTGGCTGATTTCAACAATACAGCCTCCTGAGATTGTGATCTTCAACTTAGAAGTGAGAGACAAAGAGGTCTATCAGTCCTTTTGCAACAATTTCTTTGACATCACTGCACATCGTGAATCTTGATTCAAGAATATAGCCTCTCGGACTTTGAAAGGGAGTTAGCTGTCTATCACAGGTCTAGTCCTTAAGTTCAAAATTAAGTCAGCCTTAGCCCAGGAACAGTCTACATCACTGATGAACCTGATTCCTTTTAGCTTTGTACAATGGTCTCATTTATAGGCCTTTGGTCCTTCGATTCAGGCAACATTTTTTGCTAAAAGCATATTCAGGGATAGGCCCCTCTCACATATCTCTTTGAACTAAATACTAGTATTAATCTCTATATTAGCTGCACTCAGGCAAATTAATACTTGACTATGTAAAATATATCCATATGGCAACAGACAGTATCTACTTCATTTTTTAAAATGTCCTGACTCTCACGACTGAAAGAATTCTGTTATCTCTTATCTTGTCCTGAGTCATATCTCATCCAAGAAATAATCCTTGGAATTTTGATGTTTCCAGGGCTAGTTTTTTTTTTTATTCACTCTGGAATAAACTTGAAAGTTGTCACATAGATTAAACAAGAGTTCTTAACCTGGAGTCTGGGAACTTATGATAAATAAAGACACAGATAACTATGGAGATAAATACAGACATGTATTATAGAGATAAGGATTTTTAGGAATTTATATTTCAAATCTGTATTTTGCTAGTTTTTATTTCAATATAATTCATTTCCTTTTTTAATCCTAAATACATTTTTATACATTCAAAGACCCAAGAACGGATCCATAAGTTTCACCAGAGGACCAAATGGGATCCATGATACAAAAACATTTAAGAACTTTTCCTGTAAATTGAGCTATACTCCTTGAGACTTCCAAGTTATAATGAAGTTAGACTCCTCCATAAGGTCTAAAATTAAGCCAATCCCCCATACTTCTAAAGGTGAGAGGATTTCAAGCCAACCTAATCCTTTCTTATTTAGTGAAAACTAATCTGTACCAGAACTAGATTCCTAATTCTCATCATTAACTATAAGAACCAAAATTGGGTCCATACCAAACAAAATCACATAGCTATTTGCTTATAGAAAGTTTAAATGAAATCTTCTCTGTCATTTGCCCTAGGAACATCTGCTTTTCTGTAGGACAGATCCTATAGAACTTCTTTCAATTAACTAAATTTTAGTATTTTGTATTCTGTGGTCTTTTATTGTTTTCAAAGATGTTTTGAGGTTTGCTTTTCTATTATTTGTATTTTTTGTTAATGTTATTGTTTTTGCCTATTGTAGTGATGATTACATGTTCAGATTCTCTCACCAAAGCCTCCTTGGTTCATATTTTCAAAATGCTTGGTTTGGACCAGGAGTACATTCTAAGAGTAAAGAATATACCCATATATATATATATATATATATATATATATATATATATATATATATATATATATATATATATATATATATACACATATACATACATGCCAGACACCATGCTAAGTGCTTTTACAATTATTATTTCATTTGATCTTTACAGTATTATTGAGAGGTAGGTGTTTTTATTATATCCATTTTACAGCTAATTAAACTAAGAAAAACAGAAATTTAGTGATTTGTCCAGGATCATCACACAGCTAGTGTCTGAGACTAGATTTGAACTCAATAGATAGCTGCTCCCTACGTGCACATGTTCATTGGGTATATGTGTGTGCACGCACATATACATACATGAACACATGTGTGTTGGTTTATATATACATGTGTATTTTATGCTGAAAGGAAATTTTTTGTTTGGACCTTTATCCTGATAGGTCAAAGCAGAGAACAAAGAGAATTAAATGGAGTGTATTAGAGTATGTCAAGGTAGCAACACATTGATGGGTTGGTCATTGGATATCATTAATGGCTCCAAGGTGGGTTTAACATTTATTGATAACTTTTGTAATGAGATAAAAACAATTTAAATTGTTCTACGTCATCAAAAGAGGGTGAGGCTTTGAACCTCAATTTCTTTCCAAAGCAGGAGTATATGACAACTTCCAGATACAAACAAACATATAAGGGGTGACTTGGCTCCATAACAATTGCCAGGAAATACAAACCTGCAGATTGCATGATGCCTTCCCCAACACTGATTGACTAATAGCATAACCAGGAACAATGGATCCTTGAGTCAGCATAATATACATATATATATGCACATACACACATATATATACACACACATATATATATATATGTATATGTATATATATATATATATGTATATATAATTTTATATATATATAAACACACATATATCTATATGTGTATGTCTATATGTACATGCACAAATGTATGGGCATGTATATGTATAATGTATATGGCATATGTGTGTACATTCATATATGTATATATATGCATATTATGTTATGAATGCATATATTTATACATTTTATACAGAATTTATCTTTCAAACATTAATGTAAACTATGTTCTTGGATCCTTAGAGTTCACTTTCTGACTGAACTTACAAGCTGAATTGAAAGCCTAATTAGAAATTGGGTTGGGAATGGAATCTGTCTCTAAGAGCCAATAAGAACCATAGTTAAGTTAGTGGTCTCATCTTTAAAACTAAATGTTGAATGACATCAGGAATAAAGCTTTTGATCTGTGAATTTCTTCTTTTTACAATAGTATGTTGGTTTTCTTTATAAACTTAGATGTTTTGCTTCATGCACTTAAAAACATTATTCTGAGCAGGTGTCCAAAAATGTACCAGTCAATTCGACTAATATTTATTGAGCACTTGCTATGTGCCAGGCACTGTACTAGGCTGTGAGCATAAATATAAATAGAATGACATTCTGTAAATACAAAGAACTTCTATTGTAATGGCAAAAGATAAATAGAAGCTGAAAGAAGACAAAAGATATAAGGAGAAAGGTCATGATAGAGAAAAAATGGAATATAGTCTGGAGATAAGTGATACATGACTAGACTAGGCAACCTCTGCCAAAAGGGACTCTGGGAAAAACAATAGGCTAGGAGGGAAAGACCACTTAGGTGCCAGAATGCAGGAGATGCTTTTGACATGCAAAATGTTGACTCCTGAACTTGGTTATCTTTATCTCTTCTAGATTTAGAATTACATGATTATTTGTATCATGAAACTAGTGCTCCAGCTCAAGATTCATCTTTTCAGTTTTGAGATCTCAGAAAAATCTCTTTCCTTCCCACCACCGTTACTATTTAGAATCCATGTTCCCTTCTCCCTTCTCTTCCTTTTCCTGCAATTGTCAAAGCTTCTATTGTCTGTTTTGCCACTGTTAACTGAGAACAAAAGATTCTAAACTGAAATAATTTAGAAGGAAGGTCATCCAGAAGAGCAGAGACATGAAAAATGGTGACCCACTGTTCTCAGAGTATATAGGTCTCATATTTATAGGATTAAAGCAAAGTAACAAGAATAGTAAATTGGCTAACACAAGTTGTTTTCAGATAAAACACATGAGTTGCTCAAGATATATATAATGGGTAAAAAACACTTTATGTTCCTTGTAGCAATTTTCAGTTCTGACTGGGTTTCTGCTCAGCATAATCTAGGTCCTGAGTTAAGCATTAAGAAAAACTGATCTCTAAGCAAAAAACATATGTAACAACCTTTTTGTAGTGGCAAGAAACTGGAAACTGAGTGGATGCCTATCAGTTGGAGAATAAGTTATGGTATATGAATGTTATGGAATATTATTGTTCTTTAACAAATGATCAACAGGAGACTTTCAGAGAGGACTGGAGAGACTTACATGAACTGATGCTAAGTGAAATGAGCAGGACCAGGAGATCATTATATACTTCAACAACAATAACTGTATGATGATCAATTCTGATGGACATGGCTCATTTCAACAGGGAGGTGAATCAGACCAATTCTAATGGTCTTGTGATGGAGAGAACCATCTACACCCAGAGAGAGAGAGGACTGTGGGGACTGAGTATGGATCACAACACAGTATTTTCACCTTTTTGTTGCTGTTTGCTTGTATTTTGTTTTCTTTATATTTTTTCCCTTTTTTGATCTGATTTTTCTTGTGTAGCACAATAGTTGTGGGAATATGTATAAACACATTTTATTTATTTTTAACACATGTTAAACATGTATTTAATACAATATTTAGAATTTCTTGCTGCCTAGGGGAGGGGGGTAAGAGAAAGGGAGGGAGAAAAAAATTGGAACACAAGGTTTGCAATGGTGAATATTAAAAACTATATATATGTTTTGAAAATAAAAAGCTGGTTCAAAAAAAAGGAATATTTTCTTCCAAAAATATTATCACAAATATACAATCTTATATGCAGAATGCAAAGGAGGCCTAATCACATTCACCCCTTGTATCTCTTCAGTTTCTAGGAAAGGAAGGGGGATTAGATCCATAATTTAACATTATTCCCAAACAACAAAGTTGCAGTTCCAAGTCCAAAACCTCCCTTGTTCTTGAATCCTAGGCACCCTGATTTCTTAGGACCTCCATGCTGAGCTGGCTATACTACCCCACCTGGAATCCTGATTCCAAGGTTTTCTATAAAGTTGTATAAGGGTCTAGCCTCTGGAATCTGAAACTGAGGACAAACTCCATAGAGGAGAAACAAAAGCTTCAGGCCCATTTCTTAGAGATTTCTTTTTTTGTTTAAATTGTGATATGATTATGATCGAATTCCACTGTGCTATAAGAAAGGATTAACTCTATGATTTTAGAAAAACATGGAAGAACTTTCATGAAATAATGAGAAGCAAAACAAGCAGAACCAACAGAATATTGTAAACATTAATAGAAATAATTTTTAAAGAAAAACTTTGAGCAAATAAGCCATTTTGATTATTATAAATACCCAAATTAACTATAAAACTATATATATAAAAACATTATCTGCATCCAGAGAAAGACTGATAAATAGAAGCATATATAGAATAATTTTACATATTTTCATTTATTTGTGTCTAATGGTAGGGGGGAAAAAAGGAAAAAAGAAGTTTACATAATTTTATTATATATTTAAAAGAAATAGCAACTTTTATATAATAGACTTGTAATTTCATGCATAATCATCTTTTTATTATGCTATGTTATATAAATGCTTATTTTACTCCATAACTTAAAAATAAAATAAATTGAAAGGAAAAAAAAAATAGAGGGAAGAAAACTCCTTCCCTTCTTTCCAGTTCAGTTTACAGAGTCCACGCTGGGTTTAGACTTAGGGGTAGTGAATCAGATTTAAGTGAAGGTCAGCTATGTAAAATTACCAATCTAACTTTCTCTTCTGGAACCATCTAGGTCCAATGGCAAGACATAGATCAGGATGATTGCAGATGGCCCTAGATGTAGTGAAAGACCTTGCATTTATTACCCCATGACAAGGCAATGGAGGAAGACTTTAGTAGAGAACAGAAAAGTTAAGTTCTAGATTTTCCAGTATATAAAATGAAATACATTTTTAATGAGACTTAACCAAATAAATATCTTTTGTCAAACCATGTTTCCTAATTTGGTTTTAGACATTGTGGTCACTGTGGAACAAAGCAGCAGGTTAGGGGGTGAATTTATCAAAAAGTAAAAGAAGCAATGGATAAGTATAGTATAAAAGGGAATTCACTTTCAACAAAATGGCATTTGCACTGACCACACTAGAGAGGTATAGTAGTGAGATGATTGAAGAACAATTCTATAGGAGGGAGAGAAGATGCGTGAGATGTATGTAAATTGAATGTGATGAGAATTTAAGTGAAGGCAGCAATTAAATTAAATTTTAAAATATTTATAAATTTAGTATGCTGGATCATTGAGATATAACACTGAAAAATCATATAGTTCGGCTCTCAGTGAATCTATATTCCATTTATTTTTATCAAACTGGACATTATGACTACTATAGAACTGGTATGTAACAGGAAAAGGCAGGAGAATATGGCAAATAAAGATAGAAGATGTAATGGATCTAGAAGTCAAAGTTAGCATATGTGGGACAAAAGGGAAAGATCATGAGAAAGGAGGAAAATTAAAATACCATCTTTTTGCGAAAAGGGAAATAAAAGAAGCCTGAATCAGGGAAATGAAGAGAACACATTGGCTCCACTCCTTCCCATTATTTTTCAATCTGTGATCTGTAGGGGTGCAAGAAGTACTGTCCTACTCTTTTGATTATATCATAGAAGGATAAGAGATGGAGGTATATTTTCTCTCACACATACACCACACACACACACACACACACACACACACACACACACACACACACACACAATCTGGCCTTTACACACTTATAAAATGATCTTCAGCACAACTAACCATATTTATATTTTTTTCAAGCTAAACCAGAAATCTCTATGAATATGCAGAACAGCTCCACTGATACCTTGGAAGAGGTAAGTAACCTAACAGCTTTTAGAAAACCTTAACCACCCCAACAGGCCAAGATTTATGTTCATCAAGAGCATTTTCATAAAATATTTGAGTGAATTATCAATTATCAATTAATTACTGAGAAAGACTTAAAGAGAATGATTGTGTAGTCATTGTAAGAGGTGATCCAGACCCCTGCAGATGTTGTTTTCAAAGCTTTGCTGACACCAGGCTGGGCCTGGGGCAGGGACTATGTTGCCACAGATCCTCTCTGCTGACCTTCCAAGTCGTTCCTGGTGTCTCTGGGCTGAGAAGTCCAGAAGCCTCCAGTACTGCTGCTGATTCAGAGGTCCCTGATGCTGATGCTAAGGCTCAAGATGGACTAGGACTAAGGCTGAGGCTTGGCGTGTGGGGTGTGGAATGAGTATTGGGGTCAGGAGTGGGGGTGGAGTGCACTGGTGTGGTCTACACTTGGACTGCATGTTGGACTCCTATCCCATTGTCACAGACTTTTGCTGTTGAGCTTCTAAATTGTCTTCAGATGAAAAATGTTCTACTTTGTCTTTTTGGATGTTTGGATGCTCTAAAATTTGTTTAAAGTCATTATTTAAAGGAATTTGGATGTTTTGGGAGAGAGGTTAGACAGGTTCTTGCCTTTACTCAACCATCTTGGTTCCACTTCTTCCCATTAGTTTTCAATTTGTGATTTGTAGGATGCAAGAAGTATCTTCTTACTCTTTTGATTATATCATTTGAAAAATAAAAGGGATTATAGGGTTTTTTCGTATTGTTTTTAGTTTTTGTTTTAGTAATTCAGTATGTCTCAAGAAGCATGATAGTGTAATGCAAAGACCAAAAGATTTGAAATTAAAAGTTCTTCTACTACTTATAAGACAGTTTTGAGCAAGTCTTTCACACCTTTGATGTTCATGTTCTTCCTATATAAAAGCAAATGGATGATGGGGAGAAGACTTGTCCCTAGATAATTTTTAAGGCAATATGATATATGATACACTGGGGAAATTCACTGGGTTTTTTGTTTGTTTGTTTGAAGCAATTGGAGTTAAGTGACTTGGCCAGGGTCACACAGCTGGAAAGTGTCTGAAGTGAGATTTGAACTCAGGTCCTCCTGACTTCAGAACTGGTGCTCTATCCACTGTGCAACCCAGCTCCTCTATGATTTCTTAAAGCTTTCTGGACCTCAGCTTCCCCATCTGTGAAATGAAAGTGTTAAACTTGACAGAATTCTGAATGTGAAATCAGGAAGATCTGGTCTTAAATTTAACCTATGAAATGTAATGGTTTTGTGACTACAGGCCACTCTTAACCACTCAATGCCTCAGATAGACATTATAATTTATAGATGAGTTGCCAATCTTCATTGACAATATTTACATATATGTCTATATATTCATAATATTTATTGATATATGTATATGTGAATATTTTATGGGATGAGCCCAAAATCTGTCATTCTTTACACCAATGATAAAAGTAATAATTAAGCAATGATATTATCATTCTAATAAATTTTTGTTGAAGTCATATTTTATATAACCATAATTTCTTCCAGTCACTTTTCTCCCCCTCTTAAAAAGCCAACACATTCAAAAAATAATATTTTTGGGGGAAAAAAGAAAGATAAATATTATGAAAATAAAATTGTGAAACTCCTTAATATGAGGGGTTTCTACACCAACAAGAATTCTCTTCATGAGTGAAATCAATATGGACCAAGAGAGTTGTTAATGTACACTTAATATCAATGGTGTATGTTTTATATAAGCAAATTAGAATGAAAATAAAATTCTATAATTTTAGGTTCTCATCTATTTCAAACTAGACAGCCCTAAATAATCCAAGCAGGAAAAAACCTGCCTACTCTTTAGAAGAAGGTCAGGTCTTGAGTGACTCATGACATATATTCAATGTTCTGCCCTTTTAAAAAACAAAACGACACAGGAATGAAATTCTGAATTTGTGAAATCAGTCAACTAGGAGATAACTTGTACAATAATGAAATGATTCATTGCTTTAGATAGTAATTAATGGTAGGATTACTTGAAATACTAAAAACCGCTAATGTATTTAAAATACACTTGGATCAATTGGTAAAATTTTGCTTTGATCAAATATCTTTTGAGGAACACATTTTGCATTTCATAATGAACCTGCAAGAATGAAATGCTAGCCTCGGCAATAAGAGCCGAGAAAGAGATTCAAGGAATGAGAGTAGGAAATGAGGAAATCAAACTTTCACTCTTTGCAGATGATATGATGGTATACTTAGAGAACCCCAAAGACTCTGCTAAAAAGCTATTAGAAATAATTCAGAATTTTAGCAAAGTGCCAGGATACAAAATAAATCCACATAAATCCTCAGCATTTTTATATATCACCAACAAAATGCAACAGCAAGAGATCCAAAGAGAAATTCCATTCCAAACAAATGTTGAGAGTATAAAGTATTTGGGAATCCATCTACCAAAGAATAGTCAGGAATTATATGAGAAAAATTACGAAACACTTGCCACAAAAATAAAGTCAGATTTAAATAATTGGAAAGACATTCAGTGCCCTTGGATAGGCCGAGCGAATATAATAAAGATGACAATACTCCCCAAACTAATCTATTTATTTACTGCAATACCAATCAGCCTCCTAAGAAACTATTTTAATGACCTAGAAAAAATAACAACAAAATTCATATGGAAGAATAAAAGGTCGAGAACTGCAAGGGAACTAATGAAAAAAAAGTCAGAGGAAGGTGGTCTAAGTGTACCTGATCTAAAGCTATATTATATAGCAGCAGTCACCAAAACCATTTGGTATTGGCTTGGAAATAGACCGGTAGATCAGTGGAACAGATTAGATACAAAGGACAAAAAAGGGTACATCTATAGCAATCTAATCTTTGACAAACCCAAAGATACCAACATTAGAGATAAAAATTCATTATTTGGAAAAAACTGTTGGGAAAACTGGAAATTAGTATGGCAGAAATTAGATATGGATCCACACTTAACACCATATACCAAGATAAGATCAAAATGGGTCCATGATTTAGGCATAAAGAATGAGATAATAAATAGATTAGAGAAACAGAAAATAGTCTACCTCTCAAACCTGTAGAGGAGGAAGGAATTTATGACCAGAGGAGAACTAGAGATCATTATTGATCACAAAATAGAAGATTTTGATTACATCAAACTAAAAAGTTTCTGTACAAACTTCCCTTAGAAGGGAAGTAACAAATTGGGAAAATATTTTTAAAGTTAAAGGTTCTGACAAAGGTCTCATTTCCAAAATATATAGAGAACTGACCCTAATTTATAAGAAATCAAACCATTCTCCAATTAATAAATGGCCAAAGGATATGAACAGACAATTCTCAGATGATGAAATTGAAACTATATCCACTCATATGAGTGTTCCAAATCACTACTGATCAGAGAAATGCAAATTAAGATAACTCTGAGATACCACTACACATCTGTCAGATTGGCTAAGATGACAGGAACAAATAATGATGAATGTTGGAGGGGATGTGGAAAAACTGGGACACTAATACATTGTTGGTGGAGTTATGAAAGAATCCAGCCATTCTGGAGAGCAATTTGGAACTATGCCCAAAAGTTATCAAACTGTGCATACCCTTTGACCCAGCATTGCTGCTATTGGGCTTATATCCCAAAGAAATACTAAAGAGCAGAAAGGGACCTGTATGTGCCAAAATGTTTGTGGCAGCTCTTTTTGTAGTAGCTAGAAACTGGAAGTTGAATGGATGTCCATCAATTGGAGAATGGTTGGGTAAATTATGGTATATGAAGGTTATGGAATATTATTGCTCTGTAAAAAATGACCAGCAGGAGGAATACAGAGAGGCTTGGAGAGACTTACATCAACTGATGCTGAGTGAAATGAATAGAACCAGAAGATCGCTGTACACTTCAATGGTGTATGAAGATGTATTCTGATGGAAGTGGATATCTTCAACATAAAGAAGATCCAACTCACTTCCAGTTGATCAATGATGGACAGAAATAACTACACCCAGAGAAGGAACACTTGGGAAGTGAATGTAAATTGTTAGCACTACTGTCTATCTACCCAAGTTACTTATACCTTCGGAATCTAATACTTAATGTGCAACAAGAAAATGGTATTTACACACATATATTGTATCTAGGTTTTATTGTAACACATGTAAAATGTATGGGATTGCCTGTCATTGGGGGGAGGGAGTAGAGGGAGGGGGGGGATAATTTGGAAAAATGAATACAAGGGATAATATTATTTAAAAAATTACTCATGCATATATACTGTGGAAAAAAAATTCTAAATAAAAAAAAAGAATGTTAGAGTCCAAAGTTGATGACAAGCAATAGGCAGTTACACAAATTGACATATATCTTGTAGTCCTATTTGTTGCTAATTGTACTATTTTCCCTATAAGACTTCCCATTATTTTCATAGCTTTTTCTTATTTAGTTTCTAGTGATTATACCTTTGGATGACACTACCTATATCATCTTACCTGTCTTCCTCCCCCTCCTATCTGGAGCATAATGCAAGGCAAAGAACACAAGCTTGAAAAGTTCAAACCTTGCCTCTGATGCTTACTATCTGGATGACCTTAAACAGTGCAGAGTCCTTGACTGGCCCTCGGTTTCCTCATATGTAAATAATGTAGCTAAACTAGATGACCTCTGAGATCACACTATAATCCTATGATATCCAAGTTATGATGACTGATAGCTATGTTCTCAAGCATTCTCTTCAATAGTACCCTTAGAGGTTGCTAGGCTTTTTGATAATTCAATGGTTAGAGCACAATGCCTCAAATTAGAAGACCTGATTTCAAAGCTTACCTCACATACTTATACTTGGCCAAGTCACTTAATCTTGTTTGCCTCAGTTTCCTCACTTATAAAAAATGAGCTAGAGAAGGAAGTGGCAAACAGTTCCAGTATCTTTGCCAAGAAAACTCCAAATAGGGTTATGAAGAATAGTACATGACTGAACAACAACAATATGCCATTTTCAAGTCTTATCTCTCTCTGCCTTCTAAACTTACCTCTAGGCTGAAGTAATGAGAGCAGGCTAAGCTTTAATATGTATCTGGAGCAAGTTTTAAATCTTTTTTAGTTTTTTCCTATTCTTTATGATCCTATTTTATCTTCTTGATAAAGATACTAGTTTGCCATTTCCTTCTCCAGCTCATATTTGAGACAATTGAAGCAAACAGGGTTAAGTGACTTGCCCAAGGTCACCCAGATAATAAGTGTCTGAGGTAAGATTTTAATTCAAGAAGATGAGTCTTCCTAACTCCAGGCCCAGAACTCTATCCATTATGCTCCCTGAGTGCAAGTTAGGTGCCATCATTTCCATAGCACCACCAGAACCAACAACAAATGCACCCCATTGCAGTCTATTAGTTTTGGGAAGGCACAGTCCAGAAAAAAATTCCTATGTTTTCTTGTCCTTCAGTTATTGTTGGATAAGTTTTGCCAATCCATCTATTTAACTCTTAAGAAAATAAAACAGGGAAGCCATTTGAATCTTAGGCAAATATAGTGATATAACATATGATATAAGGCATGATATGATGTGATGTGACATGGCATGATGTAATGCAATGTAATGTCATATGACAATATACAATGTAGATATAATATATATAGAAGTGACAAATCAATTATTCAATATTTAAAATTTGTATTGTCTTCTTTCTATAAAGCATTGTGCTAGGTACTGAGTGAGGATCAAAAAAAAAAAAAATTAACAGTGTTTCTGCCATAAAGATGGTTACTGAGAGAGAAAGCATGGTTTTGTAAAGTATACAAGATTAGGAATCAGAAAATATGTATTTGAATCCCGTCTCTGCTTTTTATTACCTATGTGACCATGAGGAAACCATTGAATCTCTTTAAATATCAGCTCTTGATCTATGAAAGGACAGCGTTAGACCATTATCCTTTATGGTCCTTCCCAGCTCAAAGTCTCTTGAGCTCTTACAATCTAGTAGAAGGGAGGAGAAGAAAAGGTCACACAATAAAGTATTAAGAAAAATTTCCCCCTCCCCTTCCAGGTTCTTATGGTCTCTGTTTTCTCCCAGAAGAATATTTTAATTTTCTTTTATAGAAAGGCATTTAAAATAGATGGGGAGGGGAGAGAATCAAAATGGAATTTAGTAGGAAGCAAACTCCTCCTTTTCCCTCAACCATGAAAAAGAATATAAAAGAAAATGAATCAAAACTCACCTTATCTCAGTGGGAAAATGAATGGAGAAACAAAGTTATGCCTGAATTCTCTCTCCCTCATGTAACTGTATAGAACATGCTTCAGGCAAAATTACAAAGGAGAAAATATGGCCACATATTTTACCAAAATAAGGTAATTTACAGGGAGAAAACTGTTTAGAAGAGATGATTTTTTTAAAAAAGACCTATAGATCAAGAATTCAAATGGAAATGATCATAGAAGAAAGCATATTGGGAAGGAAACAGTTTCAAATGAAAAATTAAGATGAAAATTGTATATCTACAATTTAATAGTCACTGAATTGAAAAAACCAAAATTTTAAAAAATTATTTTAATGGCAAAAATATGTCTAATATATAGGCAAACTTCAGATTAATAATGACAAACATTTCCTACAAGATGAATGTATGCGTCCTTAGAACTTGCAGTTTCAGTGTTTCACTGATAGTGATATGAAATTTGACCAATCAGCAGAGCTAAGATGGTGGAGAAGACAAATGTTTCTTTCTCACCTTCTCCTACAACCCTCAGACTAATTAGTAAATGCAGCCTCTGAGTTAGCTATGGACAGGCAGAATCCACAAATATTGGGAGTGTGACAAATTACCAGCAGAAGATAATTTCAAAGATTGCTAGAAAAGGTCAATTTCAATTAGAAATGTGAGAGAGGCAGCCAAGAGCAAGCAGGCTGAATACAGATGCCAGCCCAGACAGCACAGTGTCCCTGGATGGTACAGACTCTGCAGGGTGGTGCAGACTCTGCTGGGCAGAGAATCTATAGGGAGGAATCTACAAGAATATACAGCAATGTTGGCCACTCTGCCCTGGTTGCAAACCACTAGATTCTCACAGAAGTTAGAAAACATCCAACACAAAAACAAAAGGTAAATAGTGAATCCCAAATGGCAGAATGTTAGGGGACCTGACCATGCCCACCCAACACTGGAAGTGAGTCAGCACTCACCTAGTGCAACCATGGCAGCTTGTAGAGGAAGTCTGGAAAACCTCTCCTCCCCTAAAAGCAGACCTTAATTTTTTTGAGTAAAAAAAGTGAAGAGAACTCTAACCATAGACAGTTTTTATGGTGAAAAAGAACAGATTTCAATCCCTGAGGAGACTAAAATTAGATCATCTCCAGATGAAGCCCCAAAAGCTGATATAACCTGGTCCCTAACACACAAGGCTCTTCTAGAAGAAGTTAAAAAGTATCGTAAAGGACAATTAGAAAATGGGGAAAGGAAATGAAAACTTTGTGAGAGGGTTTGAAAAGACATATAACTCATTAAAAGATAGATTTATTAAAATGGAAAAAAAACACCCAGAAAAACAGAATTTTTGTAACAGAAAAAGAAATATCTCTTTAAAAAACAGAATTTGTGAAATGGAAAAAGAAAATAACTCCTTAAAAACAGAATTTGTGAAATAGAAAAAAAAATGCCATAGAACAAAACAACTCATTTAAAAATTTAATTGGACAAATACAAAGAAAAGTAAAAGAAGAAAATAATTCATTGAAATTCAGAACTGAACAAATGGAAATGAATGACTCAATGAGACAACAAAAATCAGTCATGGAAAATAAAAAATAAAAAAATGAAAAAACAGGAAAAAAAAAAAAAAAGAAAAATACCTAATTGGGAAAACAACTGACCTGGAAAATAGATCTAAGAGAGACAACTAAGGATTTTTGGACTTGGTTTCATGATGAAATAAAGAGCCTAGACACTATTTTTCAGGAAATCATCAAAGAACTGCTTGGTTGTCATATAATCAAAAGATAAAATAACCATGGAAAGAATTCACCAAACACCTCCTGAAAGGGACACCAAAATCACTCCAAGGAATATTGTGGCTAAATTTCAGAACTATCAGACCAAGGAAAAAATATTGCAAGCAACTAGAGAGAAACAATTCAAATACCTAGGAGCCACAATAAGGATTATTCAGCATCTAGCAACTTCCACTTTAAAATATTGAAAGGCCTGGAATCTGATATTCTGAGAGGTGAAGGAATTTGGAAGGCAGCCAAGAATAAATTACCCTGTTAAACTGAACATTTTCTTTCAGGGGAAGAATATGGACATTCAATGAAACTGGTGAATTCCATTTATTTTTGAGGAAAAGACCAGAGCTTAAAAAAATGACCTACAAATATAGAACTCAAGAGAAGCTTAAAAAAATTGAGAACTGTATTTCTATTCTGGTTATACATAGAAAGTACTTGTATAAACTGATTTTACTGTTGCAACACAAAAAAGAAAAGAGAAGTTGAAAGCATATTATACCAGAAAAAAAGGGAAAAGTGGAGGTAAAATGAGGGAAATTATAGCTCAGGAAGAGATAAAGAAAACCTATTAATTGAGGCAAAGAAGGAAGAGTGATGAATATTGTGTAAATCTTACTCTCATCAGATTTGGCTCAAAGAAAGAATATTAGATATATTTGGTTTCACCAACAAACTTCTCTCACCCTATAGAAAAGTAGGAGGGGAAAGGGTAGGCTAAGTAGAAGGGAAAACAGAAATAGTTGGTGAAAGGTATAAGAAGGGAGAGGGTCTCTAAAAGGGAAAGATTGTTTGAGGCAAGTAATGGTCATAAGTAAAATACTGGGGAGGAGGAAAAGGGGGAAAGGAAAGAGAAATATGTAATTTGGGGTTAGGGGCAGGAAATACAGAATTAATAGTTTTAACTGTAAATGTGAATGGGGTGAACTCTTCCATAAAGCGTAAATGAATAGCAGACTAGATTAAAAGCCAGAATCCTATAATATGTTGTTTACAAGAAACACATTTAAAGCAGAATAATACATACAGAGTAAAGGTAAAAGGTAAATAGATTCTGGAGCAGAATCTATTATGCTTCCGATTAAGTTAAAAAAAAAAAAATAGTCATCCTGATCTCAGATCAAGCAAAAGCAAAAATTGACCTAATTAAAAGAGATAAGAGAAGAAACTATATCTTGCTAAAAGTTAACATAGATAATGAAGCAATATCAATAGTAAACACATATGCACCAAGTGGTATAGCATCTAAATTCCTAAAGGAGAAATTAAGAGAGTTGCAAGAAGAAATAGACAGCAAAACTATAATAGTGAGAGATCTTAACCTTGTTCTCTCAGAACTAGATAAATCGAACCACAAAATAAATAAGAAAGAAGTTAAAGAGGAAAAGAGAATATTAGAAAAGCTAGATATGACAGTTCTTTGGAGAAAATTGAATGGAGACAGAAAAGAGCACATTTTTTTCTTGGCAATTCATGCAACCTATACAAAAATTGACCATATATTAGGAAACAAAGACCTTAAAATCAAATGCAGAAAAGGAGAAATAGTAAATGCATTTTTTCAGATCACAATGCAATAAAAATTACATTCAATAAAAGGCCAGAGGAAAATAGACCAAAAAGTCATTGGAAACTAAATAAGCTTATCCTAAAAGAATGAATGGGTGAAACAGCAAATCATAGACACAATCAATAATTTCATCCAAGAGAATGACAATAATGAAACAACATACTAAAATCTGTGGGATACAGACAAAGTGGTAATAAGGGGAAATTTTATCTCTAGATGCTTACTTAAATAAAATAGAGAAAAAGAAGATCAATAAATTGGGCTTGCAACTAAAAAAGCTAGAAAAAGAACAAATTAAAACCTCAAATCAAATACCAAATGTGAAATTCTAAAAATAAAAGGAGAGATCAATAGAATTGAAAGTAAAAAAATCTATTGAATTAATAAATACAACTAAGAGTTGTTTTTATGAAAAAACCAATAAAATAGATAAACCTTTAGTTAATTTGAATAGAAAAAGGAAAGAGGAAAATCAAATTGTTAGTCTCAAAAAAGAAAAGGGAGAACTTTCCACCAATAAAGAGGAAATTAGAGCAAAAATTAGAAGTTACTTTGTCCAACTTTATGCCAATAAATTTGACAACATAAATGAAATGGAGGAATATCTACAGAAATATAGACTGCCCAGATTAACAGAAGAGGAAATATGTTACTTAAATAATCCCATTTTAGAAAAAGAAGTAGAACAAGCTACTAATCACCTCCCTAAGAAAAAAAATGCCCAGGATCAGGTGGATTTACATGTGAATTCTACCAAACATTTAACGAACAATTAACTCCAATACAATATAAACTATTTGAAAAAAAAATATGAGTGAAGGACTCCTACCAAATTCCTTTTATGACACTGATATGGTACTAATAACTAAAGCAGGTAGGACAAAAACAGAGAAAGAAAATTATATACCTGTCTCCCTAATGAATATTGATGCAAAAATCTTAAAAAAATATTGCCAAAGAGATTATAGAAAATCATCCCCAAGATAATACACCATGACCAAGTAGGATTTATACCAGGAATGCAGGGCTGGTTCAATATTAGGAAACCTATTAGCATAATTGACCATATCAATAACTAAATTAACAAAAAATTATATGATTATCTCAACAGATGTCAAAAAAAACATTTGATAAAATCCTACACCCATTCCTATTACATACACTAGAGAGTATAGGAATAAGTGAAATTTTCCTTTAAACAGTCAGTAGCATCTATTTAAAACTATCAGCAAGCATCATATGTAATGGGTATGAACTGGAACCATTCCCAATAAGATCAGGGGTGAAACAAGGTTGTGCACTATCACCATTGCTATTCAATATTGTATTAGAAATGATAGCTTTGGCAATAAGAGAAGAAAAAGTGATTAAAGGAATTAGAGTAGTTAAAGATGAAACCAAATTATCACTTTACAGATGATATGATGATATATTTAGAGAACCCTAGAGAATCAACTAAAAAACTAAAGTTACCAAACAAATCCACATAAATTATTAGCATTCTTATACATCACTAACAAAATCCAACAGCAAGAGATACTGTAGTGACCGCATTAGTACCTGGATATCTTAGAATCAGCCGAAGTCAGGATAAGCAAAAGTCTTTATTCTTGGTATTTTGGGGTTGCCATCAGGGGATTAGACATAGGAATATCCACACCTCCTTTCTCTCTCCACCACCAAGGAATGATCCTGCTTGTCCTACTTTATCCTCTGATCTTTCTTCCTCTTATTTGTCCATACTCACAGATCCAGCCAGCACAGAGGTGAGTAAGGTCATCTTCCAAGCATATGTTAATAGAGAACTGTCCAAATGGTAATTAGCCTTAAGTGTTAGGTTATCCTGGTTAAGCGCATCTGCTCAGTTCTAGCCCTTTACAAGATACAAAGTGAAATTCCATTCAAAATAAGTGTTGAAAGGATAAAATATCTGGGAATCTATCAACCAAAGGAGGGTCAGGAACTATATGAGAAAAACTACAAAAGACTTTCCACACAAATAAAGTCAGATATAAGCAATTGGAAAAGTATCAAGTGCTCTTAGATAGGTCAAATGAATATAATAAAGATGGCAATACCACCTAAACTAATCTATTTATTTAGTGCTATACCAATCAAATTCTCAAGAAACTACTTTACTGACCTAGAAAAATAATAAAATTCATCTAGAAGAACAAAAGGTAAAGAAGAACATTAGGTCATGGGACCTAATGAAGAGAAAAGCAAATGAAGGTGGCTTAGCTGTATCAGATCTAAATGTCTATTATAAAGCAGCGGTCATCAAAACCATTTGATGCTGGCTAAGAAATGGAGAAGTTGATCAGTGGAATAGATTAGGTTCACAGAACAAAATAATCAATGACTATAGCAATCTAATATTTGACAAACCCAAACAACCCAGCTTTTGAGATAAGAATTCACTATTTCACAAAAACTGCTGGGAAAATTGGAAACTAGTATGTCAGAAACTAGGCATAGTTTCTACCATATCTAACACCACATGCCAACATAAAGTGGAAATGGATTCCATTCTTTATAGACATAAAGAATGATATTATAAACAAATTAGAAGAGCATAGGATAGTTTACCTTTCAGATCTGTGGAAGAGGAAGGAATATATGGCCAAAGAAGAATGAGAGATCATTATTGATTAAAAAATAGATAATTTTGATTATACTGGGGGCAGCTAGGTAGCATAGTGGATAGAGCACCAGCCTTGAATTCAGGAGGACCCGAGTTCAAATCTGGTCTCAGACATCTAAGACTTCCTAACTGTGTGACCCTGGGCAAATCACTTAACCCCAGAATAGTTCCAAATTGCTCTCCAGAATGGCTGGATGTATTCACAATTTCACCAACAATGTATCAGTACCCCAGTTTTCTCACATCCACTCCAACATTCCACATTATCTTTCCCTGTCATTTTAGCCAATCTGACAAATGTGTAATGGTATCTCAGTTATAAGATTTTCAAGATCCATAATCTAATCTCATTCTATCTATACAACCTTTTCCATCTTTATTTTCCAATATTGAGGGATGGATCCCAATTATGCCAAACCTCAGCAGTCTGAATCTCAAGTAAAGACAGAGAAATAGCCATGGAAATATAAATAAATAACTGTATCTTAAAATTTAAATAGATAAGCAAATAATCATCAAAAACAAACAAACAGAAGAAAGATAGACATGCTATAGAGACTGGGTAACCTGGTTTTCAGTCCTGTCTTCACACTTACTAAGATTTTGGGGAAGGTACCTATTAGTTTCTCTGAGGCTCACTTTCCTCATTTTTGAAACAAAGTAGTTATACTACATCAATCAATTCATTTCTATCATTAAGTATTTATTAAATGCCTACTATATTGCCAGCATCATATTAGGTGCTAGGGATTCAATAGTTGTGGAGATTAAAACTACAATACTACAATACTACAATAAAACTACAATAAAAGAGACTGAAGCAGAAATCAGAGCCAATGGTACTTTATTAAAAGATCCATGGTCCCCTCTAATGAAGTAAATCTCAGATTTTCCCCATGATCTGAAATGCCTGCATCTTCCAATGCCTTATATTTATAGAGTTTGATGCCCAATATGCAAAAGAAGCATGGTGACATACATACTCTTATTGTTTGAAAAATCTTGCTCTTAGAGACCAAACACAGTAGAGTCTGAGTTGGATCAAAAATGGAATATCTATACTGAATAAGTGTTTACAAGATATTTGAGCTTCTGATGCTAAAATCTTAAATAAGATATTAGCAAAAAGACTTCAGAAAATCATCCCTAGGATAATACACTATGATCAAGTGGGATTTATACCAGGAATGCAGGGCTGGTTTAATATTAGTATAATTGACCATATTAATAATCAAATTAATAAAAACCATATGATCATTTCAATAGATGCAGAAAAAGCATTTGGTAAAATCCAACATCCATTCCTACTAAAAACGCTTGAGAGTATAGGAATAAATGGACTATTCCTTAAAATAATCAGGAGCATATATTTAAAACCGTCAGTAAACATTATATGTAATGATGATAAACTGGAACCTTTCCCTGTAAGATCAGGGGTGAAACAAGGTTGCCCACTATCACCATTACTATTCAATATAGTACTAAAAATGCTAGCCTCGGCAATAAGAGCCGAGAAAGAGATTCAAGGAATTAGAGTAGGAAATTAGGAAATCAAACTATCACTCTTTGCTGATGACATAATGGTATACTTAGAGAACCCCAAAGACTCTGCTAAAAAGCTATTAGAAATAATTCAGAATTTTAGCAAAGTGGTAGGATACAAAATAAATCCACATAAATCCTCAGCATTTTTATACATTACCAACACAATCCAACAGCAAGAGATACAAAGAGAAGTTCCATTCAAAATAACTGTCGATAGTATAAAATATTTGGGAATATATATACCAAAGGAAAGTCAGGAATTATATGAGCAAAATTATGAAACACTTGCCACAAAAATAAAGTCAGATTTAAATAATTGGAAAGATATTGAATGCTCTTGGATAGGCCGAGCAAATATACTTAAGATGACAATACTCCCCAAACTAATCTATTTATTTAGTGCTATACCAATCAGATTCCCAAGAAACTATTTTAATGACCTAGAAAAAATAACAACAGAATTCATATGGAACAACAAAATGTCGAGATTTTCAAGGGAAGTAATGAAAAAAAAATTAAATGAAGGTGGTCTAGCTATACCTGATCTAAAGCTATATTATAAAGCAGCAGTCACCAAAACCATTTGGTATTGGCTAAGAAATAGACTAATTGATCAGTGGAATAGGTTAGGTTCACAGGGCAAGATAGTGAATAAAAATAGCAATCTAGTGTTTGACAAACCCAAAGATCCCAACTTTGGGGATAAGAATTCATTATTTGACAAAAACTGCTGGGAAAACTGGAAATTAGTATGGCAGAAACTAGGCATGGACCCACATTTAACACCACATACTAAGGTAAGATCAAAATGGGTCCAAGATTTAGGCATAAAGAATGAAATCATAAATAAATTGGAGGAACAAGGGATAGTTTAACCTCTTGGACTTGTGGATGAGGATGGAGTTTGTGTCCAAGGGAGAACTAGAGACCATTATTGATCACAAAATAGAACATTTTGATTACACCAAATTAAAAAGTTTCTGCACAAACAAAACTAATGCAAACAAGATTAGAAGGGAAGTAACAAATTGGGAAAACATTTTTACAATTAAAGGTTCTGATAAAGGCCTCATCTCCAAAATATACAGAGAATTGACTTTAATTTATAAGAAATCAAGCCATTCTCCAATTGATAAATGGTCAAAGGATATGAACAATTTTCAGATGATGAAATTAAAACTATTTCCACTCATATGAAAGTGTTCCAAATCACTATTGATCAGAGAAATGCAAATTAAGACAACTCTGAGATACCACTACACACCTGTCAGATTGGCTAAGATGACAGGAACAAATAATGATGACTGTTGGAAGGGCTGTGGGAAAACTGGGACACTGATGCATTGTTGGTGGAGTTGTGAAAGAATCCAACCATTCTGGAGAGCAATCTGGAATTATGCCCAAAAAGTTATCAAAATGTGCATACCCTTTGAGACAGCAGTGCTACTCCTGGGCTTATATCCCAAGGAAATACTAAAGAAGGGAAAGGGACCTGTATGTGTCAAAATGTTTGTGGCAGCCCTTTTCATAATGGCTAGAAACTGGAAAATGAATGGATGCCCATCAATTGGAGAATGGTTGGGTAAATTATGGTTTATGAATGTTATGGAATATTATTGTTCTGTAAGAAATGACCAACAGGAGGAATACAGAGAGGCAGGAGAGACTTACATCAACTGATGCTGAGTGAAACGAGCAGAACTAGGAGATCATTATACACTTCAACAATGATACTGTATGAGGATGTATTCTGATGGAAGTGGATATCTTCAACATAGGGAAGAGCTAATCCAATTCCAATTGATTAATGATGGACAGAATCAGCTACATCCAGAAAAGGAACACTGAGAAATGAGTGTAAACTGTGAGCATTATTATTTTTATTTTTTTTCTTCCCAGATTTTTACCTTCCGAATACAATTCTTCCTTTGCAACAATAACAACAACAAAATTCGGTTCTGCACAGATATATTTTATGTAGGATATACTATAAAGATATTTAATATGTATGGGAATGCCTGCCATCCAGGGAAGGGGGGTGGAGGGAAGGAGGGGAAAAATTCAGAGCATAAGGGAGTACAAGGGATAATGTTGTAAAAAAAAATACCTATGCATATGTACTATCAAAAAATGTTATAATTATAAAATTAATTTTAAAAAAAGAAAGAAATTGCAAAAGCAAAAAAAAAAAATTAAGTTTCTCAGATTAGGCAGGAGGAGATGATACAAGTTATACATTTCAAGAATATATTGAGGAGAATTTTCCATACTATGCCATTACCCATGCTTGGATTGGTCATGGAATTCAAGCAAAACAGGGTAGTGATATCTTTGACAGCATTCTTATTGTTGCACAAGTAAGCTCCACACCTGTTAACAAGTAATGAACATTACATTAAAGTTGACATTCTATTATAGGTCCCGTCTATTAGAATCCATATTCTGATGTGACATACAAAATATGGACACTGTTTATTCTTATACCTATTATTAGGTGATTGACTAGATACATATTTCTACATAAATACATTAAAATAATTACTAACAATCATTACCTCTTATAAAATCATAATGAACTGACTAATACTGATCAGAATTTAAGTAGGAGTTCTTAAAGAATAATTTCCCTCATGTAAAAAAAATGAAATAACTTCTTTCCTTAAGACAGAGCTGAAGATAGGCCCTACATTCTGAAATGAAATGGGAGGAGTACAGTAGCAACATACGTTCATGTAATTATGTACAAAATAAATACAAGGCAATTATGGAGGAGAAGATATTAGGGGAAAGTTAGATGTTCAGTTAGGAAGATTTGAGTTCAAATCCATCCTCAGACACATACTAGATTTGTGACCCTGGACAAATCATTTTATCCCTATTTGCCTCAGTTTCTCGTCTATAAAATGGAGACACGATGAAGAAAGAAAATTTTTGTAAATAACTATAGCATCTTTGCCAAGAAAACCCCATGGACAAGTCAAGGATCGTGAAGAGTTGGATTTGACTTAATGACAGATCAACAATGACATTAGCATCTCAGAGAATATGAAAAAGTCGTATTGAAGTAGTATTGTAATTAAGCTTTGAAAGAAACTAGAAATTATTAAAAGCAAAATTAAGGGGAGAGGACATTCCCAGGGTACCTGATACAAAGATGGCAAATGGGGTATACATGAAGACCATCAAGAAAGCCAGTTTAAGTTGTATAATATGAGTGGTGGTGAAGTATATATCAAGACTAGAAAGGTCTTTTGTTTAATGCAGAAGAAACAAGCAAAAGCTATCCCTATTCTGTCTTGTTTTCTCCTGATGCATTATAATCTCTCAGTAATGAATTTGAGGTAGAAAAAGTTGGCATATTAGATAAAGGAGGAAGAACTGCCATCTAGTAAGATTATCAATAAAGAAACATTTATTAAGCCAGTCATCATGCTAAGCCTCTGAGGCAGGCCTGCAAATTCAATTTAATTCAATTCAAAAATCAACATCTACTAAGTGTTTTTAAGTACAAAGCATTTTGCATGGAATTGGGTATAAACAGATAAAAGTAAAAAAAAAATGTGTTTTCCCCTCTAGGTCTTACTTTCTCTTGGAAGGAATAAAGCAGCCTCAGGTATATAAAAACAAGGTAATTTGAAGAGGGAGAATGTATAAAAATTGGGGTGATCAGGAAAGACTTTCAATGGGACCTCAATGGGAGGTGTTAAATTAGTCACACTCAGAAGGATCTTAAGAAACAAATAGGAGGAAGGATTTTGTTTCAGGCACAGGAACATTTTATACAAAGGCTAATATTTACACCAAGTAAACTTATGTCACTGAAATAGAAAGTATGTTAAGGAAAGTGATGTGGAATCAGTCTGGAAAGGTGAGATGGTGAATGGTTTTACATGTTAAGATGAAGAGTTTGTATTTTCTTCTAGAGAAAATAGTGAACCCCTGAAGATTTTTGAGCAGGGGAATGACATGACCAGAATTGTGTTTTATAAAGATTTTTGGAAGCAGCAGCTTTTGCTTGTTTCTTCTGCATTAAACAAAAGACCTTTCTAGTCTTGATATATACTTCACCACCACTCATATTATACAACTTAAACTGGCTTTCTTGATGGTCTTCATGTACACCCCATTTGCCATCTTTGTATCAGGTACCCTGGGAATGTCCTCTCCCCTTAATTTAAATGAAAAGCAGAGTGACTGAGACCAGGAAAAACAATTAAATTGCTATTATGAAATAAATTTGAAAAGTAATGGGGGCCTAAAGAATCTGATGGTTATATGAGTGGGAAGAAGGGGGCACAAGAACTATGTGATGAATGTTCATTTTACAAGTTGTAGCAAATTGTTATTCATTCAAATGTAGCAGTGGTTTTTCATCTAAAAGATGTTTTTGGTGGTGGTGGTTGTTGTTTTTGGCCCCTTCACTTGGCTTTTCATTGATTTCTCAAGTACAAAATAGTTCTTTTTAAATCTCTTAAATAGTAGGCTAAGGATGAAGTATGGGCTTGTTCCTTAATTATATTTAACTTGAGGTATCAAGCAATATTAACTTTTTAAAAGTAATTTCTCTGCTATAGTTATCTTGCATATGCAAACACACATACAATATCTAAGTATATATTTTAATATCTACCTAATAAAAATACATATAATATATAGACTATATACTTAGATGTAAGATCTAGACTCTTTATACACCTAAGTATATAATCTAAAATATCTCCTCTCCAAAAATCTAAGCTCCTTGAGATCAGGAACTATTTTAATCTTTCCTCTATTTCCTTGCATCTGACATAGTAACTTTGACATAATAAACCCTTAATAAATGTTTGTTCAACTAACTGAATCATCATTTATTTTTTATTTATTATTCATATAATGGATGAAGAGTTTGGATGGTAGAGTAAACTAATGATGTCAAACTCAAATAGAAATGGAGGGCCACTAAGCTAAATATGAGGATTCCTTCAGCTGTATATTGACTTAGAAAACTCATAATAATATTATTGTTATTCAGCCATGTGTCTTGATGACACCATTTAGGATTTTCTTGGCAAAAAAAAAAAAATCAGACTGGTTTGCCATTTCCTTCTCCAGATTAATTTATAGATGAGGAAACTGAGGCAAACAGATTTAATGACTTTACAAAGTCATATAGCTAGCAAGTGTCCGAGGCTAGATTTAAAATTAGATGTTCCTGACTTTGAGTGAGACACAAGATGCACTATGCAACTTAGCTTCCCTCAGCTTTCTTATTCAAAGCATTTATAACTTGTATAGGATCACATAGGGCTTGCATTACAGTAACATATACTTCAAGAGGTCAGAATTACTTCCTGACTGGCATGAATCATCAGAATAGGACTTCCTAGACAAAAGAAAGAAAAAAAAAAAGAAAGGGAAGGAAGGAAGGAAGGAAGGAAGGAAGGAAGGAAGGAAGGAAGGAAGGAAGGAAGGAAGGAAGGAAGGAAGGAAGGAAGGAAGGAAGGAAGGAAGGAAGGAAGGAAGGAAAAGAAAGAAGCAGGGAAGAGGAGGGAGGGAGGAAGGAAAAAAGAAAGAAGGGGGAAGGGGAGGAAGGAAGAAAGAAAGAAGGAGGGAAGGAGAGGGAGGGAGGAAGGAAGAAAGGAAAGAAGGAAGGAGGAAGGTAAGAAAAAAGGAAGGAAAGAAGGAAGGAGAAAGAAAAAACAAAAGTAGAGATGTTCAGGTCTGTTTGGAAGTTTTGTGGTAAATGTTCACCCTTCATAGACCTAGTACAGAGTGACACACCTTCCATTGCATTCTGGATCTAATCTGAGGAGGCTGCATCTGAGGGCAAATGGATAGCATCTCCCCCAGCCCCCGGTGCTTAGTCAAGCCTTCATTTTCTCTTCATCAATCACTATGTATTCATTAATGACAGGCAGTAAATTAAACTAGGGTCATAGACTTGTGCTCATGGACCACTTAGTTGGTCTTCTCTAACCTAAAAACCTGTTTTTCAACAAATAGAATATATCATCTCCAATTACCAAGAAATCCAAATGAACTTTGGATGGGGAAAGAACTACAAAATTCAAATTAATTAGTTGGTAATTAGGTGGCACATTGGATAGGGCCTTGACCATGGAATCAAGAAGACCTGAGTTCAAATCTAGTTTCAGACACTACCTGTATGACCCTGGGCAAGTAACTTAACCTTTGTCTATGATAGCAGCATCAATTGTAAAAAGAAGATAATGATAGAAACTGCCTTCCAAGGATTATTATGAGAATCAAATGAAACATTTGTAAAATGCTTGTTACACTGTAGTCATAAATGGTTGTTCCCTCCTCTGGGCTACTCTGGAGAGAAGCAGACAAAATTAAGAGATCTAGGTTCTGTCTGTAATTTTGCTATTGAATTACCTTAAGTGTCTCAGGTAGATCTTCCTAATTCCAACTATAATATTCTATAAAAAAAATCTTCCTAAATCTTTGAGCCATCCCAAAGTGAAATGGGTTACTTTAGCAACTGATAGAGAGGATACGGGATAGGAATGGTATTCCTTTCATCCAAAGTCTTCAGGCAATGACTTTGAACAACTAAGACATTTTGATTATTATAAATACATAAATTAAAAATAAAGAATGTATGAATCAAGACTCTATCTTCATCCAGAGGAAGAACTAATATATAGAAGTATTTATAGAATATTTTACCCATATGTACCTTTTTGTATATAATAATACTCATCTCTAGGTTTGTTTAAAGGGGATAGAAAGTTGTACATAGTAATTTACAGTTTCATGTGCAATTATCTTATTTATTGTACTATGTCCTAGAAATATTTGTTTTGTTCTGTGAATTAAAAAGAAAATACATTTTAAGAAAAGAAAGGGTAAAAACATAATCTTTAGGCAAAGGATGATTGGCTATTTACAGAATAAGTAAAATATTTTGTAAGCATTAATATTCTTGTCTCTGTTACATAAGTAGCTACCAGGAAAAGAGAACATTAATATGCTAGAGAATAATGAATTCAGAAATGCAGGAGGAGCAGAGCAGGAAGGACATGAAAAACAGAAATCTTTTAATGGAGTTTATTCCTAGTACAGATTCCTTGGAATGAGATGAACAGGAAAATAAAGACAGCCAGAGAAGTGGTAAGGGTTGTTTTGTTTTGTTTGCCATGCTAAGACAACCACCTGTTTTGAAAAAAAACCTGAAAAGTTCTCATAGGTGGAGGAATAATTCATCTATAATTGAGATAACATGGTAGCAAATCTACCACTCTGGGGGAGGTCCCACCAAGAGACCTACAGAAAAGAAAAAAGAAGACTTTTAGGAGAAAAGGTAAAGGGGAGGTCACATTAGAGATAGCAAACTCTGCTCATGAGATGCCAACTTTCCTTGGCAATCCAAGCAAAAAAATCCACTTCATTCTGGCTGTTTTGCCCTTCATTCCATGAATTCAAACTGAAGAGGATAAGGATATCAGAGGCTACTGTGGAAGGTAGTCTGGCTCCAGCTGGCTTTGTTTACAAGGTAATATGCAAGAGTAAGGCTGTAGGGTATGGCTCAACTCAACCTAATCTAGAGTAGTAGGAATGCAGGGGCATTACTGGAATTCTGATATTACTATGAGCATTAAGAGAGAGAGTGGCAAGTAATATGACAATTGATATTAACAATTTTTCTGTCAACCTCTAAGGTTGATACCAGACCAGGAAAAAAAATGGTAAAATCCCCTTCTTTTTTTGGCCTTATATGGCATCCTTGAACAAATACTGTTAATATATGTTAGACTTTTACTATAGAGAATAAAATAAAGAACTGGAATCGAAGTCAAGAAAATCTTGAGTTTAAATCTCAACATTTACTATTCATGTGAATTTGGGCAAACCTCAACCTCTCTGAGACTTTCCTCCTCCTAGGGTGGGACAAAAAGTCCCTACTTTATAGTATTTTTGTGTAGATCAAATGAGATAATATATTTCCAAGACATGCAAAATTACTATTTTAGCTACAAAAATATTAATTCTTATTTCATTGATATGGGTATGTAAAGTCCTTTCACAGATCCTTCACTAAAGGTCTATCCAATACTTTAGTCCTGCTCACAGAGATTGTTGTCTGTCCTTTGTTCTAGAAGAGAACCACAATATCAGGGAAAGGATGCCATGACATGCAAGTGATTTGGTTTTAAGTGAGGCAAAGTCACCAGCTTCACTCTCTCTTCCAGAGCTATCTGGATACACTGGCAAGATATAGATCAGTATGATTGGAGATGGCCCTGGATGCAATGTAAGACTGGATTTTTTAAACAAAATTCTTTAATAGATCTTAGTTTCACTAAAGTAATGCTCATACAGTGATTAAGGCTAGGTAAGAAACAAGGCAAAAATGGCCTCATTTACTTAGTCAAAAAAAGAAAAAAATATCAATTTGATAAGGAAAGACCCTCATAAAGCCCTCCTCTATGTCCTTCCTTGGGCCATCCTCTGTGCCTGGAATTTCTTCTTTCATTTACTTTCCCCTTCTTCTTTCCCTCTTTCCCCTATCTACATTTGGTATGATACCTTTATCGTTAGGTGTTCTGCCCAAAGGAATATAAATTTTGATCTCTGAAATCTTGCAAGATATATTGGGTTAATATGCTAGATTAATTTTTTTTAAGGATTGTACTTTAAACCCAAATCAATCTAGCTCTCATTGATTGGCCAACAATAGGTCTCAGGCCAAGCCCCATTTTGTTACTGTTTGAGCCCTGATTGGCTCAGAGTGAATGTAAATAGCAATCCTTTCTGATTAGGTTCCCTTTTCTCCTCTTTGGATTGATTTTTTTTTTTAACTAGGCAAAAGAAGCCATTCTTTGCTTCAATTGTCATCCAGACTTAATCACTGATTGGGCCTTGCCTCAGTAAAAGTGAGACCTGTTTAAAAACAAAACAAAACAAACAAACAAAAAAAAAACTTTAGCTTAAAAAGGTCAAGATCTCCTATTACATCCAGGACTAGATCCAGGCATTCTGATCCATATTTTGCCACTGAACTCAAATGGTTCTGGAGGAGAAGGTAAGGCAGGTGACCTTGCACATCCTATCTCACAGAATGGCATCTCCTCCCCCATATCATGGACCTCTTTGAGAACAAAAGACATACAATTACAATCCAATACTATGATAGATATAGCATTTATACTTAAATCTTCTTTCTTAACTAGCCCTCTTACTTTTCTAATCATACACAGTGTGACTCAAAACCTTTTGTGTAATTGTTAGCTTTAATAGTGGTTCAACTATGAAGTTTTATGCCTATTTTTTTTAATTTAGTGAGTTATATATGCCCCCTATGTTTCATTATTGATTTTAAGCATCTAGTATGTGCCAGGGACTATGCGAAGAATATTGCAAATATTACTTCATTTGATCCTCACAATAAGCCTGAGAGTTATGTCCTACTAGGCAGACAGCAGTTAAGTAACTTATCCAGTATCACACAACTATTGAGTGTCTTCCTAACTCATACACAATGCCCTACAGGATGCACCACCTAGCTGCTTTTGGAATCCATGATTCAAAGTAATCACTCAATCAATCAATATTTATTAAGGGCCTATCATTAATGAAAGGAAATATGGTATAATGGAAAGAAGAGACAAAACACAGTCTCAGTCTTGACTTTGATACTTAACTCTGTGATCTAGGTCATCACTGACCTTTCTTACTTCAACTTCTTCCTCTGTAAAATGCCCAGTATAACCCATAAATTATTAAAACTTCCTGAGGATTGTTGTGAAGAAAAAAAAATGTATGACAAATTCCAAAATAATCAACTTAGAGGCAAACATCTAATACCTGTATAATCTGTGAGTTGGAGATTATAGGTACATGGTATCCCCCCAAAAAATCAGTTATGTGGCACAATGCTGAGTGTTCAGCCTGAAATAAGGGAGATTTATCTTTCTGAATTCAAATCTGGCCTCAGACACCTACTGGCTGTGTGACCTTTGGCAAGTCACTTTACCCTATTTGCCTCAGTTTCCCCATCCATAAAATGAATTGGGGAAAGAAATGTCAAATCACTCTAGTATTCTTTGCCCAAAAACTCCCACCAACATGTGACAAAGAGTTGGACTTACAGGATATCCAATATTTATTAGACAGGGTCTTGGGAAGAAATGTCTATTGGATATAGAAGTGCCAAGTGTCTGAGTGTTACCAGAAGAACAAGAAGTCCCAAACCCCATATAATCACAACATATTAATAATTATATCTGTGTTCTCTCTCTGCAGCAGAAAAAATTTAGCTGTTTGGTGAAGAATATATTCCCCACAGCAAATCTCTCATGGTATATAGATGGAGAGCTTCTTCAAAATGAAAAAGAAGGTGAGAAAATGAGTCAATGAAAATGTTTGTAAAAGACAGATGGGCTAGAGTAAGAGCCAATGTTATTGGCTAACCTGCTCTTGGCATTCAAGGATCATTCTGATTCCAAGAAAAACATATTATTCCCTGCCAGATGCTTTTTAGTACCTCAGCTTACTCCTTTAAGGAGGAAGAAAACATTTCCCAGAACAAAAGAAGAATGTTTGAATTTATCAAACCGCAGGCAAATGTGCTAATCTGTTTTTGGTTTGTTTGTTTAAATATAAATAGAGAGAAACCTTTTTCATAGACCTACAGAATTTCCTCAGGGTAATATTTAATTAAATAAATGATCACCAAATAATCATATTATTTATAATTCAATTAGCTACTAATTGTTTTAAACAAACCCAAAAAAGAGAACTTTTTTTCTTGGTAAAGAGATATAAAGGCTAGGGAAGGGCTAAGGGACCCCCATACTCCAATGAGAAGGGCAGTTAGGAACTATTCCTGGGACAAGGAACATTTCCACCAAAAGGATTAAAGGGGAGAACAGCTAGATGACACAATGAATAAAACATAAACTCTGAAATTAGGAGGACCTCAGTTCAAATCCCTCCTCATTCACTAGTTGTGTGACTTTAAGTAACATCCCCCCCCCAAAAAAAAAAAGGATTAAAAGGTACTGGACAGAAATTCAAATTGTAGACAAATTCAGCTTATGAGAAAGAATTACATGTTTTCCATGGGTGGCCCAGCGTGTCAGACTATGTAAGAAGCTCCTTATTTCAGCTGCTTCAAAGTATAATTCTTCTATGTGTGATAATAATAATTTTTCCCCTTCTGCTAATGTATTTTTCTCATAATGTCTAAAGTGCTTTATTGTCAATAATCTCCATTCCTGACACTTAAGTATTAGGTGTATACATATATAAACATACACATATACTATTTATATATAGTATATATATGGTATTTATATACTATATGCTTATATACTATCTACATATACATACATACATATATATCTTGGGGTGGGTATATATATATATATATATATATGTTGTGTATGTATGTTTATATATTGTTTTTTAATAAAGCAATGTGACATAATGAATAATGACCTGTCAATCACTAAGACTCATTCAAATTCTCTTTCAGACACCTACTAACTGTGTAACTTTAGGTTGTCATTTAAGCTTTCTAGAACTCGGTTTCCTCATCTGTAAGAATGAGAGGTTGGACTTGATGACTTCAAGATCCCTTTCAGCTTTTTAATTATGATCCAATGAGTTATTGTGAATATCTCTCAAAACATTTCTCTATCATTACTACTTGTATAATCAATCAACATTTTTTAAAAATCAAGCATAATAGTGAATTTCACTAGATTCTACAATGAAAAGTAAGTTTTCATGGTCTGCTTCACTTTAAGGCAAGAGTTGTTAACATGTGATGCACCCCTTTGACAATTGAGTAAAGCCTATTCAATATATTTCAGAATAGTGTTTTTAAAAGCAAAGTTAAAATATACAAAGGTGCATAGGAAATTCATATTAAAATATAGTTATTATTTTTTTAATTTCTAGCCCCCATGAAATGTCCTTACGGATTCTATGGTCCTCAGGCTAAAAATCTATGCCTTAAGCAAATTTTGTGAATGAAAACTGTCCCAATTTTAAATTCTTGGCCTTCAGCTGACATTCATTTTTAGTGTCTGGAGTTGTGGCTTAAAAACCACAGACATTCATCTCCTCTATTCCCTGTCTTTCCCAGATACAGGTGAAATGTGGCAAAGCTACAGGGTAAAAAAAGGCCTGGAACTTTCACAGTTTCCAAACTGACTTCAGGTACCCTCTGTCCTGGTGTCAAGTAGTAATAACCTGTGGTGAAAGGAGACTCTTCTACTCCTTTATTTTCAGTGGGTAGGTTATAGTTTGACTAGCTCTGGCATTTCTCCCGATTCCTACATTTGAGTTAGTTTTAGTTTTAGGGCATATCTACCATATGATAAGGCTAACCATTCTTATTTATTCTCTTCTAGGCATACAGATTACTATTGAAAAGAGGAAAAGTGATGAAGGCTTTTATAAACTAACATCTAAGTTGAGGGTTCTGAAGCCTAACCAGCCAATTCTACCCAATAATCTGACAGTTTGGTGCATGACTCTGTTTCCTGTCCCTGGAAATGAAGTGTGGAATATCTCATCCAGAAAAATAGTTTTTTCCTTCAGTGAGTTACCTACTAACAAGACCAATCAATATTTTCTCCCCATCCAAAACATGTCTCTTTGGGGCTGTCGGGTTACACATGATGCTTAGAATAGGTCATCATGCATAATTCATCTTTCATAAAATTCAATTTGACTTCAGTTCAACACAAATATTTACTGGCAAGTATAATTCTGTAAAGAATTACTCCAAATTGGAAGGTTTCCATGCAGAAAGGGATATAGTACTTGCAGCTGAACCCCATGGAATAACCCATGAGGTTTCCATTATTCTGTAATTGATGCTCACTCTAGAATTGTCATGGTAATCTATCTATGCTCTCTCTACTTATGTCTATCTGTTTCTCTCTCTTTCCCTTACACATCCTCATTTGGGAAACTTTGATACTACTAGATTTCCTGAACCAGATGTCATCCAAGATGGCTTCTTGTTCTAAATCTATGATATTGTAACTTCAATGCATGGAAATCTCATTATATATATATATATATATGATCTGCGTGTCCATATTGGTTGTTTAATAGGTGCAATTTATGGATGCCATGGATAGATATGATCTGAAACATGGTTCATCTCTAGACAGGAGTAGAACCAAAAGCAGTGAGTTCCTTAACCACCAACACAATAGCTGGGGAAAAAGAGGAACCCCTGGGAGGCTGAATACGCTTTCCTCCAATCTCCAATAGGAATATTGGACTAGAATTAGGTTTGTCTTTTCCCTCCAAATATCTCTGTTCTAATATTATGAGTTTGAGTTCAGAGGGACAGCTCTGCCCTTGGTTGTTCTAAAGAAAGAAGGAAACCATTAGCTTATGTTTGTCATCTCATTCCAAGCTGATTACATAAAAGATATTTTGTGCACATGTGTAACCAGTGTATTTATCCAAACAAAATAGCAAACAGAAATTTCAGAAGTTCTGCACCTTAGTATTCTATACCAGGAATTCATATGTAACCCCATTACCAAATCCCATTGATATGAGATTCTCTCCTTCCTAGTGTTACATATAGAAAAAATGAAGAAGTTCTTCTTCTGGGAGTTTGATATCTCAGCTTATTCCAAGAGATAGTGTTCAATCTCACTCAAAAAAAAAACCTATTCTAGTGATTTCTAGAGAGGCAAGCTGAAAATTTAGGACAATTTGAGGAGTCAGCTTCCCCTACATGAATTCAATTTCACTTTCGACATCTCTCCCAAAGATCATTTGGATCCAAGTTCTCCCTAAAATATTTTGGAATCCACTCAGCAATAATCATACAGCGATGGTCCCATTGCCCATGGAGAAATATTGAGAGGGGACAGAAGAGTCTCTTTGAAAAAGAGTTTACATACTGCCAGTCATTTTTCCCAAATCACATTTTGTCTTCTAAACAATCCCAACCACATGGGCATGAGAATATTTCTGTCCCAAATTCATATATATCTCCTTTCTTTCTTTCTTCTTTTAAATTATCCAACAAACATTTATTTTGTGCCTACTGTACACAAGGCACTGTGGTAAGCACTGCAGGAGATAAAGATATTTGAGACATGGTCCCTCACTACAATCAGCTTATACTTTGGTTGAGAAGATAAACATAAACAGATAAGTCAATTAAAACAAAACACAAAGAAGTCAAATAAAGCTTCAGACAATAAAGGTTATTACAAAATGTGACATTGTAAACATATTCTTCAGTATTTGCAACAGCAGAGAAAATACCCAGGACTTGATTGAAGACTTAATTACTTAAAATATTCCCAAATATTTCTTACCCTCAAAGAGCTTACATCCTAATTGGGGAAAACAACATATAAAAAGGAACTAGAAAGCAAGTGGTGGGGTACTCAGGGTGGAGTTTGTTGGTTAAAAGATTGAAAATAAATGCAAATATATTTGTTTTTATTATTGTACATTGTGTGAATACTCCATAAATCCACCCTATATCATGGCATCTACTTTTTCCACTTATATATCTGCTGTCAGTAGCACAGACACAACATGGTAAGAAGACTGTCACAGAGCTACTATTTATTATTTAACCAAACATTAAATATATATTGGGCAACTAAGTGGTATAGTGGAGAGAGAATCAGACTTGGAGTCAGAAGGATTCATCTTCTTAAGTTCAAATCTGACCTCATAGATTTTTCTAGCTATGTGAACCTGGGCAAGTCACTTAAACCTATTTGCCTCAATTTCCTCATCTAGAAAACAAACTGAAGTCAAGAGCAAGCCATACAGTATTTTTGCCAAGCAAATCCAAATGAGGTCACAAAGAAGAATACAACTGAAAAATTGAATAACAATCTATTGTTATAAATATTATGTATAGCTTTTTATATATGTTATTACATATATTATACATTCATGTATTTAATTAATTCTGTGACATACCATGAAATGTGAGTGTATTTAAATCACTTTTTTCATTTCTAGCAATGTAGGGAGATCAATTTTTCAGTGATCTCTTTATACTCATTTTTCTTGGTAAGACCAAAGAGCAGTGTTTACATTATAGTTAATAAGAAATTGAAAGTCTGAGTGATCAACAGCAAAACAAAAAACCCAAAAATACAAATAATAATAACAAAGCATTGTTAAGGTGTGATGGGTATCAATAAACATTATGCAAATTTTTAAAAACACATTTTACTTAAAAAATAAATACACAAATCAACAAACCTCAAAAGGAAAGTTGTCCAGATCTTAGCAATAACTTTAAGACCATTGTAATGCTGCAAAGGTCCATGATTTTCTTTCCTTGTTTTTTTCTTTTTTTCTTTTTTTGTCATTTTTTTTTCAGCTAAGGAGTACAGCGGACAAAGTATTGAATTTGGATTCAAGAAGACCTGAATTCAAAATCTGCTTCAGAATCTTATTAGCTTTTATCAGTCTCAATTTCCTTTCATTAATACTTAATAATAGTACACACCTTGCAGGATTTGTTCTGAGGTTCAAATGAAATTATATATATGTAGAACACTGTAAGCCTTAAAAGAAAAATAAAACCTAGCTATTATATTTAAGTCAACATTTATTAAACATATACTATATTCCAGGCATGATTGATGATGATGATGATGGTGGTGGTGGTGGTGGTCATGATAATTGGTGTAGGTACCTCCCTCAGCTAATGTGAGGAGCAGAAGATCAATTAGAAAATTGTACAAAATTCCTAATTGACTACAATGGTTTCTGAATCATTTCCCTCCTGTTGTCTCAGACAGTTAATTCAAGCCCTTTCCCAATTTCTTGTCATGAGAAAGAAACTCCCTCTATTTGAGCCTCATACAACCTAGTTATCAACAGGTGACTCCAAGAACTTCTCCACCACACTTATATAAAATTAGGAGTACCCCCTCTCAAATGTAGCACTGATTACCTGTTCTCTAACAACTTATTTTTAGGGTATTATATATAGTTATCTTGCTTAAATCTCAACTTTGAGCATGTCCTCTCCCAGCAAAACCTCTCCCCCTCTCGCTGGTTGAGTTTCCTGAACCAATATCTATATTGTCTATATTACAGAATCTGTGTGTGTGTGTGTGTATGTTTGTATTTGTGTGGGGATGGGCTGAATATATAGGTTGGGGGGAGGAGGAGATGGGTGGGGGGTTTTTTGTCTGCTTGATGCTCTACATAATAATAACGTTCTCATTAGTACCAATTTTCATATCCAGGTCTTTTCTTTAACCTGAGCCATGAGGCCAAAGAAGGTAACTGAATTTCTTGTCTCAAACCTGCTAAGAGTGCAGCAGCCCACAGTGGACCAGTTCCAAACCTAATCAATATCAGAATTTTGACTTGCGCTATCTCCAATTCAGATCAGATTATCTTTTCTTAGGCATCTGGTCCCACTTCCTGTTCCCAATAGCTTATCATATAATGTGGGACTCAGTGTGAATACTTGATCATCTTAGCCTACTCTAGTTCAGAATTGTCAGAGTTCAAGCCCCCAGGATTAGGGGAGGTAAACTTTTAAACTTTACACACACCAGTTAAACTTTACAAAGCATTTTGCATATATAATCTCATTTGATATATACAATGGCCTATGAAAAGGTAATAATAATTCACATTTATACTAAGCTTTAAGGTTCATAAAACTTACTACATCCCTGTGAGATAATTATTGCAAATATCATTATGCCTATTCGACAGATGAGGAAACTGGGGTTCAGGAAAGTTAATAACTTCCACAAGTCTTAGAGCTAGTAATTGCCAGAGCCATGATCAGACCTAAGTCTTCTAACTTATAGTCCAATGCTCTTTTTCACTGTTTTCTAGAAATACTTTATTTACACAGTGGTAAGAAATATGAATGCTTTTCTTGCTGTTTTCATTGCAGGTTATACGAATACTCCAAAAGATCCATCTAATATCACATCTACCACCTCCATCATTGAACCTTCTCTCAGCAGCACAGGCAGGGCAGGTAAGCATGCTTATTCAACATTTTTATTGAAGAGAAAGAGTTAGGGACAGCTAACTGATCTAGTGGTAGGAGGGACCTCAAAACTATGTAGTCCTCAAGATATTAGGAAATATCAAAACTATCTTAGTCTTCAAGATATTAGGAAATATATTTATTATATAAAGAAAAAAATGTGTGTGGAGTCAGACTGGTCTAACCTTTTGCTCACAATCCTCATAAATTTTAGCTAGTTACCAACTTTCTAGCATCAGTTTTATTGTCCAGCATAATCCAATCTAATTGACTCCAATAGAGCAGCTAGATGGTACAGATCACAGACTGCTGGACCTGAAGTCAGAAAGACCTGACTTCCAATCCAGCCTCAGACACTTCAAGCTTGGTGAGTCTGAGCAAATAACTTACTCGTTCCCTTTTGGATGTATACCTTTGAGATGCCTACAGAACATCTAGCTAAAGATATCCAATTTGCAGTTGTTGATATGGAAAGGAAATTCAGGAGAAAGTTTAACACTGGATATATAACACCAAGAATCATTTGCATAAACATGATCATTGAAATAATAGAAGCTGATACATGATTAAGAGAGAAGATACAAAAAGAGAAAAGAGTATGTCAAAAGAAAATGAAAAAACACACACAGAAATTAAGGAACATTGATGTTTAAGGTCTAGTTATGTATGATTTTTAACCAAAAGGATTGATAATGCATAGTCAGGAAGTGAATAAGGAAAAATCAATGTGATAAAAGGGCCCATGTTGCTCTTTTTAAAATTTTTTTCTCAATAGTATTTTATTTTTCCAACTATATGTAAAGATAATTTTAATATTCATTTTTGTAAGACTTTGTGTTCCAAATTTTCTCTCCTTCCCCTTTTTCCTCTCCTCTCCACAAAATAGTAAGCAATCTGATATAGGTTATCCATGTACAATGCCTTTAAACATTTTCATATTTGTCATGTTGTACAAGAAAAATTAGAACAAAAGGTGAGAAAGCAAGAGAAAGAAAAAGCAAACAAACAAAGCAAAAAAGGTGAAAATACTATTCTTCGATCCATGTTCAGTCTCCATAGTTCTCTCTTTGGGTACAAATGGCATTTTCCATCCCAAGTCTATTGGAATTGTCTTAGATCACCACATTGCTGGGAAGAGCTAAGTCTATCATAGCTGATCATCACACAATCTTGCTGATGCTATATACAATGTTCTCCTAGCTATGCTCATTTCACTCAGTATCAGTTCATGTAAGTCTTGCTAAAGTAGGTATCAAGCTATTCCTAGAGAGAAGAGGGAAAGGGATGGTGGTGCATAAGGATGAAGGAGAGAAGATCTATACCAATTGTTGTGGGAATTAAGATAATCAATTAGGAAAGTATTCTTGGCATATTGTAATGAAGATCTAGTAGAGTGTAGCTAATATAAATACCTGGATTAAATTGTCTTACTTATGTGACTTTGGTGGCCTCCAGTAACTTGGAGCCATTAGGTGGCACAGTGGATAAAAGATTTGGGCCTGGAATCAGGAAGACTTATCATTTCTTCAATTTCCCTCATATACATTTCTTTGATCCTCACAGGATTTAGTTTTTAGAGTCCCTTCCCTTTGCTTTTTTGCTGACCAATTACAGTGTTTCATCATCTTTCAGCTTTATTAGTTGCCATTTGACTTTTGATTCATTTGAGGAGCAGCAGGTCTCCCTATATTTAACCTAAACTTGACATTGAAAAAGAGCACCATTACCTTGAGTGTACTATGTAGTTGGTTACAAATTAATAGAGGCTTCAGTGTTTTTATAAATAAAATTAAAAATAAGCATGTCACCTTGTATCCTTGAAAAATGACTTGCTTGTATTTTGGAATGAGAACATTTTAATGTAACTTCTCACTATGTATTTCTATAGCACCTGTAACCATAGCTGCCCAGGTTTCTTGACAAATGTGCCATTCCACTTTATCAGGTCTTTCTGGGGCACAAAATCCATTAGGACAGCAGTGACATTAGCTGGAACATTGTACTTCAAAAAATACACACCACTGACTTCTTTTTAAAAACACTGTAGAAGCAGCCTCATTAATCCCAATTGTCCTAAGATTGATACTGACCTTCAGCCTCCAAGGAAAGGAGATATGCAATGTGAATGCATAATTCCTGCGCCACAGTCTACATTCAAATGTGAGAAGTTACTGACTGTGGTACAAGGGAAGGAATGCTGGATTTGGATCCAGAGGACATTTTGTTTGAAGCTTTGTTATTCACAACCAGAGGGATCTTGTATAAATCATCTCACCAATCTGGGTCTCATTTGCTCCATCTGTAAAAGGAAGAGTCTGAACTAGATGACCTATGAGGTCCTTTCTACCTTTTGTTTTATGAATTGGGATAAATATGTTTCCTAAATGGTTGAAGGGGACATGATTAGTTTAGACCTCTTATGGGGAAAAACTATGGTATAGGGCTTCAAACACAGTGTTAAAGATCTTACAAATTAATTTGAAAGATTAAGTACCTGGATGTTCCTATCTTTTGGGATTTCATGTAAAAGGGAGCACTTCACAAATTCTGAATCAATAAATACTCATGATATATATATCCTTGAATTTAGCTATACAAAATACATAAATGAAAAGAAGAATAAAATTTATTGGCAACAAATCTAATGGGGAAACCGAGGGAGAGGAAAGGGCTATGTATTTAGGAAATGTCAAACCCAATTGTTCCTCCAGCATGAATCATTGCCCTTGATCCCATTTGTTCTCATCTTGTGGAACAGTGGTCTCATCTTGAAGGAAGTCTGGCTGGTAGGTGGAATAGTGGATTGAGTGCTAGATTTGGAGTTAGGGAGACCTGAGTTCAAATTCAGTCTAAAACATTTCCTAGCTGTATGGTCCCAGACAAATAAGATATCTCTGTTTGTCTTCAGTTTCCTCATCTGTATAATGAGGATTATAGTAGCACCTGTCTCCCAGAGTTGTTGTGAAGACCAAAGGAGTTAAGGATTATTAAATGCTTAGCATGATACCATCAGCACAATGTAAATAGCAGATATATTTAAGGAATTCTAAATTTATATTTATGTATATTTTTATTCATGTATATGAATATAAGTATGTATACTTATATTTAACTAACATTTACATTGTATCCATATAAACATACATTCATAGATGTTACATTAAAATAGTACATATTTAATACATACTTAATATAATGCTTACTACAACTATTATTGTACTATAATAACTACTCTACTACCACTACTACTACTAATGTTGCTGCTGCATTTACTACTACTACTACTACTACTACTACTACTACTACTACTACTACTACTACTACTATACCACAACAATAACTATTACTATCACCATCATATTACTGCTGCTGCTGCTACTGCTGCTGCTACTACTACTATCACAACACAACAACAATCACTACTATGCAATAACTACTACTGCTATTGTACCTTCTGCTACTGCTACTACTCCTACTTGGTGGCTCTGGAAAAGAGAGTGAGACTGAGGCAAAGGCAGCTAAGGCCAGATCTTCTCTCCAGAAGCAAGCAGGGGGATTCAGCAGCCCCTGGGTGTCTGAGCAGTTTTTTTTAGGATCATACTGCTCACCTCCATATATGAGGAAGGGGTTAGAAAAGGTGCCCCCAAAATTATCTGCTTTTATCCAACTCTCACCTGATTATCACAGCAGGCAGGAATCCCACCCTGTGGTTGAAAGACTAAAAAATTATACAAAACCTTCTGTAAAGTTGATTCCACCCACCATCAGTACTTGTAATGTACACACATTTATAGACAACAGAAAAATCCAGTAGACTTGAAAGAAGGGCTCTTATTGCAAAAGAACTCTTTTGTACATCCAAATAGCAATCCTGAGTGAAACAAGACTGGGAAATGAAGGCTAGCTTACTGAAGTAGAAACATTTTTCTGGAGTAGCCACAGTAAAAGAGCAGCACGGTGAAGCTGTAGTAAACAAATATATTTTCCAGAAGAAGTGAATGATACACTCAGGACAATGCAATTGCCGCTTGCAGGAAAATGTCATGCCATCATCATCAGTGCCTCAACCCTGTTGAGGTCAATGAAAAATTTTATGAAGACCTGGAGACCCTTATCATCAATGTACCAAAAAAACAAGCTTATAATGCTGTGTGACTATAATTCTAGGCCCAGATGACCAGACATGGCAGGAAATCCTTGGAAGGAATGGAGTTGGAAACAGCAACAACAGTGATCATTTACTGTTGAAGACTTGTCCATCTCATGACCTTCTAATCACCCACACTGTATTCCAATAAAACTTCATGGCTGCCCCCTTGTAGCAAACATTGGTATTTAATAGACTATGTGATTTTAAGGAAAAGAGACAGACAAGATGTGAGAATAACAAAGGCAATGTTTGGATGGATCATAGACTTATCCTCTTCAAGCTGAATATTCTCATTCCATAAAAATAACAGCCCCAAGGCAAAAAAGATTACTAGAAGAATTAATATCAACAGATTAGAGTGCTTCTCTGAAAAGGAACAATTTGTCACCAACTTGGAGGGTAAGTTGAACTAACATGCAATTGGCAACAATAGAACAGAAAAGGAGTAGGCAGTTCTCAGAAATTTGATGAACAGCACTACATTTGCTTCTCTGGGTCAGAACACTTGCAAACCTCAAGACTGGTTTGATGAAAAAACGGAGAAATTAAGGAGCTGTTAAATAAAAAGCAATTACTCCATAGGGTGTACTAATCAGATAGTTCATCTCTAAGAAGGTAGCATCCAATTTCATCAATAGCAAAGTACAATCAAAATTTAAAGAGATGCAAATTCCGTTTTAAGCTGATAGAAATAATCCAAAGTGTTTTTATATTGCACTGAAGGCTATTTAAGGGCCAAATACCTAAGATACGTCTCAACTATGTAGTGCTGATGATGCCACACTGATTAGTGATAAGGACATGATCCTAGAGATGGGCTGAACACTTCCACAGTGTTCTCAGACCATTATCAATCTATGCTAAAGCTATTGACCATTTGCCTCAAGTTGAAATCAATTATTCCTTAGCTGAAGTTCCAATTGAAGAAGATGTTTTGAATGCTATTAGTCTATTTTTATGTGGTAAAGCATTGGGTGCTGATTCTATTTCAACTGAGACTTACAAGGTGGGGGAATCCATTGCTCATACAAAAACTGACTGAAATTTTCCATGGCAAGAAGAAATTTTGGCCCAGGAGTTCAAGAATGCCTCCATTGTCTATCTTAATAAAGATAAAGTGAATAGATTGTCCTATGACCATCACAAAAGGGTCTCTCTTAGTCATTTTTGGCAAGATTCTTACCCACAGTTATTTTTCCCCTGAGGCAATTGGGGTTAAGTGACTTGCCCAGGATCACACAACCAGGAAGTGTTAAGTGTCTGAGGCCAGATTTGAACTCTGGTCCTCCTGAATTCAAGGCTGGTGCTCTATCCACTATGCCACCTAGCTGCCTCTAGAGGCCTTCTTTTTTTTTTTTTTTTTTTTTTTTTCTCACTGAAATTTTTTTTTATTATATATATATATATATTTTATAATATTATCCCTTGTATTCATTTTTCCAAATTACCCCCCCTCCCTCTATTCCCTCCCCCCGACGACAGGCAATACCATACATTTTACATGTGTTACAATATAGTCTAGGTACAATACATGTGTGCGAATATCATTTTCTTGTTGCACAATAAACATTAGAATCCGAAGGTACATGCAACCTGGGCAGACAGATATTAGTGCTAACAATTTTCATTCCCCTCCCAGTGTTTCTTCTCTGGGTGTAGCTACCTCTGTCCATCATTGATCAACTGGAAGTGAGTTGGATCTTCTTTATGTTGAAGATTTCCACTTCCATCAGAATACATCCTCATACAGTATTGTTGTTGAAGTGTACAGTGATCTTCTGGTTCTGCTCATTTCACTCAGCATCAGTTGATTTAAGTCTCTCCAGGCCTCTCTATATTCCTCCTGCTGGTCATTTCTTACCGAGCAATAATATTCCATAACCTTCATATACCACAATTTACCCAACCATTCTCCAACTGATGGACATCCATTCATCTTCCAGTTTCTAGCTACAACAAAAAGAGCTGCCACAAACATTTTGGCACATATATGTCTCTTTCCGCTCTTTAGTATTTCTTTGGGATAGAGGCCCAGTAGTAGCACTGCTGGGTCAAAGGGTTTGCACAGTTTGATACCTTTTTGGGCATAATTCCAGATTGCTCTCCAGAATGGCTGGATTCTTTCACAACTCCACCAGCAATGTATTAGTGTCCCAATTTCCCCACATCCCCTCCAACATTTGTCATTATTTGTTCCTGTCATCTTAGCCAATCTGACAGGTGTGTAGTGGTATCTCAGAGTGGTCTTAATTTGCATTTCTCTGATCAGTAGTGATTTGGAACACTCTTTCATGTGAGTGGATATAGTTTCAATTTCTTCCTCTGAGAATTGTCTGTTCATATCCTTTGACCATTTATCAATTGGAGAATGGTTCGGCTTCTTATAAATTAGGGTCAGTTCTCTATATATTTTGGAAATGAGACCTTTGTCAGAACCTTTGTTTTTAAAAATATTTTCCCAATTTGTTACTTCCCTTCTAATCTTGTTTGCATTAGTATTATTTGTACAGAAACTTTTTAGTTTGATGTAATCAAAATCTTCTATTTTGTGATCAATAATGATCTCTAGTTCTCCTCTGGTCATAAATTCCTTCCTCCTCCACAAGTCTGAGAGGTAGATTATCCTCTGTTCCTCTAATCTATTTATTATCTCCCTCTTTATGCCTAAATCATGGACCCATTTTGATCTTATCTTGGTATATGGTGTTAAGTGTGGATCCATATCTATAGAGGCCTTCTTAATAGACTGACCCTATACCTGGCAAAAAGTCATCTTTTAAAGTCCGTGTAGCTTTAGAAGGGCCCGAGGAACAGTCAATATGGTGCTTATTGGTCAATAACTCAGGAAAAATGCCAGGAGCAGAACAGAGGTCTGTATGCAATATTTATAGATCTGACCAAAGTCTTTGATTACTGTCAATCATGAGAGCTTATGGAAAATTAAGTCAAAATTTGGTTGCCCAGAGACCTTTATCAATGTAGCTCATCAATTTCATGATGGCATACTTACCTGGGTTCTTGACAATGAGCAATGGTCTTAAGCTTTCCCAATTGCCAATGGAGAGAAACAAGACTGTATGGTTTTTAGCAAGACGTTTTCCATGTTGCCAAGTGCCTTCAATTATGACAAACATGGAATCAAAGTCAGCTAGCAAACTATTGGAAAATTGTTCAACTTGAAAAGGCTAAAGCCAAAATTAAATTGGAGTAAGTGTTGGTGCACGATTTTGTTTGCAGATGAATGTGCACTCAATGCAGCCTCCAAAGCTGAGATGCAACAAAGTATGGGTCAATTTTTTGCTGCTTGTGATAACATTTAACACCAAGAAAACACAGATCCTCCATCAGCCAGCACTACATCATCCATATGTGGAACCATCAATTACAGTAAATGGTGAAGTTTTGAATACTGTGAATAAGTTCTTTTACCTTGACAATGTACTTTCCAAGGATGTCCACATTAATAATGAGATTGTTATACTCATTGTCAGAGCTAGCTCAGTGTTTGGGGAGGCTCCAAAGGGAAGTATAGGAAAGGAGAGCTGTGACTCCCAAACTGAAGATCTACAGAGCTGTTGTGCTAATCTCAATGCTGCATGCTTATGAAACCTGGACAATATACTAGCTCTATGCCAGGTGGTAACTTTAATGACTATTACAGGATTAGCAATACAATATAGAGATTCATAAGTATATTTTATATGTAAAATATAATGTTCAATATAAGTTTATGTGTATGTATACATAGATACATACACACATATGTTCACACACACACATACACACACACACACACACACACACACACACACATATATATATATATATATATATATATATATATATATATATATATATATATATATATCTTTTACTTGAGCCAGATGCCCCTTGTGATTTTTGTGGCATGCAGGCAATTTAATATTTTTTCCTTCACTTTAAAAACTCTATTTCCATTGCTCTCTGCATTTTGACAAATCCTTCCCCCAGAGAGAGATTGAACAAAGGCTAGATGTTTGTAATTTGACATAGCTATGTTCTAAATTATAGTGCATTGGTCCTCTGAGCCCTGAACAGAAGCAAGAGCCTTTGAAGGCAATGACTAACTGTAGTATTTTCCATTTTGTGGTCTTTTGCTCAAAGAACTTTCAAGGATGGAGCTTATTTGCTTTTTGATTCAATAATGGCACTTCTGACTGCAGTCAAATACAAGATTTTAAAATTTCTGTAGCAACTCTTGTGAGTGAGCTTAAAGGTTAAAATCTATATAATTAGCCACTGATTTAATGTAAGTTTCAACCCATAAAAATAATACTGAAGAAATTTTCATGAGTCTCTTCTTGACATCTTAACAACAGGGCATAACTTTTGTACTTTTAGAAATGTTTAATTGGAGTTTTGCTCTGATGATTTCCTTGGGTTTAATGCAGTAAGACCATGTTAGAGAAAATATCTTGTTACAGTGAAGTTCTTTCAAAACTTTAAGAATGTATCATGATATACTAAATTCCCTTTTATAGTAAGGTCAGGAAGCAAATCTTAAAATCATTGAATACATAGCTGAAAGGAACATAAAAATTATCTCATCTTTGTATCCTCTTATACCCTTTGTATACTCTTGAATTTTACAGATGAGCAAACTGACATCTTCAAAGGTTGTGATAAGTGGCTTTGCCCAAATAGACCCATTCCTACAAATGATGTGCATATTCAGTAACTCTCTCTCATTTTTAACTACCATACCCATAGTAGATTGTAAGTATTTTAAAGGCAACGGAAGTGTTTGTAACCTGGTACAGTGCTCCATCCTTGGTCCAACACTTAGCACCATACTCGATGCACAGCAGTCTTCAATATATTCTTGTCAACTGTTGACTAGTCAATATTTAATAAATGTTTACTTTGATGGCAGAAAATGCAGATATAAGAAGTTAATTTATTTTATTTTTGTTTTGTTGGAGCCATTTACTTTCTTCTGTATGATTTGCATGATGCTTTATTATTTATTAATTATTACATGACATTCTCCATTTATTTCTTCAGTATTGATTTTTGTTGTAGCTTTTTTCTTTTTTTTAATTTAATTTTTATTTTATTTTATAATTATAACTTTTTTTTGACAGTACATATGCATGGGTAATTTTTTACAACATTATCCTTTGCACTTACTTCTATTCAGATTTTTTCCCTTCCTCCCCCAACCCCCTCCCCCAGATGTCAGGCAATCTTATACATGTTAAATATATTACAGTATATTCTAGATACAATATATGTGTGTAGAACCGAATTTCTTGTTGCACAGGAAGAATTGGATTCAGAAGGTAAAAATAACAGTTTACACTCATTTCCCAGTGTTCCTTTTCTGGATGTAGCTGATTCTGTCCATCATTAATCAATTGGAATTGGATTAGCTCTTCTGTGTTGAAGATATCCACTTCCATCAGCATACATCCTCGTACAGTATCATTGTTGAAGTGTATAATGATCTTCTGGTTCTGCTTGTTTCACTTAGCATTAGTTGATGTAAGTCTCTCCAAGCCTCTCTGTATTTCTTCTGTTGGTCATTTCTTACAGAACAATAATATTCCATAACATTCATATACCATAGTTTATCCAACCATTCTCCAATTGATGGACATCCATTCATCTTCCAGCTTCTAGCCACTATGAAAAGGGCTGCCACAAACATTTTGGCACATACACGTCCCTTTCCCTTCTTTAGCATTTCCTTGGGATATAAGCCCACTAGTAGTATGGCTGGGTCAAAAGGTATGCACATTTTGATAACTTTTTGGGCATAATTCCAGATTGCTCTCCAGAATGGTTGGATTCTTTCACAACTCCACCAACAATGCATCAGTGTCCCAGTTTTCCCACAGCCCCTCCAACATTCATCGTTATTTGTTCCTGTCATCTTAGCCAATCTGACAGGTGTGTAATGATATCTCAGAGTTGTCTTAATTTGCATTTCTCTGATCAATAGTGATTTGGAACACTCTTTCATATGAGCGGAAATAGTTTTAATTTCATCATCTGAAAATTGTCTGTTCATATCCTTTGACCATTTATCAATTGGAGAATGGCTTGATTTCTTATAAATTAAAGTCAATTCTCTGTATATTTTGGAGATGAGGCCTTTATCAGAACCTTTAACTGTAAAAATGTTTTCCCAATTTGTTACTTCCCTTGATTGCATTAGTTTTGTTTGTGCAGAAACTTTTTAATTTGGTGTAATCAAAATGTTCTATTTTGTGATCAATAATGGTCTCTAGTTCTCCCTTGGACACAAACTCCTTCCTCCTCCACAAGTCTGAGAGGTAAACCATCCCATGTTCCTCCAATTTATTTATGATTTCGTTCTTTATGCCTAAATCTTGGACCCATTTTGATCTAATCTTAGTATGTGGTGTTAAATGTGGGTCCATGCCTAGTTTCTGCCATACTAATTTCCAGTTTTCCCAGCAGTTTTTGTCAAATAATGAATTCTTATCCCCAAAGTTGGGATCTTTGGGTTTGTCAAACACTAGATTGCTATTTTTATTCACTATCTTGCCCTGTGAACCTAACCTATGCCACTGATCAACTAGTCTATTTCTTAGCCAATACCAAATGGTTTTGGTGACTGTTGCTTTGTAATATAGTTCTAGATCAGGTATAGCTAGACCACCTTCATTTAATTTTTTTTTCATTACTTCCCTTGAAATTCTCGACCTTTTGTTGTTCCACATGAATTCTGTTGTTATTTTTTCTAGGTTATTAAAATAGTTTCTTGGAAGTCTGATTGGTATAGCACTAAATAAATAGATTAGTTTAGGGAGTATTGTCATCTTAATTATATTCGCTCGGCCTATCCAAGAGCACTGAATGTCTTTCCAATTATTTAAATCTGCCTTTATTTTTGTGGCGTGTTTTGTAATTTTGCTCATATAATTCCTGACTCTCCTTTGGTAGATATATTCCCAAATATTTTATACTATCGACCGTTATTTTGAATGGAATTTCTCTTTGTATCTCTTGTTGTTGGATTGTGTTGGTAATGTATAAAAATGCTGAGGATTTATGCGGATTTATTTTGTATCCTGCAACTTTGCTAAAATTCTGAATTATTTCTAATAGCTTTTTAGCAGAGTCTTTGGGGTTCTCTAAGTATACCATCATGTCATCTGCGAAAAGTGACAATTTGATTTCTTCATTTCCTACTCTAATTCCTTGGATCTCTTTCTCGGCTCTTATTGCCAAGGCTAGAGTTTCTAGTACTATATTGAATAGTAATGGTGATAGTGGGCAACCTTGTTTCACTCCTGATCTTACAGGGAAAGGTTCTAGTTTATCACCATTACATATGATGTTTACTGAAGGTTTTAAATATATGCTCCTTATTATTTTAAGGAATAGTCCATTTATTCCTATATTCTCAAGCGTTTTTAGTAGGAATGGATGTTGGATTTTATCAAATGCTTTTTCTGCATCTTTTGAGATGATCATATGATTTTTATGGTCAATTATACTAATAGTTTTCCTAATATTAAACCAGCCCTGCATTCCTGGTATAAATCCCACTTGGTCATAGTGTATTATCCTGGGGATGATTTTCTGAAGTCTATTTGCTAATATCTTATTTAAGATTTTGGCATCAATATTCATTAAGGAAATTGGTCTATAGTTTTCTTAGCTTTTTTCTTACAACAGCTTTATTTCTGAATATATCTTCCTTTCCCCCAACCCAGAATTTTAAAAATATTTTAATTGCTTTGTATTATTTATACATATAAAATCCAAACTCTTAGGCCTAACATTCAAAGCTCTCCATAATCTAGCTCCAAACTAATTTTTTCTACTTAACATTTTTCTCCCCTCTATGAATGTTTCTGCTTTAAAGAAATTCTAAATTCACCAGGAGACTAGTAAATTTGTGGTTCTTCCCTCTTCCTCACCTCATCCCCCAAAACTTATTGTTTTTGTCCAGGATATCTTTGCCTATTCTTTCCACTTATCCAGATTCTTTCCAGCCTTTAAAACTGAGATCAAACCTTTATATAAAGGCTTTCATGCCCATGAAAAACACTTATCACAGACTGCCTTGTGACATTACTTACATTGTTGTTTTGTATATTGTTAATTGCATATTAAGGTTTTGGTGACTGTCCTACCTCTCAATGATTTTTTTTTCCTCCTCTGAAGTCACTATCTGAATCTCTCATTTGACTAGGTTATAACATCTTGAGAGTTAGGACCATATGGTTGTTTGTGTTCTAGCATAGCAGTATGCACATTATTTTGTAACTTAATATATGTTGTATGTCCAGAAAGGAGGGAAAGAGGTAGAAGGAAATCTTGCCATATTTTATTATTGACTGGATATAGTTAACATGCAAAAACAAAACAAAACACAAACCACAAGTCTCAAACTAAATCAAAATAATTAGAGTAGGATAAAGTTAAAAATTGAATGAACGTGTTTATAAACTTGCCAGCATATAGTAACGAGTCTGTCAAAAGGCAAAGAAAAAAACAGGAGAAAAAGATTAACTCTGGTAATTTAGTTCTAACCTATAGCTCGTTCAATGTTTATCTTCAAATTAATGTTTAATTAATTGGGATTTTTTTTTTACTTTGACTTAACAAATTTGTGAGTATTAAAAAAAATTACTATAGTTTTGTTGCTGATTATAAAAGAAATAAAAAGATAACTTTGGTAAGCTTTTGAACTCATTTATACCAAAGACAAATGATTGAAAGTCTTTGCTACCTTTGCACTGTTTACTCAGACTTAACCCTTTCCTGGAGGCTTTTAGTGAAACTGAAATCATAATGATAAAATAGGTGTTTTATCAAAATTAATTTGAAATATGTTGATTTGAAGAAAAGTTACCATTAATCAATAGTTCCTGTGACCATTTTCATAAATATTTTTATAGTGAGGGGAAAAAGCAATGAGGAGCTATAATTATTTTTGTCTTTTGAATAACTTTTAAAAATCTCAGTAATACTATCCATGATTTTTACCAGTCTTTTAGAATCTCTCTCCTTTTAAATTATCTTAAAAATTACTGATATTTTAAAAATTATGTTACTGAGGGGTTTTTTGTTGTTGTTTGTACTCGATTTGGTCAAGCTACTCTTCCAATAGACTATTTTCCATGTAAATGATAAGAGCATACAAGATTCCTTAATGGATGTAACCATAGTGATAACTTTAATTTGATTGTTGATATCCAGTGAAACAATAAAAAAAGAAAAATTATGCTCTCTACCACTGTTATTTGCTGTCATGAAGGATAAAGGGCCTCTATATAACAGTATGCTAGCTGTTTCAAACTTAAGAATAGCATAAAACATCTTCAGTGGGATCCAGAATCTCTCTCTCTTTTTTAAAGGGCCTAACAACTTACACAGGTACAATCTTTTGGATACAGATGGCTGTACAGATGTCCCATTGTGTGGTTGTTTTATTTTATAGGGAGAATTGGAAGGCTAACTAATTTGCCTAGAATCCCTCACCAGTATATGTCAAAGTGTAATTTTTACCCAAAAATAATAACCTATGTACAAATCTATAAATAAATATTCCTTCCTTAGATAGCTCTTACATATTAATAAAATACTATGTTTCAAGTATAGAGACATTACTATAATGAATAAAATATAGATTCATTAAATATCATTTAATATATATTAACTTTTTATCATTACTTTCTCAATGAATATTACAACTATTGTAATAAGAATCAACAATCATTTTCTTCCCCCTTAAAAAGAGAATTTTATATTCATAAGATCACAAATTTAGAGCTTAAAGGAAGCTTTTTTTTACATTTCACTTGCATACCAAAAATTGAGTGGATGCCCATCAGTTGGAAAATTACTGAACAAATGAATGTTATGGAATATTATTGTTCTATAAGAAATTATGAGTAGACTGATTTCAGAAAATCCTGAAAAGATTTACATGAATGGATGACAATTTCAAGAGATTTGTGATGGAACGTGCTATCTGTATCCAGAGAGAACTATGTAGACAAAATATGGATCAAAGGATAGTATCCAATCCTCTCATTTTACATATGAAGAAAACAGGTTTTGAATAAATTGAGTAATTTGCCCAAGCTTACACAGTTAACATTCAAAAAGAATGAGAGCTACTGATCTGGAGGTAGGACTTTAAAGAGTGAGAAGATTGAAAGTGATGCTGTGTCATTTTCTTATTGATCATATTTACAATTAATTGATTTTGTCCTGTAACTTCCCAAAGTCATGGTTGTTTGTCTCTTAATTTAGTTTACAATGCAGCTCTTATAATAGATTAAGTTTAGAAACTCAGTTCTCTTCTTAATGACTGCTCTGTTCTTATCTTAAGGAGGCCTTCTAACTTTGGGGAAGTTTGCCATAAAAGAATGGGGTCTATTCTTCAAGGATGTCTGGTTTGTTATCTAAAGAAGTCTGAATCACTATCTTTTTTTAAGGTTTTAATAACTTTTATGTTTCAAATTTTTCTCCCTTTCTCCCTCTATTCCCTCTCTCCAAGACAGTAAGCCATCCAATATAAATTAAATACATTCAATTCTTTTTAATGTATTTCCATATTTGTCATGCTGCACAAGAAAAATCACATCCAAAAGGAAAAAATGAGAAAAAACAAGCAAACAATAACCAAAAAAATGAAATACTGTGCTTTGATCCACATTTTGTCTTCATAGTTCTCTCTTTGGATACAGATGGCACTTTCTATGACAAATCTATTAGAATTGTTTTGGATCACTTTATTTTTTTGGTCTTTTATTTTTTTATTAATTTTATAATTATAACATTTTTTGACAGTACATATGCATAGGTAATTTTTTAAAAACATTTTTAAAGGATCACTTTATTATTGAACAGATCTATATCCATCAGTTGATCATCACATAATTGTACTACTACTGTGTATTCCTTGGTTCTGCTCACTTCACTCAGCATCATTTTACATCAGTCTCTCCAAACTTTTCTGAAATCAGCCTGATCATCATTTCGTATAGAACAATAATATTCTATTACATTAATTCACCATAATTTATTCAGCCATTCCCCAACTGATGGGCATCCATTCAATTTCCAGCTCCTTGTCACTATAAAAAAGGGCTGCTACAAATTGCATTTATGGGTTCCTTTTATGATCTCTTTAGAATATAGACCCAATAGAGACCCTTATGTATCAACAGATATGCACAGTTTTATATTAACTCTTTGGGGAATAGTTCCAAATTGTTCTCCAGGATGGTTCAATCATTTCACAATGCCACCAACAATGCATTAGTGTCTCTGGCTCACTATCTCACAAGTAGACTTAAAAATGAACACTTCTTAGTCAAAGGAGGGGGATTGTTGCCAGTTACCATTCCCAACTTCCAATCATCATATTGTTTCCGACACCTCAGCTACATAGCCAATTGTGGTGTCTTCAACCCCTGACAGCAACTATACTGTTTTGATTTTTGTTCTGTATTCTCCAAAGTCTATAAGATGAAAGCTGTCTTTTTGATCAGTGTCTTTGCCAGAAACTGAGGAAAAAAAATCAGTGATCTTTTTAATGGCAGGTAGCATACTCCTGTTAATAAAGTGATGTATTTTGTAATGAAAAGTGTAATCTGCATCCAGAAAGAGAATTATGGAGACTGAAGGCAGATCAAAGCAAAGTATTTTCACTTTTTGTGGTTTGTTTGTTTGCTTGCTTGCTTTCCCCTCTTCTCATATTGTACGTGAATGTTAAAACTATTCTTGCATGTATTTTTAAATTGTTTAAATTTTAAAAATAAAATACCATCAAAAATTTAATGATGTTATGCTTGGAGAATTGTGCCTCAGTTCACCTTTTTGTTAAATTTCACGCATGACAAAAGAATTGAGTGAATACCACAGACAAAAATCATAGAGGATAAGAAGACAAAAAGGTTATAATTTGTACCAGTGAAATCTGTATTATGAGATTGCAGATATACTGAAGTGATGAAATAGAAGAAATTCAAGCAGGTATAATCCATAGGATTTTTATTTTTATTAAGAGCTTTAGTATCTCATTGGAAATTGAATATTCTACTTTCTCTTTGAGGCTCTCTAAGAGAGCTTCCTTCTAGGATTATTAATTTTACAGTATGAAATGATAGTTCAACCCTCTTTTAAATTTAATATGGTAATTGATTGACTCCTGATCACAGGTAGCAGCATCTGAATTCAAACCAAGGTTTTCTGACTTAGCCTAGGACTCATTCCATAAAACCATGTTGCCTAATTAAGCTGCTTGATGATAATAACAGAATTGCAAGATTTCACTAAATATTTATTGATTCTTAATTTCCCAGTGACTAGATTATTCCTTAATCCTAAATAAAGTTCTTTGGAAGTTAGAATAACTCTTTAAGGCAGTAAGAACAATGTTAAATTCAGTTTTCTTTAATACAGTTCACAAAAAAAAAAAAAATAGACCAATCATCCCATTTTGGCCTGTGAGAAATGATTATTTCTCTAATATGTTTAACAAGTAATTATTGTATTGAGACCAAAGATTTTCTTCTTTTCTACCTTCCTCATCTAGAAAACCAATCAATGTGGAAAATGTCTAAGTTTAGGCTATTAGATACATTCTAGCTCATTTTGTTTGCTTAGATAGTTCTGAGAAAATGCAGATCCTTTCTTTTGTCAAACTGCAATCATGAAAATTGATGTCTTTGACCAAATTTGGGTTGACTAAATGTTCTCCAAGACCCTTGTTGTAATACAGCCCACCCTCTCATTGTAATATTCATTTTCTCATTAATTGTTAACCAGTCAGAGTCCATTGCTACACAAATGAAAGCCTACTCTTCTAAGGGCATATAAGCTATTAGTCCTTTGCCATGAGAGGTCTTTGATCTAAGACAGATACAGCCAAATGGCCATCTTTTTCTTAATAATCTGCTAGCCTTATTAACAAAATGATCGAATTACCCCAAAATTATGTCTCTTGAATTTTAAAATGCCACAGTTTAAATGAATGAATGAAACAGCAATACTTTTTTTTGGATAACTCATAAAACTTTGTAAAGCAGGGTAGAGCAGATAAAAATATGAAATGCTCTGTAAGGCTTAATGAGCTGTATAAATTTGGGATAAGGACTGGATCTGTGGGGGTTTTTTTGGAATAGGAAACACCCAGTAAGAAAACTACTTCTAAGAATATCAGCACATTTTCTGCAACTTAAGGTTTTTTAGGGGGACTTCCTTGAGAGCAGGGGATTGATTGTGTGTCTTTGTGTCTTTGACACTTAGCACAGGAGTATTATACATGTGTGTATATTCATATTCATACATATATGTGTGTATATATAGTGAATATATACATATGTGTATATATATGTAGGTGTGTATGTGTGTGTCACGTATTAAGTGCCTACTACCAAACTGGTGCATAGGGGGTATTTCGATGCTTTTGACTAACCGACTCAGGGGTTTCCTAGAACATTGAGAAGGTCAGGGATTTGCTTATAGTTACACTGCCAGTGTGTATCAGAAGTGAGACTTGAAGCCAGGTTTTCCTAGTTTCTTGGCCATCTCTCTATCTACCATTTCATGCTGATTCTCTATAAATTGGAAATTCAAAAATATTGGTTTACCCCAAGATAAGGAAACTGTGGTGTAGTCCTCTTAAATTCTATTACTTGCTTCAATTTCAGTTAAATATTAAATAGTAGCTCATTCTTTTTTTGTTGTTAGATAATCAGGGTTAAGTGACTTAGTCAAGATCACACATCTAGGAAGTGCCTAAGGCTGGATTTGAACTCACATTCTTCTGACTTCACACCTAACACTCTATCCATTGTGCCAATTAGTAGTCCTGCTGGATTCAATCTGATTGGATTAGATTGGGCAAGAAAATTTATGAAATAAAGCTGGTGACTAACTCAAATTCATGAGGACAGTGAATATCAGGATATTTGCCTCCAAGTATAACACTCTTGCCTTTATATGATAAATATAAAAAGATATTTTCTAATATTTTTAAGACTACATAGTTTTGAAGTTCCTTCTACCACCAGATCTGATTTTATGACTAGCCTGTATATACAGAACCATTCTGGTAGGGCCTTAGGGAACTAGAGAGGTGACATAGATGGGTGTATGAAAGGCCATCCTTAGTTACCCAAGGTATAGCCTTAGAATCCATGTCCAAAAATGGGTTCAAGTCTTGTGGCTCATACTAGCTATATGACTATGAAGAAATCATTTAATTTTTCAGTGTCACCTGGAAACTCTAAGATAACAAATTTCAGGTATTAAATAATAAAACAATAGCTAATATTTATATAGCACTTACTATGTGCTAAACACTCTATTAAGCCCTTTACAAATGTTTGATCCTCACAACAACTAGGAAATAGGTACTATTATTAATCCCATTTTACAGATAAGATAGACAGAGTTTAAGTGACTTGCCCAGAGTTATAGTTACTAAGTAAAACCAGATTTGCAGTCTGATCTTCTTGGATTCCAAGCCCAGAAGTCAATTCACTAGGCACTTTGCTGCTGATGTGTTTTATTTAGAATGGTAATGCAGTCCAAAACAGATCCAGATTGCCTCTCCTCCATTTTTTGTTTTTTTTTTTCTTTTTGAAGCAAGTTTCCACTCTAGAAAAATAATCCATAAGAAAGACTATTTAACACTGAGGCATATCCAAGCATATCTCACATAAAGTTAAGCCAAGCAATATCATTTCACCGTAACATTGCTAATATATGATAAACCAATACCAACCTCTAATGAGGGTAGCCTTCGGTAAATCCCAGAGACAAGCTCAATCAAACTGATCAGTGTTAGTCTGTTTTTTCCACTTCAATTATTGAAAATCACAGAGGGAATGGTGTAATTTATCTATAAACAGCTGACCAGTTAGAGGATATCCATTAGCTATAATACCTGTATTCATAGCAGAGTTGTTGGTTCTTTATAAATCCTTTTGGACCACAAAGAAAAAGAGAGCAAATAAAAAGATAATGATATTTTGGAGCTTTTCCATTTTAGCCCAATTTCTTCAAAATCAGAGTCACCTTCACTTTGGTTTAATGAATTGATTGTACAAACATAGGAATGAGGGGGTATAATTAGACAATAGAACTTTTGGGAAAGGATGGAACTTGGAAATTTTAGTAGACTCTGATGTCAAGATAAGCTGTGTCTTGTCGATTAAGAAAATTCACTTTAATTTTATTTGCATTAACAGAAGTTTAGTATCCAGAACAAGGGAAATTCTTTGCCCACTGAACTTTGCCCTACATAAGAATATATCTAAAGTATTCAATTCAATTTAATAGGCACTTAATAATTATAACTAACATTAAGATAGTGCTATAAGGCTTGTGAAGCTCTAATATATGTTATTTCATTTAATCCTTATAATATCCTTGTGAGGTAAATGTCATCATGAATCCCCATTTTACAGATATGTAAATCATAATATCCATATATGAGAAGCTAGTATAGTGATAAGAGAGCAAACCTGAGAATAAGGAAAATCTGAGTTCAAATTCTGTCCTTTGTTCTATCCTCACAAAATTTCAAGGTTACCCAGAAGCAATGAGCCTACAGAAATCCTACTGAGATTCCTTTTATAAGAAAATAATAGAGTGATAGTTATTATCTGAGCACTATAAATTCATATATTATTGTATTATACCATATTATGTTTATTTCAATTGTGTCATGTTTGTTACAGAGAGAGAGAGAAAGAGGGGAGGGAGAGAGAGAAAATTGGGAGAAAAGAAACAGATGGGGAGTCCAAGAAACCTGACTTTCTAATCTTATCTCTGTCCTTAGTTAACTATGTGACTTTAGAAAAAGTATTTGACCTCTCTGGACTTATGATTCTTTTTATGTAAAATGAGGGGATTGGACTAAATAATCTCTCAAAAATCCCTTCCTATCCCCAGTTCACTCACTTGCAAAATGTATATAATACTTTCACTATCTAATTTACAAGGTTGTTCTAAGGAACAACTTTATGCTTCCAATTCTGCCATTCTGAGTCTTGGTTTACTAGTGTCTAGGTGGTGTGATCCTTCAGATAACTGCTTAATCACACTGTCACCCTTAAGCTTTCTCTATGCTAGTTTACAAATCAGGTGAGACATGGAAAAAAAAAAAAGCTATAATCTTCAGAGAAATCCAGCTGTGAACAAGTCATACATCCTTCTGCCCTTAATTTTACTGTCTTGTATTTTAATGTGTGAAGGAGAAAATTGTAGTAATCAAATGTTACTAACAGAAAAACTTCTTTTCCCATTACCTGTATTGTATCTCAGGTTTCTGCCTGCTTCCAACCTGAATCAGATCAGCTGCAGAATCACCAAGGCATTGATCATTGTGAGAAATCCCAGGGGAAATTTAGCCAGCTTAATAAAATGTCTATTGTATGATACAAATGATACCTTTATACCTGACTGTCAGTAATATATAACTTCATTGAGATTGCCTGATAAGGGTAATATTCTATATGTAAATGCAAAAGATTATGAATATCATTTTCTATTCATCATCCTCATCTTAGCATTGCTTCTGACTATTCATTTGTACTGTACCGTCATTCATTCATTGACTCAAAGCAATATCTCTATCTAGAACAGGGCAAAGCTTTTCCCCAGGCTACACAAAGCTTGGAAACCTCACTGTCCTCACTACCAGGTGCCAGAAGATTATACCTGTTATTGTTTATAGAGGCTTTGAGCATTCGAGCTACTTAACTGATCACAAACTTAATACCATCATGGTATGGAAGGTGTGACTTTCTGGCTTTAGGAAATAAACATATTTATTTTTAAAAAGCAATATTTTAAAAATTCACTTGTTTATTTGCAGCAAATCAACATACCCCCTTCAGTTTTTCCCTCCAGACAGATGACTACTCTGCCCAGCCCTGGCATTGAATGAAATAAATGTAAAAATTCTGGGAAAGAGACAAAAAGAAAGACTTGGGACTATCTGTCTACCTGCCTCACTACAAAAAAATCAGTTCTCTGTAACATGAAAAGTTTTGAGACTGAGAAATTGGATTCAGAAACTTTTATCTTCCCAATCAACATACAGAAATGCAATTTAAATACCATCTTATCGAATTCTGAGAAACTTAACAACTGAATCTAACTTCCACATTTGTCCCTGTATGAATGTGGTTTATGAACCCATATGGGATTTCACAATTGAATGAATGGGTCATGAAATTGTGATTAATAATTTATCATTATTTGTAATTATTTATTATATACAATCATCAATATATTATACACAATATAAGATATTAAAGATCATATTCAATATATCATATTACTATTTATATATTATCATTTATTATTAATTATCAGTTATATAATTTATTTGCTTATTATTCATTATTTGTCATTTATTTTTACCATTTATCATTCACCGATATAATTAATTAATTAAAAGAAGAGCTTTGATTTGTGTGCTTATTTTATATACCTACTTACCTGAGGTCACATACAAGTTTCTTATGTGAAAAGTGGTCAAGAGTAAAAAAAATTTAAGAAACTCTGATCTACAATAAAGGCCTCCCTTTCTCTACTCTCACTCACTTCTTAACCCTTTAAAATCTGGCTTCAAACTTTATCATTTCACTAAAAAAAACCAGTCTTCAAAGTTACCAATAATCTTTTAACTGCCAAATCCAATGGCTTTTCCTCAATTCTCATTCTTGACTCCACTGCAGCCTTTGTCACTTTGTCACTTTTTCACCCTCTACTCCTTCTGATTTAGCTTTTTTCAACACTTCTTTCTTCTGGTTCTCCTATCTGACTACTTTTTTCACTCCTTTTACAGTGTGTCCTCTCACTCTGGATATGCCACATGGCTTTGTCTTTTGCTTTCTTCTCTTTCTTTCTATACTACTCCACTGGTGGTCTCATTAACTTCCTTGGATTGAATTATCAATTTTATGATGAAGAGTCTCTGCCTATGCTACCTGAATATGTCTGGTGGTCGCCAGTCTAACATTTTCAACTGTATTTCAGAAAAATTGGACATTCAATAGACATCTTAAACTTGGTGTCTAAAATGGACACTATTTTCTTCTAAAAGTCCTATTTGAACTATTGCAATATCCTGCAGATAGGTCTACTTGCCTATATCTCTTCACTCCAACCTATTTTCTGTTCAGCCACTAAAATGATTTTCCTAAAGTGTGTGTCTGACCATATCCCACCTCCTCCTTCCTACCACTTGACTCAGTAAACTCTAGTGGTTCCCTATCACCTCCAAGATCAAATATGAAACCTTCTTTTTGGCATTTAAAGCCTCCTCCATCTCTGCCTTCCCTGTCCTTCTATTCTTTTATGCCTGTAATGTATTCTTCAATTCAATACAATATCTGGAACATAGTAATTGTTTTATATATTGATTGATTCAATCCAGTGTCACTGGGTTCTTTGCTATTTTACAAATAGAACACTCCATTTCTCAGCTCCAAGCATGTTTTTGTACCTATCCTCCATATTTGGAATTCTCTCCCCATTGAAGCCCTATTGAATCATAAAACAAATGAATATAATCAAGCAATACACCATGTCAAAAAATACATGTCTTTGCTAACAGGTGGGAGGAATCATTCATCATCAGTCTTTTGAAGTCCGGATTGTTATTTGCATTGAACAAAGACTTTGAGTTTCTCAAATGTGTTCTCTTTTTATGATATTCTTGGCAGCAATAGCAACAAGCAAATCAATCAGGTTCATCATGGTTATCAGGAATAGCATAGTTCTTTTTGAAGCATTGTACTATAGTCTGAGAAATAGAGATGAAAGCAATAGTACTTTCTGTATATAACTAGTATTGTTTCAAAACAGATGTTTCCTGGTCTAATTTGATTCTAGTTGTGGTTCCCTAGGCCTTCTTTTATATGGTTTAATAAAAGAAGACTTCTACCAACTTTATATTGTATTAGAGTGAAAAGATTCCTTACTCCCCATCTTCATAATCAGCAAAGTGTTGGCAGGGGAAGGAGAAAACAAACTTTGCTAGATCCCTCATTAGTTCTAAGATAGGACTCACAAAGAATCATCAACATATTATTGTCTCCTTTTGCATCTTTTTTTTTTGCAAAAAGCTTTTTGCAAGCTTTCTTGACTATTGAGTAAAGTCCTTTGCATTTCATCTTATATCACTTAAAGATGGTTTTCAGTGATCATAACCTAGGCCTTCTGACTCAATTGTGAAGAAATGGATCACGTATTTAGAATTTAGAAATTTAATTCTGCCTGCTGAGAATTAAAAGAGAGGAGAAGCAGCCTGGACTAGAAATTCGATTTTAATTCCAGCTCTATCATTAATTAACGATGTGGCCTTATGATGGTCATAATACCTCTCTGAGCTTTTTTTTATTCATCTGTTAAATTATGTTTGCCTAGATATTCTCTAAGGTCCCCTGTAGCTATAATATTCCATGCCCTGTATCCTATCCTTTACCCCCAAACTTATATAGAAATAATGATAAACACAAATACAAAGAGATATTATATTTTGAGAATTCTGTTTTAAAAACAGAATATATCAGTACAACTTCAGCTATCCAGCTGGAAATGAGTTCCACACTATCAAATCTTCCTATAGTAAGTATAACCAAGGCTCATTACTTAGCTCCAAACATCAGTCTACAAGGAAAACAGTGTTGAGGTCTGGGCAAAAAAAAGCCCATTTAAATAGCATTCTTCATTGACTATTGATGTTTCTTGGATTTCAAGTTGGAGCTAGAGCCAGTAATCTGATACTTTATGTACTGATATAAACAGCACTATGTTAAAAGAGTGGAGGTGGGGGAAGCATGTGTTGTCCTATAATTTTTTCTATCTACCTCAGGATTTTATGTTATTTTCTCATTAGTTCTCACAACACTTTCCAGGATTTGAGTTGATGACAAGGGCTGAGAGTTGAAGCAATTTTCCCTTTATTCTCCACCACAATGGACCTAGCATTAAAACTTAAAGCTATATACTCTTACCCTTCTGCTTGTTCCAAAGATATCTGTTGTTTAAGTACAAGGCATCTTTATAAAAGGTTGATATCAATTCTTACTAAATTCATTAAAATCTCCAGATATAGGTAGAACTGTTTATGTAAATACAAAAAACCCACAAAACATAAAATACCAAAAATTATGATTTTGCATTATTCATTTTGCTATTGATTCTGACTTCAGATTTCTCTTCAGTTAGTTGCAGGGGATAAAAGACTTAAGCAGGAAAACTTCATAAAATAAATTTAAGGAATGTTTTTTTTTATTTTCTTATTTTATTTTTATACTTTCAGCCCACCATTTCAATTCCAGTGTAACCACACAAAGATATCCAGACTATAGCAAAAAGGAAACAGAATCAAAGAAGTGCTCTGAATCTTTCTAAATTCATTAATTTGCTCAGAGTGTCCTATGCTCTGGGCAAACTGGAACAGGAACTCATGTCACCCTTTCAGAATAGCCCTATGGATATGTGTGGAATTAGGGATGGGGGCCAGGGAGAGGGTATTTGGATGGGTTTGGATGTGAGGATACGTGAAGGATGGACTAGCACCTGTGGAACTTCTGTCAAGGCTCATCCAAATAAAAGGATGATCAATAAAATAGTGACCAATTGGTCATTATGTACAAAGGTTGAATGTGAACTGCCTCTTGATGATTCAAGTCAATTCTTAAGACAGAAGAATGGAAAGAAGGCAATCATTAAGTAAATGATAAGGGAAGTTGCAAGTGCCCCAAACACAGAACTCTGTTTTCCTCTACTAATCTCAGAAGCATAAATGGGAATTTTGCAAGTTCCCCAATTTCCACAATGACCAAATGGTATGCTTTTCAAGCAGCATCTCAGGATTTGCTTTTATTTTGTCTAATACAGTTCAAAAACAACTCAAATTTCTCCTGAATCAGTTATGTAAGATGGAAGACTTAAGCAGGGAAACTTCATAAAATAAAACTTGAAAATTAGCTTTATTTATTTATTTTTGTACTTTCAGCCCACAAATTCAATTCCAGTGTTATAACACAGAGTTATCCAGACTATAGCAAAAAAGAAACAGAAACAAGTAAGTGTTCTCAATGTTTCTAAGCTCATTAACTTGCTCAAAGTGGTCTCTACTGTAGGCAAACTGGAACAGGAAAACATGTAACCCTTTCAGAATGGCTCTATGTGTATGTGTGGAGTTAGGGACAGGGGCAAGAGGAGGGTATTTGGATGGGCAGGGGTATGAGGATATGTGGAGAATTTGTTAGCACCCCTGGAACTTCTATCAAGGTTCATCCAAATAAAAGTATGATCAATAAAATAGTGACCAATTGGTCACTATGTGCAAAGGTTGAATGTGAACTGCCTCCTGGTGGTTCAAGTCAATGCTTGAGACAGAAGAATTGAAAGAAGGAAATCATTAAGTAAATGATAAGGGAAGTTGCAAGTACCCCAATCAGAGCTCTGGTTTGCTCTACCAATCTCAGAAGCATAAATGGTAATTTTGCAAGTTCCCCAATTTCCACAATGAGCAAATGGTATGCTTTTCAAGCAGCATCTCAGGATTTGCTTTTATTTTGTCTATTTTAATACAGTTCAAAAACAACTCAAATTTCTCCTGAATCAGTTATGTAAGATGGAAGACTTAAGCAGGGAAACTTCATAAAATAAAACTTGAAAATTAGCTTTATTTATTTCTTTTTGTACTTTCAGCCCACCCATTCAATTCCAGTGTAACTACACAGAGTTATCCAGACTATAGCAAAAAGGAAACAGAAACAAGTAAGTGTTCTCAATGTTTCTAAGCTCATTAACTTGCTCAAAGTGGTCTCTACTGTAGGCAAACCGGAACAGGAAAACATGTAACCCTTTCAGAATGGCTCTATGTGTATGTGTGGAGTTAGGGACAGGGGCAAGAGGAGGGCATTTGGATGGGCAGGGGTATGAGGATATGTGGAAAATTTGTTACCACCCCTGGAAGTTCTATCAAGGCTCATCCAAATAAAAAGATGACCAATAAAATGTGAACAATTGGTCACTAAGTGTAAAGGTTGAATGTGTATTGTTTCCTGGTAGATCAAAGCAATGCCTGAGACAGAAAAAATGGAAAGAAGGCAATCATTAAGTAAATGATAAGGAAAGTTGCAAGTCCCCCAAACACAGAGCTCTGGTTTGCTCTACCAATCTCAGAAGCATAAATGGTAATTTTGCAAGTGCCCCAATTTCCACAATGAGCAAATGGTATGCTTTTCAAGCAGCATCTCAGGATTTTGCTGTTATTTTCTCTAATTTAATACAGTACAAATATAATTTAATACAATGTAAAAGCAACAACTCAAATTTCTCATGAATCAGTTGCATAGGATTAAGCAGGCAAACTTCATAAAATAAACTTGAGAAATAACTTTGTTTGTTTTGTACTTTCAGCCAGCCAGTTCAATTCCAGTTTAACTAGACAGAGCTACCCAGACCACAGCAAGAAGGGAACAGAAGCAAGTAAGTATAGTAACATGTCTTTTTTAAGCTTACTAATTTGTTCATAGTAGTCTCCACTCTAGGCAAACTGAAACAGGAAGTGAAAGGAAATCATGTAACACCTACACCTATTAGACTCAGAGTTGGGAAGACTTGAATTTGATTTCCATTTCATAAACTTAGTGAGAGACCTTGGGCAAAATCTTTTTCAGCTTTCTGATCCTTTATTTCCTCTGGAAAAATTAAGGGTTGCACATGATGACTTCTAAGTTCCCTTCCAATTCCAAATATATGACCCAAGATGTTCCCTTGGTTGGATTTATGAAAAGGAAAAGAGCAGGAGAGGAGAGAAACTCATCTCAGTTGGACATTTGAATTAACTTATTATTCTTATTACAATAGGTATAAAGCTCTATTGTTTCTAACTGAAAGTAGACTTCAAGTGCAGTCAGTGTACTCTCTAAATTCAGGTTCTGGACAAACCCTCTGTTCAGCACCTTCCTCGGAACATCAACCACTATTTTTACTATTGTAAAATACTAATTTTTTGTATACTATTTACTACTAGTAAATAGTTTTACTATTAGTGTTTACTATTTAGTGACCCTGGAGAAATGGAGGAACTGCATCACCAGTTATGACCAGATTAGCTATTTCCCTACTCTAAAATCCTTCGCAAAATCTGAGACTTTATGATTCTTCCCTGCCCTAGAAGCTGTGAGATTCCTTTCGAAAATGCTTCAAAAACACCATGATCATTATTGGCATTTCCAGAATATTTTAGATAGGGGCGAAACTATAAGTTCTTTCATTTTTGCCTCTTCTCCCACCTGAAAACTGAATTTAATGGCATGGTAAGTATAAAGAGTAGTGGATTTGGACTAAGGAGATCTAATTGCCAGTCCTGGCTATATGACACAGGACAAATCCCTTCATCTCTATGACCTTCAGGGTTTTTTATGTGTAAAATAACATTTGCACTACCCATCTGTGAAGCAAACATCCCATAATCTATAAACTGCTACATAAATGTGAGTGGTTATTATGAGCTACTAATAATTTGAAGTCAAAAAAATAGATCTCATACTTGTAACTAAATCCATTGCTGCTATGATAACTTCCAATAAGTGACTTTGGAGATTTATTTAAGTTTTGTTGGAAATGCAGGCAATATTCCCAGGGTTTTACTTAAGCAAGAATAGGAAAGTCTACAGCTTTCTAACTTATGGCCATCTTTTTTTCCTGACAATCTTTGAAGAAAAATTCCCTGCTGCAAGCTGAGCTATTTGTAACAGTTCACAAAAACAAATTAGGATCCAACAAGCTAATATTGATTGCTCACTCACAAACTGTTTTTGAAACATGTTCTACTTGTTAGATAGGACTGTAATGTGGCATCTGATATTAGATGACACATTTGGCAAGATTCATGACAGGCATTGGTAATTGGATTTTTTCCCTCCTAGTATGTTTATTTCAATAGGTTTTTGAAATGTGAAGCAGCAGGAAAAAGAATAAGTGCAAATAGATTCCTAGTGAAACAAACTCAATAATAATGCTTAAGGAGCATTTTTATGTGCTAACCAGCATGCTGCAGGTAATATTTAGTATTCATATGTATTAATAAATCATATTTAAAGTACTTAAAGGCATTCAGAGTATTTTCCTCACAATCACCCTATGAAGAAGGTAATGTGAGTATTATCATCCTCATTTTACAAATGAGGAAATGATGACAGAGAGAATTTAAGTACCTTGCCCATGGTCACATGGTTAATAAATGACGAAAAAGATCTAGAAGTCATGTCTTCTGACTTCAAGACTAGTGTAACAGTGAATAAGATTTTGCTGTATTCTGAGAAAACTATGCTAAAGATGATCATGTTGGTGTCTTAGGCAATGCTCCTTGTGTCTTTTTTTAATATATAAAAAAGAAAAGATCAGTCTGGCACAACAGAGATATAGTTGGCCTTGAGGCAGAAAAGACCTGGCTTTTCAGTCTTGCCTCTGACACATATTGGCTGGATGAAAGATGGGATGTCACAGAACTTCTCTGTGTCTGAGGCAACTATCTAAGACTGTAAATGGCAAAATATGTTCTGATCTGCATTGGCAAAAGAAACTCCCCATTCAAAACTAAACTAAACTAAAAGTAAAAATAAAGTTAACCAAAAATAGCAACTCTATAACATATGGGTAGTAATTTAATTTATTATAAGAAAAAGGCATGTGCCTGTGAAAACTCCTTATACCAAGGACTCCATCCAACAGATAATGTCTTGGATATTTATGAGGTACCTTAGAAAGAGAAGGTCACATGAGAGGAGCAGAGCATAATTCCCTCCCATATGGGAATGTTATGGGAAAAGGAAGGGAGCAGTAGGAGAGGAGGAGCAAGAAGGAGCAGAAGAGCTCAAGAACTTCTGACAGTTCTTTTATCTGAAAGGGTCCCGTTTATCAATTTCTGGCTGGCTGAAGCTGACTCAATTTCAAGAACACTGAGAGTTTAATAGATTTCAGGTGCAAATGATCATTTTTAAGTTAGTTCAAGAAAACTATCTCTGGTAAATAGGGCAATTCAAGAAAACAAGCTCAGGAGGCTCCTTTACAATAAAAAAATGTTCTGAGCTTTACCCCTATCTCTCCTAAGCCCTAAAGTATACATTTTCTCCATCAGATTATTAAAGAAATTTGTTATTTTGTTTTGTTTTCTTTATTCTTTTCCTTCTTGTTTCATCCTGAATCTCTCCTTTGTATAAAATTAACTTTCTTATCTTCTAAGGAGTCAAGTAGTTTCCATTAGTGGTCCAGATACCAGCTCTATGTTCAGGTTAAACACAGTCCTTGTTAGGAGCACTCTATAATAGTCTCCCATTTTCCTAAAATCTCCAAATCTCTTAGCTTAAATCAGTTTAATGCCTCAAAGAAATATTGCATGGCTTTGAGATGCATAGATTTTGTTAGATGCTAGGAATAAGATGAATGACAGATTTTGTTCTCACAAAGCTTATAACCTAGTTACCAACTTCTTAAACTGTGGTTTATGGCCCCTTATGGGTTCTCATAACAGAATGTAGGAGGTCACAAAAACATTATTTATTATCAGTGAAAGTTTGATTTATATAGCTATTTTATATATCCATGTGCTCAGGGTCACATAAAAAATTTCTTGGGCTGAAAGGAGTCACAAGTAGAAAAAAGTTTAAGATACCCTGTTGTATCTAATATGGAACAGAGAGAGAAAGAAGCCAAAGGAAAGAATCATTTAATTCAAATACAACAAATGTATTAGTAAAAAAAAAAAAAAAAAAAAAAAAAAAAAAAAGTAATTGTGGGCAAGTCTCTTATATGCATCTTGATTTCATTATCAACAAAATGAACACAGTAATAACACTTACTTTAAAGGGCTGTTGTGAAAATTAAATGTGATAATATATGTAAAGTTTTTTGCAAATCTTAAAGTACTGCATAAATGTTAGCTAACATCTATTATCATCATATTACAAGGGGGAATATGGTAAGTGAAAAAGAGAGTGATTTTAGGAATATCACTCTTCCTTTAGGGGAAGAGAGAAAGGTCGGAGAAGATTTCAAGAAGAAAAGAAACCAGAATTGAAAACTTAAGCAAGGAGGGACTTCAAAAACCTAAACTTGGATTGAGCAGACAGAGGGGAGGCAGATGGCACAGTGGATAGTGCATTGAATCTAGCATCAGGAATATCTGAATTCAAATGTGACCTTAGACATTCACTATTTGTGTAACCCAGGACAAATCACTTAATATCTGTCCACATAAGTTTTCTCAGCTATAAAATTAGGATAATAACAATTTCCTCACACAATTATTGTGAGAATCAAATGAGTATTTTATTTATGAAGTACTTAACACAGTGCCTGGGTTAAGTGATTTGCCCAGGGTGACACAGCTAGTATGTATTAAGTATCCGAGAGCAATTTGAATCCAGATCCTCAGGTCTCCAGGACCAGTACTCTAGCCACTGTACCATCTAGTTGTCTCCTACTTAATAAATTATGCCCCTACTGTTGTCTTTTCACTTGTATAATTAGGCCTTCCTTAGATCTTAGTCTACATAGAAGCCAGGTATAAATTCCTATATTGTATAATTTCAGAAAGAGAGGGATGCCCCCCAATAGACTAAATAAATAAGTCCTCCTTCACTATTTCTTGAAATATGAAATACTGATCCTTCTCTCTGAAAGAGACAGCATAGAATATGTGTTTAGTTAAAAGGATGGTCTTAGTCTCACAAAGCTTGGTTTGGAATTCCATTTCTGATGTACACTGTCTGTTTGACTACAGACAAACAAAACAGCCTTTTAGTGACACACTTAATTATATAAGGATGTAAATGGCAGAGATACCAAACAGCCTTGGTAGAGGGAGTTTTCCCACTGGGAGATCCCTATAGCTTGAAATCACTAGTCAATTTAAAAAAAAAAAATCCAATGAATTGATTTGTTTGGCTTCAGTAATTCATTATCTTTCATTAAGGTTCAAATCTCTCTGTTAGAGGGCAAAGCATTGAGTGCTGTCCATTACTTCTATCTTAGTGTAAATGAATGCATTAGTTCCTTTCTGAAAACAAATTTTCATCTGAAAATAGGGAGAGGTAATGCGTAAAAAATCATAAGAATATTGAATATTGAATAATGTAAGGGATAGAGGATATTTTATTAAGGTTAAAAAGAGGTTACAGACAAGGAAAATGGGAGTAGAAAATGGAAGTTATAAGAACAAACTTAGATGATTTTACGTTTTCTGCCAAAGCTAGCCTTGGTCCCCATCTTTTTTTTCTCTCTTTTTGTTATCAGCTGGTATTCTGTCTCATATTTTACCCATCATATATTAGCTCATTTAAATACAAATATGTAATAAAAAATATTCTATAGTAAAGAGATGTTGAAGAATATATGCAGAATGAAGAGCAAATTCCTCACATCTTTTTTTGGTTTCAGGATAGGAAATATGCTTGGAGAGGAGAATTAAGAAAAGCTCAATAACTTAATAAAGCTTAATCAAAAAAACTCAAAAGTTCAATAAAGCCATAACTATGAATGCTTGATTCCAAGACAAATTTGGAGAAGAAAACAGGGAATGATTTACCACTCTCCCATTGAGGAGTATACCTCTATCAATATAAGTTAGAAGTTCTGTTACTTAAATCTTTAGAGAATCACCTGCAGTACTGAAAAGTGTCTAAGACCCTTGCCTAGGGTCACACAGACAATGCTAGGTAGACTATTGACCCCCTGGAAGGTCCACCCATATCCCCTAAACATAGCCATTATGTAAACCCTTCAATCCCTGGGAGAAAGATGGGAGGGTTGAGTGGAAGTAAAAAGCAGTGGTGAGAAAAGGTAAACTCCAAAAGGAGACATTACAATAATCAGATGCTCAGGTAGTTATCTAGAGATGGATGAGAGATCTGAATGTTAATAAAGTGAGAACAATAAAGCAAAGAAATCCATCATGGGAAGAAATGTTTCCCATCTAGTCAATGTCCTAGTCACTTTATCCTAGAAAGTTACCCAAAAGGTAAATGGAATTTATTTTTGAAATACATTTCTCCAAGTCCTTTCTCTTGAGTTTTTTTCAAATATTTCCATGATTGTATTACTTTTATTTCACCATAACTATTTAAAAAACAAAACTACCCAGGTAAAATAAAATATCTACCATCTCAGTCTGAAAGCTATATTTTCCCCCAATCTAACTTATATAAGAGCTGTCTATTGCCTATAAATTGTGTTATTTTGCACATATTTATAATGAAGCCATCACCAGTCACCTTGACCTTTGTCTTGCCACTGGAATTTGATAACTTTGAAGGAAAGAGTGAGGCTGATGACTTTGCACAGCCCTGTCTCACTCATATAAAATTCATACTCAAGTCATCACCTTTAGAAATCATTGGTCCTTTTTGAGAACAAGGAGAAATAGTTATTTGAATACATAAATACATATTTATTCTTTAATGAAATTACAATCTCAGAGATATGGATATTACCTACAATATTAACAATGCATAAATTATGCATGCTCTCTCATTCTAAAAATCTTCCATATAAGATATATCTTTATATATATGTCGCACTGGAGACTTTCCTATGGGTTTTGTAACATTTTATGCATATGTGTGTATCACCTGTTTGTTTCATACATATTCCTTACTTACCTCCTTTTCTTTTCACACATTTCTCTGATATTATCTTTATGCCACATCATATCATTATTATCAATAGTATATTATAGACTCCTTATACACATGATAAAGCTTTTTATTATCCTTTAGGTATTGAAATTTTGATTCCTTCAAGATTCTATTATTCCATGAATCTTAGCCAAAAATTACTGCCAGATGAATATTGTTATGAAATAAATTATGTTTGCATGCCAGGGAGCAACTTGAGTTCTTGAAAGTACTAGATAACTTCTCAAATGCCCATTTTTTTCCTATTAAATTCTGAATCCAAATCATTATCCATCTGCAGTATCTGTCAAGGATATAAATATATATATATATATACATATATATATATATATACTAATTAGAAAATTCATCCAATTACTTGTTAGAATCTGTACAAAATATCTATTTACTCAATTTGGTTTTTTTCTTTTGTTTTGTAAAAGGATTGTTAGGTTTATCTCTTTTGAACATTTATGAATCTCATGAGTAGGTCTTACAGAATTATCAACCCAATGATATTCACAAATAAGATTATCTAAGGGTATATTGTTGTTGATAGCTGAGCTCTCTTCTATTTGAACTTTGATAATAGATAGATAAATACAGATATATGGATGGATAGATAGATAACATGCATTTTGAGGGGCCTACTATATACTAAGGCAGTGTGCTAAACACTTTAGAATATTATTATCTCCTTTGTTCCTTACAACAGTTCTGAGAAGTTGGTGCTGTTATTATTCCCATTTTATAATTGAGGAAACTATATCAGACAGAAGTTATGTGATTTGCCTAAGGTCACACAATTAGTAAGTATCTAAAGATGGATTTGAACTCAGATCCTCCCCACTCCAAGTTCCAGCCCGTATCCAATGCATCACCCACATGTTGCTTAAGCAAGTGCAGGGGTCCATCTGTGGAATGAGTATTCTCTCATAGATGCTAAACTCTTTAAGATATAAATGCTACTTTTTATCTGGTAGAATGCGTAACCTCCAAGACAACAACTGTTTTGTTTTTGGTTTTGTATCCTTGGTGCTTAATCCAGTCCTTAGTGCAATGTAGATGCTTAATGAATGCTTTTTGTTTCTTAATGCAAGGCATTCCCAGTTAGTTTGTCTCTTTTAAGTTTACCTATGCTTCTTAGTTATTCAATACAGTATCTTTATTAGAGGTTTCACACTGACTTAAGGTTAGAAATTCCTTGTGATTTCCTGATTAATTTCAAACTGTTAAATTGCACTGTATCAGCATTATTTAAAAGGTTCTCTATCAAAAACTTTCTGGGATGAAGGCCTCCTCACTTTTTCAAGCCCATTACTTTTTTTCAATCCCATAGAAATGAATGGAAAGGGAAAGAAGAAAGGCAAAGACTGAGAAAACTAAGGTTTATTGTCTTGCAGCTAGCTTTGATATGCATATGTGGCTAAAAACCAATTGCTTATTATCTATATCTTTAGCCCCTAACAAGCACAATGCTCTGTATATATTGGGTATTTAAATATTTATTTTGATAGATAGAGAGATAGATAGATAGATAGATATAATTTTTGAAACTTTCATTATCAGGGTAATTTCTATTTCTGAACTACTATACTAGCTTCCTTGCCAAATGTAGGCAGTAAAGACAATGAGCTTATAGATGTTGAAAGATAAATCTAAAAGCCATATGCTTTACTGAGTTTCATGATATCCTGTCATGGGAGGATCTATTACTAATATCTCTAAAAGTTTTACTCAACTGTTAACACCTGCATTAGGGAGCATGCTTTAACAACCCAGCTCTAATGTCTTTTCTAGTTCTCAACAGTCTGTGATTACATGATAGCACAAACTAAATTCTAATTAGCATAATAGAATTTGCAGAAATAAAATCAGTGCTATGAGTAGCTCCTTAACTAAATGCACATGTCTCCTAAATAAAAGTGATCATTCCCACACACACACAAACTTTAGTGAATGATGGTTTTCTTTTAGTGGGAGAGTATTGACTCCAGAATCAAAGAATCTTTTTCAAATCCAGCCAAGTGTCCAAAGACACTTACAAACTGTACAACCTTATATAAGCTTCCTAACCTCGCTGAGCCTTGATTTCCTCATCAATAAATGGAAATGTTTAACTTTGTCTGGATGATCTTCAAGGTCCCTTCCAGTTACAAATCTATGAAACCATGATCCTAATCATGCCCTGTTATTACATTCACTCATCCACATTAGCTTCAATTTTCATTCTCTCTTTATTCTCAGCTCCCACTTTTGAAGTGACAGAAAGAAACACTCTCTATATATTGACTTCTAGTTTTGTAGCTCTCCCTGCTGTTTCTAGATTTTAGATGAATTTTTAAAAGTCCTTTCCATTGAACACTTCTGGATTACCAATGTTAGAAATATGCTACAAAGATAAATAGACTCAGGAATGTATGAAGTAAATTGGTTTATTTATGGTTCTTACAAGAAATGGATAATCCACTCAGGGGAAGTCCCTGGTTTAGGAAGAAGACCAAATGGTGATTCTCAGATATGAACAATTGCCAGACTATCCTGTTTATACAGAGTGACTATGAAGATGGAACTCTTTCTCAACCTCCATTGTCTTTCCCCAACCTCTGTGCATCTTTAAACAACCTTTCTTTCTCTCTCTCTTCCCTTTAATGATGCTTTTTCCCTTACTCTAGCTAACTCTGGATATTTTGCTAAACTTCTTTATAAATCTAACTTGCTAATCAATGGCATACACAGTCCTCATGGCATATTCTTTTAATGAATTCTTTCAAATTCCTTTCCTTTCTAACAATATGCTCTCTCAACTCTATTTCATATTTGCCAGTCCTGGTACCTATTTTACTTATTTTGTCTGTAAAGTTTTCTAAATAAATCTTCCTTTTGGCAAAAAAAAAAAAAGCCATTGTGCATTTGTCACATGTTTATTTCAACTAGACATTGATGTGATCTGTGATGTGGGATTTGGCACCAAATGATGTGAGGCAACAAAAGTTGGGGTTCAATCATGTGAAAAATTCACAATGGCCATTCTCTTTGGCAAAAGGTAGATTTATTTAGGACAGAGGCTACAGAAAAAAATGAAGGGATACAATTGACACAAGGAATGGTAAATATAAAATAGAGTGGAAGAGTATATGAAAGACAAGTTTCTCGGTGTAACTCATAATTACCCAGTAGAAAGGGGGCACCCCATGAGGTGCCCTTAGTATGGCAGGTTAAATTCTGAAAATGACTTAGCACCCTAAAAGAGTTAGTTAGCTGTAAGAAAGAGAAGTAGAGTTGGAAAGCATAATAGAGTTAAGAGAGTTACCATTTGGCATGGGGAAGAGGAAAAGGAAAGACATCTGTAACACCAATTGAAGCAGGCTAAGTTCCAAAAGGATTTAGCAAAGACATGATCAAGAAGATAAATTTATAGAAAAAATTAGAGAGACCAGAGCTTTGTGTTACTTATTTGCTAATTTTATGGTTTCCGGGTAGGTCTAAGAGATGGTCTATTTATTGTTGTCTGAGGAATATGGTTATTACTGATCAACAAATGTCTGTAGGACTATACAATTGTATTCCTAAGGCCAGGAGACTTTAGAATCATTGACAGACAGATTGTTAGAACAATAACACTCTAAAGTCAGAAGACCTCAGTATTACTGCTATATTTCCCTTAGAAACTGTACCCCATCAGTATTGCTATCACAACTTCATCAATACATGTTCAAAAATGGCAGAAAACTCTTCCTTTGAAAAGGATAAGTTAATATTAATTAATTCATTAAGCATGTGCATTCAGTGCTTGCAGTTATCTTTCACATACATCTTGTTTTGGGGGGCTCTATATCTTGTTTTGTATAGCTAACTTGGTCAGCTGAGTCTTTGTCCCTATATGGGAATACAATTCTAAAGGTTACTTACAACCAGCATATTCATTCATGCAACCAATATTTATTGTTTATTATGTTCTTGATGCTGGTAGAGATGCAAAGTTTGGGCAACAAACATGGTAGAATTTGCAAAAATAAAATCACTGGTATGAGCAACTCATCAATCAAATGTATGTGAGTAACAATCCAGTAAGATGAGTAATGCCACTGTAATTATTTCTACTTTACAGATGGAAAAGTGGAAGATCAGAAGGATTAAATGACCTGACCAAGACAACTCAAATAATGTGTCAGTGTCAGGATTTGAAACTAGGTCTCTTGACTCCAAGTCCAGTGATTTTTCTATTTTGCCAAATTGTCTCACTTAACAAACACTCCTTCTGGTCAGAAAATAAATTTAGCTAATAATTTTTTTCTTAGAAAACAAAGATTTTAAACTAAACCTCTTGAATTATTTTTCTTTGACCAGATCTGGGAATGTTCACTTTGAGCTATAGCTCAAGACTTTCAGAAGTAGACACAACATTGAATAGTAAGTATTCTTCTACAAGGCAGAATGGGATGTGAGGTATGGTCCATTCAATGTGAATTTAGTTGAAAATAGCAAAAAGCTACTGATGACATGACAAGAAGTAATGTACACATAAGCACTTGCATATATACATACATATATTTATCTGAACATATCTTTATTTTAAATGCATTATATTTATATATAATATATATATTTATAATAGATTTTTATATTCAAAATATATTCAAAGGGTTTTCAGCATTCACTCTTGCAAAACTTTGTGTTCCAAATTTTTCTCCCTTCTTTCCCCACTCTCCCCACAGAAAGCAAGTAATCCAATTATGTTAAACATGTACAATTCTACTATACATATTTCCACATTGATCAACTTAATACATTTTTGATGGTGACGGTGGCAATGAAAAGGATACTTAAAAATGAACATTCAGAAGAAAAAAAAAAACAGAATACTCCTCAACTACTAACAATGAAGCATCAGAGTCATCTGAAGTCTTGCATTTCTCTTGGACTTTTTCAACCAAGGTTAAATTTCCCCCACAGTTATGTGTATGAAAAACAAATTTCAGCTCTTCAAAAGGAGTAAGTCAAAAAGAATTTGCTTACTTTGGTGATCTCTTTGTAGTTTGGAAAAGCTAAATATTTCATTGAGCCTAACAATCTCTTAAATCTGACCTCTCTTTTGAATGATGATATAGAAACTTCTAATAGGCTTCACCAGCTTCCACAAGAATTCCTGAGAGTGTCAAAATTCTGATGAAGATTCTTTTGGCACAATATCTCTTTTGTTTTGAATTTTCCTATTCATCTTTCCTATCCCATCCCTCACTTTGGAATTAAGAGAGAGTGTTGGTTTTAGCCAAAACCATTCCTCAGCTCACATTTTCTATTTTATGCAGCTGTTGGCCTAGTTGATAGGTCCTTTTATAACAAAGAATACATACAGTAATTCCAGAATGGTCAGGCAAAAAAGAGAGAGAGAGAGAAAATGAAGAGCTACAAAGATATAAAAGGGGGAAGAGAAAGAGACAGAGACAGACAAATACAAACAGACAGACACACACACACAGAGAGAGAGAGAGAGAGAGAGAGAGAGAGAGAGAGAGAGAGAGAGAGAGAGAGAGAGAGAGAGAGAGATGGAAAGATGGAGATAAGGTTGGAGGGAGGGAAGGAGGGCATTTGGTATGGGAAAAGTTTTAGCTGATAGAGAAATCAGGAATTTCACACAAAAGGTAATGCTAAAACTTATCTTAGAAGGAAAACAGGATTACTAAGAGATAGTCTTGGGAAGGAGGCCAGGCATGAGGATTACCATGTGAAAAACTTAAAAGATGTGATATTGTTGAGGTTCAAAGGAGATCCTAAAAGGTTAGGGTTGCAGACTGATATCAAGACATATCTCAAAAGAAATTGCAGACTTGAACCCAGCTCCAAGTCAAGGGACAAAGTTTATTATGATTGTAACACTAATTGAAGTGGGCTAAATCCCAAAATAATTTAGCAAAGAACCAAGAGCAAGAAAACAAATCATTGACAAAACAGACCTTGTTAGAATAATAACCTTCCTAAGGTCAGGAGACTTTAGGATCATTGACAAACAGATTGTTAGAATAATAACCTTCCTAAGGTCAGGAGACTCAGGGTTACTGCTATATTTCCCCTCGAAGTTATACCCTATCAATATGAAATGCCATGTGTGAAGAAGTTGCCAGAAAACTAGTTTGATTGAATCATAGAGTATGTGAAGAGGAATGATGCACAATAATCTTGGAACAATGAGCTGGAACCAGATTGTAGAAGACTTTAAATGGAAAATAGAAGAGTTTGTACTTGATCCTACAGATAATAGGTACCCATTGGAATTTCTCAAACATAGAACTATGGTCAAATCTGAACTTTAAGAATATCACTTTGGCAGCTGTGTGGAAGATGGATTGGAGACAGAAAAGCTGAGTCAAAGCAAGACAACAAGCATATACCTAGTGTTCACTTTTTGCAAGGACTGTTCCAAATGCTAGGGATACAAACAGAAGTAAACATAAAGATGGTCTCTCCCTAAAGGAACTTAATTTCTAGTGGTGGAAATGATACACAAAATGGAATAAAAATGGGGCAGGGAACAGATGTACTTGCAGGGGCCAATTATAAAAGTCCCCAATCTTCTAATGGGGGGGAAATTTAAAGTTGGGAATCTTGAACCCCTCCTCAAAATATGGATCCTAAGAAGAACTTATGATAAGAGAGCCCAGGAAACTGATTGCAATAATCTAGAAAGGAGATGATGAGAATATTTGAAGGAAGCCCGGTGTAAGGAAGGCATGCATTGTAGACATGAGTTTTTTCAAAGGTCTGGAAACAGAAGTTATAGCATATACTATACTATACTATGCTATGCTTTGCTATACTATATTATACCATAATATACTAAACTACCATACTTTATTATCCTATACCATAGTATATTATACCATAAATACTACAGCATATCATACTAAATTACTGCACTGTGATATAATAAATACAGAAATAGATGGCAAGCCAGTTGTACTGAAATGAAGCATGTGGGAAGTGTAATAATGTGAAATAAGATTGAAAGGTAAGTGAAAGTTGGATTTTGAGGTGGGGAAAATTTAAATGCCAAATAGAGAAGCTTGTATTTTTTCCTCTAATGTCAATAGAGTATTTCTTACTAATGATTTTGAGTAATAAAATGTTTTAAGAACATGAATTTGGCAGCTTGGAAAGGAGAAAGACTGATGGCAAGAAGACCAATTAGGAAATTATTGCAGTAATCTAGGCAAGAAGTGATGAAGTCCTAAACTACAGGATAGTCTATGGGACAAGATGGAAAAAGATAGATGCAACCTGCCAACTTATTAGAATGACATCTGAGGGAGAGAAGCAAAGATAATATTATAGCTGAGAATGGAGCAAGGATAGAATAGTTTCTCTTCATTAACTTGTGACTGAGCTATGTAAGCTCTCTAGTAAATGCTGTTCACTGTGGTATACCATGGTAGTAGACTTTAGAGTTTGAAAAAAGATGTCTTTCCAGTAATAATAATTATTAGTACATCTTGTCTTATTAATGATGTTTTCATATTGTTATTGGCTAGTCATTTTTCAGTCATATTCAATTCTTCATGACTCTATTTGGGGTTTTGTTGGCAAGGATAGTGGAATGGTTTGTATTGCCTTTTCCAGCTCATTTTATAGATGAAAAAACTGAGGCAAATAACTTCCTTAGTATCACATAGCTAGTAAGTGTCTAAGGCCAGATTTGAACTAATGAAGCAGAATCTTCCTGACTTCATTTCTTAGTACTCTACATTTCACCACCCAGGTGCCCTTGAAAACCACATGACCTTCAGGAATAATAACTGGCAAATGGTCTGCAAGCTGGAAAGGATAGGGAAGATCTATTTTATTAAAGTTCTATTTATTTAAGCTATAAATGATTCAGCCTTTATATATGTGGTATGCCTTAATAAAACACTATGAAAGTTATGAAAGAAATATAAGGCCCTATTCTGTGCCTTCAGCCTAGCAAAAAATAATGAAAGAAAATTAATTCAAACTCTGATTTTTTGCTCCAGTTATGTTATTGGATCAGCTAAATAATATAAATTAATTGGAAATTATCAACATTGACCATCTTGTCCAATGCTCAACTACATAAGTAAATGGCTGTGTGGCTTTGGGTAGGTCCTTTGTCTTTCAAGTTCTCACTTGCTTCATGCCTAAAATGATATAACTAGACTATATGAGTTCTAAAATGTCTCTGATTCTAAACAATCCCCTTTACTTTATGTTATATGTACTCATACAGACAGTTTTTGTTCTATATCTTTAGTCTTATGAGGGGGAAATCATAATTTAATAATCTCTTAAATTACTGCATCATTTACTTGAAAATCTTTTTTTTTACATTTAGCTGGAAGTTTAGGTTTAAGATAAACAATTGTTTTTTTTTTAAAAAGATGTCCAAGGAAAGATGGAAAAGTTAAACACACAGATAACCCAAAGACTTCCTCTGTCTCATCTGCTGTGTGCCAGGGCAATATGTTGATTACCAGGTCACAGCAAGAAGCAATAATAATTGCTTCCATTTAAAAAAATCTTTCCTTCCTCCTTTGTGAAGTTAGCTAGAGACTGGACAAAAGGAGGCAGTTTCCAGGACCCTCAACATTCAAAGGTTCTTAATTTGAGTTTTGTGAAAATTTTATCTATGTCAGAACTGCAGGTCAATGAACATAATTGGTTTCTTCTTCAATCCTGTATATTTTACTTCTTGCATTTAAATATTTTATACTGAGAAAGGATCCATTAATTTATCCAAACTATCAATGAAATCTAGGATGCAAAAAAGGTTAAGAACCTCTGGGTTAGATCATCCTTACTTGAGATAATGAGACCCTGGATAATAAAGAAATGACCAGGGGAAAAAAATCTTGGCTACAATACTAAGGATTTGTAGTCTTTCCTTGGGCACAAATCTTTCCTTGTAGTCAGTAGGATTTCAATTGGATTTTTGAAATTCTCAGGCCAATGAAAGCCACCTTTCTCTCAATAATAACAGTTGAAGATATTCAGGACATCCTGAAAGATCAGGAAATCCTTACTACACACATCAGTCAGAGTTGAATGCTTAATTTTGTCAAGTCTCATCTTTAATTAATGCATTCTTACACACCAGCTCTTTAAAGGTCCTCCAATTATCTTTCCACCTTGATTTCACTCCTCTCCTTCAAGTCTCCTATCTGAAGGCTGAATTATATTATTCTTCTCCAAGTCATCTTATCCTCTTCCATCCACCATTACTTGGCCACACATTTTATTATGCCCAGACTGCCCTGATTCCACCCTTGATTTCTGAAATCTTCCTACTTTAAATACCCAGCTCAAATACCACTCTTCCATTTTAAATATCTCCAACTCCAATGATATTATCCTATTTAGAAGTTATCTATCATATATCAGAATTCAAAGCCCCACTCCTATTTATTTATCATTTAATGTAATTCAATAAATAATTATCAGATGCTTACTATCTGACAGATATTGGATAAAACATAGGGCATCAAAAAGCAAGTATTTTCTGTCCTCAAGTGTTAAGGACCATGCCTAGATGAAAGGGTAGATTAATTCTCTGAGAGCCTCCACAGCTGTGAATCATACCATCTGAAGGAGTTGCAAAGTAGCCTTTACTGACACAGAAGTCGCTTGTGGACTGGGAATGAAATAAATTGGAGGCAGAGAGAAGAGTTTACATTGTATTGAAGATGGAACAGTGGAAACACAGCACATAAGTATAGTTGCTTAAGTAAAAAAACTCACAAAATTATTCAAAGTAACTTTTTTAAATGCTCTAATTCAAGTAATGTTTCATTTTTATATTACCTTCATTTTTAATATATATGTGTATATATATATATATATTGTTTTATTTTATATGTATCTAAATATATATATATATGTATATGTTTCATCTACATGCATACTTCCAAGTATACATATTATATATATACATAATATGCTACATATTATATATAGACATTATATCACATACATATATCTTTGTAATAAGAGAGAGTTTGCTGCATAAGGAGTGATCCTTATCGACTTGGGTATGTGTATGTGTATATTTAATATGTATATTAAATACGTATTTAGAATATGTATCTCTATCTAACTATCAATTCACTTTCCTATACAATAAACTATCCCTAGGAAAAGTTCAACAAAGCTAACCATAATGTAAACTCTGCACATCCACAGTCTTCCATTTTGGCAGAGTTGGAAGAGATGTATTTCCTGAACTTTAAACCAAAACCAAGCTTGGCTATTATGGTTATAAGGCATCCAGTTTTAAAATTCCCTTTGTTATTATTCTTTCTGAGGTTATTGTGCAGATGGTCAGAATGTCATTTCAGGAGGCAAAGAGTACTAGGGACGGAGGAAATCAGTAAAACTTCTTGAAGGAGGCAGAACTCAACCTGTGCTTTGAAAGAAGGTAGGGATTCTAAGAGGGAGAGGATGTTCTTATTCTAGTTTGCACAGGGTTGGCATTGAAATGTGTTTTATTGCCTGAGGCCTAGCATAGCTAAAGACTAAGAGGCATAATTTTCAGCTATAGTTAGGGGTAGGTTCAAGTCATCAAGTAATTGGGAGATAATTGTTAAATTTTCATTGTGAGCATTTATACCTCAGGAATCTATAATCAATAAATCAAAGCTTAATCCATTGCTTTGTTGATTGCCTAGACTAGTAAATTTTAACAACAAAAATTAAACTTTAAATTCCTGTACATATATTTTTCCCTCTTGTGAGTCTAAATGTTTAAAACATTTGCCAGCACGGCCTGGTTTACCCTATAAATGTTTTTTGAGCTCAGCAAGAGCTTAATGAAATTTTACTATACTGGAGGTCTGTTGACTGTAGGATAATAAATAATGAGAAGAAAGAAGAGGAAGAGGAGAAAGGAAGAAAAAAAGAAAAGAAAAGAAGTAGAAAGAAAGGGAGAAAAGGAGGAGAAGGAAAAAGGAAAGAGGAAGAAGAATAGGATAAAGAAAGAGGAATGAGGAAAAAGAGAAGGAGGAAAATAAAAAGAAGAGGAGAATGAGAAAAAGGAAGAAGAATAGAGACAGATCAAGAAAAGGAGGAAAAATAGGAGGAAGTGGAGGGAGAGATGTAATGGCAATGGGCATTTATATAGTGCTTTAAGATTTGCAAAGTGCTTTATCACTCCTCTGGATTTCATCATGCCCCAGATATATCCTGCAATGTGGCTACATTCCTAGACAGCCTACCTTCTTACTCCCTTTTGTTCTGAGAGCCCCTACATCCCTCTGATTGGAGGACAAAGACTTCTCTTTCCAGAACCTTTCATTTAAGGAGAGAGTTTGGTCAGCTAAGGGTTCATTTACCAACCAATGCTTTTTCTATTGCCTAAACTGAACTCCCTAAGAGCATAGACTACTTTTTCCCTTTTTTTAATCCCCAAAACTTAACACAGTGTCTGGCACATAGTAGGCATTCAATAAATGTTTCTTGATTAACTGTCTCTACATTCATCATCTCATATGAACCTTAGCAGGCAGAAAGGGTCTTAATCTGTCTTAATGGACTGTAATATGATATTAAAGAAATAACAACTCTTTGAAGTATTCTATTATAGATATGAACAGCTCATCTCCCATATTATAAGGTCCTTAGGGGCATCTTCTGCCCCTTATTTGCCTTCATAATTTCCCCAGTGCCTTTGCTCAAGCTTTAATGTTTCTTGATTAGAATCAAATGGAATATTACTTCATTGTCCTAATAAAAAAGAAATTGCAAAGCTGCCAGAGAAAACATTTTATTTTCTGTTCCCAACTGAAAAATCTTTTGAATCACCTTGAACTTTGAAGTTGATGTATCTGTTTGTCTTTCTCAGGCACTATGTCTAACATACTGAAGAGTCAAATGCCTTGGCCAGTGGTTGTGGCAGGTTTGCTTTTTATATGCGTTTTCCTATTTGGCCTTGGAATAAGAAAGTGGTATCAATACTGGAAGGAAATGTGAGTACTCTATCAGGAATGGGGAAAATAAATTGTTCAACATGTGGAGGGTGGTTGTACTTTTTACTTTTTATTGTCAAGATTCTTTTAAATTTACACTCAGTGGAGTACTTTGGTGCTGTTATTCTTGTTATTCAATATTTTCAGCTAGGTTCAACTCTTCCTGACTCCATTTTGGAATTTTCTTGGCAAAAATACTTGAATGGTTTGCTATTTCCTTCTCCAACTCCTTTTACAGATAAGGAAATTGAGTCAAACACGGTCAAGTGATTTGTTCAGGATCACACAGCAAGTATATGTCTGAGGCTTCCTGACTTCAGGCTTGTCATTCTATCCACTGTGTTATCTAGCTGACAATTTTATTAATAGGAAACAAACAAGCAAAGAAACAAAAACAAACAAACAAACAAAACTAAACAAAACCAACATAAGAAAGGCAATATAAATTTCCCAGAGTCACAAAGCTAGGAACAAAGGAATTTAGAATTCAGAGTTAGAAGCAACTGTAGATATCAAGTCTAACCCTTTTCTCCATGCACAACTTTATTTTACAATTGGGAAAATAGAGGTTTAAAAAGATAAAGAATTGCTCAATTTTAAATTAGAAGAATTTGAACCTTAGTTCCCCTACTTTCAAATCCATATCTTTCTTCTATATGCCACAATTAATAATTACTAGTCCTAGTACAAAACAACAACCCTAATAGCGGAAGCTAAAAGCCCTACTATTACAAATTTAGAGATAATGAAATTACATTTCAGAGACCTTCCTAGAACAATACAACTACTAAGGGTCAGAGATGTAATTTGACCTAATTCTAAGACTGGTATGTGTTTCACTATTCTACATGGTCTTCTAAGACTGTTCTCCATTTGCTTGGCCAAGTCTTAGCAGTCATTCATGTATCAGGCTGAACAAATCAGTGTGCATGAAATGAGAAATGAGTCTCACCTCTGTCCAAAACTTAAACTGGGTTTTCTTTTAAATCTTCATTATTTTTCATTTTCATGCATCTCTGAACAGTCTCAGCCCATCTGGGCCTGGATGTCGAAGTGTGAAATTAGGGGAGAAAGTAATTTCAAGAAAAATTTCCAGCATTTTCTCCACAAAGTGAGCTTTTAAGGGATTTTTTATATGTGGGGGGGTGAGAAAGGTGGAGAAAAGATGAAGAATTTATATGGCCTATTCTATACCTGAAGAAATACCACATGGCACATTAGATAAAGCACAGAATCTGGAGGTAAAGGTTGGGTTCAATCCTATCTCATACATTCTTATTAGTTGGGCAACCTATAACAAACCACTAAAAAAACTGTTTTTTTTCCTCTGCAAAATGGTGATCATAAGAATATTTACCCTATAGAGTCACACAAAATTTATGAAGTACAAATTTAAAGTGCAAAATTTAAAGCACTATCAACTTATAAACTATTATCCTTATGTTTCAAGGGGACACTTTCCAAAACTTCTCAAGCTCTATCCTTGCCACTTATTAAGTATCCAAGCTGAAGAATACTGCATTTGGAGTCCAAACAGTGGGGTCATATCCAATCTCTGATCCTTATTTCCTGTGTGACCCTGAGCTTATCATAATCTCTATGGGACTCAGTTTTACTTCATCAGTAAAATGAAAGGATGGGGCTAGATGACCTCAGATAGATAGATGTCTTTTGCAACTGTGGGTCTGTGATCATCTAGCAAACATCTATCAAATTTCTTGTGTTTCAATTTTCATATTTTTCAACTGAGAACAATAATAGCTACAGTTCCCATTTGATTGGACTATTGTAAGGATAATGTAAAGTCATAATTTATATAAAGTATTAGTGTTTATGTTGTTGTTGTTGTTGAGTCATGTCTATTCTTTGTGACTCCATTTGCAGTTTTCTTGGAAAAGATACTGGAGTGATTTGCCATTTCCTTCTCCAGCTCATTATACAGATGAAGAAACTGAGACAGGATTAAATAACTTGCCGAAGATCACAAGGCTTGTTAGTGTCTGAAGCCAGACACTAACAGGAAGATTAGTCTTCTTGACTCCAGGCCTACCACTCTATCTAGTACATTACCTAGCTTCCCATTGCTATATATATGGAGGCACAACAAGGCAGTCAGGGCTTTTTCCCTGGTACTAACATGGAGGAGGGGGAGAATTATTTCTTTCAAAGAATGTCCATTCTCGTCTAGTCTACTGGCTCTCACTCCTGTAGGTTCTCATAGTCATTACTTCTTTCACCTGAAGCCCATTGTGATAAATAAAATCAGTGTAGGATCAAGAGGGGAGCAAGAATTAACAGTAAAGGCAAATGAAACTGACAGCCCCCATCCCTATTATAAATTGAGCTTTTAACCTATTCAGTTCTTACTCACCTACATGTTCCTTGGGACCTAACCTCTAGTTAACAAATCCCTTTTTCTTCTCATATTCCTTTTTCCTTCTTCATTAAAATTTAGCTGTCACTTGAATAAACACTGTCTCTTGGCCCTCTCTCCAAGATGAACTTTCCTTCTCTAATGTCCTTTGATGTCCAATACCAAAAAGTGATAAAGTCCTTGCTCTCCCTCATACATTCAACTTTTTCTTCCACCAACAACATTCTGCAACCATTTCTCCCTTAAATTCATCCTTATAGCTATTATTTATGGAATTCTAGGATGCTCCATCTTCTTCCCAGGAAGTTCAGTACCTGACTCACAATCTTCTTCCCCATCCTAATACATTTCAAACTTTTAGACATTCTTCTAACTATTAATATCTCACAGTCTCTATTTCTATTTCAGCAGTCTACTTCAACTGTGCATGCTTAAAATGATCATACTTTAGACCAGTAGTTTCAAACTCAAATACAAAAGGGGAACACTAAATAGTACATAAGGATCCTTGTAGACACATACTGTGTTAGAAAACCTTGTATTAACATTATTTATGTCCTATTGCATTTTTATTTATCTTGTTAAATATTTCCCAATTTCTTTTTAATTTAGTTCTGTCAGTCTTGGGCTGCATGTGGCTGCAGGCTGTTTGTTTGACACATATTTTAACCTATATTCTCTTAGTGGACAAATGCCATAGGGTCTGTGAAATTGTATGGGGGAAATGACATCATTATTTCTATTAACTTCTAAATGAAATTTAACCTTACTTTCCTTAAATTTCCTTAAATTATTTTAAAAAAATATTTTGAGAAAGAGTCCACAATCTCCAACAAACTGCCAAAGGGATCCATGCAACAAATCAAGAACAACTCTTAAGAGTCTTCCCTACATGCCCAATTCAACTGAATTTTCTCTAATTATCAGAATCTTTATTTTATCACAGCTATCACAATCATCATCAGTAATAGCAGCGTATTGTTAATAATAATCCCTAAAATAAATTCTACTATTTTGAAAAAAAAGCTCACAGTAGTTTGAAAAACAACCCACAATTAGTTCAAATTAGTAATGCATATAAAAGTTAATATATATCACCAGTTGCTATGAGAGGAGATGATGGTCCACCTTCATATAACATTATTTTTTCCCGAGTTCTCAAAGGATTTTTTACACAGTTGGAAAGCAAGCATGATTTAAAAATCTAGCTTTTATTCCTACTGTTGCCATCTAATAACTGAATGACCTGTGGAAATCATTGAAACTTTCTAAGCCTCAGTTTCCTAATTTGTAAAACAGTGCTGATAACCATTGTTTATATCACAGTGTGATGAGGATCAAGTGAGAGTGCATTTATGAAAGTGATTTTTCCAAACATCAAAGCCTCATTGAAAGGTATTGATTGTCCCCTATAGAATACAATGTTGTCTATCCTTATATTACTGAAGTCCTATTATGATGCCTCATTATGTTGAAGGAGTAATCTCAGGTCCACATCTTAGAAGATCATATAAATGCAGAATGTAAAGTAGATGACTTATAAGTCATTTAGTCCACATTGTACTTGAATAGCAATTACTTCTACAGAATCCCTGATAATTGGTCTTGAAAACTGCCAAAGAGAACTATTTGTCAGAAGTATTTTTTTTCTTTTCTTTTTTTTGAGAAAAAAATCTACCTGCACAATTGTTTCTATTCTTTCTTCTAGGATCAAGCAAACTAATAATTCTTCAAATAAATTATTTTCCTTTCACATGCTAAATTTTTATGCCATAACACTCAATTCCTCCAATAATCCCACTCAACCTCCTCTGAACTTGTTGAAGTTTGCTAATGCCCTGTTCAAAACAAAAGACAATATGGCAGAAATTTGGTCCAAAGAAGGCAAATGATAGTGTAACAATTGCAATCCTATTCTGAAACAATTTGTATTATCAAATTCTAAAAAAGATCACATTGACTTTCTAACTTCCATATCACATTGTTGAATCATTTTAAACTTGCAGTCCATTACAAATATCAGATATAGATCCATATATATGGGTCGTGTTTTTCCTCTATAATATATAAACATATTTATCATATATTAAATATATCTGCAAAAATCCACTTTAACACATTAAATACAATAAATATATTGTATATGATAATGGGAAATATACTGAAATCTTTTAAAATTCATATTTTGTCATTTAGAATTGAAGATAGATCTGAGGTGGAATCCTACTTCAGACATGTACTAGCTAAGGACTCTGAACAACTCGATTAGCTTCAGTTTTCTCATCTGTAAAAACGGGGTTGCAATGGCACCTACCTCACAGGATTTTTGTGAGAATCAAATGAGATATCAAATATGTAAAGTGTTTGACAAACATTAAAGTGCTATATAAATGCTAGCTATTATGTCATATGCAGCTAAGTTCATTCCTATGAATAATGAATACCATCATAAAGTGATGACATATATTCAAATTCACACTATATGAGGTTATAACTATGTAAAATATAGTAATAAGTTCCAGTTTGATTGAAATATGAAGTGTGAATTTGAATGATATGACCATTCATTGAGATTCATAAATTGCACTAATTGGGATCTAGCTGCATATCTTTGAAAAGTTTGTCATAAATCCCAAGCTCTGATATAAATCCAGAACAGGACCAAAGACCAATACTTATCTTAAAGAGTATTCCATTACAGTCATCATTCCAATTGACTGATCACTAATCACTTGTCTGGATATTCAATCCTTTCCAAGTCTTCCTAAATATAAATTCAGGTAAATGACATCTTTCTATCTTGTCAAGACTATCAAGTTGAGTAACCCTTTCAAATTTCCAGTCTTAGAGTGCTTCTTGAATTTTACACAATTTTCCAGAAATTACTAATATATTCTTCAGAAATCATATCAGCAGATTCCATCAGTACCCTGGGAGGTAGTATATCTGGGCTTAGTGATCTGGAGTATTATAGATGACTAATTGGACTTCTATTTTAATTCATTTTATTGGATTTCTATTGTATCCTAATTGTTATTAATCTGCTTGATATGATTCTCTAGGAACAAGGATTATAAATCTTGAGAAGAGGACTCAGATATGTGTACTACAGATTGTAAATTCACTTGTTTAATCATAGGAAACTAACTAGAGGATCTCTACCTTTGTTTTAATTTGTGATGACTAAGCCCAAAATGGAAGATATTACATGGAAAAGCCCCAAGCTGTTTTTTTCCCCTCTTCTTTTCTTGTCATTCCTCTATTGCCCATTATGGGGATGGGCATGAGCACTTGACCAATGAGTGACCCTGATTAGTAGTCTGTAGCCTAACTTTCTACCAGCCCATGTGGATATCTATTTTGAAGCCTACTAGCCCGTATGTCAAACAGTGGATTCTGGATTTTGTGTGGACTCTCCTGGAAGGTCAGAGGAAAGGTCTATCAACCAATGAGATTATATACATATATATATATATATATATATATATATATATATATATATATATACACATATGTGTGTGTGTGTGTGTGTGTGTGTGTGTGTACTCTACCTGTGTTGTCTGAGGATCAAAAATAAAACTGAGGCCCTGAAAGAATGGATCATGAGGAGGATCTGAGGTCCACTTCAGAGGTTAGATTTTTTTTACCTCAAAACATTAAGTAAATATGAGTTATTGCTGTGTGATTCTCATGTTAGATTCAATGTGATTTAATAGAGTTATTGCTGTTCTTTCCATTCATTCACTTATTTTGGGTTTATACTCCCTATTGACCATTTTTGTTTTATTATTCCCAGTTTAAAGACCATATTCTTTGGAAGTGAATCAATAGACAAAATGACAATAAATAGTTCTACCTTCTATCAGCTATTATAATCATTCTTTGAGTAGTAGTCTTAACTATTCTGTGACCTTTCTCTTATCCCTATTATAGCTGTAATAATAATAAAATAATAATAATAATACTTCCTTGGCATTTGTTGTCAACTTGAGCTCATCCAAAGCTTTAACATTCCTGATAATAATTTTAACATACTGTAATACTAATACTAGGTTGTTCTGTGTTGATCACAAGGGAGTCTGTCTCTTATTCGTTGCCAACAAGATTCTTACCAGAATCCTTCTTAATAGGCTGCTCATTCACCTGGAAGATCGATGTCTACCTGAGAGCCAGTGTGGCTTCTAAAGGGGCCAAGTAGTAGTTTGCTGCCTAAAACTCTTGGGGAAATGCCAGGAGCAGAATAGAAATCTTTATACATTATTTGCCAAACTGACAATGACTTTTAATATTTCCAGTCATGATGACTTATGAAAGTTCATGGCAGAATTTGGTTTGTTTGAGAAGTTCATCAGTACTGTTATAACAATGTCATGATGCATGTTTGCACAGGTTCTGGATAATGGACAGTGCTCTTGTGCTTTCTCATTCACCAATGGAGTAAAGGAGGGCTATGTGGTTTACTCCCATATTTTAGTATGATTACTCAGTGATGTTGTCTGACATATTCAATGAAGATGAAAATGACATCAAGATCAGCTACTGCATTGATGCTACATTATTTAACTTGAAAAGGCTATGAGTCAAGAATAATAATATAATTGTGCACTCAATGAATAATAACATAATAATAATAATAATAATAATAATATAATTGTGCACTCAGTGCAGCCTATGAGTCTGAAATACAATAAAGTTTGGGTCAATTCTCTGTTGCTGACAACACCAAGAACACAGAGGTTCTCTACCAACCAGCATTTCATTATCCATATATGGAGCCATAAGGAGCAGCAAATAGAAAAATTTTGAATGTCATATATAAGTTCACTTACCTTGGGAGGGTACTTTCCAGGAATGTATACATAGATTATGAGATTGACACACTCATTGTCAAAACCAACTCAGCCTTTGGGAGGCTCTGAAGAATATGGGAAAGGAGAGGTATTAGACTGACTACCACACAGAAGGCCTGCAGAGTCTTTGTGCTGACCTCATTGTTGTATGCCTGTGAAACCTAGAGAGCATATCATGCCAGGAAACTCAATTTCTACCATTTGAATTATCTCGGGAAAATTTTGAAGATTAACTAGCAAGATAAGGGACTTGAAACTTAGGTCTCTTCTCAAGCTGAATCACCAGGCATTCAAACTAATGCAGAGTGCAAGTCTGATCATCTAGCCATGTTGTTTAAGTACTAAAATATCCATTTGCCTAAAAAGCTCTTTTACAGAGAACTCACACAAGGCAAGCACTCAAATAGAGATAAGGAGAAGCAACATAAGGACACTTTCAAGGTCTTTCTAAAGAATTTTGAAAAATATTATGAACCCATATGGGAGGCACTGGCACACAAGCATCATGCATGGTGTCCTTACATGATAAGAACTATTTGTATCTGACTGTAGTAGAACCTTCTAAACTCATATTGGTCTGATCAGTCAAAATTGGAAAGATTTTACCTGGCCCACAACATGAAGATGTTATTTTGGTCTTCTTTAAGCATGATGAACAAGAAGCAACTAGACTATTCTTTTGTATTTCTCCTAAGTTATTTGTCCATTTGTCCATAGTCCATTTCCAATTCATTTCATCTTTCACTTTAAAAAAATCTAAGTTGATTAATGTATTTTATGTGTATGCACATTAGATCTGTTTAGACAATTGCCCCGATTCTTCTTTATCAAAATATTTTATGTTTGGTCAACATTTTATTCTTATGCACAGCTATCATCTTGATCTCACTTCCTTCATATAATTCTAGTCCTTGAAGTACCAATATTTTCCTTATTAACTCTTTGAAAATTTCTCTCTTAACAGCTAGGATATGCTAATTTGATGATTTTATTTGTCTATCACAAAATATAAGATGAAATGGTCATTTCTTCCCAAGCTTCATTTCTATTTTGGCAACAAGTTCTGTCTTAGCACCGAGTCCAGAAACTCTTCATTGTTTTGTCCAGCTTTTGAAGAATAAAATAATCATTAAAGAAAGTTAAGAATATATCCATTTTTCTGTTTTTTCAGAGAGTTCAAGCATTTGCCTATCTCAGGAAAATCCCTCATTACTATACCAAATTTGTTTTCTAAATTTATCATTCATTTCTTCCTACTGGAAGTCAGCTTATAATATATTCTTACCACTTCTTTTTCAAGAAAATGCCTTAATTTACCCTTGTCTCTATATTATGATCTCCAATTCTGACTCAAGGATTTATTCATTTGTTTATATCTTCTTAATGCATAATCTACCTCCTCTTTAAAATTTTATCTAGATTCAACTTATATTGTAAATAATAGATTTTTCAAAATCTATGCTTGCCAAATGCAAGCTCTGGAAACTCCTTCCAAATGGAAAAGCTGTTAAGTTTGACCAAATATTTCAGATCAAGTATATACCTGCCATTGGAAACTATACCTATCTAACTTCAAAAAGGAATATTACTCAAGTATATGACAACTGGATGTTGTTTGATGGTCACACTAAGACATTTAATGCATGTGACTTACAGTAGTACAGAGAGTATCCAAATAAATGAAACCATGTATCCATGAAAGAAATACTGTCATAAAATCAGTCGATCAAGGTGAACACTTAGGAGTTAGAGAAACTAAAACTTGTAATTCCTATAGATTCCCACTTGATAGATAAAGGAATCAACTAATGGAGTATAAATGATTATTCAACATATTATAGCAATTTTGCCCCTAGGCACCACTTGAGGGAAGATGTTTTATTATTTTTAGTAAAATACTGACCACCCAATCAACTGACTCATCCTCCTAACTCCTGTCTAATATCCAAGGGTCATTAGGCATCAGGGCAAATACCTATAATGGTGACTGACTTTGCATGGAACACTCATGACAGGTAGTAAAGAAAGAATATAACAGCTTATGCTATCCTCCCTGATAGTAAACTAACTCTGGCCCTCCTTAGTCCCTACTCTCATTCACTCTCCTTTCATACTGTTCCCTCTGGATAATTTAATAATTATTATAAGGTAATGCTTATAATTATACTCTCTTTCAACTTCTCTTCCTCTTCTATTCCCTCTCTTCTGATCTTCATGAGAACCTAGACTTTTTTTTCTATAGCCATTATATGTGTTAGGAACCTTCCCAAGGCTGACTGTTCCTTCTTGGGCATCCCTTGAATACTCTGAGTCAGGAAGAGGAGTTAGCATTCTCCTTGCTCTCCACTGCTACTCTCAGACCCTTCTTCTGCCACGGTCACTCAATAACCACTCCTTTTTATCCTTTCCATATCTTTATTGCTATGATAGATAGACTTTTCAGGTCAAGTCACTCTCTTCTTCTTAACCCTGATTTTTAATCCCTCCAAATTCTCTTGCTTCCAGTTCCTCAATCTTCTTCTCTCACATAATTTGTTTCCAGGAAATCTCAATCATGTACAGAAATTTTGCAATATTCTATATTATAGAGTGGTCTTTCTATTAGGATATACAAATGACCCTCTGGAACTCATATGCTAGGAACCAAACTGTAGCTTTAAACTGTAGCTTCATCCTTGGCTTCAACTGTAAATCCTTTCTGTGACCAAAATCCCTCTCTTTGAAATTTTTATTTAAAATAAACTTTATTAATATCTTTGTTTTGTAACATAGCCATACCCTTCCACTCACCCCAAAAATCTTCCCTTATTGCAAAGAGTCAAGAAAAGCAGAGCAATTCAACAATTATGTCAGTATGCATGTGCTAAAATGTGATCTTCATAGTCATTTGTTGTCTGAATTCAATATTGATCATTAGAATTATCCTGAATTTAGTTGCTAGTTGTTCTGTGTAAGTATTTTTAAATTTTCTATGTTTGCAATTGCTGTGTATATTATTCTTCTGTTGTGCTTATTTTATTCTACATCAGTTCATACAAATTCACATTTCTCATGTGTGTAGTATTGAAACAATAACTTTCCTTCATATTTATAGGCTCCAATTTGTTCATCTATCTCCAATAAATGGGTATCCAAATTTGATTCCAGTCTTTTGCTATTTCTTAACAAAAATGTTTCTCTAAATAATTCAGTATATATGGGACCTTTCTTTTTGTTTTTGATTTATTTGCCTCTCCATTAAAAAAAAGTGCTTTAATTTTCTCATCTCACCCAACTTGAAGTCAGGATTTAAACAATCATGCTTTTTTTTTCCTTTCCTACAGCACAGAAAGACCACCATCATTCAAGCCTCCACCACCGCCAATCAAGTATGTGTGTATTGGAGAATCAGTTGGAGGTGATCTACCCTGTCATGAGATGGAAACTCTCTAATCTTTTCTCTTGAGAATTTACAGAATAACAGTACCTGTCCTCTGTCCTATTGAGAAGATAAGAGATTTGGTGTTTTGCATTACTCTGGCCCATCTGTCAGACTTACACCACTGCAACAATGGATGTCAGCTGTGAATCACCTCTTTATACAGTTTCTAACTATGCCATCTGCATATGTCTCAAATTGAAACAGGATGCTTGGAAATGTCTGTAGGATCAACGGTACTCATTCCAAACATTATAATCTTCAGAGATTTTATTGGCTTAATAAGAGATATAATTTAAAGGATATATCCTTTCAGCTTCCTACTACAGCTGAAAAATGTTGACATTTTTTCATTTTAACTGTGATTAATATGACAGCAATGTTATAAGCATATGGAGACTAAGATCGACCCTCCTATTTTTTCTGCCAGAATTCTGAGCTATTTACTCACACAATAATCATCTTTGAAGTTTTTCTGGTTTGCTACAAAAACTGAAAAGGAAAAAAAAAAGTAAAAGCAAAAATACCTAGCAACAAGGCAGAATAATGAAAAAGTGAGGATGGTTTCCGCAACAGCATTCCTAGTGATTATTTTCATCCCCCAAACTGACATAGGATTTCACAAAGGGCAAAGTCATAAAATGTCTTTTTTTCCCTTTCCTTCTTCCTGCCTCATTCATCCAAATCTTCCTTCCTTCCCTCCTTGCTCTTTCCCTCCTTTCTTTCTTTTATCCATTCCTTCTTTCTTTCTTTTTCTTCCTTCCTTCCTCCTTTTCTCTTTTTCTTTCTTTCTTCCTTCCTTCCTTGCTTGCTTCCTTCCTTTTTTCTTTCTTTCTCTCTTTCTTTCTTTCCTTCCTTCCTTCCTTCTTTCTTTCCTTCTTTCCTTCAGTCCTTCTTTCCTTCCTTCCTTGCTTGCTTCCTTCCTTCCTTCCTTCTTGCCTTCCTTCCTTCTTGCCTTCCTTCCTCCCTCCCTCCCTCCCTCTCTCCCTCTTTCCCTCCCTTTCTTCCTTCCTTCCTTCTTTTCTTCCTTCCTTCCTTCTTTCCTTCCTTCCTTCCTTCCTTTCCTTCTTTCCTTCTTTCCTTTCTCCTTTCTTTCTTTCTTTCTTCTTTCTTTCTTTCTTTCTTTCTTTTGTTCTTTCTTTCCTTCCCTCCTTCCTTTATTCCTTTGTCTCTTTCTCTCTCTCTCTTTTTTTTCTTTCTTTTGTTCTTTCTTTCTTTCTCTCTCTCTTTCTTTCTTTATTTTGTTCTTTCTTTCTTTTCTTCCTTTACATAGCAGACAGGCAAAATAAAGCCTGCTTTGGGCTTTAGAATTATACTGTCCTCAATATCCCTAAGCAAAGATTAGCTTTCTACTTGTCTTTCTTAGTGCCTTAAAACACTTAATGACTAAATTGTTGGGTTAGCAAATAACCAGCCTTACCCAAATCCAGTCCATTACATTTCAATCATTCCATTTTTAAAACCAGAGACTTTCTGTTCATTCCATCCACTTGTTTTGACCTATTATGGAGCAGGTCAAAGTACTGAAACAAATTACCCTTAAGAAATTAACTCTTTTTTCACCACTCTTTTATTTTGCATCTAAACCAGAATATTGTATATCAAAGATTGTACAGGAAATGAAGAAGAAAGTTACTGAAGTTTGCTATTGGTTTTTCTGGGTGGTGATGATCTTTTTCTCCCACACCCCTCCCAAAAAGAGGAGGAGGAACAGATGTCAGAGATTCACCAAATGGTTGGTATTTCCTGCTCGGTCTGTGGTCTGAGAAGGAATCTTTTAGCTAATGGTCCATCTTTATTCTTTAGAATTCTTAGTGAGGTGCTTATCTCTATAAAAAGAATAAAAGCTATCATTTTCTCCCTTAATCATTTCTTTTTCCTTTTCTGTTTTAAAACAGCATCAAAGGTAGCTTGTTAAAAATTCTCCCTGTGTAAAAGCATTTGCATGTAATACAAAAATTATCACTGACACTGATACTGGATTATGACTGAATTGCAGAAAGGTCATCATGCTCTCTCCTTTTTCCTTCCCTCCCTCTCATCTGCTTACTTGTTCATTCTCTCTCTCTCTCTCTCTCTCTCTCTCTCTCTCTCTCTCTCTCTCTCTCTCTCTCTCTCTCTCTCTCTCTCTCTCTGTCTCTGTCTCTGTCTCTCTCTCTCTCTTTCTCTCTGTGTCCCCCCTTTTTCTTTTAAAGTATTGTCTGAAAGTGAGCATACAGGCAAGGAAAATACTATAGCACAGTTGAGAGCTTAATATTTTTATTCTTCCTATAGCCATTTCTTTCAGTGACATTTCTCAGGGCTATTAAAATGTGGTTGATTTTTACCAGAAGACCATGGGGTTTTTCCACTGCAATGTCTTTTTAGTTGAAATGTTTTTCTTTATTTTCTGTCCTTTGTGATACCAACCCTAACATATTCCATGGAGCCCACACACACACACACACACACACACACACACACACACACACACACACACCTTTTCTTGTACATAAAAATGTCACCTAAATATGTCAGAATGTCCACAACATGCAAACAAAGCTCTTCCTAAATAGGATAAATTCGTCAGTAACTTACAAAGCAAGATAATAGGAATGGAGGGAAAAAGGGAAAGGATGGGCAGATCATTAAGTCCACCCTCATTATTTGACAGATGAGGACAGAAGAGGAAATTGAGTCACAGGGAAGTCAAATGGCTTATTATCACCAGTTAATAAATATTTTAGGTAAGATTTTAATTCAGGTTTTCCTGAGTGGGGATTCTATACTTTATCCATTATCCCAAGAAATATGACTATTCAACTTGAACCTGTCAGCTGTGCAGAAATTTACATAACCTTTAAAGTATGGCAGTCACACTCTTCCTATCATAAAAGGAATGGATTCAGCCTAAATCATAAAGAAGAAAATAATTCAGAATCTCTGTTTGTCTTTTTATCATCTCTTCCTTAACTGAACAAAGATGTGAAGGAATATTTCAATTTATTCACTTGGGAAAAAACTTTTGTTTTTTAAAATAGATATGCATAATACATAATATGCAAGTACATGACCTTTGACCCAACTATTAAGCTTATACCCAAAGGAAATCAAAGAAATGGGAAAAAAGTCTTATAAATTCAAAATATTTTTATCATCCCTTTTTGTGGTGACAAAATCCTGGAAACTAAAGGGTATGTCATTCAGTTGGAGAATGACTGAATAAATTCTGGCATTTCAGTAATATGGAATACTAATGTTCTATAAAAATTAAAAGAATCAATGATTTCAAAGACACATGGAATGACTTATATGAAGTGATACAGAATGAATTAAACTGAACTAGAAGAAAAATTTATACTAACCATTAATATAATAAAAATAAACATCTGTAAAGACATGTATAGACTAGGGAGGAATGAAGTTAAAATAGCCAAGAGAACAAGTTATACTTTAACTTTAAATTTAATTTAAAGAAAAACAATTTTGAAAGCTATAAAATTATGATCAATACAATAGCCACTCATGATTTCAAAGAAATCAATGATAAATGTTCTATTTCTTGATAGAGATGTGAGAAATTTAAGATAAAGAGACATATCTAGTTTGTATACAGCCAACAAGAGAATTTATTTTGCTTGACATTGGATATTTGTTATGTGAAATATATTTTTGTTTTCTTTTAATGGAGTATTAAGGTAGATGGGAGAGAAAATTAATGCCTGTTTTTTAAAGAGGTTACTATTTTTTAAGAAGTTACTAATCATATATAAAAAAATAACTGATAGAGGCTGAAGGTAGATCAAAGTATACTTTTTTTAGCTTTCTTTATCTTTCTCATTTTTTATCTGTATTTTTTTCACAAGCTAATATGGCTAATATGGAAATATGTTTTACATGATCTCATATGTATAATCTAAATCAAATTCCTTTCCCTCTCAATGAAGGGGAGAGAGAGAATTTAAAATTCAAAAATTTAAAAAGGAAACTACATGTAATTGGAAAATATATATTTTTTTCAAAAACAGAAGTATAAATCTGGTGCTATGAAGTGTAACATATACTAGCAGTTGTGGTCATACCCTTAAACCAATTGCACTTTCCTCTGGTTTCAAAATTCCTAGTTAAGGGTCTGTTTAAGAGACTAGGAGAAAATCAATCCTATATCACAAGTAGGCAGTCATGGTCTACAAACGTATAAATGTCTTCAGGAAGTCCCAAGCAATTCATCTAGCTCTTGGAAAATAACACAATTATATGTGTCATGATCTTACAAATTTTTCATCGAAAACTCATGTCTTCATTATGCTTTATTTATAATGGTCTTCCTTTAAAGAGAGTGATGGTAGCCTAGTAATTGTATTAGCTGATAGTCTCTAATCTTGACTGGTTAGAATCTCATATGTTTACCTTTAAAGTGAGAAAAGGAATTTAATATTTGTACCTAGAAAAATATTTTAAAATTGTAAAAAAAAAGAAAAAAAAAAAAGAACTGTGATGTAACTGAGTAATAACAGTTCAAAGTGAAAGTAAAAACAGTTAAAAGTTTGTTAAAATGAATTTTTTCTAGAATTTCTAATAATAACAAAATTAAAGATGTTATTTTTATACCATTGTGTAAAAAGTCTATAATTCAAGTAATTTGGATTTTTGTAAATAAAATGCTATGCACTCCTAAGTTTATGAGTTTTTTCCAGTCAATCAATAAATAATTATTAAGCACCTACTAAGTGTCAGACACTGTACTAAGCACCAAGGATATAAATACAAATAAAAAGAAAAGTATTCTCTACCTTCAAGTAGTTTACAATCTAATAGGGGGTATACACAAAAGGAAGCTGAAAGGGTAGGGTGAGGTAAAGAAATATCTATCAAAAGAAGATTATGAAGAAGTCCAAAGAAATTTTAAAGCCAGATAAGATGAATAAACAGACACAAAGAGATGACAAATGTTAGATAAATAGATGGACATAATAGATAATAGACATTAGATAAGAGGATAGATAATAGATATTAGACTAATTAGATAGATTAGATGATAGGTAGATGATACTTTGAAAGTTTTATAACTGAATTTCTGTTTTTCTCTTATGTGTTGTCACTTAACTATATGGCCAATTGTTTGACTTTCTTTTTCAAATTACAAAATATTTCTCAGTTTTCTAGTTATTACCTGATACCACAATTAAATAAATTTTTTAAAAAATTAAAATTCGAATCTGTATCCTTATTCTGGCCTAGGGATTCACTGGGATCCATCAACATTCTAACTAATATCTTCATGAGGATAATGAAATCAGGCCTTTGCTTTCCCCAGATCCCTAAGAAAAACTTTTCCTTCCACCATTCATTTTGAAATTGATTAATTTATATTTTTCATGACTTCAAACAAAAAGTTCATGTTTCCATGTCCCTTGAATAGTGTATTTCCACACACATACCCCACATTTAATAAAAACTATGTAAAGAATATATTATTCAGAATTCAGATGAACTCTAAAGGCTGAGCTCCTTCACAAGTATTGATGGAAAAGTTGGAGTTCTATTCTAAGTTGGAGTTCCATTTAACAAGAGTTTCTGCATCATGATTTTGAATAATCATTTCCTTTTTAACATAGATAAGTTTTGTCCTCGTAACCCCAAATAGCTAGTTCAATGACTACTACATGGCAGGTAGTCAAAAATTGTTTGTCGATTGATTAATGAGTTGGTCAAGAATATCAAGTTCTGTAGAGGTCAGAAGATAATTATTAAGAATCAGAAGGTCAACCACTGGAGATGACTAAAAGGAAACCGCAGAGATGAATGAGAGAGGAGCACATATAATTACAGATCCCAAAACATAACCCAGTAACCCAGGGTTTGGGATGCCCTGATATTGGCGATCTAAATCATAGAATTATAGAAGCTCAGCTGAAATGATCTTCCAAAACTTATCTATAATTCTAAAATTTAAATCACTAGAACCTATTTTAAGATACATAAATAATCTTCATTTTCTACATGGTATCCACTATTCATGACATTGACTCTAGCATGACTGATATTATAGCGATCTCTAGGGTCATGAATGCCTGTAATGCAAAGTATAATTTGTACTGTATAATTCCTTTTGAACCTGCCCATTAAAATCTAGGTCTAGGGAAAACTCAATGTGCATTCCTGAGAGAAAACAGGCTACAATGTAGGGTCCCTGTTAGTCTGTATCTAATTGTGATTAATGAGAAGATATTGGAAAATTGATCAAAAACAGCTAGATTATATAGTAAATAATAAATAGAGTATTTGACTGGAGTCATAAAGAACTAAATTCAAAACCAGCTTCAAACACTTACTATCTGTGTGAGTCTGGGCAAGTCACTTAACTTCTGCTTCGTTCAGCTTTCTCAACCCTAAAATAAGGATAATTATGGCGCCTAATAATGAATAATAATATTCACATAATAATAATAAACCAATAGCATCATGCTTGGCAGAGTAAGGGTTTAATAAATGTTTGCTTCCTTCCTTCCCTTCATTTCTGTATCAGTTACATTAATATTGGAAACTGACTCCTGAATTGCCTCAAGTAGATTCATGTCTGAGAGCACACCTATGAGGGGTTTACCATCTTTATTCCTTAGAGTACAATTTAGGGAAAAAAATTATCCTCACAATGAGTAACAAATCACTGAGCTAAGCAGCCTTAGACACAGGGATGCCTGGGAACAAGCCATCCAAAAGGACTTAGGATTCAAGGTGAAACATTAAAAAGTTAGTGAGAATCTTTATCACATCTAGATTTAAATTTTTAAATGCATACTTAAAAAAACTTCCTGATCTATTTCTTCAAGCTATTTTGATATATATTTTTTCATTTTTAAAGGGGAAGAATGATGCAAATTACTTTTGCTGAATGAAACACTACTATACTCTATATCCTATATCCTATATACTACCTCCTCTTCTTTCCTAGCACTTATTCTAGATTTGGCAGAGTGAGGTTAAATTCACACCACTGTGAACTATGGGACTCTGGTTTACTTCACAACCATGACCTCAGTTTCTTCAAATGTAAGATGAGGGGATTAGACAAAAAGGTCTTTTGAGTTCTCCATAGCTATTATTTTACTTAGATCATGGGGCTATAGCTCAATAGTGTCACCTAGTGATAGCACACTTAAATTGTTGGTCAGATTGTTGGATTTTGATTTTGTTTTAGAGACAAATAAATCCCTTGAAAAGCCTCTGTGATCTGTGGAGAAAGTGCTCTACTTGGAACCACAAGAAATGGGTTAGAGTCTCATCTTGGCTATTTAATGTCTTTAATCATTAGTATTTTACCAATTTACTAATGATCACTAAAATATTATCTATAAGGTAGTTGTGAAGGTCAAATGCATAACATATTAAAGTACTTCATAAGCTATAAAGCTACATAAATCTATGTTATCAAATAATGTACTAAGCCAACATTAAGAAGAGACAGCAAATATCAAGCCAAATATTTTGGTAAAGTTCTAAGCATCTGAATACAGAATGGTCTGACATTAGGTCTCTTTTATCAATAATTTTAGGGGGAATGGAATGACCCCTGATGACTTCTTCTGTGGTTGAGCCCTCCATTATTAGATATACATTTAGACACTAAGAGCACATTTCAGAACTGGAGACTATGGGCTAAATTGCAATTTTTTCTCTCAGTAAGGTAACAATTTCAAGTAAACAAACCAGCCCAGAATCCACTTCTGAATCAGTTTAGCCTGGCACAGATATGCACAGACAAGTAGACATCCACAAATTCATTTTTTTCTATGGTAAGGGAGCATCTGGTCCACCTTCCCTGGAGCAGAATCTAAACTATTAACATAAAAAGGACTTACAACACAAAGGAAAAGTGGGCCAAGAACTAGATGTCATATAATAGAGTTTCATAGTAAAAATGGATCCAAACACAAGTTTCCCTTACACTTTATCTCTTGAAGATACAACTGTGCAAAAGTTTTACAGTATTCCAATGGATCAAATTTGTTGTGATCAACATGAAAGGATACTTTATCCTGGTTCTAATTATTGCACTCTACAATTATTTTCATTTTGAATAATTTGTAACATGTGAATGTCATAGAATATTATTAAATTGTGAGAAATGAAAAAGCAATTACTTCAGAGACTTCATCACCATCACTGCTAATATTTGCATAACATCTGCTATGTTCTGGGCATTGTAATAAGCATTTTATGATTATCATATCATCTGATCCTTACAACAATTCTGGGAGGTAGATGGTATTATTATCTCCACTTTACAGATGAGGAAAGTGGAGCAAACAAGTTATGAAACTTGCCCAAAATTACACAGCTACTGTAAATATCTGTACTCTGTACACCTATCTGCTTCACTTACCTGCCTCTAGAGAAACTTGTATGAACTTATTTAAAGTAAAGTGAGTAGGACCAAAAACAAAAACAAACAAAAAAATACCACAAAACACAACTTAAACAATAGCATCAATATTATAAGAATGAATAATTGTCAAGACTTTAAAAAAATTATAAAGAAGTGGCAGCTAGGTGGTGCAGTGGATAGAGTACCAGCCCTGAAGTCAGGAGGACCTGAGTTCAAATTTGACTTCAGACTCTTAACACTTCCTAGCTGTATAACCCTGGGCAAGTCACTTAACCCCATTACCTCAGGAAAAAAAAATTATAAAGAATTAAATAAGAAAAACCAAGAGGAAAAAATTGTACAATCAAGCTATAAAGATAAACTGTCAGAACTAGTGATCATCCATCATTCTAGAGGATCAATAATGAAACATACTATCCTCCCCTCTCTTAACAGGCAGATGATAGATTTAGGTTTCAAAATGAGGCTAACCTAATTTTTAATACAGCTAATGAAAAGAAAAATGTGTTTTGTTTGACTATAGATATTTCTTGTGAAGAATATGTTTTTCTTTTCCTCTATTTTCCCAAGAGATGGAAAGGTAAAGAAAATAGATTTTAAATAAAAAATGTAAAAATATAGAAGTAAGAGTAATGCTACAGATGTGGGATGTTCCATGCATTTCAAATGAGGTTAAATTAGTTTTGATTAATTGTTTATTTTTCCTAATTTTACTTTATTATAAGAAACCTCTCATTAAACAAGGTGATCTGAAAATGAGATTTAAAGCAATAAAATATTTTTTAAGGAGAAAAACTTCATTTGATATAGACACAATCATGGATGTGGCTTCTACATGGAATGCAAGTCACATAATCACAAAAGGGATGTCTAAGTCCAGCTAATCGAATCACTTCATTTTAGAGCTGAGGAAAGTGATACCACAAAAGAGTTAGTTGATTTACCAAAAATATACTCGCAGGAAGTGGTAGCCTAGGGATTCAAAGTCAGATCTTTCAACCTTATAGCTACTGTCTTAACTAATACATTACATTGCCCTAAGTTGTATAATTTACACTTGGCCACAAAAATATTTTTTGGCAGGTTCATGTAAAGCTTTAACAGTCCCAACTCTGTCAAGTGATGAAAATCCTACATTTTCACTTTAAGTCAAAACTCAGGGATATTACAGATGTTATGCAGTCCAAAAACTTTGGACTAGAACTTTATTTTCTACTTTTAAATGAAATCATTGAAAGAATTCAATCAAACTGCTCAGACACATTTTCTTTTTATTTCTTTTTTTAAATTAATTTGTTGTCTATGGTCACATGGCTAGGAAGTGTCAAGTTTCTGACGCTGTATTTAAACTTAGACTCTACTGACTTCAGAACTGGTGCTCTATTCACTGTGCTATCTAGCTGCCTCTAACATATTTTCAAAAAGAATCTTTTTTAAGGGGAAAAAATATTGCCCTTGGTAAAACATATTTTTGAATCTTATTGTAGAAAAATGGACAGCAATAAAGTTAGAATGCATTAACAAAGAGGCAAATATAGTTTCTTTTTTTCATTCCATCAACAAATATTTATTAATTGTCTACTATTTGTCACTGGTAGTGGGTAGCTCAATAAATAGAACGATGAGCCTAGTGTCAGGAAGACTTGAATTCAAATTCAGCCTCAGATAGCTATGTGAAGCTGGGTAAGTCATTTAATCCTATTTGACTCAGTTTGCACATCTGTAAAATGAGCTGAAAATGAAATGGCACACCCCATCCAGTATTTTTGCCAAGAAAACCCCAAAAGAGGTCATGAAGAGTCATATATAACTAAACAACAACTGAACGACAACCACAAACCCCTTCTCTCTGGTTGTCTCTATGACCAAACAAATGATTCTAGGAAGGCCCCTAATGGGTAATGTAGGGATCTTTAATACTCCTGGATCCCAAAGGAGTAAGTATCCTTGTTCTGTTCTATTCAACACTCATCAATGACCTGAATGAAAGAATAAATAGTATGCTTATCAGATTTATGGATGACAAAAAGCTTGGGAAAAAACTGAAATAAAGATGTGAGAATCAAATAAGAATTCAATCATGTTGAAAGATAGGCCAAATCTAATATGATGGAATTTAATAGATTATAAGAGTAAAGTTTTGATCCTAAATCTTAAAAAAAAATCTACTGTATAAACACAAGATGGGGAGAAATGGGCAAATTCATCTAGAAGTGTTAGTGGACTAGGAATTCAATATGAGGCAATGATATAATTTACTAGCTTAAAAAATAGTTAATTTTTCTAAAGTTGGCTAACAGAATCATAGTGAATGAAATAGTAGGTAAAGATATTCTCTGTGTGTCCTGTGGGAATCTATAAACAGAGAATTCCCACTTCTCAGAGGATCTGAGGCAAGAGGAGGAGGGGTAGTTCCTAGATATTTCATTGGGCAGCTGGGTGGCATAGTGGATGGAGTTCCAGGCCTGGAGTCAGAAAAACCTGAGTTTAAATCTGCCCTCATTTATTTATTACTTGTGTACAGATCTGAGCAAATCAATTAACTCTGTTGGAGTGGGTTTCTCATCTGCAAAATAAGCTAGAGAAAGAAATGGAAAATCATTTCAACATCTTTGTCTAAGCAGGTAGTAGTTCCACTGTAGTCTGCCCCAGTCATACCACATTTGTAATATTATGTTCAGTTCTGTGCACCATATTTTGGGAATGACATTGGCAAATTGGGCAATATCCAGAGAAAAGTAGTCAAGTTGATGAAGGACATTGAAGTAATGCCATACTCTAAGCTATTAAAAAGAAGTAAAGATGTTCATTAGGAGAAGAGAAAACTGAAGTGGGATATAAGAGTTTCCTTAAAACTCTTGAAGGACTATTTTTGTGGGGAAAGGATTAACATATTTTGCTTAGCTCCTGAGGACAGCCTTATAAGTGGATGAAGAGAATTGTTCAAAAGTAAAAAAGGCTGCTATGAAAAGTGGTCACACCAGAGATCTTTAAATAAAACCTTAATGGCCACTTATCAGGAATATTCTAGAAGAAATTTCTATTCTGGCAAAAACTTTGATGGCCTTAACATTCTCTGTATGGTTCCCTTCTGAGATTCTTTCCAACTGTGAAGTACTGTAGTTCTTCTAATCATCTTGTCATGTTCAGTTTTATAGAGTGGAGAGGGTTTGTGCAAATTCTTCATCTGAGATCAGGTGACACATGATATTTTCTGACACTGAAAAGTAGCAATATTTTTCTGCTTCATTTAAACTGAAAAAACCATAGGACTAATTATGGAAAAGATCCCCTACAGATCATCTGATTCAAGACAATTGGAGACTAAAGTGTTAGATCTAGAATCCAGATACCTGGGTGCAAATACAATTTAATAGCCATGTAGTCTTTAGAAAGTCACTTAATCTCCCATCTGTAAAATGAGAGGGTTGGGTTAATAAATGATCTGCCCCTAAGGTCCGTTATGGTTCTAAGTTTATGGGCATTTTACACTTGGAAGAAAGTAAGAAAGAGTAGCCAAAAAGATTGAAATAGTAAGCAAAAGTATTCTCTCCATATCCTGTGGGAATCTACCAAGTATAGAATTCCCACTTCTTAGAAGATCTAGGGCATTGGGGGAGGGGTAGTCCTCAAATATTTCATTGGGAAGTTGAGTGGCAAAGTGAATGAAGTTCCAGTCCTGGAGTCAGGAAGATCTGAGTTTAAATCTGCCTTCAGACACTTTCTAGCTGTGTGACTCTGGGCAAATCAATTAATCCTGTTGGACTGAATTTCTCATCTGAAAAATAAACTTGAGAAAGAAATGGAAAATCACATCTGTATCTTTGCCAAGAAAACCCCAAACGGGGTCTTGAAGAAATGAATACAAGTGCACAACAAAAAATATATCATTGAACAGAATTTATTCTATAACTGTAGTGTGCCTATCATGCCAGAAGATGGCATCATGGCATCTTAAATCAGGCATTCTGAAGTTTGAAGTTATTGATCAAGTGAACTTTTTTTTTTTTTTTCCTCCCCAGAATTTTAATTTTCTGTTGTTTGGAACTTGATAAATATTAAGAAATACAAATAGTTTCATATGTAAAAATAAGAGAAATAGAAGATAACATATTAAACTTGGAATTTCTAATTACATAAAGCTTGTGGTCATTGTGTTTAAATATGTAAGCAACTCCACACATTAGTTTGAAAGCCATCATTCTTATCCTTGTCTCCACTTTGTTCTCCAGATGTGCATCTTTGGAACATCTTTTTTTAAAAAATATTTCATTGACAGTCTTCATTTTGTCTCCTTTTTTTCCCCTTTTTTCTCCTTTTTCTCCTCTTCTATTACAAACTCCTTATGAGCATAGACTTTCTTATACTAATCAATTAAATATGGCAGAGCTTCCTTTTTTCACAGGGAAATCAAACAATGGAATAGCATAACAGCTAATCAATTACAAGGACTTCTGGTACACAAGGCAACAGTCCTTTGCAGTGAAACCTAGCTGAAGCTCATACCAAATTCTGAAACAGATCCTCAGCCGTTTAGTGGTTTATGGACATTCAAGAAACTATCTTCAAAAATTTTCCTGACTATAGGTTATGAGACTATAGATACTTCCTAATTTGTGGGAATTGTGGAGACAACCTTATCTCCACATGCTCCTTTAACTTTGGTTTGTGGAGCTCTTGGAATATCCTGGTTTTGGAGACATCTCCTTATTAAGCCTTGAACTATGGACTGTTTATCATCAAGAAGGCCTTCTGATTTATGTTATCAAAGGGCCTTAGCTCTGACACCTACAATTAATTCTTCATTTCCCTCATTTCCTGAGACTTTTCTTCCTAACATCTTCCAGATTCCCTTCTTTTCTCCTTTTTTTGTTCAAAACTTGTATAAATATCTCACTTTTTCCAAGTGGGCTTCGAACAAGGCAGAATAGACATCATTCCAAGTTGCAAGCTTTTCCTTCTCAGGCAATAAACACATTCAAAATTTATGTAAACTGTGATTGGACGAGGTTCATTCCAGGTCCTTCTATTTGGTCCTGAACTTTCTTCTGTTTAATAGCTTGCTAAGGTTTTTTTTTTGTCAACAACTTCTCTCCTTCCCACAAATTTTTCTTCCTGGTAAAAGAAAGCCCTCCCTTAAAATAAATCTCTGTCTCTTTCTGTGTCTGTCTATCAATCTCTGTCTCTGTCTCTGTCTCTCACTCTCTCTCTCTCTCATATTTCTGTCTTTCTATTTCTCTCCCTCCCTCTCTATCTACCTACCTTTCTTTCTTTTTCTTTCTTCTTTCTTTTCTTTCTTTTTTCTTCTTTCCTTCCTTCTTTCTTTCTTCCTTCCTTCTTTCCTTCCTTCTTCCTTCTTCCTTCTTCCTTCCTTCCTTCCTTCCTTCCTTTTCTTTCTTTCTTTCTTTCTTTCTTTCTTTCTTTCTTTCTTTCTTTCTTTCTTTCTTTCTTTCTTTCTTTCTTTCTTTCTTTCTTTCTTTCTCTCTCTCTCTCTTTCTTTCTTTCTTTCTTTCTTTCTTTCTTTCTTTCTTTCTTTCTTTCTTTCTTTCTTTCTGATGAAGCAAAAACAAATTCACATATATAGCCATGTCTAAATGTCTATATCTCATTATGCTTCTCTAGTTTGACACCTCTTGATTGAGAGGTGGGGATCATGCTTCATCAATTCTTATAAATTGTCATGTATAAATTGTTTTCCCAGGGTCTAGAGCAATTAACTTTTCATTTTTTTTGAATAATCACCAATGAAAAATTTGAGAATAAACATGAAAAAAATTGTCAAAAAGGAAAAAAAAATGCAATCAAATAGAATTATTCACATGTAAAATAAATTTCATATAAAAATTAATATAGGGATGAATGGTGTGGGCTCTCTTCAGTATAAAAAAATGAACTAGCTATAAAAATTATGAAAGGAAAATTCTACCCAGGCAACAAATTCCCATGTGAACTTTTAGTTATTCTCTGCTCTGTAAGTATATAATCCTAAAGACTGCTACCCACATTTTTTTAATACTCCCAGTATATTTTTACTTACTTTAGGGAATATTTCAAAGTTACACACACACACACACACACACACACACACACACACACGTGCACACACATGCAACACACATGTATACATATATGTGTACATACAGAGTGCTATAAATATACAATTGTGTGGTATGTATGTATATATGTTTGTATATTTTTATATACCCACATATGCATAAACATACCACACAACTTTATACAGTCTTTAAAGTGGAGCAGAGGTATCACCAAATCAGAGGAATTATAAGCATTCATAATACAACACCCCTAAAGATACTCTCTTAAAGAGGGATCCAAGCTGTTTATTCTGCTTCTCATTAATACATTTTGAATGATGATGAGATTACAGAGTTTAGTCACTCCATATTGGAAGTGACATATGCACATTGTTTCCATAACTATCTGAAGTCACATAATCTTCTTACATACTTTTTTCCTTATCTAGAAAATGAACCCTTAAGTTCTCTTCTAGGTCTAGACCTCTGATTCTTCACTTCTATAACTAATTGTGAGAGAGTGACTTCTTACTCACGCATCCATATGGTCCCATGGGATTTTAATTTACATTTATTAAAAGTCTCTCCTGCAGATTTTGACTCCATTATGATTCTTAAGTATTTTCTTTAAACAGCCATTATAAAAACTTTATTATATGGTTCCTCAATTATTGTATGGATTAAATGACTTATGATGAATTTCTAAATTTTAATCTCCCTAGAATGTTTCTTCTGATAAAGTAATTCAGTATCCTTAATTCCACTTTATAGAAAGTCAGTGACCAACTAGAATAGAAATTAATGTCAAACTAGTACCTACATAGATAACACAAAAACATTGGTTCCTATCTAATGAGGTCTTGCTTCAAAAATGACTGTCTATACCATATCAATTGTTAATGACCAGTGTTGTATAATCTATAGGAAGAAAATTCATCTGATAATTCTAAAAAAAAAGCAATTTTGAATTATGCTGCTTAAAAAATATGTGCCCTTTGGTCTACAGATCCCACTACAGGGTATATAACCCAAGAAGGTCAAAAAAAGAAGGAAATGTCCCACTTATTTAAAAAATCACAGTAATACATTTTGTGATTAAAAAAAAAAAACCCTAGAAACCAAATAGGTACCTACAGAATGGAGAATGACTAAATAAATTGTGGTGCATGAATGTACTGGAATATTATTGAGCCATAAGAGGACATGAATATGAAAAATTCAAAGATTCATATGAAATTTTATTAAAACTGATACAGTTAAGTACATTATTGGGGGAAGGAGGGCCCTGTATATTTAGGTGAAATGAACTAAGCAGTGATCTGGAAGAGCATTCCATATGTTTATTCAAACACAAGTTCTACAAGGAAAATAAAATTTTTATTTTCATCCCCAACTATCAAAATTTATCTTTCTATTGAGTAATTTATTTAATATGTCAAAAAGGACAGATTCAGCATTTCAATTCATATGAATATAATTTGCAATCATGATAAAATAACAGGCCAGATCAATGCCAAATCAATCCAAAGGGGTATTTTTGTGAGACAGAGCATTTGTTCCTGATGGTGTTTACCTCAGAAGATCATAAAACAAGGGCTACTCTATATGTAAATCAACTCAGTTTGTCCATAATACAACATGTTTCTCTTCTATTCAGCTAATTTATTTCCATAGAATTGTCAATTCAATTCATTTTAACAAATATTTATTTATTAAATGCCTACAGTTTACTAGTTAGGACCAAGGAAACAATGAAAGTCAAAGAAGCCCATCCCTGTTGTGATGGATACTTAGAATTTTTTGAGAGGAGTAACAAGGAAACAAATATGTAGTTAGCATTTTTATATGCCAGGTATGGTGCCAAATGTTGAGAATACAAAACAAGCAAAAAAAAAAAAAAAACCAGTTTGTACCCTCTGGAATGGACAAAAGTTAACTAAAAAGAATCAAAGTTTTTCAACTATCTATAAACAAATTCTAATAATTGGTATTTTTCATGGATAATCTTTGTCCAACAACCAATAAGATAACACATCAATGATCAAATTCACGTCCAAGTAGAAATTTTCCTAACAAGCTTCCAGATGGAAATAGTATATTATGGTTTCCAATTAAAAGTCAGGAAAACTAGATTCCAAGTTTTCCCTCTCATTTATAACAATAATAGCTGACTTTTACAAAGCAATTTGCAAAGTCTTACACACGGTTATCCACTTTGATACTATAGCTATCTGAGAAAGATATTTTTATTGCTTTTACTTTATAAATGAGAAAACTACTCCTTGGAGAGCTAGAAGCCAATGTCTAAAGTAGAATATTAGTACTAATCTTCCCTAATTCCAAATATATTATTGTATATTATACTGAGCTGTCTGACCTGCTAAGGTATCTAACTAAGTCACTCTGTTTCTCATTTTCCTTACCTATATGACAAGATTTCCAAGTCCCATCTTATTCTAATGTTTTGTACTGTTTTTAAGAGAAAAGAAAATAAGTTGCTTCTCTATAGCTCACCATGACTATGACAACAAGAAATATAATATATCTTGAATGATTGAGAAGAGAATTTAAATTCATTGTCCTCCTCATTTTTTTTCTCTTAGATAAATTTAAGATTGGGAATGAGAAAAAAAAAAAAGAAGAAGAAGTATTAGCTCTGTGACGGCCTTCTAACTGCTTCAGTCTAAGGTCGTCAGCCAGATTTTATAAACAGCAACCTGTTTAAGCTGGATGTTTTGACCTTTTTAAGAAACTTTCAAGCACTACAATATTTGAAGATTTTTTGAAGAAATATGAAAAATTTTGAGTTCATAGGAAACCAAGAAAGAACACATTTGGAAATCCAATTCTGTAAGACTATTCCTGTTTGAGTGATTTTTTTTTTTCTGGGTATAAGAGTGTATGTGCTGAAACTAACTCATATAAGTTCATTAGAGTTGATTAGATTTTCAGTATGAATATTTACACATCAGAAATCAGCAAAGATTACAAATTGGGGCTTGATTTATTATCCTGTTGATTGTCTAGACTTAAGAAAATGATAAAGAAAATATTAACTAAATTTTTAAATGTGCTGAAGAGCCAGATATTAAACATTTTCTGTCATGCCACTTCTGGATGGGAGAGAAGAAATGACATTTTTCCAACTTATACCTCAAAGTATATAGACCTAAGAACAAGGATCCAAAGAGAGCTTCCTAAGGAGGTCTGTCCTTTTATTGAAATAGGAAGCCTCTGTTTTCACAGGGAAATGTATTTGCAATTCAGTTACCTTATCTGAACTTTATATATTGCTTACCTTCATTGTTCTTGCCAACAGAGTCATAAATTGAGAATATGGAACTCTGTTAAATAATACTCTTTTGCCATGCCTCAGGATAATGAATTGAGAGTTCTAAGGAGCCTTTGAGATCATCTAGTCCAACTATTTCATTTTATAATTCAGGAAACTCAGGATTAAAAAAAAAAAAAAAAAAAAAAAAAAAAAAAAAAAAAAAAAAAAAGGAAATGAGGTCCAAAATTTGCCCAGTGGTATAAATAAGAGAACCAAGATTTGAACACAACAGGTCATTTGACTCCAGAGCCAGTATTCTTTTCCTCTTAACTTTTTTCTGAATGATTAAAATAGGTAAAATGAACTGTTAAAACAAATAATCAAGACCAGATCTGAAGGATAAAATAAGGGGAGGTACCACAAAAGAGTGAAATATAAATGGAGGGAGAGGACTTGGGTAAGAGGGAATAAGGAGCACTGTTGCTTGGCAGCCAACATTGCCTTGGTAATGGGGTGGGTTATGTGCTAATTATGTGTATATGAGCACCTCAGTTGTTTTGTTTTGAAGGGTCAACTGGTGGTATCACCTCCTCCACCCAACTGGGGCTTCCTGAGTCACTGACCTTACTGATCCCAGAAGTATTGATGAGTAGGTAGTGATTGGCCTGTCAGGACTGAAAATCTCTACTTTTTTTGACACATACTGATGAGCAAATGAATTCAAGAGTCACATTTCTATAGAAGCACCATTTTTATTCTTGCAAGATAAGAGATATCTTTGTGGAACAGCAGAAAATACTGAATAAAGAAACCTGACTTTTGTGGCTGTGTAGCTCTGGCATTTTGTGTGACATTTCAAACTGAACTGTCATCCAATGTCAAGGTCAATCCCAGGGGGCACTCACCTGTATGACTTTGGGCATTTGTCTAGACCTCAGTTTCTAATATGAAGGGGTTGGTCTAGTTAATTTCCAATTCCATTGTAGCTCTAAATTCTATTATCTTATTGTATAATTCTTGGATTTCCATTTCACCTGTAAAATGGTGCAGTAATCTTATTCTACATATTCCGCAGAGTTAGTGAGGTTCCTCAGTTTAGAGCTGCATGGGACTTTAGAAGTCCAACCTCATTTTTTCTCAGGTGAGGAAACTGTAATGTACAATTCCTTTGGGCAAGTTCACACAGGTAATGTTAGTATCAATGATAGACCACGGACATTCAAACTTACTTAGCAAACCCAGATTCCGCTCTCCAAATTCAATGCTCTTTCCACTGCATTACACAAATAAGATAATGTGTTTGAAATCACTCTAAAATCTGTAAATCTTGATATCTATATAAAGGATTATTCTTTCCCTCATCTGGTAAAAAGAGACCAAAGAACAGCTGCTCTACACTGCAACTGTGAACTTTAATTCAATGATATTTGTCAACAACAAGTTGCTGAATTTCAAGATATCTTTATTATCAGTACAAATATACAAGGATACGTGACTTACACAGTTTGCCTAAAATACAATGTTCATTTCCGTATATCATCTCTAGGCTACCAAAGCAGTGGGACAGGATGTAAAATACCCAGATACAGGAGTCTTAGAAAAACATTTTTGGACTTATTAAACATTTAAGTGTTGACAGAACGTAAGACCAAGAGGAAGAAGATTTGGGTATGAAATAGAAAGCAAACAGTTTCTTAGTTGGCCTTTTTTTTTTTTTTTTTTTTTTTTTTTTTTTTTTTTTTTTGCAGCAACTGTAACCCAACCGGTCCGCAGAGAGGAGAAAGAAAGGGGCAGCGAGGGAGGAGCCAAGTAATGGAAGTGAGAGACAGCCCGAGAGGAAGCCAGCCAATCACAACTCCCTTTAGCATGAACCAATAGCAGCCTGACTTGCCAGGCAAATCTGCCCTGCAGTGAAGCAGACGGAAAATGGGGCTGGGCATAGTAGGGGAGGGGCTTCTGGGGAATTGGTTTGCTGTCTATGACACTCCTGGATCCCTTTCAGGAAGCTGCAGCACGGGGGAATTCTTCACTGAGAAGCTGTGGGAATGATTTGCGGGTAGGGAGAGCAGATGTAGCAAGTGTCTAGTGGCACATTCACAAGTATTCAGCAGGCGGCGGATGGTGCCCGCACATCGGGTTATGCAGATTATGCATATGCTGCCTTTGCACCTGTCCTGTGAGCGCCTCCGGGTGAAGGTGCTCCTTGGGCATTTATTTGCTCAGGCCTACCTTCCCCTGTTTGTGAGGGCATATAAGAAGTTTAATCGAGCCGGAGCTGAGGAGATTAAGTGTCTGGAGCATCTGGGCTAGAATAGAAAGGGCAGGGGATTTCGGGGCCACAGATTCTCACCGCAGTAGTTCTAGCCCGAAGATTTTTGGAAGGCTGGAATGACAAAGAAGAGTGACCCTAAAATAACTACAGAGCTTAGGGCGATGCTCATTGATTGACTGGGGAGTGAGAACAGATGGTTTGTTGATGACAGGAATGCTAGCACTTAGGAAAGCAAGGAAGAAACTCAGGATGGGGACCATATGCTCCCCCAACTCAGGAGGGACAAAGACCGAGGAAGTCTGCAATGCCGACTGGATGGGCTCGCTCCCCCCTCGTCTCAGCACATTCCCCCTTTCCAATCTGGCTATCCCAGGTATTTTTCCGATTTCCTTTTTATTCCTAGAATGTATTTACACCTTCTCAATCTTTGGGAGTTTGGGAAAAAAAAAAGAAAAGAAAAATGTAATTTAATTGCCTGAATTATTCTTATTTTTTTGAAGCCCAAACTTAACTCCAAGAGTAATTCTCTTGGAGAGGGATTTGTGATTGCATTGCAATGAGGACAGATATATGTGTGTCTGTGTGTGTATCTGTGTGTTTGTGAGGGGGGAATTTTGCTTTCTATTGGTTTGACACTATAATTTTATGACCCAGTTATCTATATTTGTGCTGTTGGAGGTGATAGCTGGGAGGGAGGGAAGGTATGCTTACATGCTTTTTGGTTTTTGTTTTTTAAGAAATCGGGTTGCTGGTGAGCATCTCATATGAAAACTCCCAAATCCTGTTGTCTAGTATTAAGAAACGTTTCCTTTTTAATGACCTTATTTCTTTGACAAGCAAACAATAAATAACTCAGCATTAAAGAACAGATGCAGTCAGAACTGATATAGGGCACCATTTCACTTGTTGAAAAAGACAGAAATAGAGAGTGTAAGCACTCATCACAAGCAGACACAAGCAGTCATCATGTGTGATGAACTAGTGATATTTCAGACACTGTCTCTAACCTGGAACTCTGGGAAGTCTTGAACTGGCCTTTGAGAATTTTGTTCTACCCATTTTCACTTTGCTGAGGGACATTATACTTTGACTTCAGTCTCATGGAGAGTGCTAATAAAAGGGGCCTTGCAAATGTTTAAATCTCCAAATCAGTGAGAGTATTGATACTAAATTAAGCTGTTTGGGATGGGAAGAACTTCTGCAAAATAGAACTGAGCAAAATCTTATGATGCTTTCCCACTGATCATTGTTTCTAAGTTTGAGGACAAGGTCCTCACTATTCTTTTATTTCATTTGAAAAAAATATAAATGACTACTGTAGGCTATCCTCCTGCCAACACTCACTCTTCCTCCACACACAAGCCATCATGCAAATGTTCAACTTACTCTCACAGTAGTCTCCCCTCTGTGCCAACTTGGCAGAGGATCCTTAGTCAACCTTGAATTTAAATATCTTCCCTTGCTGTTTGAGGATGAGGAGTACAACTGCCTTCGTCTTCACATCTTCTTTCCCTGGTCACACAACTTACTTAACAATGAGGCTACACCCTCTCCTGTTCTTGGATGAGAAGAGTAATATTAAATTCCCTGGTTTAGAATTTTTTTTACAGTTGTATGTGCTTGTAATTTGTAAGCTATTGGCTTTGGGTACTTGAAAAATGACTAGTGGTCATATTTTAGAACTGTTTTTAAATGTTGGAATGAAGATATTGGAGAACTTTTATGGGTTTATGGAAAACCTACATTTATTCCCTGCCATAACACTTCCTAGCTGTGAAATACTGGACTTTACCTTTCTGAGCCTCAGATTCTTCATCCTATAAGGGCCCAGTAATAGAATCTCACTCACAGAATCCCATGATAAAACTCTGGATTCAGAATTAGAAAGACCTGAGTTTAAATACTCCTGTAAACGTTTAATAACTATGTGACTGTGCAAGTCTTTTTCAACCTCAGTTTCCTCATCTGCAAAATTGGGCTAATAATAGCATCAGTCTCAGAGGATTTGATGTAAGGATCAAATGAAATCATGTATTTAAAGCATTGTATTAACCTTAAAGTATATAGAAATTGTAGTTCTTATTATAATGTATTGACAGTGCTTTCTAGACCTTAAAATGTTTTATGTCAGTGCATTTGTTATTATATTTAATTACAATTTTCAGAGTCAACACAAGATTATCTCTGTCACATCTGTCATTAGTCATTACCCCAGACAACTTTATTATAGTAGAGTTGCTACATGGTTTGGCATGTCTAGCATATGATTGTCATTTAGAATGGAATCTTAGGCAAGGCCCACATAGTTCCACCACTCAGGGTATGTAAACAGGTTGTTGGTTCTTCCTGTTTTATATTTTGGTTTGACCTGAGATCAGCACCATAACTGTTGGTATACACCTATAGCTCAGTAGCCAAAATAGTCTGGTCAACGCTACATTAGAGAGCATTTGCTATGAATCCCTTGCAATAATTTCAGGATAAGGGAGGAAGAATGAATTGCTTCCACTGGTAATTCTGCCTAATGTCCTTGGCATCATGGGAATTTACTCATCTTGTTTTCTGGCAATAAGGAAATCCTATTAAGAAGTCAAGTGAGGAATATCCCCACTTCTAAGATATTGTTCATCACAGAATCTGTATGGTCATAAATTAAGATACTGTCCTGCAAGATTACTTTTCTAAAGATGAACCAATTAAAGGGATTCAACTCTCCAGGTTCAATCAACTTTGTCATAAAGCAAGGGGGTTCTCTGGAAATCTTATTTCCTTTTTACTCCTCCAAAATACCTTAAAATACAGTTTCTCCTAGAAACTAGGCAGAAATGGAATCTTAAAAGAGTTAATACTATCTTGGGGAGGTGGCATGGAGGCAAATAGAAATATCTCTACATGAAACTTTCTCTCATGAAGTATATTTTCTGAGTGAGTTAGATTTTTTTTGTGGGGGAAAGAAGAGAAGGAAAGAGGTGGGGGAAGGGAGAGGGGGAGAAAAGTTGGGGAATGGATTAAAAAGGAGAAGAGAAAAGGATGAGAAAGAAAGAAAGAGAAAGAAGAAGAATGAGAGAGAGAGAGAAAGAGAAAGGAAGAGAGGGGGAGGGAAAGAGAAAAGGAGAGACAGGCAGATACTGACAGACAGGAACAGACACAGACAGAGAAGGAAAAGGAAGAAGGGAGAGAGAGAGAAGGGAAGAAGAATGATAGAAAGACAATGACAAGGAAACAGAAAGACAGAGACAGAAACAAAAACAGAGAAACATACTTTTCTCCTGGGGAAAATGTACCTCCATTTAGTGTTGGAGCAAAGTTGGTCTGTAATTTTAAACTCAGTGATTGGATCTCATGTTTTTCCATGCTAATCTGTCATTCACAATTGGACTGACAACTGCAGAGAAGGCTCAGATCTGTTAGACTGATGGAAGCCAGGGAGGAGAATTTAAGGGGTTCAACAGTAACAGGTTGAGATGGACTATATCTAGGTTGAGGCTTGGGAGCACCTGCTATATCTGCCTAAGACCATGATGATGTATGTGAACATATGTGCATGTATTCTCTTAACATAGCTTTGTCATATTCTGTCACTTCTACAACTGTTGAGAACATCTGTTAAAAGACTAGTGTCACTATAAGGCATAAGAAATGTTTAACCAAAAGCATCTCTTTGATATTATATAACATAGAATCACAATGCAATGTCTTAAGCCTATAAGAAACAGAGGCAAATCTTTGTTTAGTGTGAACATACTTTTAAAACTTCTAGGCATTATTTTAGGCAACAATAGAAAAAAATCAACATCTGTTGTCCTATTGGTTTATGAAAAGTTTTTTTTTCATGTAATATACACAGATTTTTATCCACCGCTTCAATGGTAAATTCTTTTTTTTTCTAATAGTGTGTATACTCCTTAATGTTCCCTTCTTTGTTGATTTGATAAACTATGCTTTTTTCTTTCACTAGAAGATAAAATCTTGGGTACAGTGGGCCAAAAATATTAGACTAAATCAGTTTGATTTAATTAAATCATTTTGTTTTTGATCCTAATCTTCCTCTAAATAGTTATTGTGTATATGAATTTCACTTTACCCTGAATCTATTTCCTTATTTTAAGTCAATAATTTAATATAAAAATATTTTTAATTATCTGTGGTGTGTTGTTCAGCCATTTTTTTTCAATTTTTGTGACCCCACTCAGTGTTTTCTGGGCAAAGATACTTAAATATTTTGCTATTTCTTTCTCCAATGGTGTGCAAGATACTGATGCAAAAAAGCAAAACCTAGTCCCTGTCCACAAGGAACTTACATTCTAACATTCTAATGGTGAGATATAAAATATACACATAAGTGAATGCAAGATAATTGAAGGAGAGGAAGACCAGCAGTTAGTAAAAGTTTGAAAGACTTCTCATAGGAGGTGACATCTTAGCTGAGTCTCTAAGGAAGCAGTATTTTAAGTGAAGAGGGAGTGCATGTCAGGAATGAGAAGTAAGGCTGTTCAAAAGTAGAGAGAAGAACATGTATTCTGAGCTCAGGGAACAGCAAGAAAGGCCAATTTGGCCAAACTACAGAATTCACAAAGAGACAGTATGGCATAGAAAGTAGATTACTCTTCTGAGATTAGGATGAATTGGATTCTAATAACTCCTAAAGGAGTAGAACAAGATATTTACAATCTCTGATCCTACATTTCCTCATCTGCAAACTTGAAAGATGATAGCATCTACTTTCCAGAGTTTATGGAGAGAGTCAAAAAATGGGGGCAGTGAAGTGGCACAGTGAATAGAATCCTGGCTCTATAGTTAGAAAGACCTGAGTTCAGATTTGGATCAGAAAATTTTTAGCTGTGTGAACCTGGGCAAATCACTTAAGCCCAATTACTTCCAGAGTCAAAACAGAATCCAGTCTAGGTGAGTTCTTACCCACAAGAAAAGAAGCCCTATCCTTGTACCCCCTGCATCAGAATTTAGGATGACCTATTTCCTGATAGAGAAAAACAACTATAATGGCCTAGATAGAGATGGAATCCCATGTCCAGATGGATAGAAGTGGCTGAGACTCATGATCAAGTTCTCCATGAGGAGCTGAGACTTCCTGTATCCTATTAGAACAATGGATTCTCATGAACCAGAATGAACTGACTCTAGCATATCCTTGAATAGAATAATTCTCTTTCTATAAGCAATTTCTTAATTTTCTCTTACAAATAAAAAGTTGTGTAAGAGAAAGTACTATGCAATGGAACCAGCAATCTATATAGTTCCTATTCTAAATCTAGGTTGTCATGATTATATATGATGTAAAAAGCATAGTCAAGAGTTAAGGATGACTCCCAGGTTGGGAGTAAACTTGGATTCATCTAGTGTTGCTACTAGATCTAACATTCTTTATATATATATATCTGCATTTTAAAAATTTTTATCTCAGAATCACAATGTAGTAAGGGCAAGGACAGAAGGATGAATAAGACCAGAGATGTACTGATAAATATTTAACAATCAGCTTTTGGGCAGATTGTATATTGGTGGTGGTGGTTGGGTTATCATGTATATTTGATGCAATTTTAAATTTAATATGAATTATTAACAATATCCCAATATTTTATTAATTCTAGGCAATCAACAAAACAATAAAACAAACCCTGATTAATAAATTTTTACTGATTTATAATATGTAAATGGTCAAACTAAAAATTTAACAGTGGGTTCTCATGAGCCTATACGAAATGACTCTAGCATATCCTTGAATAAGACCATTCTCTTTCTATAAGCAATTTCTTAATTTTCTCTTGCAAATAGTAAGTTTTGTAAAAGAAAGTACAATGCAATGAGAAAAAGTACTGTATTTGTAATCTGAGGTTTTAATACTGACTTTGCCAGTCTGTGTCACTTGGATGACTATGGGAAAGTAATTCAATATCTTTGTATCTGTTTTGTCACCTATAGAGTAGATGCTGTATAATAATTATAACAATTACTACCACTTATATAGTGCCTTACAATTTTCAAAGAACTCTACAACTATTACTAAACCTGATCCTTACAAAAATTTTGGAAGATAGGTGCTATTATTATTCTCATTTTATAAGTGAGGAAACCAAGGCAGGCAGTGACTGGCCCAGGATGATAAATGTCTGAGGCAGCATTTGATTTCAAGTACTCCTGCTTCCAAATCTAATGTTCTATCTATTGTACCAAAAGGCAGCCAAATCTAAACCTTCTTCTCTGTTTTTCTAATTGTAACCAGAAACCAAAGATACAAATCATACTCCTATATGAACTGTGGTCTTTAAGGTCCCCTATTCATTTACTCTAGCTACAATCAATTTGCCTATAGTCCTAAACTCTACTATTAAAGAAAAAAAAAAAAAAAAAAAAAAAAAGCTGTGTTGTTATTCAGTCATATTCGACTCTTCATGACCCCATTTGGAGTTTTCTTAACAAGGATACTGAAATGGCTTGTCTTTTCCTTCGCTAATTCATTTTATAGATGAGAAAATGGAAGCAAAAGGGGATTAAGTGATTTAACCAGTATCATACAGCTTGGAAGTGTCTGAGGCCAGATTCTAACATAGGAAAATGAGTCTTCCTAATTCCAGGCACTACTCACTATCCATGTTGCTACCTTGTTGCCCAGAGGAATACTCAATAAATATATTGTTTCTTTCTTCTCTCTTCATTCGCTGCATACAATTGCAAGTTTTAGTCAAGCCAAAGAATGTTATTACTGCTTTATTCAACACAGTGTTTCCATCACTTTGTTAGATTTATCATACTACTCATTGTATAGATGAGGACACTGAGTCACAAAGTATCACATTTTCAAACTAAACTGCTGTTTACTAAAGACATATACAAGACAGAAATAGACTTCTTAGGAGAAACTAGGACTGCTAGTACCACTTTCTTTTTGGCACTAATCCCTTTTCAAATTTGGATACTTCCTTCACTCCTCGAATTTGAACTTCTCATCTTCCCTGTCAGGTCTCTATCTTATCCAGCTCTCATTTCATATTACTCTTATGTCATCCACTGCTCTTGTTAGTAACCTAACACATGCCATTGCAGAATCTCCTTTTCCTTTAATTTCCTCTCTTCCATGCCCTTCTACAAAGCCTTTTCATTCTCATAGTATTTTCTTTTTTTCTTTTGGCAGGAGATCAGTCCATTCTGTTCCTTCCTCCTATCTTTCTTGTTCTTTAGCTTTCTTTATGAAACACTAATTAGAGAATTAACAACAATAATAAAAACAATAGTTATTTTGACATAGCCCTTTATCATTTTCAAAAGCCTTTTCATATATATTATTTCATTTGATCCTTGCAACTTCATGTTGCAGATAAAGAAATGGAGGCTCAGAGAAAATAACAGTTATTTATTCAAATTCACAAAGTAAATAAGTGACAACAATAACATCAGAATCAAGCTTCTCTGACACATAGTCTGATATTCTTCCCACAATTACATCCTCCTTCTTCCCTCTGGACTTCCACCTTCACTGCTAACTTGTATGGTACAGACACAAAATTAAAATGGGGTAAGAAGGAGTAGGAGTATATGAGAATAGATACTTGACTGAATCTTCCTTAGAGCTAAAGCCAGATGAGGCTTTAGAAATTATATAGCTAGTGAGACCTAGAATAATTTATTTTGCCCAGGCTCACAAAGCTAGTTAGCAACTGAAGCAGGATTCAAATTAAGGTCTCATAAATTGCAAGTTCAGAGCTCTATACATTGCAATAGAGCTAGCTGATTCTTAGAGGTTCAACTTGGGCCACCTGAGGTAGAAAATATTGGTTCTAGTTTGATTCAATTCTGAACCATTGTGTAGGCCTTGGAATAAAATGACCACAGAATAAATCCAAAAATCTCCCTTTAGAAAGAACTGAATTACTAAGTAATACTAAAAGTGTAAAACATCATAACTGTCATTGACTTAGTCATTGGATACCAAAATTGGGATTTGACATAGAAATATCTAGGGAGAGCCCTAAAATCACAGGAACTGGAAGGGACCTCAAAATTGACAAAATGGTTTTCCTAAAACACATGTTGGACTATGTTGTGCCATATTCAGTAAATTTCAGTGGTCCTATATCACTTCCAGGAACATATATAAAATCTTTTCATCACTCAAAGACCTTTATAATCCATCCCCCCACACTTTTCCAGTTTTCTTATATCTTACTACTTCCCATAACCCACATATACAGTGATCTTGGCCTTCTTTCTGTTTCACAGATAAAGACATCCCTCTCTCTCTGCTCCAGGCATTTTCTATTTTTTTTTCTTTCCACTTAATAGTTTTTTTTTTTACTTTTTTCCAATTACATGTAAAATTAGTTTTCAGTATTCATTTTAATAAAAATTTGAGTTCCAAATTCTTTTTTCTCCCTCCTTTCTCTCTTCCCTTCTCAATATTTCAAGCAATCTGATATAGGTTATACATGTATAATTATGTTAAACATAATTTCCACATTAGTCACATTATGAAAGTATAATCTAAACAAAAGGGAAATAACACAGAGAAAAAAAGTGAAACTGGCATGTTTCGATCTGTATTTAGACTCCATTGTTCTTTCTCTGGATATGGTCAGGATTTTCTATCATGAGTCTTTTGGAATTGTCTTGTAATATGCTGAGAAGAGCTAAATTTATCATAGTTGATATTGTATGATGATACAATATTGTTGTCACTGTATATAATTTTCTCATGATTCTGCTAATTTCACTCAGCAATTCTTCATGTAAACTTTCCAAAATTTTAAAAATCTACCTGCTCATACCTTCTTAAAAACATTAGTATTGCATTATATTCACATATCATAATTTGTTTAGTCATTCCCCAATTGATGATTGTCTCTTCAATTCCTAATTCTTTGCTACCACAAAAAGAACTGCTATAAATATTTTTGTGCATGTGGGTCCTTTTCCCTTTTTATTATCTCTTTGGATACAGGTATAATAGTGGTATTGCTGAATTAAAGGATATCCACAGTTTTATAGCCCCATGGGAATAGTTTCAAATTGTTCTACAGAATAGTTGGATCAGTTTGTAACTCCACCAACATTGCATTAGTGTTCCCATTTTCCAACGTCTTCTTCAACATTTATCATTTTCCTTTTCTCTCATATATTAGCCAATCTAATAGGTGTAAAGTGGTACCTCAGAGTTGTTTTAATGTGTATTTTTCTAATCAATAGTAATTTAGAGCAGTTTTTTTTTATATGACTATAGCTAACTTTAACTTCTTTATCTAAAAACTACCTGTTCATATTTTTTGACCATTTATCAAATGGGCAATCACTTATATTCTCATGAATTTTCCTTGGTGTTTTGAAAAAATAGACCATTATCCAAAACACTTGTAAAAAAAAATGTTTTCCAGTTTTCTGCATTGATTTTGTTTATACAAAAGCTATTTAAATTAGTGTGATCAAAATTATACTTTTTGCATTTCATTATGTTCTCTATCTCATAAATTCTTAGCCAGTATCAAATAATTTTGGTGCTTGTCACTTTATAATATTGTTTCAGATTTTGTATGGCAAGACTACCTTCCTTTCTATTTTTTCATTACTTCCCTTGATATTTTTGACCATTTGTTCTTCTAGATGAATTTTGTCATTATGTTTAATAGCTTTATCAAAGAATTTTTGGTAGTTTGATTGGTATGATATTGAATAAGTAAATTCATTTAGTTAGACTTGTGATTTTAATTATATTAGCTCAGCCTACCCATGAGCAAATGTTATTTTTCTAGTTGTTGAGATCTGATTTTATTTGTGTGAAAAAGTTTTGTAATTGTGTTTATATAGTTCCTGGGTTGGCAGGTAGAGTCCCAAAAATGTTTTATATAGTCAATGTTATTTTTAATTGGATTTATCTTTCTATCTCTTGCTTCTGGAATTTATTGGTAATATATAGAATTGCTGATGATTTATATGGGTATTTCTCAACTTTGCTAAATTTGTTAATTGTTTCAAGTAGTTCTTTAGTTGATTCTCTAAATGTGCCATTATATCATCTGAAAAGAGTGAGTTCTGTTTCCTCATTATCTACTTTATTACTTTAATTTCTCTTTCATTATTTACTGTTAAAGTTAAGATTTCCAGTACAATATTGGATAGCAGTGGTGATAATGGGCATCCTTGTTTCACCCTTGATCTTACTGGCATATCCTGATCTTTTCTAGCATATCCTTGTTACATATAATGCTTACTGATTGTTTTAGCAGATATTTTCCTGAATGTCTCCCATACCTGGAATATTCTTCCTCTTCCCCTCCATCTCTTGATTTCCCTGGATTCCTTCAAGTTCCAGCCAAAATCCTACTTTCTACAAGAAGTCTTTCTCAGTCCTTTTAAATTCTAATTCCTTTCCTCTATTGACTGCTCCCTGTTTATATTAGTTATTTACATGTGGCTTCTCCATTAGATTGTGAGCTCCTGGTAACACTATTGTTTCTCCTTCATTTGTATCTCTATCATTCAGGAGAATTCCTGACAAAATAAATGCTTATAGATTGATGGAATTGCCTAAGTAGTAGCTAAATTATCAAAGTAATAGGAATGAGCAGAATTACAAGCTTAAATGGTTCCAGAGAAAAATAAGCAGAGAAGCTTTTAGCTGCTTTGCTGGAGAAAGGAGATAAGAAATATGTAAAAAAAAAAATGCTTCCTCAGTATATGCTATGAGAAGAAAAAAGGAAAAGACTGAAGACTTGACATGAATCCAGAAAGGTTAGTTAGACTTTATCTGAGTTTATACAATGTCTGACAGTCTTACCACTGACTCATAAGAAAAGAGTATTTTAAAAGTTTATTTTATTTTTAATTTTTCAAATAAAACAAGCATTTCTATAACATAGTACAACAAAAAGATGACTACATAAAATCACAAATATATAGCAAAATTATTGTGTAAATTTCTTTTTCTTCTCCAGCCTGAGCTGAATGATCTTAGAAAAACATCCAATGATTTGCAAAAGAGTATTTTTAAAGTTTTTGGTTTGGTTTTTTGTTGCTGTTAGATGTTAATTCCATGTCTAAGTATGAAGACAAATGCTTATATGAAGCTTCTTCTTAAATATATATATCCAGTCATGTTAGGACTTAATTTGATCTGTAAAGTGTTGGTTCTCTATCAAGCTGCCAAGTATGAAACACTGTAGGGGGAAAATAATATCAAAATTCTGACTAGTTGGAGAGGACAAACAGAGAGGAACAAAGGGTAGGTTTGGCAACTTATATAAGAAAAGAAGTTTCAAAGATGAATATATTTTAAATTGTATTCCTAAATTTTTTGAAGTTAACAATTAAACTTAATAAGAAAAACCATATCTTATAGAGCTTTAGTTGACATTTCTATCTGGCCAGTATAGAGCAATAAATTTTAGTACAAAAATAATTGTGAAAGAGCTCATGAATTTGGTAGCTGTGTCTACATAGTAGAAATAAGTTGTTTTGTATAAAATACTTTTCCTGCATAGTGAAACTAAGACCATCAGAATTATTTCACTTGAAAGGATAAGTCAATAAAAAATCATTACGGTCAGCTTTTTTTCAAAAAACTATGAATTTTTGGTGCAAATTATAATGTTAATAGGGAAAAAGAAGAATTGTCAACTATATGGATGAGTGCAAGAAAATAGGCATCAAACCACTAGTAATAAGAGGAATGCTAATATTAAAAAAAAAAAAAAAAAAAAAAAGGTTTTTATCTCAGACTCAGCAAATTGACATAGATGACTAATACAGTAATAGCCCTTGTTGGTGGGGCAGAGAGTAGATGAATTTTTTCTACGTGAATGGGACTGATTAGATGAAATATTTCTCAGTATTGAGTCACATGATCCCTGTTCCCATAACTTTGGACCTTGGAGAGGTCATTTACTCTCTGTAAGAATGAACTTTGAACCTGAGATACAGGATGTTGCAAGAAGTAACATGATCTGTGAGAGGCAGCCAGCATTGTTATCATTGGTCAAGGATGATTACATCCTATTAGTCTACCCAATGAGAATGCTCCACTCTTTTGCTTTTAAACCCTGGACAAGCCAGAAGTTGGTCAGATTCCAGAAGCATATGGTGGGAGTTGGGATGGCTCCCAGGTGTGTGTCTGGGCCTCTCCCTGAAGGGATTAAATAAATGGTTTCTCTTTGTATCTGATGATGTCTCTGATTAGTTCATTGGATTGGAAAGAGGGTCTTGCACCCAACCCGTCTCACACATACCATTATGGAAAATAAATTGAATGAAGAATGTTATATCCTGAAATGAATCTAACATAAACATAACATTAACCCTCTTTTTAAAAAATGTACATTTATATATTGAAATAGAAATGAGATTTTTTCAAATGATTCTAGAGTTATTTCATAATTGTTTGTGAAAACAAGCTTATATTTGCACATATTCACTTGCACATTGAATGGATTGTCATTGATAGGAATTTTTAAATGGTAATATGCCTTAAATTTCATATTGTTTTCCCCTCCCCTGTGGTAGGTGGCTGAATGCATTCACTTTGGCCTGCAAAAATTGCAGGATACTACCATTCCATGTGAACGAGATGCATAATAATTGTGCCTTATATTCCAGGGTGCTTTAAGATTTACAAAACATTTTATATAATATTTTATTTGACTTTCACAACAATTCAGTGAGGTAGGTGATAAAAACCCCATTTTACAGATAAGGAAATAAGTTGAGAGAGACCATATGGCTAATAAGATTCTGATTTAGAATTCAAATTTATATCTTCCTCACTTTAGGTCCAATGTTGTACAACATACAATCTATTTATCTCATATTTCATCCAGCCTGTAAAACAATTTCAAAAGAAGCATATGTATTCTGGTCCAGATCATATAGAAGAATGCTATCCTATTTTTTCAGTCTTTCTCTTTGTGCTGTGAGACCTCATTAAATTCCTGCTTTTGATGCTTGCTAGCTGTGTGACTACAGAAAGGTCATTATGCCTATCTAGGTTTTACTTTCCTGTAAATTATTCATAATATTGCTGTAGTATCAGGGTTTTTAATTATTGAATTAAATTATATATATATATATATATATATATATATATATATATATATATATATCCTTCATGTAATTCATTTTGGGAACGTTTTAAAGATTTATAAAACTCTCTTCTTGACATGTGTAAAATTAATTAAAATTTAGTTCTTTAAGATACGAATTGTTTCATTATTTATAATTCTAGGTCTAATGTCTAACATAGTCCCTGGAATATAGCTGGTGTTTAATAAATGCTTGTTGATGTATAATGGGTATCATATTGCTTTTCTTCTCAATGGGTGGAGTAGGGGCAAGAAGTGGGAGAGAATTTGGAATTCAAAATATTTGAAAAGGAATGTTAAATTAAATTTAATTTAAAGATAAATAAATACTTGATAATTGGTTTGCAACCCTGTGAAGTAAGCAATTTTAGTACTATTGTCTCCATTTTACAAAAGAGGAACTGAGTCTCTGAGAGGTTAATTTACATAGTGAATACATGCAGTGGGATTTGAACTTGGGTCTCAATTCCAAATCTATCTCCCTCAGCCACTGTACTACATTGCCTCCTCTATGTTTACAAAACACTTTATAAAATGTTTTATGTATTGACACATTATTTCAAGAACAGTTTTTGTAATTATTTTTATTACTTTCTCTTGCTTGAATGACTATATCTGTAATTTATATTGTCTTGAAAATTACATATTAAGATAAGGCTAGGGAATCCTCCAACTCCCTGAATGAATGTAACATTTGAGCAACCATAAGTCAAGTGTGTCATGAGGTCCAAGTATGACAGGTATAGCAACTTTCACTGACCTGATGATGCAAATTCTTCATCAAGGAGAACCACGCCTGTCACCTCCTGGCAAGTTGGGTAGAGTTTTATATGGCCCAGTGCCCATCATTGAAGACTTTAAACAGTGTACAAAATCATCATTCCTTTTTCTCGTCTCTATGCCTTTGCCCAGAAATGCCCTCTTAGAATCCTTAACTTCCTTTAAGATTCTACCCTGTTGCCGTATTCTGTGGGGAAAAGGGAAACCTTCCCTGATTTCCCTTGTCAATATTGTCCTTTCCCTCATCAAATTAACTGTCTCTATATTTCTTTGTCCATATTATATTTACTCATTCCCATTCCCCACCAATAGACTATAAGCTCCTTGAAAATAAAGATTATTTTCCTTATAACTTTGGATCCCCTGCCCCAAGCAGAGTATCCTGGATATAACAGATGCTTAATAAATATTTGTTGAATTGAACCAATTTATTTTTCATGTTAGACTGTCCCCAATCAAAGTACCATACTTACATGATTTGGGTGTAGCTTCACTCCTGCGTTTGTCCATGCTGGTCAGAAGTCTGAGGAAGATACTGCTCACTCCTTCTTATACAAGCTTTTGAACTTAGGTCACCAGGAAATTATGTTAATGTTAATGTTAATGGCCTGAGCCTTAGTCCCTTGTGTTGATTAAGACTCAGTGACAGGGGAGCAGCTAAGTGGCTCAGTGGATAGAGCACCAGCCTTGAATTCAGGAGGTCCCTAGTTCAAATCTGGTCTCAGATACTTAACACTTCCTAGCTGTGTGACCCTGGGCAAGTCACTTAATCCTAGCCTCAAAACAAAACAAAACAAAACAAAAACCAACAACAACAACAAAAAAAAAGACTCAGTGACAGTTTCAACATCTTTCAAAGGAAAAAAAAAAAAAAAAGAAATAGCTTAGCCTTAGGCTTGAGTTCAAATTCTACCTCATATAATAACAGGCTATGTGATTCTAGATAAGTTATTTACCTTCCATTTATCTCAATTTCTTGATCTGAAAAATAGATTAATATGAACTAGGATTGTTGTGAAGATATAATAAGATATATTTATAAAGCATTTTCAAACCGTAAAGGAATATATGTGATAGCTATAGATATAGCTGCTACTACAACCCCAAATGATGGGGAAGAGTTTCATTATGCAAGATGTAAGGGATAATCCTTTTTGAGTGGCAGAAAGGGAATCCTATATAGCTCCAAGTGGATCCAGGGATCCCCCTGTGGGGATCATTAGGGAGGAATACTTGAGATTTTTCCAAAACTACCCAGAAGGTTAATAAGACATTTGATTAGCAAAACTACCCTGGGTCCATCTTTGAAGTAATGAACAGCTTTTAGGTAAAAGTCCTAATTTGACACTTGTCTTAGCAAAGCCTCACATTTAAGATTGAGAAAACTGAATAGTAAAAACCTCAAGGAAATTCAACTAGAGATAAAGGAAGAATCCTCTGAACACTTGAGAATTAGGAAACTGAGGATAGAATAAAGCAGAATATTTAGGCTGCCTGGCCAGTTGAGGCCCTCATGCAAGGCTGTCCTCTTAGACCACAGAATATACTGATTTAAAATAGAGAATAAAATAAGGACTTAATAACAATAATAGCTCACATGTATAAAAGCATTTAGAGTTTTGCAGAAAGCTTTACATATGTTGCTTTATTTGATACCTCCAACAACCTTGTAAACTAGATGTGATGATTATGCTCATCTTACAAATGATGAAACCAAGTCTAAAAGATATTCATTGATTTTTCCAAAGGTCACACAAAGAGTAAATGTTTAAGTCAGTTTCAAATTCTGGTCTACCTGGATCAACACTTTATCCACAATGCTACCTTGCTACCTACTGGGCTAGAATCAGCAAAGCACATGCTCCAAGGCTCCTGGGTGGTACCAAATCATCCAAGTCAATCTCTTGGAGTTTTCCCTAGCATTAGACAGAGATCTGATGTTCTGTAAGTTATTCTCCTTCCCATTCTGGCATCTGGAGGAAACCTGGGATTGAAAATGACATAATTGTACCCTAAGTCTAAATGCTATGACCTATTTTTAACCCAGCAAAGGCAGAGCGGGAAGAACAGGCTATAGTAGGAATAAGTAACCATCAAATGTCGCTGTATAATCCAGAGGAGAAACACTCACATTGGAGTCAGTTCAAACTCTATCTCTGATATGACCTCTGTGAATGATGGGCTTCCCTAAGCCTTATCTCCTCTACTGTAAAATGAGGAGATTTGGCAAGATGGCCTCTGCTGTCCCTTCCCATTCTTCATCTATCTTCCTGTAGTATCTGGGGGAAAATAGTTGTCATGATGGTAGCTGAGTTTCAGCATCCATGTGTACCCTTCCTTCAATAACTCTGATGGATGGGCATGGGCATACAAAGGAATAAATCTAAGTATAATGGAAGGATCCTCCAAGGATATCTATGGCTCACATATTATTGCTAAGTAAGCATAAAAATAGCTTCAATCTATAGGGGAGTCTGACTGGTCTCTCTATAACCACTGCTTTTTCTATTATCCCATCATTAAAAGATAATAAATGCCTTATACCTCCTGTGGAGAATTGTTTTAGGCCTTGTTTTACTGGCAACAAAAACCTACACAGTCAATTATGTAGTATTATTCAGGGGTTTTTAACCTAGGGTCTAGAAACTTATATTTTAAAATATGTTAATAGTTGAATTTCAATTTTTAAAAAATTTAATCTTATGGATGCTATTTTATACATTGAAAAAGTTTATTCTGAGGACTTTGTAGGCTTCACCAAGGATCCACAAAACAAAATTTTAAAAAGGCTAAGAATCCCTACTATCAAGAAAATAGGAGCAATGGCATAGTTTTAAAGGCCTAAATGCAAACTCAGGATGCCCAAGACAAGTATCAGAGACATATTTCCTGGCTATCTCTATCTACAAATCATCTGGAAGAATATGGTAGGCCTATAGCAATGTAAAGGATCTGGCTAATATAGACCACATAGGTCCATAGATCTTGTTTGTCACAAATTGCCTGCCTTAAAGATTCAGCATGCTCCTATTCATAAGTCTTCACCCTTCCAATTTTTGGAATTGCTTCTTTCTTGTGGTTGCCTCCAACATCTGGCACAGATAAGACCACATAGCTTTAGGCAAATGGTGCTTGATGCAATTTACTGTACTGCCAGGGCCATCATAAGTTGCAATTCTGTACCCTGGCTAGATCATATGTAGCATGAGTGCAGGAGCCTGCTTTTGTTTTAGAGAGAACATTCAATAATTCTGAAGTGTTTGCCTATGAGTGAGATAATGAGATCATATTTGTAATGAGCTTAGTGCAATGGTTGGCATGTAATAGGCACTTAATAAATGTTTGTTACCTTCCACTTATTGAAACACTCTATCATGTGTTGCTCAGAACTGAACAAAGCTGACTGTTTCAAAACTGTTTTTCTGGCTTATACTAAAATGCTGCTGTCTCTCCCATGCTGTCTCTTAAACAAGAGCAAGTTCTTTTAACATGTCAGTCAGAATACAGGATTATATACCATGATGTACATGGTTGGGTAAAAGATAATCAGCAAATCTATGTCTCAAAAATAGAATGACTTGTTAGGAAAACTCCATCTAACATCACCACCACCAAAAGGAGGACAAAGTGAGTTTCCTTAATAGGGTAATTTTTCAGGATCTAGATCACTGGCTGTTCAACGTGCCTTGCTCACCATCACAACTAATTGTTTAAACTATTGTCAATCTATATCCAAACTCTAATATCCAATATAATCAATCCAATCACAGCCTACATACTTCTGTATGATGTAATCTTGGGGTTTGCTATTCTAAATTTCACTGAGATATGCACAGAATGCTTTGCCTCTTTCTTCCCCTCCAACCCAATTTGGAGCTCATCAGATCTTTTCAAAGAAACATCCTCTATCTGTAACCCTTAGAACTGACAGAATATTGGAATGAAGGTTGGGACGTGGGGGAAATGAATGCTTTACAAGCATTAATTCTAAACTAAAAAAAAAGATTAAAGAATGTCCTTGTTCTCTTTTGAAAATGAAACACCTTAATATAATGACTCTAAAACTTTAGCTATATCAGTGTTATAGATCTCAGGAACAAAAAAATTTTTCCTCATGATGTCAGCCAAAGATTTTTCTAATGGAGTCCCATGTGGTACCCTGTTCCTCTGTGGATCTTTAGCAAATGACTAAAGCAAATTCCCACAGGTGTTGTACATTCCCAATTGGACAAACTGAATCTCTCCTGCCAAATTATGTATACAAATATTCAAACAATTTTAGTTATAGCTTTCCTTAATCCAAATTTAGTTTATTATTGACACAGATGCTTTTCATACACACCCACCCATTTATTAAACTGGGTAAAAATAATTCCTCCTCTGCAGGCCTGGTTTGAGGTTTTAATTAGTCATCATCTACAAAAAGACATGAGTTGTTTTTTTTTTTGTTTGTTTTTGTTTTTGTTTTTGTTTTCAGAACAGTAAAAGTACAATCACTTAAGGTATTTCACAGATGCTACCATTAGTACTTCTGACCTCTGAGACAGAAAGGTTTATGATAATGGCTCAGACCAGACTTGAGCATGGCCCTCCAACTGAGTATAAGGCCAAGTCTGGTTATATATTGAAAATCCATTCCTCAATTCTCTAATGCCCTTCAAAGCTAGTAGCATTGAAATAAAAAGAGCCAGATGGAAATATAAAACAAAATTCAACATAACATCTAAAATAATAATAGTAGATTATTAGATGGAAAAAATTACACAAATTATTAGCTAAAATTATATAAATAATAACATAAAATAATAATACAAATAACATCTAAAATAATAATATTAATATTCTCATGAGAAACCAGAATGGTGTTGTATAAAGATCAGTGGTCAGGCACATAGAAGATCTAATTCTTCAACTTAATGGTTGTGTGAACCTACTTGACTTCCCAAGACATAGCTTCTCCATCTGTAACATGGTGATAATAGTACTGTCACTACTTGCCCCACAAGAGGATATGAAAAAAAGTACACTATAAATTAAATGAAGTGTAAATGTGAGCTCAAGTACCTGAGATCTGACCTAATTTGTCAAGGATATATTTCTTGTGGTATTAAAAATGAGATTTGTTGATGGTGTGGTCATTAGTATAGGCTAGGTATGTGAAGCTACCTCTGGATTGGGGGCTTATAAAATGTAAGTAAATATTTGTTCCAGTTTAGATGTCTTTTATTTCCTCAAGCCTCTGAGGCAGGACCAAAGTAGTAGGGATGGAAAGTTAAATATGGAGGTGAAGGAGTGATGAGACTAAGCACAGATTAAGTTCAAGCGACAACTCTGAATTATTCTCAAGTCTTACTGTCCCTAAGTCAAGTGCAAGGCCACTAGCATTTAGGAAATTCTAGGGGAAAATGTTGGAAGGTTGGAAGATCTCTGACTCCACATAGCACTCTTTCCATAAACTCTTGTGAATGGAATTCCAAAAGAAAATAGAGAAAGTAGCATTCAACAGAGATCTTTGGGAACAGTAACTTTTCTCACCTCTTACTATATCCTTCTTAACTACTAAAATTTGCCAATGCCGGTAGAAAAAGGTGAAGGGAATAATTTAATCCTTTATTTTTATGGGAATTGAAAAAGTTCATTTTTTCTAGACTCAGAGGCTGTGGATTCAAATCTTGGTTTTGCCACTTACTGTTTGATGTTAAGCAATTCATTTCCCTACTTTGGACCTCAGTTTTCATATCATCATAGGTCCTTTCTAGGTCTAAATCTATAATCCTGCCACTATAACTTGGTTTGTTGTACTTTAAAGGTCAATTTCTTCATCTGTAAAATGAGAGTTGTATTAAATTGTAGAACTGACAAATCAGGCCCAGGGTTATAGTTTTGTTGATTGTCTAGACTTAAGATAGTTATGAAAAATGTTTATAAATCATGTATTATACATGTATTTTTCCCCAAGAGATCTGGTTGGTAAACACTTAACCAGCATAACATTGATTACATTCTAACTTTACCTGTACAATCCAAAAATCTAAGAAATTATAGAAAAATATCCATAGACCTCTACTGTAAGAAAAGTTTGTAATATATCAGTGTTTCAGATTCACCTAGAAAATGTCAAATAGTACAAAAATTAGATATCAAAAGAAGACTTTAAGTCATTGCCCATCATCATATGAATATGAAAATATCTCATCTTCACATAGTTTCAAAATGTTTCACCTAATAGAATATTTCTCTGATTGCTTTTTATACTAACCTAGAAAACTTTTCACACAATCCCTATAACACACCATTTGAATATTGTAATGTATTTGTACTCAATATAATATAATGTATTCAGTACATCTGAGTAGTGTTTCTCACGTGTAATGAAGCATAAATGTGTTCATTGGATAGCAAAACTTTAGTGCCTCACTTGTAGTAAATATGTCCAAGGAACAGAAGAACTTAGAAATACCCTGCAAAAAAAAACCCTCTCTTTGCATCCTTCTTTTTTTATTCCCACAGCTAAGTGGCACAGAGAATAAAACATCAGGTCAGGAGAAAGGAAAACCTGAATTCAAATCAGGCTTGAACGTTAAAGCTGTGTGATCCTGGGAAAGTCACTTAATCCTTTTTACCTCAGTTTCCTCATCTGTAAAAATGAGCTTGGAAAGGAAATGGCAAAACTACTCCAATATCTTTGTCAAGACAACCCAAAATGGAGTTATGAAGAGTTGAACTGAAATCACTGGACAATAACAACTAGGTTTATAATACTAGGCTTATGAAGGGATGTTGAAGATAGAAGAATAAATGGAAGTTCAATTATAATACTCTTTCCTCTTTAACTCTTCCATTTATGACCTGGGATTGGCTTAAACTCAGTGGCTAAACAGACATTGGGGAGATGATTCTATGACATGCAGGTGAATTGTATTTAAATGAGGGAGGACTGTGCAAAGTTACCTGACTCACTTTCCCCTCCAGAGCCATCTGGGTCTAGTCCCTACCAATTTAGCTCCAGGAGATGGCCCCCAATTGATCACTGAGTGACTCTATTATGTTCATCCCAGAGTAACTCACTCACTTCCCTCCAAAACCTCATAGCCAAATGTAATGCACTTTTTAAAAAATGCTTTTGTTGAATAAAAAAAAAAGAATGTATTAGAACAAAAAAAAAAGGGTAAAGTGAATAGAACACTCAATGGAGTGACAGGGAGCAGTTTATCATCAGTACAGTGGAAACTAGAAGTGACTGCAAACAACAGGAAGATTAAAAATTAAGCATTTTTTTTCCTATCAAAAGAGAAAAAGGAGAAATAGACATGTTTTTGTTTTTGTTTTCTGGTAGATTAACCATTCATATGAAAGACATTAAGGCCTAGTAGAGTGCTAACTTTGGAGTAATGAAGACTTGAATATAGGTTATGCCTTTAGTACATTTCTACTAAAATGCCAAAGGTTGGCCTTGATCTGTCTTGTGTCTATGACAAGACATGATTCTTTATTATCCTTTTGATCAACATAAAAGAATTCTGAAACAGTAAATATACATATATATATATATATATATATATATATATATATCCTCCAAAGCATTGCAGGGATGCTTTGCTGAAATGTGAATAATTAAGAATGTAAGATGTAATTGATAAAAAATTAACATGACTATATCAAATTAAGAACCATTAAACAGAAAAGATGCAGTCATGTTTACAATCCTATCATTTACATGTGATTCTCACCTGCATAGACAGTATATGGTAGTCTGAAGGCAATTTTTCATTTACACTTTTCAAATTAACATTTTATCACAGGTACTGTTTCAATTTTGTCACTTCCTGGTTTTCTTATCTTTATTTTCTTATACATTCATCTTCACTGACAGAGACTGGGTATATAAGAAGTGTTGTGTATTTTTTTTTTTTTTTTTATCAGAGAGGAGGTATGTGCACAGAACTGGGGTGGAAGTAATGGTTGAGAACAGATAGGAAGCTCATTGGATAAGGGCCAAGCTTTTTTTTTTTTTTTTTTTTTTTTTTTTTTTTTTTTTTTTGAATTTAGAACAGAGTTCTCTGAGAAACTGAAAGATAATTCTATGTGCCTTTGAGAAACAACAATTAGTACACTAACAGAAGATAATTAGACTATCCTCAGGTACTACACTTGTAATGAATTTTTGACAGAACTCTAGTTACATACAACTCCAAGACATTTCCAAACAGCCAGTCTTGTGGATTTCTGTGCATCAACTGGACAGCCCAGGAAAATATTTTATTTTCAATCTATCTATTTAGTCTATCTATCACACACATATATAAAACACACACACATACACACATATTTATATATATCACAAATGAAATATAACATGCTCTGTTATATATCTTAATCAATGGTTTGCTGCAAACCTAATAACATTTTAGTAATAAAGCTAATGAAGCTGAACATCTGAAATATGATGCCACAGCTTCTGCATATCCTTTAAATTTCTAATCAAAAGGGTATAGCTTTCACATAGAAAGCTTTTAATACGATTGTTGGATTGAATTATGATTAGGAGCACCAGGTCTATACAAATATTCATGAAACTTTTGCCTATATTTTATCTTAAGTCTGTTCTTGCTTTGGGAATAGCTTGATTTTTGTAATCTGGGATACTGTATAATGAAGATTTTTTCATTGGTGTATTTTTTTTTAATTTATGCTTTTTGCTTAAAAAGAAATACATGTCTCCCTGGTTACCAATGTACTCAGTCCTCCTTTGTAAACAACCAGCATACTAGTGTTTCTATCAAAACATTTTATGGACCTCAGAAATTTTTATAATGCTCATGAGGGAATTATATAGTAAAGATGGTTATTCACAATTCACAGGAGGAGAAACTAAGAGAGAAACTGAGAGTGACTAGAGTTAGACCGTAGTAGTGCAATTACCCCTTAGAGATAAGAAAGGCTGAAAGAAACAATGGTTAAAGTCCAGAAAATGGTGTCAAGAATGAACTAGGTCCTCCCCACCCCACTGTAATGTTACAAAATATTTGTAGGCTCAAAAATTGTCTAAGTATTTAGATGCCACTGGTTGGGCTTGTTATAATGAAAATAAGCCTTTATTTCAGATAATGACCTGAGTCTGAAGAGTCTTTTCAAAAAATCCATTCACTGGACCTGCTGCAGCTGAACAATGCCTATTTTTCTGATATGAGATAGCTAGAAGGCTTTTTATTGACTCAAAGCCAAAATGACTTATATAGTAATTACCCAGTATGACTCCAACATAGAATATACTTTTATGCCTTTGTTTAGAAATATTAGCATGCAGCTTTTAGCAAATATGTCTGTCTTGTCAAAATACCAGTCTTTGTGTGTGTATATTTTTATTCACTTTTAATTCACTTTCCCCACTGTGTATAATGTGAAATTTCCCTCAAGCACTATCATTTTCAGTCTTTTAGACCAATGTTTCCTGGAGCTTTCTTTCCATCTTTTCTAAAGAGCATCTGGCTTACTCTTCCATTAACAAATAAGAAAGAGAAGATGTTGTCGATTTTACTATTATGGTTGGCAAAACGATTTTGTAGTGTGCTAAAAGATTCCAGTCAAGCAGAATGAACATAGAGATGCCCTCCCCTATTCACTGAAAAATTCTACAATCTAAGCTAAATATAATTAATCCCCACAAAACAATGAAATAGCAATTGGTATAGTGTGATTTTCTCTTAATATTAATTCTTCTTTTAATTTTAAATTTTTTCTGGTATCTTTCATTCTAAATACATCCTTCTTCCCCTCCCCATCAAGTCAGCTCTTGTAATTAAAAAAAAGGAGGGGAGGAGGGAATAGCTTAGTAAAATTGACTGATATATCAATAGATTCTGGCAGTATATTCAGTGCTTCACATCCATACTCCACCACCTTCACCAAAAAGAAAGGATATTCATTTACTTTTCTTCCATTAGGAACAAATTTGTCTACCCTAATCTTTAAAAAGAAAATAAAAACCAAAGTTTATGAAGAATAGAAACTTAAACAGAAAGGAACTAAAGCACTGTGTGAATCTAAATCTGTATCGATATTATTTTGGACTACTATCCTTAATCTGAATATTTCCCATGCTTTCCTCTTTGCAACTGCTTACGTGATTTCAAAGTTCAATTCAAAAAATATTTATTTGTTATGTTTCTTATTCATATCTGAACTCCTAGAGTTTTCTTTTCTAGCTGCCTCCATTTTCTCACCTTCCACTGACTTCTTAATCCCACACAATCTGGTTCCTATATATTTCATTGAAACTGCTCTCTTCCAGGTTACTGTTGATCTCTTCTGTCTAGTAAAATATAATGACCTTTTCTCAGTTCTAATCCTTTTTAACCTACATATAGCTTTTGACATGGTTAACCATTTCTTCTTCCTGGACACTCCATCCTTCCTTCAGTTCCATGATACTTATCTCTCTTGGTTATCCTACTCATATAATGATTCCTTTTATGCTCCTTTGCTGGACTATCCTCCTCCCCTTTGCTATATCTCAGCATTCCCCAATGCTGAGTCTAGACACTCATCAGCTTATGTATGTGTTAATGATTCCTAGATCCTTTTATCCTCCCACAATTTCTCTCCTGAATGTTATTGACAATTACTCCTTCTTAGTTCTCTTTGCTCTGCATTCTCCTCTCACCTCCATCTATGGAGCTGCCTTCAAAATGTAGCTCTTATGACCAATTCTTTAGCTGTCTCTGTCTTAAAATTCCTTTGTTTTTCTTTGTATTTTGTATTTGTTTGTTTTTCCTCAGGGTGTATTTACTTCATATTAGATAGTAGACTCCTTCAGGATAGAGATTGTTAAATTTTTATCTTTGTATTCTAATATTTTGAACACAATAGTGGATTAATAAATTTGTGCTTAACTGAATTAATTTTTGCCTAGGAAAAAAAATTCTTTCATCTTTCTTGTTCCTACACTGGACAGATTTCCTATTATAGTCCAGATCATCTTTAAAACTCTACTTCTTTATGAAGTCTCCTTTAAAGATCCTTATTTTGAGATAATGGTCATATGGGAATGCACACACTGAAAGGCGGCAAGGGAGCCTCTGCATTGGGTTAGAATGTAGGTGAAAATAAGCATTCTGGTGCTTACTGCCTTGGGTCACATATAACATAAACTCTCTAGGTCTCATTTTCCTCATCTGTAAAATGCGAAAGTTAGACTAGATGATCTGCTAGATAACTTTCAACTCTGAATCCTATAATTTCTTACTACTGTGAATCATATATCAACTTATTTGGATTATACTTAGGCTCTTCTAATGTTCTATTTATATTAGCATCATATGTTCCTATCTTATCTGAACATGACCTTAGAAATCAATTAATCCTATTTTAAAGATGAGGAAGCTGAAGCTCAGAGTTTAATGCCTTGCTTAGAATCACACAGTCAATAAGTAGCAAAAGTAGATTTTAACCCCAATCATTGGACATCTACAATAGCATATTATTTCTATTATATCATGCCCCTTACATCATTTCATCTTTTACAAGGTTTAATATATATATAGTGTTTCATCCATGCTCATGGTAAGAATAAATGAAATAGATGATATTTCTCTAATAGTCTCCTTAAAGACACAGGCAAAACAAAAGATTCTATACATCTATTCTGGAAAGTTTTTTTTTTAACTCCTAAGAGGCAGACTCTTGTCTTGTAATCTATTTGTGTATGTTTAATATATTAAATTTTAAAGAGATATAGTCTATTTATATATAATGATAAATGGCATCTTTTGGTTTTTGTTAACCAACCTCACACAGGAAAGAAGTTTTCTTTTGGTTTTAAAAAGAAAATTAATTTGTTATGAATGTCTCTGTTGATTGTGGTTAGAGCTCCCTCATGTATTTTAAAATCAAATAAAATAGCATATTTTATATTTTATCATATATAATATATATTATACATTTTAATATCATATTGAACTTTAAAAGATACATGTTATATATTAAATATATGTGAATATGTACATATACAAACACATATTCATATATATGCATATATGTATATATACTTATACACACATTCATATATATGTATATTAAAAACATATTGTTCAAGTGTTCCGCATGAAGCTCTGAAGAGATTGAGAAAGAAGGCTATGCACTGATCATTCCCTGTTATTTACGTACACAAGGATTTTAGACCTGGAAAATATAATTAGAGAGGATAATAATAATATCCCTAGTGCAAGAGGCTACAGTGATAATCTAGAGGTGAATGATTAAGAAGCAGAGCCATAGGCTTTAAAAGGATAACCAGAGGTCTGCTATTTGTTATTGTTTAACAAGAAGTCTATATAAGCAGAAGAATTCTAATATTTTAGAAAGTCTGAATAATAATGTGATTCTTAATTCATCTTATCAATAAGAAAGTTCAAATAGGATTAGACTAAATGAGTTGGTAACATTAGTGCTAATAGCTTATCATTTCTTTAGTTCTGAAGTATTCATATTACAAAATAAAATAAAACAAAGTTCTCTATAAGATAAAAAAGAGAAAATCAAATCTAAATTCATAAAAATAAAAATCTTTCTAAATATGTATTGAATTGAATTTCATTTGATTTTAATTTACTGATATAAAATTTACTGATATAAAAGTCTATCAGTCCTTGAAAGTGTGACATTTAAGAAGTTGAGGAGATATAATCATTTTACTAATCATGCTAGCATATAAATAATAAAAGGAGTCAATGCCAAAGACCCTTCATGAAACCCACTCAACCTTACATGTCCTTGGAAGAGTGGGTGTTCCTAACAGAGGCAATCAACTCTGGTTAACAAACAATGAGAACAAAATCTTAATGAGAGATGGGCCTGTTCTAATGAAGGTCTGGAGTTTCTGATTGATCACTCTGTCTTGTTCAGAGAGACTTATCTATTGATTATTAACACGTTCCCTATTTAGAAAACACAATATTTTCCCCACCTGAATAAAGTCTCAAAGAAATTGAAGAAAAAGTCTTGTCTCATCAGCAGCAATGTCTTTCAGATGCTCCCTTGACATAGTAGAGAATCAGATTTCAGAAAGGGATAAATCCTACTTCCCCAATATTAACAATTAGTCATTTAATAATCATTTTTCTCAAAAGACTTGGCTTATAGATCAAACACATTAAAACTAATAAAACACTAATACTAGGTCAGCAATGTTTAATGCTCATAAATAAGCAGCCTTTGATTTGAACAATCTGATGATAGCTATGGGCAGAACAAAAAAAAAAAAATAGGAAAAAAATAGTTGACCATTTTTAACCTTTATCTTTAGTTTTCAATAACTTCCTATTTTCTGAGTTAAACATTAAAAGTCATTGCAGATACTATTGAAGTCATTTAAAATTCATTAAGTCCCTATTAAGCAAGAGATAGGTAGTTGGTAAAGGATACATAACTCTGGACTTGGAATCAAGAAGACCTGAATCCAAATCTGGTCTCAGACACTTATTAGTTGTTGATCCTAGACAAGTCATTTAATCCTGTTTGCCTCAGTTGCCTTCATTGTAAAATGAATATAATTATAGCACCTTCCTTGAAGAAAGGTAATATTCAGTTCTTAGGACATAGAGTCATCCCTTCCACATCACGACTTTCCTCATAAATATAGACAGGTGTGAAGGGACTAGTAGAAAGGGAAAGATTAAAGTGAATGAAAAAGAGAGAAGAGATAATGAAAAAATCAAATGTTAAATGGAAGATAGAGGGAAAAGGTATAGAGATCTTAGATGGAAAGATTAGCCTTCACTCACATTAGTGTGAAGGAAAAGAGAAAAGGACAAGTAAAGAACTGAGGGAATTTATGAGGAATGGCTTTGAACACCAACCAAAGGAAGATAGATTGTCTAAGGAGCAGGGATTAGGATTTGTGGATTTAGGATACTGTTTATCACATAAACTGAACAAATGAGGAGGGGAACGGGAGGGACCTAGTACACTTTAATCTTCATTATCCCTTTACTACTACACAGAAATCCTTTCATTCTTCTTTCATTGGTACTCTCCTATTTCAATCAACAGCTGTTGCATACTTCCTCTTCACTCTTTCAGCCCCCACAGCCACCCAGGGCTTTCCCCTCTCTCAATAGATGCCATTACTATTTTATTGAAACAATAGAGGCCATATTTCTTGAATTCCTTTATCTATCCATTTTCACATTCACAATCAAGTATAACAAATTTCCATATTAGCCATGTCTACAAATATACATCTCATAGTCATTTAAGGCTGACATTCCTTCAGACTTCTATCATATCTCTTCTTCCTTTAAGTTTCAAAATCCTTAAAAGAATAATCATCCTCAAAAAAAAAAAAAAAGAATAATCATCCTCATTAATTCCACTTTCTCATCATTCACTCATCCCTTGAAATATGGTTTCCACTTCCACAACCCTATTATGAAACTTCTTTCTCTAAGATGACTGTCTCTTGACTGCTAAAGTTTTTGGTACTATCAACATTTCTCCATCCTGAATATTTTATCCTTCCCCATGTTTCCTGGGACTCTGATCTCTTCTTCTCCTTCTCCTTCTCCTCCTCCTCCTCCTCCTTCTCTTCCTGCTCTTCCTGCTCTTCCTCCTCCTCTTCCTCTTCCTCCTCCTCCTCCTCCTCCTTATTCTTTTCTGATCTCTCTTTCCATTCTTTTTTTTTTTTTTAATCATCATTTACCTCCCACCTTAAATTGGGTATTACTCAGGTCTAAGTCTTGGGTCTTCTTATTTTTCTCTCTTTTTTTATCAAAATGATTTGATCTACTTCCATTAATTCAAATATCCTTTCCATGCAGATGATTCCTAAATTTAAAAATACTGCTCTAATCTCTTTCCTGAAATTTACAATATCTGTCACCAACTGGTCTTCTACTCCTCTGTATCATGTTGATACCTCAACTCACTATGATCAATTAAAATGCAGATGAAACCATTCTGAGTTATTACTTCATCCCCTATCAAATCAGCAGAGATAAAAAGAGATGGGGGGAAAATCAGCATTGTGAGGGTTATAGAAAACAACCATGCTAATGCTTAGATCTGAGAATTGGTCACATTGTTTGGGAAAAACAATATGGAATTATGTAAGAAAAGTTCCAAACTTCTTCATACTCTTTCATTCAGTGACTCCATACTCTAAGTAGAGAAGTTTATCTACAAATCTCAAAATATTCATTTCAAAATTGCATGATTTGTAAAAGCAAAAAACCTGGAAAATATGTAATCAATGATTAGGAAATGGCTAAACAAATTGTGGTGTGTGACCATAATAAACTATTACTAAACCATACGTAATGATAAATAAGAATTTTTTTTAAATGGGAAAACTTTTTATGAAATGATGCAGAATAAAGGAATCAAAACTGAAAGAATGATAAAGCACTGAATATAGTAATACAAACCAAGACAACATAAAATGGCAACACTTTAGATCAAATTGATAATTTAGTATTGATACTAAGTTACTAAGAAGTTTGTAGCAGAATATATCTAGAGAAATAAACTTGAAATGAAGAAGACCCAGCTTCATATCTGGGCTGGTTCTAATAATTATTAGCTGTGTGATCCTGAAAAAAAAGTCCCTTCTCTCTGGCTTTCAGTTTTTTTTCATTTTTAAAATGGGGATAATTATATTCAAAGTAAATAAAATCAATACAAAATGCTTTACACATATTATCTCACTTAATTCTCAAAAACTTTGGAATGTAAGTATAATTATTATCCCATTTTAGAGACTAGGAAACTCAGGCAGAAAGCCTACTACTAAGTGCTAGAGTCTAGATTTGAACTTTACTTCAGGCCTTTATCAGATCCCATCTAGATAACTGTAATCAGGCTCTTTTTTCTCCCATCCATTTTTCAGACAGCTGTTAAAAATAATCTTGCTGGGACTCAGATCTGGCTATGTCACTACTTTGTTCAAAACATACAATGACAGAATTCCTAATCCCTCTAATTTTATCCGCCTGCATTTTGGATTTCCTTCACAGGCTAATTGTACACTATTTCAAAGTCCGATTCTTTTTGTACAGCAAAAAAACTGTTTGGACATGTATTCATATATTATATTTAATTTATACTTTAACATATTTAACATGTATTGGTCAACCTACCACTTGTGGGGGGGAAGGAAAGGAGGGGAAAAATTAGAACAAAAGGTTTGGCAATTGTCAATGTTATAAAATTACCCATGCATATATCTGGTAAATAAAAACTATTAAAATAAATAAATAAAAGATTAAAAAAAATGTTAACTGAACAATATGCTACTTTCAGGAAATGTTGTAAAAATAAGAAATACACACAAACATAAATAAAAATTAGAATTTATTATGTAAAAACAAACAACAACAACAAAAAAACATAAATGATTTACCATTTCTTCTGAGATAAAAATAGAAACTTTTGAATCTAGCCTTGAAGGTCCTCCCCAACTTAGCATCCATCTACCTTTCCAGCCCTGGTTTATGACATTCCCCTTTACAAAGTCCAAATTCCAGCCAACATGAAGTTCACAATAACATTGATATTGTGTTCCCTGAACTCACCATCTAATTCCAATATCCATATATATTTAAGCCATTTAGTATGTTGGAATGCACTCATTTCACATTTATACCTCTCTAAAAGTCTGACATTCTTCAAGGCTCAGCCCAGATGCCAGCTCCTCTAAGAACTCTTCCACAGTTATGAGTGTTCTCTTCTTCATCAAATAGTAATTTGATTAATAGTTACCTAACTCTTCTTTGTTTAAATCTTGTATTACACTAGTAGAATGTAAGTTTCTTTAGGATAGTGACTATTTTGTTTTGGCTTTGTTCCCCCCCCCCCCCCTGCATTGAACACAGTGCCTGATACCTGGTAAATATTTAATAAATGAATTGATATAATTGTTGGAACCCTGTCTTCCCAGAATCATCCGGAGTCAGGATAATCAAAAGTCTTTATTCTTGGTCTTTTGTGTTGCTGTCAGGGGATTAGATCTAGCAATCTCCACACCTCCTTCCTCTCTCTCCACAGCCAGGAGAATGCCTCAATTTCCTCCTCCTACTCCACTCACTCATGTCACTTCCCCCTCCTTTGTCCATACCCACTGATTCAGCCAGCACCAAATAGTTGGGGAGGGTCATCCTTCAAACATGTTAATAGAGAATTGTCCAATTGGCAATTAGTCTCAAGTGCTCCATTATCCAAGTGCATTTGCTCAGTTCTAGCCCTTTACATATAATTGTCACAAATCAAAGCCCATTTTTCAAATATTCTTCAGATTTTGTGTCCTTAACTGATTTTCACAACTACCTCTGAGCTTGTCACTTTGTATAGTAACTATCATATTGTGACCACTTAACAAATTCTGGATGGTTGATTAATTGTATTATGGGGAGACATTTATAATATAACATGTTGAACTATCATTTATGAGAGTTATGAAGTATAAAATCCTAGCAACTCAGTTAAGGTGTGTCTACATGTGCAAATTTGAAATTCTGGAAAGCATGCAAATATTTCAAGTTTTTAAAAAAATCTAAAAAATCCAAAGTAACTTTGTATTTCTATTAGGTGAAAAGTGGCAATAATATGTGATAGCTCTAATAATAATAATAATAATAATAATATTTTATTTTATTCTTCCCAAAGTTTCTTTCATTATTAGAATGAGTAAAATCATATCAGGTTTCCTAATTCTTGTAATCCTTCCTCCAATAGTTTGTTAATCCTTCCTTGTAATATTTCCTTGAAAGGAGTGAGAGACAGATCTATTTATTATTTTAGATGGCCAATAATAAAACTCATTTATGATCCTTGTAAAAGGTTGTGAGTTTGTTTCTGAAACACAGTAGTGAAAACCCATATCATTTTATAGCATTTTATGTTCACATTTTTCATGATGGTTAATCTCATGCTACTTTTCTATAAGGCTCCCATTCATGACAATAGGCTGGAACAATAATCTCCTCATGCCCTTCTACTAAGCTGGAGAGCATTTTTTTAAAACCCTTTTGCTGAGGGAAGGAGGGGAAAAATTCAGAGCAGAAGGGAATACAAGGGATATTGTTGTAAAAAATTACCTATGCATATGTACTATCAAAAAATGTTATAATTATAAAATTAATTTAAAAAAACCTTTTTGCCATTTGTAGAGTTAATTCCATCTTAACCATAACATCATTTATTACTTTGTTCTCCTTTGAATCAATTGTTTGATTTAAAATTTAAATGTCCATGTATGTAACTTCAAACTTCTTTAACAAAGTAATTTGTTTGAGGTTCTGAATGTAATATCATACCTCTAGATTAAAGAAAATTGTGCTGTTTAAAATTTGTTATGTATATTCCAAGAAACCAGGAGCTTCTGTATTTTTAATGAACAAAGTATCTAAAGTATTTGTAAATAGTAAACAAAGAACACACTATTTTCTGTCCAGAAGTTAAACTTTTTTTAATGAAAATAAAGCCAAAAACTAAATAAAAACAAAGTAAACAAGACCATTCTTTTCAGAGCTACTAAGGATTAGCTAAGAAAGAGTGAATCTCTGTCTTACATTTGGAGATTTTTTGGAGCTACCATTTTTCTACTTGGGTAAGTATTTTTCCAGCTTTATTTATTGTAGGAATCATTGGATTTCCTAATATGTAAAAAGATGGTTGCAGGACTTCAAAAACTTGTGGGGATCATTGGATTCCCTGACATGTGAAGCAATGGACAATAGATTGGTTTTGGACTATCTCTTGGCTGCTGAAGAAGGCGTATGTGTGACTGATGTTTACATACCCTCCTTCTAGGACTTCTGGAAATCTTTTACAAAACCGTATTGATTTGTATTGTTTGTTATATCACCAATTGTATGTACAATTCATTTTTGTTACACCTCATCGAGCCTGCACTGACTGTGGGGAGAATCATCACTATAATGCCTGTGCATTATTGCTATGTGCTTGCGAAATACCTCCCATGCTGATGGGTTTGTGCATACTTGTCTCTAATAAGATCCTTCAGCCCAGAAACCTGCTAGCAATCCTCACTTCCCTTTGGTGCTTTTCATCTCCCTTCCTGAGATGTCAGGGAGGGCGTGATTATCTCCTTTTTAGTACTTTCATCTCTCTTCCTGAGAAGTGGGGGGGTATGATCACCTCTTTTTTGGGGTTCTCACCTCCCTGAGAAGTCAGGGATAGCATGATCACCTGTGTTCTAAAACAAAAGGAAGTGGGAGATGTAGAGTACTAAAACTGAGTAGATGGAAGGTAACCTGGCACATGAGGCTAAACACCAATTGGACAATTCTCTATTACCACATGTTTGGATGATGACCCTCCCCAACTCTTCTGTGCTGGCTGGATCGGTGGGTGTGGACAAAGAAGGGGAAGTGATGTGAGTGGGTGGTGTAGGAGGAGGAAATTGATTCATTCTCCTGGAGGTGGAGAGAGAGAGGAAGGCAGGTGGAGATTGCTAGATCTAATCCCCTGACCACAACCACAAAAGACCAAGAATAAAAACTTTTAATTATCCTGACTCCGGCTGATTCTAAAAGATCCAGGGTCCCAACAATTTATAGTTGAATACAACCTTTTTTTCTTTTTTTCCTTAGTCCATTTACTCCCTTTACTCTACTCTTTATTGAGCCCAGTGCTCCTTATCCTATTCCCTTATACTTTTTTCCTTCTCTGAGAAGACATGAACTTACACATACTTTCTTAATTATTCCTCTTCCTTCTTTTATCATCCTCTTCCTTCCTTATTCATTCCCTTTCCATCTTCTTCATTGCCCATCTTCCTCTTCTTTTTCTTTCTACTAATCAGAGAATTCACTTGTGAGTTTTTCAATAAGAGAATTCACTTATGAAAGATTATGAATCTTCCATTCCTTCTTTTTCTCTTTTCTCCTCCTCCTTCTTCCTGTTCTTCCTCCTCTTTTTCTTCTGTTTTCTATATCTTTCTCTCCCTTCCTCTCCTTCTCCCTCTCCCTTTTCTTCTCTTTCTGATCTTTCCCTTCCTTTTCCTCCTCTTTCACCCCATCTTCCCTTTTCTCTTCCTTCCTCTCCTTCTGTCTCCTCTTTCTCTGTCTTTCCTTGTCTCTGAGTCTCTCTCTGTCTCTGTCTTTCTCTGTCTCTGTCTCTATTTGTCTCTGTGTGTGTATGTGTGTGCTTGTGTCTCCTTTTTATGGTTTCATGGTGAGTAGATTTCTTCTCTCCTATTGTACTTTACATAGAATTTTCATAGGTCCTCATTAACTTGATTTCTATCCCTCTACCACTAAAGGTTGTCTAATCTAACTATGCTTGTGACTTGTTTTAATTAAGATTGGACCTCAGCAAGAATTTAGCACTTCTGTATTTTAGCATCCTTAATAACCTATAGCACTTGTCTGTTTATATTTTTGGCTTTGCATCTCAGATTGTGTTAGTTTGTATAAATAAAATGCTCACACTTTTTTTTTCTCAACCTAAGAATCAAAGAATTTAGAACAGGAAGGAACTTTTAATGTCATCTAGTCCAGACATTTTATAAATCAGGAAATTCAGGGCCAGAAATGTAGTGGTTTATAGTCACATAACTAGTTAATTTTAGAACTAGAATCAGAACCCACTGCCTAGGTGAATACCTAGCCTTATGTTCATTCCAAAATGTAATTCTAAAAATGTAATCAAGGAATCTTTGGGGGAACTGTATAACTCTTTCAAAAAGTATACAAAGTCAAAACCATCTGCATAAAATACAAAGCTGTTTTCATGTCTACTACAGTAGACATGGATAGATTTAATTCCCATAAACAAAACCTCTTTGGGAGATTCTTAGTAATTTTTAAGAGCATTAAGAAATCCTGAGGCCAAAAAATTGTAGAAAATCTATATTGCATGATGCTGCCTTCTTTATCTAGGCATTTACTCTAGGCATATTTCGTTAATTATTAGAAGTTTCTAATTTGCTAACATGTTGCATTGCAAAATTTGTATATAAATTATTTGTTTGGAACTTGGTGTATTTCCCCAGGGGGATAGAATTACAAATGGTGACAAACATTTCCAGTCCACAAAAATTCTATTCAGTCCATAAAGTCCCTACTCTATAATATTAATAGTAATATAAAACCTAGCCACCATGATTACAATATTTCTCTGTTCAGACTTTGTGGTAGGATGAGTTGGAGTAAGGATATATCTGTGGTAGAAAAAACTTGGATTATCTTCTGAGTTTTTAATCATATATCTTCTTGTTTTAAGTCCATATGCTGTTGTTGTTTGTCCTTCATTCTCGAAGAAAACTGTGTCATCAGGGAGATGATGACATGACATGTAAGTGAATCTGATTTAAGTGAGAGAGGGCTATGCAAGGTCCCCTACTCATTCTCCCCTGCAGAGCTATCTGGGTCCAGTGGCAAGATACAGATCAAGACACCAGAGATGGCCCTGACTGCAATGGGCGACCTTGGCCTTTTTAAGTTAAGTTCTTCAACAGGCCTCAGTTTGACTCAGTTTGAATAGGCTACACCTATTCAGTGATTAAGCCTAGGTAATAATTGAGGATAAGAATGGCCCCTTTCACCGAGTCAAATGGTACAAATCAAACCACTGACATCAGTTTTGCACTCACAGATATAGTTTGATGTGATGAGGCAGGTGAAAGTTTTACTGAAAGAAAGGAAAATCAACATTGTACATTCTATAAAATAGTGTTTCTTGTTCAGTTGCATCTGACCCTTTATGATCCCATTTGGGGTTTTCTTGGCAAGAATACTGATGGAAATGGCTGAATAAGTTATAGTATATGTTAGAGATAGACAGAAACAGAGACAGAGAGACACACAGAGACAGAGAGATACATAGGGACAGAGATAGTGAGAGATACTCAAAAAGTAATGGAACCGTATTGTTCTATAAGAAAACTAATGAACAGGCTGATTTCAGAAAAACCTAGAAAAACATGAAATGATGCTAAGTAAAGTGAGCAGAACCAAGAGAACATTGTATACAGCAGCTGCAAGATTATGTGATTGATGATTAGTTTTGATGTACTTGGACTCTTTTCAACAATGAAGTGATTCAAGGCAATTACAATAGACATGTGATGGAAAGAACCATCTACACACAGAGAGAGAATTATAGAGAATGAATGTGAATGTGGATCAAAGCATAGTATTCTCACTATGTTGTGGTGATGGTTGTTGGTTTTTTTTTTCTTTCTCTTGGTTTTATTTCCCCCCCCTTTTGATCTGACTTTTCTTGCCCAGCAGGATAAATATGGAAATATGTTTAGAAGTATTTAACCTTAAAAAAAGTAAGTTGAAATTACAGGAAATCCCCAAAGTCCTGCTACAAGTTTCACTTGTAGTCCCAGAATGAAGGATCCCAGAATTTCAAACTTCAAAGAGACTTCAGGGTTCATCTAGTTCAATTTATACCAGAACAGGAATATTCTAAATGGCTTGTAATATTGTTATCCAATTTTCACTTGAGGATTTTAGATCCAAGAAATCCATTAATTCCTAAAACAATCCATGTCACTTCTAAAGAGATCTAATACTTTTTTTAAAAATTTTTCCCTCATGCTGATCAAAAGTCTTTCTTTCCATAGTTCTCACTTATTGCTCCTTATTCTATACATCAGAGCCAAAGAAAGTGATGTTTCAGTAAATCTTCTCTTTCCCCCACTTAACCATCCTTTCAAATGATCCTTATGTGGCATGTTCTCCAGTTGTTCCACTAGTCTACTGCCTCATTTTTTTAGAAAGTACTATAATTTATCAATGATTTTTCCTAAATATAGCATCCCTGTAGTGGTTCTTTTGTTGTCATTTCAGTTGTGTCCAACTCTTCATGAACTCATTGGAGTTTTCTTAATAAAGATAATGGAGTGGTTTGCCTTTTCCTTCTCTAGTTCATTTTAGAGATGAAAAACCTGAGGAATACAAGGGTAAGTGACTTGCCCAGCATCACACAGCTAGTGTCTGAGACCAGATTTGAGCTCACGAACATGTCTTCTTGATTTCAACACTTTTTTCACTGAATCATCTTAGCTGCCCCACATGTGGTGGTACATGCCCATAATCTTTGCCACTGTGGGAGATTGGTGGAATGCTTGAGTTTAGGATTCTGAGCTGAAGTAAGGCTAATGTCAGACAAGTGCTCATGCTAAATACTGTGACAATATAGTAAGTCTCAGGGAGCTAGTCATCACATCGCCTAAAAGGTGACTTCCTAAAGGGAGGGCAGACCAAGCTTCCTTAACAGATGTCATTGGGATTGAACTCATGAATGACTGCTGTATTTTGAGCCCAGATTCCATAGGGAGGCCCAATCTCAAAAAAAAAAGGCACCCAAACTCTTTATATTGCTTCTAGACCTAATTTGAATAAAAAGGAATACAGAAGGACTGTTTATTATTATTGTTCTGTGTTAGGATTCTTACAGATGTTAAGGGCCGGAACTTGAGACGGGGTGATGTGTTTGGTTCACACCTTTGGGAGAGTTCAAGCCTTTGAAGGAGTTTACCTTTGTCATCTCAGTATCTAGCATAGGATCTAAACAAAGAAGAAAGTTAGCAAATATTATCAAATTGAGCTAAATTAAAAAGTGGTTTCTAATGTATTGCAATTATAGAAACTCAGAGAAAAATAATATACTTTTAAAATAGAGAAGATAGGGGAGGAGAGTTCAAGCCTTTAAAGACTCTCCAAAAGGTGTGAACCAAACACATCACCCCATCTCAAGTTCTGGCCCATAATATCTGTAAAAATCCTAACAGTTCTGGAAATCATTCCTGTCTTAATGAAGCCCAAGTTCCTGCTAGCTAGTTTCCACATCAACTTTACATGATCTGTATCTAGTTATGTGCCTTTATCTTGCAACTGTATAGTTAAATTTTGACACAATTAAAAGTCTTATGTTTATCCCTCTTGCATTTCATGTTACTGGGATTGGCTGACTATCCTAACCTAAGATATTTTTGGATCTTTATTTTGCCGGGGGCAAAACACTTATAGATTCATAATTCTTGCTTATGTTTTACCTAAATTGGATTGTTTTCTGTCTAAGGGAGAGAGGAAAGGAAAAGAGCAAAATTTGGAACACAAGGTTTTGCAAAAGTGAATGCTGAAAACTATCTTTGCATGTTTCTGGAAAAATAAAAAGCTATTACATAAATTTTAAAAAGATTCATAATTCTATAGATTTTTTAAGGAAACTAGCCCAAAAATGATCTTGGGATTTCCTCCCCTATCTACTCCATTTTAAAAAGTATATTATTTTTCTCTGAATTTCTATAATTGCAGTACATTAGAAACTACTTTTTAACTTAGCTCAATTTGATAAATATTTGCTAACTTTCTTCTTTGTTTAGATCTTATGCTAGATACTGAGATGAAAAAGGTAAAATTTTAAAAGACTATATATCTTTAAACTTAAAATGATTTGGGCCCCAGTTCCTTTCCTGGTATTAACCCTCACCTTAAAAAATCTCTGGCTCCTTTACTAGTAACCTATATGATCATGAGCAAGCTGCTTAACATTTTTAGAACTCAGTTTCCTTATTTGTATGTAGAGGTCACTATGTATATGTTGTGTTTATCCATGTAGGTTACATGTATTTACATGGGCCTGTCACAAAGAGGTATAAAGAGATATCTCTAGAGTCTCCTCTATCTACCCTTCTGCAAAGGTAGTCCTACCAGAAGGAGAGGTAGGAGATTTACAGCTCAGGGGCTGGCCACTCTGTTTTCCTCAGAGAAAGGATGCAGGGTTAGGATTATTTATTTTTGTCCTCCCAACCCCCACTCCCATCCCAAATATTGTTGTCTAGGGGAAATAATTTCTAGGTCAAGTTAAGCTCCTGATTGCTATCCTTTAATAAAGGAGTGTCCCAAGCCATTTATTCAATGCTTGACTCTCTTCCCAACAAAAACCAGTTCCACAAAGAACACAAGCAGCAAATAGGAAACAAATAGCAGGCTGATAGGAAACAGAAATCAGATATTTGATTTCTACAATATACTAGAAAATTCACAGAGTAAATGACATTTCCCATAGATGATGAGAGATAGACAGTCATACATAGACACATGCAGATGCATACACAGAGGCACAGAGATAGAGGAGAGAGATAGAAAGAGAATCAATTCTCATTCAAGAAGAAATTCTCTAAAGTCTCTAGAGTAGAAAGTTGGGGATAAGAACACAATTGAGGTAACAGCTCGAATACATGTAGGCTTCCTCCCAGCTTTTCTCTCCCTTCCAGGATGTAAAAAAAAGTTTGGGACCCTGTATCTTCTCTCTCAAATCTGGAAGCTATAGTACCAATGCTCTCCCTTCTCCTAAAATCTCCCTTCATGTAAGAGCCTATTGCAAATGTGCTTTGAGCCCCAGATCACATATAAAATTATGTGTTAGCTAGATGATCTCTAAATTCTAAATCCTCTGATTATAGATATATTATATTGACAGTAGTTTCTTTTTCTACTATTATCTTAACCTTAACTTAACTCTTAAAAATGAAAAATGAAGCATATTTTAGCATTTCTTATTTTTAATGAAGTCATAATGGTCCCAATGATCCCTGAACTTCCCTTATAATGTGTATGATTATCAATTTCTTAACCTCTTCTAGAACATTTCCACAGATGGACATCAAGATTAGCTGTTGTTCAATCATGAATTTTCATGATTTTGTATAAGGTTTTCTTGGCAAAGATACTGGAGTGGTTTGTCATTTCCTTCTCCAGTGGATTGAGGCAAACAGATGTCCATGACTTGCCCAGAAACACTCTAGGCCCAGCACTTTCTCCATTGAGCAACTTAACTGCTTCCATCAAGATAAGTAGCCTAGAGTTTTTAGAAAATCATGATAATATTTGTCTGTTTCCAGTTCTATAACACCTTTCTGAGAAACTTCTGAGCTTCCTCAAAGGCATGGTCCATCAATGATAATTTAAAAGTATTTCAGCATCCTGGAATACAATTAATCTGGACCAAACAATATAAATTTATTTAAATATTCACAATGTCTTATTATCTCTCCTAAGTTTTAGTTTTCTCTTAATCAATGGGTAATCCTTTTTCTTCTATTTCTGTTAGTCTATTTGTCTTGATAAGAATGAAATAGAAAGTAAAATAGATTTGACTTCTTCCAGTTTGTCTCCATGAATATCATCTGCTTTGAGTAGTTCTTGTAAAACCCTTTCTGAGCTATCATAACATCACTGACATAGGTGAAAACAACAAATATGTCAACTAAACTCAAACAAAATGGAGTTTAGAGGATTAGAGTAGGAACAAGGACAGAGGACTCAGCAAGGACAGAGAGAGGGAAGGGAAAGCAGGTCAAATTGGAGAAATAAATCTCTGGTGGCCCATATTCCATTTCCACTGGTATTGGAGAATCCAATAACTTAATTACATATTTATTCCCACTTTTGATACCAATTAATGTCCACCTGACTGGAAGCAGAACTGAACAAAGCAGGTTAGAGACAGGAGAGTCAGAAATCAAACAGAAGTTTAATTACAAAATGAGGAAAACAGCTTACAAGCAAGTACATATGTCTGGAGTCCCAGTCCTATTGGGAGGGACCCAAGAGTGTGGGGAGATCTCAATACTTAAACTAAGGGCTTTACAGTGAGCTGTTCACAGCAAGCTGTATCCCTGACAATGAGAGGTAACAGCAAAAATGTATCATTTTTGATTCATCACAAGGTTTCGTGACCAGAACATGTATAAAGCAGGTGCTTTTGCAAGCTCAGAGAATAGCTGATGCTGGTCAAAGCAATACAATAATTATATGATTTTGCCAGAAGGTGAAATCATCCAGAAGGTGAGTGCAAAGAATTGTTGTTTTTCCAAGCTTGGACCATAGCCTACTTAATTCTGGAAAATAGGTTGTCCCCCTAATATCTTGACAAATAACAATTAGCTTTCTTTTTTTTAATTCTCCATATTTTCACTCATTCTGTGGATTTAATATTTCTGACACTATTCTTTCAGTTCTTTGACTTTCTTTTACAATGTCTTTGGTTTTATATGATCTAAATAAAGTATGTCACAAAAGTCTTAATGCCATTTGAAGCCTACTGTGTTGATTTTTGTGCCACCTTGTATATGATACCATTTCTTAAACTAGATTTCTCCATTGGAAAGTGTGCCAGTGTTTTCTTTTTCTTTTCTTAGAAAAACTAATAATATTTTAGTTGAGTAATTTTAATACTTCACTGTTAGTGTCTTGACCTTGAACATTCTCTACATTTCTGGCCTTGGGACTGCTGGTCACAGAAAAACCTTTGGAATATTTAAGCTTCTTAGCTGGAGTAGAATGTAATGGGAGTAGTTTGATAAATTTTAAAAGGAGATGACATGATGGTATACTTAGAGAACCCCAAAGACTCTGCTAAAAAGCTATTAGAAATAATTCAGAATTTTAGCAAAGTCGCAGGATACAAAATAAATCCACATAAATCCTCAGGATTTTTATACATTACCAACACAATCCAACAGCAAGAGATACAAAGAGAAATTCCATTCAAAATAACAGTCGATAGTATCAAATATTTGGGAATATATCTACCAAAGGAGAGTCAGGAATTATATGAGCAAAATTACAAAACACTTGCCACAAAAATAAAGTCAGATTTAAATAATTGGAAAGACATTCAATGTTCTTGGATAGGCCGAGCGAATATAATAAAGATGACAATACTCCCCAAACTAATCTATTTATTTAGTGCTATACCAATCAGACTCCCAAGAAACTATTTTAATGACCTAGAAAAAATAACAACAAAATTCATATGGAAGAATAAAAGGTCGAGAATTGCAAGGGAACTAATGAAAAAAAAGTCAGAGGAAGGTGGTCTAAGTGTACCTGATTTAAAGCTATATTATAAAGCAACAGTCACCAAAACCATTTGGTATTGGCTAAGAAATAGACTAGTTGATCAGTGGCATAGGTTAGGTTCACAGGACAAGATAGTGAATAAAAATAGCAATCTAATCTTTGACAAACCCAAAGATCCCAAATTTTGGGATAAGAATTCATTATTTGACAAAAACTGCTGGGAAAACTGGAAATTAGTATGGCAGAAACTAGGCATGGACCCACATTTAACACCACATACTAAGATTAGATCAAAATGGGTCCAAAATTTAGGCATAAAGAACGAAATCATAAATAAATTGGAGGAACATGGGATGGTTTACCTCTCAGACTTGTGGAGGAGGAAGGAGTTTGTGTCCAAGGGAGAACTAGAGACCATTATTGATCACAAAATAGAACATTTTGATTACACCAAATTAAAAAGTTTCTGCACAAACAAAACTAATGCAAACAAGATTAGAAGGGAAGTAACAAATTGGGAAAAAATTTTTACAGTTAAAGGTTCTGATAAAGGCCTCATCTCCAAAATATACAGAGAATTGACTTTAATTTATAAGAAATCAAGCCATTCTCCAATTGATAAATGGTCAAAGGATATGAACAGACAATTTTCAGATGATGAAATTAAAACTATTTCCACTCATATGAAAGAGTGTTCCAAATCACTATTGATCAGAGAAATGCAAATTAAGACAACTCTGAGGTATCATTACACACCTGTCAGATTGGCTAAAATGACAGGAACAAATAACGATGAATGTTGGAGGGGCTGTGGGAAAACTGGGACACTGATGCATTGTTGGTGGAGTTGTGAAAGAATCCAACCATTCTGGAGAGCAATCTGGAATTATGCCCAAAAAGTTATCAAAATGTGCATACCCTTTGACCCAGCCATACTACTACTGGGCTTATACCCCAAGGAACTACTAGAGAAGGGAAAGGGTCCTGTATGTGCCAAAATGTTTGTGGCAGCCCTTTTCATAGTGGCTAGAAGCTGGAAGATGAATGGATGTCCATCAATTGGAGAATGGTTGGGTAAACTATGGTATATGAATGTTATGGAATATTACTGTTCTATAAGAAATGACCAACAGGAGAAATACAGAGAGGCTTGGAGAGACTTACATCAACTGATGCTGAGTGAAACGAGCAGAACCAGAAGATCATTATACACTTCAACAATGATACTGTACGAGGATGTATGCTGATGGAAGTGGATTTCTTCAACATAGAGAAGAGCTAATCCAATTCCAATTGATTAATGATGGACAGAACCAGCTACATCCAGAAAAGGACTGGGAAATGAATGTAAACTGTTATTTTTACCTTCTGAATCCAATTCTTCCTGTGCAACAAAAAATTCGGTTCTACACACATATATTGTATCTAAATTATACTGTAATATATTTAACATATATAAGACTGCTTGCCATCAGGGGGAGGGGGTTGGGGGAGGAAGGGAAAAAATCTGAATAGAAGTAAGTGCAAGGGATAATGTTGTAAAAAATTACCCATGCATATGTACTGTCAAAAAATGTTATAATTATAAAATAAAATAAAAAATTAAAAAAAAAAATAAAAAAAAAAAAAAAAAAATTTAAAAGGAAACTAGAATAACTGCCATTTTTCAATATTAACCCAGAAGAGAGGAGGGCAGAGAAACTTGACATTGCATAAGTCACATGGTAAATGTGGTCCCTGATAAACAGGAAAAGTATAATAAGAAAAGCATTAGACTTATAGTTAGCAAACTGGGTTTAAGTTTCTGCTCTGCCATTTAGTAACTCTCTCCTTGTGCCTCAAATTCCCTCTCTCTCTATTTCAGTTTTAATTGGATTTTTAATACCATTAATGTATACTTCCTCCATCTGTGAAGGTGACAATACACTCAGACTTCTCATTCTGTGATAGTCTAGGCCATATTCTTCGATAAATTTCCCACAGAGGATCTTTTCAATGTGCTAGAAGCTTTCTTCCAAAACTTTTTTTTTAATTTTTATTTTATTTTATAATTATAACATTTTTTTGACAGTACATATGCATGGGTAATTTTTTACAACATTATCCCTTGCACTTACTTCTGTTCAGATTTTTTTCCCTTCCTCCCCCAACCCCCTCCCCCAGATGGCAAGCAGTCTTATATATGTTAAATATATTACAGTATATTCTAGATACAATATATGTGTGTAGAACCGAATTTTTTGTTGCACAGGAAGAATTGGATTCAGAAGGTAAAAATAACAGTTTACATTCATTTCCCAGTGTTCCTTTTCTGGATGTAGCTGGTTCTGTCCATCATTAATCAATTGGAATTGGATTAGCTCTTCTCTATGTTGAAGAAATCCACTTCCATCAGCATACATCCTTGTACAGTATCATTGTTGAAGTGTATAATGATCTTCTGGTTCTGCTCGTTTCACTCAGCATCAGTTGATGTAAGTCTCTCCAAGCCTCTCTGTATTCCTCCTGTTGGTCATTTCTTATAGAACAATAATATTCCATAACATTCATACACCATAGTTTATCCAACCATTCTCCAATTGATGGACATCCATTCATCTTCCAGCTTCTAGCCACTATGAAAAGGGCTGCCACAAACATTTTGGCACATACAGGTCCCTTTCCCTTCTTTAGTAGTTCCTTGGGGTATTAGCCCAGTAGTAGTATGGCTGGGTCAAAGGATATGCACATTTTGATAACTTTTTGGGCATAATTCCAGATTGCTCTCCAGAATGGTTGGATTCTTTCACAACTCCACCAACAATGCATCAGTGTCCCAGTTTTCCCACAGCCCCTCCAACATTCATCGTTATTTGTTCCTGTCATCTTAGCCAATCTGACAGGTGTGTAATGATACCTCAGAGTTGTCTTAATTTGCATTTCTCTGATCAATAGTGATTTGGAACACTCTTTCATATGAGTGGAAATAGTTTTAATTTCATCATCTGAAAATTGTCTGTTCATATCCTTTGACCATTTATCAATTGCAGAATGGCTTGATTTCTTATAAATTAAAGTCAATTCTCTGTATATTTTGGAGATGAGGCCTTTATCAGAACCTTTAACTGTAAAATTTTTTTCCCAATTTGTTACTTTCCTTCTAATCTTGTTTGCATTAGTTTTGTTTGTGCAGAAACTTTTTAATTTGGTGTAATCAAAATGTTCTATTTTGTGATCAATAATGGTCTCTAGTTCTCCCTTGGACACAAACTCCTTCCTCCTCCACAAGTCTGAGAGGTAAACCATCCCCTGTTCCTCCAATTTATTTATGATTTCGTTCTTTATGCCTAAATCTTGGACCCATTTTGATCTAATCTTAGTATGTGGTGTTAAATGTGGGTCCATGCCTAGTTTCTGCCATACTAATTTCCAGTTTTCCCAGCAGTTTTTGTCAAATAATGAATTCTTATCCCAAAATTTGGGATCTTTGGGTTTGTCAAAGATTAGATTGCTATTTTTATTCACTATCTTGCCCTGTGAACCTAACCTATGCCACTGATCAACTAGTCTATTTCTTAGCCAATACCAAATGGTTTTGGTGACTGTTGCTTTATAATATAACTTTAAATCAGGTACACTTAGACCTCCTTCCTCTGACTTCTTTTTCATTAGTTCCCTTGCAATTCTCGACCTTTTATTCTTCCATATGAATTTTGTTGTTATTTTTTCTAGGTCATTAAAATAATTTCTTGGGAGTCTGATTGGTATAGCACTAAATAAATAGATTAGTTTGGGGAGTATTGTCATCTTTATTATATTCGCTCGGCCTATCCAAGAACACTGAATGTCTTTCCAATTATTTAAATCTGACTTTATTTTTGTGGCAAGTGTTTTGTAATTTTGCTCATATAATTCCTGACTCTCCTTTGGTAGATATATTCCCAAATATTTTATATTATCGACTGTTATTTTGAATGGAATTTCTCTTTGTATCTCTTGCTGTTGGATTGTGTTGGTAATTTATAAAAATCCTGAGGATTTATGTGGATTTATTTTGTATCCTGCGACTTTGCTAAAATTCTGAATTATTTCTAATAGCTTTTTAGCAGAGTCTTTGGGGTTCTCTAAGTATACCATCATGTCATCTGCGAAAAGTGACAATTTGATTTCTTCATTTCCTACTCTAATTCCTTGGATCTCTTTCTCGGCTCTTATTGCCAAGGCTAGAGTTTCTAGTACTATATTGAATAGTAATGGTGAGAGTGGGCAACCTTGTTTCACTCCTGATCTTACAGGGAAAGGTTCTAGTTTATCACCATTACATATGATGTTTACTGAAGGTTTTAAATATATGCTCCTTATTATTTTAAGGAATAGTCCATTTATTCCTATACTCTCAAGTGTTTTTAGTAGGAATGGATGTTGGATTTTATCAAATGCCTTTTCTGCATCTATTGAGATGATCATATGGTTTTTATTAATTTGATTATTAATATGGTCAATTATACTAATAGTTTTCCTAATATTAAACCAGCCCTGCATTCCTGGTATAAATCCCACTTGGTCATAGTGTATTATCCTGGGGATGATTTTCTGAAGTCTATTTGCTAATATCTTATTTAAGATTTTAGCATCAATATTCATTAAGGAAATTGGTCTATAGTTTTCTTTCTCAGTTTTAGATCTACCTGGTTTAGGTATCAGTACCATGTCTGTGTCATAGAAGGAATTTAGTAGGACTCCTTCAATCCCTATTTTTTCAAATAGTTTACATAGCATTGGAGTTAGTTGTTCTTTAAATGTTTGGTAGAATTCACCTGTAAATCCATCTGGTCCTGGGGACTTTTTCTTAGGAAGTTGGTTAATAGCTTGGTCTATTTCTTTTTCTGAGATGGGACTATTTAGACTACTTACTTCTTCCTCTGTTAATCTGGGCAAGCTATATTTTTGAGGGTATTCTTGCATTTCATTTAAGTTATCGAATTTATCGGCATAAAGTTGAGCAAAGTAGCTCCTAACTATTGTTCTAATTTCCTCTTCATTAGTGGTGAGTTCACCCTTTTCATTTTCAAGACTAACAATTTGCTTTTTCTCTTTCCTTTTTTTAATCAGGTTTACTAAGGGTTTGTCTATTTTGTTGGTTTTTTCATAAAACCAACTCTTAGTTTTATTAATTAATTCAATAGTTTTTTTACTTTCAATTTTATTAATCTCACCTTTTATTTTTTGAATTTCAAGTTTTGTGTTTGTCTGGGGGTTTTTAATTTGTTCCTTTTCTAGCAATTTTAGTTGTAAGCCCAATTCGTTGGCCCTCTCTTTCTCTATTTTATGTAAGTAGGCCTGTAGAGATATAAAACTTCCCCTTATTACTGCTTTGGCTGTATCCCACACATTTTGGTATGATGTCTCATTATTGTCATTTTCTTGGGTGAAGTTATTAATTATGTCTATGATTTGCTGTTTTACCCAATCATTCTTTAGTATAAGATTATTTAGTTTCCAATTATTTTTTGGTCTGTTTTCCCCTGGCTTTTTATTAAATGTTATTTTGATTGCATTATGGTCTAAAAAGGGTGCATTTACTATTTCTGCCTTACTGCATTTGATTTTGAGGTTTTTATGCCCTAGTATATGATCAATTTTTGTATAGGTTCCATGAACTGCTGAGAAGAAAGTATATTCCTTTCTGTCTCCATTTAGCTTTCGCCAAAGATCTATCATATCAAACTTTTCTAGTATTCTATTTACCTCTTTGACTTCTTTCTTATTTATTTTGTGGTTTGATTTATCTAATTCTGAGAGTGCAAGGTTGAGATCTCCCGCTATTATAGTTTTGCTATCTATTTCCTCTTGCAGCTCTCTTAATTTCTCTTTTAAGAATTTAGATGCTGCACCACTTGGTGCATACATGTTTAATATTGATACTGCTTCACTATTGATGCTTCCCTTTAGCAGGATATAATGCCCTTCCTTATCTCTTTTAATTAGATCAATTTTTGTTTTTGCTTGATCTGAGATGAGGATGGCTACTCCTGCTTTTTTGGTTTTGCCTGAAGCACAATAGATTCTGCTCCACCCTTTTACTTTTAGTTTGAATGTCTCACCCTGTTTCAGGTGTGTTTCCTGTAAACAACATATAGTAGGATTCTGACTTTTAATCCAGTCTGCTAACTGCTTCCTCTTTATGAGGCAGTTTGCCCCATTCACATTTATGGTTAGAAGGACTAATTCTATATTGCTTGCCATCCTATTAACCCCTGCTTATGCTTTTCCCCTTTCCTTCCCTTTTACCCTCCTATCCAGTATTAAACTGGTGAACACCACTTGCTTTTCACAGCCCTCCTTTTTTAGGATCCCTCCCCCACTTTAAAGATCCTCCCCTTATTTTACCTTTTCCTCGAAATTACTGTATTCCCTTCCCCTTAGCTTACTCCTTCCCTTTCACTTTTCAATGAAGTGGAAGAAGTTTCACCATAAATCGAATATGTCTATTGATACACGCTATGTTCATCTCCCTCCTTTCTTTCTCTCAGACATAATAGGTTACCTTTGCCTCTTCATGAGATGTAGTACCACCACTTTACACTTTTTTATGATATAATCTCCTTTCCACCTCTAGTTTCTAAGACAAATTGTACATATGTTCTTTACATATTTTTTTGACAGAAGTATAGTTCTCAAGATTTCTTTTTACCTTTTTAGAAATCTCTTGAGTTCTGTATTTGAAGATCAAACCTTTTATGTAGGTCTGGTTTTTTCATCAAAAATAGATGGAATTCATTTATTTCGTTAAATGTCCATCTTCTTCCCTGGAAAATGATGCTCATTCTTGCTGGGTAAGTTATTCTTGGCTGCATACCAAGTTCCTTAGCCTTTCGGAATATCATGTTCCAGGCCCTTCGTTCTTTTAATGTGGACGCTGCTAGATCCTGGGTTATCCTTATTGTGGATCCTCCATATCTGAATTGTTTTTTTCTAGCAGCTTCCAATATCTTTTCCTTTGTCTGATGGTTCTTGAACTTGGCCACTATATTTCTTGGTGTTTTGATTTTAGGGTCCCTTTCAATAGGTGATCGATGAATTTTTTCAATGTCTATTTTACTCTCTGTTTCCAGAATGTCTGGGCAGTTCTCTTTGATAATTTCCTCGAAAATGGTGTCCAATCTCTTTTTTTCCTCCCATTTTTCAGGGAGTCCGATTATTCTCAAATTGTCTCTCCTGGATCTGTTTTCCAGGTCTGTTGTCTTTCTGGTAAGGTACTTGACATTTTTTTCAATTGTTTCATTTCTCTGGTTTTGCTTGACTACCTCTTGGTTTCTCCTTGAGTCATTCATTTCTACTTGTTCCAGTCTAATTTTCAATCATGTATTTTCTTCACTCACTTTTTTTATATCTCTTTGTAATTGTCCAATTGAGTTTTTATCTTCTATGGAATTTTTTTTCCATTTTATCCATTTTATTTTTTAGAGAGCTGATTTCTTTTTCCAGCTCACTAATCCTGTTTTCCTTGGAGTTGTTTACCTTTTCCAGCTCACTAATCTTGTTTCTCAATGATTTGATTTCTTTATCCACTCTGTCTTTGAATGCATGGGATGATTTCTCCAGGCTCTCTTGCCAAGCTTCCCTTTCCTTTTCCCATTTCTCTTCCAGCTCTCTTGTGAGAGCCTTTTTGATTTCCTCTATGAGGTTCTTTTGTATTGAGGAGCAGCTTATATCCCTCCCAGGGGATACATCTGGGGACAGTCTGTTCCTAGTCTCCTCAGCATTTGAAGTCTGCTCCCTCTCCACACAGAAGCTGTCAATGGTTAGAGCCCTTTTGAATTTTTTGTTCATTTTGTCAGAGTAGGAATCAAAGAAAACAAACTGACAAGAGAAACAATTGGTCTGTTTTGCGGGGGATGGGGCTGGATGCTATTAATGGGCTTCCTCTACAGACTGGGGGTAGGGCAGCAGAGAGCCACTAACAGAACAGCAATGACTGTACTGAGTCTGCGCTCTGAGGCTCTGAGAACGCACCGAGTCAGTCCAGGTCGGGGTTGGGGGTGGCCAGGCTCTGAGAGAGCTGGCTTTCTGGGGTTTTAATCTTCACCTCCGGTGTTTACACCCTCTCCACCGCTCCTGGCTTGCTGCCAAGATGGAGCATCCACACTGGGGCAAAAGCCCTTTCACAGAAACGGCAGAGATCACACCCCTCCCCCTCCGTTCTGAGCTGTGTGAGCTGCCTGTCTTGCTCTGGCTGCCTGCCCTCAGTCTGCGCCCAGTCTGATTGACCCTCCCCCCAGCAAACACAGACCTTTTCTGGCTACTTTCAAGGATGTCTTCTCTTGGTGATTATTTGTGGATTTCTTTCTGGGTCAAGCATTAAGTCAGAGGCTTGTCATGAAGTAAGTTCTGAGAGAAAACAAGGAGCTCAAGCAGCTGTCTGCCTCCACTCCGCCATCTTGGCCAGAAGTCCCAAAACTTTAACATTCTAGATTAGTTATATAGCACTTATAATTGTCTATTTGTTATCTCTCTATTATGTTACTTGTCTACCTCCTTTTTCAATCATATATTTACTGAAATACATATTTCATGATACCTCTTGTATGCATTTCATCCTTAATAATATACAATAAGATATTTATGTGTATCACAAATCTTCCCATTGTTCTATGGATAACTTTAGATAATTTAGAGATTTTGGTGTTTCATAATCCACCATAATTTGGTGTTTCTGAATCTAGGATCTATTGACTAAATGGACAATTGTTTTTAAAAACAGTTTTTCTTTGAGGAAGCAACTTGGGCATTATTGAAAGAGCCCCATGATTTACAAAATACAATGCAGCCTGATCTTTTATTTCCTATTTAGTTCTGGACCCAGCTCATTATCCACCAATAGTACCTGTGTACAACAGCATATACCAAAAATATGTGCTTCTATAGCTTTCTGGATAATTGCATGATATTCTATGGATAATAAGGGTTCTAATTTAATTTGACTTAACTTGTATTAAGCAAATGCTTTTGGAAGGATCATGAATCTTGTTGAGTGGACTTTATGTTACTTTGGGGATAATACCATCATCTATGAACAAGAGGACCTGGAAGATATCATTTTATGTAAGGAATTCATCTTTCATTTGGATTCTGCTCAGGATATCATTTACAACTTATGAATGGGAATCTTTTATAACAGTTATAATACTATGATTATTAGTTCTACTAAAATTCATATTACATAACTTCAACTGAGTCTTTTCTCCTATAAGACAATCCTTGTGTACCTCCTTAATAGACTGATTAACCCATTCACCACAGCAGCTATTTAAAACCTTTTTATTTCTCCTTAAGCTTCTCATAGCTCCCTTTCTGTCTACTTTCTCAATTAATGACATTCATATTTTAACCTTGTAGAGGGCTGAAACTTTGAAAAAGGCAGGTCTGAATCAGACAACCAAGCATTTAAGGCTAATTACCTATTTGATATGAGACAATGACTGTATTAGCATAGGTTTGGATAAATGGCTCTTCTCACAGTTGATGCTGGGCCAATGTTTGGTGTTAAGAAAATTGTAGGCAAGGATTAGAGAATGGAGGGACAGAGGCCAGAGTCACTTTTGCAGCAGGACTAGGAGGAGATAAGTTGGTGACTTTGCACTCAAGAGTCCAGGATACATCTTTGTGGAGCCTCATGGTAGTTTGCCTGCTTCTTTCATTTCTCCCCCTAAAGACCAATGACTTTTACTTATCCTGACCCTAGCTGAATCCTCCAGGGAGCTAGACTGGACTTCACAAACCTTTTCCCCAAAATGAAGCAATTTGCCAAGCGCTTCCTTTTCTCTCTTCCTCTTCAATTCCCATAACCCAAAAACTTTCTGCTAGGATCTCTGTCTTTACTTATCTCCCTTAATGAAGTTTGCCCTTATCTTTGCCAAAGCACTCTATACCCAGACCATTCTTAACCTATAGCTACCATCCCATAACTCTCCTCTTTTTTATGGTTAAATTTCTAAAGAAGACAATCTACAATAAATCCCTTCTAAGCCCATCATGCCACTGAAATTATTCAGTTAGCAAAGATCTCTTAGTTGCTAAAGCTAATGGCCTTTTCTCAACACATCATTCTTGACCTTCTTCTCCTTAGATATCCAGGATAACTACTTTCTCCTGATTCTTCTCTTATTTATCTGATACTTTAGTGGATCTTCATTCAGGTCATGCTTCTTACCATGTATAACCCCCAGAGCTCTATCCTGGACCTCTTCTCTACTATTCTTCTCCTTTTATACTATTTCATTTGGTGATCAGCACCTAGGGAGCTGGATCAATTATGATGACAATTCTGAAATCTACTTATCTAGCTTTCATTTTTTATTGACTTTTTATTGGGTATTTTGAACTGGATGTCCCATAGATATCTTAAACTCAACATTTTCAAAATTATATTTATTATTTCCTTCCTCCCCCCAGATCTTTCCCTCTTTCTAACTCTCTATTATTGTCAAAGTCAACACCATCTCCCCCAGTTGCCCAAATTGCCAACCTAGGTTTTATCTTCATCTTTTTTATTTTCCATCAACCAATATACCCATTCTGTTAACAAGGTCTCTTGATATCAATTTCTTTCTTCCTCAATATCATTCTCTAAAATCTTTCTCCTTTTTGATCTTTAATTCTTATTATATTGAGAATTTTGTGATCAGGTACTCTGATTTCACTCTTTTTAATGTTTTGTCCCATATATTTTATATATAAAATTTTAAAAAAAGAAATTTACATGATAGCTTTGAGAAGTTTGTTTTGGAAATGTGTTTTATTCCATAAATTAAAAATAAAATAACTTTTAATTTAAAAAAATAAAGGAACAAAGAAAAAAAAAACAAAAAAATAGATGACAGCACAGCAGCCACTGGTCAAAAACTGAATATATAAAATGAGCTGGTTGATGGACACCAGGGAAGTCAGGCAGAATTGATCCACAGCATTGTATAAAAACAAAGAGACAGAATTGAATTTGGGGAATAAAACAGCAAGATTTTCTTGAAGATTAAATGGTTGTGTGATCAAATGAAAGGTTAATAGGCATAGTAAGTTCAATAAATGGAATAGCTTATATTTTTATAACCTTTTATTATAAAATGCTCTTATGTATGTTATTTCTTTGGGATCCTTACAATAATCCTATGAAATATTATTCTCCCTATTCACAGATTAGGAAACTGAGACTGAGAGTTCCAGAGGTTCTAACTCTATCATTTCCTAGTTATCTAACATTGAATAGAAAACTGATTCTCTGAAGCTCACTGTCTTTATATATAAGATGATGAAGTTGAATTACATTATCTCTAAGATCTTATCTGACTCCAAAGAATTTTCAAGCCAAAGTGGCATATCAAAGTTCACACAGCATGTACATGATGGAGCCATTTAGAGCCCTTCACAACCTGATTACAACATATCTTTTCAAATTTACATATCTTGTTCATATACTCGATGATCTTAGCAAAACTGGCTTTGTTGCTATTTATCACATGTGACACTCAGTCTCCTACCTCCAAGTCTTTGCCTGGAATTACCTCCCTCATGACTTCTACTTAGAATTCCTTAGTTTCCTTTAAAGCTCATTTGAAATGCCATCTCCTACTTCCCCTAATTACTTGTATTTGTGAATGCTTATTTCCCCTTATTACCTTGTATTTACTTTGTATCTGCATACATGTATCTTGTTGTTTTTGTTCAGTCATTTCAGTTATGTCCAGCTCTTTTTTATCTCATTTAAGGTTTCTTAGCAGATATCTTAGAGTGATTGACCATTTCCTTCTCCAGCTCATTTTACAGATGAGAGAACTGACACAAACAAGGTTTGTTGACTTGTTCAGGGTCACACAAGTAGGAAATGTCTGAAGCCAGATTTGATTGGGCAAGTGAATCTTCCTGACTCCATCTACTGAGCAATCACTGTAGAAAGATAGAGAGAATCTATACAGAAAGAACAGAAATTCTCCTCAGGTCAGGAACTATTTCACTTTTGATTTTGTATCTTGAGCACCTACCATAGTTTTGTGACAGAGTAGTGTGTGGTACAGAAATGGTGAGGGGTCACCATTTAATAAAAAAGCTGGAGAGAGCTCTAGAGAAAAGCAAAGTTTATTGTACATTCTCTCGAGAAGGGCATCCCACCCTTCAAGCAGACAATTGAAGAGAGGAAGCACATCCTGTGGGCAGAACAGCCCCTTTAATCCCTAACGCAAAACATCCCCTCCCACCACTGACCCTCATCCTCATTGGCTGAGAGTCTTACATTCTAAACTCGAGATCTGTCCATGAAATTGAACTTGACCAATAAGTACATAGTTGCCCATATTTGGCTGAAATAGGGAGGAGATATCATGAGAGGGGAATGCAATTATGTCCTTGACTTGATGTTCAGAGTCCTTCAGGCCTACTCAAACTCTGAAGTAGATAAAGCTTTACTCGATTTTCACAACTGTCTTGAAAGATCTCACCTCATCTCATTCAGTAGGGAGACTGATAAATTTGTGCTAATTGATTTTGACTGTTCATAGGTGGTCCTTTATTCATTAACTAGGAAACCCTGTACAAGTGTGAAGTTTGCTCATTAAATGTAGCTGTGACCATTTTACTCCAATCTCCCTTTTAGAAACACAGAAGCAAAAAAAAAAAAAAAAGGCATTCATACCATAGGTAAATGTAAAACTCTTTCTTGTCACCAGCCTATGGGTTATTATGGTTCAGGTTATTTCCTCAAGCCAATAGCATTGCTTCCCAAACTAATTTGATCATGGAACACTTCAAGTCTTGAAATTTATTTATTTTTTAAAATATCTTTTTATTTATTTTATTAAATATTTCCCAGTTAAATGTAAACAATTTATCTACCTTTTTTTTTCAAAATTTTAAATTCTAAAGTCTCTTATCTTGCTCCTCCCCCATTTTGAGAAAGTAAGCAATTTTATTTCAATAATACATATGTAATCATGCAAAACATATTTCTATATTGAGGTTTAACATTTATTTTATTAACATTTTCTATACATTTTGGCTTGGATTATATAGGATTATAGAATCCTGCAACTCTCCCTTGCTTTACCCCTGTCCCAGTGAAAAGAAAGTCAGGAAAACTCTGAACAAAAATAAAATAAATTAAATCTATTTTCATGCTGAAAAGTCGCAACCATACTGAGTATTTTTAATATACATGTAATTTCATATTTAATATTTGAAAGAGACAACAAATATTGCTGACGATTTTTTCTCAAGGAGATGCATAGTCTTATCATAGGGGAGACTAGGTCTCCTTGAAAGCATTTGGGGGGATGAGGGGGTGGAAAAAACTTGACAAGCTAAAACATATTTGCCGAAAGTAATGCTATTTGATAGGATCTTTACCACAACACACATGGTCCCATTCATGCCAGTGAGCTGAAGTCTTGCTAAATTCTTTCACTCAAAATTTTCTTTCTTCTTGCTTTATCCTTATTTAATAAATGTTTGTTGAATATTCTGTATTGTTACTGAATTTCAGGCCTGGCCCAACTCAGATACCAAAAACCTTAATCAATCTAAAATGGCCTTATCTAATTGACCTAGTAAAAGGGATAATAAAAAGAAAACAAGGTTTTTTAATTAGCCTTCCTTATCCTCAAGCCATGATAACTCAATCAAAGGACAAGAGACATTCCTAAGACATTATTATGCCTAGCATGTAAGACTTGTAAAAAAATAGTTTTCTTTAGTTCATATAGGGGGATGGTAAAAAGGACTTTATTTAAATACAACAGACTTCTGACAAACACCAAATGGTTTGTAGAGCAAAATCAAAATAAAATAACTTTGAAGATTTATTTGAGATAGTACTGACAGACTAAATAAAGACTAAAAAGGAAACCAGAACATATCTTAAAAGAGTAAAGAATTTAGATAAATCTAGTGTTTAAGATGAAGAAAAATAAGCAAAATGTAGTTTGCTTCTCATATATAAAAGTTTATGTATGGAGATAAAAAAAAAAAACCTTCAAATTCATAATCCTTATAAAGGGGAAATAGAGTTAAGGAAAGGTAAGAAAATTGCTATTAATAGAAATGGGGATCTTAGAAAAACTTTGTAGTTTTAGGTTTCTTAAACAAGGAGCTGGGTTGTAGAATTGTAAATAGGACTAAGTTCTCCATGATGTTAGCTGGTTCTGTATAAAGGTGACCTTAAAAGTCTCTATGCATGGGGAATAACAAAGTTTAATTTAGTGTTCAATCCAAAGCATTTCCTATTTTTTTTTCCCCCAGAGAGCAATATGAAGGGAGAAAGAGAGGAATTTCATTGTCTCCAAAATACAATGATGTAGGAGGATCTACCTCACATGGAATTCAGAGAACCATGGGAAGAATTTCATGAACTTGTTAGAGTAAAAAAAGCAAATCCAAAAGAATGTACACATTAATTTCCAAAATGCAAATGAAAAATCCCTAAAAGGAAGATGAGTTCTAAGTAAAAGAAAAGCAAATAATGTTTTTAAAGAACAGTTCTACCTCTGTCTTCTCAGCAAAGGACAGTGAGACACTGAGAGACACATTTTTAAATGTTTGAAGGAGTTGAGGTAAAAAATATTGTGAGTCAGGTAGGTTCTAAAATGTGTCTCTCAGTGTCTCACTGTCCTTTGCTGTGACTGATCCAGGAAACAGCATCAAAAAACTAGAGGGAAACTCAGACAAAAATGAAAGCTCTGAAAGTAACATGCAAAATTTCATATGGAATTTTCTTCTTGTGTGCTGCTGCATATATGCAAATGCCCCCTTCTAAATTTAAATTCAGAATAAATTTGTAAAAATTGTCAGAAAAGGAACAGAAAAGGGTTAAGGCCAGTGGGATGGGATGTTTCTGCCTGCCAGCATTCATGATTTCAAGATGTTATCATTTCTCTTTTTGAGATAAAGACTATGGATAGAATAAGGGAGAGGGTGCAATCATTTTCTGAACAACACTTTAGTAAGATTATTTTAGGAGGTGGCTGAATGGAGGCTGTGTTGAAAGTAATAGAGACTTGAGACAGGAAGACCTAAAAGAAAAACCAACTGGATATGAGGGGACAAGAGCCTACATAAGAGTGGTATTGTACCTGTGATACTTACTTTACATACATATAAAAATTAAATAAAATAATACATGTTGTTATGCTTTACAAATCCTAAAAAGAACTATATAAATGTCAGTTATTATTATACCATTTCCCTCACAACATGTACTTTTTTGGTATCATAAAGAGATGACTAAACTTGAATTATGGTGGAGTAAATATTTAAGGTAGAAGTGAAGAATCAAGATCTTAAATGCAAAGATAGGGTGTTTGAAAAAGAAGTTCTGGAGAGATTAGGTACTGGCACTGGGAAATGTCTTGAAGACAAAATGGTGGAGTGGTAGTTTTGGAGCAGATTAAGGCTGATTGGACACCCAGATAATACAATTGATAGAGTAAGGGGCCTAGAGTGAAGAATTCTCATCTTCCTGAGATCAAATCTGGCCTCAGAAACTTACTAGCTGTGCGAACCTGGGCAAGTCACTTAACCCTATTTACTGCGTTCCTCATCTGTAAAATAGTTTGGTACAGGAAATAGCAAACATTTCAGTATCTTTGTCAAAAAAAAACTCCAAATGGGATCAGGAACAGTAGGAACATGACTAAAAAATAACTGAACAACAACAAAGTTCATCACACAATTGTCAGATACTTTGCATCATGCAGTATTGTAGCTCGAAACAAGTAGGTCACCAACTAAAAAGAAGTGGTTCCTTCCTGGAGTAAAATAATGGATTAGTGCCTAGAAAATATGGGCTGAGGCTAGAGGGAAGGTTTTTTTCCTTTTACATTTAGGAGAGAATATTGTTTTCATGGATCAGAGAAGTTCAATATCCTCATAAAATATCTTTAAAAAGGAAAAAAATCTTGGGGAAATGTGGGAACTCTTGATGTTAATACTAATAACTCACTGGATATTAAGTAAAAAATCTTAAGCTTTTCTTCTGCTCATATCTGTGTGCATTTCATGTCTTGTGATTATCTAACACTATAGGAAATTAATTTTATGCCTCAATTTACCCTGGGAAAAATGGTTAAAGATGCCAAGCAAAAGATAATTTAGACATTTTTTCTTTTAGACAAAGGACAAGCTTCAGGCAGATCAATCAATAATTATTGATTTAAAGTACCAGACACTTAAAAAGCATAACCACTTAAAACCTGTTTAATATTTGAAAATATGTGGCTGGATTGTCCACCACATAAATTAGGGGTTGGGCTCCCCTTAGGCCCACCTCTGGAGATTACTTCCTTGGTCTAGAGGTGGAGAAGTTTGAGACAAGCAGTTCTCCTTTCCTCCCCTCTCTGTGAATGATTATACTCATCACCTATCATCTCCTGTATCCTGTTCATTTTACACAGAGTATCACGTGCCGTCCCTGAACATTCAGAACAGGTCCCGAGAGTCTCATTGTGTCATATTTTAGTGCATGACTCAGACAGACACTTAGAAAAAGTGTTGAAGGTCATCAACAGTTCTCTCTCTCTGGGGACGGGTATGGGCACAGCTCCAAGAGAAAATACCAGAGGAGATTTCCTCTGCTCTCTGTGCTGGGACAATGTGTGTTGCCTAATGCCTAGGGAAGAACTGCCTTCAATAATAAATGCTGGTTGAATTGAATTGAATAGAGTATTACTTCCAGTACTGTATGGCTGCACTGTTAATGAAATCTATAAAGAAGAAATGAGACCTGGTTGTTCATAGAAGCTTTAATGTATTAATAATGTATCTGGGTGAGGATTTTCCATCATCCTGTTAACCTCTAGCTCTTCTTTGTGGCAATCAAACCTGCCTGAGATAGTGGCCTCCCCTATCCCCATTCCTGCCATAATTGTACTCTGATCCTTCCCTCTTTAAATTCTTCAATTAAGTATATCATTCACTTGGGATCTGTGATGGATATTTCACTTCAATTTTTTAATTAGAATTTTTAGTGATTTGTTTCTCCATTTTCTTCCTATTTCTTCTACCCCTTTTCCCTGCTGGGACTAGTCTCTATTATAAAGAATATGGTATAAAATTCACCTCTTTCTATGAAAGAGTTTTATGAAGTCATCCCAATGGAGTACAAGATTACCCTTCCCTAATCTTATTCTCCTCTGCTTCTCCCCTCTCCATTATATCTTCAGGAAACTATCCTCTATCATTACCAAATTTCCCTTTATCCTTGAACTCACCCAACCTTGTGGTGAAAACGCTCCATCCTCATTACAATTCCCAGTGCTACCTATTGTTTCTTTTCATGGTCCCATATCTGTACTCTCAAAAAAAGCAGTCAGCAGGCTTTGTATTCTATATTGTTTCTCCCACAAGAACGTGTGCCCCTAAAGGGCAGTGACCATTTTGTTTTTGCATTGTGGGAACAGAGAGAAAAATAGCCTCAGCATTAGGACTGAATTTGAATACTGAGCCTGAATTCTGCTTCTGGTTCATGATGGCTGCATGATCCAGCATAAATCACTTAAACTCTCAGTGGGCCAGGCAACTCTCAAACTATAAATTACAGAGAAAATACTGATCTGCTTTAGCAAAGGAAGTTTCTTGCTAAAATGCTCCTTACAAGAAGGAAATTTTTATTATTATTTCTACAATATCCAATGCCTAATGTATGGTAAGTGTTTAATAATAAATATTTATTGTTCATTGATTGACTACCACTTTCTGTGGTATTGTGGGAGCCACCTGCCCATGACCGAGGGGGTCTAACTCAGACTTGTAAAATGTTTCTCTTCATATGAGAGGATGATAACGAACAAGGATACTGAGAGGCAGTTACTATTCTCTGACCTCTCTCCTCTTCCTTCTTGCCTCCAATTTATTTCATTCTCAGTCCATAAGGAACATCTGGGTAAGTAAAGGCCAGTTTGCAACTCCTTCAAGTGTTATGAGTCACAGCTGTGGAAACTCTCAGAGAATTTACCTGCCCCTTCACTAGGTATGATCCTTAACAACTTTCAAATCTTTGACATTCCAATTCTATGCCTATAGTCAATCAACATTTCTCTCCCTTCAAAGTTCTTACCATCTGATTATATCATCCTATCTAAATCTTTGTTGAATTTACAGCTTCATCTTTGTCATTGACTATACCTTTTAGCTGTTATCTAAATGATATTTCTCTAACCTTGTCATTGGTCATTGATGTTAAACTTTCAGTTTAACAATCTCTAATTTTTATAGCCTCTGATTTCATTTTGCTTTAGCCATTTTAAGCCTCAATATTACCCAAATTGTTTCCCCTTTATTTCCCCTTTGATCGTAGCCTATCCTTCCACTTATCTTGATTTGTCTCTTCTCTCTAATTTATTCTTCACTTTCATAATGACCTAAAGTTGTTTTTAAAATCTATCCCCCCAAAAAATTAAAAAAAAATATCCTCTCTGCTTTACCTTTCTTTTCTTCCCTTCACAACTACAAAATATAGCCTGCTAGTAAGGAAACATTATCTGTCCCTAAACCACTTGACTTCTTGTTTTTTTATTGTTCACAACCTGTAGTCCTTAAGCCTGGATTGACCCACCTTGCTCATTTCTATTTCTACTTCTGAGTTTCAAAGCATTTTTGGAAAAATTCACTTATCCACACTAAGTCATCCCACCTTAGGTGAACCCTTAATGACGATTCTTTTGTTTATTCTCACAGATTGATTACTATGACCTCTTTCAGTTCCCCCAATTCTACTCTGATAGGGAGGATCTTTACTAGGGACATTAAGATTGTGTTCATAATTCTTTTATATCTTTTTGTTTCTTCTCTACCTTTCTATGTCCTCCTGCCCTTTCCAATTGCAAGGGAGGCAGCTTTCTTGCCAATGCTTACCCTTCTACTTTTATCCTTGATTCCATTATTTTCTTTCTCCAGGGGCTCCTGTTATCTCCAAAATCAAATATAAAATCCTTTCTTTGGCTTTTAAAGAATTTTATAACCTGACTCTTTTTTATTTTTCCAGTCTTTTTCATACTTTAATCCTCTCAAAATACTGATTCAGAGACATTGACCTCTTTGTGGTTCCTTGCATGATGCTACATTTCCCAATTTGGCTCATTTTCAGAGGCTATTCTTCCTATCTGCTATTCTCTCACCCCTGATTTTCATCTCCTAACTTTCTTCAGGTCCCAACTGAAAATCTTCTTTCTGTAAAAAAAAAAAATACTTTTAGTGCCTTATTTCTAATATTATCTTCAATTTGTCATCTATATATCTTATTTGTATATAGTTTGTACAATGTCTTCCACATTAAAATGAGTTCCTTAAGAGCACTGCTATTAGATTTTTTTTTTTGGTCTTTCTTGGTATCACCAATGCTTAGGATAATGCCCAGGACATAATAGGCACTTAAAAATGACTGGTTACTAGATTTTTTTGAGGTCTTGTTATTTCTTCAATATCTTCTTGACCATATACTCTTTCTTCTCTGACTATAAATATATTTAGTACTCCTCAGCCTAAAAACAAAACAAACAAAAAATACTATCACCTTCCTTTGACCCAAACATCCCTCATCTAGCTATTGCCCTATATTTCTTATTCCCTTCACTATCAAACTTATAGAAAGAATAATTTATGCTTGCTACCATCATTAATTGCTTCATTAACTACTCACTCTTCAAATGTCTATAGTCTGTCTGCTACTCTCATCAAACTTCTCTCTCCAAGGTCACCAGATGTTTCTTAATTAACAAATCCAATACTTTTTTCTCACTCCTCATATTTCTTAACCTCTCTTCAATATCTGACACAGTTATTGATTATTTTTCTTCTTAATGCTCTCTTCCCTTAGCTTCTAAGATATTACTTTTTTCCTCCTCCTTGACTATTCCATATCTGTTATTTTTTGAGTCATCTTCTTCCTCCTGCCCCTGAAGGGCTAGTGTCATCCAACATATTGTACTTAGTCCTGTTCTTGAATCTCTTCCCTATACTCTCTTTATAATTCATTTGCTTGCATAATTTTTATAACTTAATGCAGATGGATCTCAAAAGCATATCTCAAAATTGAAACTCTTCTCTGAATCTTTTTTCTACCTGTCCAAAACCCTTTTTTGTTTGATAACACCTCCATCCCATTAATTAAATTAATTTTGAAAATTCAAAGTAATCTTCAAGTTTTCCTTTTCTATTGTGGTATAGCAAGAATGACACAGGCCAATCTGGTTGTTCTGATACAGAAGAGGAATGAAATAATAAACTCACAAATCATCTTGCAATTAATAAAAAAAAAGTGTACTTAAAGAAGGAATATAAAGAAAATTCATTAAAGATACCAGAAAGATATTGCAGTGCTTTGAAATTTGAGGCCCCAGACCAATGGTTTCTAAACCTTTTAAGAAAAAAAAAAAAAAAAACTTAGCCTGATAGGTGTCAGATATGTCATTCCTACAACATCTAGTCAGTGGTCAAAGTCCTAAGAGTTCTATCCCCATAATACCCCTTCACTCAAACTACCATCATCCTCAGTCAGCTTTTTGTCACCTCTCACTTGAATCATTGAAATAGCTTTTTAAAAGGTATTTCTACTTCTAGGATTTCCTTTCTCTGGCTCATCCATCACAAAATTGTTAAAACATTTTTCCCAACTCACAAGTTTGACAATTTCATTCCTCTGCCAATGGCTTCCTATTACATTGAGAATAAAATATAAACTTATTACCCTGACATTTAAGACCCTCCACAATTTATCTTCCATAGGCACAATATTGTCTCATACTACCCTTTTTTTCTCCATTCAAGTCAAAGTGTATAAATAGATTTGCCTCTCTTGCTCCCTTATATAAGAACATATTTATTTCATATCTTTTCACATTGAAATCCTTTTTTTTTTTAAAGGCCCAGTATAGGTGATATTTCCTCCATGAGATATTCTAATATTTTACCTGAAACTGATCTCTGTCACAACATTTTCTCATTTCCCTCTCCCCACCACATTTTCATAGCATCTTTCTAGGATCTCGCCTTTTCATTTATTATACTTTAACTGATATTGTAGTCACATATGAAAAGGCCATATTTTCTCTATTCATATTATAAATTTCTTATGAGAAACGAACATTGAGATTATTACTTTTGTAGTCTAACAACTTAACATCGTTTCTTGTAAATGGTAGATATTCTTATTGAATTGAATAACTCTCCAGTGAGTTCACTGGTAGAAACAAGGACAGCCATATAAAATATCTTCATCTTTTCTATTAGCAAGTTACTTTAATTAAGTATATTTCTCTATATATGTAATGTATATTTATTAATATCTTCTATTTTTATGTCACCTATATTTACCAATACATACTTTTCATCTCTTTTCTAGAGGCCTATGTCTTTAAAAAAAAATTTAAGAGATGATAAAAGGGTAAAAAGTTCTATAACTTCTTATTTCAAGTCCAGTCACTTTATCAGAATAATACCTCTGACTGCCTTAAGGCAAAGTTACCTTATCACCACAAACTCCCTTCCAATCTGCCCCAGAAAGTTCAAAGTAATGTAACCTTTATTAACAAAATATTGAAATTCTGGCATTTGCAACAGAATCCATACAGGATCTCAGAGCTATTGAAAGATTCACTCTCCACAAGAGGCTTATTCCCTCAATACAGAGGGAGCTCCTTGAGAGCAGAAACTATCCTACTTTTTCTATTCCCAGAGGCAGTATATGTTTGCTGCTTCCAACATTTGTCACCTATTTTATTCTTTCTTCCTTTAGGGTCTCATGATTCTTTCAGCTACTGGGTAGATGAAAAGTCTCCCGTGGGACCAGACCAAACTCCAGCTATCAAGAGACTTGCCAGGATCTCCTTTGTGAAAAAGCTGATGAAGAAATGGTCTGTGACACAGAACCTGACATTCAGGGAGCAGTTAGAGGCAGGGATTCGCTACTTTGATCTGCGTGTATCATCCAAGCCTGGAGATGCTGACCGGGAGATTTACTTCATTCACGGTCTTTTTGGCATCAAAGTCTGGGATGGGCTGATGGAAATCAACTCTTTCCTCACACAGCACCCCAAAGAGGTTGTCTTCCTGGACTTCAACCACTTCTATGCCATGGATGATGCCCACCATGAATACCTGATTCGACGGATCCAAGAAGCATTTGGAACCAAGCTCTTCCCATCTGAGAGAGTGGAGAATGTGACCCTGAGTACTCTGTGGGAGAAAAAATGCCAGGTGGGTAAAAGACACTGAGTGGTATTTAGTGTGGTATAGTTATCTTGGACCAGGCCTTCAATGAAAATCAGCCATTCCTATTGCTGGTCACAAGAATGAACCCCAAAATCTGCAATAGCCAAAAAAGAAATTTATTTGTCATCTGGGAGAGGAGAGGCCCAGAAGCAGAGTTAGCTCCCTGATGAATCTTTGTGAGATTATATTATATAGAGTTCAGATAATAGCATAAGGACATTTACCTAATTGACCTCATGAAGGCTGTAGGTAGAATCTTAAGAAAGGCAGTTGGAGAGGTGCATTAATAGGTTTGTTGATATAATTTAGGGAACCCAAAACAAAACCTGAGAGGATCCCAAATAACCACTGGACAAACTTGCAAAATTCCTTATAGCCATCCATTTTCTTTAGAAGATCTCTGAGGTCAATCTGAGTTCACAGTAAGCTTGTGGGTTAGATATATTTTAGTGACATAAAGCTAGACTCAAACAATAATAACAAATGAAAAATTATAAAGTATTTTTGCATACTATCTCACCCATTTCCAAATATTGCACCAGTTAACCAATTTTAAGTGTTCTAGTTCCTTAAGGCTACCTTATAAAAAGGATAAGAGAAAGAAATAAGCATTTTTATAGCACTTACTATGTGCCAGTCATTGTGCTAAACATTTTTACAAATGTTATTTCATTTGATTTTCAAACAACTCTTCAAGGTAGATGCTATTCTTATCCTAATTTTACAGCCAGAAAACTGAGGTAAACAGAGGTAAAGTGACTCACTGGCCAAAAGTTACACAACTAGTAAATATCTGAAGCCAGATTTTAATTCAAGTTTTCCTGAGTCTAGACTCTAGTACTCAATCACTGAGCTACATAGCTTCCCTATTTCATATTCCAATTCAAAACCCATGTCTTTGGTTTTAACATGTTTAAGATATTGGATTTAAGTGACATACAACCTAGGGTGGACAGAGATTGACATAAGAACATTAATAGAATATGATAACATTGAAAATAGTGATATTCAGAGAGTTTAATGTTTAATTTTCTAGTTTTTCCTCTTCCTTTTAAAATAGGAAAGTATTCTTCCTTTTCTCACAGATGGTTTAGTATGAACATCAAAGTAAATGGTCAAAGAATATGAAAAAAGAAATTATAAATTATTCATAATCATTTGAAAGAAATGCACAATTGACATAGGACCAAAAAAGATGTAAATTAAAATAACTTTGAAATTTTCCTTCTACCAATCAAATTATTGAAAAAATATTAAAAGTAATGAAACTCAGTACTAGCAGAGTTGTAACATGCACTAATTTTTTGCTGAAGGAATCAGAAATAATGTGTCTTTGGTAAGTAGTCTAGCAAAACATAATAGAATATACTTTGAATTAATAATTCTATTATTGGGAGCATATTCTAATAATGTAATCAAGGACAAAAAATATAGCTATCTGCTTAGACATTTTCATAATGGCATTATTTGTAATTGAAAAAAAATATAGGCCAGTGTATGTAGGACAGCTAGGTGGCACAGTAGATATTGCACTGACTTGGAATTAGTAAAACTGAGTTCAAATCCAGCCTCAAACACTTAATAGTTTTGTAACCTTAAGCACTTAACCCTATTTGCCTCAGTTTCCTCTTCTGTAAAATGAGCTGAAGAAGGAAATGCCAGGGCAACTAGATGAAATAGATAAATAGATAGAGCATCAGCCCTGAAGTCAGGAGGACATGAGTTCAAATTTGACCTCAGACACTTAACACTTCCTGGCTGTGTGACCCTGGGCAAGTCACTTAACCTCAGTTGCCTCAGGAGAAAAAGAAGAAGAAGGAAATGGCAAACCATTCCAATAACTTCACTAAGAAAACCTCAGACAAAAAGTTGGATATGACTAAAATGACAGAACCACACAAAGACATGCTTGCCCAAAAGATTTTTAAGATACTGAACATAAATGATTTCTAGAGCAGCTTTAGGGATCTCCTTGGAATATAAATTATTATAGAGACCAATGTAAACATGCTCCAGGATAGAATAGGTGTAGACCTCTTTGTAATTTGAATTAAATTAAAATAACTTTGAGTAGCATAGCCATAGCAATAGGTACAGTTCATCATTGTTGATGTCATCTCACTTTCATCCATTAATATTCTTTCTGCCTCCCAACTTGTGTGACTGAGGGTTCTCCTAATCTCTGCTTACCACTATCTATACAAACTCAAGAGCCACTTCATGCCTCAATCTCAACATCTTCTAGAAGTCAAATAATCTTTACCAGGGTTTGCACTATTAACTGATAACTACTGAATTCATCATCTGTTCATTAATGGGTTTTTTTTTAAAGTACTTTACACTCCTTAGCAGGAATGAAAATGTAAGTAATGTTTCGATGGGGATGGGAAGAAAGAACAAAGAAGAAAAGCCCATTCTGCAGAAGGCCAAGACCATAAGGACATAATGGTAGCTAACATCTATGTTGTTGTTGTAGTTGTTGAATCAGTTTAGTTTTATCTGACTCTCATTATGCAACTTGGGGTTTTCTTGGCAGACGTAGAGCCAAGGAATGAGGAAATAGAAGCAAACAAGATTACGAGATTTGCCCAGGGTTATATAGCTAGTAAGTGTCTGAGTCAGATTTGAACTCAGATTATCCTGACTCCAGATCTGGTGCTGTCTTCCTAGCTGCCCCAATATTTATATAGCATTCTTAATATTTTCAATGCTCTTTACATATATTATTTCATTTGACCTCCACAACAACATGTAAAAGTTAGTATGAGCTGCATTTTAATGATAAGGAAACTAATGCTCTAAATCACTATTGATTAGAGAAATGCAAATTAAAACAACTCTGAGGTACCATCTCACACCTCACAGATTGGCTAAGATGACAGGAAAAGGTAATGATAAATGTTGGAGGTTATGTGGGAAAACTGGAATACTAATACATTGTTGGTAAAGTCATAAACTGATCCAACCATTCTGGAGAGCAATGTGGAACTATGCCCAAAGGGCTATCAAACTGTGCGTACCGTTTGACCAGCAGGGCCACTATTGGGTCTGTATCCCAAGGAAATCATAAGGAAGGAAAAGGACCCACATGTGCAAAAATGTTTGTAGCAGCTCTTTTTGTAGTGGCAAGAAACTGGAAATTGAATGAATGCCCATCAGTTGGAGAATGGCTGAATAAGTTGTGGCATATGAAGGCAATGGAATATTATTGTTTATAAAAAATGATGAACAAGCTGATTTTAGAAAGGCCTGGAAAGATTTACATGAATTGATGCTGAGTAAAAGAAGCAGAATCAGGAATACATTGTACACAATAACAGCAAGAATGTGCAATGATCAACTATGAAAGAACTTGGTTCTTAGTGTTTCAGTGATCCAAGGCAATCCTAATAGACTATGAATAGAAAATAGTATCTGTATCCAGAAAAAAAAAAAAAAACTCAGGAGATTGAATGTAAAACAATACATGCTATGTTCACTTCTCTTTTTTTTTTTCTCTCCCAGTTTTTCCTTTCTGTTCTGATTTTTCTCTCCCAACATGATTCATAAAGCAATGTATTAAAAAAAATAAAAATTATAAAATAAAGATGAGGAAAATAAGGCAAAAAACCTTAAATGATTTCCTCAGAAACATAAGCTATTAAATATCTGAGGGACAATTCAAATTTGACTCTAATTCCAAATACTGCATGCAATCTACTCTGCCACCTAGTGGTTTCATTCAGATTGTCCCTGATTCACCCAGCTATGTGATCAGTCCTGCCATTTCATACCAGGTTTTTCAGGATACTATACTTCTGTGTCAATGGAGAAAAGTCATTTTCACCATCGTTTTTTCCCCTTCCACCTGCATTGCCACTGGAATTCAAATGATTAGTATTAATAAAATAATAATAAATAATTTGTTTATTTCTTTTGATCAAAGTGTTTTTATACTTAGTGCATATTTTTTCAAAGTCAGAAAGATAGTAAGTCACAGAGTTAGGACTAGGTATTTTAAAAAAATAATCTACCCTCTGAAAGATTGTTTTTGCCCTGATCTAAAATATAGCTGAAATAGGAGGTTCCATTCTAAGATTTCTTTTGAATTTCAGGCAGGTACAAGGAAACTCCTATACAGAGAGGATTTTTATCTATACTTAGGTATGATCATCAACCAAGAAAGCCCAGACCAGTGAGAAGCCTATTTAAATATACCTCCTTGCCCAGTTCTTGCTGTCTTCGGAAGACTTTCTGAAGCAGACAGGTCTAATGGAAATTTGCTTTGATTTGATATGTTTGTATCAGGATATTAGGGAAAGAGACATTCAAACAGAATCTAGTTTACTTAGCCTTTCCTTGTCTTTTTCAGATTTTATATGCCAGCTAGTGTTCATCTGTTCACAGATAAATTAACAGAAACATCCAAATAAATGGCCAAAGATTAGAAAATCTTCAAGAAAGAAAAGCCAAATTATTCCTAGTCATTAAAAAAATGTTGAATTTCTCTAATAATAATAACTAGAGATATAAACTAAAATAACTTTATGATACTACATACACACCACTTAAGTTAAAAGAAACGAAAGGCAATACAATTCATTGATGTCAAAGTTATAGAGAAGCAGGTAGACAGTCATTCCTACTGGTATTGCAAATTAGTAGAATTTGTTTTAAATAGACTGGCAATCTACCATAAAAGATAGAAAATTATTATTCTTTTGGTTAATAATTCTGTTATTTAAAATATACCTTAAATGTGTCATCAGAAAAAAAAAGAGGAAGGTGATATTTAGCCAAAGATTTTTGTACTAGAATTTCTTATAATTGGGGAAACACCTAGTAATCTAAATGTCCAAAAGTAGGGTAGAGGTTAAATAAACTGGCATGTATTAATGTAATAGAATACTTCAATGCAATTATGACTGATAAGAATGAAGAATATAAAGAATTTTAAAGAATGCAAAGTAAAAGAAATTGAATTTTAAGTACAGAGTATTGGGGCAGTCAGGTAGTGCAGATAGAACACCAGCCCTGAAATCAGGAATTCCTGAGTTCAAATCTGGCATTAGACACTTAACACTTCCTGTGTTACCTTGGGCAAGTCACTTAACCCCAATTGCCTCAGAAAAAACAATAACAACAACAACAACAAAAACAAAAACAGAGTATTCACTAAATCTGACATAAATCATACATAAAAATAATATTATTGAAATATTGTTATTTGTTCCATTAAAATTTTTTATTTATTAAAAGTATTTATTGCCCAAGTATCTTAAAGCCCATATATACACCTGATTATTATTAATTCTGTTCAACGTTAATTTATTAAGTCCCAACTATGTGCCAGAATTTATGATAACAATGATTAACATTCATGTATTACTTTAAGATTTACAAAGTGATTTAAATAAATAACATAAGTGATCCTCTTAATGCACAACTTGGTGGCTCAATGGAGAGAGCACTGGACCTGAGTTCAAATTCAGCCTCAAACACTCACTAGCTGTGTGACTGGGGCAAGTCATTTAATCATGTTTGTCTTAATCTACTGGAGAAGGAAATGGAAAATTACTCCAGTATCTTTTCCAAAAAAACCCCAAATGGGGTCTTAAAGAGTCAAGTAAGGCTAAATAGAAACATCATTCTTCCCCATAGCTTGTGAAATAAGTAGTATAGGTAACGTTATCCTTATTATACACATGTAAAATTGAGGCTCAAAGAATTAAAATTATCTGCTTATAGTCACATCGGTAAAATTATAGCAAGCTTTACAGAAAATGCCAGAGAAAAGATTTGAACTTAGTTTTTCTTCTGTTGGTTTTAGGGTCAACAGTCTTCCTAATTATACGAACACTAGTGAAATGAAGATGCTGTGACGATATACAAGATTATGCTATTTGCAAATCTTAATAATTTCCACACTTATAAAGTTCTACAGAGGTGACCTCGATAGTCCTCACACAAATAATATTCTAAGTTAGAAACTCTATTTTCATTTTAAATTGGGCAGAAATCAGCATAAGAATGAAAAGTTCAGGAATAGCAAACATTATGGAACATGAATATACTGGAATAGGGGGAAACCTGCCCTCTGCAGGAGTTTGAGAGTATAGTCTTTATCTTGTTAAAAAAAAGTCTTTTTTCTTTACCTTCTTTCCTTCCTTCCTTCTTTCCCTCCCTTCTTCCTCCCCTCCTTTTCTTCCTTCCTTCTTTCCTTTTTTTTAAGCAATGTGGTTTATAGTATTTCCCATGAGAACATTTTTATTATATTCCTTTTAAGATGAAAGGAAATTATTTTTAGATAATTACTTAGATATTTAGATTACTTTCATGATTTCAATAATCTAAGCCACTTAGTGAACAAATAGTAGTAACTATGATATACATTATTACATTAGTATGATCTATCTAAAAATCTATATCTATATCTATCTAGACATCTATTTCTAACGTATATCAATGTTTTTGTAATTGCATATATGTATATCTATATACATCTACAGATATACATACAATTATATATAATGGTCAATGAGAAATAATCACTCTTTGTATTTAGTTTGCATATATGTATTTATATATAGATGTATATATGCAAATATAATTATCATATATGATAATTGGATAATGACCATTTAGAAATAATTAAGAGAGAGAAAACACTATGATTGAGGGGGATAGGGAAAGGCTATAATATAGGATACAAGCATAAAGTAGTAATGCTAAAAGGACCTTTCAATCTCCTCACTTAATAGATGAAAAAAATTAAGAATTAGAGAGATTATACGACCTGTCCAAAGTTACATAGGTAGCAGGTTTGCAGAACTAGGCCATTGCAGCATGGAATATGTGAGTTGAAATGAATCTTGACAATCATCTAGTCTAACTATCACAGTAAAGGATGCCTTAATAGTTTGTACTTGATATGTGATCATCCAATTCCTATTTGAAGACCTGCAAAAAGGAGAGCTCAAACCCTTGCCAAAAAATAGTCTATTTCACTTCTGGACTATTCTGATCATTGAGAAATTTATCCTGATATCAAATCTAAATGGACTTTTCGCTATTTCTCCAATTTTATCTCCTGGGGCCAAACAGAACCATCCTAGTCCTTCATCCCTTTCAAATACTTAGATACCAAAACCTCCTTTCCTCCCAACCCCTACCCCACCACAATATTCTTTTCTCAAGGCTAAATATGCCCAATTTCTTCAACTAGTCCCCTTGTCATATGAATTGAAGGCTTTTTGCTATCTTAGCTGACATTCTCTGGAAACTCTACTTCATAACATATTTCTGAAACCTTAGCACTCAGAATTAAATATATTTCTGATGAAGTTTAATGAGAACATCATAACATCCCATTCTTGTACTTATAAAGCTGATTTTTGTAACCAACTGGAAATCTTTATTTTTATCCCCATCAGATTTCAAGTTATTACATTCAGTCTAGTTCCCTCACTTGCTAAGATCCTTTTAGAACTTGACTCTGTTATCCAGTATGTTAGCCCATTCTTCTGGCTTTGTGTCATCTGTAAATATGATGAATACACCCTTCTATGTCATTGTCTAAGTCATTGATAAAACATGTTAAATAGCACAAATTCCAGCACAGATCCCTGGGGTTTTCCACTGGAAATCTGCCATATTGGGGTTGAACCATTAACAATTATTCTTTGAGGATAGCCATCCAACCAATTCCAAATCTGTCTGCTAATTGGGTAGTTTATTGTCTCAATGCTTTAATAGAAAAGATTATTTTATTTTTATCTTTCAGTCAGTCACTCATTTATTGTTAAGGACCTACTATGTGCCAGATAGTATGTTAAATATGGGGATTTAAAGAGATCACAATCTAATGAGGGCAGATAGCACTTAATGATAACCTGAAAGGGGGAGGGGAGAGAAAGAGGATGAAAGTAGGGCATGATCAACTCAGGAGCACATTTGGTTAGAAATGAAATTACTGCCATGGGCACTCTCCTTTAGTGGGAGATCTGGGGAGAGCCCTCCATCCTTTCCAATCAGAAGGAGGGAGAAACTTGTGGGGAGAAGACCCTGAGTATTTCTAGGTTGATGTCACCTTGTAGGAAGATGAAATTTTAATGAAGTTCAGGAGAGAAGGTGGGTATAAAATATATCCATATTCCCAGTGATAAGTAAAGTTATCTATCATAGGTTAGACAATTAATAAATCAATTTTAAATTGAATTTTCTTGAATTTAATGTAATAAAGCAGAAAAGAAATAACTGTAGGCCTGCCACTCCTAGAACCTTTAGTTAATGAGCTAGGCAGTTTTGCTTTCCATAAGCAATTAGGATTATTGCTAAGGAACCTCATAGGATATATTCCAAAGCCTTTACTTTTTGGTTTCATTTGGTTATTTCAGTTGTGTCTGACACTTTGTGACTCCATTTATTGTTTTTTTAGAAAAGATACTAGAGTAGTTTACCATTTCTTTCTCCAGCTCATTTCACAGATGAGGAAATTGAGGCAAACAGGGTTAAGTGACTTACCCAGGGTCACACCGTAAATATCTGAGGCCAGATTTGAATTCTGGAAGATGAGTGTTTCTGATGCCCAGTGGTCTAACTATTTATTTTATAGATTAGAAAGTTGAGGCCTGGGGAAATTAAATGGTCATCTAAGATCATGCAGATCAAGATTTAAAAGTGAGTATTCTATAAGGTCCATTCTAACTTTATGAGGAAAATATTTTACAAGTTATAAAGCATTATATAAATATTAGTTACTATTATTCAACAATCTATGGCATAGTCTTATTTAAATGAATTCAGCATATCTTTTTAAATTACTTACCCTATGTAAAAAAAAAAAAAAACTATTCATGTATTATCTTTGATACTTTTTTCCAGTATTCTATTTAATAAGTGATAATGCTAAAATATCTAATCTTGAACAAATACTGTTATTGAGATTGGAAAGGGACCCCAAAAGATTAGGGTCACAGACCAGTGTCCCGAGATATCTCAAAAGAATTTGCAGGCTTGAATCCATTTCCTAGTCAAGGGGAAAGGTTTATTGTAGTTGTAATGCCAATTGAAGCAATCTAAATTCCAAGAAAAAAAAAGCAAAGAGACGCATTTATCTAGTTCTTCATGTTATAGATAAGCTAATTTTATGGCCTAGGGATAGAACCAAGGAGTGGTCTCAAAAATTTGATTATCACTTACTGACAGTAATGTTTGTAGGACTATTCTAAGTCCTGAAGACTAGAAATCATTGACAGACATTGTTAGAATAATAGTCTCAGGATCACTAGTATATCTTCCCTAAAGTCTAAGGGAAGAAATATTATTATATTCCTAAACCAGCAGACTTTTATAATCATTGACAGAACAATAGCATTCTTAAATTAGAGGTTCTCAGGATCATAGATTCCAAATCCAGAAGATTTAGAATAACTGACAGATTGTTAGAGCAGAAACCGCCTAAGGTCAAGGGACCTTAAAATTATTGCTATCTCCCTTATATTACATCACTGTGTCTATTTGGAGAAAGAAGTCTTTCCCTAGGCTCTAGAACGAACTACAACTTATGATGATCATGTGATTAACCTAATTAAAATGCATATTTACCACAGATGTCATTAGCAATCAATTATTCAAAAACATTTTTTAAAAAGCATTTCTAGATTAATTGACCTCCTGGTGTAATGAAGTATCTACTCTTCAAGGATCTTCTGTACTTAGCATTCAGAACAGGTTACTCAAGCACCTTAATCATAACTGAACGACACGAATCATTAGCTTAATGCCCATGACAGACAATCAAAGCAGTCAGAACATTCCTATTTCAACACCTGGAAGATTACTGTCAGTCAAACTTGCTGGGATTTGGAGAGCAACTCTTGTAAACAGATTTTGCATTTCTTCCAGGAGAGGGCACTACTGCTGTTATAAGTATATTAATAGGACTCTGCATTCCTAATAGTTTTTTAAGGACAAGCCCTCTCCTGAAAACATATTCATTGCCCTTGTTCCATCATTTTTTCCCTAAAAAGCAATCCTTCTAGAAAATAATGACAAAACTTTGAATTATTTTAGCCAGAACAAACCCTAGTGTTCTTCTAAGAGAATGAACTCTTAAGTGGGTCTGCTAACTACAAAATTATGGGATTTCAGCCAAGTAATTTAATCTTTCCAGGCCTCAGTTTTCCCTTGTTCCTTTGTTTTTTTTATTTGATTGTTTTTAACTTTTTTGTTTTTGCTTGTTTTTAAACCTTTTGCTTAAGGGGGATGGGAAACTTCTCCTACCCTGAGGGTCTCTGATTAGAGATCACACAAATAGCAATCTCTCTGGGGTATTCCAGACCCAAAGAAGAAAGTCAACTACTTTCTCATTATTTCTGATAATCACTTTAAACAAAGTTTAGGTTTTTCTCATTTCTAGAATCTCTCTGAAAGAGAGATCTTTTTAAAATTCATTTTTATTTTATTTTATTTTTTTATTATTATAACTTTTTATTGACAGAACATATGCCTGGGTAATTTTTTACAACATTATTGCTTGCACTCACTGCTGTTCTGACTTTTCCCTTCCCTCCCTCCACCCCCTCCCCTAGATGGCAAGCAGTCTCATACATGTTAATTATGTTGCAGTATATCCTAGATACAATATATGTGTGCAGAACCAAACAGTTGAAAGAGAGACCTTTAGAAAAAATCTCAATGTTCAAAGTAGAGGATAGCTATTTATTTCCTCTACTACCAAAAAAAATTCTTAAAACACAAAAGTCTTATATGCTTTGGGGATAGTGAATGCTGGAATACTTTGTGAAGTTTAAGAACAGATATTCCACTTTCATGTACTGTTTTGGTGATGATCATCTTCTTTGAAAAGCATTGCCCTAGGAAGCATCCAGGAACTCCCAAATTCCCAAGAAAGCCAACAAATTATTCAGTTTTTAATAACATGTCCACAGAGCATGGTAATACAATGGAAAGAGTGCTGATCCTGGAAGTCAGGAAATTCAAGTTCAAATCTATCTTTAAACACTTAATAGTTATGTTGTGTGGGACAGTATTGACCACAAAAACAATCAGAGACTCTCAGAGTAAGAAAAAAAACAAAAAGGAGCTTATTACAATCTTGGGAGAAAAGACATCTCTCATCTGCCAAGGTGTTTGTGAATAAAAGGAGTGCAAAGTAAAAACTGTAGAATATCAAATAGCCTGAATACAGAAGCTCCCAAAGCCCCCACTCCCTCAGCCTGGCCTTTTCTTTCATTGTTTGGTGGAGTGCAGGCTTACATTCTAGTTGTAGAAATCTAATCCCAGAAATAAGAAAAATTTTAAAAAGAGCTACTTAAATGCTAATTAAGAGGTGGTGGGACAAACATCTGCAACTACTTTAGCTATAGTTAGTTAAAGTATAGTTTAAGGCTATATTCCTATGCAAATGTCTTCACTCAGTTAGTTCCACATATTGGGCAAGTCACTTAACCCTGTTTGCCTCATCTGTAAAATGAGCTAGAAAAGGCAAACCATTCCAGTATCTTTACCAAGAAAACCTTAAATCAAGTCACAAAGAGTTTGACACAACTGAATAATGACAACCAACAAATGTCCACTGAAAGAAACATAAAATAAAAAAGGGTTAGGCTTTTGAAATCTACGTATAGGCTCACCAGAATTAGAACATGTACTTTGGCAATATTTGGCTTCCCTGGGAAGAGAGGAAAGGGAAATTCCTTTTTCTCTTTTCTCACAGGATGTCTAAGGAAGAGCTATTAGAGACAAGAAAGCAAGACTAAAGTTTTCTCCCACTTCAAAGTCTTCTGAAGGGCAGCTCATACTGTGCACAGACCATTCCTCCTTGATGCAGCTTCCTGTTGTGGGAGAGGACTGTAAGGGAGGGAAGGAATATAGCCACCAACCCAATATTTCTGGTTGCAGAAAAGGCCCAAGCATGTTTGCCAGGAGGATCTATTCTCACCATTGAGTGGATTTCATAGCATTTATAGGATTCTCCCCACCCCCATCTCCATCTCTGACCCTAGGCCCATCCCCAAAAACTTTCCATGTAGGGAACTTCAATGCATCTACCTCCCACAACTAGAGAACTCAGTGGCTAGAGCATCAGGCTTAGAATTAAAAAGACCTGAGTTCAAATTCCACTCTTAGATTATCTGTGAGAGCTTGGGCATGTGATTCAATATCTGTCTGACTATTTGCTAAGCTGTAAAATGAGGAAAATAATAGCATCTACTTCCCAGTGTTGTGGGGGTCAAGAGAAATATTTGTGAAGCTCTTAGCACAGTGTCTGCCACATAGTAAATGATGTGATTTGAGCATCATGATGATGAACATCACGATGAACATGAAATGGATGATGTAGACACCAAATGATGGCAGGCGCCAAAAGTTGGGGTTTGGTCATGTGAAGAATTCACAGTGGCCATTCTCTTTGACAAAAGGCAGGTTTATTTAGGGAATCGATTATATACAAAATGAAGGCATATAGTAAACAACAGGAATGATAAATATGAGGTAGACTGGGAGAGCATATGAAAGAGAAGTTTCTCAGTAGAACTCACAATTACCAGGAGAAAGGGAGCACCCCATGAGGTTGGGACATGTTCTTAGCTGGTAGGCTAAATCCTGAAAGGAACTTAGTACCCTAAAAGAATTAGTTAACTGTAAAGAGAAGGGGAGTTGATAAGCATAGTGGAATTAGGAAAGATATGTTGTGACACAGAGTGGGTGTGTAAGGAAAAATATCCCACAAGGCAGAGTATTGTAGCAGACGGACCCAAAGGATCAGACTGGACAGCTTCCCCAGAGTATGGGATCATGGAGCTAAACTAATCTCTATCAGAGACTTCTCCCTGCCTGACTCAAGGATTAATTTTTTTATAAATTCTTGTGCTAACCACACCTAACATTGAAGACCTCATCAGTAATAATAATCATCATAACCTCATCAGTTAATAAACATTTTCCCCCTTCTCCCTATTGACACATAAAGATGAAGTTTTTAAAGACCTCATGGTCTCTAAGAATTCTTTCAGCTAAGAAATGTTGTGTTTTCATCTTATCTACTTTGCCTTCTCTCAATATACACATATTCCCTAAAATTAACTCCATATATCTGGCTGACAAAATAATCTACTAACTTGATAACTATTTTATGAATAATAATAAAAGTTATACATGTATTTGTGATTAGCTATGGACCATATCCAATGATTTTCTTTCCTCATCAACTTTAGTGTAAAGCCAAAGTAATGACTTCCATATTAAATAACACATTTATATATTCCATAATAGTAAATATCATGTGTTTATTACATATTCATAATAGTATTTATTGAAAATTTATAATATATGTAAAATTGCACAATGCTTCAAGGACAAGGATATTTTCATTCTCATCACAATCCTATGAGAGGTACATGTGTTATTGTTGCCCCCATTTTACAGATGAGGAAAGGTAGCAATTAAATAACTCATCAAGTGTCACACAGCTGGGAACTGCCTAAGCTCAGATTTGAATTCAAGATGTTCCTCATTCCAAGTCATTTTCCATTGTGCTATCTAACCTACCTTGTGCTACTTATCTACCAATTTTCACACCATAATTTTTCTTATTTTTATTTCTCTCTTTTTTCTGTTTCTACATATTTCAGGTTCTTATTTTCTACCATTCTCCCCTGTCCATGCAATATCCTTTCTTGTGGCCAGGACACAGGATTCCAGCACCATGGGCGAACACAACATGCGTGAGGAAACTCATACTCTTCTTAGAAACGACTCTTGGTGAAAGAGCTCCCCATGGATTTTTCCATGTCTCCCAAGCTATTCTCACACCCAGAGTGAAGACCATTGCTCGAGGCCTGGTTGGTGGCCTCAAGAACACACTGGTGCACAGGTAAGCATTTGCCAATTTGGTTCCACAAGTGAAGCTTTTCAACAGCTCTATTTAGTTTGGTTCTGTATTATATAAAGCAGCATACCAACCATAGTGCTCTATGAATGCCTTCTCTGACACTATCAATCTCTTATATATGAGCTAGGGTCATCCTGCCTAAAGGAACATATTTTAAAATATATGTATGGTATTGAATCTTTGGTAGAGTCTTTTGAGACATATAGTGCCCATCTGATGAGTGGCCTAGGTGCTATGTGGCCACTGCCCCATTGACCTATGACCAACTATACAACCAAAAAAAAATCTTTCTTCTATGGTGACAGCAAGGGCTAAGGACAAGTGGTAACAACAGCTCCCTCAACAAGTTTCTGCCTGTTCCCCAGTGATGTAGGGAATGCAAAGTTGTATAACTATAAGTTGAAAGGGGATTTTTAATTAATTTATTTTATTAAAGTGGAAAGATAACTGGCTCTTGAAAGAAGAGTCTTGGATTTAAATCCTAACTGTGGTAACTTTTTACCTGTAGCAGTATTTATAAATCATTTAACTTCCTTAGGATTCAACATCCTTATCACTAAAATGAAAGTTAGACTAGATTAATCAATTAACAATCATTTTTATGTACCCATTTTGTGCTATGCACTGTGCTAGAGATATAGATAAAATATATATTTTCAGCAAATGAGAACACAGGCATATGGAAGTTTATACAGTATAATTATGAAGAGAATTTGTTGTTTAGTCACTTTTTTTTTCAGTTACATCTGGCACTTCATGACCCCATTAGGGGCTTTTTATGGCAAAGATACTGGAATGTTTTGCCATTTCCACATCCAGCTCATTTTAAAGATGAATAAACTGAGGCAAGCAGGGATAATTGACTTGTCTGGGGTCACACAGCTAGTAAAAATGCCTGAGCCCAGATTCTTGACTCCAGGCCTGATGCCCCATCTACTGTGCTACCTTGAAGTCCCTATCTAGATCACCATAAACAAATTACTTAAACTACCTAGAACTCAATTTCTTCATCATTAAAGTGAAAGATTCAGATTAATCAATAAACAATCATTTTTAAGTACCCACCATATGCTGAGCATTGTGCAGAACATAAAAATGTTATTTTTTTTAACAAATGAAACAACTAGGACATATATGAGTATACATAGTATAACAATGAAAAAAATGTTATCATTCAGTGAATAAGTACAAAGTGATTTGAAAGGGAATAAGTGAGGTAAATAAGGTTTCAGGGAGAAGTTGATACTTTTGCAATTCATAGGAACTAAAAAACTTCTAAGAGCTGTAAGTAAAAAAGGTAAATTTTTAACATGGAAGAGATTAGGTATATAGTCAGGGGACTTGGGTGAGAGAATGGCATGTGTGAGGAAAAGAGAAAAGTCCAGTTTTGCTCTACTGAAGCATTCAGAAGTTGGAGAATGATGTATGGCAAGCCTGGAAAAATGGACTATGCACAGACCTGTGATTCCATGACAAAAAGGCTAAATTCCAGTATCTCACAGTGCCTTTTCGGCTCTGAATTCCCCATCTGAGTTATTCAAATGCTTTATCAATAGCCTGATCATAGGGATATAATGCCAAAGAGAAGTGTACCCTTGTCCCTGGGAGGAACTATTTCATGTTAAATGTTCCAAAAAGGGTCGCCTGAGATCCCTATTGATCACAGGGACTATTATACTATAAAAATTATACTGTTGACACAAAACAGGAAGCCATGTAGAGTACAAGGTAGAGGCCTCTAAGGAAGGAGATATAGTTCTGGCAAAGAATTTATTCCAAATAGTTGAGTATAGAGTGAGATTAACTTGTCCTCTGGGCACAGAGACTGGAAGCATTGACCTTCTAGCAACCTTCCTTTAAAGGCATAGCCAACCCTTCATATCAGATAAGGAATACAATAATGCTATGGAACTGGAACTGGGAACTATTTTCCTGACCAAATCCAATAGGGAAAAGCTCTAAAGTGGGTTTGCACAGTATTAAGTTGTTAACTTCCAGAGCTCTTAGATAAACAAGGTCACTGGTCTCACACTCTTTGGGCTGGGCAAAAACCACTAGAAATACAGCTTCTCTGGCTGAATTCCTAAGGCAATTTGTACCAGACTCCCAGGAGTAAGTCCTACTATTGGCAAAAGCAAAATGAGACTCTATAACCTAAACGCAGACAAAATTGTGTTTTATCCCATCCTATTCTTTGGGAAATTTTGCCTTTTGTGTATTTTATCCACCAGTTTTGCAGATAGATAATGGATGGGATTTTATAACATTTATGACTTAGTAGTTAAGCATCAGGCAGCTGACTAAGGCAGGATTGTATAGCTAGCAAATTTTGGAGGCTAGATTTGAACCCACGACTTCCTGATTACAAGATCAGTACATTATCCACTATCCACAGTGCCTCCTTAGAACAAAAGAACTGCTTTTGAGACATAGAGAAGTGAGTTTTCTAACATTTATAAAAAAATAAATATGTGCAATTTTTAAAAGTAATATTTCACACTCTGTTGTATGTCACTCCTCCTCTTTAATCCTCATTGTTCTCGAGACAATTTTCTTTCCTCTTACCTCTAGTCTATCTCTACCCTCAAGAATCAAAAGGAAGTATGTTTTTGCTTGAAACTATATGTAAAGCATTCTGGAAGCAAGAGAAAGGCCCTGAATTTCTGCTTAAAGCACTGTTTAAGATCAGGCTCTTCCAATAGCTTTCAAAATCATAGTTAAGTCTCTATACCCCTACCTTATAGTCTTTGAGCTATCATTTAAGTTCATTATAATTTGTTTTTCTTCTTTCTTACCTCAAGATCTTTGATCCTAATATTAACGGATTTGGGGAAGAGGGAGAGGGGATAGGAAAAAGCAGGCAAGAAAGTATGAGATATTTTTCTATTTCATCTTTCTTTCCTTCTTTGTGCCCCAAGCTTTGAAGCAAGCTTGACATGTGCAGTCTGAAATCTGAAACAGAATTCTTTGTCTCTGGTGAGCACAATGAAATACAACACTTTCCTCTCACAGTTTGACCTCCCAGATCCTAGCTCCAGGGATCTGGAATTTTGTACTTTTGTAATTGCATTTTCTTATGCTGAACAGGAAGGGGCGCTTGTGTTTCATTTTTTTTTTTTTTAAGTTTGCCACTGTTCAGAAAGTGGACTGAATTGTGAAATTTCTCCTGCTGCTCAGTGTCTATATCTTTTCCATAGGTGGAGTTTCAATCCCTTCTTTTTCTGCAAACTAGTAGAATTTACATTTCCCATCATGGCTGTCTCCTCAGACCTGCCAAAGTTTACCAGATCTTGCAGGCAGCCTTGTAATGAAGTGAAAAGAGCCTTAGAATTGAAGATAGGAGACCCGAATTCTTGTCCAGGCTTTTTCATTAGTTTACTGTATGCCCTAAGATTCTTTCTAGCACTAACATTCTATGGTTCTCTGAGATGCATAAGTATGTTGTCTGACCTTGAGATTGGCCAGCACTTTTGACCTGAGGGGTACAGAGATGACTCTTTTATATCTACCTTAGAGCCTTGTGTCACATTAGAGTCCTTAGCAGCTTTGAGGATCACAGGCTGACATCCTCCATGAGCCTACTACTAATGTGTTAAATTCTGTCATTTATTCATCTGAGAGGTTAATGTGATGTAGTTGAGAGCTAGTCTCAGAGTCAGCTGCAAGCAAACTCTCTGATACATACTGGTTGTGTGTCATTTAATCTCTCATTTCCCTGGATAACTGACATACATTGTACAATAGATTATTGATAGAATTTCCTCATTAGAAGTTATGCATAAAATTACAGGTCAAATGCAAAAAATAATTCTTTGAACTAAAACATTAGGTTTCAAAATATCATAGAATCATAAGCTTCAAGCTGAAAAGGATCTTAGATATACTGTGGTCCCACTTCTTTCTTCATTTTTACAAAGACTCCGAAGTAGATTAAATGATTTACCCAAATTCTTGCAGGTATTTTATCTGAGATAAAATTTGAACCTAGATTATCTTACATTACTGCCAGGGCCAATGCCCTTTGTACTATTGCCATGAAAAGATTATTACATCACATCATTAATAGCTAATTATAAATTGATTTCTAAGATTTCTATTTCCACAAAGAACCAAATGATTGTGGAGCCTCATGGGAACAGGAAACAGAAGAAGGAGATTCTGATTTCCAAGAAGATTAGGTTTAGAAAATATATTCAAACTTATAGATCAGGGTCTACTACAACAGTCAGTGTTGGGTAGAGAGAATGAAAGGTTAATCACAAAAGGTGAGAGAGTTGACATATCCCAATTTTGCCTCTCTAAATTTTGTCTAGGGCTAGCCTTATTTATAAGATCACCCTATCACAAAACTTTAAATTAAGTGCAATTTGTGAACTCCCCAGAAGCATTACTGATTCAACAAATGTAAGAGAACTCATTTTTATGAGAATACAGCATTGTAAGAATCCTTCATTAATCAGTATTAAATATCACCCCTATGTATCTTGAGTGAGAGACCTGTGCCCATTAATAAATAGAGGAATGTGTTTTCCATTCTGTTACCAATAAGTAAGCTTTCCACTTTGAGCTCATTATATTCTCAAAATTTGAAATGGAATTTCTTGTCACCTGGGTCTATAGGATGGTTACCTCTCTCATAGTATAGCCAGTTGACTAAACTCTGAAAAGTTTCCATTCTCTTATTTAGAGATCAGTGAAGTATAAACATTCCTGAAAGTAGAATATAAACGTCAGCTTTCTGGAGTCTATGATAAGATGTGCCTACCCGTTGTTGTTGTTGTTGTTGTTGTTGAGTTCTATCAGTCAAGTGGGACCTTTCGTGACTCTCTTTGGGGTTTTCTTGACAGATACTGGAGTGGTTTGCCATTTCCTTTCCCAGCTCATTTTACAGGTGAGGAAACTGAGGCAAACAGGGTTAAGTAAACTACTATGGTCACCTGTTATTAAGCATTTTAGGTGTTATCTTTAGATTTTCTTTATTGAGTTATCCTAATTTCTCCTTCTCCTCCTTTTCCTTCTCCTTCTCTTCTTTCTCTCTTCTTCCTCTTCCTCTTCTAGGAACCTTCCTGTGATTTTGAACTGGGTGAAGACACAGAAACCTGGAGTCCTGGGTGTCAACATCATCACATCTGACTTTGTTGACCTGGTGGACTTTGCTACAACTGTCATTGAGTTGAATAACCTCCTTCTACAAGGGGACAGAGCTCTGGCTAAATGCTGATTTCCTTTTTATTTAATTTCATATTGAATTTATTGATTTAGGGCAGGGTTCTGACAGGTGTCCCTGCCAATGGTAGTACTCCCTGGGCAGATTTTGGAAATGAATAAGAGGAGCTCCTTTTTCTTTATTCAAAGGTCCTCTTGCATAATGTTGACAATACTTTCAATTTCAATTTTCCAGATGAAGCTTTTGACACACTGGAAAGTCCAAGGGGAAAAATCCCACTTTAAATAATCAACGTCAGAGTTTCTTTTCACTGGATCATAGGATGTATTCATTGGTCAGGAATGTGGAGATTAGGCCTCATCAGGATATTTTGTGTCCACTGTCTGGCTTCTTTCTCTTAAGTCTTTCAAGATATTGTGCTTGTGTCAGTAAGAGGCCGGAAGCTCAAGTGAGCAGCCCTGATCAGAGAAACATCCTATCCCAAGTGTTGTCTCTCCTGTGGTAGATAGAGCACCTCCCTAGGATTCTGATGGGGTCTTCCCAGTCAGAAAAAGAATCTGTGTTAGGAAGGGAGCTGGGTGATAAATAACCCTCTTCTAAGAGCCAGACAGTAGGACTTAGCATGGTGGTGTTAGTAAGAGGGCTGACTACTTTATTGCTTGCTCTGGTCACATGCTGATTTCCTCAGAGAAATAGGGCCCAGAAGTTTGAGTATCAGGTGTATTTTATAGTCCCAAAATATTACTTCCTTTCCATTTGTTTTAATTGCATATAAGAAAAAGAAAGGGAGAAGATAATTTTAAACTTAGGATTGAAAATGGTTAGATTTGCATGCTCTCTCATCTCTCTTTTTGTTTTGTTTTGGAATCATTTCCCAACGGACTTCCAGTTGACTCTAAATCATTTTGGCAGAGGCCTCTTTGGAGCAGTGTCTTCAAGCCAGCTAACGAGATCACAGTCAGCTCAGGAGTACATCTGGGATCGGTGTCTGTCTTTTGTGACATCATGCCAAGAATATGCATCAAGTGGCGATGCCATAATAAACTGAGGCAAAATCACCATTGAAAAGTGCAGTGGCATTACATGGGCATGTTCCAGTTGGGTTTGGAGCCATTCCATGATTCTTTGGAAACAAGACTACCTCGGGGACATCTAGGATGGTTTGTGTGTCATCCAAAAGCAAAGCAAAGTGAAATAAAACCCAACCTACCAATATTACAAGAATTTCATGTTAATTTTTCAATTTGATCAGCTTCCTGCAAGATATTTGGAGTTAGGCTAACCATCAATGGATGAAGGGCTTTGGAACTCAAAAGAAAACTTTTATTGATTGACAAGAGGTGCTTACTCTGTTAAGAGAGCTCTTTTATCATGTTATTTAGATATTTATTTATTTATTTATTTATTTATTTACACATACTATATTGACAGTGCTTCCTAAGTCAGAAGCATTCACGATGGATCTTCCAGAATTCCTTCCTGCCTGGGACAGACAAGTTTAAAATTTTCCCTTCAATGACAAGACCAACTTTCTCAATCCAGCTATGTGTGATTGTTAGTCTACTATTGACCTTCACTCTATGCTGCCCTTTTTCTTATGCTATCTAAGGACTTTGTGAATTTGGTAGACTTTCCAGAATCATTCTTGCTGCATCAGTACAACAGCTGAGGAAGAAATGGATGCTGAGAACCACCACTTCCCATCTCATCTTTGGAGGAAGCTGTTCACCGTAAAATGAATGCTAGGAGGAGAAAACAGAGAAAGTTAGTATGCATTTCTACCCATCTGGAACTGGTTGCTGAGTACCTTGGAGCAGCATGGAATACCATTTATAAATGGCAGCCTCTGGATCCTGAAAGAGAAAGGAAAAACCAAATGTATCTGGGTTTTGGAGGGCAGGGAAGGGAACACACACACATACACACACATTTGCTGGACCTTTCCTTCAATTGCTTTCTGTGTTGTCCCTTTGTTGTTGGTAGCTGGAGTTCTGCATTTGTCTGCAGTGGAAGTATCCAGCTAACTGCCAAGAAGATATCTCTTTATTCTCTAAATTATTTTTTTTTTCTCTAGCCTTGTTTATTTATTAAATACTACTTCTTCAGGAAAAGGGGAAGTTTCGATTCTCAACTCTATCGACTTTGTGTAGGTCACACTTCAGTCCCTGTTGAAGGAATCTCTTTTTTCTTGTCTTGAAACCTTTCTTTAGACAAAGTGGTATCTGGAATTATCCTGTTAAGGAAAAAAATAAACAACAGCAAACAAAAAGGTATTGTTACTTGAGGCAAGAGAGTAATGATACTCCCTTTCTAAGTCCTTCCTCAGGACAAATAAACTAAGTGAAGAGAAGGAATAGGAAAAGTTGCAGACCCACTTCTTCCATCTAGTTTGGAGAAGTTGCTAGAGTTAGGCCATAAGCCTACCAATTTACCCTTTTATAACATGGTACAATGACAGGGAGGCTAGGGAAGGACGGCTTGTCCTCCCTGTTTTATTTATGCCTCAGTCGTGTCAGTGCCACGGTGCTATGGGGGACAGGTGTTGCTGGCATTAATAAGTAGAATGCCAGTAACATCCAAGGGTTCCTTAATGATCAAAGAAATGTTTACTTGATTTTTCCCCTTCTATGTTTTGCTTTGTTTCATTTTAAACATGTCATTGAGTTTCATTTTAATTTTGACCAAGTAGACTTCGGGTTTTGGAGGAATAAGAGAAAAGTTCTCAAGCATGTTAGTTACCAAAGTACAGTAACCGGCAACTGCCCACATGTATATGGCCGGGTGCTGGAGATCATTATTGCCGCTGTGGTTTGTCATCCTTGTTTACATTTGGGAAATGTTCTGTCTTAGAGTCAGTGGGATGGGGGAAGGGGTTGTGATTTATAAATCTGCTGTAAACACTGGACCTAGATTTGGCTGCCTCTCAGCCCCAGGAAAAGGTTAACGCAGATGTTAAAGGCTATTTGCATTCTGTTCCTTGACCCTGTTGCTAAGCATCAGAGTGAGGGGAGAGGGCAGTGGGGTGGGGTGGAAAGGGACTTTGGTTTGGTTAACGACCCATCCTGTGTCTGCCATAAGAAAAGTGGCCTAACCACATTACTTAGTCTTCCAAGTTATGTGGGATTTAAAAACCAAAACAGTATTTATGCTTGTTCAGAGCTGAATATTGTTGACTCCACAATCAGCTAAACGTTTGCTTCTGAGCCAAACAGGAACCCAGTTCCCTAAGATCTGGGACCACATTTCTTTGGAGATGTAACCTGAATATCCCTAGAGCTGCCCCATCTAATTTCCCATTGGCAGATAAGGGCAGTTGTCCTAGGTTGCCCATCATTGTTTACAAGATGGACTTTTGATCCTACTGGGATGCCACAATGCTTCTCAAAGCTGTCCCCAGGGTTAGGGAGAGAGATTGGGAGAAGATTAGAGTAAGAGGGTAGTGAAAGAATCAAGCATTAAGATTTAAATTAAGTCATCTATCAGAGGCTCTTTGCAGAGAATATCTGAATACTCTTGCATCAGGCTTCTGAAGAATTGTTGAGCTAATACTTCTTTAGTTTTTCAATCCCGTGCTACAGAAATTCTTGGTGGTACATTGGCAGTTGGCCAAATCCAGGAATTTGCATTAAACTCAAGAAAAGCACAAGGAACCTAATTCCAAGAAAGTCCAATTTCCTTACTATCATAGAACTCTCCCTTAATTTTCCTCTGATCAACTCACATCTTCATATTTAAGGAGCTCACAGTTCTATAAGAGAAAGACTTAATTTTTTTTATCCCCCAGGGAGCCACAAGTCCAAGCAATTAATATAGTATTCTGCGTTTTAAATAAAGTCAATGTACAATGATGGGGCCAGACTAGTGAAGTATTGTAATGAAATGCTGTCATGATATTGTCCTTATATTTGTTTTATTTGGATCCAATCACTTAAAAGGTGTACAAAAGGATATTAAAATCATACCACAAGGGGTGGGAGGTGGGAGGAGAGGATGGAGTATCATCAAGCATCCCCTTTAATATGAGGAGGTAGAAATTCCAATTCCAGTGATAGCCCTTCTTTTCCATCTTGAATTCTTAGGATTTCTCAAGCTAGTGGAAAACTTAGATAGATGGATATACCTCTAAGTTAAAAGGGCTTGGGAAAGAGAATAAACTACTGAATGAGATCTCCAGTACTAACCTTCCAGGTATATTCATGCTATCTCTTTCCACTATGCTTCCTGCTTTATGGAAGGGTTCAGCACTCCACACAATCCCTAGCATATAGCAGGCACTTAATAAATGCTTCTTGACCTGGTTTTGGGTCAAGATTTTGTCCCACATTGTCCCTCTTCTTTTGCCACTAGATGGTTTAAGTGCTTGAAAATTCTCAGATGGGAAACAGATGAAGAACGGGTTTCAGGGAAGCCACTAAGACTTGTGTTCTCTGTGTGAAAATCATTTGGAAACTTAGGAACTAAATATGTGAGTGAGGTGAAGATTGTTCTTCAGTAGTGTTTTGGGAGAACATTGCTGAGTCAATATACTTCCCCTAAATTTCTTAGAATTGTATAACTGATGATAAAGCATATACAGGTATAGTACTTCCACAAAGGCTGCAAATATCCCTCAACACCATCCCTCTGAATTATTTAGAGAAAAGACTACATGAATTCAGATGGACAATCTACCATTAAAAATATCTAGTCATTTCACTGTGTGACCAGTATTTTGAGTCCTGGTTTAAGGCTTAAATTATTTTAATTTCTTAAAAGGACATTTGAAAGATCAGAGATTGAATTTCATTTTTAGAGAAATGCAGGAGATAGCAGGGGAGGACTAATCATAGGGTAGGGCTGAATATCTTCTAAGGACCAAGATGTTATAGTGTATAGGTTTGAGTGTCAAGGGGAAAGATCATTAATGAAACTTTTAAAATAGTGAATGTTATTATTCTAAATTAAAAACACTAGAATAGGAGAAAAAGTAGAGATGGATGACAAGAAGCAAAAAGAACTGCTGAGATTTCCTCTTTGGCCAGTGTGGCTAACCATCTACCAGCACCATAATTTCAGAGGTGATTGGCCAGGCTTTGGCCAAATAGTGAGGCTCTGCTCCTATTCCTACTGAGGAATTCTTATGTTAGCCTTCCAATCTGGGGATACCAGCTCTCAAGAAAATCCATGCCAATCCTTCCCTTTCCTTGTTGATCTCTCTCTTTACCCAGCAGTTTGTCTACCTCCTCCTCCCAAGCCTTCTTTGACAGAAACAAAGGGTTCTCTGTGACAGGAGCCACCTGGCTATTCAGGAGGCCAACAGGAAATCCACCGGTGCACTGTCAGCATGGGTATCAGCATCCATAATGGATGCAGAATCCTGCAATGAGCTGCAGAACATTCTGTGAAACCAGGAGGAGAAAACAAGCTTGGAATAAAAAAACAACATTAGAACACAAACTTAGTAACGTGAAACATCTGACATAGCAGTATATTTCTTTTTTAAAAAAATAATTTGTCCCTTGAAAAATTCTGTTTATTTTCCAACAAGCTACTGAAGACTTTTTCTTTCCTCCATGATACTTGACATCAGGGACAAGTACATTGAGCAACACAGAACGGATGGAGTGGCATGAGGAAAATAGGTTAGTAAAGGTAGAAATTAGCTTGTAGCTCCACACTCAAGTAAACTTGAAAACAATTCTTTTGCAGCTCCATGAATCATATCTTCAATGTGTGGCTTCCTGTTTCCCTCCAGAGAATGGCATCACTGCACAATGACCCTGTGATATTTCTGAGCCAGTCTAAATCCAGAAGAATACAGTGTATCCCTCTCTCCCACACTTTTCTTATAACAATACTATGCTAGAAAAAACTCACTCCAGTCTAACCCACTCAAAATTAAGTTTAAGTTGACCCTGGGTAGCCCTATCCTATGGTATTTAGTGTTTAACAATCTCTCCAAGAGAATATGTTCACATGACTCTTTTAGCCAGTCTGCAGACTGGTCTAGATAAGGTTCTCATATCTGTTGGAACCTAATCCCTCAGTCCTGTGATAATAACTCCATCACCATAAGAGTCCGGTCTCATCACTTTCACTAACACCATTTTCTGTTCTTTTCTCTCATCCAAATTCCACTACCTGCCAAATGTTTTGAAATCACAAGAGGTCAGGAAGAATCTGTATTAATCAAAAGGAAGGGCATGCACAACCTAAGCTGTATATGAGCACAATTTTCTTCTGTTAACAGCTATGGGACCCTCATTCTTCCTCCTTCCTCCTGTCTCCTCCCCCCATCCCCATTCAGTCTCCATACCTCTACTATACCTGGTAATAGTCCAGGACATAGGGGGTTGGAAGGAAGGGGAAAGGTTAATATCTGGTTTAACCAACAAAAATGGTTTACAAGTCTAGATAATGTAAGAGACAGCACTTTTAAAAGTCAAATGGAACTTATGTAGCTTTGTACATTTATAATTTACAATTACTAAAGGATTGATAAATGTTTCTATCATGGAACTACAGTTGTCATGTGATAGCTTGTAGGACAGATTGTGTTACCAGTGGTTGCTGCTAATATCCTCCTTACTACCTAATACTCTAATATGAATATGCATTGAGTAATATGTTATCCATGCATAACTTGTATAACTTGTATGCCTGTTGTCTTCTCAGTTAACCTTGCCGATAAGATATGATTTAGAACATAAACAAGCTGTAATAGTGAAAATAAGTGCTGGTCATTTTTTAAATTGTGAAATTAATTGTATATTATACTAGCTGTTGTAATTTGTCCTATATTGGCTATATTACATTAAAGTGCATGAAGCAAAAGGAATGATATCTTATCTAATAATTAGATAATTATTGTGCACTTTCATGTTAAAATGTATTTTGTGGCTTAATTATACTATATGTCTACCTTGCTTTTGTTTTTCTTCAGAAAACAGTTGTTCAAGTTCAGTTTATTTTATTTTCACATTTTTGACAGAATTATGTAATTTAACCCTGAATTGTTAATCCAGAATACCTCAGTTTAAGTGTGAAGATTTTATTTTTAAAAATTTGTCATATAACTTTTTTGGATTAGTTTATATCATATTTTATTTAAATGACCTACAGAAGTTTTCAATTCTGATAATAAATATCACATTCTGGCACACATCCCTTTTGTATTGGTATTCTTTTAGTATCTGAACTATTGCTTATCTTAATACAGAATTCATTGACTCAACTCTCAGGAAACTACATACTATGCTAGGTTAATTTGGAGATCTATCTCTTTATTATCTGGCACTAGGATCAACTGAGTATGTCTGGAATCTCTACCATGAACAGAAAAGGGAATATATAATGAATGTGTTTCCAAGTCTCAGACTAAACTACATCAGGCTACAGTCAGGTAAAAGGAGCAGCATTTTTCCCTAAGAGGGAGTAATTGGAGAGTTCTAACAATATAGCCTTAGGTATGTTTCTGGTTTTCCTCAGAATCCTCCATCCTTCTTAATTTTTCAACAACACCTCAAATGAATCTAGACTTACAACATCTCCTACCTCCACACTTCCATAACCCATAGCCATTACTTGCACCATTAAAATTGATGGCTTTTAGCGTTGTACATTCTTCTAAGCCCCAGACTTTTCCCTTTTGTTTTTGGCACTTTACAGGCATACCTCATTTTATTATTCTTTATTTCATTGCACTTTATAGTTATTGTGCTTTTTACAAATTGAAGGTTTGTGGCAACCCTATTTCAAGGAAGTCCATTGGAGCTATTTTTCTAACAGCATGTGTTCACATAGGTGTCTCTGTCACATGTTGATAATTCTCAGTACTTCAAACTTTTTCATTATTATTGTATTTGTTATCAGTGATCTTTGATATTAGTATTATAATTATTTTGTGCTCTACAAACCATATCCTATAAGATGGTAAATTTAATCAATGAATATTATGAGTGTTCTGACTGCTGCAGGGATCAAACATTTTCATCTTAGTCTTAGTACAATCTTAGGATTCCCTATCTCATGAGATAAAGAAATTAGGCCAATTAATAACCTAATAATGGCCTCTAAGTATTCAAGTGAAAAGAAGAGTCAAAAAATAAAGCAGATTTCATTTTTTTAAACAAATTGGGGGCAGCTAGGTAGTGCAGTGGATAGAGCACCAGCCTTGAATTCAGGAGGACCTGAGTTCAAATGTGATCTCAGACACTTAACACTTCCTAGCTGTGTGACCCTGGGCAAATCACTTAATCCCAGCCTCAGGGAAAAAAAAATTGCCACATTCTTTTCAACAATTAGATGATTCAGGCCACTTTCAATGGTCTTGTGATGAAAAGAGCCATCTGGACCCAGGGAGAAAACTGTGGGGACTGAGTGTGGATCTCAACATAGTATTTTCACTTTTTTTTTTTGTTGTTGTTTGCTTGCATTTTGTTTTCTTTATCATTTTTTCGTTTTGATCTGATTTTTTGTGCAGCACGATAATTGTGGATCTATGTATAGAAGAATTTCATATGTTTAACATATATCAGATTACTAGCCATCTAGGGGATGGGGTAGGGGAAAGGGAGGGAAAAAATTTGGAATGCAAGATTTTGCGAGGATGAATGTTGAAAATCATCTATCCATATATTTTGAAAATAAAAAATCTCTAATAATAATAAAATAATAAATTGCCATAGCAACCACCACCCTGATCAGTAGGCAATGATCAATACTGAGGCAAGGTGTTCTACTGACAAAAAGATTAAGAGTCACTGAAGATGCAAATAATACTTGGCATTTTTTAGCAATAAAGTATTGAATTAAGGCAAACACTTTTTAAAAAATATAATACTATTGTACACTTAATAGCGTACAATAATATAATACAAATATAATTTCTATATGCATTGAAAAACCCAAAAGTTCATACATTCTCTCAGATCCATCTGCTTCTGTGTGCATAGTTCACAACCCTATTTCTGGACCTCTCTATTTCTCTCCTGAATTATTTCAATAGCCTCCCAGTTGATCTATTTCCCCTGCCTCCCTTTTTCAATTTATCCCCTAAACATCTGCAAAAATAATATTTCTAAAATATAAGTATGACTATATCATTCCCCTAACCTTCAATGGATCCCAAATGGATAAAATGCACACTTTTTAACTTGGCATTTAAAGAGCTTCACAATCTAATTCCAAACTATAATTCCAGACTTTTTCACATTATTCCCTTTTATGTACCTAACATTCCAGACAACATGGTCAGCTGCTGTTTCTGGAGCTCAGAATTCTATCTTCTACCTCCATATCTTTTCACAGGCCACTGCCATATATTTGGAATGAACTTTCTCTTCACTTATCTCCTTTAAAAGTTAACAATGGTACCTCCCAATGGAAGCCTCTTCTAATCCTGGTACTTGTTCCTTCTCTCTCTTCAAATTATCATTAGTTTAAATGTTATATCTCCTTAATATAATATATAGATCCATGAAGGCTAAATTTTCTTCCTTATATCCTCAGCTACTGACCACAGTGACTTGCTCTAATGAAATGATTAATGAATTGAATTGAATTGAAGTGTCATGTTCATACATTGTCTTACCTTTTCATCTTTGGTTAGCATAATATTGTATCTTAAAGGATGGCTATAAAAATGAAATGTTAATTTTTTTGCATTGACAATAGTTTGAACCTCCTTGTCTTTCCTACTCTGGGAATTAAAATTAAATTCTTACTGCTATTAAGAGCATTCCTTTTCTCCTGCTTATATAAAATAGGATTGCTTTATTGCCAATAAACCAAGAAGTATCCAAATAGACCTAAAAGAAAGGCATGAAAATAAAGAGAACAATTAAAAGCACAGAAATCCTTCCCCCCCCTCCCCCCCAAAAAATGGAGTAAGATAAGATAAATGCTTTCAGTTGCAGTATTACGTCCTGTTCTGGGCACCAAATTTTGGAATTTATACTTTGACAAATTAAAACACTCCCTGACTAGCATGGTGAAAAGTTGATCAGTCAGTTAACAAGTAAATACTAACAGTGAGACAGGTACAGTCCTCAGTTCTGGGAATACAAAGAAAGACAGGTCAGTCCTGACCTGAAATATCACATTCAGTAAAATAATAATCATTTCATATCAAGAGCAATGAAGAGACAATTAGCTTGAAAGAGAAAGAAAACGTAAGAGGTATAGGATAGTGGGTTTCAGATTTTATTTGTTCTGCTCCAGAAAAAGAATTAACACCAATGGGTAGAAATAACAAAGGGAAATAGCTTCTAGCTCAACCATAAGAAATAAATTCCAAGAAATTAGGACCTTTTAAAAAGGAAGATTCCTTTTTAGGATAATGAACTCTCCATCAATGGAACTATTTAAATAGGGACAAAAACAAAAACAAAACAAAACAAAAAAAAACCTCACCAGTTAGATGTTATAGAGCAAAATAAAATAGCAAATGAAATAATGAATGAACTATCCTTCATGATTCTAAAAGTCCATGACTCCACAAACACAACAATGGCCCTTTCCAGTCTTATGAACAAAACATTACCTTGTAATCAGTTAACTATACATTTTTGTTGTAAGGTTTGGTTTTTTGTTGTTGTTGTTTGTTTGTTTTTACCTTTTTTCTTTTTCCTGCAATGGAAGAATGAGGTGAGAAGAAGAAAAAAGATAAATATTTGTTAATTGAGGGTAGAAAAAAAGACTTTCTTAAGCCACATTTTGTTTTTGACCTAATGAATTTGTTAGTGTTTTGAACCATAGTTATCTGTATTTGTGTCTTTTGACAATAATGTCTATACATTACTTTAATTTTTTCTTGTAAATACCAAAACAGTGCTCTAGCACAAGATATCCATGTAATGAAAAATTTTTGAATAAATAAATAAAATGTCTGCCTAACCAACTCTGTTTCAAAGACCTAGCCATAAGCTACCATCAATCATAAACATTAACAGTTTGCTCTGTCCCAGACATAGTGCTTGGGGTTAAGGACTTAAAGCCAAAAAAGTAAACAGTCTCTCTGCATTCATTGAAGGAAAAGAAAGAGAAAGAGACAAGAGAGACAGAGACAGAGAGAGAGACAGACAGGCAGGCAGAGAGAGAGAGACAGAAAGAGAGAGAGAGAGAGAGAGAGAGAGAGAGAGAGAGAGAGAGAGAGAGAGAGAGAGAGAGAGAGAGAGAGAGAAGCAGAGAGACAGACAGGCAGAGAAACAGAGACAAGAGAGACAGACACAGAGAGAGAGAGAAGGAAGGAAAAAGAGAGAGGGGGAGGGAGAGAAGGAGGAAGAAGAAAAACAAAACTCTTGCAATAAATAAGCATATCATAAATTCACACATCAAATCCCCACAATAGTCAGATCCAAAAATATGAATCTCACCCCAAATCTTGATTCCATTCTATATGACAGGAAGCATGTATCATCATGAATCCTCTGGAATCATGATTGATCTTTGCTCATTATTACTCATCATAATCCATATGCAGTCATTCTAATTAGGAGATGATGGATTTAGAAGTAAAAAGTTTTGTGTGGCTGGGTGATTGGGGAAAGAGAGGAAGTTAAGCTACCTCTCCTCAAAGCAGTAGATAACTATCAGGCTGTAATCTCTGGAAGGTGAAATTCCAAGTGAAAGTGATTGAAATGCAAAGCTCTATTTTCTCCACTTATATCCTCTCAGCTCCATCCCAAAGAGCTTGACTTTGTATCTCTGGTTGCTACTCAAACAAGGGGAGAAGAGGAGGCAGGGGGAAGAGGGATGGGTAGGGGTAGTGGCAAAGGTAATCATTCCACTTCCGTGTTTGTTCTTCCTGGGGTCTTCGGGAAGTGGTAGTGGTTAAGAACTTTGTCTAAGCAAAGAGGATTTGCACTTAGCAATTTGTGTTCCCAGCCTTGGAATTGACAAACCAGGGGTATGAATGTTAAAAACAAAATAAAACAAAACAAACCCCACACAAAACCCTTTAAATCACTGGAGCTGAATAAATGTTGTTTACCCTAGCTTATCTTACGAGATAAAGTAGGTGAATCATTTATAAATGAGAGTTATTATCTCCCTTTGTGACATGTGACCAAAAAATCCTTTCATCTATCAAATGATGCTTCATAAAGGGAAAAACAAAAATAACACTTCTTTTTTCCTTTGGAAAGACTCAGTGTGGTGTGTAATCAGAGAACTTTGCTCATTAACTAGCTTTGTCACTGTGGACAAATCAATAAAGCTCTTTGGGCTTGTTTTCTTATCTGCAGAATGAGGGCATTGGATTAGTTAAGAGCCTCTAAAGGCAGATATGTGAAAAAGAATATACTGTTGGGCTTGGAAATCTAAAACACTGAAGTTCAAATGGTGCTCAGACACTAAATAATCCTAGACAAGTCTTTTAAACTTTATCTCAGCTGTAAAATGGAGTAATAATAGCACCTACCTTTCAAGGTGGTAGTAAAATTGGAAGTATTGTATGAATGCTAGCTATTATTATTATATTTTAATTGACAAAAATCTATTTTTTCTCTCTCCCATGCATCTCAACTCTCCCTCCCCCCCCCCCCCCCAGGGTCACACAGCTAGGAACTGTTAAATATCTGAGGCCAAATTTGATCTCAGGTCCTCTTGACTTCAGGGCTGGTGCACTATCATTGCACTGTCTAGCTGCCCCAATATCTTAACATATTATTCTTGTACACAAATATTTATTGCCCAGGAAAGATCACAGTTGCCTCACAAGAGAAACAATGTGTTACTAGACAAGTCAATACTACTTTGACAAATGCTAACTATTTGAGACAGGATATGCCAGTGACTCACCTTACAGGAATGTTGACAAGAATGACCTAAAACTGATAGATCACTTTGAAAAGTTTAAGAGATTAAATATTATAATGAAAAGCAGTGTGTGTTTGTGTGTATAAATGGTATATTTATAATTTTTGAGTGACTGGTGAATCTGAAAAAATGAAAGGTCACCTATAAGCATTCGAATTCATTGTCCAATATATCCAATAGGTATAGACAATTTAGTTTACCAATACTTTATCTGCTGTAAGATTATTTTGACAGGTTACTTGTTAATAAGGCTGTGGGAATGGGATGTATACCTGCTCTGAACAATCTCAGTCTGGGAGAAATCCAAGGATTCAAAACTTCTTCATTAGCACAGGGTTGGGCTTGGTATATCTAGAATAGTCACTGAGAAACACAGGGATTGCAGCCCACAATGGGCCTTCCTTCTGACCATGGTGTTTTCTTTAAATTTATCAGCATAAAGATCATTTCTATGCCACATTTAAATTTATCACCCAATACAATCTTGAGCAAGGCACTTAATCTTCCTGGACCATCTATAAAATGAGGGAACTTGACAAGAAAATTTCTGAATTACCTACTGTCTCTTAATTTCTGATTCTATGATGGCTCTCACTGAGATGTGTCATTTTTTCTTTTTCATGGTCTCTTTTAGCAGTCCAGCCAAGTCCAGGAACCCCTTCTCACAATAAGGTTTTAAATTCATAAAATAAAATATGTAAAATTATAAAAGAGACATTGAAATATGATCATCAAATTAAAAAAAAATAAATTCACAGATTCCAGGTTAAGTTGTGTCCAACTCCTCATGACCCCATTTGGGATTCTCTTGGCAAAGCTACTGCAGTGGTTTATCATTTTCTTCTCTAGTTCACTTCACAGATGAGGACACTGAGGCAAAAAGAGTTAAATGACTTGTTGAGGCTCAGACAACTAGTAAATAGCTGAGGCCAAATTTGAACTCAAGAAGATGAGTCCAGAATATGAGTGCTAGGTACAATACTCTATCCCTTGTAGCACCAAGCTGCCAGGTTAAGAATCTCTCCAAATCTATGACCTTATGAATGGGTAAATACAGAAGTTTCAGGAAGCACAAGAATCTCATTCTAAATATCATCAGGCTGCTCGAGCTTTACGTTTACAATTTGGAATCACAAGAGAGGAAGCTAGGAGCATAGTAAAAAGCTGTACAGCTTGTCTTCCTTTCCACGCTCCTACACTCCCTCCAGGGAAGAATCCTCGTGGTTTGAGACCCAATGAAATCTGGCAAATGGATGTGACCCATTATAAATCTTTTGGTCGTCTATCTTTTATTCATGTCGTGGTAGACACCTTTTCAGGATTCACATTTGCGATCCAGCAGCTTCTAGAGACGACAGCTCGTTACATTTGGCGCCCAACGTGGGGCGCCAATTGTAGCGAGCTGTCATCTCCAGAAGCTGCCGGATCGCTCTCTGGGAAGAGATCTGCTGTATCTACTCAAATCTCTCCGACAGATTCTTCTTCCTGTAGTGAACCGTTGTCTCCAGGCAGTTGCTGTTAACTCTTGTCCTTAGAAGTGACTTCCCTTCCTGCAGAGAGCCCCGTCAAGCCTGATGCAATTCAGAGTCTTCTTCTCTTCCTGGAGTGCTGTCCTCTTTATCCTCCCAGAGAATGGGCGTGGGATAATGCAAGGGCTTCTGGGAAGAACCACTTCAGCCAATGGGCTTGCTCCTTCTATCAAGTCAACCTGAGTTCTCACCTTGTAATTGTCCAGAAAACCTGAATTCTCACCTTGTCACTGTCCAGACAACCTCAGTTCTCACTTAGTAATCCTAACACAGAAGAAATTAGATTCTCTTTCTAAATTACATATATGTGTGTGTGTGTGTGTGTGTGTGTGTGTGTATGACATTGATATGACATAGATCATAAGATCAGAGAACTAGAGCTAGAATTCACCTTAGAGGTCATCTCATGTGCCTATCATTTTAAAGTGAAAAAAAAAAAAAACCTGAAATACAGTAAATTTAAATCCTTTAAATGGCTTAAATTTAAAACCCAAATCCCAAAGATACCAGGCAAAAAGCTAGACTCAAAAATCAGGTCTTCCTAAATCAATGATTCTAAATCCATCTTTCATTCCACTACTGAGATTTGTCACCAAAAACTTGGCTCTAGCAAGTAATTAATGTAATATTTTGATAAAGCCAAGTTTTGTCTTTAGAGGCAGAAATTCAATAGTAGGTTTAAAACTTTCTTTTTCTTTTTCTTTTTTTTTTTTCTATATGGTTAATAATTAAAGTAACTCATGTCCAATACCCCTACCTTCACTTGGATACCTTTCCTTTCCATCATTATCAATACCAAACTCCAGCAAATATATGAACCCAATATTCCCCGTGTCACAAATGTCCATTTTCTCCCTCTCCATGATTTCATACACACATACTTAAAATACTTCAAAGTTTATAAAATGCTTTTTTCCATAACAATCCAGTGAAGTTTATGGTACAAGAATTGTTATCCCAATTTGAATTAAGAAGTTGAGATTCATTGAGGTTAAATATACTAGTTATAGATGATCACTAGGCTAATAAGAACAATACTTAGAACTCAAATCCTGTTTTCTGCTCCCATGCAACCTTTTATTAAGTGCCTATAATATATATAAGGCTAGGCACAAGATATTCAAACCCAGTGTAGAAGAAACTCATGTTCTTGTTGGGTGGTTGGGTTGGCACAAGTTCATCCTTTGAATTCTCGAAAATGAAAATATAAAAAAGGCTTGCAAAATAAACAGAAAATAGGAACCATCCCTTTTTCTACCTTCTTCACAGAGATATTTAAATAGTACTGTTGGCCAAGAAGTAGTTACTTTTCTTTTGAAGTAATTAGCTATCCATTTTTTGCTTGCATCTCATTCTTGACATATTCAAAAAAAAAAAAAATCATTATCTTGTTTTCTTAAACTCTCACCTCTTCCCAACTTCCCTTTAACTTTCTAAGGTACCAATATCTTTCCTCACAGTCACCCAGATTTACAATATGATGTCATTCTTAGCTCTCATCACTCTTATTCACCACACATATCCAGTCACTTCCCAAATCTTGTCATTTGTATCATCATATCTTTCCTCTTATACATTACATCTCTCTTTTGTCTCAGCTCCCACCCTGGTGCAAGCTCTCATCATTTGGCCCTATCCATTGCAAGTTCTTGTTGGATCTCACTCCTTCAAATCTTACTCCCTCCAATATATTCTTCACAAATCTGCTCAAAAAATTTCTTAATGTAAAAGTCTTAATAAATATTTGTTGATTGATTGACTAATTCTGTTGTCTTTCATATTTCTTATCAGTAAATAACAACTTAAGAATCTTTTCATTACTCCTAAAATGGGTGTAATTCAAGAAATCACTCAACAAATATTCATTAAGCACCTACTCTACTCTACCTACCTCACTAAACAAATAATTTTATATTTTATCCTAGAGATAATAGGGAGTTCACTGGAGTTCCTTCATCAGGGGTTCCAAAAACATCAGAATAAGGTTTAATGAGGCTCTTCAAACTCATTGTAAGGTACCATGGTATTATGGAAAAGATTACTTAATCCTGGTGTCAGATAGACTTGGGATCCAGCTTCAACCCTATTAGTCCCTACCTCTATGACCTTAAGCAAGACATTAAATTTCTTGAAAATTTTTAATGTCTCTTCTAATTCTAAATATAAAATCTAAGAATTTTCTGCTATCATACACTTCAGAGACTATATGGTTTTCAATATTCAGACCAACAGTTTATAGTTAAGGGTGGTCCTTCCCCATTCTGACTTAATAAATACCCTGGTGTTGTGGCCTTTGCATTATTCTTTTCAAACATATGTTGTCTGAAGTACTATTCAGTACTTTAGTTATTCTGTGATTTTATCACATATGCTTCTCATTCAATAGAGATATTTAGGTGTGTTGTAGTAGGGATTCCTTTTAAGATATGGACTGGATAGCTCCTGAGTTCCCTCCCAATCTAAAATTTTGCAAACAGTACTTTCTCCACTGACACAGACAGAAACCTCTCCATGTCTTGGCAAAAGGCTTCATGGCTCTGAGTGACTAAACTGAATGAAGAAAGAAAGAAAGAAAGAAAGAAAAAGAAAGAAAGAAAGAAAGAAAGAAAGAAAGAAAGAAAGAAAGAAAGAAAGAAAGAAAGAAAGAAAGAAAGAAAGAAAGAAAGAAAGAAAGAAAGAAAGAAAGAAAGAAAGAAAGAAAGAAAGAAAGAAAGAAAGAAAGAAAGGAAGGAAGGAAGGAAGGAAGGAAGGAAGGAAGGAAGGAAGGAAGGAAGGAAGGAAGGAAGGAAGGAAGGAAGAAAGAAAGAAAGAAAGAAAGAAAGAAAGAAAGAAAGAAAGAAAGAAAGAAAGAAAGAAAGAAAGAAAGAAAGAAAGAAAGAAAGAAAGAAAGAAAGAAAGAAAGAAAGAAAGAAACTTTAAGACTAATGGAAGAAGCCTGGCTCTCAAATCAGAGGAGGACCTTGATTCAAATTTTATCTATCATTACCTGAATGACCTTGGAAGAGATTTGTATTAAGTGGTCTTGACTTCTTTAAACTTCAGATTCCTTTTCTGTAAAAACAATTTGGTTGCTAATAGTTTTTCTAGCCCTAGATCTTATAATGAAATCCATGTTCACATATTCACCTCCAAACCAGGACAGAATATTGGAGTAGAACTTTTGTGTAGTTCTTATCAGACAACTAAAGGAATGTTGAATATGTTCTAAAAAAAAAAAATAAAACCAAGAAGAAATTTTAAAAAGTAGAGAAATATCTGGAAGGCAAAGGAACTAGGAACCTAAACCAAGAATCATATACCTGGTGAAATTAAGCATAATGATTTAAGGGGGAAAATACCCATTCAATGCAATAGAAAATTTTCAGGCTTTCATAATAAGACCAGAATTGAACAACAAAAAAGTGATCTCCAATATCAAGACTCAAGAGAATTCAAAAATATAGAAAGGGGAAAGAAAACATAAGTGGTTCAATGGAGTTAAACTGTTTATATCCATATGTGGGAAGATGACACTTGTAATTCTTAAAACCTATATTACTAATAGCATAGCTAGAAAGAAAATATATGGACATAGGGTATTGAGAGAATGATATAAAAAGTTAGTTAAAGACTGACAAAGAGGAATACATTAGTTATAGAAAAAAGGGAGAGGTAGAAAGGGTAAATTATTTCACATGAAGAGTTGTGAAAACCCTATTAAAGGAGAGGGAAAGTGTCCAGATCTGCTCACTAGAAGATTTGGGTACCAGCCCAAATTCTGATCATGAGTGAGGTATGAAGGGGCAGAACTCATGAAAATGGTCAAACAGAAGTCCGTTTATTCAAAATTCTCTCAGCCTTATACTCTAATAAACTTATGTAACTATAGCACACTGCACATGTGTTAATTAAACTTATGTAACTATAGCACACTGCAGATGTGTTAATTATAGGATACTGTGCATGCATGACCACATAAACAACTTCCTATTGTGTATAGATGTTTCCTTGCCACTTTAATATAACTCTGCTTTAATTACAACACAAGTTGTCACACCCACTGACTTCTCAGGAAGGCCAAGACACCCTTAGAGGAGATGGGGAGACAAACTAGACACAGCAAAGCTTCATTGGACTAAAGGATCTTATACATTGCCCAGGGTTCTCCACTATCTGTGACCCTCTACAGGAAAGGGGGTAGGTAAGCAAAAAGAATCACTTGAACCTTACATCAGTATTGGCTCAAAGAGGGAATAATATACACAATCAGTTGAATATACAAATTTATCTTTCACCATAGAAAAGTGTGAGGGGAGGAACTTAAGTAAAAAGGGGGGGGAGTTGACAAAAAATAGTACTGGGGAGGTGGTAGACAGAAGTTAAACACTACTGATGAGGGAAAAAGTGAAAGGAGAGAGGGGACAAATAGGAGGAGAAATAGCTTGTAGAGAAATACACAATAATCATAACTGTCAATGTGAATAAATTAATTTTCCCATAAAATGGAAACAAATAACAGAATAGATCAAAAACCAGAATCTTATAGTATATGGTAGAGAAGAAGTACACTTGAAGCAGAGAAGCACACACAGAGTAAAGGTAAGGGACTAGAGCTGAAACTATTAGGCTTCAGCTGAAGTTTAAAAAAAAAAAAAAAAAAAAAAAGGCAGGAAGAGCAATCCTGATCTCAAATAAAGCAAAAGCAAAAATAGATCTAATTAAAAGAGATAAGGAACGAAACTACATCTTGCCAAAAGGTGCTATAGACAATGAAGTATGCCATAGACAATGAAGTAATATCAATAATAAACATTTCTTCATCGGGTGGTATAGCACCTCAAATTCTTAATACTATTTTATTTTTACAAATACATGCAAGGATAGTTTTCCACATTTGCCTTTGCAAAATCCTATGTTCCAATTTTTTCTTCTTTTTTCCCTCCCTTCTCCCATCCCAGAAGAGCAAGCAATACGATTTAAGTTAAGCATTTGTAATTCTTTTAAATATATTTCCATACTTGTCATGTTGCACAAGAAAATCTGATCAAAAGAGGAAAAAAATATGAGAAAGAAAAAACAAAATAAATAAAAAACAACATCAAAAAAAAAAAAAGATGAAAATACTATACTTTGATCCATTTTCAGTCTCCATAGTAAGTCTCTCTGGATGTAGATGGCACCTGCTATTGAATTTTGCCTGGTTCACCTCATTGTTGAAAAGAGCCAAGGCCATCACAATTGATCATTGTATAATCTTGTTGTTACTGTGTACAATGTTCTCTTGGTTTTGCTCACTTCACTTAGTCTCAGTTAATCTAAGGATTTCCTGCTTTTATGAAATCAGCCTGCTCATCATTTCTTATAGAACAATAATATTCCATTATATTCATTTATCATGACTTATGCAGCCATTTTCCAACTGGTAGATATCTACTTACTTTCCAGTTCCTTGCCATTACAAAAAGGGCTGGTACAAACATTTTTGTACATGTGGATCCTTTTCCCTCTTTTATGATCTCTTTGGGATACACACTGAGTAGAGACACTGATGGATCAAAGGAAATGCACAGTTTTGTACCACTTTGAACGTAGTTCCAAATTACATTACATTTGGTTGATTTCTCAACTGTATTAGTAGCACCCAAATTCTTAAAGAGGAAGTTAAGTGAGTTATTCACGACAAAACAAGAGATATAGAGAATTATGAAATATAAAATAAATAATTTTGATTATATTAAATTAAGAAGCTTTTGCACAAACAAAATCAATGCAACCAAGATTTTTTTTAAAAAGCAGAAAGCAGGGGCAGCTAGGGTGGCACAGTGGATAGAGCACCAGCCCTGAATTCAGGAGGACCCGAGTTCAAAACTGGTCTCAGACACTTAACCCTTCCTAGCTGTGTGACTCTGGGCAAGTCACTTAACTCCAGCCTCAGGAAAAATAAATAAATAAATAAGATTAAAATAAAAAGCAGAAAGCATAGAAATATTCTTTACAGAAATTGTCTTGGATAAAAGCTTCATTTCTCAAATATTTAGAGAACTGTGTCAAATTTATAAGAATCCAACCCATGCACCAATTGATAAATGGTTAAATGATATGAAAAAATACTTTGCTGATGAAGAAATCAACACATTCTATAGACATATGAAGAAATGTTCTAAATCATTTATAATTAGAGGAATATAAATTAAAACAACTCTGATTCTTAGCAGATTGACTTGTATTAAGAAAAAAAGAAAATTATATATGTTGGAGAGGATGGGGGAGAATTGGGATGCCAATGCATTGTTGATGGTGTTATGAACTGATCCAACCATTCTGAAGAGCAATTTGGAACTATGCCCAAAGTGCTCTAAAACTGTGCATATCCTTTGATCCACCAATTCCACTACTAGATCTATATTCAAAAGAGAACAAAACAAAAGGAAAAGGACATATACATTTATAACAGCCTTTTTTGTGATGGCAAAATATTGGAAACTGAGGAGATGCCCTATCAGTTGGAGCAGAGTTGAACAAACTAATATATGAATGTAAGAAGATACTATTGTGCAACAAGAAATATTGGACAGGCAGATTCCAGAAAAGTCTGGGAAGACTTTGTATGAATTGATGCAAAATGAAAGGAGTAGAACCAAGAAAGCATTGTATACAGTGTTAGCAGCATTGTGTAATGATCAGCTATGAATGAATGATTCAGCTCTTCTCAGCAACACAATGATCCAAGGCAGATACTTGTGAATAGCATGAAAGAAAATGCTATCCACATCCAGATAAAGAACTGGTGGATTCCAAATACAGATCAAAGCATACTTTTTTTTCACTTATTTATTTTTTTCATGTTTTTTTCTCTTTTGATCTATTTCTTCTTTTATAACTGTGACTAATATGGAAATGTGTTTTACATGATAGCACATGTATACCTATGTCAAATTGCCTACCATTTAAGAAGAGGGGAGGGAAGTGAGGGAGAAAAATTGGGAACTCAAAATCTTGTAAAAAATTAATGCTAAATGATAGTTGTGAAAAAATATATAGAAATATATACATTTAACATAGATCAGTTGTTGTCTAGGGGATGGAACAGGAGAAAGGGAGGGAGAAAAAATTTGGAACACAAGGTTTTATAAGGGTGAATGATAAAAATATGATATGTTTTGAAAATAAAAAGCTTTAAAATGAATGCTAAAAACTGTCTTAACATATAATAGGGGAAAATAAAATACTATCAATAAAAAGAAATATAGTATGTGAAGAATAGAATAAATGCTACTTGAAGACAGGGATTTTTTTTTTTAATTTTTGCTTCTTCAGTGTTATCTTCTAATCAAACATTTTAAGATTATGACAGGCTTGATTCCTGCTTTTCTGTTGCTATCTATGGGTATTTGCATTTGGTACCTAGGAGAGTCTTTGGTCTGGGTAATTGGGTATATTAGCATTGAAGATTATAGCAGTCTAGTACAATTGAAACAAAACATACCCTTTCCCTGAAAAAGACTAGGTGATTTTGGCAGTAGACATAGGAACTACAAATCAATCATATTTCATACATGATGATACATGACTGATTTTAGGTTTACCCTGGGCTCCTGCTACATCTCACCCACAATGTGAAACTAAGAGAAATTAGTAGGAAATACTCTAGTTTACATAGGGAAACTCTTGGTTTATTAAGATGCCTGGAAGTACTGCAAAGTGCAGTGTCTTCCCTTCTGCCCCAACCAGTATGAGGAAAGCCCTGATCTCAGTTCAGTACTGACCAAAACACAGCATTTAAATGGAACCAAGCCAGCTCAGGAATATAATGTTAGAACAGCTATTTGGACCATTATATTCACAGCTGGATATAAAGCTCTTAGATCCCTGTGAATCAGCTCTATCCTTAGAACATAGATATAGAGCCAAAGAAGAGTGTAAAGACCATTAAGTCCAACTTCCCTCATTTTACAGATGAGGAAACTGGAGCAAAGAATAAGTGCTTCATCTAGGATCACACAGCTAGTAATTGTCTAAAATGGCATTTGACACAATCTTCCTGTCTCCAAGTACAATGGCCTATCCAATGCACATACTGTCTCTAAACATTCTGGTTTTCATACAGAGTCAGAGCTTCACTTCATTTAGGACAGAGATTCTTAACCTTTTTTTTGTTGTTGTTGTTGTATAAGTAAATTGGACACTCTGATGAAGCCTATGGACTCCTAAGAATGAAGTTTTCCATCCTCTCTCCCTCTCCCTCCTTCCCTTTTTCTCTCTCTTCCCCCCCCTTTCCCCCTTCTTTCCTTCCTTCCTTCCTTTCTTTTCTTTTTCTTTCTTTCTTCCATTTGAGGTCCTCAACTTGACATTAAAAAAAAATCAAAAAGTGTTTCCTAAATAACTTAAACCAATGTAGATTAATTACTACAGTGAAGAAGCAAAACAAACAAAAACCCAACAATAACAATAATAAAAAGCATTTCAGCAAGAAAATCTATAATCTTCTTGCCAATCAGAGATTTGCAAGACAAGAGCAATCCTGGGAGTGTTTTCTATAAACTCCTTTGTAAAATATGAGAAAATAGGGATAGGGAGAGTATAAGATTATGAACAATGACTCTTTATTTACAAAAGGGGGGGAGGGAGAGAAGCAGTGAGAGAAAAACTAGTTTAAAGAAAACTTATCAAGAGACTATACTAAACCAGATCATCATAGGCATTTAACCATTAAAAGCATATAAGAATGAAACTGAAAGAAGAACTACAAACAAAAATTGGGAAGGATCTGTCAAAATTTTTTATAACAAGTTCAATTCTCCATCAATGCTGATAAAGATATTTGAACTCTGACATCATGGTTGCTAATGTGCATAGAAAGAGCTAAAAAAAAAGAAAGACAGGATGAACATCTGGAGATAACTAAGTATGCTTCAAGATCTATGGAAGGGGTGAAACAATTTTAAACTCATTAAGAGAAAGATTCCTAAAATTTTTGAAAAAAAAGAAAGAATACCACACTAGAAATAAAAGATGGACTTTTTATCCCTCCTCAAAGTAGCAACCATTAAAAGATAGTTCCCAACTCATATGTATGAAAATACATTAAAGGTATTCTTGAAGAAAATACAATTTTCTTGAAGAAAATACAATAGAACAGGAAGACTTTTGTATATTATTGTTTACAACAAAGCACATTTTTACAAATACACACACCTGATGTTCTATGAGGAACTCAAGCCTCTCTCTCCAAAGTAAGCCAGTCTTTTAATATTTGATAACTTCAATCAACAAATATTTATAAAATATCTACTGTATATATCTACCTAACTGGAACAGCTAGAAGGCACAGTAGATTGAATGCTGAGCTTGGAGTCAGAAAGATCTAAGCTCAAATTCAGCCTCAGATGTTCACAAGTTGTGTGAACCTGGAAAAGTCATTTAACTCTGCATCAGTTCCTCTTCTGAAAAAGAAGCTGGAGAAGGAAATGGCAGAGCATTCCAGTATCTCTGTCAAGAAAACCCCAAATAAGGTGATGGAGAATCAAATACAGTTAAAACAACTGAACAATACTATGTATCAAAAACTATGATCGAAATGATACAGATATGGATAGAGCACCAGCCTTGAATTCAGGAGGACCTGAGTTCAAATCTGATCTCAGATACTTAACACTTCCTAGCTATGTGACCCTGGGCAAGTCACTTAACCCAAGCCTCAGGGAAAAAAAGAAAAAAAAAAAAAAGAAATGATACAGATACAATAAATTAAATATATTCTTTTAAACACTGATGCAGAAGACAAGTACGTATATAACTGTATATAGAATAAGTATAAAGAGAAATGAGTAACTAAAAAGCAGGGAGAACACAAAATTCAAATGTGCTTATGATTACTGTTAAAAAATTTGATTTGATAGGACAAACCAACAATTATTATACTTTTCTGTGTCATAGACTCCTATAATAGGGTAGAGAAGCATATAGAACTCTACTCAGAATCATTTTCTTAAAACATAAGATAAAATATATAAAATTACAAAGGAAATCCAATGAATATGTACTTTTTTTCCCATTCAACTTTTCAGATCCCCCAAAGTTTAGCAGCAAATCTCTTGATAACATTATATGAGTCTTTGAAAAATATAATGGTGATAATATTGCCAGACCTTTTAATTACAAATATTATGTATTATAACCCACCATTTATAAATATAGTATTACATAAAACAGAGTAAAGTCTTGTAATGCTGGAGAAACTGAGGCAAGATAGAGATTAGAGAATATTTAATAATTTATTTAAAAGGGAGAGATTTACTGGGACCAAATGGATCCATGGTTTAGTCCCAGAGCTGAATGAGACTATTGTCTCCAAGAATCCAGCAAACAATCTGAGTTCTCAATGAACTATATATACATGGCTCAGACTTAGGGGGTAGGTTGAACAGGGGAGGAGTCCGGGTACCAACAGGGTGGAGTGAATAGGGAGGTACCCTGGGATGGGGAGAGGCATCTTGATAAGACAGTATCTGATATTCTGATAGCTTAGGATGGGGAGAGGCATTCTGATATTTTAAAACATAAGATCTTTTTTCCTTATCAAATATTCTGATAAACAGGGAGGTGAGGTTTTGTGAGCCTGAGCTTTGAGCTGACAATTATAAACAGAAACAGAACAATTAGAGAAACCGTATCAGGACTGGGTCAGGATAATTAGGGAAACTGAGACAGGACAATAAAGGAGAACTGTGGCATAACAGTCTTTTTACCAAAAGTTTTTACTTCTGACTGAGAGTATAAAGGAAGAATAAAAATTCAGAGTTGGAATCAAAAAGACTTGGCAATTGGATATGAAGGTGAGAGTGAAAAGTTGAGAATGACTCTGTTTGCAAAATGGGCTAACTGGAAGACTGATAGGGACCACAACAGAAATAAGCAATGCAGACATGGGAATGGGTTTTAAAAAAAGGATAATGGCATTGAACCAGCACAATATCCAGCTAAAAGCTAATCTATAGCACTTTAAGTTTTGACAAACATTATAATATGTTAGTTCATTTGATATTCACAACATTCCTATGAAGTAAATGCTATTATTATTCCCATTTCACAGATGTAGAAACTGGGGCTGATAAAGGTTAAGTGACAACCAATATTATATAACTTATTTGAGACATATTTGAATTTACAACTTCCTGTCTCCAGATCCAGTTCTCTATTCATTGTGCCATTTAGCATCAGAGTCTTAGCTAGCCCAGGACTAAATGAGCCTTCCCTCAAAGTATTGGCATATTAAATGATTGTGAGTATGTACTCAGGAGTAACAGAGTCTATAAAAATTTCCTTGCCTTATAATCCTGTGTTCTTTCTCACATAATTCTCATGCTTTTCTTTACCTCTCAAAAAGCAGTTTTCTTCCAATCCCTGAGGGCCACAAATATTGGATTTCCTTCTATTCTAGGGAAGTCATGGTCTCACTATCTCTGTCACCTGTATCTTCTCCGTCTCCACTATTTGGGTTTCTTTATGCTAAACTCATTAATCTTCTCCTTAAAAAGTTTCCATCTTGTTTCTCCATTGAAGTCATTTTCTGATGCCACATCACCAAGAGAGAGTTAACTCCAGAATCTCAGAATTAGGAGAAATTTCAGAAGCCATTTAGTCTGAACTTTACTTGACAAAAAAATCATCCAGCTTTTGACAACTTTCAGGGAAGTCTTCACGATAAGAAAGGCTTATTTCACTTTGACAGTTCTAATTTTGGAGCAAAATTTTTTTTCCTGAATTCAAGCTTAATCTTCCTCTATATAAATTCCACCTTAGATCTGTTCTCTGGGGGCAAGCAGAAATCTCATCATTCCTCCATGTGGCATTCCTCCTTTAAATTATCAAGGTAGTTATCATATTAACTTTACCACTTACTAATTGGATAATCCCAACCAAGTCATCATATCACTCTGAATCTCAGTGTTCAACATCTAAAATATAACAATGTGCTTACAGGAGAATACTGGGAAAATTAAGTTCAGATCTCAACTCTCCCACTTACTAAGTGTATGACCTTGAACAACTGACATTTACCCCTCCCACTTCTGTGCAACTATTTTTGCCCCAGGTGAAAACATTCTTAATTACAGCTCTATCCAGCAGAGTCATACCTGTGTGTCATTAATGTATAATTCACCAACTAGCAGGAAGTCATGGCCATTATGCTTACTTGTATAAACAGAGGCAAACAGAAATGAATACAACTTGCCCAAGGTTACAGAACATGTCTCTGGGCAAGAGTACAGTAAATGAACTGCTTGCATTTCTAAATCTAGAGATAGGCAGAGCAATGCATAAGGAATCCCAAGCACTGGGGCATTAAAAAATATGGGAGAGCTTCTAGCTTTATTTGGAATCTGAAAGCAGACAAATTGTTCATGTCTGTGCTGCCCTGCTAGGATGGTTACTCATTCAGGTTGTTGCAAAATGAATGCTTGTTTTCATGTTTCTTCTTGTAAATTTTATGAAAGGCTATTTGTAAGGAAGAAGGGAGGGGATGAATAAGGAAGGAGGACTTCTTCATAGCTTTCTTCAGAACTCTTCCCTGAGGCACTAGAATGAAAGAGTGTTTTTTCCCCCCCAGAGGGACTTTTAACTTTATTTTTCCTCTCATGTCCTGAAGAAATAAATGAGAATGAAAATGATTGACAAAATTTGATTCCTAATTTATAATAACGTTTTTGTCCTTAGAAGTCATTTCAATTTCCCTATAAACAAAAAGAAAATTAAGCTTTCCATCCATAAATGTACTCAATAGAAAATAGTCTTAACAGTAGTATTGAGAGCTTGACTCTCAATCCCTGACAAAATTCTAGAATCTGATGTATTGGGGACATGAATCTGTACCAGTGCTACTTAGTCATTTGTCTACCCCAAGTCATCTATTCCTATACTGGGAACAGCTACCATTCTACTCTTTCCTCTCTCTTTTTTCCAGGGATTCTAGGGAAGCCATTGTCTAGCCTAATGGACCCAAGAAAAACAGGAAATGGGAAGAAAATCAGGGAAAATAGGTGAAAAGAGTCCTTCATACCTAAGATTCAGTAGTAGATACTAAATGAGGGAGACACATCCTTTCCAAGAACTAGGAAAAAAGAGATATATGCAAATGATCATCTTAACTTAGAGAGAAGATTAAAGAAGAGACTTGATATTGTAGGAATAGAAAGATGTTCTCATAACTACCTGAAGAAACTACTTATTTGGAAGATTAAGGAAAAAGGGCAGAAATTATTCAATGGTCCAGAGACCAACCCTGAGCTTACCAGGAATAACTCAGAAGTCCATTGGCCTGGCCTTTGTTTTTATTTTTTTTTTTAAAGAAATATGACATCATCCTTACAGACAAGGAAACTGAGCCCCAGTTGGCAATTATTTGCCAATGAGTAGAATTTGAACCAAGTTCCTCTGATTCTATAGATCATTTATAAATATCATGCTACTGATTAGATCCCTCTTTTGCTCAAATGTGTCACTGCCTTCTTATTGACAATTGGAAAAAAATTATAAACACTTTTTGATATTTAATGACCTTCACATTTTGGTTTCCATCTTTAGCTCTACCTCCGGCTTTATTTAATATTTTTTTCTGTGCATATATTTTATCTTCTAGACAAAATGGATTGTCCTTTTTTAAAATCTTGTTCCTATGCTCTTTCATCTCTATATAATTATAAGGGACTATGGAGGAAGGGGAAGGGAAGAGAAAAAGTATTATATAGTACCTACTATGCGTCAGGCAGGGAAGCTAAATGGTGTGGTGGATAGCATGCCAGTCCTAGAGTCAGGAAAACTCATCTTCCTGAGTTCAAATCTAGCTTCAGACTGATCCCAATCAAGTCATCATTGTTGTGTGACAAGTCATTTAGCTCTATTTTCCTCAGGTGTTTTTTTGTTTGTTTGTTTATTTTTTTGTAAAATGAGCTGAAGAAGGAAATGATAGGAAGAAATTGATACCATTCTAGGATCTTTGCCAAGAAAACCCCAAATGAGGTCACAAAGAGTCAGACATGACTTAAAAAAAAAATGACTTAAGTGAGACACCCAAAGGTTAAGTAATTTGCCCAGTTTCAAATAGCTAGTAAATGTCTCAGACTGGATTTTAACTTAGGTCTTCCTTACTCCAGGCCCAACCCTCTCTCCAATACCACAAAGCTGCTCACTTAAGGAACTATTTCTCCCTGCAATACCTCTTGCCTTGAAAACACATTCCAAATTTATCTCTGCTTGTTGAAGTCTTTATCTTCCTTCAAGACTCAGCTCAGGTGGGAGTTTATCCATGAAGCTCTGCTGAACTCCCTCAACCTGAGTTAACAATAAATGACCTCTTATAAATCATTAGCCAATCTATTAGGGTAGTTTTAAGTTTGGTCAGAAGAGTTAGGGCCAAATCAATTGTGGATGCTTCAAAGTCTTAAGGAAGCAAATGATTTTATTTAAAATGCCCAGCACCCCACCCCAATCAACCAAAAATTCAATATAGCAATAAATAATTATTATAAATAAATAAAATAAATCATGATTTTGTTAATAATAAATTAAATTTAAGTTGCAATGTTATTATGGCCTAGAAATACCTGATTTCTAAAGAGAGCCTTTGACATTTTTGCTTTTGAATAGAGATTATTCTTTTTTTATATAGTATATATTGCTAATATATCCTTATTTAGGGTATGTGTGTGTGTGTGTGTGTGTGTGTGTGTGTGTGTGTGTGTGTGTGTGTGTAAGGAGTAGGGGCAAGAAGAATCTATCACCCTTCCCTCATCCTTTTCCCTGTTTAAGATTTAACCCAAATATTTTAGGGAGTTATGAATAAAGCATGAGTACCTCTTTTTCCTGCCTATAAGGTATGGGTCTAGAGTCAGAAGATCCCTTAAAAGTCATCTAGTCCAGCCCCCTCTTTCTGTAATTGAAGTAACTGATACATGGCACATGGGAATGAAATAGCAAAGTTGGAATTCAAACTCAAGTCTTCTAACTAATCTATTGTGTCTTCCAATGTTTCTTGATGTGCCATCATCTCTTTTAGCTGATATCTTTTCTTTTTACAAAAAAGGTTTTTTTTACAGTCTTTATTTCCAAAGAAAGATGGAGAAAAGGCTATTCAACAAAACTAAAAGCAACAATTGAGTCTAACAATACATCTGATGTTCTGACTCCTTAGTCTTCCAGCTCTTCAAAGAAGGGGGAAAGGAACATTTTCTTCTCTCTCCTTCAGGACCAAGATTGGTCATTAAAATGAACAATATTGAATTTCATGCTATTGTTTGTCACTGTATAGATATTGCTTTCATGGTTCTGCTTTACTTCAGTTTACATCAGTTGATGAAACTCTACTCATATATTCTTCATTTCCACTATTTCTTAGATCATAATAGTACTTTAGCATTCAGTCATTCCCCAGTAAATTGGTTTCTATTTTGTTTCTGGAATTTTTGTTTGTTTTTGTTACTAGGAAAAGTTCTGTTTTAAATATGGGATGTTCTAAAAGTCTAGTGTAGTTCTAATATCTATGACCTTGGGGATAACATGTTTTGGAGGTATGCAATGCCCTGTCTTTTTAGGCTTGGAATCTACCCTTTCCATTTGATGCCAGTGTAAGCAAACCAAACATAATAATGAAAAGGATTCAATTCCTAATTCTTTCAGTGGCAAAAAAAAAAAAAAAAAAAAAAAAAAAAAAAAAAAGCAGGAGGAAGGAAGGGGAAGAGAATGGGGCAGGACCCAGAAATTCTTTACCCTCTTTCACTCTGACTGCAAAAAGAAGTCTTCAGTGACCCAACCTTGACCGTGCCAACTTTACCCCAAACCAAAAGTAATATATGCCCTTCCAGTTATATGCCCTTGTATCAACTGGATTGCTCTGGTTGTAGTGGGGGTTGAAAGATGGAGGCTTTCCAGAAGGCCTAGGGGCTGTTGCTTTCAGTCAGACTAGTTCCCCCATCTGGTCTTTTGTGCTAGAAGGGAGGTAACATCACAAACAGAGAAGCCTTTGATACCACTAATATCCAGGGATTGGCATTTGGGGGATTGCCAATTGTCATGTTGTGACTTAATTGGCAAGAAGCATCCCATTGTCAGGTACTCTAATTCATAAGAAAAGTGTCCTATTTGCTCAATGCTTGAAAAATAATGCAAATATGAGTTTAAGTGTGAAAGGCTGAATTATTAATCCTTTTTTCTCAATAAGAAAATCTTTTGTTTGGAGGATTCTCAGAGTGTAGTTACCCAGAGTGCAAATATATGTATTTAATTTCAGAAATGAGTGGATAATTAAATTAATAATCAGGTTATAGAAGCCTATTTCTAGAGTTGGGATGAACCACAAAGTCATCAATTTGTAGAGGAGAAAATTGTGACCTAAGGAGTATAAGTGATTTACCCAAGATCAGATATAAAATAAAGATAAATTAGAGGGGGGTTTGCACACAAGTTCTTTAATTTTAGAGTCAATTGTTCTCCCCACTGAATTACGTTATTAATAATTCTCATTTAGATAGCCTCTGAAGTTAACAAAGCACTTTTCCATGGCTTCATATGAACTTCGTGGCAACTCTGAGAAGTAGGCGCTTATATAATCTGCATTTTATAGATAAAAATGTTGAGAAAGCTTAGAGACTTGACAAGGATCACACAACTATCTGAGACTGGATTTGAAACCAGCTCTTCCTGAGTATTCATCTAATATTTCATCCCCATTTCACACTTCCTCTTGTAAAACACTGGCTAAACTGACACTTAGTAGCAGCCCCCTCCCCCTCAGATGGCTACAAAATGAATATTTTTATCATTCTGAGAAACAGCATAAGACAACAACTTTTGGTATGTAAAAAATGCCTTTGAAAGGTCTTATGAGTTGACTCTGCTGTTCCAAAAGTCTCTAAGCAATTCCAGGAAGTTTACATTTTCCATCCTATGTTGTGTAGTTAAGGGTGGTGCCCTTTGAAACAGGGTGACAAAGAGGATTAATAAATTGAACTGTGATAAAGTAATCTTTGAATCCAGTTGTCTGAGATTACTGAGGTTAAGATGTGCTTCTCTAATCCACATTTTTTCCCTTTGTTCAAACATACTTTCCCAATAGTTTGCTTATGTCTGAACTCTGACTGCTCCCTGGATTTAAGGGAGCACCATCAATTTTCTTCCCATAGACATCAAGTCAGACATCTCTAAGATTTTTTTTCTATTTTTCATATATATCTTTCCTAAGAAAACTTACAATTTCATTACCCTTATATTGCAGAAGGCAAAAGCAGATCGACTTTTTGCTCTCATAGAAAAGATTCAGATTCATATCCCAGAGTCTTAGGACTAGGACTTTTTGCATTTCTAGCCACCACTTTCCTTGAGACTCTAGAACTAGAAGTAGAAAAAGAGATAAGAGGTAGTTGAAGACAGTCTAAGGCAGATACCTGAAAGGAAATCACCAAGAGCTGGTAAAGAACAGGAGGTATGCAGGAAATCATTGTATATCAATATTATACTACGATCAATTCTGATGAATGTGACTCTTTCCAACAATGAGATGACTGATGCCAGTTCCAATGATCTTGTGATGAAGAGAACCATCTACACCCAGAGATAGGATTGTGGGAACTAAATGTGCATCACAACATAACATTCTTTATATATATATACATATATATGTATATATACACACTTTAAATTTTACTGCAGATAAAGAAATTGAAGTTTGAGATATTAACTTATCTAAGGTCACACAGGTAGTAAGCTTCTGAGGTGGGATTTGAACCCAGGTCTTTGAACTCTGGTACTAGTTCTCTTACTAATGCCTTTTAAAGACAGATGGTGTTGAAGTCAATAGAGCCCAGATCACTAAGATCTGAATTCAAATCTTGTTGTAGACTCTTATTAGCTATTTAAGCCTGGGCAAATCACTTAACCTCAGTTTGTCTTAGTTTCCTCAACTATATAATACGGCTGATAATTGCACCTTAAATCAGTTTTGTTTTGTTTTTTATATTTATTATTATTATTATTTTATTATAGATTTTTATTTACAAGATATATGCATGGATAATTTTTTAGCATTGACCCTTGCAAAACCTTCAGTTCCAACTCTTTCCCCTCCTTCTCCCCACCCCTGCTTTAGATGGCAGGTAGACCAATACATATTAAACATGTTAAAGTATAACAACATAACATTCTCACTCTTTTTGTTGTTGTTTGCTTGCATTTTTTTTTTTTACTCATTTACTTTCTTTTTTGGATCTGATTTTTCTTATGCAACAAGAGAATTGTATAAATATGTTTTTATATATTGGATTTAACAAATTGTGGTCCACACTCATTTCCCAGTGTTCTTTTACTGGGTGTAGCTGGTTCTGTTCATCACTGATCAATTGGAACTGATGTGGTTCATCTCATTGCTGAAGATAGCCATTTCCATCAGAATTGATCCTCAAATAGTATTGTTGTTGAAGTGTATAATGATCTTCTGGTTTCTGCTCATTTCATTTAGCATCAGTTCATGTAATTCTCTCCCAGCCTCTTTTTATTCATCTTGCTACCACTCCCTCTTCTAAAAACAAATACAAACACTTGGGGCTTAGAAGGAAAGTCCCCCAAATCTAAGTGACCAGCCACAGTATTCTGCCTGGTATCATAATCTCATCATGAGGATAGAGGGTAAGAGGCAAGCTGGAATGGGAAAATGAAGTCCAGAACAGGAGTAGGTGGCTCTTAGAAAGTCCAGAGTAAGAAAGGGGATCAAACAGTATAAGAGAGGGACTTGTTCACCCCACCTCCCACAACTAAAAGTCTCTGGCTTATTAATTTAGATTAATTCCAAACTGAAAGAAGGACCAATTTTCTTTTGGAAATCTTGGCAATCTCTCAGAGAGAGGAGTACTCTGGTAACTGGCAGGGGTGATGGATACAATGACAATGGTGACAGTGACCATGACTGTTGCTGTCCTTGTTGTGATCCCAAGAATAAGTAGAAAGCAAGCATGGCTTGTTGATTCATACAGATCTTTAGAATTCTAAAATCAGGGAATCAGATGCAGAAAATTGTGTGTAGAATTTAGGGGCACTGTGGAAAATGAAACTTCCTTAACAACTTGAGGAATTTTTTTTTAATAGGTGGGGTGTGACTAGCCCTCAATTCTCTTCAGCAATCATGAAGGAACTTTTTCTTTTTCAGAGAGCACTGGTCAATAGGATTTCTAGGAAAATTCCTGGTTTGACTTGGTTCTAAGTAAATTATTTTTATTTTAGGGGAAAAGGGAAGTTTATAACAGAAATTTGGCAATAACCTTGGGTGGGATGAGTTACATGATCTCTCTTGGACTAAATTTCCTCACTTATAAAATGAGGGATTTGGATCAGATGATGTTTGAGATTTCTTCCAAATCTTAGTCTCATGGCTAAGATTTCTTCAAATAATCCTCCTAAGGAAAGAAAATGACCAAGGACTCTAAGAATCTAGTGCCCAATTCTGCCTGTCTGAAAACAAAAAAAACAAAACAGGGCTATTTAATCATTGTACAAATAAAAATTTCACTCTTAAAAAAATTTGAGGAGCAGCTAGGTGGCGCAGTGGATAGAGCACCAGCCTTGAATTCAGGAGGACCCGAGTTCAAATGTGGTCTCAGACACTTAACACTTCTTAGCTGTGTGACCCTGGGCAAGTCACTTAACCCCAGCCTAAAAAGAAAAAAAATTTTTTTGATATACTTTAACATATTTAACATGTATGGGACTATCTGCCATCTAGGAGAGGGGGTGGAGAGAAGGAGGCGAAAAGTTGGAATAGAAGTTTTTGCAAGCGCCAATGTTGAAAAATTACCCATGCATATGTTTTGTCAATAAAAAGCTATAATAATAAAAATTTAAAAAGTTTGGCTCAGAGGGCTAGCCATAGGAGAATTTCCTCAGACTTCTTTAAAGACCTCATCTTAAAGAACTAAGCTTTCCAAAGACACGGAGTTTTTGGTTTTATTTTTGTTTTTATTTTTTTTTTAAATCTCTTGATTGACTAACTCTTGGGAAATTGATTTAGAACTGCAAGGACATTGAGGTTATTGGGTCTCTTCATTTTAGAAGTCAGGAGCTGTATAAAGTTAAATGATTCTCCTAAGATGTCTAGATGACATCTAGACAGGGTTTAGGATGAAATCTGAGGTCTTCCTCACTCCAAGTTCAGTATTCCACTACAACACTCTATCTTTCATAATAAGCCAAGATTTAAACTACTATATAGAAAAATGCCAAATGTCCAGGCTGCTTTTCTGATACGGTTTACTTTCAAATTAAATTCTATCAGGTTTGGAAAAGCCAGAGCTTTTAGGAAAAGTTTATCAGATTTTCAAAATTGACTATTGGGTCCAAGACTCTCTTTTTGATTCCATATATCTCCCTTGGCAATACCAAGTTGCCACAGTATAACTGTGCAACACCACATTTACCATTCTGAGAATATAGTACAGTATCTTCCACAGAGCAGAAGAACAATAAACGTCACCTACATCAATGATGTTTGCTTCAGTACAACACTGTCTAATGGCAAATGATAATCATAGTTCATATTTTTAAAAATATGTTAAAGTATATGTTAAATACAATATATGTTTGCATATCCATACAGTTATTTTGCAGCACAAGAAAAATAGGACTTAGAAATAAGGTAAAATTAACCTGAGAAGGAAATAAAAAATACAAGTGGACAAAAACAGAGGGAGTAGAAATGCTATGTTGTGGTTCACACTCATTTCCCAGAGTTTTTTTGCTGAGTGTAGCTGGTTCTCTTCATTATTGAACAGATGGAACTGATTTGGTTCATCTCCTTGTTGAAGAGGGTCACTCCATCAGAATTGATCATCATATAGTATTGTTGTTGAAGTGTATCATGATCTCCTGGTCCTGCTCATTTCACTCAGCATCAGTTCATGTAAGTCTCTCCAGGCCTTTCTGAAATCATCCTGTTGGTCATTTCTTACAGAACAATAATATTCCATGACATTCATATATCACAATTTATTCATCCATTCTCCAATTGATGGGCATCCATTCAATTTCCAGTTTCTAGCCACTACAAAAAGAGCTGCTGCAAACATTTTTGCACATACAGGTCCTTTTCCCTTCTTTAAAATCTCTTTGGGATATAAACCCAGTAGTAACACTGCTGGATCAAAGGGTTTGCACAGTTTGATAACTTTTTGAGTATAATTCCAAATTGCTCTCCAAAATGGCTGGATGCATTCACAATTCCACCAACAATGTATCAGTGTCACAGTTCATATTTTTTATTAAGTTTTACAAAATATTTTCTTCATAATCACTTTATGAGGTGGATGGTGCAAATTCCATCATCTGATCATAAAATTAGAGCTGACCACCTAGTCAAATCCCTTCTTTTTATAGCTTAGAAAATTGAGGTTGAGAGATCATATATCTTGACCATTATTTCCCACTCAACTGCTTTTCTAGTCTTCATTATTTCCAGAAATTCATCATTCTGCAAGATGAAATTAACTCAGAAACTCTCACATCCTCAATACCTCCTTCCCTTAGCAATACCTTCCTTTACTTCTAATTGGAGAGAATAGAGGATTGACATTAAAGACCTCCTTCTTGATCTTCTATCATTTAAAAAAGGCTCTCTGACAATTCACTTAATCATTTCTCATTCAGGACTTAATAATCTCCAGAAATTCATTATTTTAAAAGATGAAATAAACTCTAAAACATACATCCTCCGATCATCTCCAGCTAAATCTTCCATTTAAAGGAAGGCACTGGGTTATGCTCCCAGCTAAAGCTGGGCTCTCTCCTATGTACTGCATTATGTGCTTTAGTTGCTCTAACATTTCTAGTTAAAATTAACTCAGGGAAGCATTTAAATATTGAGAAACCAGCAAATTTTTCATAAATGGGTATTGTACCCAGTTTATATAAACCAAAATAGTAAATGTCTTCTAATCTGTTTAAATAGCCTATCTCCACACCTTGGAAATGATAATACAACTGCTTACAAAACAGGTTCACATGTTCTCTTTTCCTCAATACCTCCACTGGTTTCCCTCTAGTTAATATGCTAACATTAAAGAATTTACCCAATGAGGTAATGACTTTTTTTGCTCTTTTCATCATTCTGTACATCTATTTGATATCTCTAATACATCCCAAACATACTCCTTTCCCAAGCTCATTTGTCCTTGATAATATCTTTGATACACTTTTTACATGCAAGTTACCATTGACAATATGGTACTGCCTGCTAGGATCTAAAATGGCAAAGCAACCCAAACAGAAACCTATTTGAATCTTCAAAACAAAACAGACAAAGAAAAAAAAAAGAAAGAAAAATTATCTTCCAGGAAAGTGATGCTTCATCTAAATAAATGTTAGGCATTTGCCAGTGGGCATATGTATGGAGAAATCATCTGAGGGCTTTAGAGAATTTCTGAAATCTTTTAAATCACACTAACATATAGATTGGTGTCATGGAAAGATCACTGGATTTGAATTTCAATTTGCACTTTACAACCTAAAAGGCATTTTTCAATGTCTTCTCTCTCTCTAGACCTAGTTTTCCACATCTGCAAAGGGAAAAGGATTGGCTTACTTAGCTTAAAGAGCCTCAGGCCTCTTCCTAATTTGAATCTATGATCCTAGAAGTTCTATCTACCTGTATCTAAGGTGGGACTGTACCATATGAATTTCCAAAAAAAAAAAAAACTATGTATTACTGAACATTTATTGAATTGAAAATGTAATTGATTATATTAGCTAAACTTTTTCAAATTTTTATTTTCCATTTTTCCTAAAAGTTATATATTTTTTAAATATGGAAGTTTCTTATTTAAAGTGAGAGGATTTTTTGCACTTCTGAAAAAAAACTGTGTTTTCAAGATAGGTTGCTTTATATTCTCTTTTCATCAATGTTCCCATGGCAGAGCACCATGAAGATTATTTAAAGGTACAGTTATCCCTTCTACATTGTGACTTTCCCAACTCTGTTTTGATATATTGAGGGTTGACATAATAAATTAAATGGGAATTTGGGAGGGGAGTTCTGCAGAAGCCTCAGACAACATGCAAAGGCCAGAAGACAACATAGAAAAAAGTTTAGAAACTCAGAAATACACAAAATATACATGTAGTATTATAGAATATCAACCTAAGTTGTATAAGATACTATAAACCTAGAAGATTAAGTTACACAAAAAGATAGTAAAACAATAGCAAAACAAAAACAGAATTCAAATCTATGTACTCTGACTCTAGATATAGCACTTGTTTCACTACACCATAAGAAAAGTCATTTAATCTTTATTGTAACTTTGATTAATTGGAATATTAATTATTAAATAAACCTTGGCTAATTTCCAGGGCTCCAAGACCCAATTAGAAGCAAAATATGCTTGCCATGAGCAAATTTATGACCATTCATCAACATCTCCCTTCAGAAGACATTAAGGAGACAAATTGTCATCACATTTCCTGTGCTTGTTTTCCTCCCCCTTACTCTTACAGTGGGGGGTCAAAGGAAGAAGGGGAGGTGCTTACATGAAATCTGCCAACCTAAGTTTAATATTACAGGAATTCAGGTCAAGTGACTGAATAAACAACAGAGGCCTACATAAAGTCTTTCGTTGACTAGTCCAAAGAACTCACTGTTGAAATTGGAAAAAAATAGGCTGTTGGATAAAATCTCCTTTTTTCCTTTTTATTTAAGTTTAATGGGCTCAAACCAACAATGACATCTTTGTTAAATCTTTTCATGAAATATTTAGCTTTATACTGGTACAGTCTACTTAAGCTGGCCAACAAGTTCCCAGTTGATAAGTCTAAAGAATGTACTCCTATTCTGTGGCAGAAATCAGTTGATTTATTTTGGGATGTATGTAAGCAGCTATCTCCTTCATTCATGGATTTTTCTCTTAGATTTTTCTGTGTGATCAAATACTTTTCACCTATAGAACTGACTGCAGTGAAATATTTTGTCCTATGGTGACTTTCACCAAGACAGTGCATTATCAAGGCAGCTGTCCTATTTAGTTTTGCCAAAAGATTAAATTGTTAGCTGAATAACAGCTGCAACAGCTAGGATAAAACTAAAGTTTCCAAATCCTCATGCTTCTTTATAGGTGGTCACCACATGCAGGGCGTCTATGCAACTCTACCCAGCCTCTGTAACTTGAACTCAAAGAAAAGGAAATTGTAAACGAACAAATCATTTCAACAGGTATTTATGCCTGCTATTTATTGAGCATTAATTCATTCTTTTGTATTAACTGACCTATGGGCTAAGAATCACATGGAGATGTAGGACATATCTCTGCCCAGCAGGTCATTTCCACAGGCTGTTTCACCATAACAGAGAATTGTTGAGTTAGAAGAGATTTTACAGAGGGAATCTCCACAGAAACATACTTGAGAAGTGGCCACCCAAATTCTGCTTGAAGAACCATAAAGATTAAGAACCCATCATCACATGATGCCTGCCATTAACCTTCTGAATTGCTCTAATTGTTAGGAAGCTTTTCCTCACAATAAATCTAACTTAATCTGTTTGCAACTTCTAGTTATTTGATCCTAGTTCTGGCCTTTTTGAAGCAAACAGAAATGGTTTAGGTCTTCACCTATATGATGTCCCTTTAAATACTTGAACTACAATTATTATGTCTGCCTCCTCCCCACTTCTACCCCAATTACCACCAGTCAGAAGGCAGCTATATGCACAATTCTTTCAGCAGATTTTCATATATCATTGACTCAAGGTGTTGACCCATTGTGGTTGGTTTCTTTGGACATTCTCCAAATTACATAATGTATTTTTTTAAATTTTCAATGGTATTTTATTTTTTAAAATACATGTAAAGATAGCTTTCAACATTCATTTCTGTAGAACTTTGTTTTCCAAATTTTTCTCCCAACCTCTTTTACCTCCCTCTCTGTAAGACAGAAAGCACTCTAGTATAGGTTAAATATGTTACACAATGTCTTTAAACCAATCTGAGCATTCTGGTTATTGTAGTCCAAATTGTTATTCATTATCTAAGACCAAAATGATATCATGATATTGGGGTCAGCATTACAGGGTGTTCAACTGTGGCTATTCAGACCAATATGAACTCAGAAGACTCTACCACAGGTCAGGCACAAATAGTATGTATAAATATTTGGAATGGATATGTGTAGAGGGCTGAAACTCCAAAAAGGTATGCTTGAATCAGAAAACCGAGCAGAAACCTTGAGAGTGTTCTTCTGTTGTTCTTTTGACCTCTGTTTGAGTTTTCTGAAAAATAGTATTTTAGGCAAATATATATTTGACGTGGAGCAATGTGGTCAACCCATAGGAGTTGCAATCTGTGGTAGAATTTAAATGTTTGGCAATTCAGCTCAAGAAAGTCTCTCAGTGAGCAACACTTGATCTTGCCAGATGATCTTCAGAATTTTCCTAAGATATTTCAAAGCGAAGCTGCTCAATTATCTGGCATACTGGTAAAGTATCACAGGCATACAACAATGAAGTCACCACAATGCCTCTATAGACCTTCAGTTTGTAATAAGCCTAACACTTCTGTTCTCCCATACTTTCTTTTGGAGCCTCCCAAATACTGAGATAGCTCTGGATATATCAACCTCATCTGTCTACATTCCTGAAAAGTATCCTACCAAGGTAAGTGAACTTAGCCATGGCATTCAAAATTTCTCTATCTGCTATAACTGATGATTCCACATATGGATGGTGTAGTGCTAACTGTTGGAGGACCTCTGTTTTCATAGTGTTGATTGTCAAGCAAAAATTAACAAAAGCAGATAGATACTTTTTTGTATCTCAGCCTCAGACACCACATTGAGTCAACTCCAAGGTAAGGTTTGATTTCCTCAACCTCAAAATAAGTACAAGAATAGGTTGTTAAGGTTGTTAAGATGAAAATACTTTGTAAATGTTAAGGGTTATAGAAATGTTTGGTTGTCAGTATATGAAGCTCCCCAAATTAAATGATTACAAAAGATGAGCAAATGTCAAGTTAAGAAGTATTTGCTAATTACTTACTAAGTGCCAGGCACAATGCTAAATCTAGGGCAATAATAAGTTGAAAACTATCTTTGCATGTATTTTGAAAATAAAAGGCTATTATTATTATAATTATAATAATAAGACAATAATAGAAGCGACATTGTAAATGTGTGTGTTCAGTTGTTTATTACTTCATGAGTCAGGGAGAGAGAGAGAACTAGCACTTCAGGCTCAGAATTTCAGGAAGCAAAGTAAATCTAATAAAACTATGTTAGGATCCTAGGGGGAAATAGATTAATAAAAATCATCAGATTTTTATAACATGTATGTTCAGCTGTGTAGAACCAACAAATAATAAACTATAGGAAGTACTTGATATTCTCAGGAATTTTTTAAAAATATCGAGAATGTTAAAAGTGAGTGCATCTGTTCCCTGCAGGCACTAACTAATTGTCTCTGGATAGATCTTGTGTAGGATTACCAGATTTTTGAAGGAAGTTCTAAAACTTTGCTCAGTGAATTCTTTTCCTATCAAAGTCCTGTCAGGAAAGCCCAGCTTCCAGGGAGACCAGGCTTATTTATTTGATCAACATATTCCATTCCCAAAGGAACAATCCCAAGATAAGGTTGCTTTAATGAGTAAAGAATTGGGGAGAAGAGATTTAAGATTGTCTTAAGGGCAAGGAACAGTGCCTTAGCAACTGTAGATGGATGGATGGGTGAATAGATAGATAATTAGACACACAGACAGAGCATTTACTAAGTGCTTACTATGTGCCAGGTACTATGCTAAGCCCTAGGAAATACAAATACAAACGAAAAGATAGTCCTTTGACTGTGGAAATTGTTTTTGTTGTTGTTTGTCCTTCTTTCTTGAAGAGGACTAAAGCATCAGGAAGGTGATGCCATGACTTGCAAGTGAATTAGATTTAAGTGAAAAAGGGCAAAGTCACCAGCCTTACTTTCTCCTCTGGAGTTATCTGGGTCCAGTGACAAGATATAGACCAGGACTTCTAGCCCTGGATGCAAGGGAGACCTTGGTCTTTTAGCTCTCATTGATTGGCCAACAATTCCTCCCAGCCCAAGCCCCATCTGGTCATTGTTTGGGTCATGATGGCTCAGAGTGAATGTAAGTAGAAATTGTTTCTAGTTTTTATCAGAAATCCTGAGAGTCTTCCCCTTCCAGATTGTCTTGTATAAGAATTTTTAAAAAATAGGAAAATGGGAAAGAGAAGAGGAAGGTATACAGGATGGGACAAGGCAGAGAAATAATTCAAGAACTCAAAGGCTGATCAGAGTTAGAAGTGAGTGTATGACTGGTGTGGGTGCTTCTTCTACAGAGATTTGAGAAGGAACTTGCCATTTGGAGAAAGAGACACCATTATCATGAGAGGTTACTTGTCCTTCATTTTTGTAGAGGACCATGACATCAGAGAGGTGATGCCATAACAGCCAAGTAAATTGGATTTGAGGGAGGGAGGCTGTGCAAGGTCACCTGCCTCATTTTCCCCTCCAGAGCTATCTGAGTCCAATGGCCAGAGAGAGATCAGGATTTCTGGATGTGGTCCCTGTGAGAAGGACTCTAGTGGTAAAGGTAGAGAGGTTAGTAGGGGAGCCATGTTCTGCTGGGAACATCAAGTAAGCATGGTTAATTCAAATGGTTTCTCAAATGGAGGGTGGGAAATATTACAAGGAGTATTTGATTAGAGAATTTCTTTTCATTGATTTTCAATTCTTCCAGAAATTAGTACAAAAACTCACTCAGTAAGCTAAAACCACTACTGATTCATGCTTTAGTATGTATTAATGAAATTAATTGTTTCTCAATCGTTATGGCCTGAAAAGAAGAATTTGGTAATTTTGGAACAGAGATAGAGGTGGATGTCACTGTGGGAATCCAGAGAATCAAAAGACTAGGTGAAGACATAGATTTATTACAGTGGTCCTCAAACTTTTTAAATAGGGGGCCAGTTCACTGTCCCTCAGACTATTGGAGGACCAGACTATAGTAAAAACAAAACCTCACACTGTCTCCGCCCCTCAGCCATTTACCATAACCCAGCGGGCCACATAAACGTCCTCAGCATCTGGCCCGTGGGCCGTAGTTTGAGAACCCCTGCTAGAAGGAGTAAGGAATGACAGTAAAAAGAAGAAGAAAGGCAAGCAAAGGAAAAGAAGTTTAAGGGCACTAACATTCTACTTCACATTTACCTACAATTGGCTCTGCTGGAAGAGAGCCATGCATGTATCTCCATACAAGTGATAACATCTATGAAATCACTATCTCTTACTCCATGGGATATATCTCTCTGGAAAAAAATGCTTTCATGCACAATCAATGGACAATTTACTATCATTTAAAACTGAAAAAATTAAATATTTTCCAATTTTCACCCTTTCCTATTTAATATTGGTGTTAGTAACTGAGTGGAAAGCTTAGGCTAAATTCTAGTACTAACTTTAGTATCTTCATAGTTAATTTATAGCATTGACTTTTATGTCACTTTCAAAGACCTTTCATACTTACTGGATTCATCCCTCCCATAACCACTGGCATTGAAATTAACTATAGCCACTGTGGCCACTCATATTCAATTATCCTGGTACAGATTTGTAGTTTTTTGGTGAGTTATTTTTTAAGAGTTTCTGGCAATCAAAACTTAATCCCCACTTCATGACTGCTATGGTCATCACCAAAAGACATTTTACAAATTGATTTCATGTAACACTATACAGAGAAAATAACATCAACCTCCTCTTTGACCTCTGAGAATTTACCATTTACTAAAACAGACATACTATTGCAAACACATGCATACAAAATACACCACTTCACACTCTCCCCACTCCTTTCTGCAGAACACTATTGAGTAATCTCAAAAATCTTTCCAACTGAAATAATTTTTGTCTTGGTCTTCCTAACATATAAAGTCCATGAAATTATTACCCTGTCCTGGGGTTCCCTACACAATTAAAAGGAGTATGTAGCAGCTGCAGAGGGGAAAAAAAAAGGTACAAACAAGTCAAAAACCATGTTCAAGTTCAAATTTTGTCATTAATTCTCTGTGTGACTTTCAATATTGATTCCTTTCTCAAAGTTTTAGAAATTTCATCTGTTAAATGAAGATGTTGGGATGAATGATTTCAAAATTTCCCTTTCAAATTCTCAGATCTATTCTAATACAGAAACTAATAGAGACTTCAACGAACAGTTGAATTTGACGCCTTCCTCTGTCCAGAAAGGTGATGAACTACAAGTGGGAAATGAAGAATATATTATCAGCATGATAAATATGATGATTCATTCTGCTTAGCATTATTTCAACAATTAACTGACTACTGTCCTATATTATTCTACTGTGTTATTTTGTACTAATGCTTTATTCAGTTACATTGTGACTTCCTTGAGGGCAGAAATTGTTCTTCTAAACTTTCCCACATGACTTAGTAAAAACTAAATAGTCAATGATGAAATGTTTTAGTTGTTAAAAACAAAGAAAAACCATTCCTTGAGAGAATATCATGTAAAGAAAAATTGTTGGAAGGCTTGTGATGGAGAGAGTCCTCTGCATCCAGAGAGAGATCTATGGGGATTGAGTGTGAATCACAACATAATATTTTCACTTTTGTTGTTGTTTGCTTGCTTGTTCTTTTTTTAATTTTTTTTTCCTTTTTGATGTGATTTTTCTTATGTAGCATGATAAATGTGGAAATATGTTTAGAAGAATTATACATGTTTAACCTATATTGGACTGCTTGCTGTCTAGGGGAGGGGAAAAGAGGGAAAGGAAGGAGAAAAATTTGGAACACAAGGTTTTGCAGGGGTGAATATTGAAAACTATCTTTGCATGTATTTTGAAAAATAAAAAACTATTATTATAAAAAGAAAATTATCAGAGTTCCATATCTGAAAAATTGTATTCCAAGACTTTGTACATATCTCTCAGTAACCTAGGCAGCTCTCTAAAAAGACTATCAGCTAATGGTTTGTATCAGTAAAGAATTCCCTACACTAATGAAATTACAAGCAGGTCTGAATACTGCCTTCCCCTTCTCCCAGCAAAATAAAACAAAATAAAATAAATTAGTGTATGGAATATAGTGACAGGTTTTCATTCATTCTTAAATCCATTCATTCATTCATTCTCATTCATTTTTCCTCTTTAATGATTTTAATGTATATTCCATTTTTCTTTCTGTTTTTTTTGTGTTTTTTTTCTTTTGCCTTTTATTATTTCACAGAAAGTCTTTCCAAGATTTTTCTATTTCCTCATATTTTTTTTTTCTTAATTTGAGTAACTTATATGTAAATCAATTATATTTAGTGGGGATTGTTTTATGGACCATTGATTTTATGGATGGATTATGCTAGGTGTATGTGAATTATGTAGCAAGACTAAACAATAACAGCTTGTGTCTGAAAAGCATTTAAACTGCAAAAGAGGTAAGGGAATAATTCATGTGTATTACAGTGACAGAGAAAGTTTAAATTAAAAAAAAAAAAAGACTCTACTGACTGAGTCTCTGAGGACATATCCAGATGTTTATTAGATTGATGAATAGCCTTGAAAGCATGTGATAGAATGAATAATTCACCAGTAAGTTAAAAGTGGTTAAGGGAGCCTCAAAGAAAACTACTTAAAGTTAATCTAAGGTCCAGGTGAATCACTAGAAAATAAGTTACCATATGGGAGTTTTTCACCTTGGCAAAATGGAGGAAATTACTCAGTACATTTCTTCTTCATTTCTGTTAATTCCCTGGTTACTGATGCCTCTCTCTGCCTACAGTGGGTCATGTATAGCAGAGGTTGAATTTGAACATACCCTATGAAGCACAATGGGAAATGGGCCTATTCCATTCCATGGCACATAGGTAGAATTTAGCTGAGTTCCCCTAGATACTTTTGGGGACATATGTTCTCAGTACTTAAGGACTAGAGATGATACAACAAATTTTCAGTAATCTTAATGGTTCACAAAGGAAGGGACTTGTGCCCAAAGGCAGCTGAGTCTCATAGTGGATAGGGGTCTGGATGTGAAATCAAAAAGGCCAATTCTGCTTCAAACATTTACTAGTTGTGTGATTCTGTACAAATTACTTAATTCTGGTTTGTTTCAGTTTCTTCAACTGCAAAATAAGGATGATAATAATAACACCTACTTCTTAGGGTTGTTGTGAGAATTAAATGAGATAATATTTGTAAAGTGTTTTGGACAGTGCCTGGTACATAGTATGTGCTTAATAAATGTTTACTCCATCCATCTATTTATATACAGGTGTTCACTAGGTGAGTCTAAGACTGGATCTCAAGAGCTAGCTGCCTCTTCTGCTTTGTGTTTTTTCCCCTGAATGTAGGGTACAGAAGAATAACTCTAATACAGATGTACTTAGCAGTAATGGCAGCCTCATGAATTCTGGACTTTCTGGTTTCCTCAGTTGGAGATCACTGGCAGCAAAAGCAAGTTTATGCAACTACATCCTTTTCAAAATAAATGGCTGCCAATAGGAGAAGGAGCCCAAGAGATTTCAAAAGATATAGCCCTTGAGGGATTTGTTCAGACATTGGAGAGTTGAGATGAAGGTAAAAAGGTTATTCAGCAGTCTTACTAAATGTCTCATATTTCCATTTCCAAGTTCTAGGAGAAAATTTCAGAAGTTTACTTTTCCAATAATTTTAGTAAAATTTCAGTAAAAAAAAAATCAGTAAAACTCAGGAAATTTCATGTTTGTCAGTCTAAGTTTATTTTTTATTTGTTTGTTTGTTTTGTTTTTGTGGGAACAACAAATAGCTGTCCTGTACTTCATCTATATTTCTTACTGAGTCAAATCTAAGCAGTAATTTTTTTCCAAAGTTATGCAATGGGTATGGTACAAAGAGTAGTGGGAGGAAGGATAAGAATTTAGAACTAGATTAAAAAAAATATTGTCAATTTTGCTACATATAATTGGGAAATAATAAAATTATAAAAAATATTTTTTAAAAACAGCAAATAATGATGAAGATTTTTGGCATCATGGTATTGTTTAAGGAGTACTGAATTAAGATTAGAAGATTTGAGTACTAACTAGTTACTAGCTTTGTAACATGTGAAAATTCATTTCATCTTTCCAAGCCTTTTTTCTTCGCTATGAAAGAAAGGACTTAAGTCAGTTAAAGCCAGTCTAGTACTAAATCCCACAAGACAAAAATAATTTGGGTCCAAATACTGTGAATTGTCTTAGTGCTCATCCTTTCAAAATGCTCTTGTTCCACTTTGTTTTTTTGGTGTTGTTTTTAGGCTGTAACCAAGATAACTTTCTCTTCCAAAAGGCTTCTGATAAAAGACAGCTACATGCCTCTCTCTGCCTACAGTGGGTCCATAAGTCAGGCAGACTGTCTCCACTTCTCTAATAGCAGGGTTTAATACTGTCTTGTATGCTCCTCAACCAGAGTTCATGGATTACATTCTTTTGGTGTATGTGGAGTAGATTAAAATGATACGATGTAGCATCCCCAACTGCTGAGGGAAAGCTTTTGGAAACTCAAGCATAGTTGCTGGGAACTCAGACCAGGTTTACATTTTTCAGATTCCTGCTTTACCTTATTTGGGTATGAGAAACAGAGTCAGGAGCACTCCTGGGATTCAACTTTGGTGGTGCTTCGTTAAGGAAAAAAAAAAAAAAAAAAGTCCTTCTTCCACAAAGACACATTACTATGTTTAAGTTTTCTGGCAAAAACAAATAAAATTTCCTGCTCTCTCTTTCAAGTTAGCAAAGATAGAAACTCATCCCATAGGCAGAAACAGGCTTCTGTTTTGAAGGACACTTATCACAAGTCTTCTTTCCACTGCTATTAAGAAGCAGATTTATACTGGACTGTAAGAAACATTGTACACTGGTCTCCAGAGAGAATGACCCAGGTGAGGCTGAGAACTCCCCCCAGCCCCATTTCTATTATTTGATATTTAGGTTTAGATTCCTTATCATAGACACAACTAGGATAATGTGACTAGGGTTTTGTCCTGGGGCACCAATATCTGAGGGGGTTCTGAGCAGTCTACTTTTACTCCTTCTTTAACAGTGGTGGATCTTATCACCAGGACACTCCTCTTCCAAGCCTATTTTTCCCCTCTACCACACATTGTCAAAAGCAACCAGCTATAAACTCAATTAAGAATTTCTGTTCTTTTTAGAATAAAGAATCAATTCAATGCATTTCATTGTGTGAGATAACTAGAATGATATTCTGCACGCCTTCCTGAAAGCTGATGTTAGCAAATATAGAGAATTTAGGTGAGTATACTTCTACCTATCATGATGATATAATTCTCTGCCTCTTACTGCTTTTTTATGTTTTTATTCTGGATGAGCAATCTCCCTGTGCTACTCCATATTCCCGCTTATTGACTTTATCCCATTCATTGCATTCTCCTGAAGGTAGATTCTTTGAGGGAACGGCCACCTCCCTCTCCCAGGATGACAACATCCAATTGGAGCAGACAGTAGAGAGTATGGAGCAGGACGAACTATGACTGTTCTAGGGCAAATTTTCTACTACCATCCCCCTTCCCTTGTCATCACGATTTTTTCTGGGGCATAAGAATTCCTAGTTGTGGATCTAGAGTTTGCACATGTGAGAGTATCAATCCAGGTCAAGGCTCCAAAATTTGATTTAGACCCTATCAAATGTTGAGAGTATATTCAGAAAACCAGATGAATTTATTCAGTTCAACTCTTTGTTTCAGTGCCAACTATGTTTCTTCATTAATCTGTATTTTCACTGGAAATGGCCAGGCTCCTTGGACTCATGCTTGGTATGCATAACTAAATCATGGTCCTGCCATTGGCTTGCTTAATGACATTTAAGCCAATGAATAAAACCCCAGCCTCACTGCTCTTGCTTTCTGTTCTGTAAGTGGGGATTATAGTTACAGGCCGAAGGAGTCTACTCTCAGAAATGAAGCCAGCAAGGTTTGTCCATCCTTAATATAATAGGAAGTAAATGGTGACAGAAACAGAATTAGGACATGGTGACAATTAAAGAGGGCAGAGCTCTTGTTAACTTTCAGGAAGGCATGAAAATTATCATTCTGGTTATATGCAAAGATGAGATACATTTGGAGAGATCCTTTTTTCTAGAAATCCTTGAGTGAATGAATGGCTAGATAGAATGAGTCACTAGCAGCTGCTAACAGTGATTTAGCATCTTATTCTCTATTTAATTCTCCCTCCTCTGTTTGCTGGGTAACATCAGCTTTCAGAATACAAACCTGAGGGGGGAGTGGTCTTTTTGTTTACCTGGGAAGCTAGGCAAACATTTCTCAACCACAGCTATTTCTATATCCATTTGGAAAGAAACTCTCTAAAAACTAAGATAGAGGAAGGAAGTGGGATCATGGACACCAAGTGATATACAAATAATTAGTATTTAGCCAGGTGATATAGTGGATTCAAGATGACTCATATTCCTGAGTCTCAGCTACTTACTAGC